>NC_066584.1:391582568-392881318 GCF_024323335.1 Lathyrus oleraceus
CCACCACAAGGCTTGATCAAAAGAGATCGCTTCAAAAGAATAATTTATCAAGGGAAAATTATTCAAAGGGTTGATTAGTTAAGGACGAATTTCGTCAAAGACCCAACAGGCTGGGGGAACTATATGATATTATAGGAAAAACCTCTCTTAATACTTTCAAGATGCACATACAAGCTCTGCCATACATCAACAATCGTCAAGTTCGAAATGAGCATCGGGAAGTCATGTTGATATAATACCCTACCACCTTTTGAAAAATAGCCTTGTTACACAAGCAATCTCTCTAAGTCTTAACCATTCCATCGCTTACTGTCATACCCTAAGTTTTAACCCTAAGATCCCACATATCATCTGCATCCTTGCACACAAACAAGGTCACATCTTGATCCTCCCCTATCCATCTTTGGTTTGCTTCTTGTAGGGATCACCAAGCATCTCTTTGTTGGTTTGTTTTACCTTTGTGTTCATATGATTAATTTCTTATCTAACTACTAATCAAAAAAGAAAAAATATGTTTTATTTTCCTTAAGTTTATTATGAAAGGTAGGGATTTTCAATCAAGAGCATCTCAAAGTTTTGTTGCTTACTTCTCAAGGAAAGTCAAAGGCTCGTGTGTTTACTTTTATGCCTTCTTCAACAAGAAACTTAAAGCATTGAGTAATTTAATCAAGAGTAAATCAAGGACACCTTATTTTGAGTTCATATGATCACCCACGTGATTTGAAATGCAAGTTATGATATAACCTAAGTGGTTTGACCAAAAAGTCAACATTTTGAAGTCAAAGTTCCAAGGATCACAACTCCTTCAATTCTTAACATTTTTGAATTCTTCTTTTTGCATACGAATCTTCTCAATATCCTCTACAACTTCTCTTTACTTGATAATAGCCAATTATGCTTGGATGATCATCAAAAGTTTGAAGATATTATAGATCATTTGTGGACTTAGTGAAATTTGACCTATTTTCAAGTGATTTTTCCTCAACTTTCAAAGATCACAATTTCTTCAATTTTCAACATTTGAGGCTGATTCTTTTTGAACAATTTCATTTGTGATGCCCTCTACAAGTTTGCATCAAGTATCAAGGTCAAAATATGCTTGGAAGGCCATGGAATTCATTGAGACATTACAGGTCATTTTCAGCCATGAAACACTCAAATTTTTCTAAGTTATATGATCAGTTTTTCATGCCAACTTCAACATGACATAACTTTGTGCTCAAGTATCCAAATGCAACCTTTCTTGGTACATTGTAATCTTTGCCATGATGTTAACACATTGCAAATATAATGGGATCAAAAAGCCTCCTAAGTAGGATGCCCCATTGGGTTGAACATGGTGACTTGTAACTGAAGAAATTACCATTGCCCGAAATTTGAACTTCACTAATCTCAATTCCAAGCCATATTAGCATGTGTTTTGGACCTAAACATGTTTAAACAATTTTCCAGAAGTTAATTGACCCTTAAAACACATCATTTGGCTGAGTTTTTGATGAGTTGCAAGTCACACTTTTCTCACATTCGAATCAAATTCGTTTTGTACGAATTCTACATCATTCCACACGTATTTGGATCCAAACACATTCCCTATAAATAGATGAAGCTATTGCATTCATTTCCAAGCTTTTGAGAGCCAAGAAATCCCTACTGCAACTTGAAATTTTCTAGAAAAATTCAACTATCTTCGGCATCCTCTGCAACTTTTACTATAATTCCCAAGCTTTGAGACCTTTTGAAGTGCTCTAACTAAATCAAGCTTCATTAAATTTTGATTACCAGATGGACAAGGTAGTTATGAGCATCATTTGAACTCAAACAAGTTACCACAATGTAATCTTTCACTCTCTAATGCTTTCCCCTAACTTATCTGGTGTTGATTGTTCATGTTCATCATTTAATTTTATTTTTCGTGGATTTCTTGCTTCTGAAACTTCTCTGAAATTCCCTTTGCTCGATTTAGATACATGAATTTGGAGCATAAGGTTGAATTCTAGATGAGAAGAGGATCGCAATGGTGGTGGTCTCGTGTTCTGAATTTACCAAACGATGAAGCTCCGGTGAGAGCTCACCAGAGAAGACGACCAGAGTGTTCCAGGTCGTCTTAGTTTAGCCAGACACGTTGGTGTCACACCTCAAAAAATGAGAACACGACCTAGTGAAACGAAATCGTGTACACTCGCATGATGGATTGAACAGAGTCACCACCGAACCTTATTTATTCCCAAAGAAGGAAAAGGGAAAATATCGATAAAACCCAAGAAAGAACGACAATGATTATTGGTCGTTGCAACCAAATCAGGGTTCGGGAGTCGGTTACACAAGGGGAAGGTATTAGCACCTCTCACGTCCGTGTTATTCAATGGGAACCGTTAGGTTAGTTGTACGCATTTATGTTAGCTTAGAAATGTTAGGCTTCTCAAGTTATTATGAGGGATAGAATAATAGGATCAAAAGAAATAGAAGATATTTCTAGATTTTTTGCGACAAAGGGGACTAAACCTAAGTTTTATTTTATTAATGGGCCTGATAAGATTTCATAATCCAGCTCCTACGTATCTCAATAGAGAACTCAAGGCACGCATAGTTCTGGGTAGAAAAATGTTTGTTTGTTGGTTGATTTTAGCGAAATCTATAATGTATTAATCGACGAAGAACATTGTTTTACCCAAAACAGGTGAGGAGCGGACATTTGCATCACATAGACCGGATTTACAAATCAACATTCGGAAAACCGTCACTTATTTCAACTCAATAATTATGGATGAAACATTGTTTTACATCATCTTAGGATAAGATGTCTTTCGTTTATGAAAAGGTTTTAAAGACCGAACGACGACGAAGAAAAAAGTTTGATTGGTTGGTGTAAGACCCCAATTTTGACCCTAAGATCCCTCATGTCATCTCATCATATGCATTAGCATTGGGATCATACCTTGACATCCTCCTTACCCCTCTTTCATTGGGTTTGTTTTGGGAGAGATCACCAAGAACCATGTGATTGTATCATACTTTGTATTTTATCATTTACTAACCAAAATACCAAAAATATGTCTAACTCTTTTGTAGGTAGGGCACATGATCAACTTTGATCTATCAAGTTCACATCTAGGGTTTAAGGCCCTAATTGCTAAGAGCTCAACCAATAAATGATCCACAATGGTTCTAGGCATCATATATGAGTCCCAATAATCTCCATATGTTATTTTGATCAAGAATTCGTCAAGAGTTTGGGATTGGTTTGCTTTGGAAACCCTAGTTCATCTGGGTATCTTGTGTAACTTCTTCACCAAGTTTTTTCAGCAATTGAATAAATATTTCAAGGGACACTTCAAATTTCATCATCTTATGCATATATGATCTCCCATGAGTCCCAAAAGTTAATATAATTGCAAGTTAGCAAGGTGGTTGATGGTGGTTGACCAGAGGAATTCATCTGATCAAAACTGGGGTCCCCTAGATCCTATCTCCTACAATTTACATCATATGAAAATTATTCCAAGAGAAACGTTACTATAAATGACATTCCAAACAACTTTCATGTTGAGGTATAGAGCTAGTTTTGCTTGGAAAGTCATTTTTCATGTTGAAAGATTATAGGTCATTTTGTCTAAACCCTAATTTAGAGGTCAACTTTCCAAGGCCATAACTTGCTCAATTTTTATGAGAAGAAAGATTTCCAAGTTTCAAAATCAAATTCAAGGTGTCTACTTCAACTTTTATGTTTTGAGGAAGAGCTAATTCAACTTTTATGAGCATGTGATATGAGGATACATTATAGGTCATTTTGGACCAATACGATTGAATAAGTGATTTTCCTTAACTTAAAAAATGTATAACTCATTCATCCCCAATCCAAATGAGGTCAAATTTGTGACCATTTTTAAGGTCTTTGAAAGAGCTACAACTTTTATGAAGACACTTTTCTCACTTGAAGCTCACATAAAAAGTTAGCCAAGGTGGAATAATTGAACATATGGCTTGACACTTAGAAAACTTTTTGACATGTTGAAAGTTCCAAACTTCCACCTCAAAATTCACCATGATACAAGTTCCAAATGGAAAAGTGTTAAACATAAGAGTTGTTACTCTTGATCTAACCTTTTCAAAGAGTTCAAATTCATTCATTTTTCACAAAGTTTGAGGGGTCTGCGCATGGCTTGAACATGGCTATATCAGTTGGCATGAATCATGTTCCAAACATCAATACATCTTTCCCTTGCATCACAATTATCATTCAGACTTAATCTTACTTGCATTTGGACTTAAATGAGTTACTTCATAGGCCTGTACATGCCCATGCAAGCGTGTACTTCACATTGCCAATTTTGGAAGCATTTTCATGTGTGCAAATATCACTTACATTTTGCTATAAATAGAGGTCCATTGCATCAGTTTGAAGGACCTTGCGCGCCAGTTTTGCTTTTAACCATTGAAACCCTCACAATTCAAAGGAAAACCTAATAAATTTCACTTGAAATTTGAGTTTGAATCTTACTGTTTGGAGATTCAAGAACTCCAGAATACAAAGCCTTCCACCATTCCTAATCTACTTCTGCAAGCTCCATAAGCAAGATCAAGCACGAATTGAAGCAAAAGAGATCTAGTTTTGCACAACATTGAAGGTATTTTTGCAGATTTTTCTTTCCTTGATTCTCTCTCAATTCTCATCAATTCTCTTGGATCCTTGGTTGTCTGAAGTCCTACCAATGTAGGCAAGAAGATTGAGTTGCTTTGAGGTCAAATCGAAGCAACTCAGTTCATACACCCAAAATTCAAATTCATTTATCTCTTAATATACTTGGTGTTAGGTTAAATTGAGGTGATATTCGTGATCTACGCCATTTTTTCTTTAAGATCATGTCCTCCTTTTTCATTTAGGTGATAGTGATGAGAGAACCAGTCCGACCAGGGTCATCGGAGAAGATGACCGGCACTTTGCTCCGGCAATGCGTTGGATGAGTTCTGAGCCTTGGATCAATTCAAATCGTTTTAATCTTGAATGTTGCTTTTGAATACTAGACGTGTCGCACACTGATTCAAGCGTATCATGGAATACACGTTTTCCACCACTTGATCTGCCACCTCAACTAATGAGGGAGATCAAGTGGTCCACGTTTTTTCTGATTAATTGATTTTCATTTTATTTATTTTATTTTCATTAATTCATATTAATTTTAATATTGATCCAAAAATATGAGAGTTTCACCAAAAAATTTCAAATAAAATCCTCTTTCATTTTCTGAATTAAAATTATTTTTTGGATCATTATTAATACTTTTCATGATTTAATTGATTTTGTGAATATTTTTAATTGTTTAAAAATATTTTTAAGTTTCCAAAATATCTGAAATTTTTTCTTCAAGGTCCTTTGACCTTTTTTGACCTATGATAAATCTCATGACCATTTCTTTGGTGTTTGGATGAGGTTTTTGGAAATTGACCAACCATAATTTAATTTGATGCATTATTTTAATATTTTTTAATTGATTATATGCCAAATAAATTGTGTAGAGCCATTTTAATTGACTTTGTGAGTTTGACTTGTGTTGTTGGGCCTTGGTCAAGGTTGATTTGACTTTGTTAGGTTAAGATCATTGGATTTAGGGGATTGATGGAATATACATTCCATCTCCCAAAATGAATGAATGATCTTAATTTGGTAAAAATCCTCCTTTGTCCAATTTGTGTTTGATCCATTCCCCCTCCCTCTTCATCTCATTCCCCTTCTTTATACATTTATGTCATGGACCTATAATATCTCTATATCCTAAGGCTAGTTGGTTGCAAAATCAACATAAGTATGGATGAGATTAGGTCCCCCACTTTGCATATTCTTTTTGTGTATGGTATGTTTCATGAGCATAGTTAATTGTACTATGTCTCTAACATACATTAACACCAAAATTCTATTGCCCGACCTCAAATAGTTGTGACTTCTACATAAGTCCAATTACGATTGCTTAACATAGCGCTAAATTTTGACCTAAAAGGCATAGCATTCTAGTTAGTGAGATTGTAAGTCTCCCCTCTTTCATGGTATTGTGTGGAAACTTGGCCTTTTTTCCTTCCTTTGGAAGATGTCTTGGTTCAAGGATCCATGATTGTGATAAGTGGGTTGAGTATTCTCCAAAGAATGACTTAAACAAAAGCAAAGCAAAACCAATACTAACTTCTAATTCATTAACAACTAACATTTAATTTCAAGTCATTTACTTTTAATGCACTATAATTTTTTAAAGCTTTATTCATTTGCCATTATTCTACCATTCAAGTTGTTTATGTCAATGTCATTTTCACTTTGTCCACTTTGACCATATTTTGTGATATTTGATTGTGTATATTGTGATTGTCTATGTGGTCTTTTGACCTTAATGTACATAATAAGAACAAAAACCCTAAAAAATATGTTATGTGGACTATTGGTGTGATCTGAGACAATTGGACTTATAATTTAGGAAACATTCCCTATGCAAAGGACTTGACCAATGCCAATTTTCATGATACCAATTGCTTGTGAATTGAAACTTCATCTGATACATCATTGAAGATCCATTTGAGTTCATCTGCAACATGATCATTGTGAAGCTGTTATTTTGAACCTGTGACTTATGCCATCTTGGAAGTCATCTGATACATGGGAAATCTTGAAGATGATCATGGAGTTGCTAAGCTTGGATGTGGCTATCTTTATTTGATGCCTTTCTCTTCAACTTGCTATTTGTGTATTGATTGTTGTGTGATTCTAAAGTCCAAGGGAAATTTGGGTTTCCATATGACATTTTTGTCTATTGGATTGCAGCCCATTAGTCAGATCTTTTCAACTCTCAACTTTTAGTTTTATGCTTAGAATTAGTCTCTTCATCTCCTCCCCACTTCTTTAATTTCAAAATCTCTTCCTCTTTTTTTAAAATCTTCTTTGCTTGTGTCTGTTTTCTAAACTTTGACCTTATTGCAAACTAGAAACTTTGGCCTTATGCCATTGCTTTTTTAAAAATCTTTTCTTAATCAAACTTGTAAATAAATTTAACTATACTTGACTTAAAATTTCAAAAGCCAAAAAGAACTAACACTGATTCAAACCATTTTTAGGCCATTGTACCTTTTAAACATAAAATTTTATTAAAAAGCAATGCACTCACTTTGAAATTGATACCACGAACTACGAGGTTTTGATCCCTCATTTTTATGTTGGTACGTAGGCACAAGTACGAAGGTCTTGTCAAACACAAAAATATAATTAATGAATTCTTTTCTCATCCCCCCATTCTATTTATTGCAAACATCATTTTGTACAAAAACACACATGCACACAAGAAAGGGCTCCATAGGAGTACCTAGGACACTTTGGGTGCTAACACCTTCCCTCTGTGTAACCAACCCCCTTACCTGTAATCTCTAGCATTTTATTAGTTTTGATTTGAAAACTTCTTATTTCTGGGTTTTGTTTGTACTTTTCTCTTTTCTCTTAGAAACAATAAAAGCTCGATGGCGACTCTGGTTTTATTGACGTCTGGCTTATCTATAGCTTGATGGTCATGAATTTACTACTACAGAGATTAAATGGCGACTCTGCTGGGGAGTAGTCTCCAGTGGGTTTAGCCTACTTTTTTGTGTGTATTTAATTATATATATTTGATGTATGTATATTTGTTTGTATGATATAATCTGCTTGTTGTGCTTGGTGATCTCTGAGTGGTGAGATAAGTTCTAACCCGAACTTGAGTGCAATTAAGATAGTAGGATGGTATAGTCATGTTCAACTTGTGTGGAGACCCTTTTGGATTTAGGAATGTCACATAAGTATTTGTGGTTAGGCATTACTATCTCTGATTTGGGGTCCGAGAAGCTGACGACCGTAGAACATTTAACCCCTCTTGGCCTATTTAGGACGTAGTACGGAGACTGTTCAAGTGTAGACTTGATAACAGTTGTTACGCGATACTACACTCAGACGAGTTTCTCTTGAGAATATTATGGGTTGATGAATCAGTCATCCTAACCCGTAATATCCGATAGATGGACTTAAGACTCTGAGAACTTTTAAGAACATGATCTATAGGTTTTATCCTTAGTTCACTCCTTTGGGATGGTTCTTACCCAGACTCCATGCTCGTGACTCATAACAAACCCTTGATTCTTGGTTGATCTAATCAAGTTTTGTCAATATCAATTGAACTTGGATGTTGATAAGTTGTAAACCATAATCCACCAAAATGGATGATTGATTTTGACAATGACTTGATTCATTCCTTGACCTTTGTTTGTTTGCCTTGTGTGTGATCCCTTATTTGTGATTGTTGCATTCATGCATTCATGTGCATCATAACATTCATCACACGAAAATTTCAAGGAACTGAGGTATTTTTTGCAAATATTTTCAGATCATGGATTGTGGACGAAGGAACATTAAGAAGTACAGTTTCGGATGTCCCGACTTGAAAGAGTTAAGGAAGCTATCATCTTTTGTATTAGATCCCTTGGACTTCAAACGACACCATGGGAAGCTTCTGTCTATTTTGTCTGCTGATGTGGTTGAAGGACTCTTGAGTGTGTTGGTCCAGTTTTATGACCCTCTCTACCGTTGCTTCACTTTTCCAAATTATCAGCTCGTGCCTACATTGGAGGAGTATGCCCATCTCTTGGGAATACCTGTTTCTAACAAAGTGCCCTTTAGTGGACTGGAAGAGATTCCCAGATCTCATCTTATTGCTAAAGCTCTTCACTTGAAGAACTCTGAGATATAGGCTTATTGGGTGAAGAAAGGAGGATTGTTTGGGTTGACTTCTGATTTCCTCATCAAGGAAGTTGTTGCCTTTTCTCAAGCCGGTAGTGTGGATGCTTTTGAAGCTATCTTTGTGTTGCTCATCTATGGATTAACTTTGTTCCCTAAGATTGACGATTTTGTTGATGTTAACGCCATTAGAATATTCTTGATTGGGACTACTGTGCCTACTCTATTAGGAGATATGTACTTCTCTTTGCATCTAAGGAATTCTAAATGTGGTGGAACGATCGTCTGTTGTGTGCCTCTTCTGTACAAGTGGTTTATTTTGCACTTGCCTCAGACACCTGCTTTTGTGGAGAACAAACAATGTATACGATGGTGTCGGAGACTTATGTCTCTCACTAATGATGATATAGTTTGGTATGAAACTTCATTGAGTAGCTTGGAGATTATTGATTGTTGTGGTGAATTCTCTAATTTGCCTCTCATTGGCACACAAGGAGGAATTAACTACAACCCTGCTTTGGCTCGTCGTCGACTTGGGTTCCCATTGAGAGACAAACCTAATAACACTTTGTTAGAAGGTCTTTTCTATCAAGAGGGTAAAGATCCCCAAAATTTGAAGCAGAAGATTATGCATGCTTGGAATAATGTGCATAGGAAAGGATGATCCGAGCTTGGTCTGCGCAATTGTGTAGCTTTGGAAGCTTACACTCTTTGGGTGAAGAAAAGAGCTTTGGAATTGAAGATGCCTTATCCTTGTGAGAGACCTATGTCTATGGTTGTAGTTGAGCCATTAACTCTCCCTAACCAAGATGTAGAGGAGTTGGAAGACGCGCTCGCCAAGATGAAACAAGAGAAGGATACGTGGGAAGAGCGTTTCCATGCTTTGAGCAGAAAGCATGAGGAGTTGCAGCTTGAGTCTAAGGACAAAGATGCACTTATTAAGCTACTTGATGACCGAGTGACAAAGAGACAGAGAGAACTAGAGATTTCATCTTCCTCTAGTATGCCTCATCCTTCCGTCGCTTGGAAGAAGATTGTCGATCAGCTTGTCCTCGAGAAGACTCAGATGAAGGCTTTTTTGA
This sequence comes from Lathyrus oleraceus, assembly GCF_024323335.1. Classification (NCBI taxonomy): domain Eukaryota; kingdom Viridiplantae; phylum Streptophyta; class Magnoliopsida; order Fabales; family Fabaceae; genus Lathyrus; species Lathyrus oleraceus. The sequence goes on from NC_066584.1 coordinate 391,592,385, forward strand.
GATCGAGATCCGACGCATTCGAAGGAAGTACGCGTCTATGGCCAGATCTTCTGATATTGTTGTTAGGGATCCTTAGGATGACTAGTCTCCTTTTCTCTTGTATTTTTCATTTGATTTCTGAAATTGTACTCAGTGTAATCCTTCCAATTATATAAATAAAAGAGATTTTTATGGTTATATCAAATTGTTACAATATATATATATATACTTGCAAATAAAATAGTAAGTTCCTTGAAAATAAAAATAATCAAGCATTGCATTTCATGCATCATTTGCATAACAGGTTTCTCTTTCGCCAGATGTCTCATTGGTGTTTCTTCTATGCTTTAACCAAGCACACTCATCGATATAATACCCGCGCCAATCACTCAAGGATTATGGAGCATCTTGAACAAGAGAACAGAGACCTGAAGGATGAGATTTCCCGTCTGACTGCCATGATGGAGTCAGTCCTAGCTGCTCAAAACCAATCTTCTCCAACGCCCGCAACTCCTCCTCCTTAGAAGACTATCATTTCAGAGGTGGCTACCTCTACTGTTCCTGCAACTGCTACTCAATTCACACCCAACATGCCTACTGGATTCCTGTGGGGAATGTCGCCAAACTTTGTGCCTGAAGGCTTTGCGCCTACCTTTGCTTCCATGCCGACATCTAGCCCGATCATGTCTGTGCCGCCGCCAGTTGTGCATACCCTGCCTCGTGTAGAAGATACCATCTATCATTCTGGCCGTCTGAGGGCCCTGATGTGTATGAGAAGATGGATGAGATGAAGGACCAATTCCTTGAGCTGCGTAAGGAATTGAAAACTTTGAGGGGTAAGGACTTGTTTAAGAAGAGTGCTGCGGAACTGTGTTTGGTTCCAAATGTGAAGATTCCGGTGAAATTCAAAGTGCCTGACTTTGAAAAATACAAAGGCAATACCTGTCCACTCAGTCATTTGGTGATGTATGCCAGAAAGATGTCTACTCAAACGGATAATGATCAGCTGTTGATCCATTATTTTCAAGACAGTCTGACTGGTTCCGCCTTGAGGTGGTACATGGGATTGGGTAGTGCGAGTATCCGCACGCTAAATGATTTGGGCGAAGCATTCGTGAAGCAGTACAAGTATAATGTTGATATGCCTCCCGACAGAGATCAATTGAGGTCGTTGTCTCAGAAGGATAAGGAGACATTCAAGGAGTATGCTCAACGATGGAGAGAGCTTGCTGCTCAAATTACCCCTCATTTAGAGGAAAAGGAGATGACTAAGATTTTTCTTAAGACCCTGAGCTCATTTTACTATGAGCGGATGATTGCAAGTGCCCCTAGTGACTTTACCGAAATGGTAAACATGGGGACGATGCTCGAAGAAGGTGTCTGAGAAGGACTGTTGTCTAGAGAGGAGGCGTCATCCAGCAAGAGGTATGGAAACAATTTCAGCAAGAGGAAGGAGAGTGAAGCTAATGCAGTTTCAGTTGGGAGGAAAATGAGGCCTCACGTAAGAAGAAATCAACCACCCCGTCAACATCATCATCAAGTTTCATCAGTAATTCCAGTATTTGCAGCAAACCAGTCAGCACCAATTCAACAACAACAACGTCAACAACAACAACCACAACAACGAACAAACACCTACAACAACAACAATACGAATAATCATCAACAACAATATTTTGATAGGAAGAAGGTCTCTTTCGACCCAATTCCTATGACATATGTAGAATTATATCCCTCTTTGGTTCTCAAGAACCTGTTACAACCAAGAAATCCTCCACAAATTCCCGAATCACTTCCATGATGGTACAAACCAGAACTCCAATGTGCTTTTCATCAAGGAGCCCCCGGACACGATATTGAGAATTGCTACCCCCTCAAGTATGAAGTTCAGAAGCTGGTAAAGAGTGGAATGGTGTCCTTTGAGGACCGTGCGCCAAATGTTAAAGCTAACCCACTACCTGCCCATGGGAATTCATCTGTTAATATGGTGGACGGTTGTCCAGGGGAGTTCAAGGTATTCAATGTATGCTTCATTAGAAGGTCCTTGGTGACGATGCACAAGGATATTTTCTTGGTGAGAGTTTGTGAGCATGACCATGATGGTTGTGCTATCTTTAGTGTCAATCCTAGAGGTTGTATGGTTGTGAAGAGGGACATCCAACGGTTGATGGGTGAAGGCTTGATTCAGATTGTTCAATCCCGTCACATAGATGATGATGTCAATGTAATAGTGCCAGTATTCTAGACACCAGAGAGAGTGGTAATTTCATTTGAGAGTAGCAATACTAACAAAGTTAGCAATAGATCAGTATCGTTGTTGGGTATACGGTTAACAGGTCCAGTCCCGTATGCATCCGATAAAGCTGTCCCGTATCAGTATAATGCAACTATGTTGAAATATGGTCAAGCGATTCCTTTGCCTACAACCAGTTCTGTTGTAAGCATTACTGATGTTACTAAGGTGACCCGCAGTGGTCGTGTGTTTCGGCCGGTATTCCCAGAGAATGTGGAGGATATATCTGTTAACAAGAAGGTGGAAGTGCCTGTAATAGAATCCGTTAGTGCTCCAAGGTGTAAGTCTGGTGAATCCAGCGGCTTGAAGCCTAATGACGATGATGAGGTACTTAGATTGACCAAGAAAAGTGAATTCAATATAGTGGAGCAATTGCTCAAAACCCCCTCGAAGATTTCAGTATTGTCTCTATTAATGAATTCAGAAGCGCACAGAGAAGCACTGCAGAAAGTTCTTGAACAAGCGTATGTGGAACATGATATTATGGTGGATCAGTTTGATCATATTGTGGCTAACATCACTTCCTGCAACAATCTTAGCTTCTGTGATGAGGAACTCCTTAAGGAGGGTAGAAATCACAATTTGGCTCTGCATATTTCAATGAACTATAAGGAGGATGAGTTGTCGAATGTGTTGGTCGACACTGGTTCCTCATTGAATGTATTGCCAAAGTCGACTCTTTCCAAGTTGTCATACCAAGGAGCGCCTATGAGATATAGTGGCGTGATCATCAAAGCTTTCGAGCTCGCGCAAGACTTTGATTGGAGAGGTGGGCCTTCTGGTGAAGATAGGTCTGAGTGACTTCCAAATTACTTTTCAAGTAATGGATATCCATCCGGCCTACATCTGTCTATTAGGAAGGCCATGGATCCACAAGGCGGGAGCTGTTACCTCCATGTTGCATCAGAAGCTCAAATTTGTCAAGAATGGGAAGCTAGTTTTTGTTGGTGGGGAGAAGGCGTTGTTGGTTAGCCACCTGTCATCTTTCCCTTATGTTGAAGCTGAGGATGAGGTTGGAACTCCGTTCCAAGCCTTATCTATTGCTGAAGAAAAGAGAGTTGGGGTACCCATGTCCTCATTCAAAGATGCATTGAAGATTGTTGAAGAGGGTCAGTTAGATCGATGGGGGCAGATGGTAGAGATCTCCAACAACAAGAGTAGAGCCGGTTTGGGTTTCCAACAGGGTTCGTCCGCAGTCAGATCTGAAGATGTACAACTCAGCTTTCGTAGCGGAGGGTTCATTCATGGTAACGAACAACACTTAGCTTCCATGCTAGAGGATGACGAAGAGGAAGACTGCACCAATTTTGTGACGTATGGAAAAGCTTGCAACAATTGGACTACTGTTGATATTCCTATTATTATGCATCAATCTAAGTAATTGCTTTTATTTGTTTTTGAAAATCCTTCTCCTATGCCTAAGGGAGAAGTGAACATTGTTTGGGCGTTTCAATTTGATCATCAATAAAATATAATTCTATTCATCCACATCTATGATGTTTTGTTTTTACTTTTTGCTTTATTCTGAAAATGGTAATCACAAAAAACATAAATAAATAATATAATTGTCCATCTGCATAATATTTGGTCACAAATTCACTTCTCTAAAATCAAAACATCAAATCATTATGCAGGTTGGCTTTTAACCCCATTGAATACAATGATCCTTATCCTTCTCCAAATTTTGAATTCCCTATGTTTGAGGTTGAGGACGAAAGTGATGAAGAAGTGAGTGATGAATTATCTTGTCTTCTTGAGCATGAAGGAAAAGCCATTCAGCCGTTCGAAGAGCAGATTGAGCTAGTCAACTTGGGTTCTTAGGATGATGTGAAGGAAGTCAAGATTGGGTCTCGACTGTGTCCTGATGTTAAGAAGGGGTTGATTGATCTTCTCCGAGAATATTCAGATGTGTTTGCTTGGTCCTATCAAGACATGCCTGGTTTGGATTATGAGATTGTGGAGCATAGATTTCCGTTGAAGCCAAAATGCCCGCCAGTCAAGTAGAAGTTGAGAAGAACTCATCCTGATATGGTAGTGAAGATCAAAGAAGAAGTGCAAAAGCAAATTGATGCCAGTTTCCTTGTGACTGCAGAGTATCCGCAATGGGTGGCTAATATTGTGCCTGTGCCGAAGAAGGATGGAAAAGTCCGTATGTGTGTTGATTATAGAGATTTGAATAAGGCCAGTCCGAAAGATGATTTCCCTCTGCCACACATTGATATGTTGGTAGACAATATAGCTAAATTCAAAGTCTTTTCATTTATGGACGAATTTTCGGATATAATCAAATCAAGATGGCACCCTAAGATATGGAGAAGACCACATTCATTACACCTTGGGGAACATTCTGTTATAGAGTGATGCCTTTCGGTTTGAAGAATGCTGGTGCAACTTACCAAAGAGCAACGACTACTCTTTTTCATGATATGATACATAAAGAGATTGAGGTCTATGTTGATGATATGATTGCTAAATCCATTAATGAAGAGGAACATGTTGAGCATTTGTTGAAGCTATTCCAGCGTTTGAGGAAGTATAAACTCCGCTTGAATCCTAATAAGTGTACTTTTGGTGTTCGTTCTGGTATGTTGGTTCTATGAATTGGCATCAATTTTGGTAAAACTTAGTGTTATCACAAGATGTCACACTTGTAGTCTTGACATGTGATATCAGCTTTTTGCAAGTTGTTTGATATGGTTGTGCAGGATTTATTCAAGATGTCAGACCCGATGTTACGACACGTGCATACAAAACATTCAGTCTGAATGTTATGTATTTTGTTGTTGCGCTTTTCATGCAAGTCTTTGTGTGCTTATGTGGAGATTGCATGCATTATTCAAGGAGTAATTCTATTTAAAGCCAGAATATTCTGTTTCCCAAAAAGGAATGATTCACTGCTATTTCTTAGGGAATACACAATAAATAGAATTAGGATATCATGTTGCCCAGGCCCATTTGGAAAGCTTCTATTTAAAGACTATGTAAACCCTGTTTTATATATAGAAAACATGTATCGTGAAGTGAGTGAGTATTAGGGTTTTAGTCTTGTGTGTGTTTGTGAATTGTGAGCCATTCATCCATCTTGTTGATGTGTGAATTGGACTGAGTTTTTTGAGTTGTAATTTGTCCACTCTAAGCTTTTAAGTACGAGTGTATTTGTTTACTTGATTGAAGATTTTAAGCAAGATCAAGTGTGTGTCCTTGAAGTGTGTATTCTTTCTTTTTGGTATTTGTTCTAGTATCACTGTTGTGATTGAGGGGGAGTGAGTAGGGTCTCATGTCTAACAGTTCTTAGATAGAAATCACACGGGTAGAGATTAGGTGAAAAGACTGTAACTTGAAGTTGTTTTCTGAGAGTCTTTGAACTAATTCTGTTTAGTGGATTTCTTTCCTGGCTTGGTAGACCCCAGACGTAGGTGTGTTTGCACCGAACTGGGTTAACAATTGCTTGTGTCATTTTTCAATAGTTTCCTGGTTTTTATTCTGTTCATATTTCACTTGTTGTTCAGATATTAGTGTCGTGACATTACCTTCGACATCTCATATCTGATACCAGAATTTCAATTGGTATCAGAGCAGGCATCCTGCTCTGGTTCTGGGTGAGATCTTGGGACGTTACTTTCTAGTACTATGGACAGAGACGGGGGATCTGTAAACAGACCACCAATTCTGGATGGATCTAACTATGATTACTGGAAACCTCGGATGGTAGCCTTCTTGAAATCTTTGGACAATAAGACTTGGAAAGCTATTCTAACAGGCTGGGAACATCTTTTCACTACTAAGGATGGAAAAGTTATAACTGATAAGAAGCCTGAGGAAGAATGGACCAAGGAGGAGGATGAACTAGCTCTTGGAAACTCTAAAGCATTGAATGCTATATTCAATGGGATTTATAAGAACATCTTCAGACTGGAGAACAATTGTGAGGTGGCTAAATATGCTTGGGATATTCTCAAAACCACTCATGCAGGTACCTCTAGAATGAAGATGTCTAGATTGCAGCTGCTTACTACCAAGTTTGAAAATTTGAGGATGAAAGAAGATGAGAGTATTCATGATTTCCATATGAATATTCTTGAGATTGCTAATTCCTCAGGTGCCCTGGGTAAGAAGATGTCAGATGAAAAGCTTGTGAGGAAAATTCTCAGGTCACTTCCCAAAAGATTTGCCATGAAAGTGACATCTATAGAAGAATCTCAAGATATCTGCAAGATGAGAGTGGATGAGCTAATTGGATCCCTCCAAACATTCGAGTTGGGAATAAGTGATGGATCTGAAAAGAAAGTCAAAAGCATAGCCTTCGTGTCCAACACTGAAGATAAAAAGGAAGAAAGTATTCAGGATACTTGATGAAGGTATGTCAAATGACTTAGTGTTACTTGGAAGACAATTCAACAAAATCCTGAAGAGGATGGATGTGAGGTCAAAGTCTAATGTCAAGAACAACTCATTTGACATTAGTAGGTCCAATGATGCTGGAAGAAGAACAAGATATGAAGAAAAATCCAAACAGGGCAAAGGAATTCAGTGCCATGAATGTGAAGGGTATGGTCACATTAGAGCTGAATGTGGGACCTATCTCAAGAAACAGAGGAAGAGTCTTGCTGCTACTTGGTCAGATGATGACTCTGAAAGTGAAATAGAAGGAGAATCTGCCAATCTTATGATTGCCTTGACTGGGAGATGTGATCTTGATGAAGATTCCAGTGATGATGAATTAACCTTTGATGAATTATCTACTTCTTACAGGAAGTTGTGTTTCAGAAGTGAAGAAGTGTGTCAACAAGTGGAGAATTAGAAGAAAATGATAACCCAACTAGAGGCTCAGAAGACAGAACACTTAGAAACCATTTCTAATTTGACGATTGAAGCCTTGTTCCTGAATTCCAAACTGGATGAGATGACTAAGTCTGTCAGAATGCTAAACAGTGGATCTGACACCTTAGACAAAATCCTCCAGGCTGGAAAGATGGTAGGAGACATGACTGGCCTTGGGTTCAATGAATCTTCTCCTGATTGTAGTTACTATGATAGTAAACCAAAGATGTCACATCAGGTGTCTCAACATCACAAGGGAAGACAACATAAGCACTCAAAAGGAAAATACCAAAGATGGAGATGTCATTACTGTGGAAAATTTGGTCACATAAAACCATTCTGCTTTAGGTTGTATGGTTATCCCAGTCCTACTCATCAACCTAGACCCAAAAAACACATCTCTTCTAACAGAAAACAGTGGGTTATGTAGCGGGAAATTCATGATCATCAAGTTATTGACAAGCTAGAGATCAAATAACAAGAGTCGCCACCGCACTTTTATTGTTTCCAAGGGAAAAGGGAAAAAGTACGAACAAAACCCAAATGGTAAGAAGTTTTCAAATAAAAACTAATAAAAATCAGAGATCACAGGTAAGGGGGTTGGTTACACAGAAGGAAGGTGTTAGCACCCAAAGTGTCCTAGGTACTCCTAGGGAGCCCTTTTTGTGTGCATGTGTATTTTGTACAAAGTGATGTTTACAAACAAATAGAATGGGGGGATGAGAAAAGAATTCATTAATTATATTTTTGTGTTTGACAAGACCTTCGGTCTTGTGCCTATGTACCAACATATAAATGAGGGATTAAAACCTCGTAGTTCGTGCTATAAATTTCAAAATGAGTGTGTTGGTTTTAACAAAATTTAAGTTTGAAAGGCACAAAGGCCTAAAAATGGTCTGAATGAGTTAGTTCTTTTTGGCTTTTTGAAAGTTTAAGTCAAGTATAGTTAAATTCATTTACAAGTTTGATTTAAGAAAATAAGTTTGAAAATGCAATGGCATAAGGTTAAAGTTTAGAACAAAAGTAGTTCACACAAAGAAGATTTTGAAAATGGAGGGAGAGATTTTGAAATTAAAGAAATGGGGAGAAGATGAAGAGACTACCCTATGCACAAAATTTAAAAGTTTAAAGTTGAAAAGATCTGACCAAATGGGTAGCAATCCAATAGACAAGTATGCCAATAGAAATACAGAATTTTCTTGGACTTTTTTTTATTCAAGCAACACACAAATGCACAATTATATCAATCTTGAAGAGAAAAGGCATCAAATAAAGATGGCCTATCCAAGCTTATCCACTTTATGATCTTCTTCAAAGTAGCCCTTGCAATAGATGAACTTCACAAGTCACAGGTTAAATATAACAGCTTAACAATGATCAAAGTTGTAGATGAACTGGAGGGATCTCAAATGATGTATCAGATGAATTGCAAATTACAAACACTTGATTCTTCAACAAATTGGCATTGGCCAAGTCCATTAGCAAATGAAGGTTGCCTAAGTTCTAAGTCCAATTGGGCAAGATCAAACCAACAGTCCACTCAAAAGTCTTTTAGGGTTTTTGTTATTATTATGTACATTAGTGGTCAAAGACCACACAAACAAGCAAACAAAATAATATCACACAATATGGTCCAAGTGGACAAAGTGAAAATTACATTAACATAAACAATTAGAATGATATGTACAATGGCAAATGATAATAGAATACTAAAGTAAATTTGCATCAAAGTAAAGACTTGAAGTTACAAGTTAATAGTTAGTAAGTTAGTAGTTAGTTTTGTTTTAATTTTGATTTCAAGACATTCTTTGGAGAACACTCAACCCAATTGCCAGAAGCATGGATCCTTGAACCAAAACATCTTCCAAAGGAAGGAAAGAAGGCCAAGTTTCCACACAATACCATGGGAGAGGGGAGACTTACAATCTCACTAACTAGAATGCTTATGCCTTTTGTGTCACAAATTTAGCGCTATGTTAAGCAATCGTAATTGGACTTATGTAGAAGTCACAACTATTTGAGGTCGGGCAATAAACTTTTGGTGTTAATGCATGTTGGAGACATAGTATTAAGAACTATGCTCATTAAACATACCACACACAAAAAATATGCAAAAGGTGTGGCCTAATCTCATCCATACTCATGTTAATCTTTCAATCAACTAGCATTAGGATTTTGAAATGTCATTGGCCAAATGGAAATGAATGGATGAAGAAGAGGAATTAGATGAAGAGGGAAAGGGATGAATGAGATCACAAATTGGTCAAAGGAGGACTTTTATCAAATTAATATTATTCATTCATTTTGGGAGATGGAATGTACATTCCATCAATCCCCGAAATCCAATAATATTAACTTGACAAAGTCAAATCAACCTTGACCAAAGCCTGACAACAAATAAGAAACTCAATTAAGTCAATACAAATGGTCAACACAATTAAAATGGCATTTAATCAATTAAAAATATTAAAATAATGCATTAAAATAAAATATGTTTTGTCCAAATCCTAAAATCACATCAAAACACCAAATAAATGGCCATGTGATTTATCATAGGTCAAACAAGGTCAAAGGACCTTGGATAAAAAAAATCAATATTTTTGGACACTTAAAAATATTTTTAAACAATTAAAAACAAATGAAAAACCAATTAATTCATGAAAAATATTAATAATGATCAAAAAAATAATTTTAATTCAGAATATGAAAGATAAAAATATTTGAAATTTTTTGGGGAAAGTCCCATATTTTTTGGATCAATATTAAATTTATTATGAATTATTGAAGAAAATGGAATTAAAATGAAATTCAGAAAATCCAAAAATATGTGGACCATCAGATCTCCCTCATTAATTGAGGTGGCAGATTTGATGATCCAAAACATGCGTTTCATGTGTTCCTTAGTCAAACTCGTTGTAACATGAGTAATCACAAGGAACGACTATGATTAGAACGTGGAACTGAGATCACATGGTCCAGATGCAAGCCACATCATCGCCGAAGCCAGAGCTCAGGTCATCTTCCCCGGTGAGCTTCACCAGACTGGTCAAGATGAACCATCATTAAAATAATAAACATGGACATGAATTTAAAAAGAAAACATCACTGAGCACGAATATCACCTCCAATTCATCCAATTCCAAATATATTGAGAGATATGTGGAATTGAAAAATGAGGTTCATGATCTGAATTGCTTCAATTTGGCCTCAAAGCAACTCATTCTTCTTGCCTACATTGGTAAGACTTCAGACAACACAAAAATCAATGGAATTGAGCAAGAATCAAGAAGAATCGAAGAGTTTAAAATTTCTGCAAATTACCTTCAATGGAGGTCTGAGCTTGCTAGATCTTGATCTGAATCGTGCTTGGCTTCACTTCACTTGCTTGCAGGAGAGGAATGGAAAGGTTTAGAAGCAATGGACTCCTGGAGAATTGAATTCCAAAATAGTGGAGATTCAAGCTCAAATTCAAATGAATTTATTAGGATTATCCTCTTAGAATGAAGGGTTTTCAATGGGGATTCAAAGCTGGCGCAAGGTGTCTGTGATTTCTGAGCATAAGGGCCTCAATTTATAGGGAAATCAAATGATATTTGCACACTCTTTCCACTTTCCAAATTTGGTAAAATGATGATGCCATGCTGCATGGGCACGCATAGGCCCATGGAATGATGGTTTGAAAGTCCAAATGAATGATCAGATGCTTTGGAGATGGATTGGATTGCAAGGTACATGTGCATTGTCACTTGAAGATTGATCTATGCCAAATGATATCAGCCTGTTTAAGCCATGCGCAGCCTATGCATTTCTCATCCAAAATGAATGAATTTGAGCTCTTTGGAAAGGTGATATCAAGACGAACAAGTTTGATGTTGAACACTTTTTCATTTGGAGCTTTGAACTTGGAGATATTTGAGGTGGATGTTTGGAAAAATTTGACATGTCAAAATTTTTCTAAGTGTCAAGCCATATGTCTCAATATTCCACCTTGCTTAACTTTTTATGGGAGCTTCAAATGAGAAAAGTGTATTCATAAACGTTGTAGCTATCTTAAATAAATTTAAAATGGTCACCAATTTCATGTCATTTGGATTTGAAATGATAGAGTTATGCATTTTTGAAGTTTGGAAAAATCAATTGATCAATGGTATAGGTCAAAAGGGACCTATAATGTAGCCTCATATCACATGTTCAAAGAAGTTGAATTTGCTCCCACTCCAAACATAAAAGTTAAAGTAGACATATTTAATTTTATTGTGAAACTTGGAAATCTTTCATCTCATAAAAATTGAGCAAGTTATGGTCTTGGGAAGTTGACTTTCAAATTAGGGTTTAGACAAAATGACCTATAATGTCTCAACATAGAAAATGATTTTCCAAGAAAAACTAGATCTAGGTCTAAACATGAAAGTTGTTTATAATGTCATTTAGAGTAAGTTTTATCTTGGAATAATTTTCATATGGTGAAAATTGTAGGAGATAGGGTCTAGGGAGACCCCGTTTGGATTAGATGAATTCATCTAGCCAACCACCATCAACCAACTTGCTAACTTCCAATTCTCTTGACTTTCTTGGCTCATGGTAGACCATATATGTATAATATGATGAAGTTTTAAGTGTCCCTTGAGGAATTTGATCAATTGGTGAAATAGCTTGTTGGAGAAGTTACTCAAGATACCCAATCAAACTAGGGTTTCCAAGGAAAATCACCTTCAAACTCTTGAAGAAAACTTAATCAATATAACATGTAGAGATAAATTGGGACTTATATATGATGTTCATAACCATTCTTGAATCAATTCTTGGTTGTGCTCTTTGTTAATGAGGGTCTCAAACCCTAGATGTGATCAATGAATCAATGAGATCATGCCCTACCTACAAAGGAGTTAGATAGATACAAGAACATATTTTTGGTATTTTAGTTAGTAAAATGATAAAATACAAGTATGATATAATAACAAAGTGCTTGGTGATCTCTCCTAAAACAAACCCAAATGAAAGAGGGGTAAGGAGGATGCCAATATATGATCCCAATGCTAATGCTTATGATGGAATGCATGAGGGATCTTAGTGTCAAAATTGGGGTCTTACAGGTTCCTAGGGTTGGTACTACTAACTTGATAGTGTTGGTGTAAGCCCTAGAGGCCAATACTTTTGGTACTTGTATCGAATTATTTATTAATAATAAAAGGCTTTTTCTTTATTATGTTTGTCTAATAAAATCCCTAGACTAGATAGTCCGTTTAATGTATCAAGTGTGACTTAATCATGAGATCATATTAAACATAAGGACACTATTCTTAAAGTATCCATAGTCGAGCTTTATTGTGAAATGGAATAATATTAAAGCATTAACACTATTATGTATATAGACCGATGATCACATCTCATGGATCATGGATAAGGAGTTATCAAGTCTTAAATATAGGTATGAATGTTAAGAGTAATATTTATACTGGATTGACCCGCTATGAGAATACTATATAGAATGTTATGCAAAGTGTCATAAGTTATTCTCATGGTTATAATGGTGTATACCACCCTTCGACCTGAAACCACTATGGACCCTATATGTAGAGTTGAGTGCCTTATTGCTGATCAAACATTGTCCGTAACTGGATGACCATAAAGACAGTTGATGGGTACTCCACGAAGCGTGCTAAGGGACATGAGTGACCTAGATGGAATTTGCCCATCCTGCGTAACAAGACAAATGTCTATGGGTCCAATATTGAACTGGACAAGGATGACATGGTCTATGCCTTGTGTTCAATATAGACATAAGGGAAAAAGGGTAATTATACATATAAGTATTATCACAAAAGGATTTGTCAGATCACATGACATTTTCGTGTCTTGGGTAGTAGTGATGTGTTGCTAGATACCGCTCACTGTTTATTATGTTAAACACGTGATTTAATATAATTGCCAATGCCGCGAAAACCTATAGGGTCACACACAAAAGGACGGATTGATGAGAGATAGAGTAACTAAGGAATACCGTAATGTACGGTGCTCTTAAGTGAATTGTAGAACATCGTAAGGTACGGTGTACTTAAGTAGAATACGAAATATGGTAAGGTACCACGCGCTTAAGTGATTTTGGCATATTATAAGATATGGGCCACATACACTTGAGTGAGCTTTTCAGCTTGCAGCCCACACAAGTGGTTCTATAAATAGAACCCTTGTGTAGAAGCATTTGTGCAGTTGCAATTTCGTTTCCCTCTCTCTCTCTCTCTCTCTCTCACTCAAAGCCTTCATTCGTAGCAGCTAGCACTGAGATTGAAGGAATCCATTCGTGTGGACTGAGTAGAGGCGTTGTCATCGTTCAGCATTCGTGATCGCTCCATAGATCTGCATCAAAGGTTACAATCGCCATAAGAGGTAACGATTCTATCACTGATCATGCCCATTCGTAAGGATCATTAAAGGAGAAATTTTAAATTCCGCTGCGTTTTGGATCGCTCTTCTCCTTCAGATAGCTCACACTTCCTTCAGAGTCTTAGCCAAAGAAGATTCGTACTTTGACAATGGATGCTCCAGACACATGACTGGAAGCAAAAATTTGCTGGTTGACCTCCAATCTCATGTCACCAGCTATGTAACTTTTGGTGATGGAGCAAAAGGTGAAATCAAGGGGATTGGAAAGCTAAATTGCTCTGGAGTTCCTAACCTTGATAATGTGTTGCTTGTTAAAGGATTGACTGCAAACCTGATCAACATCAGTCAACTATGTGATCAAGGTCTCAATGTGAACTTCACATAAACTGAATGTTGGTTACTAATGCAAAAAATGAAGTGATCATGAGAGGAGTCAGATCTAAGGACAACTTCTACATGTGGATTCCTCAAGAAACTAGCTATTCATCAATATATGTTATAGATAAAGAAGAAGAAGTGAAACTATGGCATCAAAAACTAGGTCATCTGCATCTTAAAGCGATGAAGAGGATCATATCTATTGAAGATGTCAGAGGAATCCCAAAACTAAAGATTGAAGAAGGAAGAGTATATGGTGAATGTCAGATTGGAAAGCAGACAAAGATGTCACATCAGAAGATCAGACATGACACCACATCTAAAGTGCTGGAACTTCTCCATATGGACTTGATGGGGCCTATGCAGGTGGAAAGTCTTGGTGGAAAAAGGTATGCTTATGTTGTGGTGGATGACTTCTCCAGATATACCTGGGTGAATTTTATAAGGGAAAAATCTAATGTGTTTGATGTGTTCAAAGACCTTTGCCAAAGACTTCAAAGAGAAAGAGAGAGTCATGTTATTAGAATCAGAAGTGATCATGGGAAAGAATTTGAAAACAATAAATTTGCTGATTTCTGTTCATCTGAAGGGATTGGACACGAGTTGTCTTCTCCCATTACCCCTCACCAAAATGGTGTGGTGGAAAGGAAAAATAGAACTCTCCAAGAATCTTCTAGAGCTATGATTCATGCTAAGAAGTTGCCTTACCACTTTTGGGATGAAGCTATGAACACTGCTTGTTATGTTCATAACATAGTAACCTTGAGAAAAGGGACCTCAACCACTTTATATGAAGTCTGGAAGGGAAGAAGACCTACTGTCAAATACTTCCATGTGTTTGGTAGTAAATGCTATATCCTGGCTGATCGTGAACAAAGAAGGAAAATGGACCCCAAGAGTGATGAAGGAATATTTCTGGGCTACTCAGCAAATAGCAGAGCCTTTAGAGTCTTTAATTCCAGAACTCAAGTTATGATGGAATCTATCAATGTTGTTGTTGATGATCAAGAGACTGATGTCACAGACGATGTTGAAACATTTTTGAATGATGCCCCAGCTGAACCTTTTGATAAAAGTAGTGAGAGTAAGTCCACTCAGGCTGAACCTGAAGCTGATCAAGTAAACAAGTGACCCTTTATCAGAATTCAGAAGGATCATCCTAAATATCTCATTATAGGAGATCTAAATAAAGGAGTCACCACTAGATCAAAGGAAGTGATCTCACATGCCTATTTTGTGTCAAAGATTGAGCCTAAGAATGTTAAAGAAGCTTTAACTGATGAATTCTGGATCAATGCCATGCAGGAAGAGTTAGGCCAATTCAAGAGAAATGAAGTATGGGATTTGGTTCCAAGACCTGAAGGAGTAAATATTATTGGAACAAAGTGGGTATACAAGAATAAATCTGATGAAAAAGGTGTGGTTACTAGGAATAAAGCAAGGTTAGTAGCTCAAGGATACACTCAAGTTGAAGGAGTTGACTTTGATGAAACATTTGCACATGTAGCTCGCCTGGAGTCCATTAGATTATTGCTAGGAGTGGCATGTATTATGAAGTTTAAACTTTTCCAAATGGATGTGAAAAGTGCCTTCTTAAATGGCTACTTGAATGAGGAAGTATATGTTGAATAACCAAAGGGATTCACAGATCCAAATCTTCCAAAGCATGTGTATAAGTTGAGGAAAGCTCTTTATGGGTTGAAATAAGATCCTAGAGCTTGGTATGAGAGACTCACAGTGTTTTCTCATTGACAATGGATACAGAAAGGGAGGCATTGATAAGACTTTATTTGTCAAGGATGAAGGAGGAAAGTTCATGATTGCTCAGATCTATGTGGATGATATTGTGTTTGGTGGGATGTCAAGTAAGATGGTTCAACATTTTGTTGAACAAATGCAGTCCGAATTTGAGATGAGTCTTGTTGGAGAACTAACTTATTTTCTTGGTCTGCAAGTCAAGTAGATGGAAGATTCTATCTTTCTATCTCAAAGTAAATATGCCAAGAATATAGTTAAGAAGTTTGGCATGGAGAATGCAAGCCACAAGATGGAACCTGTCCTACTCATCTGAAGTTGTCTAAAGATGAAAATGGTGTCAGTGTGGATCAAAGTCTCTACAGAAGCATGATAGGGAGTTGCTATATCTTACAGCAAGCAGACCTGACATTGCTTTTGCTGTAGGTGTATGTGCTAGATATAAAGCTGAACCAAAGGTGAGCCATATAAACCAAGTGAAAAGGATCCTGAAATATGTCAGTGGCACTTGTGACTATGGGATGCTATACATTCATGGATCTGATTCTGTGTTGTCTGGCTATTGTGATGTTGATTGGGTTGGAAGTGCTGATGATAGGAAAAGCACATCAGGAGGATGTTTCTTCTTGGGGAACAATCTAATATCATGGTATAGTAAGAAGAAAAATTGTGTTTCTCTATCTACTACTGAAGCTGAATACATAGCAGCTGGAAGTAGTTGTTCTCAACTGGTATGGATGAAACAAATGCTGACTGAATACAATGTCACACAAGATGTCATGACATTATACTGTGACAACCTGAGTGCTATAAACATCTCAAAGAACCCTATTCAACACAACAGGACCGAACATATTGATATCCATCACCATTTTATTAGAGAACTTATGGAGGATAAGATTGTAGCCTTAGAGCATGTTGCTACTGAGATGCAATTAGCTGATATTTTTACAAAGGCCTTGGATGCAAATCAATTTGAATTCCTGAGAGGGAGATTAGGGATTTGCATTTATGAAAATTTATAGCAATTAATATGGAGTGGAAAAAGTACTCAAATTATAGTCTATTTTCCTAAAATAAAGTACCCTCATTATGGTAAATCATTACCTTGTATTGGAAATACCATCTATTCCATCTTCACATGCTACCCCTATAACCCCATTAACTACTCCAACTATTCCATCTTCCTTTTCCTTCTCCACAAACCTCTGCTAGGGCAACCTGACTTTTTCCAGAAAAACTCCAAAATGTCATAACGTCAAGATACATCTACTTCAAAAAATACTAAGTCTACTCCAAAATTTAGTGTTCCTCCCATGGGCGTCCCTGATGATGAGATTCTGGATGTTGCTCCTCTCTCTGTTATTCCCACCGCGGACATTGATTTGAACCAACCCATCTCCATTGATGCCTCCACTTCTGCATGTTCCAATTAAGGTAATCCCTCTAGTATTCCGTCTGGTTCAAATCCTGTCACTAAGTATAAGGAAGGAACACACTATACTAATCGTGTTATAAGAGACATAGTTACTAGAATTCTTAATGAAGGCCACTCTGTGAAGGGGGTTTCTACTCCCATTGCTCAAATGTATCCCCCTCCTGAGGTTGAACAACCTAGTGGTAAGGGTGATGATTCCTCCAGTTCTGAAAAGGCCTTGGCTGCTGAAGAGTTGCGCTCTCTAGGGTAAACTGTGTCTGACAAAGGGAAATCTGTGGCCTCTAACATGGCTAATGCTTCCCACTTTGAGAAGCATGATGATGCAAATGTTGTGATTGATCTAGAGGATGGTAGCTCTGATGATCAAGAGGAAAGCTTGACTCATCACATAAAGCCAAGTCTGGCTAAACGCATGAAGACTCGCAAAGGAAAATCTGTGGCTGAACTTATGTTAGCTAGAGAAGCTAAGAAGATTGATGTCATTGGTCCCTCCAAACCATGGAGCAAGGTTGAAATAAAGAAGAGGAAGGTCAGAGATGATTCTGAGCCTGAAGAGGATGTTGAGGAAGATCTCCCTGACATCTCACCTGCGAAGAAAACTACTGTTAGAAAGTCTCCTGTTAAAGTACCTACTGTTCATTTGGATAACGTCTCCTTCCATCTTGAGGATGGAGCTGCTAAGTGGAAATTTGTGATTCAGAGAAGGGTAGCTGTTGAAAGGGAATTGAGAAAAGATGTCGTTGATGTCAAGGAGGTCATGGACCTGATACAAGCTGTTGGGCTTTAGAACACTGTTGCTGGGTTCTCTTAATCTACGAAGGTTTAGTCAAGGAATTTATTATTAATATTCCTGAGGATATTTCTGATAAGAACAACAAGGAGTTATGCAAGGTGTATGTGAGGGGTAAGTGTGTAACATTCTCTCCTACTGTTATTAATAATTTTCTAGGCAGAAATAATGAGGGTGCAGGAGAATTAGAGGTTACAGACAATCAGGTCTGTAGGGAGATTACAGCTAAGCAGGTGAAAGTTTGGCCCTTTAAAAAGCATCTTCCTGCTGGGAAGTTGACTATCAATTATGCTATCATGCATAAAATAGGAGCTGCTAACTGGGTCCCTACCAACCATATCTCCACCATTGCTAATACTCTTGGGAGGTTTATTTTTGCTGTTGGGACAAAAGTGAAATTTGACTATGATAGATATATGTTTGATCAAATCATCAAGCATGCAACTACTAATGCAGTTAAGCTTCCAATTTCTTTTCCCTCTATGATCTATGGAATTATCTTGAATCAACATCCTGGTATTCTGTGCTCAAATAATTTACCTAGTAGGAGAAAACCAACTCTGTTTGTGTACTACAAACTCTTTGAAGGCAGTCATGTCGAGGATATTGCCATGACATCTGCCATGAGGAGGCCAGTCTCAAAAGTTGGAGCAATTGCTGAGCTTAAGGAAACATGCAAAGAGCTAGGTGAAGGGATTAGGGTAGCCACAACTAGAAAACAATCTTGGGAAGCCTTGATTGAAAGCTTGGAGCAGGCTAAGGGTGAAAATGTTGAACATGCTAATGTCAGCCGTGAAGAAGAAGCTGAAACCCACACCTCTAGTGAGAGGTCTGCTAACAATGATGATGCGAGTGGAAATTCTGCTTCTGGTGTTGCTGAAGAGGTTGCAAACTCAAGCTCTACTGAGTAGCTCTGTTGGCTTTGGTCCCTCTTGTTTTGATGGTTTTCTTGGTTTTTTGGTGGATTTCTTTGTGTTTTTTTGTTTGTTTTTCAGAATTCTTACAGTTGTGTATGTACTTGGTGATGTAACTATTTAACTTCTGGTATTTCTGTTAATGACTAGATAAACATTTATTTTGTCTTTTTGGTCTCTTTTGGCTAAAAAGGGGGAGAAGTAGCTGTAGATGTAGCTGAGTATCTTAGCTTAGCTCTGTAGTATTGTTGTTGCTCTGTTGGTCTGATACAGGGGGATAATTCTGGTGCTTATTTGTTTGGTACAAGGGGAGAATTCCCTGTGTTCTATTTGTGTGAAGCAGTGTGGTTGTTGCTTGTTGTAGACTGGCTTAAGGGGGAGCTGTTGTGTTATGGGAAGTTGCATGGACTTGAGGGAGAGTACAAGCGCTTGTGTGTCCTGATGTTTACTAGTTGTTATTTTTGCTAGTGATGTGTGTATGTTTTTTTTCTATTGCTGAACTGATGCTCTGATTGATTTCTTGTGAACGTGTGATATGTTGTTTGTTTTAGCCAAAATTTGCCAAAGGGGGAGTTTGTTGGTTCTATGAATTGGCATCAATTTTGGTAAAACTTAGTGTTATCACAAGATGTCACGCTTGTAGTCTTGACATGTGATATCAACTTTCTGCAGGTTGTTTGATATGGTTGTGTGGGATTTATTCAAGATGTCAGACCCGATGTTACGACATGTGCATACAAAATATTCTGTCTGAATGTTACGTATTTTGTTGTTGCGCTTTTCATGCAAGTCTTTCTGTGCTTATGTGGAGATTGCATGCATTATTCAAGGAGTAATTCTATTTAAATCCAGAATATTCTGTTTCCTGAAAAGGAATGATTCACTGCTATTTCTTAGGGAGTACGCAATAAATAGAATTAGGGTTTCATGCTGCCCAGGCCCATTTAGAAAGCTTCTATTTAAAGACTATGTAAACCCTGTTTTATATATTGAAAACACGTATGGTGAAGTGAGTGAGTATTAGGGTTTTAGTCTTGTGTGCGTTTATGAATTATGAGCCATTCATCCATCTTGTTGATGTGTCAATTGGACTGAGTTTTTTGAGTTGTAATTTGTCCACTCTAAGCTTTAAAGTACAAGTGTATTTGTTTACTTGATTGAAGCTTTTAAGAAAGATCAAGTGTGTGTCCTTGAAGTGTGTCTTCTTTCTTTTTGGTATTTGTTCTAGTATCACTGTTGTGATTGAAGGGGAATGAGTAGGGTCTCATGTCTAAGAGTTCTTAGATAGAAATCACACGGGTAGAGATTAGGTGAAAAGACTGTAACTTGAAGTTGTTTGCTGAGAGTCTTTGAACTAATTCTGTTTAGTGGATTTCCTTCCTGGCTTGGTAGCCCCCTAGACGTAGGTGTGTTTGCACCAAACTAGGTTAACAGTTCCTTGTGTCATTTTTCAATTGGTTCCTGGTTTTTATTCTGTTCATATTTCACTTATTGTTCAGATATTAGTGTCGTGATATTACCTTCGACATCTCATATGTGATACCAGAATTTCATGGTAAGTGGTTGGGCTTTATTGTCAGCGAGAAGGGTATTGAAGTTGATCCTACCAAGGTCAAGCAATACTAGAGATGCCTGCGCCCAAAACTGAGAAGCAAGTCAAAGGTTTTCTCGGTTGCTTGAATTATATCTCAAGATTCATTTCACACATGACTGCCACATGTCCGCCTATATTCAAGCTTCTTCGGAAAGATCAATCTTGTGATTGGACCGAGGATTGCAAGAAAGCTTTTGACAGTATCAAAGAATATTTGCTTGAACCTCCGATTCTGTCTCCACCTGTTGAAGGAAGACCGTTGATCATGTATTTGGCTGTGCTTGAAGAGAGTATCAGTTGTGTTCTAGGTTAGCAAGATGAGACTAGAAAGAAAGAATTTACTATCTACTACCTCAGTAAGAAATTCACCGACTGTGAGACTCGGTATTCTATGCTTGAGAAGACTTGTTGTGCATTGGCTTGGGCTGCTAAACGTCTGCGTCAGTATACGTTGAGTCATACCACTTAGTTGATATCCAAAATGGACCCAATCAAGTATATATTTGAGAAACCTGCTTTAACTGGGAGGATTGCCCATTGGCAGATGTTGTTATCAGAGTATGATATTGAATACCGGTCTTAGAAAGCTATCAAAGGCAGTATCTTGGCTGATCATTTGCCTCACCAACCAATCGAAGATTACCAGTCAGTGTAGTATGATTTTCCCGATGAAGAGATTTTATACTTGAAAATGAAAGATTGTGATGAACCATTTCTTGAAGAAGGGCCATAACCTGGTTCCCGTTGGGGCATGGTATTTGATGGAGCTGTTAATCAATATGGAAATGGCATTGGGCAGTGATTATTACTCCACAAGGTATGCATTTTCCATTTATAGCTAGATTGACTTTCAAGTGTACAAACAATATGGCTGAGTATGAAGCTTGCATTATGGGGCTTGAAGAATCCATTGATCTCAGAATCAAGTATTTAGACGTCTATGGAGATTCAACTTTGTTTGTAAATCAAATCAAAGGTGAATGGGAGGCGAATCAACCCAGTTTGATTCCATATAGAGATTATGCGAGGAGGATTTCAACTTTCTTTACAAAGGCTGAGTTTCATCATATCCCTCGAGATGAAAACCGGATGGCAGATGCTCTTGCAACATTGGCTTTAATTATCGTAGTGAAATATTAGAATGAGGTTCCCAATTTAACCGTGATACGTCATGATAGGCCAGCTCATGTGTTTGCTATTGAAGAGATCAAAGACGAAAAGCCGTGGTATTATGACATCAAGTGTTTCCTCCAAAGTCAGATTTACCCGTCTGGGGCATCTTTGAAAGATAAGAAGACTTTGAGAAGATTAGCCAACAATTTTTACCTGAATGGTGATGTTTTGTACCAAAGAAAATTCGATATGGTTCTGCTCAGATGTGTGGATAGACACGAAGCAAACCTGTTGATGACTGAAGTCCATGAAGGTTCCTTTGGTACTCATTCCAATGGACATGCAATGGCGAAGAAGATGTTGCGAGCAGGTTACTATTGGCTGACAATGGAATCTGATTGTTGCAAGTTTGTGAAGAAATGCCACAAATGTTAAAGATATGTAGATAAGACTCATGTTCCCCCGACACTATTGAACGTCATACCCTCTCCATGGCCCTTCTCCATGTGGGGAATTGATATGATTGGCATGATCGAGCCCAAAGCTTCGAATGGACATCATTTCATTTTCGTGGCTATTGACTACTTCACAAAATGGGTTGAAGCGGCATCGTATGCAAATGTAACCAAGCAAGTAGTTGTGAGGTTTATCAAGAATCAAATTATATTCCGTTATGGTGTGCCAAGTAAGATCATTACTAATAATGGATCGAACTTGAACAACAATATGGTGGAAGCTCTTTGCAAAGACTTCAAGATTGCACATCATAATTCTTCTCCCTACAGACCTAAGATGAATGGGGTCGTTGAAGCTGCGAATAAGAACATCAAGAAGATCATCCAGAAGATGGTTGTGACATAGAAGGATTGGCATGAGATGCTCCCATTTGCTTTGTACGGATATCGTACATCCATTCGTACTTCAACTGGGGCAACCCCTTTCTCTCTTGTATATGGTATGGAAGATATGCTCCCCGTAGAGGTTGAGATCCCATCATTGTGTGTGTTGATGGAAGCCAAGTTAACCGAGGTTGAATGGTGTCAGACCAAGTATGACCAGTTGAATTTGATTGAAGAGAAGAGATTAATTGCCATGTGTCATGGTCAGTTATATCAGCAGAGAATGAAGAAATCATTAGATAAGAAGGTCAGACCTCACGTGTTCAGAGAAGGTGACCTTATGCTCAAGAAGATCTTATCTTTCAAACTAGATTCTAGGGGAAAATGGACTCCTAATTATGAAGGCCCATATGTTGTTAAGAGAGCCTTTTCAGGCGGTGCTTTGAGCCTTACAACTATGGATGGTGAAGAGTTCACTCGTCCTGTGAACGCAGATGCAGTCAAGAAATACTTCGCCTAAAAAGAAAAGAACAACTCGCTAAGTTGAAAACCCAAAAGGGCGACTTAGGCAAAAATGAGTGTCTCGGTGGATCGAAAACCTGAAAAGGTGATCCAGGAAAAAGTTAGAGACATAAAACAGAAAGAATTATCCTGATAAATTGAGTACCCCACATTGGAGCAATTTATGCAAAAACTAGGGATTATGGCAAGTAACTGCATCCTGCTGATCTTCAGACTTGAAGACGTTTTTGAGCACAACGGTCGGTTTTGATTCATCGTCCCTAATAGCAGTCAAGAGCACAGTGGATATCAAGAATTGGTACAAGGATTAGTGATCATTATATTCAATGTACCCCTTTTCTATGTAAATTACCATTTTCAACTTTGTAAAGATCTATGGAGTCTTGTCATTTACAGACTACCATTCTATTAAATAAAGTTGAGCGTTTATCCAATTGTTTCTACTCTTGTTTAATTTAGCCAAATAATTTTAAATTTTATTATGATCATTTTGAAAAATAAAATTTTAATCAAAATCATATTTTCTTAAACATATAAAAGCATTAATTTTAGGCAATCGATTTCATTTAAAAGGAGTATCGACAACGATTCGAAAGCATTAAGCCCTAAGTGTGGATCATTATTGGTTCTCCCCAAGCAGTAGGCATGATTTCTCTTTCATCCCCGACAACATTGATCAACACTCGGTGTTCGTTGATTTCTCCAGACGGTTATTTCTTCGTCGTCCCCAGCTGAGTTGGTTGATTATTCCCCAGCCAAATTCAAATTTGGTCTCCAGCAGAGTTCGAACATTTCGTTGCAGCAGTACGCATGGTTCCAGCTGAGTTGGTTGATTATTCCCCAGCCAAATTCAAATTTGGTCTCCAGCAGAGTTCGAACATTTCGTTGCAGCAGTACGCATGGTTCCAGCTGACCTTTGGTTTCCTCACTAATCGCCATCAAATCCGCTCCCATTCAGAGTTTTCTCCTAGTTTACGAGCAACTATTTGTGTTTATCCCCTGCAGGGTTGTCTCCCATTTGATTTGGTATTGACCTACAATTCCCTGCAAAGTTGATAACGGTTTTCCTCACAAGATCTCCTCCTTCCCCAGCTAGGTTCAAGAGTTTGGATGTTGATCTCTCTTTTCTCCAGCAGTTATTTTCCTCTTTTGGGGATTGGCCGAGAATTGTATCGATGATTCAAATCTGCGACATTTTGTATCCTTTGTGGTCGTTTTGTCAGCATAATCATCATATATACATATACACTCATATAATTTCATTATTGCATCATTGCACTTTGACTCATTCTTGTGATTCTTATTCTCTGTTATGGTGGTGCTTTATCCCCATACAAGTTTGGTGTCTGTCCTCCTTCAATTGTAGATTGTCAGCCCCTTAAGCAGAAAGACTTTAACCTTTCTCCTTTCCCCACTGAGTTATTTACTCGTGGATAATGATCGCTCCAACTTCCTCCCTAGTTGATTATTTGGATGGAACCACTCCCCTTGGGTTATATCCTCATTGGGTTGAGTCTTGATTGACCGTTTCTATCTAGATCTTACCTAGATAGATATTTTTGGTCCCCTGAGAGTTTATTACCCAGTAACTGGTAGTGTTCTCCTTAGTTGGCAGTTTGTTACTTCTTGCCCAATACCCGATAAAAGTAACCTTGTTTCTCCCCAGTGGATTCGTTTTCACGTTTCCCCAGGAAGTATATCCTTGATATGTTCATCCTAACCGGTGACAGATATTTTCTTCCCTTGCTTTGAGTTTATCCTTGATATGTTCATCCTAACTGATAACGGATATTCTCACCTTTGGTATTCTATCTAGTAAAAAGGTAGTTGTAATCCCTATTTTGTTTCCCAGAGAGTTAATCCTTGATATGTTCATCCTAACCGATGACGGGTTTCCTTCTCCTTTGCGGTCTTCTGCTCAGTAACCGGTAGTTATAAGTCCTGCGTTTTTCTCCTTTGCAGAGTTTATCCTTGATATGTTCACTTTAACTGGTGACAGATATCCTATTTGTGGTATTCTATCCAGTAACTGATAGATGTAATCCTTATTCTTTCCCTCGGAGTCTATCCTTGATATGTTCATCTTAACCAATGACAGATATTTCTATTTGATGGTATTCTATCCAACATTCGATAAATATAATTCCTACTTTTTGTTCAGGTGTTTTATCCTTGATATGTTCATCTTAACCGATGACGGGTATCCTCCTTAACATCCCCAGGAAAGTCTACCCTTGATATGTTCATCATATCCGGTGACTGATTTTCTTTCCTTTGAGTCTATCCTTGATATGTTCACTTTAACTAGTGACAAATATTCTCTTTTCTGTGGTCTTCTGCCCAGTAACCGATAGTTGCAAAATCCTATTTTCAGCTTTTCCCCAGCAAGTCTATTCTTACTCAGTAACTGGTAATGAATATGTCTCCTGGCGGCCCTCAGTGAGTCATCCTTGATATGTTTACCCTAACCGGTGACGGATGTTCTCTCTGTCAGATTGTATTATCCCCGTACCTAGTAACAAGTAATGAATGATAGATTTCTGCTCCTCCTGTGTTGAAGTTTATTTCTTCCCTAGTTGAGTTGAGTGCGTATTTCCTTAGTGAAATCGCTTTTCCTGCATGGTTCGAGTATTTCAGTTTTATTCTAATCTACCCATTCCCTCTGTAGACGTTCCCTTTGTTTCCCCGGCTGAGTCTTTCCATTGATTTTCTTTCATGGAATTCCTCCGGTCCCCCAGTTGTTTTAAGTCGTAGCCTGGCATACACACAACCCTTTTCCCCCAGAGTCTTTGTCTCCCTAATGAGTTTTCCTTATGGAAATGCATTATACTCCTGTGCACTTTCAGTCTCTCCGTATTCTTTTCCTTTGTGTCAATATTTCCCCACAAAGATTTATTTTAACATTCATATCATACGCATCATGAGGTCTCTTATGGACCAAAATTTGTTTCTATACGTTGTTATTTAAGCCCATTCTACTGAGTCGATACGAAGATTTTAACCTTCACCTCCTCAGTTAGAATGTCCTTAAATAGGGGCAGCTGTAAGACCCTAATTTTGACCCTAAGATCTCTCATGTCATCTCATCATATGCATTAGCATTGGGGTCATACCTTGGAATCCTTCTTACCCCTCTTTCATTGGATTTGTTTTGGGAGAGATCACCAAGCACCATGTGATTGTATCATACTTTGTATTTTATCATTTACTAACCAAAATACCAAAACTATGTCTAACTCTTTTGTAGGTAGGGCACATGATCACCTTTGATCTATCAAGTTCACATCTAGGGTTTAAGACCCTCATTGCTAAGAGCTCAACCAAGAAATGATGCATAATGGTTCTAGGCATCATATATGAGTCCCAATGATCTCCACAAGTTATTTTGATCAATAATTCTTCAAGAGTTTGGGATTGGTTTGCTTTGGAAACCCTAGTTCATCTAGGTATCTTGTGTAACTTCTTCACCAAGTTTCTTCAACAATTGATCAAATATTTCAAGGGACACTTCAAATTTGACCATCTTATGCATATATGATCTCCCATGAGTCCCTAAAGTTAAGAGAATTGCAAGTTAGCAAGGTGGTTGATGGTGGTTGACCAGAGGAATTCATTAGATCAAAACTGGGGTCCCTTAGACCCTTTCTCCTATAGTTTTCATTATATGAAAATGATTCCAAGAGAAAAGTTACTCTAAATGACATTCCAAACAACTTTCATGTTGAGGTCTAGATCTATTTTTGCTTGGAAAGTCATTGTTTATGTTGAAAGATTATAGGTCATTTTGTTTAAACCCTAATTTGGAGGTCAACTTCCCAAGGCCATAACTTGCTCAATTTTTATAAGATGAAAGATTTCCAAGTTGCACAATCAAATTCAAGGTGTCTACTTCAAAGTTTATGTTTGGAGGAAGAGCTAATTCAACTTTTATGAGCATGTGATATGAGGATACATTATAGGTCATTTTGGACCAATACCATTGAATAAGTGATTTTCCTCAACTTCAAAAATGCATAACTAATTCATCCCAAATCCAAATGAAGTCAAATTTGTGAGCATGTTTAATTTTTATGAAAGAGCTACAACTTTTATGAATACACTTTTCTCATTTGAAGCTCACATAAAAAGTTAGCCAAGGTGGAATAATTGAACATATGGCTTAACACTTAGAAATTTTTTTGACATGTTGAAAGTTCCAAACTTCCACCTCAAAATTCACCATGATAGAAGTTCCAAATGGAAACGTTTTTAACATAAGATTTGTTCCTCTTGATCTAACCTTTCCAAAGAGTCTAAATTCATTCATTTTGGACAAAGTTTGAGGGGTTTGTGTATGGCTTAAATAGGGTTGTATCAGTTGGCAAGAATCATGTTCCCAACATCAATACATATTTGCCTTGCATCACAATTATCATTCAGACTTAATCTCACTTGCATTTGGACCTAATTGAGTTGCTTCATGGGCCTTTACATGCCCATGCAAGCGTGCACTTCACATTGCCAATTTTGGAAGCATTTTCAAATGTGAAAATATCACTTACATTTTGCTATAAATAGAGGTCCATTGCATCAGTTTGAAGGACCATGCGCGCCAGCTTTTCCTCCAACCATTGAAACCCTCCAAATTCAAAGAAAAACCTGATAAATTTCACTTGAAATTTGAGTTTGAATCTCACTGTTTGGAGATTCAAGAACTCCAGGATCCAAAGCCTTGCACCATTCCTAATCTACTTATGCAAGCTCCATAAGCAAGATCAAGCACGAATTGAAGCAAAAGAGATCCAGTTTTGCACAACATTGAAGGTATTTTTCCAGATTTTTCTTTCCTTCGATTATCTCTCAATTCTCATAAACTCTCTTGGATCCTTGGTTGTCTGAAGTCCTACCAATGTAGGCAAGAAGATTGAGTTGCTTTGAGGTTAAATCGAAGCAACTCAGTTCATACACCTCAAAATTCAACTTCATGTATCTCTTAATATACTTGGAGTTAGGTTAAATTGAGGTGATATTCGTGATTTATGCCATTTTTTCTTTAAGATCATGTCCTCCTTTTTCATTTATGTGATGGTGATGAGAGAATCAGTCCAGCCAGGGTCATCGGAGAAGATGACCAACACTTTGCTCTGGCGATGCGTTAAATGAGTTATGAGCTATTGGGTCAATTCAAATCGTTTTAATCTTGAATGTTGCTTTTGAATACCAGACGTGTGGCGTGCTGACTCAAGCGTATCATGGAATGCGCATTTTCCACCACTTGATCTGCAACCTCAATTAACGAGGGAGATCAAGTGGTCCATGTTTTTTCTGATTAATTGATTTTTATTTTATTTCTTTTATTTTCATTAATTCATATTAATTTTAATATTGATCCAAAAAATATGAGAGTTTCACCAAAGAATTTCAAAAAAAATCCTCTTTCATTTTCTGAATTAAAATTATTTTTTGGATAATTATTAATATTTTTCATGATTTAATTGATTTTGTGAATATTTTTAATAGTTTAAAAATACTTTTAAGTTTCCAAAAATTCTGAATTTTTTTCTCCAATGTCCTTTGACCTTGTTTGACCTATGATAAATATCATGGCCATTTATTTGGTGTGTGGATGAGGTTTTAGGAAATTGACCAACCATAATTTAATTTAATGCATTATTTTAATATTTTTAATTGATTAAATGCCCAATAAATTGTGTAGAGCAATTTTAATTGACTTTGTGAGTCTGACTTGTGTTGTTGGGCCTTGGTCAAGGTTGATTTGACTTTGTTAGGTTAAGATCATTGGATTTAGGGGATTGATTGAATATACATTCCATCTCCCAAAACGAAAGAATGATCTTAATTTGGTAAAAGTCCTCCTTTGTCCAATTTGTGTTTGATCCATTCCCCCTCCCTCTTCATCTCATTCCCCTTCTTTATACATTTATGTCATGGACATATAATATCTCTATATCCTAAGGCTAGTTGGTTGCAAAATCAACATAAGTATGAATGAGATTAGGTCCTCCACTTTGCATATTCTTTTTGTGTGTGGTATGTTTCATGAGCATAGTTAATTTTACTATGTTTCTAACATGCATTAACACCAAAATTCTATTGCCCGGCCTCAAATAGTTGTGACTTCTACATAAGTCCAATTACGATTGCTTAACATAGCGCTAAATTTTGACATAAAAGGCATAGCATTCTAGTTAGTGAGATTGTAAGTCTCCCCTCTTTCATGGTCTTGTGTAAAAACTTGGCCTTTTTTCCTTCCTTTGGAAGATGTCTTGGTTCAAGGATCCATGCTTGTGATAAGTGGGTTGAGTGTTCTCCAAAGAATGACTTAAACAAAAGCAAAGCAAAACCAATACTAACTTCTAATTCATTAACAACTAACATTTAATTTCAAGTCGTTTACTTTTAATGCACTATAATTTTTTAAAGCTTTATTCATTTGCCATTATTCATACCATTCAAGTTGTTTATGTTAATGTCATTTTCACTTTGTCCACTTGGACCATATTTTGTGATATTGTGGTTGTGTATATTGTGTTTGTCTGTGTGGTCTTTTGACCTTAATGTACATAATAAGAACAAAAACCCTAAAAAATATGTTGTGTGGACTGTTGGTGTGATCTGAGACAATTGGACTTAGAATTTAGGCAACATTCCCTATGCAAAGGACTTGGCCAATGCCAATTTTCATGAGACCAATTGCTTGTGAATTGAAACTTCATCTGATACATCATTGAAGATCCATTTGAGTTCATCTACAACATGATCATTGTGAAGTTGTTATTGTGAACCTGTGACTTATGCCATCTTGGAAGTCATCTGATACATGGGAAACCTTGAAGAAGATCATGGAGTTGCTAAGCTTGGATGTGGATATCTTTATTTGATGCCTTGCTCTTCAACTTGCTATTTGTTTATTGATTGTTGTGTGATTCTAAAGTCCAAGGGAAATTTGGGTTTCTATATGACATTCTTGTCTATTGGATTGCAGCCCATTGGTCAGATCTTTTCAACTCTCAACTTTTAATTTTGTGCTTAGGATTAGTCTCTTCATCTCCTCCGCATTTCTTTAATTTCAAAATATCTTCCTCTTTTTTTAAAATCTTTTTGCTTGTGTCTGTTTTCTAGACTTTGACCTTATCACAAACTAGAAACTTTGGCCTTATGCCATTGCATTTTTAAATATCTTTTCTTAATCAAACTTGTAATAAATTTATCTATACTTGACTTAAAATTTCAAAAGCCAAAAAGAACTAACACTCATTCAAACCATTTTTAGGCCATTGTGCCTTTTAAACTTAAAATTTTGTTAAAAAGCAATGCACTCACTTTGAAATTGATACCACGAACTATGAGGTTTTGATCCCTCATTTTTATGTTGGTACATAGGCACAAGTCTGAAGGTCTTGTCAAACACAAAAATATAATGAATGAATTCTTTTCTCATCCCCCCATTCTATTTATTGCAAACATCATTTTGTACAAAAACACATATGCACACAAGAAATGGCTCCCTAGGAGTACCTAGGACACTTTGGGTGCTAACACCTTCCCTCTGTGTAACCAACCCCCTTTCCTGTAATCTCTAATATTTTATTAGTTTTGATTTGAAAACTTCTTATTTCTGGGTTTTGTTCGTACTTTTCCCTTGTCCCTTGGAAACAATAAAAGCGCAGTGGCGACTCTGGTTTTATTGACATCTAGCTTATCTATAGCTTGATGGTCATGAATTTACCGCTATAGTTTGATCTATTTTTGGGCTTGAAAGACGAGTATTTATGACTTGTAACCTCTTATAACTTGGGTCTAATACTCGGGACTACATCTGGACCTTTCACCCAGTTAATCTTTTCTTTCAATTTTATTGAGAAAAGAATTTTGAATATTTACAAGTGTTTTGAAGGGAAGACGAACACTTATGGCTTGCAAGCTCTTACAACTTGGGCCTAACATTCAGGATACGACTAGACCTTTGACCTAGGTAATATTTTTCTTCTGATTTTAATTAAGAAAAAGTCTTGAAATTAAATTAAAATGATTAATGCATGGAAGTTTGAAATCAATGGAAATTGAATGGATACACTCAAAAAGACTTGATGTAGAAAGACCCAAAAATAAGTCGAGTATAAATAAATAAATAATGTTATTTTCGACTTACTTAAAAATGAAAAATGGAAAAAAAAATCCACAAGTATTTAAAAGGATTTGAATTAAATAAGGGGGGGGGTTACAAAAATGGTTAAAACCAAATCAAGAAGTTATGAAAAGAAAAATAACAGTAGATTGACCATTATATAAAATAAAAAGTTGCCAATACCAAGGATCAAACCCATGGCTTGGTGGAAAGCAATGGAGCCTCAACCACCCGACCATGGGTGACTAGCTAGGAAACAAACACACCCGTTAGTACAAATAAAGAAACAGTTCAAGTATTTTAAAATAAAAAACTGGGCCAAAAGTGGGCGGATGAAAAGGTCCTGGAGTGGCGGGTCATCACCCGACCCGACTCGACCTTGAATCAAAAAGATGGGGGAACCCTAGAATTCCCACCAGCGACCGCTTCTTCAGCAAAAGAACAGAGAAATAAATTTTCTCGAAACATCACGTCCATGGTTTCCTCCCTCCCATGGCCGAAACAAACACTTCCACAGAAAAGGGAGATGATCCCAAAACCTTTCCTTCCCTCTCTAAATCGCCATTTTGCAGTTATTTAGAAACAAACTTTCTTATATAAAAAAACTTCCAATATTAATCATCTACG
Organism: Lathyrus oleraceus; assembly: GCF_024323335.1. NCBI lineage: Eukaryota > Viridiplantae > Streptophyta > Magnoliopsida > Fabales > Fabaceae > Lathyrus > Lathyrus oleraceus. Next base: position 391,623,960 of record NC_066584.1, read on the forward strand.
CCCTCTCCAAATCGAAGCTCAATATCTCAAAAAAAGAAATAAAAAATGAAGCAGAGAACAACAGTAATCGACAATAAAAAAGTGGTAAGGCCGTGTTAGGATTTTGAGGCACATCTATGTTAATACAAACAAGGTGAAGGTAAAGAAAATTCAACGACGAATTTGCATTTTAAATCGACGTTAAGTGAAGTGAAAAAACGGGAATGAAGGATACCTGAGTTGAAAGAATGTGGAGCGGACTCGAATTAGGATTCGTCATGTCACAACGTTTCAACTTTACATTTTAACTCTATTTCTATTTCATTGTGAATTTCCTTTTTTCCCATTCTTTTGCCTGTGAACCTGTTGTTATCGGATTGATGAACCCGATTCCTGATATGCTCTATTTACTCAATCTTTTGCACTCATATTCCTTTTGTCACTGTATCTACTTATATTTGTTGAACATATTATGATGGCTACTATGTTCAAATCTTTAGTGTCAAATCTATTTTGAATATCAGTGCTGAGTTTGTGCGTATGAGATGTTAAGGGGATAAGGTTTTGTGGCTCTGAGTTCCTTTGCTATGTGTGATGCTGCTGGAATTTCATTCATGGTAATGAAAATGGGAAACTTGCTAAGATACCTTATATGTCTTGTCAGTTCAGTGTAATTCTGCAATGCCTGCTGTGTTTTTTTTGGTCATTTGAGCATAACAGACAAAACCTGCTCCCATGAAGTCTTAACAGCAGCAATAACTTATTGTATCCTCCCTCTTCTTTTATTTTAATCTTTGAATTCTGATTTTGTCTTGTGTTATAGGTATTAAGATCCTATGTGGATCAATGGATATCAAAATTAAAGGTTGAATTCCTTGAGAAAATAACAAAGGAAGGTTGAAGTCATAAGTTTTTTTTTGGTGGCTTGGTAATGAAAGAAAACTTGTACCGACAAGGAATTTATACCTTGCCCATCCCTTATTTTTATTCAAATAGATACTTGGATCACACTATTAAGAATGTGAGACCATATGAAACTTATGATCAAATAAAATATGCCATTTGGGGTCATCTTGAATTAATATGAGTGAGAAGAAAAATATGGAAAAATAAAGATGCGTTCAAGATCAAAGTGAAATTAAAATGTCAACTTTGTAAACCTCCTTTTTATGAATTTTTGTTTTGAAAAATAATTAATATGATTCAAACTATGAAAATTCTATCCTCATTATTTATATCCATATTCCAAACCAAGGTCGGACATTTCAAGAAATAAGATTTATTCATTAAGATGGAATTATGATGATAATGATCCTAGATGGTAGATTCAAATGGCATGAGATTTGCAAATGTTTCTAAATTGAATGAAATGGTGTATGAAGGAAAAATGTATGTATGATAAGGATGTATGCACTGGTCTTAACAAAGTGACACAAACAAAGCTAATTACTCCTTGATTAATTAATTATAACCTATGCATGGAAATGGGATCTTAACTAGATGAAATGATCATGAGACATGATGCAGATGAGCTACTTAATGAATCATAGAGGTAGATTTATGCATATGAATGAATGCAAACTAGTGAATACAGATAACTGAAATACAGATGAATGACTTTAGGCGGAGGAAAATTTAGGGTATGACGATTGGACATTTGAAATGTTCTGATTGGTTGGATTTTAATCGGATTCTATGTGTTGCTTGTAGCGTGTTCCATCATGCTCTCTCACATGAGGAGTGTTGGATCTGCCGCGTCAATTAATGAGGTGTAATCCAACACTCTGTGCTTTTTCTGATTTTAATTATTTTTCTTTTATTATTTTTAATCTCTTTTTCTTTTAAAATTCATAGTAATTTCATTTTTTATCCAAAAAATCTCAAAATAACTTCTAAAATTCTCTTTTATTTTTCTCCATATGATTTTTTTTTCACATTTTACTTTACTGATTTTCTATTTTTCATGGATTTTCTCTTTTCTACTTTGTTTTAATTGGTTTAAAAATACTTTGCTGCATTTAAAAAAATACTTTCCTTCCATAATTTTCTTGGCCATTTATTTGGTGTTTTGAAGGACTTTATGGATTTTTCATTTTATTTCCATTTTAAAAGTCATTTAAAAATACTTTTTGTGCATTTTATTTCATTTAATTACATTTAATTGCATTTTATATTTGTGTGAACTTATGAACTTGTATTGGCATTGGATCATGATGGTTTGGAGATTAAATCTCATCAAACTCAATGGATCTTGGGTGTTGATGGAGTGAAAACCCTAATCCACCAAAATTGATGATTGATTTTGATGATGAGTTGATCAAATATTAGATCCAATTTGGGTGTGGCTTCTCTTGTCGCCTTCTTCTTCATCTCCTTCTTTTCCCTTTGATCAATTGGATGGTTTGTGTCCATCTTGTTTATTATGTGTGGATTGGTACTTGATGTACTATCATTATTTCAAATCTACGTTCTAAGTGAACAAGGATCATTTAAGGTACTTTATATTGATGCATAAGTTTATCCTAAGTGTCATGACGTGTGGATTGAAGTAATGGACCATCATCCTAGCCTTTGTGCTTGATCATCCCCTTTCTTTCTTTCTTTTTTGTGTGACATGACTTTAGGAGAATGATTTACATATAATTTCTATAGCATGTATTAACATAAACATTATAATTGATCGGCCTCAGGTAGTTGTGACTTCTGCATAAGTCCAATTACAATTGCTTACATAACGCTAAATTTGTCCCAAAAACAAAGGCATTTTTATAAGAGAGATTGTAAGTCTCCTACTCCTCATGGTATTGTATGAAAATATTTCTCCTTTTCCATTTGTGAGAGTTAATGACATACTTATTGATTTCATCCAAGTTGGAGCCCTTCTCATAAATGATGTATAGGTTCATATTTTCATGCTTGTGGGTGAATAGTTGAGTGTTCTCCAAAAAATGACCAAACCATCATTCATTATAATTTCTTACCTCATTTACTAATATTTTTATTTGTATTAACTTTCATTCCAAGTCATTTATGAAATTCTGGTATCAGATATGAGATGTCGAAAGTAATGTCACGACACTAATATCTGAACAATACAAACGGGATAAAAGATAAAGAACAGTAATGCAAGAGACACAAGCAATTGTTAACTCAGTTCGATGCAAACTCACCTACGTCTGGGGGCTACCAAGCCAGGAAGGAAATCCACTAAACAGAATCAGTTCAAAGACTCTTAGTAAACAACTTCAAGTTACAGTCTTTTCACCTAATCTTTACCCGTGTGACTTCTACCTAAGAATTCTTAGATATGAGATCCTACTTACGCCCCCTCAATCACAACAGTGATATAAAACAAGAATACTTGATCTTGCTTAAAATCTTAAATCAAGTAAACACACACTCATGCTTCAAAGCTTATAGTGGACACATTACAACTCAAAAAACAGTCCAATTCAATCATCTATGGATGAATGAATGGCTTACAATACACAAGACCACACAAGACTAAAAACCCTTATTCTCTCTCAATATTTCGTTTGTTATTTCTTGTGTCTAAAACCAGATATTCCATGCCCTATTTATAGAATCGTTTGGCTGGGCTTGGACATCACAAAACCCTAAAACTATTTTCCATTCATATCTTCATATGACAACTGATTATATCTTGTTGGAAAATAAGTCAACCTGGTTTTAATTACTGATTGAGGGCGCGTTCAATCATTACATCAATCACACATAGATTAGCATTAAAAACGCAATCACACAATACATAACATTCAGACTGAATGTTCTGTATACAGATGTCATGACATCGGGTCTGACATCTCAGTAAAATCCTACATATTCACATTTTAACCATCCTGCAGGTACATGTTATCTTATGTCAAGATAACACTTGTGACAACTTGTGAACAATCTAGGTTTTACCAAAATTGCTGTCAACACATAGAACCAACAATTTATTTTATGCTCCTTTATTTTATGCCATTTACTTTATACTTTATGGTTAGCATTCTATTCCATATTATTTGTGATTATGTCATTTGTTCTTTTTTCCATTGAACTTTTCTTTTATGTCCCTATAAAGAAAACCCTATAAAGAAAAACCTAAAAGAAACTTGGCTATCCTGATTCATGGACTTGTGGTTACTATCATTAGCAATGTTGTGAAGTTATGGACTTAGAATTAGGATCTTGACCTTTGCATTGGGACTTGTGATTTGAGACCTTAGAATCCATCTGGTACCTTTGACTTTGGATTTCCTTTTGAAGACTTGGTTGAGTTACTTTGGTTTCATCTGATACATGGATTTTATTTGCTTATTTGACTTGTTTGAGGCTTAATCCAAAAGAGGGAATTCTTGCCTGACTTATGTCCTAAGACTTACTATCTCTTGGTTAGATCTTTCCTCCCTAACTTTTAATTTATGCTCTAAGATAGTCTCTTTTTCTCCTCCTCTTCTTTAATTTTCAAAATCTTCTCTCTTTTTCGAAACCTTCTTATTTTTTAAACTTGAACCACTTTCTCAATAAACTTTGAGTCTTGTCAAGAGATTTTATAAACCTTTTCCTAATAAATGCTAATTCATCTTAAGCATACTTTGACCAATTTCAAAATACTTAATGCATAACTCACTCAAATCATTTTATGCCCCTTGTGCACTTTTTGCCTTTTAAAATTTTTCTCAAGGTATTAGACATAAGTTATTTCCATAGTTGAGATTTAATTCTCCTATCTCCATAGTATTGGTTGTCGCATTACGCGAAAAAACCGGCGGGAAAACGAAACAACAGAGCCGCCACCGTGCGTTATTTATCCCAAAAGAGGGAAAGGAAACGCTCGAAGTAAACCTGGAAAAGACATGGTCTCGCGACCAGAGAAAGATGGGATCGAGAGTCGGTTATGCGAAGGGAAGGTATTAGCACCCCTACGCATCCGTCGTACTCGACGGGATCCACGCACAAAAGAATAGAAGAAAGGTTGCTAAAGACTGCTCACAAACTGCACAAGGCTGGAAGGAAACACAGAGAGACAACAGAAACGGGACTCGACAGGATATCGCATCCTGGGCCTACGTAGTCTGTCAGGCACAGACATCAGAGTCGACGTAGTTCGGGACAGGGGGAAACGTGCTCGCTAGGATGTCGCATCCTATGCATACGTATCTTCTCTAATCGGAGATGAATCAGAGCACTCGTAGCTCGGCTAACACACGCCAAACAAAACCCACACAGGAAACCGACTGCCAATCGCTGGACTTATGTCAGACTCCACACAAACAGGCAAACATGGAAACTGAATGCCAATCACTGGACTTACATCAGACTCCGAACCAACAAACACACACAGGAAACCAACTGCCAATCGCTGGACTTATGTCAGACTCCAACAAGCAAACAAGACACAGGAAACCAACTGCCAATCGCTGGACTTACGTCAGACTCCAAACACACACAAAGGGGCTGAAAAAGAAAAAGGGCGCCCGAAGAGATCAGCTCATCTCCTGCCTACGTACCTCATCTGGTATGAGGATCAGGGCGACGTAGTTCCCCTACGCAGGGAAAGAACTTCTAACCTAACCAGATACGAAGGGAGACACAAACTACTAGGGAGACTACGACTCGAGCCTAGAAGTTGTCATGCATACGATCCCTATGTTAAGGTTTCTATCTAACTTGCACAGGGAGCAAGCTTATCCTAACACAACACAATCAATCTAAAGCACAAAAGCAAGCACACACACTATATGCAAACAAATGGGCTCATACAAGGCTAGGCTTTAGTTAAGGGGTCATGTCAACCTCAACAAACAAGCCACTGGAATGGGGTATGATTAGCTCTTAACCCTAACAATGAGCGTTAGGGTGAAGCAGATGAAATAGGAAGTGAGGGTAAGACCTCACAGCTCTTATCCCTGACCTGGGAGAGCTTCAGACAAATGAAAGTGTGGGAGTCCAGAATGTGGGACTCTACTCCACACGACTGACACAACTGGATCTTGGGTTTTGATTCAAAGTGCATCAACACAATGGTGTGAGCAGGATGAATGACACAACTGAATAGCAGGGGATGGATTGCACATCCCTTGTATCTGCCAATGCCTCTTCCCTTAGGAGGTCTTTGTATGTACAGGGCACAAAATAAACAAACACAAGCATTGCCTCTTAAGGAGGGCTTCAGACAGGTGCCTGCCCACATAACAGGACAGGTCTTCCAAACTACATGAAGTCAGAGAGTTATACCTAGGTGGTAAGCAAACCACAATCCAAGTTAGGCAACTCAAGCAATGAGTTATAGCTACTAAAGTACCTGTGCAAACAACCAGACAATCAGTACACAGTTCAAACCAACAGACAACAGTCATCAGGCAATAATAAACAAACAAAGCAATCAGGCAACAATAAGCAAGGCATAAGCACAAGGGAATTTGTTCTCAAAACCTACAAAACAACACAATGATAGCCAACATCAACCAATTAATCAAACTCAAAAGAATGAGCCACTCCAATCATGGCAATGTGCATCTGAACCTGAAATCCACAATCCAAACAGTGAGTCCAAACCACTAGGTCAAAGCCTAGGGTCAAAAGAGGGTCAAACATTCAAAACAGAACTTGAAATTTAACATGAGTCATCCTCATTCAATCAAGAATAAAACTCAAAAAGTCTCACATCAAGATCATTAATCAAATTCATTTCATGAGCAAAACATGGCAAGGCATGCAAATGGTGATCACATTGAGACAACAGAAGAAACAAATGCACATCAAATCAAAAATGACTCAAATAATCTTGGAAAAATTCATGAGTAAACAGGACATATAACATGATCATCACACAAAAAATTAGAGGCATTGGACATCATTAGGCATGGCAATCACATAGCATAATTCAAATAATCACATGTGTGACACAAATTGTCACACCAAGTTAGCATGAGCATAAAACAGAACGGGAGCATGGGAAAAATCTCAAACCAAAGCCAAAATGTCATCCAACATGTCTAGAATCCACACACAAAATTTCAGAAGCATTGGATAAGAAACAAGCATTTGATGATCAAATGAATAAGGCAATATCATGAATGGATACATGTTCAAACACCCTAGGACAAATCAACTTTTTAATCAGGCACAACTTGCAATTCAATAATCATAAAAAACTAGACAAGATAAGGAACACAATGCAAAAAATTGGAGATCAATTGGAGCATTTTTCATTTTTATATGATTTTTGGAAGTTTGGAAAGAATTTGAAAAATGAAATGGAGCCAAGGTATGAAAATTGGAGGGAAAGGAAGAAAGGCAATGCAGTTTGAAAATTCGCCCCAGCCAGGAATCGAACCTGGCGTGTTTTTAAATTCCCCAACGCGCCAAAGCCAAACGACAGCGTTTGGACTATCCCTAAGCCATGCAGCGTATTTCAAATTCGTAGCTAACTGCATGAGCTTTTCCTAGCTAAACCGTAGCGAAACCGTGGCCAATACTGGAAACGCATGAACTCATGAAGATCATGAAGATCTTCATCTGGATTTTCCAGATTTCAAAAAATTGTTCCAGAAATGAAAAATAAGCATAGCAATCGGTTCATCTTTCCACATACATCAAGGATCCATGATTAATTTGCATTAAAACACCATAACAAAGCCAAATCGAAGAGCATAAAATTTGTCACTAAAACTTGAATCGAGCCTAACTTTGTCAAAACAGCACCAATTCAAGTGATTTTTCCACCAACATTCTCAACATTCAAGGATCTACATGAATATCCTAATAATTTGCAAAATAAAAGAGGTCGAAAACTAACCTCTTGAAGAACAGAAGTTGAAATCACGTGCTTCCAAGCTTAGCCAAGCCTCAGATCTCTTCCAATATGCTTATTGAAGTGTTTGATGATGAATGTGAAGCTCAAGTATGCACGAATCCAACAGATTTTGCAAGTTCCATGGATGCTTCAAGCTTTGCATATGGACAAAAATGGCACGGTTTGCTTTGAATTCAAGTCCAGTTCTACTCAGAAACCTCTCATGAACATGAATCAATCAAGAGAATGTGCTTTTGTGTGAAGAAATTGGAAAAAGTTTGAGAGAATTTTTTTGATGATTTTCTTGAATCTAGATCTGAAATGTTGCTCATGATGGAAAACAGTTATGATTAAGTATATATATGCCATGCTAATGAGGTTTTAATCATGTTTAAGCTTAATGCCAATGTGATTAATCAACTATGTGGTGCATGTGCAAAAATGAGTTTTCACCCCCCATGCAAGCTAGCCACGTGAACGGTACTTATTCAAGGCCTAAAATCCCTTAAAATGAGTTCATGCAAGCTTTGGAAGTGATATTGTATGCCCATGACCATTCAATATGATGTTATGCAATTTTCTTCCAAAAACTTCATGAATAAGCCAATGATCATGCAATGAGATTTCATGCCATGTAATGATATGCTTGGAAAGTACATGTTATAAGGATCAAAATGCAAAAAGAACCACTCATTTTGGAGCTTTGGTTTGAAAGTTATGTCCATTTGAACTTTCAACCACACTTTGCCATGATGGGACCATATCTCCTCAACCACACATGAGAAATTCATGATCTTGGAATTTTTGGAAATGGGAGAGAAAGATATTCAACTTTCATGTTGGACAAAATTTCATTTGAAGCTTTCTTGATGATGTAATCTTGAGTTGAAGTTGGTCCAAAATCTTTCCATTTTTGGAAAGTTCAAATTATAGGTCACCTGCTATTTATGGAAAGTCTTGATCTGACTTCAAATTCTTCAATGTTGATGTTTGAAATGTCAAATGAGACTTGTTTGAGCATGAATGAGGCATCTCTAACCACTTCCCACATCCAAATCCACAGTTGATTGTGCAGTTGACTTCTGTTGACTTTTGTGGGCCTCAGATGATTTGCACATGGACTGTTGAGTTCTGAGCCTTCAACACTTGGCCAAACCATTTCAAAATGATCCTTGAATCATGTGAACTCATGGGAATCACCCTAGGGCTTTGATCTCATGGGAAATGCTCTTGTTGCCTTGCACAGTTGAATCTCCTGACCAGTCTTGCCTGATGAGATGCAATGGACTAAGCAATGACAATGCAATGTTAATGACCTAAAAATGAAATGTATACACAAAGGGGAGGTGCAAATTTGAGGTGCTACAGCTTCCCCTATTCAATCAACTGAGGACCTGAATGAATGAAGGCAACGACTATCATACTTTCAAGGTAATCAGGGATTGAATACCAAAAGAACCTGGAATTTGCACTCTGCGGGGGATGAACAAGATATTTACAACAGGAACCAGACAAGACGTTTACCGACGACTCTACTGGGGATTTTGATTTTTATCAACGAAAAGATACAGCCAGACGTCAACCGATGACTGGACAAACACAACCAGACATTTACCGATGATTGGGATGAGACTCGATGTTTACCGACATCGAAAGATGATGTTTACCGACATCCACAAAGACGACCAGACATTTACCGATGACTGGGAAATAAGATATACAACCAGACGTCAACGGACGATATGGGAAAAACTCGACGTTTATCGACACCAACGGGGAGGTGACCAGACATCAACGGATGACCTGGGAAAGGATACAACTATACGTCAACAGACGAATAGGAAAAACTCAACGTTTATCGACACCAACGGAGAGGTGAATTCACTTCACTGGGGAAGGAACAGATGTTGCGAACATCGGAAGATGATGTTTACCGACATCAAAAAGGAACAACCAGACATTTACCGATGACTGGGGTGGGGCTCGACACTATACGTTAACGGACGAAATAGGAAAAACTCAACGTTTATCGACACCAACGGGGAGGTGACCAGACATCAACGGATGACCCGGGGGAAAGAAATACAACCATACGTCAACGGACGAACGGGAAAAACTCGACGTTTATCGACACCAACGGGGAGGTGAACAGACATCACTGGGGAATAGGAAGAGATACAACTAAACGTCAACGGACGAATAGGAAAAACTCAACGTTTATCGACACCAACGGAGAGGTGGCCAGACACCAACGGATGAATGGGAAAGGGGATGTTAAGCACATCGAAAGATGACGTTTACCGACATCAAAAAGGGACGACCAGACATTTACCGATGACTGGAGTGGGACTCGATATTTACCGACACCGAAATAATGGTGTTTACCGACACCAAAAAAAAGACGACCAGACATTTACCGATGACTGGAGTGGGACTCGATGTTTACCGACACCAAAACAATGGTGTTTACCGACACCAAAAAGAACACACACAGGTGCAAACATGACACTTACCGGTATCACAAGAATGACATCTTCATACGTCAAGGCAAGGCTAAACACTTGTTGGGGATCTCACTGGGGAGAATCAAGCTTTCCTTTCACGGACGAAGAAATAAACCTCTCTGGGGAATTATCAATCCTGAATACTGTCAGGAGCAACTGTAGCAAATGTGCCGTACAAATGTTGAACAACGATCCGCCTCTGCCGAGGATATGGTCTGATTAGGTTTCAACACATGAATGCATATGTTTGAATTTTTCTATGGCGTAATGCTCCATATCGAATGGAAATGCTACGTGATTTGAGGATGCAATGATTACTACATGCAAGATGCAGAATGATGAAAACTCCTGCTGAGGAGCAAACGGATTGCTCTGCTGAGCACACAAACTGATGAATTCTCCAACTCTGTGGGGAGACTCTGTCTGAGGAATGCTCTGCGGGGAAAAAGCACCAACTTATCAAACGTGCTGGGGAATAGCACTGCTGCTGGAGAAAGAATAGATCCCACCGGGGACAACCTTCACCAAATCCAATCCACTCGGGGACTCTGCTAGGGAAACAACTAATGCTCGCCTCTGCTGAGGACGTCTGCCAATCCACTGGTAGGATAGACTCTACTGGGGATAATTTCCACCGAACCTGATCCACTTGGGGAATAGCATCCACGACCCTGCCGGGGAAAAGTGAAATTCTAGTTATCAGACTTTAGATGTCACACGGGTTGTTATGACATCCAATTCTGCACAGACAGGAATTATGCAGAACTTAAACGTAAGTGCAGTAAATAACACAAGTAATTGTTTACCCAGTTCAGTCCAACATGACCTACATCTGGGGGCTACCAAGCCAGGGAGGAAATCCACTATTAGTAGTATCAATTCAAAGCTAAACTCACCCGTTTACAACTTATCACTTAATCCCTACCCAATGCAATTTCAATCTTACACTAAGATCAGAGTTCCTACTCACTCCCCCTCAATCACCTCAGTGATTACTATCTTTAATCAATATTAAAGACAATTTGAAGTCACACTTCAAACAACTCTTGATTGTGCTTCACAACTTTAATCAAGATACACAACACTCACGCTTAAAAGCTTTGAGTGACACAACACTTACAACTCAATGAACACCCTATACCAAAACAATCATCAACGTGATAATGGCTTGGCTTACAAGATACGTCTAATACAAGACTCACAAAAATACAGCAGTGAAGTATGATGGACACACTTAATCTTCACGCCTCAAAATCCCTGAAACTGAATGAAGGAACGCCTTCCTTTTATATTGCAGTACCTGGGCTTTTGCACCTGTATTCTCCTGAATTTAAGGTCACACGAGTTCCCATAAATTCAACATTTAGGTTACTAACAAATAGGCTATTTGTTAGGTTCATTAAATGTAACTTGGTTGTTGATTTCCTGGTTTTTCTCTAAGCTTTTGACTTCCTGAAGAATAGCCCAAGAAAAGCTGAAACAGAAAACTGAACAACCTACAATATAGCATATGCTGTCAGGAATGAATGTCACAACATTCAGCTTGACATCAAGGTCCATATGCTGAGTCTGTTTTTCCAGAAAATAGACTGTACAATTTTGCTGACCTGTACATGATCAAAATGACCATACTACAGTAACAGCTTACATTAATAAATGTTAAAGTGTCCAACTTAACATTTACACATTTGGCCTTAAGTTAGTTCTGTTATTCTCTTGAAGAACAAACTAAGTTACATGCTGAAGTATAGCAGAACACCACTCTGTCTAATGTTCAGTAGCTGCTGTCAATGATGAATGTCATAACCTCCAATTTGACATTCAGTCAGTAGGCCTTATGCCAGGTCTGGTCTTTCCTTGATAACCAGACTGGAAATAAATACTAAGTTCTAACAGAACACCAGCTATTCTATTCCTTAGTATCGGTTGACAGGTATGAATGTCACAACATCCAGTTTGACATTCAATAAATCCTGTGTTAGCTAATCCTGCAGTAACTACTCAAGTGTGTCATGACATCAGTCAATACATCAGAGTACAGTTAGATATTCTAACCTACAATGTAGTCACACATACATACCATGTCATGACATCAGTCAAGACATTTGTAGCCAGCTAGTGTTTTACCATATAATGCAGCCAATTAAACACCTACAAACTCCCCCTTTGGCAAATTTTTGGCTAAAACACTTTGATCCCCATAACAGAGTTCATAGCAGCGGAATCACACACCTAGCAAGAAATAATACTAGCTAATACACTCAGAGTGGCAGCACACTCACACACATGGAAGTTAAATAAAAACTTCACAAAGCAGCACACATACAGAAGTTAAATCTAAAATCTAAACTTCAACACACAGCAGCTGCAGGGGAGGGAATCTGTCATGAGAGTCTGTTGTAGAGACCCACTCTGTTTGTCAGGGGTTATTACTCCCTCTTTTTGTCAAAAAGGTTGCCAAAGCCAACAACATAACCAGAGAATAATGACAGAGTTACAGACTTGGTTTTACTTCACAGTTTCAACCAAGTTAGCATCCACTTGATCTTGCTTCACAGCTTTGATCAAGTAATCACCCACTTTTGCTTCACAGTAGGTACCACCATATCAGATGCCATGATTTTGTTTCTGACATCCAGAACCACTCCTGCATGAACAACATCCTTGAACTCCTGCAGGTACATTGGCCTTCTCACGGTAGGGTGTCTCCTTACCCTCTTGTAGCCACACTTGTTGCAAGTAGCATAGCTATGATTTGTTGACCAATCAGAGCATAGTACCAATTGTTTAATAGGCAGAGATATTAAACAATACATCCCAAACATCAGTGGTTGCTATAAGGTCTCAGAGAGACATATTCCCAGTTTGCTCCTTAAGTTTTCAAACTGAGTAGCATCCAGAGCCTTTGTAAATATGTCAGCCAGTTGAAGGTCCGTGGCTACATGTTCCAAAGTGATCACCTTGTCTTCCACCAGATCTCTGATGAAGTGGTGCCTAATGTCAATATGTTTGGTCCGGCTGTGTTGGATGGGATTCTTGGAGATATTGATGGCACTGAGATTATCACAGAACAATGTCATGACATTTTGAGTGACATTGTACTCAGTGAACATCTGTTTCATCCAAACCAGTTGGGAACAACTGCTTCCAGCAGCTATGTATTCAGCCTCTGCAGTGGACATAGAAGCACAATTCTGCTTCTTGCTGAACCAAGATATGAGATTGTTTCCCAAGAAGAAACATCCACCTGATGTGCTTTTTCTGTCATCAGCACTCCCAGCCCAGTCAGCATCTCAGTACCCAGATAGGACAGGCTCAGACCCATGTGCATACAGCATCCCATAGTCACAAGTCCCATTGATGTACTTGAGAATCCTTTTGACTTGATTCAAGTGGCTCACCTTAGGCTCTGCTTGGTATCTAGCACATACTCCAACTGCATAAGAAATGTCAGGTCTACTTGCAGTTAGGTAAAGTAGGCTTCCTATCATGCTTCTATACAAGCATTGATCAACACCAGGGACTCCTTCGTCTTTGGTTAACTTCAGATGAGTAGGCGCAGGAGTCCTCTTGTGCCTAGCATTATCCATACCAAACTTCTTAACTATGTTCTTGGCATACTTGCTTTGGGAGAAAAACATAGAGTCCTCCATTTGGTTTACTTGCATTCCAAGGAAATAGGTCAGTTCTCCAACTAGACTCATTTCAAACTCGGATTGCATCTGGTGAACAAATTGTTGAACCATTTGTTCTGACATTCCACCAAAGACTATATCATCCACATAGATTTGAGCTATCATGATTTTGCCGTCTTCATCCTTCACAAATAAGGTTTTATCTATTCCACCTTTTCTGTATCCATTTGAGGTCAGAAATTCGGTCAACCTTTCATACCATGCTCTAGGTGCTTGTTTCAACCCATACAAGGCTTTCCTCAACTTGTATACATGCTTAGGTTGGTTAGGATCACAAAACCCTTTAGGTTGTTCCACAAAGACTTCTTCATTCAAGTAGCCATTCAAGAATGCACTCTTCACATCCATTTGGAATAGCTTAAACTTCAGGATGCATGATACCCCTAACAGCAATCTGATGGACTCAAGTCTAGCCACAGGAGCAAATGTTTCATCAAAATCTACCCCTTCAACTTGAGTGTATCCTTGAGCTACTAGTCTTGCTTTATTCCTAGTAATTACTCCTTTCTCATCAGATTTGTTTTTGTAGATCCACTTGGTACCAATGATGTTGGTCCCTTCAGGTCTTGGAACTAGCTCCCATACTTCATTCCTTTTGAACTGCTCAAGTTCCTCTTGCATGGCATTGATCCAGTACTCGTCAGTCAGGGCTTCTTTCACATTCTTTGGTTCAACCTTGGATACAAAGCAGGAATTTGAGCTTATTCCCCGTGACCTGGTAGTCACACCACTATTAGGATCCCCTATGATAAGATCCTTAGGGTGGTCTTTCTGAATTCTGATAGATGGCATTTTGGTGGTTGCATCTACTTCACATTCAGGAGGAGGTTCCTGTACTTCTTCTGACTTGACTGGAATGTCAGTTGAACTGTCAAGGAATGTTTCAACATCCTCTATGACATCGATCCCTTCCTCTTTATCATCCACAATAACATTTATGGATTCCATCAGGACATTGGTCCTGTAGTTGAACACTCTGTAGGCTCTGCTGTTAGTGGAGTATCCTAGAAATATACCCTCATCACTTTTGGGATCCAGCTTCCTTCTCTGTTCACGATCTGTGAGAATGTAGCATTTACTTCCAAAGATATGAAAGTACTTCACTATGGGTTTTCTGCCTTTCCATATTTCATACAGAGTGGAGGAGGTTCCTTTTCTCAAGGTGACTCTGTTGTGAACATAGCACGCGGTATTCATTGCTTCAGCCCAAAAGTGCATGGGGAGCTTCTTTGCATGAATCATTGCCCTGGCAGATTCTTGAATAGTTCTATTTTTTCTTTCAACTATTCCATTCTGTTGAGGAGTTATAGGGGAGGAGAACTCATGACTTATTCCTTCAGATGAGCAAAACTCATCAAACTTGGAATTCTTGAACTCCGTACCATGATCACTTCTAATCCGGACCACACAACTGGCCTTTTCCCTTTGAAGTCTTATGCACAGGTCTTTGAAGACATCAAATGTATCTGACTTCTCTCTGATGAAGCTTATCCACGTGTATCTGGAATGGTCATCAACCACCACGTAGGCATATCTCTTTCCACCAAGACTTTCAACCTGCATAGGTCCCATTAAGTCCATATGCAACAGTTCCAGAACTCTGGAAGTTGTGGGATGTCCCAGCTTCGGATGTGACATCTTGGTTTGCTTGCCCACCTGGAATTCTCCACAGACTCTTCCTTCATAAATAAGCAGCTTTGGGATCCCTCTGACTGCTTCCTTGGATATAATCTTCTTCATTCCCCGTAAGTGGAGATGTCCAAGTCGTCTATGCCACAACTTCACCTCCTGTTCTTCCTTGGCTGAGGAGCATATTGTGGAAAAGTTAGAGACTTTAGGTTCCCACAGATAACAGTTATCTTTGGACCTGGTTCCTCTCATAACTTCCTGATTGTCACCATTTGTCACAATGCATAGCTCCTTAGTAAACTGAACATGGAACCCTTGATCACACAGCTGGCTTATGCTGATGAGGTTTGCAGTTAGTCCTCTTACTAACAACACATTATTCAGTTTTGGAACTCCAGAGCAGTCCAGCTTACCCACACCTTTTATTTTTCCTTTGGCACCATCACCAAAGGTCACATAGCTGGTAGTGTGAGGTTGAATATCTACCAGTAGATTTTCCATACCAGTCATATGTCTTGAGCATCCACTGTCAAAGTACCAGTCTTCTCTGGTAGAAGCCCTTAGAGCAGTGTGTGCTATCCTAGCATACCATTGTTGCTTCTTGTTGGGAACATAGTGCTTATATGGTTTATGCTTAGGCCTGACATGCGAGGCTTGGTTAGGGAAACCATGAATCCAGTAGCAGAAGGCTTTTATATGACCAAGTCTACCATAGTGGTGACACCTCCACGCCTGGTATTTCCTCTTCTGATGATCAATCATCCTTGTTCCTCGATGTTGAGACATTGGCTTTGACTTCCGCTTGACCTTCTGAACTTTAGCCTTTGGGCGTTTGTGTTCAGCTGAGGATCTTTTCCCAAATCCTAGGCCAGATTTGGTTCCAGACTGCTGCCCCACCTTTAGAATCTCTTCCAAGGTGTCAGTTCCCTTATTCATCATTCTGATGGATTTAGTCATCTGATTCAGCTTGGAGGTCAGCAGGGCTATCTCATCATTTAGACCCTCTATGACAGACAGTTGCTTCTGTCTCTCATCTTCCAGTTCCTTGATGAGTTTCTTCTTCTTTTCTCCTTGGGCACGCACTTCTGCACTGGTGGTACACAACTTCTTATAGGCTGCATCAAGTTCATCAAAGGTCAGTTCATCTACACTTGAGTCATCATCAGATGCACAAACACTGGTTAGTGCAGTGACATGTTTGGCAGATTCTCCTTCAGATTCACTTTCAGAATCTCCTTCAGACCATGTGATAGTTAGCCCCTTCTTTTGCATCTTGAGATAAGTAGGACATTCAGCTCTGACGTGTCCATACCCTTCACAACCATGACACTGGATTCCCTTTCCTTGGTTGAACTTTTCATCAGAAGTTGATCTTTTCCTGATGTCAGACGGGATGTTCTTGACATTAGGTCTCCCTCTTTGATCAATCTTCTTCACGAACTTGTTGAACTGCCTTCCAAGCATGGCTAAGGCTTCTGATATACTGTCATCACCTTCAGTATATCCTGCTTCTGACTCTTCTTCAGCATTAGATACAAAAGCTACGCTTTTGTTCTTCTTTTCAGTATTCTCACACAAGCCCATTTCAAAGGTTTGGAGAGAACCAATGAGCTCATCTACCTTTATATTGCAGATGTCCTGTGCCTCCTCTATGGCTGTGACCTTCATAGCAAACCTTTTAGGCAAGGACCTGAGGATCTTTCTTACAAGTTTCTCTTCAGCCATTTTCTCACCTAGTCCACCAGAGGTGTTTGCAATTTCAAGAATATTCATGTGAAAGTCATGAATAGTCTCATCCTCTTTCATCCTCAGGTTTTCAAACTTGGTGGTCAACATCTGAAGTTTGGACATCTTCACCTTGGAAGTACCTTCATGAGTTACCTTGAGGGTATCCCAAACTTCCTTAGCTAGTTCACAGTGGTGCACCAGCCTGAAGATGTTCTTACTGATTCCATTGAACAATGCATTCAAGGCCTTGGAATTTCCAAGAGCTAATGCCTCTTGCTCCTTGTCCCACTCTTCTTCAGGAATCTGCACACTGACTCCATCTTCCCTTGTCCTCATTGGATGTTCCCATCCTTTGTTGACAGCTCTCCAGACTTTGCTGTCTAGAGACCTTAAGAAGGCTATCATACGAGGCTTCCAGTCATCATAATTAGAGCCATCCAACATGGGTGGTCTATTTGAGTGTCCTATATCCTTGTCCATGGTACTAGAAAGTAACTTCCCTAGATCTCACCCAGAAATTCACAGGCAGGGTGCCTGCTCTGATGCCAATTGAAATTCTAGTTATCAGACTTTAGATGTCACACGGGTTGTTATGACATCCAATTCTGCACAGACAGGAATTATGCAGAACTTAAACGTAAGTGCAGTAAATAACACAAGTAATTGTTTACCCAGTTCAGTCCAACATGACCTACATCTGGGGGCTACCAAGCCAGGGAGGAAATCCACTATTAGTAGTATCAATTCAAAGCTAAACTCACCCGTTTACAACTTATCACTTAATCCCTACCCAATGCAATTTCAATCTTACACTAAGATCAGAGTTCCTACTCACTCCCCCTCAATCACCTCAGTGATTACTATCTTTAATCAATATTAAAGACAATTTGAAGTCACACTTCAAACAACTCTTGATTGTGCTTCACATCTTTAATCAAGATACACAGCACTCACGCTTAAAAGCTTTGAGTGACACAACACTTACAACTCAATGAACACCCTATACCAAAACAATCATCAACGTGATAATGGCTTGGCTTACAAGATACGTCTAATACAAGACTCACAAAAATACAGCAGTGAAGTATGATGGACACACTTAATCTTCACGCCTCAAAATCCCTGAAACTGAATGAAGGAACGCCTTCCTTTTATATTGCAGTACCTGGGCTTTTGCACCTGTATTCTCCTGAATTTAAGGTCACACGAGTTCCCATAAATTCAACATTTAGGTTACTAACAAATAAGCTATTTGTTAGGTTCATTAAATGTAACTTGGTTGTTGATTTCCTGGTTTTTCTCTAAGCTGTTGGCTTCCTGAAGAATAGCCCAAGAAAAGCTGAAACAGAAAACTGAACAACCTACAATATAGCATATGCTGTCAGGAATGAATGTCACGACATTCAGCTTGACATCAAGGTCCATATGCTGAGTCTGTTTTTCCAGAAAACAGACTGTACAATTTTGCTGACCTGTACATGATCAAAATGACCATACTACAGTAACAGCTTACATTAATAAATGTTAAAGTGTCCAACTTAACATTTACACATTTGGCCTTAAGTTAGTTCTGTTATTCTCTTGAAGAACAAACTAAGTTACATGCTGAAGTATAGCAGAACACCACTCTGTCTAATGTTCAGTAGCTGCTGTCAATGATGAATGTCATAACCTCCAATTTGACATTCAGTCAGTAGGCCTTATGCCAGGTCTGGTCTTTCCTTGATAACCAGACTGGAAATAAATACTAAGTTCTAACAGAACACCAGCTGTTCTATTCCTTAGTATCTGTTGACAGGTATGAATGTCACAACATCCAGTTTGACATTCAATAAATCCTGTGTTAGCTAATCCTGCAGTAACTACTCAAGTGTGTCATGACATCAGTCAAGACATCAGAGTACAGTTAGATATTCTAACCTACAATGTAGTCACACATACATACCATGTCATGACATCAGTCAAGACATTTGTAGCCAGCTAGTGTTTTACCATATAATGCAGCCAATTAAACACCTACAAAAAGCGTTCACGACCACGCTGGGGATAGCAGTACTTCAAACCAGACTGCTGGGGAATGAAATACTCCACTGACACCTCCGCTGGGAAAAAAATTGCCTTCCAACTCGGTGGGGATTAACAATCTTCAAGCCAGCTGGGGATAAACCCACTTCCAGGCCTGCTGGGGAATTAAAAATCCTAGACCTGCCGGGGATAGAACAGCCTTCGATCTTGCTACTGAGGGACACACTATCCACAAACGCCTCTGCAGGGGAAAAAAGTTCTGATAGCTTTCAGACTTGCTTGGGGGGAAACAGCCTCACTCCTGCTGAGGAATTCCTGGTCTTGAACATGCTGGTAAGACAAGTCCTGAACTTGCTTCCACTGCTCCCTCTCACACTACCGGACAATGTCGACACATCCCTGAACAAACCGCGGCTTATCTGCTTCCGCTAGGAACCGAAGGTGATAACCTGCAACACAGCACGATAAACATGCCCCAGGGGATTGCATGGACAAGATACACCCAAGTGTACTCAACATTCAAAATGATTTTCAAATGTTTTATCTTTCTGCACGTTATTGTCTAGCCTTCATGTTTTTATATGCAATGTTTATCAAAAATTCAGACGTTTTTGCAAACAAAACAGTAAAAATAAAAACAAGAGAGCAATTTATCTGAATAACGACTTTTATTGATTGAAAATGGGCCTGAAAAGGCGAATACATCGGGAAGCAATTCCTAGAAAGAGGTAATTGCGCACAAAAGGAAAAATCTATCCTAATGGCAATGTGAACACGACATCCACTATTTCCCAATTCTGTTATGACTCACAGATCATCAATTTTCTCCCAATTCCTTGCTTTCTGAGAAGAATGACTGGACCGATCACATCTTTCGAGATGGTAGGCACTGAAGCGCGATGAAGTACAAATAACTCAGACTGTAGTTTTCACTTTAATCCCTCTTTTTCCTGGATCGCCCTTTCGGGTTTTCAATCCACCGGGATACCCATTTTTGCCTAAGCCGCCCTTGCGGGTTTTCGACTTACCGGGTGTACAAATTCTTTTCATTTTTTATCCCTAACTTTTTCCCGAACCTTTTCTCTTTTTTTTTTGGTTCACCGGGATGCCCTTTTTTGCCTGGACTCTTTTATTCTTTTTGTCCAGCAGGTCAATTTATGCGAAGTATTTTTTGACTACATCTGAGTTAACAGGGGACGGGAAATCTTCACCATCCATAGTTGTAAGCATCAAGGCTCCACCGGAGAAAACCTTTTTAACAACATACGGACGTTCATAATTAGGAGTCCACTTGCCCCTGTTATCTGTACCGGGAGGAAGGATCCTCTTCAAAACTAGATCACCAGTCTGATAGGTTCGAGGACGCACTTTCTGATCAAAGGCTCTCTTCATCCTTCTCTGATACAACTGCCCATGGCACAAAGCTGCTAACCGTCTCTCTTCGATAAGGCTCAACTCATTAAACCTTGTTCGAATCCACTCGGCTTCGTCAAGCTTAACATCCAACAAGACCCTCAGAGAAGGAATCTCCACTTCAACAGGTAGGACAGCTTCCATACCATACACAAGGGAGTACGGGGTTGCCCCGGTCGACGTACGTACTGAGGTACGGTACCCATGCAAAGCGAAAGGCAGCATCTCATGCCAATCCTTGTACATCACAACCATCTTCTACACAATCTTCTTAATATTCTTGTTTGCTGCCTCTACAGCACCATTCATATTTGGTCTGTAAGGAGAAGAATTGTGATGTTCAATCTTGAAATCTCTGCAAAGCTCTTTCATCATCTTGTTATTGAGATTCGAACCATTATCAGTGATGATCCTCTCAGGAACCCCATAACGACAGATGATTTCCTTCTTAATGAACCGGGCAACCACTTGCTTGGTAACATTAGCATAGGAAGCTGCTTCCACCCACTTGGTGAAGTAATCAATCGCAACCAGGATGAAGCGATGTCCGTTGGAAGCAGTAGGCTCAATCTTCCCAATCATGTCAATGCCCCACATCGCGAACGGCCAAGGCGAATTCATGACATTCAGAGGGCTTGGTGGTACATGCACCTTATCATCATAGATCTGACACTTATGGCACTTCCGAGCATACTTGAAACAATCGGATTCCATAGTCATCCAGTAATAACCGGCTCTCAACAATTTCTTAGACATTGCATGACCACCAGCATGGGTACCGAACGAACCCTCATGCACTTCTTGCATCAACATGTTTGCTTCGTGTCTATCCACGCATCTGAGCAGAACCATGTCAAAGTTTCTCTTGTACAACACATCATCCTGATTCAAATAAAAGTTTTCAGCTAGCCTTCTCAGGGTTTTCTTGTCATTCTTTGACGCTTCTTCAGGATACTCCTGGCTCTTGAGGAAGTTCTTGATATCATAGTACCACGGCTTTTCATCAATCACAGACTCGGCTGCAAACACATACGCAGGCCTCTCGAGTCGATTCACAGCAACATGTGGCACATGATTCCACCAATGAACTTTGATCATGGACGACAAAGTAGCCAAGGCATCAGCCATCTAATTATCATCCCGGGGGACATGATACAACTTCACCTTCTTGAAGAACGTCAGGATTCTTCTGGTGTAATCTCTGTAAGGAATCAAATACAGGTGATTGGTATTCCAATCTCCATTGACCTGATTGATCACTAGAGCAGGAATCTCCGTAGATATCCAGAGTCTTGATCCTCAGATCAATGGCTTCTTCTATACCCATGATGCAAGCCTCATACTCAACCTCGTTGTTGGTTACATCAAAAGTCAGCCTGGCAGAAAAAGGTATATGAGCACCTTTAGGATTGATAAGCACTGCCCCAACACCATTATCGTTCATATTCACAGCCCCATCAAACATCAGTGTCCACTTGTCATCAGGATCCGGTCCTTCCTCGACAAGAGGATCTTCACAATCTTTCATCTTAAGATACTTGATGTCTTCATCAGGGAATTCAAACATCATCGGCTGATAATCATCAATCGGTTGCTCGGCAAGGTAGTCT
This sequence comes from Lathyrus oleraceus, assembly GCF_024323335.1. Taxonomy (NCBI): domain Eukaryota; kingdom Viridiplantae; phylum Streptophyta; class Magnoliopsida; order Fabales; family Fabaceae; genus Lathyrus; species Lathyrus oleraceus. The sequence goes on from NC_066584.1 coordinate 391,646,347, forward strand.
GACAGAATACTACCTTTGATGGCCTTCTGCGATGTGTACTGGATATCATACTCAGTTAGGATCATCTGCCAACGGGCAACACGTCCGGTGAGAGTCGGCTTCTCAAAGATGTACTTCACTGGATCCATCTTCGAAATCAATAAGGTAGTATGGTTCAACATATACTGCCTCAGTCGGCGAGCAGCCCAGGCCAAAGCACAACAAGTTTTCTCAAGCTGTGAATATTTGATTTCACAGTCGATAAACTTTTTGCTAAGGTAGTATATGGCATGCTCTTTTCGACCAGACTCGTCATGCTGTCCCAATACACACCCCATCGAGTTCTCAGTCACTGACAGGTACATTATCAGAGGCCTCCCCGGAACTGGAGGTATAAGGATTGGAGGTTTCTGCAAATACTCTTTTATCTTGTCAAAAGCTTTCTGACAGTCATCATTCCACCTGATTGCTTGATTCTTTCTTAGCAATTTGAATATCGGTTCACACGTGGCAGTTAGGTGAGATACAAACCTTGCAATGTAGTTCAATCTCCCTAAAAACCCACGAACCTGCTTTTCAGTTTTTGGTTCAGGCATTTCTTGTATAGCTTTTACTTTTGCTGGATCAACCTCAATCCCTTTCTCACTGACAATGAAGCCTAACAGCTTCCCGGATCTCACACCAAACGTACACTTGTTCGGATTCAGCCTCAGTTTGAACTTTTTCAGCCTTTCAAACAACTTCTGCAAGTTCACCAGGTGCTCCTCTTCTGTCTGCGACTTCGCAATCATATCATCCACGTACACTTCAATCTCTTTGTGCATCATGTCATGAAAGAGAGTCGTCATAGCCCTCTGATAGGTAGCACCGGCATTCTTCAGCCCAAATGGCATCACCTTATAGCAGAACGTGCCCCAAGGTGTAATGAATGTCGTCTTTTCCATGTATTCTGGCGCCATCTTAATCTGATTATAACCAGAAAAACCGTCCATGAAAGAGAAAACCGAGGATTGAGCCGTATTATCAACCAATACATCAATGTGAGGTAATGGGAAATCATCTTTCGGACTCGCTCTGTTCAAATCCCGGTAATCGACACACATCCTGACTTTGCCGTCCTTCTTCGGCACGGGAACAATGTTGGCCACCCACGGGGGATAAGTAGTAATTGACAGAAAACCCGCATCCAACTGCTTCTGAACCTCTTCCTTGATCTTAACAGCCATATCAGGACTAGTTCTCCGAAGCTTCTGCTTGACTGAAGGACAATCTTCTCTGAGAGGTAGCCTATGCACCACGATATCGGTATCCAACCCAGGCATATCTTGATACGACCAGGCGAATATCTCCACATATTCTCTCAGTATCTCAATCAACCTTCTCTTGACATCTTCTTTCAAAGCAGCCCCGATCTTGATCTCTTTTCTGGCGTCCTCAGTACCCGGGTTAATAATCTCTAACTCCTCCTGATGAGGTTGGATGACCCTTTCCTCCTGCTTCAACAATCTGACCAGTTCTTTGGGGAGTTCACAGTCTTCCTCACTCTCCTCTTCAGCTTGGTAGATGGGATTATTGAAATCATACTGAGCCATAACAGAACTGTTCATAGTGGAGTCCGTAAGATCAAGTCTGCATGTTTAATGCTTTATTTTAGAAAAAAGAGTTCAAGAATGTCACAAAAACAAAAACATTGCCATTTTTATTGTTTTGAAAAAAGTGAAAAATAAAATGAGAAAGACAGTGAGCACAAAATTGTTTGCAAAACGTCCTTTATTAATGATAATCATTGAAAAACATGATGAGGCCCTACAATGAACCACTACGTCTTGGGCAGAACGTAGGGTTTTGTGCAAAATGAAAAACAAAAGAAAATTACTCTGTTTGAAGAGTAACTTGGACCACTTCTTCGGCTGTCCAATTATTGACCCTCTCGCCTGGAGCACAAGGGCGCACCCAGTTGTCCACATCATAGTCACTGTCCCCGTCTTCACCACCAGCTGCAAAGACGTCACCATGATTCATCAGCCCAGCGCTGGTAAAGGTACTTGGCCCTTTCTGCTCAATCTGCTCCGCCTGCAAAGGTTGATAACCAATACCAAATTTATCTTCTTTAATGGGCAGGTCCACCATCTTGCCCCAGTCTTCTGCATTGCCCGAGTTGACAACCTCCATAGCTTGCTTGTATGATGCAATTGAGGCACTTGGCTTCTTCTGCTCAGCAAAAGCCACCCTCTCAAGAGCAACAGTCTCAAATGCCTGGCATAAAGTTTCATGGATCTCGCCATCCATCTCTACATACTTTAAAGAGGATAGGTGACTCACCAGAATGTCTTCTTCACCGCACACAGTCACAATCTGACCGTTCCAAACATACTTCAGCTTTTGGTGGAGAGTTGACGAAACTGCCCCAGCCCCATGGATCCAGGGACGTCCCAATAAACAACTATATGCTGGCTGAATATCCATCACATAGAAGACAATACTGAACACCTCCGGGCCAATCTTCACCGGCAACGTGACTTCACCAAAAACAGACCGTTTGGATCCATCAAATGCACGAACGATAAGATCACTCGGAGTAAGGACAACCCCTTCCACATCTATCTTGCTCAGAATCTTCTTGGGCAATACGTTCAAAGACGAGCCAGTATCCACCAACACATGTGACAATACTGCGCCTTTGCACTCCATAGTGATATGCAGGGCCTTGTTATGGTTGCGACCTTCAGGCGTCAGATCCAAATCTGTAAACCCCAAACCATGCATGGTGCTGACATTAGCAATAACCCCCTCCAACTGGTTGACAGAGATCTCTTGAGGCACGTAAGCCAGATTCAACATTTTCAGCAAGGCGTTACGGTGTGCCTCAGAGCACAATTGCAATGAGAGTATGGAAATCTTGGACGGAGTTTGATTCAGCTGATCTACAATCTTGTAGTCACTCTTCTTTATAATCTTCATGAACTCCTCCACATCTTTCTCAAATGAACCCTCAGACGCCTCCTTCTGAACAGGTCCTTCATCAACCGCAGCTTGTTTACCTTTAGCTTTGGCGAGTGCCTCAGCATTATTGTCTCTCAAAGGCTGCGGTGCGAACAGACGACCACTCCTTGTGAAACCTCCAGGACCCCCTACATTGTCCACCACTGGACTAACAACCACAGGAGTTCTACTAGGCAACCCAATAGTCACCGGAGCTTGATTAACTGGCCTGACCTGACTTTCAGCCCTTCTGTTGCTACGGTAAGCGTTGTCGTACTTCCATGGCATAGCCTTACTGTTTTCAACCGGTCTTCTACCAGACACAACAACAGTGGAGGGAGCACTGACAGTTACTGGCGCAGAAATGGTAACAGGAGTACCAACAGTTGTGGGTGCACTAACAATTCTCTGGCCACGCCCCTCGGATGGTTTGAAATAAATGGTGACGGTTGACACCACCCCACGATCCTTCACGGCCCGACTAAACTGTAGACAGCCCTCATCAACTAATCTCTGGATACCAGCCCTCAACTGTACACAACCATTCTTTGAATGAACACAATCTGAACAACCCTTACCACAGCCCGGGAACACTCCCCCATTCAGCAGACGATCCTTCACAACAACCAACGGAGTCTGAATCTCATCAACACCGACCACCAAGTCTTCAGCTTCCCCATCTTCCACATTGTTTACCCTATGCGCACCATGCTGAGGCATAGGATTGTTCACAACATTAGGCACAGGAGCAAAATTGATAGTTTTGGCGTCAATTAAGTCCTGGACCTTATGATGGAAAGCCCGACAGTTCTCAATATGGTGCCCCGGTGCACCAGAGTGGAAGTCACAACGAACGTTGGCATCATACCCAGGTGGTATCTTTGTCAACGGAGCCATCGTACGCAACTCAACGAACCCCAATCTGAGCAGTTCGGGCAGCAATTCAGCGTAGGTCATTGGCAACGGGTCGAAACGACGATCAGGCATCCTCTGTTTAGGCTGATACGGACGTTGCTGTTGTTGTTGTTGTGGCGGTTGTTGAACTCTCTGTTGTTGCTGTTGACGCGGTTGAGGTGCTGGAATGGTTACAGCGGCAACCTGGCGGTATTGACCTCTGTTCATATTTCTTCTACTGTGCACAACATTCGTCTCACCCTCCCTCCTACGGGGTGCCCCCGAAAACGGCTTCTTTGAAGATGAGGAACCAGCATCCTGAATCTTCCCAGCTTTGATAAGGCTCTCTGTCCTCTCCCCACAAATTACAACATCTGAAAAACTACCGAACGGGCAGCTCCCCATCCGGTCCATGAATACACCTTGTAATGTCCCGATAAACATGTCAGTCAATTCCCTCTCCAGCATAGAAGGTTGCACTCTTGCGGCCAATTCACGCCATCTCTGGGCGTACTCTTTGAAACTTTCACCAGATTTCTGACATAGACTCTGCAACTGAGTCCGGCTCGGCACCATGTCCATATTATGTTTATATTGCCTCAAGAAGGCTTCACCTAGATCTCTCCAACTTCGAATGGATTCTCTCTTTAGCTCCATGTACCAATCCAAGGAAGCTCCAGACAAGCTATCCTGGAAGAAATACATCCACATTTTTTCGTCATCTGTGTAGGCAGAGATCTTCCTGTAATAAGCCTGCACGTGGGTGCGAGGGCAAGAAGTACTGTTGTATTTATCAAAAGAAGGCGCTTTGAACTTGTAAGGAATTCTCAATCCCTCAACCAGGCCCATATTAGTAACATCAAACCCCAGGGAGTTCTGACATTCCATAGCTCGGATCTTTTCAGCTAGGGCATCAACCTTCCGATCCCTCTCTTCAACTCTTCCAACATCATCATCTTCACTGAGCAGCGTGAACATGTCTTCTTGTCTGTCAACCAGCGGAGCAGGATGGCGAATGGGAGCCCGGGTAGCTCTGGCATTAACAGTCTCTGCAACAAGAGGTTGTCCATTAATCTGAATACCCCTCAATTCATCACCCACGGTGTAATCATTGGCGGGAGCAGCAGCAACAACACCATCATTCACAAGAACACCAACTGGCGAAGCACGACTAGGAGGTGGGAGTACAGCTTCTTGTCTCTGGGCTAAGGCACGCAGCTCCTCTTGCCCTTGAACGACCCCTTGCATCATTGTCATGAATTAGGCCATGTTAGCCCTTATCTCAGCCAACTCTGCCTGAACTTGGTCCATGTTCCTCTGATGATTCAGTCGGGTTGCGTAGCGGTGCGGATGTTGATCAGCAATCCTGCCTAAAACAGGAACCAGAGTGAGAAGTCTCGATCATGAACACCTGTAATGCAAAATGATATGTGTATGATGCTTATGATGCATATGATGCACATGGTATGTTCATTTCCCAGGAATTCAAGAGCCCAATTCATCTTTCAAGAAATGGAAACCTGCAACAATGAACAACACAGAAGCAAACCTACACAGGATAAATGAGCACGAGGTGAAACATCAACAATCTCATCTATAGATATGAGCAACAAGTATCATACAACAAAGCAAAGATCCAAATGATTAGAGTACAACAATGAATCCCATCCAACAAGCCTGGAGGTGACTATCAACATAAACAACAAATACAAGCTAAGACAGATGTCCTCCAGGAATGAGAGTCTTCAGGTACTGACACTGGTCTATCAACAGGTCACATTCTGAACATTCTGGCAAGGGAGTGAGCTTCTCCTTCAGTTGTCTTCTGAGCTCCACAACTTCTCCTCCAAGCTGGCTCTCTGGTGCATGTCTCAAATCTACTTCCTTCTTCAACTGGATGTCTTTGTCTCTAAGCTGTTTTTCCAGGTCTCTTATCTTCTTCTGGTAACTGGCTTCAGTTCTCTGCAACCTCAAGCACTCCCGATGTTCTGCATTCAACAAGGCCTCCATCTCCTCATAAGACCTCTTCTTGCTATTCAATCTAGCAACATCTTCACCCTGCATGCCTTTGAGTTGATGAGCCAAGTTCAACTTGTCAGCTTTGGCTTTGTAAAGCTCCATCTGGGTATCTCGTTCCTTCTCTTTCAACCGACGATTCTCCATCAAGGCTTGCTTGTACTGCTCAGCAGGCACATTCTCAGCAAGGATCAAAGGTGGTTGCTCTTGCAAAGACTCCATCCTATCATAGGGCAACAACAAAGTCTCAACTCTCTTCTTGACCCAATCAATGTAACCAGGCATAGCAATGGCAAACTTCTTCCCTAGGACAGATCCATCCTTGACACCAATGGTCTTCCAAGCTCTTCGTACTTGCTCCAATCTAGCAGGGTCACTTCGCTTCTCAAAATATACACTCTCAGCTATCTCAGCATCTAGTGGTCTTCCATTCATCACAAACCCTAACTGGCAAAGAGAAAGAATTGGACTGTAATTGATGCAACCCTTAGTCCCTATAAGTGGCACATTACGAAACTCTCCATAACTCATGATGACATTATGCACATCCATCCGGTAAGATTGCCACCTGATATCATAAGATGTGAGAGACATAATCCTCTGAGTCCACTTATGAGTGCTCTGAGCATCCACAAAAGGTCCACTGACTGGCAGAAGAGACAAGAACCATCTGAGCAACAATGGGAGACAGCATCTGATAGCTCCACCCTTACCATGCCTGCTGTGAATAGCATAGTAAGTGTCAGCTAACAAAGTAGGAACCGGGTTTCCTCCAAGGAAAATAATGACTGCAGCAAAGTCCACCAAGTTGGGCATACTCGGGAATAACATAATCCCATAAATCATGATAGCTAACTGAGCATGAAAAGCTTCCTAATTTCCCTTCTTTGCTTCTTCTCTAGCCATCCTCAACAAGTACTTCAAAGGCAACCCTACCACATCACCGCTCGACTTCCAATTGTCACTCACTTCCTTGATACTCAGATGAAGAGCTCTGGCAACAACTCTGAAATCAACCTCCTTTGGAACATCCAAGAAAGGAACCTGGTATCTGATCGGGACATTAATTAGAATAGAATACTCTTCAAGAGTGGGCGCTAACTGATAATCCTAGAAAGTGAAGCAACGGAGCTCCGGATCGTAGAACTGTAGAAGAGTCTGCAACGGCACTGGATCTAGCACCATCCTCAGCAGTGTCAACAAATCCCCATACTGATCAACAAATACCTTCTGATTACCGCCGGTCACCAAGTTGCTCAACTCTATCAGAGACGTCAAAGGCTCACGGTGAAAACTGTAGGTGCAAGTCTTCCGCTTCAACTCTGGAACGGATACCATCTCTGACAATGAATAGACTCCTGAATGAACCTGAGAAATGATATGCATGAGGGGATTAACTTTTTTTTTTTTTTTGCATTTTTTTTTTTTGAAGATAAATATGCTATGATGCAAATGATGCGAACACGACTGGCTGGCTGTGTATCTCGGAGCACAGGTTCAAAGCTTCGGCTTGAATTCGGAACCACAAATTCATCTGGGACCCAAAGTCATCTGAGACCCACAATTTTTACCCAATAGTCACCAACAAGTCACCAACGGTACCTGTAATAATGATCATTCCCTCCCTACTCACGGGTGTAATCTAGGCCAGGGTAAGGTCGAGAGAAATGCAGGATAAACAACCCTTTCATAGAATATCATCATGTACACACCAGATGTATGTACCGATAATACCCCATCAGGATCTGAACTGCTCGTGATATCAAGTTCCGCTAAGTGGCGCAATACCACCCGCTTCCCATGAATCACTCTATTCCTAGGTGTCCTAGAGTTCACTCATAGCCTGGGTATTGGGCCTTTTACCTCATGTAACTCCCACCCCAACAGAGAGACAAACAACTAGCCAGCATAGATGAAAATATGATGAATGCAAACATAAATGCAAACATAAATGCAAATAAATGCAATAAATGAAACAGCAAAAGCAACCAAACCCTATCCTAGAGAGCGCTAGGAGAGACTCGCTTAGGGAAGATGGACCAGCAAGAGGTCAACTTCTCTAGTTTCCCCAGCAGAGTCGCCAGCTGTCGCATTACGCGAAAAAACCGGCGGGAAAACGAAACAACAGAGCCGCCACCGTGCGTTATTTATCCCAAAAGAGGGAAAGGAAACGCTCGAAGTAAACCTGGAAAAGACATGGTCTCGCGACCAGAGAAAGATGGGATCGGGAGTCGGTTATCCGAAGGGAAGGTATTAGCACCCCTACGCATCCGTCGTACTCGACGGGATCCACGCACAAAAGAATAGAAGAAAGGTTGCTAAAGACTGCTCACAAACTGCACAAGGCTGGAAGGAAACACAGAGAGACAACAGAAACGGGACTCGGCAGGATATCGCATCCTGGGCCTACGTAGTCTGTCAGGCACAGACATCAGAGTCGACGTAGTTCGGGACAGGGGGAAACGCGTTCGCTAGGATGTCGCATCCAATGCATACGTATCTTCTCTAACCGGAGATGAATCAGAGCACTCGTAGCTCGGCTAACACACGCCAAACAAAACCCACACAGGAAACCGACTGCCAATCGCTGGACTTATGTCAGACTCCACACAAACAGGCAAACATGGAAACTGAATGCCAATCACTGGACTTACATCAGACTCCGAACCAACAAACACACACAGGAAACCAACTGCCAATCGCTGGACTTACGTCAGACTCCAACAAGCAAACAAGACACAGGAAACCAACTGCCAATCGCTGGACTTACGTCAGACTCCAAACACACACAAAGGGGCTGAAAAAAGAAAAAGGGCGCCCGGAGAGATCAGCTCATCTCCTGCCTACGTACCTCATCTGGTATGAGGATCAGGGCGACGTAGTTCCCCTACGCAGGGAAAGAACTTCTAACCTAACCAGATACGAAGGGAGACACAAACTACTAGGGAGACTACGACTCGAGCCTAGAAGTTGTCATGCATACGATCCCTATGTTAAGGTTTCTATCTAACTTGCACAGGGAGCAAGCTTATCCTAACACAGCACAATCAATCAAAAGCACAAAAGCAAGCACACACACTATATGCAAACAGATGGGCTCATACAAGGCTAGGCTTTAGTCAAGGGTTCATGTCAACCTCAACAAACAAGCAACTGGAATGGGGTATGATTAGCTCTTAACCCTAACATTGAGAGTTAGGGTGAAGCAGATGAAATAGGAAGTGAGGGTAAGACCTCACAGCTCTTATCCCTGGCCTGGGAGAGCTTCAGACAAATGAAAGTGTGGGAGTCCAGAATGTGGGACTCTACTCTACACGACTGACACAACTGGATCTTGGGTTTTGATTCAAAGTGCATCCACACAATGGTGTGAGCAGGATGAATGACACAACTGAATAGCAGGGGATGGATTGCACATCCCTTGTATCTGCCAATGCCTCTTCCCTTAGGAGGTCTTTGTATGTACAGGGCACAAAATAAACAAACACAAGTATTGCCTCTTAAGGAGGGCTTCAGACAGGTGCCTGCCCACATAACAGGACAGGTCTTCCAGACTACATGAAGTCAGAGAGTTATACCTAGAAGGTAAGCAAACCACAAGCCAAGTTAGGCAACTCAAGCAATGAGTTATAGCTACTAAAGTACCTCTGCAAACAACCAGACAATCAGTACACAGTTCAAACCAACAGTCATCAGGCAATAATAAACAGACAAAGCAATCAGGCAACAATGAGCAAGGCACAAGCACAAGGGAATTTGTTCTCAAAACCTACAAAACAACACAATGTTAGCCAACATCAACCAATTAATCAAACTCAAAAGAATGAGCCACTCCAATCATGGCAATGTGCATCTAAACCTGAAATCCATAATCCAAACAGTGAGTCCAAACCACTAGGTCAAAGCCTAGGGTCAAAAGAGGGTCAAACATTCAAAACAGAACTTGAAATTTAACATGAATCATCCTCATTCAATCAAGAACAAAACTCAAAAAGTCTCACATCAAGATCATTAATCAAATTCATTTCATGAGCAAAACATGGCAAGGCATGCAAATGGTGATCACATTGAGACAACAGAAGAAACAAATGCACATCAAATCAAAAATGACTCAAATAATCTTGGCAAAATTCATGAGTAAACAGGACATATAACATGATCATCACACAAAAAATTAGAGGCATTGGACATCATTAGGCATGGCAATCACATATCATAATTCAAACAATCACATGTGTGACACAAATTGTCACACCAAGTTAGCATGAGCATAAAACAGAATGGGAGCATGGGAAAAATCTCAAACCAAAGCCAAAATGTCACTCAACATGTCTAGAATCCACACATAAAATTTCAGAAGCATTGGATAAGAAACAAGCATTTTATGATCAAATGAATAAGGCAACATCATGAATGGATACATGTTCAAACACCCTAGGACAAATCAATTTTTTAATCAGGCACAACTTGCAATTCAATAATCATAAAAAACTAGACAAGATAAGGAACACAACGCAAAAAATTGGAGATCAATTGGAGCATTTTTCATTTTTATATGATTTTTGGAAGTTTGGAAAGAATTTGAAAAATGAAATGGAGCCAAGGTATGAAAATTGGAGGGAAAGGAAGAAAGGCAATGCAGTTTGAAAATTCGCCCCAGCCAGGAATCAAACCTGGCGCATTTTTAAATTCCCTAACGCGCCAAAGCCAAACGACAGCGTTTGGACTAACCCTAAGCCATGCAGCGTATTTCAAATTCGTAGCTAACTGCATGAGCTTTTCCTAGCTAAACCGTAGCGAAACCGTGGCCAATACTGGAAACGCATGAACTCATGAAGATCTTCATCTGGATTTTCCAGATTTCAAAAAATTGTTCCAGAAATGAAAAATAAGCATAGCAATCGGTTCATCTTTCCACATACATCAAGGATCCATGATTAATTTGCATTAAAACACCATAACAAAGCCAAATCGAAGAGCATAAAATTTGTCACTAAAACTTGAATCGAGCCTAACTTTGTCAAAACAGCACCAATTCAAGTGATTTTTCCACCAACATTCTCAACATTCAAGGATCTACATGAATATCCTAATAATTTGCAAAATAAAAGAGGTCGAAAACTAACCTCTTGAAGAACAGAAGTTGAAATCACGTGCTTCCAAGCTTAGCCAAGCCTCAGATCTCTTCCAATATGCTTATTGAAGTGTTTGATGATGAATGTGAAGCTCAAGTATGCACGAATCCAACAGATTTTGCAAGTTCCATGGATGCTTCAAGCTTTGCATATGGACAAAAATGGCACGGTTTGCTTTGAATTCAAGTCCAGTTCTACTCAGAAACCTCTCATGAACATGAATCAATCAAGAGAATGTGCTTTTGTGTGAAGAAATTTGGAAAAAGTTTGAGAGAATTTTTTTGATGATTTTCTTGAATCTAGATCTGAAATGTTGCTCATGATGGAAAACAGTTATGATTAAGTATATATATGCCATGCTAATGAGGTTTTAATCATGTTTAAGCTTAATGCCAATGTGATTAATCAACTATGTGGTGCATGTGCAAAAATGAGTTTTCACCCCCCATGCAAGCTAGCCACGTGAACGGTACTTATTCAAGGCCTAAAATCCCTTAAAATGAGTTCATGCAAGCTTTGGAAGTGATATTGTATGCCCATGACCATTCAATATGATGTTATGCAATTTTCTTCCAAAAACTTCATGAATAAGCCAATGATCATGCAATGAGATTTCATGCCATGTAATGATATGCTTGGAAAGTACATGTTATAAGGATCAAAATGCAAAAAGAACCACTCATTTTGGAGCTTTGGTTTGAAAGTTATGTCCATTTGAACTTTCAACCACACTTTGCCATGATGGGACCATATCTCCTCAACCACACATGAGAAATTCATGATCTTGGAATTTTTGGAAATGGGAGAGAAAGATATTCAACTTTCATGTTGGACAAAATTTCATTTGAAGCTTTCTTGATGATGTAATCTTGAGTTGAAGTTGGTCCAAAATCTTTCCATTTTTGGAAAGTTCAAATTATAGGTCACCTGCTATTTTTGGAAAGTCTTGATCTGACTTCAAATTCTTCAATGTTGATGTTTGAAATGTCAAATGAGACTTGTTTGAGCATGAATGAGGCATCTCTAACCACTTCCCACATCCAAATCCACAGTTGACTGTGTTGTTGACTTCTGTTGACTTTTGTGGGCCTCAGATGATTTGCACATGGACTGTTGAGTTCTGAGCCTTCAACACTTGGCTAAACCATTTCAAAATGATCCTTGAATCATGTGAACTCATGGGAATCACCCTAGGGCTTTGATCTCATGGGAAATGCTCTTGTTGCCTTGCACAGTTGAATCTCCTGACCAGAGTTGCCTGATGAGATGCAATGGACTAAGCAATGACAATGCAATGTTAATGACCTAAAAATGAAATGTATACACAAAGGGGAGGTGCAAATTTGAGGTGCTACATTGGTGATAATTCTTTTCCATCTAAGAGAGCTAGTGGCATACTTATTGATCCATATCCAAGTTAAATCCCTTCTCATGATGATACAAATTTCTCATACTTGTGGGTGACTAGTTGGGTATTCTCCTTAAAATGAAAAAATGTCTTTCCATTAAAAATGAATCAAAACAAACATCTTTGTCATTTTTACCACGACCTACGAGGTTTTGATCCTTCATTGCACTTTGTTGGTACGTAGGCATGAGACTTCAAAAATTCTTGGCAAACACAAAACCATAAAAAATATTTATTTTCCCATCTATCCAATCTTTTGCAAACAACACTTTTTTTCAAGATAAAATGCACACATTTCAAAGAGGTTCCCATGGAGTACTATGGATGTTTAGGGTGCTAATACTTTCCCTTTGCATAACTAACCCCCAGGCCCTTATCTCTTCTATTAGTTTTGTTTTAAAACTTCTTCGGGTTTTGTTCGTACTTTTTCCCTTTTCCTTTGGAAACAATAAAAGCGCGGTGGCGACTCTTGCTTTGTGAGTTAAGTTAATCGATAACTTAATCTCAAAATTTTGACTGCTATAGAAAAGTGGCGACTCTGTTGGGTAGTAGTCCCTAGTGGGTTAAACCCATCTTTGTTTTTGTGCATTTATTATGTTTGCTGTTGTTTGTTATTGTTTGTTCTGTCTGGTGCTTGGTGATCACTGTGTGGTGAGATAAGTCCTATACCCGGACTTGAGAACTCTTATGATAGGAGGGTGTAATAGTCATGTTTTTCTTACATGGAGTTAATCCCTAATAAGCTTACTTGAGATCCCCCGCTCAGTGGAGGCCCCTTTGGGATGTCACACGAGTAGTTGTAGTTGGCATTACTTTTTCTGACCTGAGAGCCCAAGAAGGCGAGGACCTTAGAACGCTTAACTCATCTTGGCCTTTTAGGATGTAGTGTAGTGGCTATTTAGGTGTAGACTTGAATTAGTTATTACACGATACTACACTCGGACGCGTTTCTCTTGAGAATATTATTGGTTGATGGGTAGTCGTTTAAGTCGGTAATATCCAAAAGATGGAATTATGACTTTGGGAACTTTTTAGAACCTTGTTCTACAGGTCATTATACCCTCAGTACATGTATTGTAGGTTGGCTCTTACCCTTGGCTCCATGCTCATGACTCCAAATCTTTGGACCTTGTTTGTATGCCTTGTGTGATATTGTTTGTGATTGTTGCATCATGCACTCATCGGATTCATAAGAATTTTTCTCAATTTTAAAGGAATTTAGAGACTCTTTTTGCAAACATCGCATATATTTTGATCATGGATATTGGGAGAAGGAATACTCAGAAATACAGTTTCAGATGTCCCAATCTCATGGAATTAAGGAAGCTAGCATCTTTTGTCGATGATTCTAAGGGTTTCAGAGACCGTTTTGGAAGAATATTATATGTTCTATCTACTGATGTTAACGATGGTCTTCTTTGTACTTTGGTTCTGTTCCATGATCCTATTTACCGTTGCTTCATTTTCCGTGATTATTAGTTGTTTCCCATCATGGAGGAGTATGCTTATATTTTGGGTATACTAGTTTATGATAGAGTTCCTTTTAGTGGGGTGGAAGGAATTCTTGAATCTCAAGTTATTGTTGAAGCCATTTGTAGCAGTAAATTCATGACCGCTGAGCTATTGGTTAACTCAACGTCAATAAAACCAAAGTCGCCACCGCGCTTTTATTGTTTCCAAAGGAAAAGGGAAAAAGTACAAACAAAACTCAAAGATAAGAAGTTTTCAAATTAAAACTAATAAAATGTCAGAGATTACATGTAAGGGGGTTGGTTACACAGAGGGAAGGTCTTAGCACCGAAAGTGTCATAGGTACTCCTAGGGAACCCTTTTTATGTGTAAGTGTTTTAGTTAAAAAATATGTTTGCTAAAAAAATAGAATGTGGGGATGAGAAAATAATTCATTTATTATATTTTTGTGTTTGACAAGACATTCGGTCTTATGCCTACGTACCAACATAAAAATGAGGGATCAAAACCTCGTAGTTTGTGGTAAAAATTTCAAAGATTGGTGGATTAATTTTAACAAAAGCTTAAAGAACTTTTGTTATAAATGGGAGAATACTCAACCAAACATCCACCTATAACGAGTGCTTTACAACATTTAAGAGGAAGGGCTCCAACTTGGATTCAATCAACAAGTATGTCATTAACCCCTAATAAATGGAAATTCTTACAATCAATATATCATAGAATGGGAGAATTATATCTCAACCAAAGATAACTCAAATCTAAATGCTCTCTTTTGAAAAAGTTAAAAGGAAAAGGCACAAAGTGGCCAAAAGGATTAGATGAGGTTATTAGTTATTTTTGTCTTTTTGAAAATAAGGTCAATATGATTATGTTCATTTACAAATTTGATTAGGAAAGAAATTTGAAAATCAATGGCATAAGTCCAAGGTTTCTTACTCATTAAAACAAGTCTAAGTTGAAAAACACAAGCAAAGAAGTTTTGAAAATGAGAGAGATTTTGAAATTTAATAAAGAAATGAGGAGATGAAGGGACTATCCTACACAAGATTTAAAATTTTAGAGTTGAAAAGATCTAACTAATGGGAAGCATCCACAAGACAATAATGTCAGATAGAACCCCCCATACTTTGGACTATTAAGCAAGCAAAAAGCATAATCACCCAATCAATTAATCAAGAAGTCCAAATGTTATCAAATAAAGATAACCAGATATCCAAGCAAGCACTCTAAAAGCATGCAGTCTTCAATGTCTCTTAGATTGTACCAGATGAAATATCCCTTGAAACAAACTCAAAGAGAAACATCAGATGAAATCACTAAGACCAAATATAAAAAATCCAGAAAAAGAGAGAGTATAACAGATAAATCAGAGAAGTCTCTCAAGGCTTGTATCAGATGAATGGCATTGGCTAAGATAACTCAGTCTCAAATGATGGCATTTGCCATGTTCTTCCATAGCTCAGAGATATTGCCTACTCTAAGTCCAAGGATCCAAACCAAGTCTTAAATCCACACGCCCATCAATGTATTTTTTAGGGTTTTTGTTGTTATTAAGTATTTTAAGGTCCTAATACCATAAACAAAACAAAATCACAAGCACAAAATATGGCTCAAGTGAGCAAAGTGAAAATGACTGAAACATAAACAAATTGCATGAATGTAAATGACAATGAATGATAAAGTGCAAGAATTTAAATGGCATTGAAGTAAACGGAATTAAAAATAAAGTAAATACAAATAAATGTTAGTGGAATTGGAAATTATTCAAGTCATTTTTTGGAGAACACTCAACCATCCACTCATAAGCATGAAGATATGAACCTAGACATCAATCATGAGAAGGGCTTCCACTTGGATAAAATCAACAAGTATGCACTAGCTCCAATAAATGGAAAAGAGGTTAAATCTTCACACAATACCATGAATAAGGGGAGACTTACAATCTCACTTACAAAAATGACATTGCTTTCAGGGCAAATTCAGCTCTATGTTATGCAATCATAATTGGACTTATGTAGAAGTCACAACTATTTGAGGTCAGACAATAATAATATTGGTGTTAATGCATGCTAGAGACAAGGTATAAACAACCAAGCTCCTAAAGCATACCACACAAAAAAAATAAAATGGGATGAACTTATCTCAATCAAGCTCATGTTGATTCATCTGACACAAGGTCATTGATGAATCAACTAACATTTGATCTTTGAGAAATCATTGGCCATGGATGGATTGGGAAAGAAAGAGATGAAGATGAAGAGATGAAGTGAAAAAAGAATCCCAAATTGATCAAGGGATGAACCTTATTTGATCAATACTATCCATTCATCTGAGGGATGAAGTTCAAACTTCATCAACCCCATAAGTCCAATAGTATTGATCAAATTGAAGTCCAATTCAACCAAGATCAAGGACAAATAGAAGATGAGTCAACATAAAGTCAATCAAATAGCTCACCAAAATAATAAAGAAATTAAACAAATTCAATTCAATTTTTAAATAAAGAAAAATAATTTTTAAAAGGGAAAAAACCTCAAATCCCTTCAAATCACCAAATAAATGGTCAACGGATTTATCATAGGTCAAACAAGGTCAAAGGAGCTTAGACTAATTTTTTTTTGAATTTTTGAAAAGTCATAAGTATTTAAAATTAATTAAAAAAATCAAGTTCAATCCAAAAATTAATTTTAATTCAAAAAATGGAAGAGGAAATTATTTGAAATTATTTGGTGAAAGTCCCATATTTTTTGGATAAAAATTGGATTTATAATGAATTAAATGAGAAAAGGCTATTTAAAATATTAATTCAGAAAATCAAATAAAACAAAAAAATGGCCATTAAATCTCCCTCATTAATTGAGGTGGCAGATCTGATGGCCATGCGTACCAAGTCCACCATGCATCCTAGTGAACGCGTGCACATGGATGGTAATCAGAATGGAAGGCCAAGATTAGAACATGGACCAAGGATCAGATGGCCTGGATTGAACTAGCGCATCACCAGAGCCCTAGCTCCGGTTATCTTCTCCGGTCACCCTCTTTGAACTGGTCAAGACCAAATTTTCAAAAAAATTCATGGATCATATACTATTTTGAAGAGAAAATCAGGAGGATCTCGAATCTGACCTCCAATTTTTCCAATTCTCACTATAGAGGGAGATATGTGGCATTGAAAATTGAGGTTCCATAACTAAGTTTCTTCGATTCAACCTTAAAGCAACTCAATCTTATTGCCTACATTTGTAGGGCTTCAAGCAACCAAAAATCAAGCAAAAAGGAGGAGAAATGATAGAGAATCAAAGAGCTAAAGTTTGAGAAATTCCACCTTCGGGTTGCAGTGATGAGGCTTGATATCGATTCTAATCCACTTAGCCTTGCTTCCTCTTGCTTGCAGGAGATGTTTGAGATGAAAAAGGATGTGAATCCTTGGAGTTTTAGTTCACAAATAAAATTTGAACTAAAACTCGATTTCAAAGAAATCTTCAAGGTTTTATTTCAATGGAGGCTATGGAAGTGTTGGGTAGAGTTTGGGCAATGTTCTCCTTCAATTCTGATGCACTGACAATGTATTTATAGGCTCTACAATTCATTTCCATACCTTTCAAATTTTCAACCAAAAATAGCAAGTTGTGTGCATGGATGCATGAACATGTGATTAGGCCCAAGTAATAATGTAATCTACTCCAAATTCGTGCATAATTGATACTGAAGTCACAACATGGAAGCATGCAAAAGAGATTAACATTTGAGTGCAGAAGTTGCCAAATTGGGCCATGAAAATGAACCATACGCAAGTCCCTCAATCTTGATCCAAATGCAATGATCTTGGACTCTTTAGAAAGCTAACATTAAGCGTAACAACTTTGATGTTGGGGATTTTTCCATTTGAAGCTTGGATCATGATGAATTCTGACCTTGAAGTTGGAGGAATCAAACGTACTTGAAAATTTTCTAAGTTAAAAGTCAAATGACCCCTTTTTCCACCTTGAATAATGTTTGGTATGAGCTTCAAATGACTTTGGCTCCTTCTTTAAAGTTGTATCTCTTTCAATTATATTAAATTTGGTCACAAATTTTACACCATTTGGATCTTGCATGATGGAGTTATGGATTTTAGAAAGTTGAGGAAAATTGGTTGTTCAATGATGAGGACCCAAATGGACCTATAATGTTTCCCCTGGGAACATGCCCTTTCAAGTGGAATTCGACTTTTCTAAAAGAAGAAAAGTTGTATAAGACACTTTTAAATTGATCATGAAACTTGGATGACCTTCATATCATAAAAATTGAGTAAGTTATGGTTCTTGTAAGTTGACCTCCTATCAAGGGCATATACAAAATGACCTATAATCTTTCACCATAAAAAATGACTTTGCAAGAAAAATTAGCTCTTGATGCCAACATGAAAGTTGTTTGGAATGTCATAAAAAGTAATTTTGATCTTGGAATAATTTTCATATGATAAAATGTTAGTAGATAGGGTCTAGGGAACCCCAGATTTGACCAGTTGACTTTATCTAATCAACCTCCTTGAACCAACTTGCAAACTTGAAGCTCTCTTGCTCTTAGGAGAATCATGTATGCTTAAGATGATGTACATTAGAGTATCCCTTGATATATTTTACCAATTATTTAAGAAACTTACTAAGGAAGGCACATAAGATACCCAGATAAATTAGGGTTTCCTTGAAAAACAAGCTTCAAACTCTTGATGAATTCTTGATCAAAATGACAAATAGAGAACATGGGGATCCATATATGATGCTTAGAACCAATTTATACCTTTTATTTCTTGATCCCTTGCACTGAGGATCTCAAACCCTAGTTGTGAGCTTGATGAGGCATAGGTGGACATACACACTACCTACAAAAGAAACAAAGATACACTAGACATATTTTTGGTATTTTGGTTAGTAAACAAAAGAAAATAAAGTATGATACAATCAAATGCTTGACGGTCTCTCCCAAATGTAAACCCAATGAGTGATAGGTGAGGAGGATACCAAGATGTGATCCCAATTCCAATGCAAATGTTAATGAGATGGTATGAGGGATCTTATGGTCAAAATTAGGGTCTTATAGCTGCCCTTATTTAAGGTCATTCTATCTAGGGATGTGAAGGTTAAAATCTTTGTATCAATGCGATATAATGAACTTAAATAACAACAACAAGAAACAATTTTTGGTCCCTAAGAGACCTCATGATGCATATGATATGAATGCAAAATAATATTTGTGGGGAATATATTACCACAAAGGAAAAGAATACATGAGAGACTGAAAGCCAACAGAAGCACAATGCATTCCATAAGGGAAACTTACTGAGGAGACAGAGACTGGGGATAAAAGCTATGTGTAGGCCAGGCTACGACTTAAAAACTGCTAGAGACACGAGGGGATTTCCATGAAAATAAACCAATGGAAAGACTCAGAATGGGGAAAAAGAAACTGCATGTATCGGGATAAAACCAACACAGCAAGAAACAAAAATTGGGGAAAGGCGTAAATTAGAACAAGAATTGAGCTTTCATCAACACACACAATGATGGGATCTCAACCTCTATGGGGAGCATAACTTCCATGCCATAAACATGAGACAAAGGGGTTGCCCCTGTTGAAGTGTGTACGGATGTACGGTACCCATGCAAAGCAAATGGGAGCATCTCATGCCAATATTTGTATGGTACAACCATCTTCTGGATAATCTTCTTGTTATTCTTGTTCTCAGCTTTAATATCCCTATTCATCTTGGGTATGTAGGGAGAAGAATTATGATGTTTTATCTTGAAGTCTTTGCAAAGATCTTCCACCATATTGTTATTCAAGTTCGATACATTATCGGTAATGATCTTACTTGGCACACCATACCGACATGTAATTTGAATCTTGATGAACCTCACAACAACTTGCTTGGTCACATTTTCATACGATGTCGCTTCAACCCACTTGGTGAAGTAGTCAATAGCCACTAAAATGAAACGATTTCCATTCGAAGCTTTGGGCTCAATCATGCCAATCATATTAATTCCCCACATGAAGAAGGGCCATTGAGAGGAAATGACATTCAAAAGTGTCGGAGGAACATGAATCTTATCCGCATAAATTTGACACTTATGACATTTCTTCATAAACTTGCAACAATCAGATTTCATTTTCAGCCAATAGTAATCTGCTCTCAACATCTTCTTTGTCATAGCATGTCCATTGGAATGAGTACCAAAGGAACCTTCATGGACTTCTATCATCAATAAGTCTGCTTCATGTCTATCCACGCATTTGAGCAAAACCATATAGAAGTTTCTCTTGTAAAGCACATCACCATTCAGGTAAAAGTTACCATCTAGTCTTCCCAAAGATGCCTCAAGCGGGTAAGTACGACTTTGGAGGAAACATTTGATATCATAATACCATGGCTTATCATCCTTGATTTCTTCAAGAGAAAACACATGAGTTGGCCTATCAAGACGCATCATAGTCAGATTGGGAACTTCAGTCAAAAACTTCACCATGATCATGGAAGCCAATGTTGCAAGAGCATCTGCCATCCGGTTTTCATCTTGAGGGATATGATGAAACTCAAGCTTTGTAAAGAAAGTTAATATTCTCCTTGCATAATCTCTATACAGTATCAAATAGTGTTGATTCGTCTCTCATTCACCTTTGATCTGATTAACCACCAAAGTTGAATCTCCATAGACGTTAAGATATTTGATCCTCAGATCAATGTCTTCTTCAAGCCCCATAACGCAAGCTCCATGAAATACCATGCCCCAACGGGAACTAGGTTTTTGCCCTTCTTCAAGCAATGGTTCATCATAATCTTTCATCTTCAAATATAATATCTCTTCGTTAGGGAAATCAAACTGCACTGACTGGTAATCATCAATAAGTTGGTGAGCCAAATGGTCAGCCAAGACACCACCTTTAATAGCTTTCTGATCTCGGTATTCAATATCATACTCAGATAACAGCATCTACAACCGGGAAATCCTCCTAGTTAAAGCATGCTTTTCAAATATATACTTTATTGGATCCATTTTGGATATCAACCAAGTAGTATGATTCAACACATACTGGCGGAGACGCTTAGCAGCCCAAGCCAAAGCACAACATGTCTTCTCAAGCATAGAATACCAAGATCATAATCGGTGAACTTCTTACTGAGGTAGTGATTGTAGCACCTCAAATTTGCACCCCCCATTTGTACATTCATTTCATTTTTTAGGTCATTTGACATCATATTAACATTGCATTAACACTGCATAGTGCATTGCATTTCATCAGTCAAAATTGGCACCAAGAGAATTCATCAGTGCAAGAGACCAGGCTTTTTCAATGAGATAAAGGCCCTATGGTTGTTATAGAGAGCTTATATGAACCAAGGTTCATTTTGAAGCAACTTGACCAAGTGTTAGAGGCTCAAAAGTCATAAGTGCAGTTTCAGGTCATCTGGGGCCCATGAAAGTCAACTGCAAGTCAACTGAGGGCCAGGAGGTGGAGAAATGGTTTGAGACACTTCATTCATGTCTAAAAGAGGTTTATTCATCATGCCAAACATCTACCTTGAAGATTTTGAAGCCAGATCAAAAGTTTCCAAAGATGGAAAGTGACCTGTAATTTCAAGTTTCCAAAAATGGCAAGTTTTTGGACCAACTTCAACTTGACTTTCCAACATCAAAGAAGCTTCAAATGAAATTTTGTCCAACATGAGAGTTGGAGATCTTTCTCTCGCATTTCCAAAAAGTCCAAGATCATGAGCATCTGATGAATGGTTGAGAAGATATGATCAAATCATTGCCAAGTGTGCATGGAACTTCAAAAGGCCATAACTTTTGATCTAAAACCCCAAATTGAGTGCTTCTTTTTGCATATTTCTTCTCATGACCTGTATTTTCCAAATCATTCATCACATTGCATGAAATTTCATCACATTTCCATTTGTTCATTCATGCTCATTTTGGAGGGAAAATCATGAATTTGAATTTGGTGCATCATATGAGCTTTTTAATCATTCCAACATGTTCATAATATGGTTTTAAGTGAAATTGCATGGCCATTTGCTACTGTTCACGTGGGATTGCATGCATGGGATGAAAAACCAATTTTTGCATAACACCTCTTTTCTCACTAAAATCTCATTAACCAAGCCTAAGCATGATTAGCAAATGGATTAAGACATGGTATAAAAGGCTAATCATAACAGAATTTTCACAATTTCACAATTCTAGATCTAGATTGAAAATTTCCCTCCAAAATTTCTCTTCTTCCAAATTCAAAAATTCTTCAAAGAACACTTGATTTTTATTGCATATTTTGGATTCTTGATCATCATTTGGTAGAATTCAAGCCATTGATTGAAGAAATTGGTGAAGAATCAAGCAATTCCATACATGAACATGAACATGGAGTTTTGAAGATTTAGCTAGATCCAGGCCATTCCAAGGGTTGATTTGTGCTTCAGAAGTGGTAACAAGGTTGATAGAAGAGATTTGGATGCTTGCCAAGCCTTGAATCTACTACTGCCATTGTTGAAGCTTCAAGAGGTCAGAGTTTCGCATCTCCTAATTCTTGTTTTTATTGCCATAGACTTGTAGTTCGTTGCTTGCTGATTCCACTGGTATAAAGAACATGAAATTTGGTGCAATATTGATGGAGATATATGAGTTTAAAGTTTGGATGTGAGATTTTATTTTCATCGATTTGCATGATTCATGAATAGTTAGGATGAATAAAATAGTAGATTTGAACTCCTCGGGTTGCAAGCTTTCTGTTGATATAAGTTTCACTCAATTCTGCAAAAAAAAATAATGGAGGTTACTGTTCACCACCGTCTTCATGAGGAAGACGGTGGTTTCCGCCGTGAGCCCCACCGTGCACGGCCATGGTTACTGTAGCGCTAGGGTTTTCTGGAAATTCACTGTAGCGCATCAAAACGACGTCGTTTTGACTGAAGCGCGCACCTCACTTCGATTCTGGCCTGGCGCATTTCCAAATTGCCATATCCATTTTCATTATTTCATGTTTTTTCCATTCTTATTTCATTATTTCATGATATTCAAAAAATCACCAAAAATAGTATAATGATCCAATTAATTCCAGATTTTTTTCTACTTGATCCTTGAGATGTCTTCTATTTTTTGATGTAGATTTCTGAAATTGTGCATGGCTGGAATTTTAATTGTGCTAGACTCTTTGAACATGTATGCATATGTGACATGTTTCATTCATCTTATTGTGAAATGCTCATAAATAATCCAATTGCCATGAAATTTTGCATGATGATTCATAACATGTTGGTTGACTTGTGAGATTTTATTTGGCATTTTTTGCTATTTTCTTCCCTGTTTTGGACACATGTACTTTAGGTGTGACAATGTGTGTCACACAGTTTGATGTTGATCTTCTCCATTTTCATTTCCTTGCCAATTGAGCTCCTCTGTTTATAATTTTTGGCATGATGATTGTGTTTGATATGTTGTGTACTCATGAAAATTTCCAGAATTGTTTGAATCATTTCTGTTTTAATATGGAATTTTTATTCTTGATGACCAATTGTATGCACCTTTTGCTTGCTTTGTCTTCTCTTGCTCACTACATGACTTTGCTTAATGATTTTGACTTGGTACTTTTTAAGACATTTTCTTGATTGAATGTAGTTGCTTCATGTTGAGTTTTGGTTTCTGTTTTGACTTTTTTCCTCATCTTTGACCCTAGGCTTTGCCGTAGGGGTTTGTACTCACATTTTGAGTTGTGCATTTCAGGTTCAAGCTTCTAGTCTTGATGGATGATGTTGATCTCATAAATTGAGATGCAAAATGATGTGTTCCACTAACATTTGTTGTGTTGTAGGTTTCTTGGAGATGAACTCATTTGAGTTGTCTACTTGTTGGCTTGACTTGTTGTGTCTATTGGAACCACTGTTTGTTTGTCTGTTAATAGTTTGTCTGAATACCATATTGATTGGTTGGTTGTTTACACAGGTACTTTAGCCTCTTTAACTCATTGTTTGAGTTGCTTTGCTTGTGGTTGGCATACCACTTAGGTAAATTCCTATTCTCCATGTAGTCTGGAAGACCTGTCATGTTCTTTTGGCAGGCACCTGTCTAAAGTCCTCCTTAAGAGGCAATGTCTGTGCTTGTTTATCTTTGTGCCTTGTACCTCAAGTCCTCCTAAGTGAAGAGGAAATTGGTAGATAGAAGGGATGTGCAATCCATCCCCTGCTATTCAGTTGAGTCTTTCATATTGCTCGCACTACGTGCTGATGCATTTGAATAAACACCCAAGATCCTTGTATATAGAGTTAGTCAAGTGGAGTAGAGTCCCATATTCTGGACTCCCACACTTTCATTGATTGAAGCTCACCCAGGCCAGGGTTAAGAGCTATGAGGTCTGATCCTCATTTCCCATTTCATCTGCTTCACCCTAACTCTCAATGTTAGGGTTATGAGCTCAAAACACTTATAACAGAACCGGCTTGTTCATCGAGGTTGATATGACCCCTTGACTAAAGCCCAGCCTTGTATGAGCCACTTGTTTGCATATAGTATGTGTGCTTGCTCTCCTGTGCTTGTGTTTGCTTACTTGATGATTAGGCTAGCTTGCTCCCTGTGCGAGTTAGGTTAGGATTAGAGACCTCAACATAGGGATCGTATGCATGACAACTTCTAGGCTCGAGTCGTAGTCTCCCTAGTAGCTTGTTATCTCCCTTGTCTCTGGTTAGGATAGAAGTTTTTCCCTGTTAAGGGGAACTACGTCGCCCTGATCCTCATACCAGATGAGGTACGTAGGCAGGAGATTGAGCTGATCTCTCCGGGCAACCTTTTTGTTTTGTTTGTACTTGTTTGGAGTCTGATGTAAGTCCAGCGATTGGCATTCAGTTTCCCGTGTTGGTGTTTCTTTGTTTGCAGTCTGATGTAAGTCCAGCAATTGGCATTTGGTTTCCAGTGTGTGTTTGTTGGGTTGGAGTCTGATGTAAGTCCAACAATTGGCATTCGGTTTCCTGTTTGCTTTTGTGTGGAGTCGGATGTAAGTCCATTGATCGGCATTCCGTTTCCTGTTGTGCGTTTCGTTTGATGTCTCAGCGTCTCCTTTCAGTGTCTTTGTTTGGTGTGCGTTAGCCGAGCTACGAGTGCTCTGATTCTTACTCTGGTTAGAGAAGATACGTATGCATAGGATGCGACATCCTAGCGAGCACGTTTCCCATTTCCCCGAACTACGTCGACTCTGATGTTTGTGTCTGACAAACTACGTAGGCCCAGGATGCGACATCCTGCCGAGTCCCCTTCTTCCGTCTTTCATCTGTGTTTCATCCTAGCTTGTGCAGTGTTTTTGAGCAGTTATTTAGCAACCTTATCCTACTCTTTTGAGCGTGGATCCCGTCGGGTACGACGGATGCGTAGGGGTGCTAATACCTTCCCTTTGCATAATAGACTCCCGATCCTTGCATCTCTGGTCGTAAGACCATTTCCTTTCCAGGTTTACTTCGAGCGTTTCCTTTCCCTCCTTTGGGATAAATAACACACGGTGGCGGCTCTGTGTCTTTTCTCGCCGGTTTTTCGCGTAATGCGACAGTGATGACACTGAAATTTACCGTATTTTCGACTCCGATTTCACATGCATTCTAGTTGTTTTATTATCATTTTGTTGTGTTATTGCTATGTTTTCTTTGTTTTCAGGTTTTTACTTTAATCGGGGCCCAGATCGAGAAAAGGAGCGAAAAAGAGCCAAAAACCCTAAAAATCAGCATTTTGTACTTATGGCCTACCCCATGGCGGGCGCCACAGACCCTGCCATGACGTGTCCAAGCTCAAATTCCCTCAACTCCCACATTCCCCACTACGTCCAGTAAGGCGCCTCATTTTGGCCTTGTGGCGGACGCCATGGCCTTGTGGCGGGCGCCACAAGAGGAAAATAGTTTCCCTCCCATTTTCAAGTTGAAGGGCATCCAAGTCATTTCCATCTTTTTACTTGCTTATAAATAGAAACTCGAATTCACTTTTACAATCATCCAAAATTAGAGCAGAGGCAAACTCAGAGCAACTTTGTTTCACTTAGGCATATATTCAGTTTTATAAAGTGGTAATCGCTTCGCATTGGAGTGTTACCACAATTGTGTAATCAAGTCTGTGATAGAGTCTGTAATCGAGTTTGCAGCACTTTGGAAGGAAGTTAATCCTTCCGCCATTTTCATTTCCGCTTTGCAATTTATTCAACCCTCCGATTGGAGCAGGTTTTTATTACTTGTCTTTATCTTATTTATTTTTCGCACTCGCTTTACTTTATTTATTTTCCCGCACTCGCTTTACATTATTTATTTTCCCACACTCGCTTTACTTTATTTATTTCCCGCACTCGCTTTACTTTATTTATTTCTCGCACTCGCTTTCCTTTATTTATTTCTCGCACTCGCTTTAAATTATTTATTTCCTCGCACTCGCTTTAAATTATTTATTTTCTTGCACTCGCACTACTTTTATTTACTTTCCGCACTCACACTACTTTTATTTATTTTAATGCACTTTTACTTTACCATGTCTAGCTAAATTTATAAGGTTAGAATGTAAGGATCAAAATTGAACCAGTAATCCGTACAATTGTTTGTAGAAACACTTAAGGGCTATTTTAACTTTCAAATTAAGTTTTCCCGCACTTCAATTCCGTTGGGTAAGATCGAAATCCGTCCAACGTCTATTTAAACTTAATTGCTTTTAACTATTTCAAAAACAGCGAAAGCGCTTTGTTTAGTTCATTAGGAGATTTTAACATTAAGAAGAAAAGAGATTTTAAAACTATTTTCGGACGCGTTTATAAGTTTAGAGTCTGGTTCGTGAGAACCTTTTTTGGTTAAGAAATCCAGGTTATAATACTTTTCAACTCAGTCAAGACACTATATTTCTAAAAAATAGGTTTACTACTCTAACGCAATGCGCGTCTTTTATAAGTGACAATAAGAGGGTTTGATTAGGGAGTACAACTCGGTTCTGAATACGCGAAAGCGACAGTTCCTGTTAAATTAGTTCTTTTCAAAGTAGTAAACACTGCCCATAAGTAGCTCTACTAGCAAGTACTTGGATTATCAATCGATTACGTGAATTACATTCGACCCTGTCTTTATTAATTAAATTTATTTCAATACTTTACTTTTCATTTCACACTCTAAAAAACACCTATTTTGATTGCCTTTGATAAACACCATAACAATAGATAACGATAGATTGACACTTGGTCTCTGTGGATTCGACAATCTTTTATATTACTCTGACGCGTTCGTATACTTGCGAAAAGCACGCATCAAGTTTTTGGCGCCGTTGCCGGGGACCAATTTCGTCAAATTTCATTTTCCTGTTGTTATATCGTTTAGGCTTAGGCTATTTCCCGCCGGTCAATACGAAGAACTCGCAGCACCGGAAGTTTAAGCTTAGTATACCCTCTGGCGGAACCTGAACGTTACGCTCGCGCACGTTTATTCTTTCATAGAATTAAGAGAGCTATGGCCGAAGATCAAAACCAAAGACCTCTTAAGGACTTCTCTCAACCATCTAATGAAGAACCTAGTTCTAGTATAGTAAACCCAACCATCCCAGCTAATAATTTTGAACTTAAACCGTCTCTGTTGCAACTTGTGCAACAGAGACAATTCGCGGGTCTCGCTACTGAGAACCCAAACCAACATTTAAAAATATTTCTTCAATTAGCAGACACTTTTAAAACCAATGGAGCTTCTCCTGAGGCAATACGTTTAAGATTATTTCCTTTTTCCCTCAGAGATAAAGCCCTATCATGGTTAGATTCCCTTCCACCCAATTCCATTACGACTTGGGATAACCTTAGAAGAGTATTTCTTGCTAGATATTTTCCCCCGAGTAAGACCGCCATTCTTCAAAACCATATAACTAGATTTACCCAAAACCAAGGAGATTCGTTGTTCGAAGCTTGGGAAAGATATAAGGAGTTGTTACGAGCATGCCCACATCATGGTTTAGAAAATTGGTTAATCATTCAAACCTTCTATAATGGACTTCATTACAACACAAAGATGACCATCGACACTGCCGCAGGCGGTGCTTTGATGAACAAACCTTATCCTGAAGCTAGTGCCCTCATCGAAGATATGGCTCAAAACCATCAATCATGGGGAGTCGAACGAGCGACAATTGAGAAGAAGGAAGCCCAAGGATGAGTGCATGAACTAAGCTCTATAGACATGATGCAAGCTAAAATGGACGCATTAGCCCTTAAGGTCGAGCATATGTGCATAAACCCGAATACTGTAGCCGCAGTTTCGTCGGATTGTGAGATATGTGGAACCAAAGGACACCAATCTGCAGAATGCAGTCTATTAAACGAAACCCACTCTGAGTAAGTGAACTACATCCAAGGGAACCCATATTCGAATACCTATAACCCTGGATGGAGGAATCACCCGAACTTCTCCTATAAAAACAATAACCCTATTCAAAATAATGCACCTCCGAGACCTAGTTATCAAGCCCCAAGATTAAATCAACCTATGCAACCTATGCCACAAAAGCCGAGCCTTGAGAAAATTATGGAAAATTTTATCACCGCTCAAACCCAACAAAACAAAGAGTTCATGAACCAAAACATTCATGTTAACGAATTGATTACTCAGTTAGGAACCAAGGTTGACCAAATAGTTACTCATACCAAGATGCTTGAAACCCAGATCTCTCAGGTAGCTTTAAATCAAGCCCCTCAGACTACATCTGGAGGACAATTCCTTGGACAACCTCAACAAAATCCGAGAGGACAAGCCAATGCCATTACCCTACGAAGTGGGAACGCTTATGATGAGCCACCAAACCCTAGATTGAGTGAACCCGAAACTTCCAAGGAATGTACCAAACCCACGGACGAAGTAAAGGAACCAGAGGAATCAGAAAACCAGGAAGGTCGAGAAAAAGGAGAAGAACCTAAAGATAAAACTTACGTACCACCCCCGCCATATAAACCACCTATACCATATCCCTAAAGACTCAAACAAACCCAGATCAATAAACAGTATCAAAAATTTATTAAAGTTATAGAAAAACTTCATGTAGAAATCCCTTTCACAGAAGCCATCACCTAAATACCTTCTTATGCAAAGTTTCTCAAAGACATCCTTACCAACAAACGTAGACTTGATGATCCGAAGCCTTTGGAATGTAATGCTATTTCCGAGGACAAATTAGCAAAGAAAGATAAAGATCCTGGAAATTTCTCCATTCCTTGCCTTTTGGGTAATCATGTCATCGAAAAAGCTTTTCTAGACTTAGGAGCTAGTGTGAGCTCAATGCCTTTAGCAGTTTGTGAGAGGTTGAACTTAGGAGAATTATAGCCCACTAAGATGTCACTTCAGTTAGCCGATAGATCTGTTAAGTATCCGATAGGCATTTTAGAAGATGTCCCTGTTAGGATAGGTCAGTTATTTATCCCTACTGATTTTGTTGTCATGGACATCAAAGAGGACAATGATATACCAATCCTTCTAGGTAGACCATTCTTATCGACTGTAGGAGCCATAATAGATGTCAAGAAAGGAAAGTTGACATTTGAGGTAGGTGACGAGAAAATAGAATTTATACTTTCGAAATTTCTTATGGCACCTGTGATGGGAGACTCGTGTTATGCCTTAGATATCATTGATGAATGTGTTAGAGAATTAGAACAAAAAGATATTATAAAAATAATTAAGTTACCATCAACTCTCATAAGGGAAGATGATGACTTTAAGAAACCCTACATCGATGATAGCCTTTACGAATGTTTATCCCTTACCCCAGATCCTATGCCATGCCCTAAGAAACCAACCTTAGAACTTGAGGAACTACCTAAGAACCTGAGATACGAGTTCCTCGATGAAAAGATGAACCGTCCAGTTATAGTTAGTGCTACCTTGAGCCAAGAGGAAACGAACCAACTTTTAGACGTTTTGCGAAGATATCCCTCAACCTTAGGATATAATATCTCTGACCTGAAAGGTATAAGCCCATCCGTATGCATGCATCGGATTTCGCTCGAAGAAGATTCAAAACCCTCTAGGGAACATCAGAGAAGAATAAACCCTATAATGAGTGATGTTGTTAAAAAGGAAGTTCTTAAGTTACTTGAGGTAGGTATCATCTACCAGATCTCGGATAGTAAGTGGGTGAGCCCTGTGCATGTAGTACCTAAAAAGGGAGGCATCACAGTCATGCAAAACGATAAAGGCGAACATGTAGCAAACCGTTTAGAAGGAGGATGGCGGATGTGTATAGATTATAGAAAATTAAATAAAGCAACTAGGAAGGATCATTTCCCTTTACCATTTATAGACTAGATGTTGGAGCGTCTAGCCAGACACTCTTACTTCTGCTATCTAGATGGATACTCTGGATTCTTCCAAATACCTATCCACCCCGAAGATAAAGAAAAAACTACTTTTACATGCCCTTATGGAACTTTTGCCTGCAGACGAATGTTGTTCGACCTCTGTAATGCCCCATCTACTTTCCAACGCTGCATGATGTCAATCTTTGTAGACTACCTAGATGGTATCATGGAAGTGTTTATGGATGATTTCTCGGTTTGCGGATTTGATTTCCACAATTGTCTTGCTAACCTTGAGAGAATCCTGGAGAGATGCGTGGAGGTGAACCTCGTGCTAAATTGGGAAAAATGTCATTTCATGGTAACCGAAGGAATAGTTTTAGGACATATAGTTTCTGAAAAAGGTATAGAGGTAGATAAAGCTAAAATAGAAGTTATAGAAAACCTAAAACCCCCAAAAACCATCAGAGAAGTCCGAAGCTTTCTTGGATACGCTGGATTCTACCGGCGTTTTATTAAGGACTTCTCCAAAATAACTAAACCTTTAACTGGACTTTTAATGAAAGATGCTGAATTCATTTTCGATGAAAAATGTAATGACGCTTTAATCTTTTAAAGCAAGCATTAGTATCTGCACCCATTATGAAACCACCTGATTGGTCGGAACCTTTTGAGATAATGTGCGATGTTAGTGATTACGCAGTTGGAGCCGTTCTAGGACAAAGGAAAGATAAAAAATTACATGCCATTTATTATGCCAGTAGAACCCTAGATGCTGCCCAACTTAACTATGCAACAACTGAAAAAGAATTACTCGCTGTAGTTTTCGCTATAGACAAATTTAGATCTTATCTAGTAGGAGCAAAAATTATAGTTTACACCGATCATGCTGTCATTCGTTACCTATTAAGTAAAAAAGATGCCAAGCCCAGGTTACTCCGATGGATTCTATTACTACAAGAGTTTGATTTAGACATCAGAGATAAAAAAGGCACTGAAAATGTAGTAGCCGATCACCTTTCTAGGCTAGAACATCTAAAACCAGAACTAGTACCCATAAATGATGATTTTGCCTATGATAGACCGATCGCTAGAGTAGAAACCATTGAAGATAATAACCTAGATCCTTATGAGCATCCCCAAAATTCTTTAGCAATAAGTAACGTACCCTGGTATGCAGATTTCGTTAATTACCTAGCTGCTGATATAGTACCCCCTGATTTTGATTACCACCGTAAGAAGAAATTCTTCCACGATGTGAGAAACTTCTATTGGGACGAACCGCTCCTTTTCAAAAGGGGTAAAGATGGCATTTTTCGCCGTTGCGTTCCAGAAGAAGAGGTAAATAATATTATCGAGCATTGTCATTCTGCACCCTATGGTGGACATGCGAGCACCTCTAAGACATACGCCAAGATTCTTCAAGCTGGCCTATTCTAGCCTACCATGTGGCGTGATGTATATGCTTGCATTGTCAAGTGTGATAGATGCCAACGCACTGGAAACATTTCAAGGCGTGATGAAATGCCTCTAAGAAACATCCAGGAAGTAGAACTTTTTGACGTATGGGGTATAGATTTCATGGGACCTTTTCCACCATCCTTAGGAAACAGGTATATCTTAGTAGCTGTAGACTATGTGTCTAAGTGGATTGAAGTTATAGCTGCACCCACAAACGACACTAGGGTAGTAATCAAACTATTCAAAAACTATATATTCCCTAGATTTGGAACACCACGTTTAGTCATAAGCGATGGAGGATCACACTTTATATCGAGAATATTTGACAAACTTTTAAGAAAATATGGAGTTAGGCATAGAGTAGCAACACCATACCATCCACAAACTAGAGGCCAAGTAGAAGTATCTAATAGGGAGATAAAACAAATCCTAGAGAAAACTGTTTCTATTTCTAGGAGAGACTGGTCTCAGAAGCTTCAAGAAGCATTATGGGCCTATAGAACCGCTCTCAAAACCCCTATAGGAACTACTCCTTATCAACTAGTCTATGGAAAATCATGTCACTTACCATTCGAATTAGAGCATAAAGCCTATTGGGCTATTAAAACTTTGAATTTAGACTACCTAGCCGCTGGAGAAAATCGTACCCTAGACATTCATAAATTAGAAGAACTTAGGCAATCTGCCTACGAGAATGCAAAAATATATAAAGAGAGGACAAAAGGCTATCACGACAAAAGAATAGTAAAGAAAAACTTCCATTTAGGCGATCCTGTTCTCCTTTTTAACTCTAGGTTACGACTCTTCCCTGGAAAGCTACGTTCAAGATGGACTGGTCCCTTCGAAGTATCCAAGATTCTGAGATCCGGAGCCGTGGAAATCAAGAACGATATGTGTAGTCCATTCGTTGTAAATGGACAAAGACTGAAGCTCTACGAAGGAGGAGACATTCCAGCATACTACTCAAGCCACGCCTTGATTGATCCACCAATTCCTACTACTACAGGTGTATAAATTCTAATCGTCAAGCTAATGACGTTAAACAAGCGCTGCGTGGGAGGCAACCCATGGTTTTTCTTTCAATTTACTTTTTCGCATTTCTTTTATTTTTATTTTTTTTTGCATTGAGACTAAGATTTGAATGGTTTGTATTTTCAGGATCATTTTCTTAACTTTTACAGGATGCAGGATTTCGATGACATGCACGTGGCCTATAGAGATAATGCTCAGAGGGAGCACTACATTGCTTTGTATCAGCGCCCTATGGCACCCACACGTTATCCTGATCAGCAGTGTATGGAGGCACTGGGTATCGAGCCGAGTATCCGATTCCTTAGCCACCAGCTTCACTGGGATGAGTTTGCTGATGACTTGAGTAACACATATAGGAACCTGACTTTGGAGTTCCTGAGTTCATTCGACTATGACCCATATTCTGGACCAGATGGGTATGCTCCTTTCAGGCTTTTCGGAGTTGAGTACTCCTTCAGCCAGAAAGAGTTCGGCGACTTATTAGGTTTCCAGACCACTCCTGATGCTATCCCGGAGACACCTATGGGATATTTCCTGGGTAAGGAGCTTGAGAAGTTTTGGAGTGATATATCGGGTGGCGGAAGCCAGGATCCATCTATGCAGCTGTCTCATGTCATACATAACCCCGCCTTCAGATACTTTCAGATGATATTAGCACATTCCTTCCTGGGAAGGACGGATGCAGAGACACTACTGAGTGAAGAGGAGATCTTCCTGTTATTTTGTGCATCCCAGTCTCACCCAGTCGCATGTGGGAACTTCTTGTTATACAGTCTCAGCGGTATCTCCAGATCTACCGAAGGAGTCATCCATGTTGGCGGAATCATCACGCAGATTGCTGTCGCTTTAGGTTTGTCTCGAAAGCTGGTACATCTTCGGACCTACTGTGGGTACACTACCATGGACATCGATTTCTGTTTGACCAGAGGATTGATGAGGAGAGCCTCTTTCCACCCATGTCAGTTCCGACTGCTAGTCGACAGCGAGGCTATTCACTATTTCACATTGCCAGATCCTATGATGACCAGTGTGCATGATCCAGCGAATTGGAGTTATGCTCTTGAGGTCCAGAGAGAGACCGTCGAGGAACCGAGATCACCACCCATTGCTGAATACACGCCTACACCATCATCTCCCAGAATCACTGTTTTCTCTAATAATCTTTCATTGCAGACACCCGACATCCGCACTCAGATTGCTGAGTGTCGTAGAGAGATCGCAGCGCTTAGACAGGAGGTGGCAGACCTCACTTTATAGATGGGAGTGTCTGATCTCACCCATGCTACTGAAGTCGACTGTCTATATCAGGAGATCGCAAAGCTCAAGCAAGAAGTAGCCATGCTCCGTGGTTCCTCTCAGGAAGATGACATCCCCACTATATGATCTCACCATTTAATCTTATTTTATCTCCTTTTTAAATTTCTCGTATTTACATAACTCATCTTATATTATCGCATTTGGAATATTATATAAAATCTATACATTAGTATTTCTATTTTTTCTATGTTTAATTTATTTGCATTTTAATTTTTCAGTTATTTATTTATTTATATTTAATTTTTGTTTTTGTTTTTGTTTCATTTTTATTTTTTGTTTTTACCTTTATAAAATTATGCAAGTCAAAGATACTAGGAAAATCACAAGACAAATGCTATCCGGACCCCTCAAAGCCAAAAGACAAGAGAAGCCCAAGCCAAAGGACCAAAATTTGGCCCAGCCAGATTTTGCCTTGTGGCGCCCGCCATAGACCCTGTGGCGCCCGCCACAGCGTCTGTAAAAGGTCAGGGCAGAACCCCTTTCTTCACCATTTTTGCAACTTACAACCTTCTAAACCCATTTTTTCACCTTGGAAAAACATCCTTGAACCCACAAAAAGCTCATACTTTTCTAACCACCACACCACACAAATCATTATTCCAATTTCCATTTTCGATTTCATTCGTTGGATTTTGTAAAAATCCAACCTTTTCACAAACCACTTCATCTTCTTCATCACTTCTCAAGAGCTTTCAAATGGAGTTTAACAGATTCATTCTTCGAGGAGGGAAACTGGGGGATAGACAAAGAAAAATTATTGAACGGTTGCAAAATCGGGAAATCCTCCCGACAAGGTATGTTGACGAAAACTGTCTCTACACTTTAGGTATCTATCATAGCATATTTCATTTATTAGATAATTTAGGTTTGCATAATTTCTTTTCCAATAAAGAACCTACCTATGAGCGGTTGACAATTGAATTTTTGAGTTCCTTAATTTATATTGTCAACCCTAACACTGCTAGCACAGTTGGTACTGTCAAATTTAGAATGTTTGCTGTTGAATACCAATTCAGTACCGACGAACTAGCCAGCTTGTTAGGAATCCCTCATGGGGACGGTGTTATTTGTGAGGCCCCTTTGGATTCCGAATGGTCTGTTGAGGTATTTTCCTTCTGGGAGCGTTTATCAAACACTTCCATAAACTCTTTTGAAGGAGTTCTTGCCTCAACTATCCATAACCCGGCCATCAGAGTTTTTAGATATCTGTTGGCATGCACTATTTTTGGCCGGGATAATCCAAATAAGGTTAATGCTAGAGAGCTTCTATTTTTACAAGGAAGCCTCACAAATAGACGTATTAATTCGGTCCTGTTCATGCTTGCTCATATGCTTTTAACTTTGAATAAAGCGGGACCGATTTCTTTTGGTGGATTGATTACATCTATTGCTCGGGCGCTTAACCTGAACGATTAGATGGCTACCCTAGACCCCCTACCTCCTCGCATAATTAACCTAAAATTTCTGAGAGACATGAAATTGTGTCGCTCGAGGAGAGAAGGAGGCTATATGCTTATGGTTCAT
Source organism: Lathyrus oleraceus (assembly GCF_024323335.1). Lineage (NCBI taxonomy): Eukaryota > Viridiplantae > Streptophyta > Magnoliopsida > Fabales > Fabaceae > Lathyrus > Lathyrus oleraceus. The sequence goes on from NC_066584.1 coordinate 391,681,879, forward strand.
GGTGTAGCCATCCCTTCTGTTGGTTTTACCGTGCACTAGACGTACAAATGTACGAGATGAAAGGAATTGGACCTACACTTTAAATGCCCCACCTGTTTTGGGTCCTATTCCTCCTAACATGCCTGATGAGGCGGGACATGACACTGCTGATGAATATGATCGGAGAGAGAGATCTCCCGTACCCAATGTGTCCCCCCATCATATTTCACCACCACACACCGCACCATTTTCTTCTTCTGCAGGTACCACTTCTGGCTTCTATATTACAGAGGAGATGTGGCGTGACCACATGGCTAGAGAGCAAAGGCGTGACGATCTACTCTCTACCATCCAGCAACAAATGGCGGATAACATGCGCTTCATGCAAGAGTCGCAGTGGAGGACAGACAGGTCCTACGACACTGTTCTACAGTCCTCGCAAACGATCACAGATACACAAGCCCTTCAGCAACACCACCACCGTCAGCATATTGCGAGAAAATAGTGTTAGCCCCACAAAAAATAACTTTTTGCAAAAGAAAATAGTGTTATTCCGAGAGTTTTCAGGTTTTAAAGACATGTTTTGAGTAAGGATGCGGTGACTTGGGAGAACTTTGCGAAACATCAGTATTATTTTAGCACCATAGACTTCGTAAATATAGGAACCATTCCCGAAACCCCATATACCATGGCCTTAATCGTCACTTCCGTATAAGTCCTCAGTAGTTTATCTCAGCAGTCAGCTCCGGCCTACGCATCCTCTACATAGGGGACCGATGCAAATAAGTGAATGATCCAGAAAAACAAAAAAAATAAAAGAAAGCAAAAAAAGGCAACTCCGGTATAGGTGACCCTCACAAAGTCATTTAAACCAAAGAATTGTAAAAAAAAATTGCTACAAAAAGAAAAAGAAAAAGAAAAGCTAACCCACTGTTAGTTGGTTCAGAGGTATCTGGCACTGAACTCGGTAGGGCGGATTACGATCCGATCCCCCACAACTACAGTTGGGTCCAATAAAAGGGTTTACACATGTTTATGTGCCAGAAACCCCATGCTCAGATCATAATCACTAACAGGCCACTCTACTACGAAGCATGTACGAATAACGGGCTTAATGTGATTGCGCCTGAATGAAAAGGACACAAGAAGAGATGAAGAGGCAGGCCTAGGTATTGTGGGATAATATGGGTTGGTTAATATAGGAATGAAGTTTATGTCCGTATTTGCGGATTAGTGTCATCATGATACCCTTAGTTCACTCAATTAGTACCTATCACTGCATCCCGACTTGAACTTGGAATTTTTACCTGAAGCACTCGTTTACACAAATTTTCTTTTATGAGCTTTTTAATGTTTTGCTTGAGGACAAGCAATGGTTTAATGTGGGAGAGTTTGATGACACTAAAATTTACCGTATTTTCGACTCTGATTTCACATGCATTCTAGTTGTTTTATTATCATTTTGTTGTGTTATTGCTATGTTTTTCTTTGTTTCAGGTTTTTACTTTATTCGGAGCCCCGATCGAGAAAAGGAGCGAAAAAGAGCCAAAAACCCTAAAAATCAGCATTTTGTACTTATGGCCTACCCCATGGCGGGCGCCACAGACCCTGCCATGATGTGTCCAAACTCAACTTCCCTCAACTCCCACGTTCCCCACTACCTCCACTAAGGCGCCTCATTTTGGCCTTGTGGCGGGCGCCATGGCCTTGTGGCGGGTGCCACAAGAGGAAAATAGTTTCCCTCCCATTTTCAAGTTGAAGGGCATCCAAGTCATTTCCATCTTTTTACTTGCTTATAAATAGAAACTCGAATTCACTTTTACAATCATCCAAACTTAGAGCAGAGGCAAACTCAGAGCAACTTTGTTTCACTTAGGCATATATTCAGTTTTATAAAGTGGTAATCGCTTCGCATTGGAGTGTTACCACAATTGTGTAATCAAGTCTGTGATAGAATCTGTAATCGAGTTTGGAGCACTTTGGAAGGAAGTTAATCCTGCCGCCTGTCATACCCCAAAATTTGCCCATTGAAATTACAAAGCATTTTCCAAGACCCTCTGACTTGTTCTGCAAGGCACTGATATCAAATGGACAAAAGCCCAGCTCACAACAGGCCTAATCCAAAGTGGCCCAAAATAGCTTGCTCGCTAGGCGAGCAATTCCTTCGCCTAGCGAATATCTCAGCATGCCACTCGCCCAGCGAAGCATCAGGTCCAGAAAAAGCCCAAACCTAGTTTGCTCGCTAGGCGAGCAATTCCTTCGCCTAGCGAAGCTTGCGAGAATTTGAAAATTTGGACCTCATTTTAAGCCCATTAGGTCACCATTGCCACTACTATAAATACATGCTCTTCTGCCACGAACAAGGACAGACAGAGACGGACGGAAACACGCATCCAGAGGGAGGAATACAGAAACCCTGCTGATCCAAAGAGTTCAGAAGGCGGAAACCCTGAAGGCCGCTTACCCGCTCCGAAGCTACCACCACCCCGCTCAATCCGGCTCGCCAATTCAAGATTGCAACTCGATTTGCAAACAGGTTTGCATCATTATCATCGCTTTAGTTTCTTAATTGGCATATGATATCACTTTAGGGTATTAATTTACACATGATTATCACTTTGTATGCTTATTTTGCATGTGGTACCTTAATAGTGTCTTAATTTGCATGTGACATCGTTTTGTACTCTCATTTGGCATATGACAGTACCAGTTCATGTTCTTAATTAGTGGAGGATATCATAATTGAATTCATAAACATTTTGAAGCTTTGCATGAGAATTTAAATGTGCTTGAACATTGTGAAACTGAACCATATAATTATGTGTTAGAGGCCATAGGCCATGCTGCTGATTGAGGTCATAATTTCAAACCCGTGGCCGCTCGCTAGCTCATCGCTAGGCGAGCCCGCAGCGAGCCTTCGCTGAGCCTTCGCTAGGCGAAGCAGAAGCGAACAGGACAGGGGCTGCTTTGTCCCTTTGTTGCCCGTTTTATACTTACCTAATCATGACTCTGCATCATTTGGCTTAAATTCCTGGCTGTTATATTCATTTTGTGATGCAATTTCCACTTGTGTTTTATCTCAATGCTATAATCTGTGTGTTAATGGTGTAAAGGCTAGCATACTTCCGAAGAAATAACCGGCTAGGTACACCGCTTTATGCATGGGAAGACTTTCATGGAGAGGGACTCTAAATTATTTCACTTTAATGTGAAAATTCATATTGGTTGCCTAACCAATTTTAATGTATTGATCCTTAATGTGTTGATTTTAATGTATCGATTCAATGCGGTATCACCATAATTACCTAATGAACTTAAAACATGGACTTTAAATAAATGATATCGGACCTCTCTCTATTACCCCACGATTACAATATTACGGTCATGTCCCGCGAATATGGGGATATCCTTAGCAAAGACCCTTCGGTAAAATCATCATAGTCCCTCGGATGTTGCCTTCGAAAATACGACTTTGTCCCTCGATGACCCTTCGGTGTAGCCTACGGTTAAATGATGATAGTCCCTTCGAATGCTAAGGTATCCTCACAACTGTTGCCTTCAATGACCAATCGATGACCCTACGATGACCCTCCTACATCCCCAGGATAAAACTACTTACTTCTCAATAGTACGGACAGTTTTACCCTCATAAGGATAGGAAATGCCCGGAAAGACCTTGGACAGGTATAACCTTAATTGCTCATTCATAACAAAAAAAATACTTTTCACCTCACACCTTTCAAACATCTTTTTTGGAAAATCACCACTTAGCATACATCCGCACTAGGATCATTGCCGAGTTATATTCTTCTAAACTATTTTCTAAATTAAAACGAGATAACCACTTTGTATACATTCATGCAAGAATCATTACAAAGTTAAATTCTCATTTTTGCAAAACATTTTTTTATACATTTTTCAACCACCTTTTTCAAACAAAAGAAACATAAATGATTGAGCAATTAAGAGCCCATGGATAACCATGGATACAAAGGGTGCTTACCCCTTCCCTTTGTATAAAGTACCTCCCGAACCTAAGAATCTAAATTAAGGTCTTTCCTGTTCTTTTCCGCCTTTCCTCATGGGATAAAAGAAAAGTCGGTGGCGACTCTTGCTAACCGCGACATTGCGATTACAAATCCAATAAGGTCCAGTTCACCGTATGACAGAACTGGCGACTCTGCTGGGGACGATAAAGAGAGGTCCACCTTAAAAATCATTTATGTTTGCATTTGTTCTTTCGTTTTAAGGGATTGTCTGAGTGAAAGATCCTACACCGGGATCTAGTGTACCTTAGGTAAGTAGCAATAGATCATCGCGACTATCCGGCGTTATACTGGAATGGTCAAAATGAAGGCTACGGTTAATGTGACACGTTGGTCGTCCTGATGTTCCTCATGTTCACTTGAGGAAAAATTTGGCTTCCGCGTGGTGTCATCAAAGCATTAACCAGACCTTTAGAACCCTAATTGACTCATCCTAGCCATTAGAAAGTAGTGAGATAACTGGCTTCGGTTCCGACTGAGGTTGGTTGATACTCGATACTACACTCTTTGAGATTGGACTTTAGGGAAGCGTCGGTCAACCACTTGGTGTTGCACTGAAGTGGACTTAAGGAAAGGTCGATGATTTGAGATCCTTCTAGAACCCGGTTACTATTCTAGGACAGGTTGAACCAACCAAACTTCAGTGGGGAGGGTACTTACCTTATGGAACTCATGCAAGCCTTAAAACCTAGGAATAATTGTTGTGTGACATGCTTGTGCTTGCATAACATCATAACATCATAACATCATGGCATTATACTAACCATTTCAAGGACTTAGGAATTTAGCTTTGCTCTGTCGAACAGGTTATGGCTTCCAGGAAGACTATCCGGATCAATCTTGTAACGATCTCTCCTCAACTCAAGGATTTGGTGTCAGAACTCCCCGATCATGCTCAGTTCCACAAGAAACATGGTCATCTTCTCAACTTAGTTACCACCGGTTTCAAAGAAGTATATGATGAGAGTTCTATTCCAGTTCTTCGATCCTAAACATCATTGCTTCACTTTCCCAGATTATCAGTTGGTACCCACATTAGAAGAATTCTCCCAGCTGCTCGGGATACCTATCCTGGACCAAATACCTTTCAGTGGTCTAGAAAAGATGCCAAAGTCTGAAGAAGTTGCCGCAGCTTTATGCATGACAAAATCTGATATTGAGACCAATTGGGTAACAAGGAGTGGAACGAAAGGTTTACTTGCCAAATTTCTGATAAGTAAGGCCCGAGAATTCCTAAAAGTTGTGAATGTCCATGCTTTCGAAGATGTTTTAGCATTGCTAATCTATGGTTTGGTGCTATTCCCTAATCCGGACCAATTCATAGATGTGAATGCTATTAAGATATTCCTCACTCATAATCCTGTGCCTACCTTGCTTGGAGATGTCTTGCATTCCCTTCACACTCGTACTATGAGGAGGCAAGGGACTCTCATGTGCTGCGTACCTTTGTTGTCTAGGTGGTTTATTTCGCACCTCCCTCGATCAGTCTTGAAGAATGATCAAAATCTGAAATGGTCTCAAAGGATAATGGCACTCTCCCATTCAGACATCCGTTGGTGTTCCAATCTCAGAGAAAACGTCACTCTCATCGACCGTTGTGGAGAATTCCCTAATGTACCACTCCTGGGGATAAGAGGAGGTATTACTTATAATCCTGCCTTAGCCCTACGTCAGTTTGGGCATGCTCGAAGAGATGGTCCACATAAAATGATTATTCAAGGTACAGTGTTTGACTATGACAATGACTCTCAAGGTCTCCGCCAAAGGTTTGTACGAGCTTGGGGCATGGTGAAAAGAAGCAATTTAGGAAAGAAAAATTCTATTCCTATGGAGCCTTATCTCAGATGGGTACGCGCCAGAGCTCACGAACTTGTCATGCCATATCTTACAGTCGGACCATTGATTGTTGAATCAGAGGCCGAAGGAGCTACTTCCCAGATCATTCCTTATCCAGATATGCCTACTGATGTTGAGGAATTGAAAAGATCCTGGACCCAGTTGAGAGAAGAGAGAGATACTTTCGAAGCTCAGTTCAATGCAGAAAGGAAGAAAGTGTTAGAGCTCACCAGTCAGCTTAATGAGGAACGAAGACTCAATGCATATCTTCGCCCGAAAAGAAGTTCGCCCCTGGGAGACTTGAGCTTTGTATTTTTACTATTATTCCTTTTGTAATGAACATTGATCAAAAAAAAAAAAAAAAAAAAGTAGCAATAAAACATTTCCCTCTTGTTGGGGATTTATGCAGAGTTAAATTCTAAAAGTCCTTGAAAACATTTCATACATTGCATCGCATAACATAACATTGCATAACAGGTGTTCTAAAAGACCATATTCTCACGGTCTGCCTCTTAAACAGAAAAATGGATCTCGAACAGACTGTCAAAGATCTCCAGACTCAGAATGCTCAGTTCAAGGAGATGATGTTAAGCTTATCCAAAGGGCAGGAGGAGCTGAAGGCTCTTTTGGCTGAAAAGAAGAAGGACAAGAAAGCTGTGAGCTTCATTAACCCGGGCAGAAGGCGTAAAGGACAGGCTACGGGAATCAAATTTGGAATCCCGAATGGCCCAGAAGAGGGGGCGGAAAATGATTCAGAGGAGGAGAATGTTGATTTCTCTAACCCTGAGGATGATGATGAGGAGTATGAAAATGAACAGTACTCTCCAAGAGATGATAAGTACAAATTGCTGGAAGAGCGCATGCTAGCCATGGAGGGTCAGAAAACACCTGGTCTGGATTTCGAAAGTTTGGGTCTGGTCTCCGATGTGACCATTCCTCGCAAATTCAAAATCCCCACTTTCACTAAGTACGATGGTGCGTCTTGTCCTCAGATGCATCTAAGGGCTTATGTGAGAAAGATCCAGCCGCATACCACTGATAAGAAACTGTGGATCCATTTCTTCCAAGAGAGTCTATCTGGCACTCAGTTGGAATGGTATTATCAGCTCGAGAGCTCTGACATCCGCACCTGGACTGATTTAGCAACGGCTTTCTACAAGCAGTACCAGTACAATTCTGAATTAGCACCTACTCGGCTGCAGTTGCAGAATATGGCCATGGGATCTAAAGAAAGCTTCAAAGAGTATGCTCAGAAATGGAGAGATTTGGCCGGCAGAGTCAAACCCCCTATGACTGACCGAGAATTAGTAGACCTGTTCATGGGTACCCTGACTGGCCCATTCTACAGCCACCTACTGGGGAGTTCTTCATCAGGTTTCACTGAACTTATACTGACAGGTGAACGGGTGGAAAGCGGCATTCGAAGTGGAAAATTACAGGCAACTACTTCTACAAGCAGTAAAAAGTCCTACCATGGGAAGAACGAATCGAATGCTGTGTATGGTCAAAAGAATCATAATAAGAAAATCGGTGACCATGCCATTGGAGCAGTGACGATCGCGGCCCCGCCAGCTCAAAACTTCCAGCAAAGACAAGACAGACCAAGAAGGCAGTTTACCAAGCTCAATATGACTTTAGCACAAGCATTGCAAAGTATGCTAAAGGTAAACCTGATCACTCTCAGAGGTCCTCCTGCAAATGCCAACACTGCTTCGCCTCGTTATAATCCCAATGCCAGGTGTGCATATCACTCCGATAGCCCCGGGCATGATACAAACGATTGTTGGCTGTTGAAGAATAAGATTCAGGACATGATCGATGCTGGGGAAATCGAGTTCGAGCCTCCAGAGACTCCTAATGTCATCAATGCACCTATGCCTAATCATGACAAGGCTGTTAATGCTCTCAATGACGATTCTCTCATCACTACTGTAGCGGACTTAACATCTCCTCTCCCGGTCATAAAGCGGAATTTATCGCAAGCTGGTTTATTTCCAGGTTGTACTGAAGATTGCAATCTCTGCACACTTTGGCCCGAGGACTGCTTGAAATTGAAAAATGGCATTCAACGGCTGATGGACGACCGTACAATTCTCTTGGAAAGGGTTTCTAAGGCGGAAAACCCTATTGAAGAAATATCTATGATTGCAAGGTCCAAAGTTCCGGTTAAGATTACCGCTCCCAGGGTACCTGTGAAGATCATTGCTGAGCCCAAGGTAGCTCCCCTGATCATTACTGCACCTGGCCCAATACCGTACTCCTCAAGCAAGGCCATTCCGTGGAATTATGGAGGTGAGGTTTACATCCATGGCGTAAAGCAAGTTGGTGATTCTGCTAATCCTAATGACATCGTTGGGACTAGTAAAATTACTCGAAGCGGAAGGATCTTCTCTCCAGAGATCTCACCCCCAGCTCCTGAGACTCGAGGAAAGGAACCAGTCAATCCTTCTCAGTCAGAGACACCGGTCGAAGATACTACTGAAGACGTTGCCAAACGAGAAATGGAAGAAGTGTTGAAAATCATTCGCAAGAGTGACTTTGATGTTGTAGAGCAGTTGGGGCATACCCCATCTAAGATCTCAATGTTATCATTGCTGTTATCTTCTGAATCTCATGCCAATGCGTTGATAAAATTCTTGAAGACTGCTCATGTGCCTCAGGAAACATCTGTCGATCAGTTCGAACATTATGTGGCTCACTTGGCTGTTGACAATGGCCTAGGATTTTCCGACGCTGATCTGACACCAGCGGGAAAGAACCATAATAAGGCCCTGCATATCTCCATTGAGTGTAAAGGCATCACCCTGTCTCATGTGCTGATCGATAATGGCTCTTCTTTGAATGTGTTACCGAAAGCCGTGCTCGAGAAACTTGACCGCAAGAGCGTTGAACTGAAGCCTAGTGACATTGTGGTGCGGGCTTACGATGGTGCAAAGAGTGTTGTCCACGGTGAAGTTGTTCTCCCTATCAAGATAGGACCTCAAGTTTTCAACACTACCTTTTATGTAATGAACATTCGTCCTGCCTACTCCTGCCTACTGGGGCGCCCTTGGATTCATGAGGCAGGTGCTGTGGCTTCGTCGCTCCATCAAAAGCTGAGGTATCCAATAGAGGGTAAAATCGTCACCGTGTGTGGGGAAGAGGAATACATTGTCAGTAGTGTGCATACCTTCAGATACGTTGAGATGGATGGTGAATTCTTCGAGACTCCAACTCAGTCATTTGAAGTGGTTTCTCCGCCCGATCCTGTCCTTAAGCCAACTCCCTGTGTGCCCAAGGTTACTCGTGCTCCTCCTGCTATGATTTCTCTGAAAGATGCTCAAGCTGTGGTTGAAGATGGTGGCTGTACTGGCTGGGGTCAACTGATCAACGTACCGTACAAGTCTGACAAAGCTGGTCTGGGATTCAACTCTGAGAAGACGGTCAAAGATCAAATCAATGTTGTAGAAGATGCTGACAGTGATTGCGACCTGGATAGTTGGATCTACCCAACAATTGGCGACGGACTCAATAATTGGAAGGCTGAAGACACTATCCCGATCTCCTTTAGTCAGGAGTAATTGTTATTGTCTATTTAGTATTGCAAATTCTAATTGAACTTCTTAAAGCATTGTGTCTATACCCGGGGCACAATAGCTAATTTGTTAAGGGTTTTGTCATTTCATAAGCATATTTTCATATTCAATAAATCAATGGACCTTTTCGCATTCAAATATTGCGCTCTTTATTTTTCCTGTCGTCTTTCAAACGAGCTATGTTTTCTTACACACACTCACGTAACAAATTGCAGATCCGTACTCACTCTGGATCCTATTGATAATAATTCCGCTACTGTTCATTATGACTTTGAAAATCCGATCTACCAAGCCGAAGATGGAAGTGAGGAAGATTGTGAAGTCCCTGGAGAGCTTGCCAGATTGGTACTGCAAGAAGAAAGGACTATACAGCCGCATGAAGAGTCCCTCGAAATTGTAAATCTGGGTACTGAGGTAGACAGAAAAGAAGTCAAAATAGGAGCAGGATTGGAAAGCAGTGTCAAGGAAAGATTGGTTCGGATGTTACATGACTATGTAGAGGTTTTCGCTTGGTCTTATGAAGACATGCCCGGGTTGGATACTGATATAGTGGTACATCGGCTGCCTACGAAGAAAGACTGCCGTCCTGTCAAGCAAAAAGTTCGCCGCATGCGTCCTGAAATGTCCGAGAAAATCAAAGCCGAGGTTATGAAACAATTCAATGCCGGTTTTTTAGCTGTTACTTCTTATCCTCAATGGGTTGCTAATGTGGTGCCAGTGCCAAAGAAAGATGGTAAGGTGCGAATGTGCGTAGACTACAGAGATTTGAATAAAGCGAGTCCCAAAGATGACTTTCCACTCCCGCACATTGATGTTCTGGTAGATAATACCGCTCAACACAAAGTATTCTCATTCATGGATGGATTCTCGGGTTATAATCAGATTAAGATGGCACCTGAGGACATGGAGAAAACTACGTTTGTGACGCAATGGGGCACTTTCTGTTACAAAGTAATGCCATTCGGTCTAAAGAACGCCGGGGCAACGTACCAACGTGCTATGGTGGTTTTGTTCCATGATATGATTCATCATGAGATAGAAGTATATGTGGATGACATGATAGCTAGATCTCATACTGAAGAAGAACATCTCGATCATTTATACAAACTGTTCGAGAGGTTGAAGAAGTACAAGTTGAGATTGAATCCGAACAAATGCACTTTTGGAGTAAGATCCGGTAAACTCTTGGGCTTTATTGTCAGTGGTAAAGGAATTGAGGTTGACCCGGCTAAAGTGAGAGCTATTCAAGAAATGCCAGTTCCCCGTACGGAGAAAGAAGTCAGAGGTTTCTTGGGACGCTTGAACTACATTGCTCGATTTCTCTCCCACTTGACCGCTACCTGCAAACCCATCTTCAAATTGCTGAGGAAAAATCAAGAAATGATATGGAATGACGAATGCCAAGAAGCTTTTGACAAAGTCAAGAACTACCTCCAGGAACCTCCGATTTTGATACCACCAGTTGAAGGAAGACCTCTAATCATGTATTTGACCGTGTTAGAAAATTCAATGGGGTGCGTATTGGGGCAACATGACGAGTCTGGTCGAAAAGAGCATGCCATATACTACCTGAGCAAAAAGTTTACCGACTGTGAAACAAGATACTCACTGCTCGAGAGAACTTGCTGTGCTTTGGCCTGGGCTGCTCGCCGACTAAGACAGTATATGTTGAATCATACCACTTTGTTGATTTCTAGGATGGATCCCATCAAATACATGTTCGAGAAGCCTGCCCTCTCTGGAAGAATAGCGAGATGGCAGATGATCTTAACAGAGTACGATATCCAGTACACTACCCAGAAAGCAATCAAAGGAAGCGTGCTGGCTGATCATTTGGCTCATCAAGCGGTGGATGATTACCAATCTATGAATTTTGAGTTCCCAGATGAGGATGTCATGTTTGTTGCTGATGATGAAAAACCTAAACCAGATGAAGGACCCGAATGGGGATCCCGATGGACTATGGTCTTTGATGGATCTTCTAATGCATTGGGCCATGGTGTTGGGGTTGTACTCATTTCTCCTGGAGGTTACCATACGCCTCTCACTGCTAGACTATTTTTTCATTGTACCAATAATATGGCTGAGTATGAAGCATGTATTTTTGGACTCAAAGCTGCTATAGATTGGCGAATCAAGTTTTTGAGTGTGTACGGAGATTCGGCCTTGGTAATCAGTCAGATCAAAGGGGAATGGGATACTAAACACCCAAATCTCATCCCTTATCGAGAGCAGGTGATGACATTAATCCCATACTTTGAAGAAATAGCATTTGAACATATTCCATGAGAGGAGAACCAGCTGGCAGACGCATTAGCTACCATGTCATCTATGTTCAGAGTCAGATGGGGCAGCGAAGCTCCCATGATTACCATTGGACGGTTAGATGAACCAGCATACTGTTACGGACTTAACACAGAGGAGGTACAGGAAAAACCTTGGTTCCACGACGTAAGAAGATATTTAGAAGCTCAGGAATACCCTGAAGGGGCATCCATCAAGGACAGAAAATTCCTGAGGAAGTTCTCCGCTAAATTCTTGCTGAGTAATGGAGTGTTATACAAACGTAATCATGACTCGACTCTGCTTCGCTGTGTGGATCAAAAGGAAGCGGAAAGGATTATGGAAGACATGCATGACGGTATTTTTGGGACTCATCCTAATGGACATACCATGGCCAAGAAGATTCTGAGATCAGGGTATTATTGGTCTACCATGGAAGCTGATTGCCACCATCACTCCAGAACCTGCCGCAAGTGTCAGATCTATGCGGATAAAGTACATGTACCTCCTGCTCCATTGAACGTGTTAACAGCGCCTTGGCCCTTTGCAATGTGGGGCATCGATATGATTGGAGAGATTAAACCTACGGCTTCTAATGGACATCGTTTCATTCTCGTCGCTATTGATTACTTCACAAAGTGGGTAGAGGCAGCCTCCTTCGCTTCTGTCACCAAGAATGTGGTGGCACGGTTCATCAAGAATAGTCTTATTTGTCGGTATGGCATCCCTGAAAGAATTATCACTGACAATGGTACTAATTTGAATAACAAGATGATTACTGAACTCTGCACGCAGTTCAAAATAAAGCATCATAATTCTTCTCCGTACCGGCCAAAGATGAATGGCGCCGTGGAGGCTGCTAATAAGAACATCAAGAAGATCATACAAAAGATGACAGTAACGTACAAAGACTGGCATGAGATGTTACCATTTGCTCTCCATGGTTATCGCACTTCAGTACGCACCTCGACAGGGGCAACTCCTTTTTTGTTTAGTCTACGGAGCGGAAGCTGTTTTACCAGTGGAAGTCCAGATTCCTTCTCTAAGAATCATGAAAGAGGCGGGCTTAGACGAAGATGAATGGATTCAGACTCGACTTGATCAAATAAACTTGATTGACGAGAAGAGACTTGCGGCTGTTTGTCACGGGCAGATATATCAGAAGCGCATGACCCGGGCATTTAACAAAAGAGTCAAGAGACAGGTGTATCAAGTAGGCGATTTGGTGATCAAACGTATCATTCTACCACAAGGTGACCCCAGAGGCAAGTGGACTCCCACATACGAAGGGCCATTTGTGGTTAAGAAAGTATTCTCTGGTGGAGCCATGATACTTGCTACAATGGATGGCGAAGACTTCCCGCATCCTGTGAACGCGGACATAGTTAAAAAATACTACGCATAAAAGAGACCCGCTAGGTCGACGTACCTAGGCAAAAGTAAGGGCATCCCGGCGAACCAAAAGGGTTTGGGCAAAAATTAGGGATAAATATATAAAGACGTATACCCGGCAAGTCGAAAACCTGAGAAGGCGGCTTGGGCAAAAAGGGGTATCCCGGTGGACTGAAAACCTGAAAAGGCGGTCCAGGCAAAATTAGGGATTAAAGCGTATGACTATGTCCCGTTCTCTGTCAGCTTCAACCAAGTTCCAGGGACTGAACAAGCCAATCACTTCTATCCGACAGCAGGAGATGAGATGCTTGAAGACATAATGACAGTAGTGGAATCAAAATCAATAGGACTTATTCTGCATAGCTTTCTTTTGTTTGTCTTGACAACTTCCTCTTACTAGGATTTCTGTCTCCTTGTACACAAATTGCCTGTTTATAGGCCCTCTTTCAAAATCAATACAATTTCATTGCCAAAAAGATGCTTTTGTTTTTACCTTTTCTGTTTTGTTTGCGTAAACGTCCATTGATTTAACTTGAATTGACTTATGCACTTGAATATGACCCATGTTTACAAAAATGCGTGCCTAAAATAGCAATAGCAATTACTACACGACTTCAGGATCGAGGAGAAGGTCTAACCACGCTTTCCAAGGAGGCTGTTACTAATTCGATTCCCCGGCAACGCCAATTATTCCCCAGAAGAGGTCGGCATCGCCCTACCGAAAGGTCATCCCTTCTATCCCCAACCAGGCTCCGTGGGACAGAACCCAAATCCCCAGCTAAGGAAGGGCCATCCATACCAATGTCTCCGACCAGCAGACTGAGATCTATCTCCCCAGTAGTGTCCCTTGAAGAATGTTTCAGACGCCTAATGCATTCATTACATCATTTCATATTACATACCTGCATACAACGCTCACATTTACTTCATTCCACATCATATACTTTACATAATATATACATGCATACACATGCATACCAGGTTCGCAAGCATAAAACATCTCATGCATCATGACATGGCATGAAGCTAACTGTGTTTTTCAGGTTAATTATCCTCCTGATTACATTCAAGATTCAACTATATCCCTCAGATACTGCCTAGCATATGGTACATTCCGAGGTGTAGCCTAGCGTACGACCACTTTCTTCTTCAGCTACACCTTCCAGATATACTCCATGTCAACATTCATTCTGACATTCTCCCAATGGTGGCATCTCTAAGCCCACCCCAGATATTCGCTGCAAATACAACAAACAGTATCAGATACAGCCTAACGTACGGTTCATTCTGATTCAGCCCAACATATGGCTCTTTCAACTCAGATACGGTCTAACGTACGATCCATTCTGACTCTCAACAACTCCAATACGGTCTAACGTGCGACCCATTTGGACCTCCAACTCAGATACGGTCTAACGTACGATCCCTTCTGACTCTCAACAACTCCAATACGGTCTAACGTACGACCCATTTGGATATTCAAATCCTCAGATGCTGCCTAGCGTACGGTATATTCCGGGGTGTAGTCTAGCGTACGACTACTTTCTTCTTCAGATACAGCCTAACGTACGGCTCATTCTGCAACTCCAATATGGTCTAACATACGACCCATTTGGACCTCCAACTCAGATACGGTCTAACGTACGATCCCTTCTGATCTTCAACAACTCAAGTATGGTTTAATGTACGACCAAGTTAAACCTCCATCTTCTCAGGTGCTACCTTCGGACAGGTACATTCCTGAATGGTAGTCTAGTATACGACTACTCCCCTTTCTCAGGTGCTACCTTCGGACAGGTACATTCCTGAATGGTAGTCTAGTATACGACTACTCCCCTTTCTCAGGTGCTACCTTCGGACAGGTACATTCCTGAATGGTAGTCTAGTATACGGCTACTCCCCTTTCTCAGGTGCTACCTTCGGACAGGTACATTCCTGAATGGTAGTCTAGTATACGGCTACTCCCCTTTCTCAGGTGCTACCTTCGGACAGGTACATTCCTGAATGGTAGTCTAGTATACGACTACCCCCCTTTCTCAGGTGCTACCTTCGGACAGGTACATTCCTGAATGGTAGTCTAGTATACGGCTACTCCCCTTTCTCAGGTGCTACCTTCGGACAGGTACATTCCTGAATGGTAGTCTAGTATACGACTACTCCCCTTTCTCAGGTGCTACCTTCGGACAGGTACATTCCTGAATGGTAGTCTAGTATACGGCTACTCCCTTTCTCAGGTGCTACCTTCGGACAGGTACATTCCTGAATGGTAGTCTAGTATACGGCTACTCCCTTTCTCAGGTGCTACCTTCGGACAGGTACATTCCTGAATGGTAGTTTAGTATACGGCTACTCCCTTACTCAGATGCTACCTTCGGACAGGTACATTTCTGAATGGTAGTCTAGTATACGGCTACTCCCTTTTCAGCAGATTCAGCCTAACGGACGGCCCATTCTGCAACCCAGATGCGATCTAGCATACGATCCATTCTGATCTTTCATCCCCAGCAAAGTCATCCGCCTAATGAACAACTCACTCTGGTATTCAGACGCGGTCTAACATACGATCCATTCTGATCCCTTATCCCCAGCAGTATATAACATACTCTGACTCCCCAACGAAGTCAACAGCATGATGGATAATTCACTATACGGTCGGATGTACGACCCGGTGTGACACCCATGTCTCTAGATATCGTCTAACGTACGACACAATCTGGAAATCTCCTCAGCAAGTTGCTTGGATGGCATCTCTAAGCCCATCTCCGTCAAGACTGATGGACAAGCGCAAATTTTCGGGGCATTATAGTGTTCAATAATCTTTCACCTCCAGACCACGAACGGCACATGCCATTCTACTCTCTCGGTGCAAGAATATTGAACAGGGGCAGCTGTCATACCCCAAAATTTGCCCATTGAAATTACAAAGCATTTTCCAAGACCCTCTGACTTGTTCTGCAAGGCACTGATATCAAATGGACAAAAGCCCAGCTCACAACAGGCCTAATCCAAAGTGGCCCAAAATAGCTTGCTCGCTAGGCGAGCAATTCCTTCGCCTAGCGAATATCTCAGCATGCCACTCGCCCAGCGAAGCATCAGGTCCAGAAAAAGCCCAAACCTAGTTTGCTCGCTAGGCGAGCAATTCCTTCGCCTAGCGAAGCTTGCGAGAATTTGAAAATTTGGACCTCATTTTAAGCCCATTAGGTCACCATTGCCACTACTATAAATACATGCTCTTCTGCCACGAACAAGGACAGACAGAGACGGACGGAAACACGCATCCAGAGGGAGGAATACAGAAACCCTGCTGATCCAAAGAGTTCAGAAGGCGGAAACCCTGAAGGCCGCTTACCCGCTCCGAAGCTACCACCACCCCGCTCAATCCGGCTCGCCAATTCAAGATTGCAACTCGATTTGCAAACAGGTTTGCATCATTATCATCGCTTTAGTTTCTTAATTGGCATATGATATCACTTTAGGGTATTAATTTACACATGATTATCACTTTGTATTCTTATTTTGCATGTGGTACCGCATTAGTGTCTTAATTTGCATGTGACATCGTTTTGTACTCTCATTTGGCATATGGTACCACTTCATGTTCTTAATTAGTGGAGGATATCATAATTGAATTCATAAACATTTTGAAGCTTTGCATGAGAATTTAAATGTGCTTGAACATTGTGAAACTGAACCATATAATTATGTGTTAGAGGCCATAGGCCATGCTGCTGATTGAGGTCATAATTTCAAACCCGTGGCCGCTCGCTAGCTCATCGCTAGGCGAGCCCGCAGCGAGCCTTCGCTGAGCCTTCGCTAGGCGAAGCAGAAGCGAACAGGACAGGGGCTGCTTTGTCCCTTTGTTGCCCGTTTTATACTTACCTAATCATGACTCTGCATCATTTGGCTTAAATTCCTGGCTGTTATATTCATTTTGTGATGCAATTTCCACTTGTGTTTTATCTCAATGCTATAATCTGTGTGTTAATGGTGTAAAGGCTAGCATACTTCCG
Source organism: Lathyrus oleraceus (assembly GCF_024323335.1). Taxonomy (NCBI): domain Eukaryota; kingdom Viridiplantae; phylum Streptophyta; class Magnoliopsida; order Fabales; family Fabaceae; genus Lathyrus; species Lathyrus oleraceus. The sequence goes on from NC_066584.1 coordinate 391,699,000, forward strand.
AAGAAATAACCGGCTAGGTACACCGCTTTATGCATGGGAAGACTTTCATGGAGAGGGACTCTAAATTATTTCACTTTAATGTGAAAATTCATATTGGTTGCCTAACCAATTTTAATGTATTGATCCTTAATGTGTTGATTTTAATGTATCGATTCAATGCGGTATCACCATAATTACCTAATGAACTTAAAACATGGACTTTAAATAAATGATATCGGACCTCTCTCTATTACCCCACGATTACAATATTACGGTCATGTCCCGCGAATATGGGGATATCCTTAGCAAAGACCCTTCGGTAAAATCATCATAGTCCCTCGGATGTTGCCTTCGAAAATACGACTTTGTCCCTCGATGACCCTTCGGTGTAGCCTACGGTTAAATGATGATAGTCCCTTCGAATGCTAAGGTATCCTCACAACTGTTGCCTTCAATGACCAATCGATGACCCTACGATGACCCTCCTACATCCCCAGGATAAAACTACTTACTTCTCAATAGTACGGACAGTTTTACCCTCATAAGGATAGGAAATGCCCGGAAAGACCTTGGACAGGTATAACCTTAATTGCTCATTCATAACAAAAAAAATATACTTTTCACCTCACACCTTTCAAACATCTTTTTTGGAAAATCACCACTTAGCATACATCCGCACTAGGATCATTGCCGAGTTATATTCTTCTAAACTATTTTCTAAATTAAAACGAGATAACCACTTTGTATACATTCATGCAAGAATCATTACAAAGTTAAATTCTCATTTTTGCAAAACATTTTTTTATACATTTTTCAACCACCTTTTTCAAACAAAAGAAACATAAATGATTGAGCAATTAAGAGCCCATGGATAACCATGGATACAAAGGGTGCTTACCCCTTCCCTTTGTATAAAGTACCTCCCGAACCTAAGAATCTAAATTAAGGTCTTTCCTGTTCTTTTCCGCCTTTCCTCATGGGATAAAAGAAAAGTCGGTGGCGACTCTTGCTAACCGCGACATTGCGATTACAAATCCAATAAGGTCCAGTTCACCGTATGACACCGCCATTTTCATTTTCGCTTTGCAATTTATTCAACCCTCCGATTGGAGCAGGTTTTTATTACTTGTCTTTATCTTATTTATTTTCCGCACTCGCTTTACTTTGTTTATTTTCCCGCACTCGCTTTACTTTATTTATTTTCCCGCACTCGTTTTACTTTATTTATTTCCCGCACTCGCTTTACTTTATTTATTTCTCGCACTCGCTTTACTTTATTTATTTCTCGCAATCGCTTTAAATTATTTATTTCCTCGCACTCGCTTTAAATTATTTATTTTCTTGCACTCGCACTACTTTTATTTACTTTCCGCACTCACACTACTTTTATTAATTTTAATGCACTTTTACTTTACCATGTCTAGCTAAATTTATAACGTTAGAATGTAAGGATCATAATTGAACCAGTAATCCGTACAATTGTTTGTAGAAACACTTAAGGGCTATTTTAACTTTCAAATTAAGTTTTCCCGCACTTCAATTCCGTTGGGTAAGATCGAAAGCCGTCCAACGTCTATTTAAACTTAATTGCTTTTAACTATTTCAAAAACAGCGAAAGCGCTTTGTTTAGTTCATTAGGAGATTTTAACATTAAGAAGAAAAGAGATTTTAAAACTATTTTCGGACGCGTTTATAAGTTTAGAGTCTGGTTCGTGAGAACCTCTTTTGGTTAAGAAATCCAGGTTATAACACTTTTCAACTTAGTCAAGACACTATATTTCTTAAAAATAGGTTTACTACTCTAACGCAATGCGCGCCTTTTTATAAGTGACAATAAGAGGGTTTGATTAGGGTGTACAACTCGGTTCTGAATACGCGAAAGCGACAGTTCCTGTTAAATTAGTTCTTTTCAAAGTAGTAAACACTGCCCATAAGTAGCTCTACTAGCAAGTACTTGGATTATCAATCGATTACGTGAATTACATTCGACCCTGTCGTTATTAATTAAATTTATTTCAATACTTTACTTTTCATTGCACACTCTAAAAAACACCTATTTTGATTGCCTTTGATAAACACCATAACAATAGATAACGATAGATTGACACTTGGTCTCTGTGGATTCGACAATCTTTTATATTACTCTGACGCGTTCGTATACTTGCGAAAAGCACGCATCAGGTAGTAGATTTCATATTATTTCTTACCAGATTCATCTTGCTGACCAAGAACACAACCCATACTCTCTTCAATCATAATCAAATACATGATCAAAGGTCTTCCTTTGACAGGTGGAGACAAAATCGGAGGCTTAAGCAAATATTCTTTGATACTGTCAAAAACTTTCTAGCAATCCTCGGTCCAATCGCAAGACTTGTCTTTCCTAAGGAGCTTGAATATAGGCGCACATGTGGTAGTCATATACGGTATAAATATTGAGATATAGTTAAAGCGGCCAAGAAAACCTCTTACTTGCTTCTCTGTTTTGGGCGCATGCATCTCTTGTATTGCTTTGACCTTGGTAGGATTAACTTCAATACCCTTCTTGCTGACAATAAAGCCCAACAACTTACCAGAGAGGACACCAAATATACATTTATTAGGATTCAAATGGAGTTTATATTTTCTCAAATGTTGGAATAGCTTCAACAAATGTTCAACATGCTCATCTTCAGTCCTTGATTTGGCAATCATATCATCAACATAGACCTTAATCTCTTTATGCATCATATCATGGAAAAGAATGGTCATAACTCTCTGGTACGTTGCACCAGCATTCTTTCAACCGAAAGACATCACTCGATAACAGAATGTTCCCCAAGGTGTAATAAATATGGTCTTATCCATATCTTCAGGTGCTGTCTTAATCTGATTATAACGATACAATTTGTCCATAAAAGAAAAAAATTTGAATTTAGTTGTATTGTCTACCAACATATCAATTTGTGGCAGAGGAAAATCATCTTTCAGACTGGCTTTATTCAAATCTCTATAATCAACACACAGGCAGACTTTTCCGTCCTTCTTCGGAACAAGTACGATATTGGTCATCCATTGTAGATACTCATAGGTAACAAGGAAACCAATATCAATCTTCTTCTACACTTCCTCCTTGATCTTCACTTCTATATCAGGATGAGCTCTTCTCAACTTCTGCTTGACTGATGGGCATTCTGGCTTCAGCAGCAATCTATGCTCCACAATATCGGTATCAAGACCTGGTATATCTTGATAAGACCAAGAAAACACATCAAAATACTCTCGAAGAAGCTCAACCAACCCCTTTTAACATCCGGACGAAGCTGAGACCCAATCTTGACTTCCTTGATATCATCATCGGAACCCAAGTTGACCAACTGAATCTGCTCTTCAAACGGCTGAGTGGTTCTTTCCTCGTGCTCAAGCAATCGAGACAATTCATCAGGAACGTCTTCATTATCATTCTCTTCCTCAGCTTCAAACATAGGGAAATCAAAGTTTGGAGAGGTAGCAGGGTCATTTTATTCAATGAGTTTGAGAAGCGGCATGCATATGATTTGATATTTTGGTTTTAGAAATATGAAGTGCAAACAAATATTATGCAGGTATGGGAAAAATTATTGCTTATTTATGTTTTTTGTAATTACCATTTTTAGAAAAAGCAAAAAGTAAAAACAACATAAAATGTTGTATGAATAAAAATGTATTTTATTGATGATAATTTGAAAATGCCCAACAATGTTTCACTTCTCCCTTAGGCAGAGGAGAAGGATTTTTCTATAAACAACAAAACATATTACTTTGAACGGTGGACTACAATAGGAATGTCAACGACAATTCAATTGTTGCAAGTCTCTCAGTGTGTTACAAAGTTGGCGCAGTCTTCCTCATCTTCTTCCTCAATGATAACAGCTGAGTATTGTTCCTCTTCATGAATGAACCCTCCACTATGGAAAACTTGTTGCATAGCTTTGACATATCCTTTGCCCTTGCTCCTAGACCAGCCATGTTCTTATTCTCAAAGACTTCTATGACACGACCCCAAATGTCAGTGTCACCAGCCTGAACAACTTCCATTGCATCTTTCAGAGAAGATATGGATGCCCCAGTCTTCTGAACTTCATCAGCTATGGACAGAGCTTAGAATGGAGTTCCAACCTCTTCTTCAGCTTCAACATAAGTGAAAGGCGAGAGATGGCTTACTGTAGCGGGGTATTCGTTACCATTAGAGATATTGACTAACTCCAAGGTAAATCATACAAGTCGAGTCGCCACCGCACTTCTATTTATCCAAAGGAATGGTTAGAAAGCGAACAAAAACCTAAAAGTTTTATCGAATCAAAAACTAGTAAAAATGTCAAAGATCTGGGTAAGGGGGTTGGTTATGCAATGGGAAGGTGTTAGGAACCCAAAACATCCTAGGTATTCCTAGAGAGCCCTTTTCATACTTGATGTAAAGTTGGTATTTTGTGAAAATTTGTTTGTGCAAACATGATTGAGAAGATGAGGAAAGAATATACAAGTTTATTTACATTTTGTGTTTGGATGGATGAACCCATTGCCTACGTACCATCTTAAAAAGATTAGGATCAAAACCTCGTAGTTCGGGGTAAAAATCTCAAAATGAGTTGGTGAATTGATTGGTCCAAAAGCCTTAAGGTCTTTTGTTATCCAAGGGAGAAAACTCAACCTAAAACCTTAAATCCACCATGTGAGGATAGCTTCAACATGCTAGTGAGGGGTTAACCCTATAATAAGCATGGAAGACTTATTGTCCATCACTAAGGACAAAGGTGAGTATTACATCTACCTCAAGGATAACTCAAACCTAATAGCTAAAGGTTATGAAAAATTTGATTAAGAAGGTGGCCATTGAAACCACAAAAAGGTATTTGAGTGAGTGGTATTTACCAATGAAAAGTATTTACCAATATGGTCAAAGTTGATTTAGAAGTTCAATTCAAAATAAGTGTTATGGAAAGAAAGTTGGAAAATCAAAAGCATAAGGCTTAGGTTTCTAATGTTTGAAAACAAGTGTTAAATGTTTGCACAAAAGTTTTGGCTAGGGTTAGAGTGGAGAGAAGAAGAAGAAAAGGCTAGAGTCCTAAGCATACAAGAGGTGAGGGATAAAGAATAAGACCACAATGGAGTTCCTTTCTTGAGATCATATTGATGATCCAAGTAGCTCTCATCCTTTGAAATAAGCAATCATAATAAGCATAGACTCAAGCAATCAACAATCAAATGAACTCTTGGAAGGCTCCTCAATGTATCTTGGATCCTTCTCTCTTAGAAGCTCATGGTAATGGTTCCTCAATTTGGCTCAAAGTTGGAATCCCTAGCACAAGAACACACACATCAAAAGGTTCCATCAAAACAAACAATGAATGGACAAGAAGAGTGTAGAAGTTGGTCCTTTCAAATCCATCTTCAACACTAAGGTCCTTTACTCCAATTTACATAGGGAATATCCTAGAATCTAAGTCCTTTTGTCCATTTTTTTTATTTTTGGTCCACAACAATCAAAACAAAACACAAGCACAATAATATATACACAATTATGGGCTCAAGTGAGCAAAAGGCAAATTGCATTAACATAAACATGTGCTCAAATGAGCAAAGGGAAAAGCAAATGAATAATATGTACAAGAATAGTAAATTACATAAATGTAAAGTGCAAAAAGTAAAAGTTAATAGTTAATGGTTAGTATTAGTAGTTAGTGTGCCATAAGGCAAATTTAGCGCTATGTTAAGCAATCGTAATTGGACTTATATAGAAGTCACAACTATCTGAGGCCGGTCAATAATAATGTAGGCAAACAACACAAGTTAGAGGTCTTGATTAGTGAATCAAGTTCCAACAACTTGCCATGCCAAAAAGAAGAAGAAAATTGATCTTGTATTGGTTTAAGTCCTTTGCATGATTTAGGAAGCAACCTATCCTTAATGCAAATCCATTCACTTGATCATATGATCAAGATGAATTAGATTTGAATCAAGGAAGATTAAACCTCCCTAATCAATGCTAACTTATCAACCCTTAACTCATTGATCAAAAAGAGAAAAGAAGAAGAAGAAGATGAATAATGGAAAATGGAAAGAATAAAGTGCATTAAAAGAGATAGAATGTACCAATCAACAAGTCTTGACCAATGACATTGAGGATCATGGTCAAACAATCAAAAACAGAAATGAGATGAAGGTTGGAAGTCAAGAAATGAACAAAAATATTTTTGGCATTTTTAATATTTAAAATAAACTTGAATTAAAATAATAAAGAAAGGTCAAACTTCAAAATCACTTCAAATCAACCTTGAAAGGTCCATGTGATTTATCCCAAGTTCAACAAGGTCAAACAAAGCTTGACAAAAATTTTCAGCATTTTTAAAAGTCAGAAACTATTTTTAATCAATTAAAAATGAATTAAAATAACCTAATTGAACTAAAATCTCAAATAAATCTCAAATCAATTAGAAAATTGATGAGAATATTTTTCATAGATCCATCATCATTCAAATAGGTTAGGAAAATATTTTTGCATTTTTTGAATATTGAAAACTATTTAAAATGAATTAAAAATAACCAGAAAAGAGAAAATTCACAAAAAATATCAAATGACAAGATAAAAAATAATAAGAATCATTTTTAGAAACTAGAATTTAAATGGAGAAGAATGCAATTGGTCCCATATTTTTTGGAATTCAAATGAAGAAGTTATGAATTTTTGAAAATAAAGGAAATAAAAGAAATAAAATCAGAAATTAGAAAATAACAAAAATCAGGAAGCGTTGGATGGAACTCATTAATTGACGTGGCAACATCTAATGGTCCAGAAGCGCGCTTCCATGGTAGGCTTTAGTCAACTGAGACACACCTGGCATTATTAAAAGTAATCCAAACGCATGGCTAAGATTAAAACGTGGAGGATGCATCCAACGATCCAGATTAAATCTGGCATGGTGGACGGTGGCCAGCGCCACCGTCTTCTCCGGCGAGCTCTACAGCTCCGGCCAGAGTTGCAGGTCCTCCAAACTCAACCAAATCTCACGATCCAGGTACCAAATTAAAGATGGGGTGATGTACATCACCCCTATGCCATCTATTTCTACTCTAGATCTCTATAATGAGAGAAATCAGAGGTTGAAACTTGATGGTGTTCATCATGAACTTGCTTGATTTTGAAAATTGAGCACACAACAATGATGCCTCTATAGAGAGGACTTCAGACAACATAATAGCCAGGCAAATGGATCAAAGATTAGTGAGTTTCGAGGAAAAAACCAGTTGAAGTAAACCTTTGAACTGTGAAGATCTGAGCTCTTTTCCTTGCTTCCTTTTGCAAAACAGAAGTTCTATGGACTGGATGATGAAAGTCTAGGAACTTTAGATCTAAAGATTCAACCAGATTTAGTTGAATTTTAGATCTGAAAAATTGAAGAAAATGTGAACTATTTCCTTTAGGTGTGGCTGGGTTTTGATTTCTGCAGCATTTCAGATTGATTCATGGTCCCCAATTATGAAGCATAGCATGTCTATTTATAGCTGAATTGGAGGCAAGGCAAGGAAAAACTCGTGTGCATGGCAAGTGGATATTCTTTGCATGGGATTGCATGATTATGTAGAAGGCCCAAATTCAATTGCATTTGCATGCTGATGACCAAGCCACTTGAAATGGACGTGCAGATGGCAATATAATGGTTTGTGCAATGAGTTTCAACATGTTATGCATAATTGGGCCTAAAACTTCACCTCTTCAAAAATGCCACTTGGAAAACTGAAACATAGGCATCTGGGTAATGGTTGGAAAGGTCTTGACATGAGGAACAAATGTTATGTTGGACCAAAACTCATTTGGAGTGTGGAAATTTATGAAAACAGGCCATGAAGTTCATAGTGCAAAACATGCCTTTGAGAATTTTGCCAAATTGGTCCAACTTCAAGCCCTTCTGTATTGATGATGCAAGCCCCAAATTGGAAACCCTCCAACATCAAAGTTGTAGATATTTTCAATACAGTCAAAATGGACTTAAATTTTTCATCATTTGGATTTTTGGTGAAGAAGTTATGGGCACTTGAAGTTGGACTTTTTTGCCTTTCAATGCATTTGGTCCAAAGTGACCTCTAATGTTTTGGCATTATCACATGTATTTCCTTTGAGATTTTGAAATTTTTTTCAACATAACATTTTAAGTAGACATCTTAAGCTTTCCAATTCATTTGATCCCACCTCAAAATCATAAAAAATGAATGAGTTATGTTCTTGGGAATTTGACCTAAAATTAGGGTTTCAGTCAAAATGACCTATAATATCTTGGATTGGGAGATGACCTTCCAAGCTTCAAATAAATTTTTGATGAAAATGAAAGTTGTTCATATTGTCCTTAAGAACATTTTTTCTTTTGTAATTATCTCCATTTGACCAACCCATAAGAAGTTAGGTCTCAATGCATTTCAAAATAGTCAGATGAATTAACTAATCAACTTCTCAAGTCCACAACTCATATCTTGATGAATTGATGATTGAGGACACTCAAATAAGTTCAAATATGCATGGAATAATGAATTAAAGCACTTCCCTTGATTTCATTTGACCATGGGCTGAGGTTGCTTCACTAGCAAGGCATTGTAGGTGATCAGATGAACTTAGGGTTTCCTTGAGAAACAAAACCTTAAACCCTTTGACTTGCTTTGATCAAAATGATGAATTGGGATACCTAGGGAGGAATATTTGATGGATGAGAGATTTGGGAACCATTACCATGCTTGCTTTCATCTTCTCTTGATCATGTCTTTGCACAAAGGATCTCCTAGAAGCTTTTGACCTTGTGATTGCTCATGCTACAAAACAAAAGATGTTAGTGACATATTTTTGTGCTTTTGGTTAGTGAATAAATAATGAGAAAAGCAATAATGTACAATTCAAGCATACTTGGTGATCTCAAACCACTCACAAGAGATCCCACCCAAAGGCAAGGGGAACCAAGATGTTTATGATCCTTGAGGCTTTGCAAATGCAATGTTATGATGCCATGAGGGATCTTAGGGTCAAAATTGGGGTCTTACACTTACCAACAACGCTTTCTCTCCTTCCATAATAATGAGCTTGTCATTCTTAACAAATTTGAGTTTCTGATGCAGAGTCGACGTGACAGCATTAGCCTCGTGAAGCCACGGCCTTCCCAGTAAACAACTATAGGCCGGGTGAATGTCCATTACTTGAAAAGTAATATGGAAGTCACTCGGACCTATCTTGGTTGGGTGGTCCACCTCCCCAATGACAGTTTTACAGGAACAGTCAAACGATTTCACAACCACACCACTGTACCACATAGGTGCGCCCTGATAAGACAACCTTGCCAAAGTAAATTTGGGTAGCACATTCAATGAAGATCCAGTGTAAACCAAAACATTTGATAAAGGATCTTCTTTACAATTCATTGATATATTGAGGGTCAGGTTATGATTTTTTCCTTCCTCGGGAAGCTCTTCATCACAGAAACTCAAATTGTTGATTGAAGTGATATTAGCGACAATATGATTAAACTGATCCACCATAACATCATGTTATACATATGCTTGCTCCAACACTTTCTGCAACGCCACTCGGTGTGCCTCGGAGTTCATTAACAAAGATGATAACACTAAAACACATTGTGTATTTGGCTCGGATTGCACATGTTTGTTGTATTTTATTTGTCGTTTTCTTGTATTATGCTTGTGTTTTGTTTCATTTTCAAGTAATAGTGCCCTAATAAGCCTCCAGCAAAGAAACAACACAGAAAGAGAAAATATCGGGGATTTTAAGTGAAAAATACACACATGGCGTCCCACATGGAATTGGCCAAGGAGGGAACCATGAGGTGTCATGGTTTGACCACGTCTCAACGGTCACAAGACTATGTCTCCCACTATTTTCCCACATGAAGGGCACTGTAAAACCCCAATTTTTACCCTAAGATCCCTCATGCTATCTCATCATATGCATTGGCTTTGGGATCACACCTTGGCATCCTCCTTACCCCTCATTCATTGGGTTGGCATTGGGAGAGATCACCAAGCACATTTGATTGTATCATACTTTTTTTCCTTTGTCTACTAATAGAAATACCAAAAATATGTCTATGTATAGCTTTGTTTCTTTTATAGGTAGTGTGTGCATTCATGAATGCCTCATCAAGCTCACAACTAGGGCTTGAGACCCTCAGTGAAAGGAGATCAACCAAAAGATGGTTCACTATGGTTCTAGACATCATATATCGATCCCCATGTTCTTCATCTATCATTTGGATCAAGAAATCGTCAAGAGTTTAAAGGTTGTTTGCCTTGGAAACCCTAATTCATTTGGGTATCTTGTGTAACTTCTTCAACAAGTTTCTTCAACAATTGGTCCAATAAATCAAGGGATACTTCATTTCAAATAATCTTATACATATATGATCCTACATGAGTCCAAAAGATCAAGAGAACTTCAAGTTTTCAAGTTGGTTCAAAGAGGTTGACCAGAGAAAGTCAACTGGTCAAAACTAGGGTTCCCTAGACCCTATCTCCTACACTTTTTGTCATATGAAAATTATTCCAAGAGATACTTTACTACTTATGACATTCCAAACAACTTTCATGTTGGCATCAAGAGATAGTTTTTCTTGGAAATTCATTTTGTATGGTGAAAGATTATAGGTCATTTTGTTTGTGCCCTAGTTAGGAGGTCAACTTCCAAGGACCATAACTTGCTCAATTTTTATGAGATGAAGGCCATATAAGTTCCATGATCAATTTCACGATGTCCTCTCCAACTTTGATGCTTTGAGAGATGTCAAATTCAACTTGCAAGGACATGTTCCAAGAGGAAACATTATAGGTCATTTTGGGCCATTACCATTGAACAAGCAATTTTCCTCAACTTCTAAAATACATAACCCCCTCATGCCAAATCTAAATGAGGTCATATTTGTGACTAAGTTGAATAGGGATGAAATAGATACAACTTTTATGAAGGAACCATTTCCATTTGAAGCTCATAGCAAAAGTTATTCAAGGTGGAAGAAGTGGTCATTTGACTTGGTACTTAGAAAATTTTCAATTATGTTTGATTTCTCAAACTTCCACCTTAAAGTTTATCATGATCCAAGCTTCAAATGAAAAAGTGTTCAACATCAAAGTTGTTCCCCTTGATGCAACCTTTCCAAAAAGTCCAAGATCACCTAATTTGTACAAGATTTGAAGGACTTGCGCATGGGTTCTTTACAAGGCTTCATTTGGTAAGATCTATGTTCAAAATTCATTTCCATAATGCATGACCATGTGATATCATTTTAGGTTGATTAGCATAGAATGTTGGATCATTTGAAATCATGAATTGGGCCTTGTAAACGCCCATGCATCCATGCAAGAAAACTTGCTAATTTTAGCAAAAATTTCAAATGGTGTAGAAAGCATTTCCCTTGCCTATTTAAATAATTACATTGCATCAGAACTTCAGACACGCCTTGCCCAAGCCTTGCCAAGTGACCTCACACCATAGAATACCTTGAGGATTTCTTTGAAATCGAGTTTGAATTTCACCTTCTGTTTTGAGATTCAAACTCCAAGGATTCATTGCCTTTTTCATCTCAATTGGTCACTGCAAGCAAGAGGAGGAAGAACCAAGCAAATTCAGATCAAGATCAAGCTAGATTCAAGCTACCCGAAGGTGATTTTTCAGGAACTTTGAGTTTTCTATTCTCTCTCATTTCTTCACTATTCTCTTTTATTTTTGGTTGGATGAAGTCTTACCAATGCAGGCAACAAGAGTGAGTTGCTTTGAGGTTAAATCGAAGCAACTCAGATCATGAACCTCAATTTTCAAATTCATATATCTTTAAATATACTTGGAATTGGATAAAATAGAGGTCAGAATCGAGCTCCTGAGCATTTTTCCTTTAAAACCATGTCCTTACTTTTCATTTTTATGGTGGACCAGTCCGATGAGGTCCACCAGATAAGATGAACGGAGCTATGGCTCAGGTGGTATGCTGGCATTGCCCAGACCATCTGATCATGTATCCACGTTCTAATCCTGGCCCATGCTTTTGAATACCAAGCATGTGATGTTTTGACTGAGGTGCATCGTGGATAGCGCGCGCTTGGCCGTCAGATCTTCCACCTCAATTAATGAGGGAGATCTAATGGCCCTTGATTTTTCATATTTTGTGATTTTTCACTTAATTTCCTTATATTGTTTAATTCATAATAAATCAATTTTTAATCCAAAAAATATGGGACTTTCACCAAAAATATTTAAATATTTGTGTCTTCCATATTCTGAATTAAAATTATTTTTTGGGAAGATTTTGGTATTTTTATGAATTAAATGTTTTTATGCATATTTTTAATTGTTTAAAAATACTTCTGACTTTTTAAAAATCATTAAATTTTTTGTCTAAGGTCCTTTGACCCTTTTTGACCTAGGATAAATCCCTTGGCCATTTATTTGATGTTTTGAAGGGATTTGAGGTTTTGTCCAAATTAAAATGTATTTTAATTCATTTTTAAATTGATTAAATGTTTAAAAATTATGTGGAGTCATTTTTATGGTCTTGTGATGTTTGACCTTCTGTTTAGGCCTTGGTCATGTTTGATTTGAATTTTGTTGGATCAAAACAATTGGATTTAGGGGATTGATGAAATGTACATTTCATCTCTCAAAATGAATGGATGATTTTGATAAGATGAAATTCCTCTCATGATCAATTTGTGTTTCTATTTCCCCATCCCTCTTCATCTTCATCCCTAGTCTTCCCCATTTCCCTCATTTGACCAATTAAATCTCTAATGTCTAAATGCTAATTGATTCATCAATGACCTGGTGTAAGATGAATCAATACAAGTATGATTGAGATAGGTCCCTCCCGTTTTGTTTTACTGTGTGGTATGTTTTAGGAGTTTGGTTCTTTGTACCAGATATTTAACATGCATTAACACCTATATTTTTATTGCCCGACCTCAGATAGTTATGACTTCTACATAAGTCCAATTACGATTGCTTAACGTAGATCTAAATTTGACCCTTAAGGCATAGCATTCTAGTAAGTGAGATTGTAAGTCTCCCATTCTTCATGGTATTGTGTGGAGACTTGACCTTTTTTTCCTTTCATGGGAGCTAGTGGCATAATTGTTGAGTTATCCAAGTTGGAGCCCTTCTCATGGAAGATGTCTCGGTTTAAGGATTCATACTTGTGAATGAATGGTTGAGTGTTCTCCAAAGAATGATTTAATCAATTAAAACTCAACATTAACATTTGACTAACCATTGACTAACTCTTATTCATTTTTTCTTTTACTTTCAAGTCATTTACTTTATGTAATTTAAATTTCAGTCATTTATTATTTATTTCCATTTCCATTTCATATAACCATTTTATGTTTAAGTCTTTTTTCACTTTACTCATTTGAGCCATATCTTGTGATTGTATATATTGTTTGTGTATTTTGATTTTGTTTGTGGTCTTAGGATCCTTAAACACTTAATAAAAACAAAAACTCTAAAAAACATTTGGTGGACTGTTGTTTTGTTCTGAGTTTTAATTGATTAAGTCTTAGGATCCTATGTCTGATGTTTTGTTCTGAGTTAATCAAGGAATATTTCATCTGATACATTAGAAGACATTGAAGATTGCTAGATATTGGAATGCTTACTTGGATATGGCTATCTTTATTTGATGCAAGGATCTTTATGATGTCTGGATATTGCTCATTACTTATTGCTTATTGCTTATTTCTTGATCAAAGTCCAAAGGAAAATGGGTTTCTATATGACATTCTTGTCATTTGGATTGCATCCCATTGGTCAGATCTTTTCAAATCTTAACTTTTAAATTTGTGCTTAGGATAGTCTCTTCATCTCCTCCCACATCTTAAATTTCAAAACTTCTCCCTGTTTTCAAAACACTTCTTTGGTTGTTTTCTAACTTAGACATGTTTTAACAATTAGAAACTTTGGCATTGTGCCATTGATTTTTTTTAACCCTTTTCTTAAATAAAATTTGTAAATAACTTAACCATATTGACCTTAATTTTCAAAAAGAAAAAAAAAGTTAACAACCTCATTCAAAACTTTGGCTTTTGTGCCCTCCTCTTACACTTTTGATAAAATCAATTCATCAACTCATTTGAAATTTTTACCATGAACTACGAGGTTTTTATCCCTCATTTTATGTTGGTACGTAGGCACAAGACCGAAGGACTTGTCAAACACCAAAATATAATCAATAAATTATTTTTTCATCCCCACACTCTTTATTTTATCAAACATCATTTATACCCAAAAACATATGCACACAAAAAAAGGCTCCCTAAGAGTACCTAGGACACTTTGGGTGCTAACACCTTCCCTCTGTGTAACCAACCTCTTTACCTTTAATCTCTAGAATTTTATTAGTTTTGATTTGAAAACTTCTTATCTTTGGGTTTTGTTCGTACTTTTCCCTTTTCCTTTGGAAACAACAAAAGTGCGATGGCGACTCTGGTTTTATTGACGTCAAGTTTGTCTATAGATTCATGGTCATGAATTTACCGCTACAGAAATTAAGTAGTGGCCCTGCTGGAGAGTAGTCCTCAGTGGGTTTAGCCAACTTGTTTATGTGTATAGATTTGTATATTTGATGTTTGTATATTGTTTGTGTAATATAATTTGTTTGTTGTGCTTGGTGATTTCTGAGTGATGAGATAAGTTCTAACCCGAACTTGAGTGCAATTAAGATAGGAGGTTGGTATAGTCATGTTCAACTTGTATGGAGTAGTCCTAAACAAGTTGGCCTGAGACCCATCAACTCAGTGGAGACGTCCTTGGAGTTACTGATGTCACACAAGTTATTTGTGGATAGATATTACTTTCTCTAAATCTGGGGTCCAAGAAGCTGAGGACCATAAAACATTTAACCCAACTTGGCCTATTTAGGACGTAGTGGGGATACTGTTCAAGTGTAGACTTGATAACAGTTGTTACACAATACTACACTCAGACGAGTTTCTCTTGAGAATATTATTGGTGGATGAGTCAGTCATCCTAACCTATAATATCCGATATATGGGATTAAGACTCTGGAAACTTTTATAGAAAATGATGTAAAGGTTTTACCCTTAGTACACTCCTTTGGGATTGTTCTTAACCTGACTCCATGCTCATGACTCACAACAAACCCTTTGATTCTCGGTTGACTCGGTGAAGTCTTGTCAATATTAGTGGAACTTGGGTGTTGAAAAGGTGAAAACCATAATCCCCCAAAATGGATGATTGATCTTGATAATGACTTGATCCGTCCCTTGACCTTTGTTTGTGTTTGCCTTGTGTGTGATCCCTTGTTTATGATTGTTGCATTCATGCATACATGTGCATCATGACATTGATCATAGAAAATAAATTTCAAGGAACTAAGGTATTATTTACAAAATATTTTCAGACCATGGATTATGGATAAAGGAACACTAAAAAGTACAGTTTCAGATGTCCTGATTTAAAAGAGCTAAGGAAGTTGTCATCCTTTATACTAGATTCCTTGGACTTCAAGCAACGTCATGGGAAACTCTTGTCAGTGTTATTTGCTGATGTGGTTGAAGGACTTCTGAGTGTTTTGGTTCAGTTCTATGATTCTCTCTATCGGTGTTTCACTTTTCCAGATTATCAGCTTGGGCCTACATTGGAAGAGTATGCCCATATCTTGGGTATACCCGTATCTGACAAGGTACCTTTTAATGGATTGGAGGAGATCCTGAGATCTCATGTTATAGCTGAGGCTCATCATCTGAAGAAATTTGAGATTGATGCTCATTTGGTGAAAAAAGGAGGAATTCTTGGGTTGACTTATGAATTTCTCATTGGTAGGGATACTGTTTTTGCTCAAGCCGGTAGCATGGATTCTTTTGAAGCTATATTGGTGTTGCTCACCTATGGATTGCCCTTGTTCCTTAGTGTTGACGGTTTTGTTGATGTTAACGCCATTAGAATTTTCTTGATGGGGAATCCTGTTCCAAATCTGTTGGGTGACATGTATTTCTCTTTGCATTTGAGGAATTCTAAAGGTGGCAGGACTATTGTATTTTGTGTTCCTCTTCTATACAAGTGGTTTATTTTGCACTTGCCTTAAACGCCTGCTTTCATGGAGAACCGGCAATGTCTACAGTGGTCCCAGAGACTTATGTCTCTCACTAATGATGATATTATTTGGTATGATTCTGCATTGGATAATTTGGACATTATTGATAGTTATGGAGAGTTCTCTAATGTGCCTCACATTGGTACACAAGGAGGAGTCAACTATAACCCAACATTGGCCCGTTGTTAACTTGGGTTCCCCTTGAGAGATAAACCTAATAACACTTAGTTAGAAGGTCTAGTTTATCAAGAGGGTAAATACCCCCAACTTTTGAAGAAAAGGATGATACATGCTTGGCATAATGTGCATAGGAAAGGAAGATTCGAGCTTGGTCCATGCAATTGTGTAACTTTGGAAGCTGACACCATTTGGATGGAGAAGAGAGCTTTGGGGCTCAAGATGTCGTACGCTTGTGAAGTGCCTACGTATGTGGTTGTGGATGAGCCATCAACTCTCCTTAACCAAGATGTAGGGGATTTGGAAGACTCACTTGCCAAGATGAAGCAATTGAGAGATACGTGGTAAGAGCGGTTCCATGCTTTGAGCCGAAAGCATGAAGAGTTGCATCTTTAGTCTTAGGACAAGGATGCACTTATTAGGATTCTTGAAGACCGTGCAATGAAGAGATAGAGAGAGCCAGATGGTTTATCTTCCTCTAGCATGCCTCAACCTTCCGGTGCTTGGAAGAGTATTGTTGATCAACTTGTCCTCGAGAAGGCTCGGATGAAGACATCCTTTGAGTCTGAGATTTGATGCATCCGAAGGAAGTATGCACCCATAGCCAGGTCATCTGATGCAGTTGCTAGAGATCCTTAGGATGACATTTTCCTTTTCTCTTATATTTGTATTTTGGTTTCTAAAATTGTACTCAGTGTAATCCTTCCAATTTTTATGAATAAAAAGAGATTTTAGGGTCAATCGAATGTTATTATTAATTGTTATTATTTGAATATATATATTTGCAAATGAGACTTCATATGGTCCTTGAAATTAAAAAATCAAAAAGCATTGCATTTCATGCATCATTTGCATAGCCGGTTTTCTTCCACTGGATGTCTTATTGGTTCTACTTATGTGCATCAACCAAGCTGACTCACCGCTATAACACTCGTGCTAACCAACCGAAGAGAATGGGGCATCTAGAGCAAGAAAACAGAGAGCTGAAGGATGAGATCGCCAGACTTACAACGCTAATGGAATCTGTGATTGCTGCTCAGAATCAGCTGTCACAATCTCCTGCAACTCCTCCTCCTCCTCAGAGGACTGTCATTTTTGAGATTGTTTCATCAATTATTCCTATTGTTGCTCCCAGCCATCCCATTGCAGAGAGTGATTGAACATGCCTATGTTGAGTACGGTGTTACTATGGATCATTTTGACCATATAGTTGCCAACATCACTTCTTGTAATAATCTATGTTTTTGTTATGAAGAGCTTCTCGAGGAAGGAATCACAATTTGGCGCTACACATTTCGATGAATTGCAAGGAGGACGCTTTGTCCAATGTGTTGGTTGATACAAGGTCATCGCTGAATGTGTCTCCAAAGTCAACTCTATCAAGACTCTCCTGCCAAGGCTCCCCAATGAGGTATAGTGGTGTGGTTTTTAAAGTGTTTGATGGTTCTCGTAAAACTGTCATTGGAGAAGTGGACATTCCAATGAAGATAGGTCTAAGTGATTTCCAAATTATTTTCCAAGTAATGGATATCCACCCAGCCTATAGGTGTTTGTTGGGAAGGCCATGGATTCATGAAGCTAGAGTTGTGACATCTACTCTACACCAAAAGCTAAAATTTGTGAAGAACGACAAGCTTGTCGTTGTTGGTGGAGAAAAGGCATTATTGATGATCCATTTGTCATCTTTCCCTTACGTTGATGTTGAGGAGGAAGTTGGAACACCGTTCCAAGCTTTGTCCATTGCTGATGAATTGAAGAAAACTAGGGCACCCATGTCCTCTTTGAAGGATGCATAAAAGGATATTCAGGCTGGCAGTATTGGTAAGTGGGGCCATGTTGTGGAAGTCGTTGAGAACAAGAACATGGAAGGGCTAGGATTTCAACCAGGGTTGTTCAATGCCAATGTCAAGGTTATGAAACCAATATTATGCAGTGGAGAGTTCATTCATGAGAATGATCAACACTCAGCTGCCATTATTGAAGATAGTGGTGATGAAGGAAGAGTTTGTGACAACTTTGTGATGCATGGCCAAACTTGTAATAATTGGGTTGGTGTTAATGTTCCTACTGTCATTAACCATTCTAAGTAATTTGTTTTTATTATTTTTAAAAAAATCCTTCTCGTATGCCTAAGGGAGAAGTGAACATTGTTGGACATTTTCCTTATTATCATCAATGAAATACAATTTTATTCATCCATATCTATGATGTTTTATTTTTACTTTTTGCTTTTTCTGAAAATGGTAATCACACAAAAAAACATAAAATAAATAATGAACTTTCTATTTACATAATATTTGTTTGCACTCCACTTCTCTAAAATCAAAATATCAAATCATTATGCAGATTGGTTCTCATACCCATTGAATACAATGATCCTACTCCCCCTCTAAACTTTGATTTCCCTGTGTTTGAAGCTAAGGAAGAGATTGATGATGAAGAAGTATCTGATGAGTTATCCCGTTTACTTGAGCACGGGGAAAAAGCCATTTAGCCGTTTGAAGAGCAGATTGAATTAGTCAACTTAGGTTCCAATGATGATGTGAAGGAAGTCGAAGATTGGGTCTCAACTATGTCCAGAAGATAAGAAGGGGTTGATTTATCTTCTTCGAGATTATTTAGATGTGTTTGCTTGGTCCTATCGAGACATGCCTGGTTTAGATTCTGAGATTGTGGAGCATAGATTGCCGTTGAATCCAGAATGCCCGCCAGTCAAGCAGAAGTTAAGAAGAACTCATCCTGATATGGTAGTGAAAACCAAGGAGGAAGTGCATAAGCCGATTGATGTTGGTTTTCTTATTACCTCTGAGTATCCGCAGTGGGTGGCTAATATCATGCCTGTCTTGAAGAAATACAAAAGATGGAAAGGTCCTCATGAGTGTTGATTATAGAGATGTGAACAAAGCTAGTCTGAAAGATGATTTTCCTTTGCCACACATTGATATGTTGGTAGACAATACAACTAAATTCAAAGTCTTCTCGTTTATGGACGGATTTTCTGGTTATAATAAAATCAAGATCGCACATGAAGATATGGAGAAGACCATATTCATTACACCTTGGGGAACATTCTATTCTAGAGTGTTGCCTTTCGGTTTAAAGAATGTTGGTGCAACGTACCCGAGAGCTATGACCACTCTTTTTCATGATATCATGCATAAAGAGATTGAAGTTTATGTTGATGATATGATTGCTAAGTCAAGTGATGAAGAAGAGGATGTTGAGCATTTGTTGAAGTTATTCCAGTATTTGAGGAAATATAAACTCCACTTGAATCCCAATAAGTGCACTTTTGGTGTTCGTTCTGGTAAGTTGTTAGGCTTTATTGTTAGCGAGAAAGGTATTGAGGTTGATCCTGCCAAGGTCAAAGAAATACAACAGATGCCTGCGCCCAAAACTGAGAAGCAAGTCAGAGGTTTTCTCGGTCGCTTGAACTATATCTCAAGATTTATATCGCATATGACTGCCACATGTGCGCCAATATTCAGGCTTCTTCAGAAAATCAGTGTTGTGATTGGACCGAATATTTCCATAAAGCTTTTGATGGTATCAAGGAGTATCTGCTTGAGCCTCCGATTTTGTCTCTGCCTATTGAAGGAAGACCATTGATCATGTATTTGATTGTGCTTGATGAGAGTATGGGTTATGTTCTTGGTCAGCAGGATGAATCTGGGAAGAAAGAATATGCAATTTACTACCTCAGTAAGAAGTTCACCGACTGTGAAACTTGGCATTTTATGCTTGAGAAGACATGTCGCACATTGGCTTGGGCTGCTAAGTATCTGTGCCAATATATGTTGAATCATACTACTTGGTTGATATACAAAATGGACCCAATCAAGTACATTTTTGAGAAGCCTGCTTTAACTGGGACGATTGTCTGTTGGCAGATGTTGTTATCTGAGTATGATATTGAATACCGATCTCAAAAAGCTATTAAAGGTAGTGTCTTGGCTGACCATTTGGCTCACCAACCAATCAAAGATTATCAGTCAATGCAATATGATTTTCCAGACGAATAGATTTTGTACTTGAAGATGAAAGATTGTGATGAACCATTGCTTGAAGAGGGACCAGAACCTGGTTTCCGTTGGGGCATGGTATTTGATAGAGCTGTTAATTCGTATGGAAATGACATTGGGGCAGTGATTATTACTCCTCGCGTCACTCATTTTCCGTTTACAGCTAGATTGACCTTCAAGTGTACAAACAATATAGCTGAGTATGAAGCTTGCATTATGGGGCTTGAAGAGGCCATTGGTCTCATAATTAAATATCTTGACGTCTATGGAGATTCATCTTTGGTTGTGAATCAAATCAAAGGTGAATGGGAGATGAATCAACCCGGTTTGATATCATATAGAGACTATGCGAGGAGGATTTCAACTTTCTTTACAAAGGTTGAGTTTCATCATATCCCTCGAGATGAGAACCAGATGACAGATGCTCTTACGATGTTAGCCTCAATGATTGTGGTGAATTTTTGGAATGAAGTTCCACATTTAAATGTGTTGCATATTGATAGGCCAGCTCATGTGTTTGCTATTGAAGAAGTCAAAGATGAAAAGCCATGGTATTATGATATCAAATGTTTCCTCCAAAGTCAGAACTACCCATCTGGGGAATCTTTGAAAGATAAGAAGACTTTGAGGAGATTAGTTGGCAACTCCTACCTGAATGGTGATGTGCTTTACAAGAGAAATTTTGATATGGTTTTGCTCAGATGCGTGGATAGACACGAAGCATACCTATTGATGACTTAAGTCCATGAAGGTTCCTTTGGTAATCATTCCAATGGACATGTTATGGCAAAGAAGATGCTGAAAGCGTGTTACTATTGGCTGACAATGGAATCTGATTGTTGCAAGTTTGTGAAGAAATGCCACAAGTGTCAAATTTATGCAGATAAGATTCATGTTCCTCCGACACTGTTGAATGTCATTTCCTCTCCATGGCTCTTCTCCATGTGGGGAATTGATATGATTTCCATGATTGAGACCAAAGCTTCGAACGTACATCGTTTCATTTTGGTGGAAGCTCTTTGCAAAGACTTCAAGATTACGCATCATAATTCTTCTCCTTATAGACCCAAGTTGAATGGGGTTATTGAAGCTGCAAATAAGAACATTAAGAAGATTATCTAGAAGATGGTTATAATGTATAAAGATTGGCATGAGATGCTCCTATTTTCTTTGCATGGGTACCGTACATCCATCCACACTTCAACAGGGGCAACCCCTTTCTCTCTTGTATATGGCATGGAAGTTGTACTCCCTGTAGAGGTTGAGATCCTATCATTGTGTGTCTTGATGGGAGCCAAGTTGACTGAAGCTGAATGGTGTCAAGCTAGATATGACCAGCTGAATTTGATTGAAGATAAGAGTTTAACTGCCATGTGTCATGGTCAGTTATATCAGTAGAGAATGAAGAAAGCTTTTGATAAGAAGGTCAAGCCTCGCGTGTTTAGAGAAGGTGACCTCGTGCTCAAGAAGATTTTATCTTTCAAACTTGATACTAGGGGCAAATGGACTCCTAATTATGAAGGCTCATATGTTGTGAAGAGAGCGTTTTCAGGCGGTGCACTGATTCTTACAACTATGGATGGTGAAGAGTTCACTCGCCTTGTGAATACCGATGCAGTCAACAAATACTTCGCCTAAAAATAAAAGAACAACTTGCTAAGTTGAAAACCCGAAAGGGCGGCTTAGGCAAAAATGACCGTCTCGGTGGATTGAAAACCCGAAAGGGCGGTCCAGGCAAAAGTTAGAGACATAAAATAGAAATTTATCCCGGTAGATTGAGTACCCCACCTTGGGGAAATCTAGACAAAAATTAGGGATTATGGCAAGTAACTGCATCCGGTTGTTCTTAATCTTTGAAGCAGTATGGAATAGTCATTTAAGTTTTGATTCGTCATTCTCAACCAAAGGCAAGAGCACAACAGATTTCAAAGTTGGTAGGGAGAGTAGTGATCATTGTATTCAATGTAGCCCTTTTCCATATAAATTACCATTCTCAAATTTTGTAAAAATCCATGGAGTCCCTCCATTCACGGACTACCATTCTATTAAATGAAGTTGAGATTTTATCCAATTATTTCTATTCTTATTTACGTCTGTTAAATTAAATTGAATTTTTATGATGATAATTTTGAAATAAATTAATGAATAATTATTTTTATTAAAATGATAAAAATCATTCACTTTAAGAATAATCGATTTCATCAAGAAATGTCAACAACAATCTTAGGACAGGTAAGTCTTGAAGTGTGAAGCATTGTTTGTCTTCCCCAAGCAGTTGGTTTGGTAACTATTTTTCTCCCCAATAGTTCGTCTTTTATCCCCAACTTGGTTGATGAGTTTTTCTCGAGTAATTTTTCATCCCCAGTAGAGTTGGCGGGTCTCATCCACAGTTGAGCTGATGATTGTTGCAAATTCATATCCCCCAGCTGAAGTGTTCATGTTTTATGTTCCCCAGTTTGTGATTTGAATGATTATACCCTGGATATCCGGAACCTTTATTTGGTCTCCAAATCCCTATTTGCACTTGTTTGTGTTGCATAACCGCGACAGTTTCTCCCATGTGTGAGTCAAATCTAGTTATCTTTTCCTTGGAATTGGTTTATTTCGTAATTTCCAAGAAGAATTTGATGATTATTGAGGAATGTGACGGTCATTGGTTTGTTCCAACAAGTCACAGCATCCCCAATAATTTGCTTGATTCCTCATTCAAAGTTTTATCTGTTGTATTCCCCGGTAAATTCTGTCTTTTGATAGAAGACCCCTCGTTCCCAACAGTATTGGATTCTGAGCAGTATTTAATTTCGTCCTCTGCAAGGTTGTCTCTCACTCGACATGGTAGTGACTTAAAATTCCCCGCAGTGTTGAAACTTTGGATCCTCCGTAGATCCTTCTCTATCCTCGACATGTTTGGTTGATCATCCTTCAGTAGTTCCTTCTCCTCGCCGAGTTTGTTGTAATTGATTGGAAGCATGTTCTCCATGTCTTTCCCCAGTCAGAGTTGATTTATTTGGAGCTAGACGATTTATCGTCATCCCTAGCATTTTTTCTCCAGTTGGTGTTTCCATCTTGTTGAGATTAGTCGAGTGTTGTAGTGATGATTCAAATCTTTGTTATCTGTATCCTTTACACAGTTTGTCAGCATAATCATAATCACATACATATATATTCATGCATGAATCACATCATCGGATATTTCATTGTGCATTTTATTGCATTAAATTTTTCTTCTGATTCCCTACTTTGGTGATATTGTTTTCCCCTGCAAATTCGGTGTGTATGTCCTTCTTCAATTGTATAGTGTTAACCCCTTAAGCATAAAGAGTTTAACCTTTTTCATTCCCCACTGAGTTATTTCCTCATGGATGACTACTATTTCAGTTTCCTCACTAGTTTATTATCAGGATGGAACCACTTTCCCTGAGTTATATCCTTATTGGGTTGAGTCTTTGATTGACCGTTTCTTTCTAGTTCTTACCTAGATACATCTTTTGGTATACAAGAGTCTATTACCCAGTAACTGGTAATATTCGTCTTGATGTTGAGTACATTACTTTTGTCCAATACTCAGTAAAATGTAATCTACTTCCTTTGTTTTCCCCAGTGGATTCGTTTTCACGTTTCCCCGACAGTCTATCCTTGATATGTTCATCCTAATCGGTGACAGATATTCTTCCTTTTTGGTTTTCTACCGAGTAAAAAGGTAGTTCTAATCCCTGCTTTTATTCCCTAGAGAGTTAATCCTTGATATGCTCACTTTAACCGGTGACAAATTTTCTCTTCTTTGCGTTCTTCTACCCAGTAAATGGTAGATATAAATCCTACTTTTCCCCTCAGAGTTAATCCTTGATATGTTAACTCTAACCAGTGACGAATTCTCTCTATTTTTGTGGTCTTATTTCTAGTAACCGGTGGTTGTAAATCCCATTTCCTCTGCTGAGTCTATCCTTGATATGTTCATCCTAACCGATGACAGATATTCTCTATCTTTGGTCTTCTACCTAGTAGTTGGTAGACATCATTCCTATTTCTTCTTGGAAGTTTATCCTTGATATGTTTAACCTAATCGGTAACGGATATTCTTCCTCATTCCCTAGGTGGTATATCCTTGATATGTTCATCCTAACCGATGATAGATATTCTTCCTTTGAGTTTATCCTTGATATGTTCACTTTAACCAGTGACAGATACTCTTTCTTTGGTCTTCTACCTAGTAACCGGTATTTGTAAATCCTATTTGATCTTCTCACCCAGTAGGTTATTCTTATCCAGTAGTCGGTGATGAATACACCTCTTTTTCCTCAGCGAGTCATCCTTGATATGTTTACCCTAACCGGTAACGGATGTCCCTCTGTCCGAGTGTATTGATCTTCTTACCTAGTAACCTGTAGTAGATAATACATCTCTTTTTACTCCTGTGTTGAATTTCGTTCTTCCCCAGTTGATTTTGGGCGCGTATTTCCTTAGTGAAATCGCCATCCCCTGCAGATAAACTTCCCTAGGCATAGTCCTTCCATTGATTTATTTTCTTGGAAAACCCCTCGTGCCTCCAGTAGTTTTCAAAACGTAGTCTGGCCTACACACAGATTTTATCCCCAGAGTCTCTGTCTCCCCAGTGAGTTTTCTATATAGAGTGCATTATACTCCTGTGTACTTTCAGTCTCTCCGGGTTATTTTCCTTTGTGGCAATATATTCCTCACAAAGATTATTTTTACATACATATCATATGCATCATGAGGTCTCTTATGGACCAAAATTTGTTTCTAGATATTGTTATTTAAGTCCATTCTACTGATTTCATACGAATATTTTAACCTTCACATCCTCAGTTAGAATGTCCTTAAATAGGGGTAGCTGTAAGACCCCGATTTTTACCCTAAGATCCCTCATGCTATCCCATCATATGCATTGGCTTTGGGATCATACCTTGACCTCCTACTTACCCCTTATTCATTGGGTTGGCATTGGGGGAGATCACAAAGCACATTTGATTGTATCATACTTTTTTTTTCCTTTGTCTACTAACCAAAGTACCAAAAATATGTTTATGTATAACTTTGTTTCTTTTGTAGGTAGTGTGCGCATCCACCAATGCCTCATCAAGCTCACAACTAGGGTTTGAGACCCTAAGTGCAAGGAGATCAACCAAGAGATGGTTCACTATGGTTCTAGACATCATATATGGATCCCCATGTTCTTCATCTATCATTTAGATCAAGAAATCATCAAGAGTTTAAAGCTTGTTTGCCTCGGAAACTCTAATTCATCTAGGTATCTTGTGTAACTTCTTCAGCAAATTTCTTCAACAATTGGTCTAATACATCAAGGGATACTTCATTTCAAATCATCTTATGCATATATGATCCTCCATGATTCCAAAAGATCAAGATAACTTCAAGTTTGCAAGTTGGTTCAAAGAGGTTGACTAGAAAAAGTCAACTGGTCAAAATTGGGGCTCCTTAGACCCTATCTCCTACAATATTTGTCATATGAAAATGATTCCAAGAGCAACGTTACTCCTTATGACATTCCAAACAACTTTCATGTTGGCATCAAGAGCTAGTTTTACTTGGAAAGTCATTTTTTATGGTGAAAGATTATAGGTCATTTTGTATGTGCCCTAGTTAGGAGGTCAACTTCCGAGGACCATAACTTGCTCAATTGTTATGAGATGAAGGACATATAAGTTCCATGATAAATTTAAAGATGTCATATCCAACTTTGATACTTTCAGAGATGTCAAATTCAACTTGCAAGGACATGTGCCAAGAGGAAACATTATATGTCCTTTTGGGCCATTACCATTGAACAAGCAATTTTCCTCAATTTCTAAAATGCATAACTCCCTCATGCGAAATCCAAAGGAGGTCAAATTTGTGACTAAATTTAATAAGGATGAAAGGTCTACAACTTTGATGAAGGAACCATTTCCAATTGAAGCTCATAGAAAACATTATTCAAGGTGGAAGAAGTGGTCATTTGACTTGGTACTTCGAAACATTTCAATTATGTTAGATTTTTAGAACTTACACCTCAAAATTCATCATGATCCAAGCTTCAAATGGAAAAGTGTTCAACATCAAAGTTGTTCCCCTTTATGTCACCTTTCCAAAAAGTCAAAGATCACATCATTTGGATAGGATTTGAAGGACTTGCACATGGGTTCTTTACAAGGCTTCATTTGGTAAGATCTATGTTCAAAATTCATTTCCATAATGCATGACCATGTGATATCATTTCAGGTTGATTAACACAGAATGTTGGATCATTTGGCATCATGAATTGGAACTTGTACACGTCCATGCATCCATGCAAGCAAACTTGCTAATTTTAGCAAAAAATTCAAATGGTGTAGAAAGCATTTCCCTTGCCATATTTAAACAATTGCATTGCATCAGAACTTCAGACACACCTTGCCCAAGTTTTGCCAAGTGATCCCAGAACCTCACACCATAGAATAACTTGAGGATTTCTTAGAAATAGAGTTTGAATTTCACCTTCTGTTTTGAGATTCAAACTCCAAAGATTCATTTCTTTTTTTATCTCAATTGGTCACCGCAAGCAAGAGGAGGAAGAACCAATCAAATTCAGATCAACAAGATTGAGTTACTTTGAGGTAAAATCGAAGCAACTCAAATCATGAACCTCAATTTTCAAATCCATGTATCTTTCAATATACTTGGAATTGGATAAAATGGAGGTCGGATTCGAGCTCATAAGCATTTTTCCTTTAAAACCATGTCCTTACTTTTCATTTTTGTCGTGATTTATGGTGGACCAGTCCGGTGAGGTCCACTAGAGAAGATGACCAGAGTTAGGGCTCCGGTAGTGTGTTGGCATTGCCCATACCATCTAATCACGTATCCACGTTCTAATCACGGGCCTTGCTTTTGAATACCACACGTGTGATGTTTTGACTGAGGTGTATCATGGATAGAGCGTGCTTGGCCATTAGATCTGCCACCTTAATTAATGAGGGAGATCCGATGGCCCTTGATTTTTCATATTTTCTGATTTTTCATTTAATTGCCTTATTTTGTTTAATTCATAATAAATCCATTTTTAATCCAAAAAATATGGGACTTTCACCAAAAAATCTTTAAATATTTTTATCTTCCATATTCTGAATTAAAATTATTTTTTGGATTGATTTTGGTATTTTTCATGAATTAAATGTTTTTGTGCATATTTTTAATTGTTTAAAAATACTTCTGACTTTTTAAAAATCTTGAAATTTTTTGTCTAAGGTCCTTTGACTTGGGATAAATCCATTGGCCATTTATTTAATGTTTTGAAGGGATTTGAGGTTTTGTTCAAATTAAAATGTATTTTAATTCATTTTTAAATTGATTTTTAATTGACTAAATGTTTAAAAATTATGTGGAGCCATTTTTATGGTCTTGTGATGTTTGACCTTCTATTTGCGCCTTGGTCATGATTGATTTGATTTTTGTTGGATCAAAACCATTGGATTTAGGGGATTGATGAAATGTACATTTCATCTCACAAAATGAATGGATGGTTTTGATCAGATGACATTCCTCTCATGATCAATTTGTGTTTCTATTTTCCCCTCCCTCTTCATCTTCATCCCTATTCTTCCCCATTTCCCTCATTTGACCAATGAAATCTCTAATGTCTAAATGCTAATTGATTCATCAATGACCTGGTGTCAGATGAATCAATACAAGTATGACTGAGATAGATCCCTCCCATTTTCTTTTAGTGTGTGGCATTGTTTAGGAGTTTTGTTCTTTGTACCAAATCTCTAAAATGCATTAACACCTATATTTTTATTGCCCGACCTCAGATAGTTATGACTTCTACATAAGTTCAATTATGATTGCTTAATATAGAGCTAAATTTGACCCTCAAGGCATAACATTCTAGTAAGTGAGATTGCAAGTCTCTCATTCTTCATGGTATTGTATGGAGACATGACCTTTTTTTCTTTCATGGGAGCTAGTGGCATACTTGTTGAATTATCCAAGATGGAGCTCTTCTCATGGAAGATGTCTTGGTTTAAGGATTCATACTTGTGAATGAATGGTTGAGTGTTCTCCAAAGAATGGCTTAATCAATTAAAACTCAACACTAACATTTAACTTACCATTGACTAACTCTTATTCATTTTTTATTTTACTTTCAAGTCATTTACTTTATGCAATTTAAATTTCAGTCATTTGTCATTCATTTCCATTTACATTTCATATAACTTGTTTATGTTTAACTCTTTTTTTTCACTTTGCTCATTTGAGCCATATCTTGCGATTGTATATATTGTTTGTGTATTTTGATTTTGTTTGTGGTCTTAGGACCCTAAAACACCTAATAACAACAACAACTCTAAAAAACATTAGGTAGATTGTTAGGACTTGATCTGAATTTTGGACTTAGAATTAGGCAACATTCCATGTGCTAAAGGACTTGGCCAATGCAAACATTTTGAGACTGAGCTATCTTTGACAGTAACTTTCATCTGATGCAAGACTTGAGGATTTCTTTGATTCATCTGCTACTTTGTCTTTGTACTTAATTGTTATTTTGTTATTGCCTATGTCTGATGTTTTGTTCTGAGTTGATCAAGGAATATTTCATCTGATACATTAAAAGACACTGAAAACTGCTAGCTATTAGAATTCTTACTTGGATATGGCTATCTTTATTTGATGCCTGGATCTTTGTGATGTTTGGATATTGCTCATTACTTATTGCTTATTGCTTGATCAAAGTCCAAAGGAAAATGGGTTTCTATATGACATTCTTGTCAGTTGGATTGCATCCCATTGGTCAGATCTTTTCAACTCTTAACTTTTAAATTTTTCTTAGGATAGCCTCTTCATCTCCTAACACTTCTTAAATTTCAAAACTTCTCCCTTTTTTTAAAAATCTTCTTTGCTTGTTTTCTAACTTAGACATGTTTTAACAATTAGAAACTTTGGCCTTATGCCATTGATTTTTTAAAAAACCTTTTGTTAAATCAAATTTGTAAATAACTTAACCATATTGACCTTAAATTTCAAAAAGACAAAAAGAAATAACAACCCCATTCAAAACTTTGGCTTTTGTGCCCTCTTCTTAAACTTTTGTTAAAATCAATTCATCAACTCATTTGAAATTTTTACCACGAACTGCGAGGTTTTGATCCCTCATTTTATGTTGGTACACAGGCACAAGACCAAAGGTCTTGACAAACATAAAAATATAATCAACGAATTCTTTTCTCATCCTCAAACTCTTTATTTTATCAAACATCATTTATACCCAAAAACACATGCACACAAAAAAGGGCTCCATAGGAGTACCTAGGACACTTTGGATGCTAACACCTTCCCTCTATATAACCAACCCCTTACCTGTAATCTCTGGAATTTTATTAGTTTTAATTTGAAAACTTCTTATCTTTGGGTTTTGTTCGTACTTTTCCCTTTTCCTTTGGAAACATTAAAAACACGGTGGCGAATCTGGTTTTATTAACGTCAAGTTTATCTATAGCTTGATGGTCATGAATTTACCGCTACAGAAATTAAGTGGCGACTCTACTGGGGAGTATTCCTCAGTGGGTTTAGCCTACTTTTTTATGTGTATATATTTGTATATTTGATGTTTGTATATTGTTTGTGTGATATAATTTGTTTGTTGTGCTTGGTGATTTCTGAGTGGTGAGATAAGTTCTAACCTGAACTTGAGTGCAATTAAGATATGAGGATGGTATAGTCATGTTCAACTTGTGTTGAGTAGTCCTTAACAAGTTGGCTTGAGACCCATCTACTCAGTGAAGACCTCTTTGGAGTTACTGATGTCACATAAGTTATTTGCGGATAGGCATTACTTTCTCTAAATCTGGGGTCCGAGAAGCTAAGGATCGTAGAACATTCAATCCAACTTAGCTTATTTAGGACATAGTACGGAGACTGTTCAAGTGTAGACTTGATAACATTTGTTACGCGATTCTACACTCAGACGAGTTTCTCTTGAGATTATTATGGGTTGATGAGTCATTCATCCTAACCTACAATATCTGATAGATGGGATTAAGACTCTTGGAACTTTTATAGAACATGATCTAAAGGTTTTACCCTTAGTACACTCCCTTGGGATGGTTCTTAACCCGACTCGATGCTCGTAACTCACAACAAACCCTTTGATTCTCGGTTGATCCGATCAAGTCTTGTCAATATCAATGGAACTTGGGTGTTGATAAGGTGAAAACCATAATCCACCAAAATGGATGATTGATCTTGATAATGACTTGATCCATCCATTGACCTTTATTTGTATTTTTCTTATGTGTTATCCCTTGTTTATGATTGTTGTATTCATGCATACATGTGCATCATGACATTCATCACAGAAAATAAACTTCAAGGAACTAAGGTCTTATTTGTAAAATATTTTTAGATCATGGATTATGGACGAAGGAACACTAAAAAGTACAGTTTCAAATGTCCTGATTTGAAAGAGCTAAGGAAGTTGTCATCCTTTGTACTAGATCCATTGGACTTCAAGCAACGTCATTGGAAGCTCTTGTATGTGTTATCTATTGATGTGGTTGAAGGACTTCTGAGTGTTTTGGTTCAGTTCTATGATCCTCTCTATCGGTGCTTCACTTTTCCAAATTATCAGCTTGTGCCTACGTTGGAAGAGTATGCCCATCTCTTTGGTCTACCCGTATCTAAAAAGGTACCTTTTAGTATAAGTGAAGAGATCCCGAGATCTCATGTTATAGATAAAGCTCTTTATCTGAAGAAATATGAGATTCATGCTTATTTGGTGAAGAAAGGAGAAATTCTTAGGTTGACTTTTGAGTTTCTCATTGGTAGGGATACTGTTTTTGCCAAGCCGGTAGCATGGACGCTTTTGAAGCTATCTTGGTGTTGCTTACCTATGGCTTGGCCTTGTTCCCTAATATTGACGGTTTTTTTAATGTTAACGCCATTAGAATTTTTTTGATGGGGAATCATGTTTCGACTCTGTTGGGTGACATGTATTTCTATTTGCATTTGAGGAATTCTAAAGGTGGTGGGACTATTGTGTGCTTTGTTCCTCTTCTGTACAAGTGGTTTATATCGCACTTGCCTCAGACACCTGCTTTCATGGAGAACCGATAATTTTTACGGTGGTCCTAGAGACTTATGTCTCTCATTAATGATGATATTGTTTGGTATGATTCTTCATTGGGTAGTTTGGACATTATTGATAGTTGTGGAGAGTTCTATAATGTGCTTCTCGTTGGTACACAAGGAGGAGTCAGCTACAACCCAACACTGGCCCGTCGTCAACTTGGGTTCCCCTTGAGAGATAAACCTAATAACAGTCAGTTAGAAGGTCTATTTTATCAAGAGGGTAAAGATCCCTAAATTTTGAATAAAAGGATGATACATGCTTGGCATAATGTGCATAGGAAAGGAAGATCTGAGTTTGGTCCACGCAACTGTGTAGCTTTGGAAGCTTACACCATTTGGGTGAAGAAGAGAGCTTTGGAGGTCAAGATGTCGTACGCTTGTGAAAGACCTATGTCTATGGTTGTGGCTGAGCCATCAACTCTCCCTAACTACATTGTAGAAGAGTTGGAAGAAGCACTTGCCAAGATGAAGCAAGAGAGAGATACGTGGGAAGAGTGGTTCCATGCTTTGAGACGAAAGCATGAAGAGTTGAAGTTTGAGTCTAAGGACAAGGATGCATTTATTAAGATTCTTGAAGACCGTGCAGTGAAGAGACAAAGAGAGATAAAGGGTTTATCTTCCTCTAGCATGCCTCAATCTTCCGGTGCTTGGAAGAAGACTGTTGATCAGCTTGTCCTTGAGAAGGCTCAGATGAAGACAACCTTTGTGTCTGAGATTCGACGCAATAAAAGGAAGTATGCACCCATAGCCAGATCATCTGATGCAGTTGTTAGGGATCCTTAGCATGACATTATCCTTTTCTCTTGTATTTGTATTTTGGTTTCTGAAATTGTACTCAGTGTAATTCTTCAAATTTTTATGAATAAAAAGAGATTTTATGGTCAATCGAATTGTTATTATTTATAATTATATATATATATTATATATAATATATATATATATATATATATATATATATATATTATATATATATATATATATATATATATATATATATAATATATATATATATATATTATATATTATATATATATATATATATATATATATAATATATATATATATATATATAATATATATACATATATTTGCAAATTATACTTCATATGGTCATTGAAATTAAAAAATCAAAAAAGCATTGCATTTCATGCATCATTTGCATAGTAGGTTTTCTTCCGCCGGATGTCTTATTGGTTCTTCTTCTGTGCATCAGCCAAGATGACTCACCGCCATGACACTCGTGCTAACCAACCAAAGAGAATGGAGCATATAAAGTAAGAAAACGGAGAGCTGAAGGATTAGATCGCCAGACTTACGACGCTAATGGAATCCGTGATTGCTGCTCAGAATCAGCTGTCACCGTCTCCTACAACTCCTCCTCCTCAGAGGACTGTCATTTCTGAGATTGTTTCATCAACTACTCCTGTTGCTGCAGCCATCCAACCCATTCATGCTATGCCTGCTGGATTCCCTTGGGGAATGCCACCATACTTCATACCATAGGGGTATACGCCCACATTTGTTTCTCTGTCGGCATCTAGCCTGGCCATGTCAGTGCCTCCTCCCATCGTTCATACTCTTCCTCATGTTGATGAGACTATTTACCACTCTAAGTCATCTGAAGTTCCAAATGTATATGAGAAGATTGATGAAATGAAGAATCAGTTTCTCGAGCTGCGCAAAGAATTGAAAACTCTGAGAGGGAAAGACTTGTTTAGAAAGAGTGTTGCTGAACTTTGTTTGGTTCCCAACGTTAAGATTCCGGTGAAATTCGAGGTCCTAGACTTTGAGAAGTACAAGGGGAATACTTGCCTGTTGATCCATCTTGTTATGTATGTCAGGAAAATGTCTACTCAAACTGATAATGATCAGCTTTTGATTTACTATTTCCAAGATAGTTTAACTAGAGCAGCCCTGAGATGGTATATGGGCTTGGACAGTGCAAGTATCCGTACTTTCAATAACTCAGGCGAGGCCTTTGTTAAGAAGAAAAGTATAACGTTGATATCGCACCTGATAGAGATTAGTTGAGGTCGATGTCTCATAAGGATAATGAGACATTCAAAGAATATGCTTAAAGATGGAGAGAATTAGCTGCTCAGATAAGTCCGCCTTTTATAGAGAAGGAGATGACTGAGATTTTCCTGAAGACGCTGAGTTCGTTTTACTACGAACGCATGATTGCAAGTGCCCTCAATGATTTTACTGAAATGGTAAACATGGGAGTGAGGCTAGAAGAAGGAGTCCGTGAAGGACATTTGACTAAAGAAGAGGCTTCAACTAGCAAGAAGTATGGTAGAAGTTTCTCTAAGAGGAAGGAAGGAGAAACTAATTCAGTGTCAGTGGGGAGGCAGAGGAGGTCTCATGTCAGGAAAAATTCTCAACCTTGTCAACATCAACACCAAGTTTCTTCATTAATTCCAGTTTTTTTCCAACAATTCCAACAATCAATCAGTTTTAATTCAGCAACAAAAACATCAACAACAACCACAACAAAGAAACAACTACAATAACAACAATCATCATCAACAAAATTTTGAGAGGAAGAAGGTCTCCTTTGACCCTATTCCTATGATGTATGCATAGTTGTACCCATCTTTGGTACTCAAAAGTCTAATTTAGCCGAGAAACCCTCCTCAAATTCTTAAGCCACTACCATGGTGGTTCAATCCTGATCTTCGTTGTGCTTTTAACCAGGGAGCCTTTGGTCATGATATAGATAACGGGTATCCATTGAAATATGTAGTTCAGAAGCTTGTGAAGAGTGGTGTGGTGTCCTTTGAGGACAGAGCGCCTAATATGAAAGCCAATTTGTTGCCTGCTCATGATAACGCTTCTGTCAACATGGTGGACAGCTATCCATGGAATTTTAGAGTTTTTTATGTGATGCGTATCCGGAGGTCTCTAGTGGAAATGCATAGAACTCTGTGTTTAATCAGTGACTGTGAACATGACCATGATGGTTGTGTCATTTGCAGTGTGAACCCCCGTGGGTGTATGGTTGTCAAGAGAGATATCCAGAAGTTGATGGATGAGAATGTTATCCAGATTCAACAGTCGAGGGATATGGGAGATGATATGAACGAACACAGAGCCTTGGATCACGCCTTATTAATTGACATGGAATATCCAACACTCCACATGTTAGAGAACATGATAGAACATACTATAATCCAAACACAGGATACAGTTGAAATCCCAAACAATCAAAACATTTCATTCTGCCATTGTATCTGATCAAACTCAGACAACCTGAGAAAGCTCTGTTTGTCTTCTCCTGTAAGCTCTCACCGGAGTTTCATCGTTTAGTAAATTCAAGACAAGAGACCACCACCATGGTGATCCTCTGCTCATATCGAATTCAACCTTTTGCTCCAAATTCATTTATGTGAATTGAGCAAAGGGAATTTCAGAGAAGTTTCAGAAACAAGCAAGTCACGAAAAATTAAATTAAATGA
Source organism: Lathyrus oleraceus (assembly GCF_024323335.1). Taxonomy (NCBI): domain Eukaryota; kingdom Viridiplantae; phylum Streptophyta; class Magnoliopsida; order Fabales; family Fabaceae; genus Lathyrus; species Lathyrus oleraceus. The sequence continues at coordinate 391,733,869 of NC_066584.1, forward strand.
TGAACACGATCAATCAACACCAGTTAAGTTAGGGGAAAGCATCAGAGAGTGAATGACTACATTGTGGTAACTTGTTTGAGTTCAAATGATGCTCAAAACTACCTTGTCCAGATGGTGATCAGAAGTTGATGAAGCTCGATCAAGTTAGAGTACATCAGAAGGTCTTAGAGCTTGGGAATTGTTGCAAAAGTTTCAGATGATGCCGAAGGTGCTTATAGAATCAAGAAATTAAGTTGAAACAACCTGAAACTGAAAAACGCTTATTGAATTTTCTGGAAAAAAATTCAAGTTGCAGCAGGGATTTCTTGGCTCTAAAAAGCTAGAAAATGAATGCAAAAGCTTCATCTATTTATAGGGAATGTGATTGGATCCAAATACTTGTGGAATGATGCAGAATTCATGCAAACTGAATTTGATCCGAGTGTGTGAAAAGCGTGACTTGAAACTCATCAAAACCCAGCCAAATGATGTGTTTCAAGGGTCAATTAACTTCTGGAGACTTGGTTAAACATGTTTAGGTCGAAAACACATTTTTATTTGGCTTGGAATTTAGATTAGTGAAGTTCCAAACTCGGGCAATGGAAAATTCTTTAGTTACAAGTGACCATGTTCAACCCAATGGGGCACCCTACTCATGAGGCTTTATGATCTCATTCTTTTTGCAATGTATTAACATTATGGCCAAGATTACAATGTGCCAAGAAAGGTTGAATTTGAATATTTGATTACAAAGTTATTAAATGTTGAAGTTGGCATGAAAAAACTAATCCTATAACTTTGAAAATTTCGAGTGCTTCATGGCTGAAAAGGACTTGTAATGTTTCAATGAATTCCACGACCTTCCAAGCATATTCTGACTTTGGTCCTTGAAGAAAATTTGTAGAGGGAATCAAAAATGACATTGTGCAAAAATAATAAACCTCATATGTCGAAAACTGAAGAAGTTATGATCTTTGAACGTTGGGAAAAAGTCACTTGAAAATAGGTCAAATTTCACTAAGTCCACAAATGACCTATAATGTCTCCAAACTTTTGATGATCCTCCAAGCATAATTGGATATTGTCATGTGAATAGAAGTTGTAGAGGATATTGAGAAGAGTCATATGCAAATAGGAGCATTCAAATTTTTTGAGAATTGTAGGAGTTGTGATCCTTGGAACTTTGACTTCAAAATGTTGACTTTTTGGTCAAACTACTTGGAATAAGCTTGTGTAATTGGACTTTCTTTGCATTTCAAAGCACATAGGTGATTATATGAACTCAAAATAAGTTTTCCTTGATTTCCTCTTGATTAAATTGCTCAAATTTTGAAGTTTCTTGTTGAAGAAGGCATGGAAATAAACACATGAACCTTTGACTTTCTTTGAGAAGTAAGCCACAAAACTTTGAGATGCCCTTGGTTAAAAAGCCCTTACCTTGCATAATAAACTTAAAGGAAACAAGACATATTTTTGATATTTTGATTAGTGTTTAGATAAGCAATCAATCATGATAACACAAAGGTAAAATAAAAAAACAAGGAGGTGCTTGGTGATTCCTGCAAGAAGCAAACCCAAAGATGGATAAGGGGAAAGAACAAGATGTGAACTTGTTTGTGTGCAAATAATGAAAATGATATGTGTTAATTAGGGTTAAAAATTAGGGTATGATAACCACCACTGCATATCGTCGAAGTTACAGTCTAAATCGGTTTACTCAACAGGTCTTATAGCATTGCTTCCTTCTGATCCAAGAGAAGTTGCAGATGATGATTGTTTCTTTCCCAATGCATAGCTTCTTGTTGTAGCTGATTAGTACCTTCTCTACTTTGATGCACTTGATCCTTCAATCCTCAAATCTCCTTAAACCCCTTGTTGAGTTATGTCCAGTGCTGAGATAAAGAAACTTCCAACTTTTTAGTACGAATTCTTTCTTCCTTCAACTCCTTCTGGAAACTCTCTAACTGTTCTCGAATCTTCTTAAGCTGATCTTGGCAACTGATCTCTATCTTGCATGCTTGATATCAGGCGACAACGAGCTAATTATTCTTGATGAACAAACTATCAATAGTTCCTTTTAAAGCGTCGCCTACTTTCCTCCTTTTCAAATGATCTTCTTGTGCTTCCTCCACTGCTTGGGATGTTATAATTCTCTTCTGGTTGAGGTTAATCTCCAAGTCTTCCTTCTCCCTCGTAATCCTACCAAGATTAGATCGGAGATCAACATTCTCTTTCTATAAGCTCTTGATAGTCTCCTTGAGTTTTTCAACCTCAGAGATAGGAACAACTATAAGCACATGTTGTAGGATGTCCATTGATGGCTCAAACAGAAATGGTAACATAATTTTATCAACCCTGTCTTTAACCCACTTCAATATAAGCTTCCTTGGCAATGCAATTCTTTTTCCCTAGCTCGGACCTTCCTTGAGGATGGACTTACCTCCAAGCTCTGACAATCTTCTTTAGTAACCCCGGATTATAAACCCCTTCATACAAAACAAACTCCTCCACATACTCAGAATCTGGCTTGCATAACAATGGGTAACCCAACTAACATAGTGCTAACCTTGAATTGTAGTTGATTTTACCCTTAGTACCTATGAGGGGTACATTGGGGAAACTTCCAAATTTAAGGATAACCTTTACATCATCATAAACCCTAGAGTACCATAGAATGTCAATGGAGGTCAAATACATGATCCTCTAAGACCACTCAATATTATTCTTGATCTCGGTGAAAGGACCTTTGTTAGGCAGGTGCGATATAAACCACCTATATAGACAATGAACACAACACAAAATAATACCCTTCTTATTTTGAGCCCTCGTATGAATAGAGTAATAAGTTTCAGCAAGAAGTGTAGGAACTGGATTCTTGGACATGAAGTTGTGAATAGATGCAAGGTCTACAAAGTCTTCCATCTAGGAAACAACATTATCCCATAGATGAGAAAAGAAAACACAACGTTGAAAGCTATCCAACTTCCAACATCAGGAAAAGAAATGGCTTTCTCCCCCAAAAACTTTAGAGTAAAACCATGAGTTCCACCCTTAGATTTGAGATTAAGCTCCACTTCCTTCTTTTCCACATGCAAAACTTAGCCTAAAAGATGAGACTTTGGTAGTTCCTTATTACTGACAAAGGAACCTAATCCTTAATCTCGACCCCCAATATATATGAGTATTCTTCCAACGTCATAGCCAATTGATAATCCTGAAACATGAAACACCTCAAGGGAGGATCAGAGAACTGTATCAGGGTATGGATTGTTGTAATGTTTAATTTAGTGTTGAGAATACCTAGGAGATTCCCATAGGCCTTCTTGAAATATTCTTTGTGATTCAGAACCAAATGAGTTCCCAAACCCTTTAAAGCTAATTGGAGTTCCAACAACTTGTAACTGAACACACTTCTCCTGCCATGATTCATGCTATCTCTGAGTACTTGATAACAAATTAGGCTATTGGATTCCCTGGAAATGCATATGCAAAAGAGTTACATGATGTAATGAGGTTTTATGATATGTAAGAACATGGCCATATTCTAGATAATCTTAACATTCTGCTTGAAGTAAGTTCAAATGTTCGACCTTACATGAGAAATAAGGTATGTAGGAGCTTGGTTTCCTGCATAAACCCAATATCCCACTCACAGGTATGTACTAGTCTCTAAAATTGATCCCTAAAAAGGTCTCCCAAAGTCATGGAATCAAGATAAAATAATTTATCATAGTGAATTCTCACAGAACAAGAGTACCCCAAAATGAAACTAGTATGGGTGTGGGTCTTGTACCAACCCAACGCGTGAAATGTATGTCAACACGACTATCCACGAGTCTCTCAAGTGACATCAACCCATCCCCACAATAGCAAAATAAGATATCCATAATGGGTTAGCAAAATGAAAATTCAAAGAAATAAAGTATGCAATAAACAACATAAGAACTAACAGCAGGAAACATAAAAATAAACACCCAAGCAAACAAGAACAAACAAAAATAGGCTCGACTCTCTCTAGCAACTAGGTTGCTCCCTAGCAGAGTCGCCCGTTGAAGATAGCTGACTGAAATTGGTGTACACACCGAACACATCGCACGCTCAAAGGTACAACAGAGTTGCCACCGAACTTTATTTATCCCAAAAGAGGGAATGGAAAATATCGATAAAACCCAAAGGAACACTGGGAAACGGGTACGGGAGTCGGTTATGCAAGGGAAATGTATTAGCACCCCTCACATGCATGGTATTCCATGGGAACCATTTTGAATGCTCTTGCTTGGATGGGTGTTATAATCTTCATGTGTGTGCAGAAAAAAAAAGGGTTAAGAAAAAGGGGTGCTCGAGGAGGATTGTGGCCCTCATGGCTGTGTATTCTCATTGTGCAATGAGAAATTCAGAGTCTCGTAGTTCGTGGAACCAGGGAGGACAAAGAAAAGAAGGGAAGGTGCTCTCCAAGAATTCACATCCTTATGCCTACATATCCTTATAGTGCAATAAGGAAGTCAAAGCTTCATAATTCAGAGGACAAAGACTGAGAAAAAAGATGATTATGGGTGGTGTTTAAACCGAAAAGAAAAGGGAGATGGTGTCAAAACCAAGAAAGAGGGAATGACCATAAGGTATATCCCAAAAATAAGGTGGTGTCAAAACCAAGAAAGGGGAATGACCATGAAGGCATATCCCTGAATTATGGTGTCATAACCAAGAAATGAGGAATGATCGTAAGGTGTATCCTCAAAAGAAAGTGGTGTCAAAACCAAGAAAGGGGAATGACCATGAAGGTGTATCCCTGAATTGTGGTGTCATAACCAAGAAATGGGGAATGACCATAAGGTGTATCCTAGAAAAAAAGTGGTGTCATAACCAAGAAATGGGGAATGACCAAAGAATAAAATAATGGAGCATTTAAACGATGCATGGGAGTATGAACATGTTAAATAATCAAGCAATAGAAAGCATGAATGAGAGAAACAAGTATAAAAGATAACAGATGAATCAAACAGATGAAAATATGCACATGAATGGTCCACTGAATAATTTAATCAGGAAATGAGGTAAGGACCAAATAAAATCAAGGTAAAAGGCCTCTAATATATGGCATATGAGATGAACAAGGGAGGATCAAAAGATCTCTTCAATTGCCATAAGCAATCCCTAAGTCAAACATCGATCATAAAGAAGTCAACTGAGAATTCCAGTCAACTTAAAAAATAACAAATAAATAGCAAATTAATCAAGAAAATTATGAAAAATTAAACTAAATAAGGTGGGGTGAGGACATCATCATCCCCCAAAAATATTTTTAAAATAATGAAAATTGGCACGTGAATTAATTAAAACAAAACATAGGTCAAACCAAAAGTCAATTAATAAGACTAGGTTAGAAATAAATCAAGAATAAATAGTAAATTAATCAAGAAAATTATGAAAAATTAAACTAAATAAGGTGGGGTCAGGACATCATAATTCCCCAAAAAGATTTTTAAAATAATGAAAATTGGTACGTGAATTAATTAAAATAAAATAGAAGTCAAATTAAAAGTCAACCAACCAAACTGGGTCAAAAATAAATGTAAAATATGAAATAAAATTCCAAGAAAAGGTCAGGGTGACCATGAGATAGTGGTTAACCTTCATCCCAAAAATAAAATGCTAACAATAATTTTAAGTCATAAAAATAAAATCAATAAAAAAAGTGTGTTAAAATGGACCATTTAGAATAAATAATTAAAATAAAATATTAATATTAGAAAAATACAAAAATAAAAATTATATAAAATTAAATAAAACGTTAATAAAAGTGAAAACTATTTTTGGGTAATTTTATAGACGAAGAAAATATTTTAAATAAGAAAAAAGAAATATGAAAATGGAAGGATTAATGGTGATGAACATGGTAAGCAAGCGTAGATATATCAAAACATGGTCATGGAAGAGATGATTACCTAATGGAAAATAGAAGTGGAATAGAATCTGATATGTGATGAAGCTTTGCCTCCTTTCCACGAAATTCCAATGCTCCTTTAGGGTTAGGGTTTCAGCTTCTTAAATAGGGTGGATTAGGTGTTCTCATGGGCTTTTTAATAAGTGATTTATCCATAAGAATAAAAGTGTGAAGTGAGGTGTAAAATATTGTTATTTTGGGCCAAACTTAAGTTAATGGATGTCCAATGCATGGCCAAAAGAGGTAAAAAAACGTGACTGGTTTGTGCAGCATGCTTAGAAAATCTGATTGGGCCAGCTAGGCCCAAAATCTGCCTAGAAAATCAAGTCATGGTGCCCACTTTAAATGAATGTATCTCTCAAACCATGGATCCAAATGAGATGATTACAAAAGGATTTGAAAGAGGACATGGAAAGGTACAATTGTTGTGAAGAAAGTATTTTCAAATAATGCCTTGAAGTGCAACAAAAACTGGCCAAGAAGTCTTGACAAATTTTGAAGATTTGGACTTAGAAAGTTTTCTAAGTGTCCCAAAAAAATATCTCACTTTGACTAAGCATAACTTTCTCAATTCTAATCCAAATGGAGCAAACTTTATATCTATAGAAAGCTTGGAACAAGAGGAACAACTTTCATGTTGGAGAAAGTTTCAAATCGAGCTTTTATCTTGATGCAAAATGGGCTTAAAGTGAGTGCAACGATCATGAAAACTTGCCTTAAATGGAAAGTCAACTATTTCCAAATTAAGTAACTTTTCCAATTCCTGATTAAATGATGAATCCATGATCCAACCTTGATCAAATTTCACATGTAGGATCCCCTATGCATGGATTTTGAGATTCCACTCTCAAAATGTCAGAAGTTGACTTTTTTGGCCCCACAATTGACTTTTCTCAAACTGTCTGATTCCCGATTCCATTGATCAATTGAAGCACTTCTAGCTCAAATAAAGAGCTGATTTTTTGTATGTAGACCCTTGTGGACATGTGGAGGGCCATGGAAAAGAGTTTCACCAAAGGAATCAGAAATAAACTAATTTTATACCAAACCCTAGTTTTAGGGCAAAATGATCAAAAACTGATTGCACTGATTGCCAATGGATCTTTCTGAGATAATTGTGAATCTTCCTAGGCCAAGATGCCTCTCTAATTATGACATTGATGAGCTCCTCTACTTCCAACCAAACATTGCCTGTTGCAGGTAGCCATGAAACCCTAATTTCTGATTTAATCCAGATGAACACTCTGATAGCTTTGAATCCTTCACTGATGAACTGAGGACCATAATAAGATACTTGGACTCCCCTGAGACCCTTGAGACTTGTATACTTAGAAAATGAAGTCCAATTCTCAATCTTGCTTTGTGTGGGCTCCTTCTGTTAAGGAGTGATCGATCAAAACATGATCTTCATGTCATTAATGCAGTATGCAATGAGTATGACCTAGTATGATGCTAATGAAGTGTAAAACATAATCCCATGCCTCCAGGAAAAATGAAGGGTAAATTTTGGGGTATTACAGCTGCCCCTATTCAATCAACTGGAAACTCGAAAGGAAGATAGCAACGGCTTTCGCACTTTTGAGGTATCAAGTGATTGAATACGATAAAAGCCCAAAAATTTACATTGAAGTGAAAAAATGAAGTAACAATGCCTATCAGAATCGGCCAAGAGGTGGTCTTGAAAAAGAATTCGTCTGGTACGATGAGAGTCGGTCTGAACACCGAAACAAGGAATGTTAGCCTGAATACCAAAATAAATGGTAACACAGAAATAACCATGGCCTGAATGCCGCTCATCAATCTCAATACTAGAAATAACTTCGATCTGAGCATCGGACGATACTTGATTATCAAACATCCGTCTGAACACCAGGAAACTGGCCTGAATACCGGAAAACTGGCCTGAATGCCACAAGTTGCATTGACCTGAATGTCGGAAACTTCTTCGATCTGAACATCAGAAGATATTAGATTATCAAACATCGGCCTGAACACCGGGAAACTGGCCTGAGTGCCACTTCGGTCTGAATACCGGAAAACTGGCCTGAATGCCACAAGTTGCATCGACCTGAATGTCAGGAACTTCTTCGATCTGAACATCGGAAAACTGGCCTGAATGCCACTTCGGTCTGAATACCGGAAACTTGGCCTGAATGCCACAAGTTGCGTCGACCTGAACGTCAGAAACTTCTTCGATCTGAACATCGGAAAACTGGCCTGAATGCCACTTCGGTCTGAATACCGGAAACTTTCATGCCTGTCAGCATCGGCAAAAATAGGGAAAATGATAATTGAGGCGGCGCGTGGGCCAACGACACCTGCTGGGAATAATAAAGATAAGTCATGAACAATCTTCAGTCTGAGTACTGGAAACAACTTCTGGCTTATCACTTGGGATACCGAGAATGCCTTATGCTTTACATGCGTATGTTTGAATTTTTCAATGGCGTAATGCTCCATGAAAATGGAAATGCTACGCAATTTGGGAGGATGCAATGCAATATGATTCTACATGCAGGGATGCGAAATGCTTGATTAGAGAGAACGCCAAGCTGAGGCAAGGAATTCTGCTGGGGAAATGATCACCATCTTCTGGACCCTGGCAAGGCTGTTGGAGATGCACAGCACAAAGAACTCTGTGGGGAAATGACCCGCCACACGGTGTTCTGGCAAATAACAAAATACCGAGGCTCTGACTGGGGAGAGAATGGCACTGAAAACTTGCTGCTAAGGAAAGCAACAATGGTTCTGGTAACCATAATCTGTGAGAGAGACGACTCAACAGGGGGAAGCAAACACCGATACGGTATCAAGATTTTGCTTCAAGGAAAGAGACCATGGGTCTAGCGTCAAGATCATCGATCTGGCATCGAACTCTGAGGAACAGCCGCTTCTGCTGGGAAGATACAATCTGGCACTGTCAACTCCGCTGGGGATATACAGTCAGACACTGTTAACTCCGCTGGGGATATACAGTCAGACACTGTCGACTCTACTGGTGAATGTATAATCTGAAACAAATGTTTGGGGAAGTATAGCAGTGAGAGCCTGCTGGGGATTGAAGAATCCAACGCCCGGACCAGCTCTGCAGGGATAAGATACCAAATTCCAACTGTTGAGGAAAAACATCCGCGATCATTTGATGGGGACCTTAAGGAAATGCCCCGAGTGTACCTGTTCTGAATAGACGATCCAAAGCACTTAAAATTTATAGCAATTTTCAATGTTTATTAAGCACGTACCTGTAAAGCTCTTATGTTTCATGATGCAATGTTTATAAAAAATTTGGACGTCATTTTTGCAAACAAAACAGTAAAATGAAAATGAACACAGAGATGTACTGAATAACATGATTTTATTGATTGAGTGGCCTCTGAATAAGTATTTACATCAGGAAGCAATCCCTGGAAAGAGGTAATTGCACAACAGATAAAAACAGAAATTAATCTAATGGCAATGTGAAATGGATTTCTATCGGGTTCCAATTCTGCTATGATTCGCTCGTCTTCAAGATCCTCCATATGATCAGCTTTTCGTAAAAGGTGATTGGACTCTTTCCTATCCTTCGGAAGTTTCCGGTTATCGACACGAGATGATATTCAGAACTACTCAGAACGCAGCCATTCGCTTAATCCCTAACTTTTGCCTGGATCGCCCTTTCGGGTTTTTAATCCACCGGGATACCCATTTTTGCCTAAGTTGCCCTTTCAGGTTTTCAACTTACCGGGTGTACAATCTTTTCATTTTTTAATCCCTAACTTTTTCCCGAACCTTTTTCATTTTCTTGGTTCGCCGGGAATCCCATTTTTTTGCCTGGACTATTCTTTTTATTGTCCAACGGGTCTATTTTATGCGAAGTATTTTTTAACTACGTCTGAGTTCACAGGGGAAATGAAGTTTTCACCATCCATAGTTGCAAGCATTAAGGCTCCACTATCAAAAACCTTGGTGACAATATACGGTTCATCATAGTTAGGAGTCCACTTGCCCCTGTGATCTGTCTGAGGAGGAAGGATCCTTTTCAACACCAAATCTCCGACTTGGAAGCATCGAGGACGCACTTTCTGATCAAAGGCTCTCTTCATCCGACTCTAATACAATTGCCCATGACAAATGGCTGCCATTCGCTTCTCTTCGATAAGACTCAACTCATTGAACCTTGTCTGAATCCATTCAGCTTCGTCTAACTTGACATCCAACAGGACTCTTAGAGAAGGAATCTCCACTTTAACAGGTAGGACTGCTTCCATACCATACATAAGGGAGTAAGGGGTTTCCCCGGTCGATGTACGTACTGAAGTACGGTACCCATGCAAGGCAAAGGGTAGCATCCCATGCCAATCTCTGTACGTAACGACCATCTTCTGCACAATCTTCTTTATGTTCTTATTTGCTGCCTCAACAGCACCGTTCATCTTAGGACGATAAGGGGAAGAATTGTGATGCTGAATGTTGAAGTTCTTGCACAACTCCTTCATCATTTTGTTATTGAGGTTAGAACCATTATCAGTAATGATTCTTTCGGGAATCCCATAACGACAAATAATTTCTTTCTTAATGAATCGGGTAACCACATATCTGGTGACCTTCGCAAATGACACTGCTTCGACCCACTTGGTGAAATAATCGATGGCAACAAGGATGAAGCGATGCCCATTGGAAGAAGTCGGCTCAATCTTTCCAATCATATCAATGCCCCACATAGCAAACGGCCATGACGAAGACATCACATTCAGAGGATTTGGTGGCACATGCACCTTATCAGCATAAATCTGGCATTTATGACACTTCCGAGCATATTTGAAACAATCAGATTCCATGGTCATCCAGTAATAACCCGCTCTCAACAATTTCTTAGCCATTGCATGTCCGCCAGCATGAGTACCGAAGGAGCCTTCATGAACTTCCTGCATTAACATGTCTGCTTCGTGTCTATCCACGCATCTGAGCAAAACCATGTCGAAGTTCCTCTTATACAGCACATCGTCTTTGTTCAAGAAGAAACTGCCTGCCAATCTTCTCAAAGTCTTTCTATCATTGTTGGATGCCCCTGCAGGGTACTCTTGATTCTTCAGAAAGCACTTGATGTCGTGGTACCGGGGCTTGTCATCAACTACCAGCTCAGCAACAAACATATACGCGGCCCTATCAAGGCGCATAACATCGATCCTGGGAGCATAGTTCCACCGAATCACCTTGATCATGGAGGACAGAGTAGCAAGAGCATCTGCCATCTGGTTCTCATCACGAGGTATATGATACAACCTTACTGTTATGAAGAAAGTCAACAGTCTTCTCGTGTAGTCTCTGTGGGGAACCAGATTAGCCTGGAGAGTATTCTAATCACCATTCACTTGATTGATCACTAGAGCTGAATCTCCGAACATGTCCAGAGTCTTGATTCTCAAATCAATGGCTTGCTCGATACCCAAGATACAAGATTCATACTCAGCTTCATTATTGGTGCACTCAAAAGTCAGACGAGGGTGAAAGGCATGTGGGCACCTTTCAGAGTGGTAATGATAGCACCAATTCCACTTCCTTTTGCATTGACGGCCCCATCAAACATTAAAGTCCACTTTTCATCTGGATCAGGTCCCTCTTCAACAACTGGCTCTTCACAATCTTTCATCTTGAGGAACATGATGTCTTCATCCGGAAAATCAAACTTCATCGGCTCATAATCATCAATCGGATGTTGAGCAAGATAGTCTGACAGAATACTCCCTTTGATGGCTTTCTGGGATGTATACTGGATGTCGTACTCTGTCAGTACCATTTGCCAACGAGCTACCCTTCCGGTGAGAGCTGGCTTCTCAAATATATACTTGACTGGATCCATTTTGGAGATCAGTAAGGTCGTGTGAGTCAGCATGTATTATCTCAATCGCTTAGCAGCCCATGCAAGTTCACAACATGTCTTTTCAAGCATTGAGTATCTCGACTCGCAATCTGTGAATTTTTTACTCAGGTAGTAGATGGCATGCTCTTTCCTACCTGTCTCGTCGTGTTGACCGAGAACACAACCCATGGAATTATCAAGTACTGTCAAATACATAATCAGCGGTCTCCCTGGGACTGGAGGCATAAGGATTGGAGGATTCTACAAATACTCTTTTATCTTCTCGAAAGCCCTTTGGCAATCATCATTCCACCTGATGGTCTGATCTTTTCTCAACAATTTGAATATTGGCTCACACGTGGCTGTTAGGTGAGAGATGAACCTTGCAATGTAGTTCAACCTTCCTAAGAAACCACGGACTTGTTTTTCTGTTCTTGGCTCAGGCATTTCTTGTATGCTTTCACTTTAGTCGGATCCACCTCAATCCCTTTTTCACTAACAATAAAACCCAACAGTTTTCCAGATCTCACCCCGAAAATACACTTGTTCGGATTAAGCCTCATCTTGAATTTCCTCAAACGCTCAAACAGTTTCTGCAAATTCACCAGATGTTCTTCTTCCGTCTGAGATTTGGCAATCATATCATCAACATAAACCTCGATTTCATGATGAATCATATCATGGAAAAGAGTTACCATAGCTCATTGATATGTTGCCCCAACATTTTTCAGACCAAACGGCATCACCTTATAGCAGAAGGTGCCCCATGGGGTTATAAAAGTTGTCTTCTCCATGTCTTCTGGTGCCATCTTAATTTGATTATAGCCAGAAAAGCCATCCATGAAGGAGAATACCGAGAACTGAGTCGTGTTATCCACCAAAACATCGATGTGAGGTAATGGGAAATCATCTTTAGGGCTAGCTCTGTTCAGATCCCGGTAGTCGACACACATCCGTACCTTTCCGTCCTTCTTAGGTACCGGAACGATATTTGCAACCCATGGCGGATAATTTGTAACCGCTAGAAACCCTGCATCCAATTGTTTTTGCACTTCTTCCTTTATCTTGACAGCCATCTATGGTCTTGTTCTTCTGAGCTTCTGCATGACCGAAGGACAATCCTCTTTGAGAGGCAAACGGTGTACCACAATGTCTGTGTCAAGCCCTGGCATGTCCTGATTAAACCAAGCGAAGATGTCAACATACTCTTGCAGCAATTCAATCAGCCCTTTCTTCACATTATCTTCCAAAGTAACCCTTATCTTGATCTCTCTCTTGACATCCTCGGTGCCGAGTATAAGACCCCAAATTTTTCCCTAAGATCCCTCATGGCATCATAATATTGCACTTGCATTGCCTCAAGGATCATTAGCATCTTGGTTCCCCTTGCCTTTGGGTGGGACTCCTTGTGAGTGTTTTGAGATCACCAAGCATGCTTGAATTGTATATCATTGCTTTTCTTATTTTGTTTACTAACCAAAAACACAAAAATATGTCACTAACATCTTTTGTTTGTAGCTTGAGCAATCACAAGGTCCAAAGCTTCTAGGAGATCATTGGTACAAAGACATGATCAAGAGGAGATGATAGCAAGCATGGTAATGGTTCCCAAAGCTCTCATCCATCAAATATTCCTCCCTAGTACATCAATTCATCATTTTGATCAAAGCAAGTCAAAGGGCTTGAGGTCTTGTTCTTCAAGAAAATCCTAATTCATCTGTGCACCACAATGCCTTGCTCATGAAGCAACCTCAGCCCATGGTCAAATATAAGCAAGGGAAGTTCTTTAACTCTTCATTTCATGCATATTTTAACTTATTTGAGTGTCCTCAATCATCAATTCATCAAGATATGGGTTGTGGACTTGAGAAGTTGATCAGTCAATTCATCTGACTATTTTGAAATGCACTGAGACCTAACTTTTGATGTGTTGGTCAAATGGAGATGATTCCAAAAGCAAACGTGTTCTTACGGACAATATGAACAACTTTCATGTTCATCAAAATTTGATTTGAAGCATGGAAGGTCATCATCCATTCCAAAATATTATAGGTCATTTTGACTAAAACCCTAATTTTGGGTCAACTTCCCAAGGACACAACTCATTCATATTTTATGATTTTGAGGTGGGATCAAATGCATTGGAAAGCTTAAGATGTCTAAATCAAATTTTATGTTGAACAAAATTTCAAAATCTCAAAGTAAATACATGTGATAATGCAAGACATTATAGGTCCTTTTTGACCAAATGCATTGAAAGTCAAAAAAGTCCAACTTCAAGTGCCCATAACTCTTTCATAAAAAATCCAAATGATGCAAAATTTAAGTACATTTTGATTGTCTTGAAAAGTTATACAACGTTTATGTTGGAGGTTTTTACATTTGAGGCATGCAACATCAAAACATAGGGGCTTGAAAATTGGCCAATTTTAGAAACCTTGCCTTGACATGTCATGCACCTTGCACTTTAAACTCAAATTTCATAAATTTCCACACTTCAAATGGATTTTTGCCCAACATAACAATTGTTCCTTACATCAAGACCTTTCCAACCATTACTCACATGATCATGTTTGGATTTTTTCATTGGGACTTTCGACGAGATGAATGTTTAGGTACAAATGAGAAATTCACTTGAAATCTTGGTACATAAGCAATTGCCTTGCAAGTCACACGTCCAATTTCATTTGGCTGATGCTCAGAATTCATTTGGCATTGTTTTTGGGCCTTGTGCATGATCATGCAAGCCCATGCAATGAAGCTCCACATGCCATGCACACGGATTGATCACATTCTCCTTGCCACTTCCTCTATAAATAGAGACTTCATTCCATTCATTTCACACACCTGATTTAACCTGAAATGCTGCAGAATTCTCTCCATAGCCATCACTAAAGAAGCAATTTCATTTTTCTCAAATTTTTTAGATCTAAAATTCAACTTCATCTGGTTGAATTCTTAGATCTAATGCTTCTAAACCTTCATCATTCATCTCATTGAACTTCTGTTTTGGTAAAGCAAGCAAAGAATCAAGTCCAATTCTCCAGAAATCAAGCTTACTATTCAACTGGTATTTTCTTCGAATCTCTCATTTCTGTGATCTATTTGCTTGGCCAAAATGTTTTCTGAAGTCCTCACTTGAGAGGCAAGCTAGTGGTAGCTTCAATTTTGCTTTTCCTTGATCTGCATTTTGCATACCTGAATCTTCCACCTCAGATTTCTCCATTTATAGGAATCTTGAGTGTGATTCAAGGTTACAGGGGTGATGTACATCACCCCAGCTTCATTTTGGTATAAGGATCGTGCATTTTCATTAAGGTTTGAAAACCTGCAAAATTGACCGGAATCTGGAGGCTCACCGGAGAAGAAGGTGGCTCCGGTGGCCGCCTGTTGCCAGTTTGAATTCTGGCCATTGGATGTGTTTCCCAGATCGAATCCTGACCATTGCTTATTATGACTTTTCTTTGGTTTCCATGTGATTGCATTGACTGTGGATTACCATGAGCGCGCGCCTCTGGATCCTTGGATCTGCCAGCTCAATTAATGAGCTCAGATCCAAGGGCTCTCGTTTTTTCCAATTCCTAATTTCTGTTTTTATTTTCTTAAATTCCATTTTATTTCAAAAATCAATATCTCTTTCATTTTTAATCCAAAAATTATGGGACCAATTGCATTATTTCCCAAATAATTTATAGTTTCTATTTCTGATTTTTAACATTTTTTATTTTGTCATTTGATATTTTTTGTGAATTTTCTCTTTTCTGGTTATTCTTAATTCATTTTAAATAGTTTTTGATATTCAAAAAAATACAAAAAGATTTTCCTAACCTATTTGAATGATGATGGATCTATGAAAAATATTCTCATCAATTTTTAAATTTATTTGAGATTTATTTGAGATTTTAGTTCAATTAGGTTATTTTTATTCATTTTTAATTGATTAAAAATAGTTTCTGACTTTTAAAAATGCTGAAATTTTTTGTCAAACTTTGTTTGACCTTGTTGAACTTGGGATAAATTACTTGGACCTTTCAAGGTTGATTTGAAGTGATTTTGAAGTTTGACCTTTCCTTTATTTTTAATTCAAGATCAATTTTAAATATTAAAAAATGCCAAAAATGGTTTATTCATTTCTTGACTCCCAATCTTCATCTCACTTCTGTTTTTGATTGTTTGACCTTGACTTTCAATGTTATTGGTCAACATATGAGGATTGGTACATTGTATTTCATTTAATGCACTTTAATTTTGCCATTTCCATTTCTCTTATCCATCTTCTCCTTCTTCTTCTTCTTCTACTTCTTTTCTTCTTGATCAATGAGTTGAAGGTTGATAAGTTAGCATTGGTTAGGGATATTTAATCTTCCTTGATTCAAATCTAATTCATCTTGATCAATTGATCAAGTGAATGGATTTGTATTAAGGATAGGTTGTCTTCTAAATCATGCAAAAGGCTTAAACCAATACAAGATCAATTCTCATTTTCTTTTTGGCATGGCAAGTTGTTGGAACTTGGTTCTCTAATCAAGACTTCTAACTTGTGTTGTTGCCTACATTATTATTGACCGGCCTCAGATAGTTGTGACTTCTACATAAGTCCAATTACGATTGCTTAACATAGCGCTAAATTTGCCTTATGGCACACTAACTACTAACACTAACTATTGACAATTAACATTTACTTTATGCAATTTACTTTTATGCAATTTACTATTCTTGCACATATTATCCATTTGCTTTTCTCTTTGCTCATTTGAGCACATGTTTATGTTAATGCCATTTGCCTTTTGCTCACTTGAGCACATAATTGTGTATATATTTTTGTGCTTGTGTTTTGTTTTGATTGTTGTGGACCAAATGCAAAGAAATGGACTTAGTTTCTAGGACTTTCCCTATGCAAAGAAATGGAGAATTGGACTTAGATTCTAGGACCTTCCTTATGCAAAATTGGAGTAAAAGGATCTTAATGGTGAAGATGGATTGGAAGGACCAAATCTCTAAACTCACTCTTGTCCATTCTTGTTTTACTTCATGGAACTTTTGATGTGTGTGCTTTTGTGCTAGGAGTTTCCATTTAAGCTTAATTGGAGGACCATTGCCATGTTCATCCAAGTGGAAGATACAAGATACATTGAGGATCTTTTAAGAGACTTGTTTGATTGCTTATGCTTTGTGGTTGCTTATTCCAAAGGATGGGAGCTACTTGGATCATCAATATGATCTCAAGAGAGGGACTCCATTGTGGTTTTGATTCTTCATCCCTTCTCTTTTTGTTTTACTTAGGACTTAGCCCTTCTTCTTCTTCTCTCACTCTAACCCAAGCCAAAACTTTTTGTGCAAACATTTAACCATTGTTTTCAAACATTAAAAACCTAAGCCTTATGCTTTTGATTTTCAAACTTTCTTTTCATAACACTTATGTTGAATTGAACCTTTAAGTCAACTTTGACCATTTTTGTATATACTCCTAATTGGTAAATATAACCCATTCAAATGCCTTTTGTGGTTCCAATGACCACTTTCTTAATCAAAAATCTTTCATAACCTTTAGCTATTAGGTTTGAGTTATCCTTGTGGTAGATGTAATACTCACCTATATCCTTAGTGATGGACAATAAGTCTTCCATGCTTATTATAGGGTTAACCCCTCCCTAGCATGTTGAAGTTATCCTCACATGGTGGATTTGTGGTTTGGTTGAGTTTTCTCCCTTTGATAACAAAAGACCTTAAGGCTTTTGGACCAATCAATTCACCCACTTGTTTTGAGATTTTTACCCCGAACTACGAGGTTTTGATCCTAATCTTTTTATAAGATGGTACGTAGGCAATGGGTTTATCCATCCAAACACAAAATGTAAATAACTTGTATATTCTCTTCTCATTTCTTCAATCATGTTTGCACAAACAAAAATTTTCACAAAACAACAACCTTTGCAACAAGTATGAAAAGGGCTCCCTAGGAGTACCTAGGATGTTTTGGGTGCCTAACACCTTCCCATTGCATAACCAACTCCCTTACCCGGATCTATGTTCTCTTTTACTAGTTTTTGTTAAAACTTTTAGGTTTTTGTTCGCTTTCTAACCATTCCTTTGGATAAATAGAAGTGCGGTGGCGACTCGACTTATATGATTTACCTTGGATTTAGTCAATATCTCTAATGGTAACGAATACCCCGCTACAGAAAAGTGGCAACTCTGCGGGGGAAGAATCATTTGCCTAGTGGGTCTTGCCAACTTTTCATGCTTGTTGTATTGTATTTGTTTTGTGACATATTTTTGTGCAATTTGGGATTACTGTATTGTATGTAATGATTGATTTGCTTGATATTAATTCCTTGTATGCTTGGTGATCTTTGTGAGATGAGTTCTATACCCGGACTCGAGTGCACTTAGGATAGGAGAATGGCGTAGTCTTGTTGGCTTGTGTGGAGTTATTCCTTAGCAAGTTAACTTGCAAGTCCATTCACTTGGTGGAGGTTTTATTGGGACCAATAATGTCACACAAGTAAGTTGTGGTTAGACATTACTCTTTCCAATATAGACCTTAGAAGCCAAGGACCTTACTTTACCAAGCCCATCTTGGTCTATTTTTAGGATGTAGTGCGAAAGTCGTTCAAGTGTAATATTTGATACGATTGTTACGCGATACTACACTCATAAGAGTCTCTCTTGAGAATATTTTTGGAATACGAGTAGTCGTTTCTCCGATAATATCCGAAAGATGGGATGATGACTATGGGAACCTCTTGTAGAACATGTCTGGTAGGTAAACCCTAGTACACTCCCTTTGGGGTGGTTTTTAACTTAAACCCCATGCTCGTGACTTGCAACAAACCCTTGATTCATGGTTGATCCGTTCATGTATCCTTAATATCAATGGAACTTGGGTGTAGATAAGGTGTAAACCGTAATTCACCAAAATGGATGATTGATATTAAGGATAACATGATCCATCCTGTGACCTTTGTTTGGTGTGCTTTGCTTGATCCTTGAGTGTGATTGGTGCATTCATGCACTCATTTGCATCCATATCATCAATAATGAAGAAAATTTTCAAGGAACTTAAGGGGTTTATTTGCAAAAAATTTCAGACATGGAAAGACAAAGAAGGAATACAAAGAAGTACAGCTTCAGACAACCAGATTTGAAAGGGTTAAGGAATCTGACATCCTATGTATTGGATCCTTTGGGCTTCAAAGCTCGTTTTGGGAAGCTTCTTCCTCTTCTGACTACTCAGGTGGATGAAGGGTTGATGAGTGTATTGGTGCAGTTTTATGATCCCTTGTATCGTTGCTTCACGTTTCCGGATTTCCAGCTTTTACCTACGCTTGAGGAGTATGCCTATCTTGTGGGTATACCTATTCTAGACCAGTTGCCGTTCAGTGGCTTGGAGAGTATTCCTACTTCTCAAGAGATAGCTGACATGTTGCACATAGATGAATCTCTGGTTGGTGCTCATATGACTACCAAAGGTGGAATTCAAGGTCTCCCTTCTGAGTTCCTCATTGCTCAAGCTACTATATATGGGAAGGCCATGAGTGAGGATTCCTTTGAAGCCATATTTGTACTTCTCATCTATGGATTGGTATTGTTCCCCAACATCGACAAGTTTGTGGATGTGAACGCTATTAGGATCTTTTCTACTCTTAATCCTGTTCCGACTCTGTTGGTGATACCTATTTCTCTTTGCACATGAGGAATGCAAAGGGTGGTGGCGCCATTGTGTGTTGTTTACCTTTGTTGTATAAGTGGTTTATTTCTCACTTACCGCAGACGGTCGCCTTCAAGGAGAACAAAGGATGTCTACGGTGGTCCACGAGACTTATGTCTCTCACCAATGATGATATCTCTTGGTATAACCGTGTGTATGATGGTGTGCAGATTATCGACTCTTGTGGTGAATTCTCCAATGTACCTCTTCTTGGTACATGTGGTGGGATCAACTACAACCCTGTTTTAGCATGTCGTCAGCTTGGGTTCCCCCTGAAGGATAAACCTAATAACATTCTGTTAGAGGGTGTGTTCTTTCAGGAGGGTAAAGATCCCCAATGCTTGAAGGGCAGAATGGTCCGCGCTTGGCGCAAGATTCATAGGAAAGGAAGGAAAGAGTTGGGTCCTAAGAAATGTGTCGCTTTGGAGCCTTACACTGCTTGGGTTAGGAAGAGAGCTTCTGAGTATCTCATGCCTTACGAGTATCCGAGACCTACACCTTTGGTTATGGTTGGGCCTTCAACCCTCCCTAACCAAGAAGTAGAGGAATTGAGGGACGAAGACCGATCACGTGCTTGGATCCGTGAACGCGAAGAGTTGCTTCAGCAGATTAAGGAGAAGGATGCTTTGATAGAGTTCCTCGAACATCAGGTTATTGATGATCCTAATGATGCATGGACTTCTCTACTTCCTCAGTCTTCCAAGTTTTGAAAGAGGAAGTATGATCGACTCGCCAAAGAGAAGGCGGATATGGAGGAAGCCTACGAGAGGGAGGTGAAGAGACTTCGCGCATCCTATCTTCCTGTGTCCTGAGCTTTAGATGATTGTTTCTAGGGATCCATAGGATGATTATTTTCCTTTTCTCTTGTATATGATTGACAATGTTGTACTTCTTTTCCCTGATATTATTTTATGAGATATTTCCATATGTGATAAATGTTTAATATTTCCAAAATTTACAAATAAAACCCTAGAGTCCCTTTGAAATAAAAACAAATCATATGCACAAACATTGCATGCATCATGTGCATAAGCAGGTTTTGTTCCCGGCTTCTTGTCCTGTGGTCTAACTCTGTGTTCTTCATTTATTTTGAAGACAAGTTGACTCACCGATACTACACTAGAGCCAACATTTCAAGACTGATGGATCATTTGGAACAAGAGAACCGCGAGCTGAAAGAGGAAGTGGCCAGATTAAGTGCCTTGATGGAGTCATTCATGGCTGCCCAGAGCCAGTCCTCTCCGACGCCTTCAACTCCTCCCCAGAGGACAATCATCTCTGAGATTGTCTCCTCAACTATGCCTGCAGCCAGTGCACATTTTACTTCAGCGGCCATGCCAGCCGGATTCCCGTGGGGGATTCCTTCCAATTTTATGCCTGAGGGTCCTGCTCTAACTTTTGCTTCTATGTCGGCATCTAGCCCGGTCCTTGCTGTTCCTCCTCCTGTCGTGCATACTATACCCAGAGTAGACGACACCATCTATCATTCTGAGTCGTCTGAAGGCCCGGATGTCTATGAGAAGATGGACGCTATGAACGATCAATTTCTTGAGCTTCGCAAGGAATTGAAAACTCTCATGGGAAAGGATCTTTTCGGTAAGTCTGCTGCCGAACTGTGCTTGGTCCCTAATGTGAAGATCCCTGTAAAATTCAAGGTCTCTGACTTTGAAAAATACAAGGGAAATACTTGTCCTCTCAGCCACCTGGTCATGTATGCCAGGAAGATGTCAACTCAGACCGACAACGATCAGTTACTCATCCACTACTTTCAGGACAGTCTGTCCGGTGCCGCCCTGCGTTGGTATATGGGTTTAGACAGCACGAACATTCGATCCTTTAACGACCTTGGCGAGGCCTTCATCAAGCAGTACAAGTACAATGTGGATATGGCTCCCGATAGGGATCAATTGAGGGCCATGTCCCAGAAGGACAAGGAAACATTTAAAGAATACGCCCAGAGGTGGCGAGAGTTAGCAGCACAGATTGTGCCCCCCTGGAAGACAAGGAAATGACCAAGATCTTTTTGAAGACCTTGAGTTCTTTTTATTATGAGCGGATGATCTCTAGCACTCCTTCTGACTTCACCGAGATGGTGAATATGGGGATGCGTTTAGAAGAAGGGGTTAGAGAAGGGCGTCTAACCAGAGAAGAAGGCTCTTCTGCTAAACGTTATGGGGCGTTTGCGAAGAAGAAAGATGGAGAGGCACATGCTGTGACCTCCCATGTGAAACTAAGAAGACCCTCGGTGAGGAGGAAGACCGTGCGTCCCGCCGGTAACCAGCACCAGGTGGCTCATATAGCACATGTTTTCAGAGATAATCAGCAGTACCAGCAACATAACAACAATCAGCAACCACATCCGCAATATCAGCAACAACAGCACTGACCGCAGCAGCAGGCCTATCAGCCTCGAAACAGTAATCAAACCAGCACGAGTTACGAGAGGAAAAGGGTCACCTTTGATCCTATTCCAATGACGTATGCAGAATTATATCCCTCCTTGATAGAGAGGAAGTTGATTACTCCGAGAGACCCACCAGCTATACCTGCTAACCCCCAATGGTGGTATAAGCCTGAATTACACTATGTCTACCATTCTGGTGCTCCCGGCCACGACGTGGAGAATTGTTACCCTTTGAAGACCAAGGTTCAAGACCTTGTGAGGTGTGGCCTTCTGTGTTTCGAGGACGTAAGTCCTAATGTGAAGAAGAACCCATTGCCCGAGCATGGGAAATCTGTCAATATGGTCCAGGACTGCCCTGGCAAGTACAAAGTCAAATATGTCAGTCATATTCGATAGTATCTTGTCGAAATGCATCGTTTGCTATGTGATTACATTCATTATGAGCACGACCATGATAGATGTCGAGTATGCTCTGTTAACCGATTGGGTTGTCGCCAGGTGCGCAAGGATATTCAGGAAATGCTGGATGAAGGAGTCATTGAGATTCTTCAGAATAGGAATGTTGACGAAGATGAGCCTGAGGTCAACGTAATTTCCCCAGTATTCCGGATGCCCGACCCTGTTATCATCAAGTATGATGGTAGCAAGCAGAAGGCTTCTCCTGTTCTTATCATTAAGCCTGTCGATCCGGTACCATACTCTTTCGAAAAAGTAATTCCCTTTCGTTACAACGTTGTTGCTGTAGAAGATGGGAAAGAAGTGTCCTTACCATCTTCCTCTGTTGTTAATATCGCGGATGTTAGTGGTTTGACCCGCAGCGGTCGTGTGTTTTCAGCACCTCCCAAGCCCCAGGCTAATGCTGATTTTGTTGAACGCCCGATTGGGAATGCTGTGAGCACCCCGAATCCGGCACCTGTTGTTAGGCCCTCCTCTACATTGATAACTCCTACTTCTGTTGGCCCGAGCGGCAATATGAAAGAAGACTATGATGAGATGCTGAGACTCATCAAGAAAAGTGAGTACAATGTTGTAGACCAGCTTCTACAAACACCATCCAAGATATCGGTGTTATCTTTGCTCTTGAATTCAGAACCACACCGAGAGGCTCTGCAGAGAGTTTTGGATGTGGCATATGTAGATCATGATGTCACAATAGAACAATTCGATAGCATTGTTGCAAACATTACTGCTTGTAACAATTTGAGTTTCTGTGACTCTGATCTCCCTGAGGAGGGAAGAGACCACAACTTGGCTTTACACATATCTATGAATTGCAAAGACGACGCCATGTCCAATGTGCTGGTGGACATTGAGTCATCACTGAATGTATTGCCAAAAACCACTCTCTCGAAGCTGTCATATCAATTATCTCCCATGAGGCAGAGTGGAATTGTTGTGAAAGCGTTCGATGGGTCGCGTAAAACGGTGATTGGGGAAGTTGATCTCCCAATCAAAATTGGACCAAGTGATTTCCAGATCACCTTCCAGGTTATGGATATCCACCCATCGTATAGCTGTCTCTTAGGCAGACCATGGATTCACGAGGCAGGCGCCATGACATCCACCCTACACCAGAAACTGAAATTTGTGAAGAATAAGAAACTGGTGGTGGTAGGGGGAGAAAAGGCTCTCCTGGTCAGCCACTTGTCTTCCTTCTCATATATAGATGCTGAGGATGAAGTTGGAACTCCTTTCCAAGCTTTATCTATAGCTGAGCCTATTGAGAAGAGAACTCTTTCATTTGCTTCCTATAAAGATGCAAAGTTGGCCATTGAGTGTGGTGCAACTGCTGGTTTAGGAAAAATGATTGAGCTAGAAGACAATAAGTCTCGGGCTGGCATAGGCTTTTCTTCTGGGGTCTTCAACACCAAAGGGTTGTTCAAGAGTGGGGGTTTCATCCACACCGGTCAGGATGAAGAAGCTGCTGCTGTCTTGGAAGAAGATACAGAGGATTCTGGCAATTTCATCATCCCTGGAGGGGTCTGCAATAATTGGGTCGTTGTGGATGTTCCTATAGTTATCCATAAGTCAACGTAATGATCATTTTGTTTAAAAAACTCTCCTCCCATGCCAAAAGGAGGGGTGATGACATTGTTGGCACATAAATACAATGATATTTTCATTCAATAAATTCATGTTAAATGTTTGTTTTTCCAATTATTTTCCCTTTTCGTTTTTTGCATGAAATTGGTGATCACATAAAACCCTAAAAAACAAAATAAAATCAATCTTTTCATCTGCATAATGATTTGCCTTGTTTGATTTCTAAAAGCTTTTCATATCCAAAATCATTATGCAGGTTGATCAAACCCGTTGAACATAATGATCCAACACCATCTCCCAATTTTGAGTTCCCTGTATTTGAGGCGGAAGAAGATGATGTTAAAGAGATTCTTGACGAGATTACCCGTCTACTTGAGCATGAAGAGAAGATCATTCAGCCGCATCTCGAGAATCTGGAAACAGTCAACTTGGGGTCTGAGGATTGTGTTCGGGAAGTGAAGATTGGGGCACTCCTTGAAGAATCTATTAAGAAAAGGTTGATTGAATTGCTACGAGAATATGTTGACGTCTTCGCTTGGTCGTATGAAGACATGTCAGGTCTAGATACTGATATTGTGCAACATTTCCTACCTTTGAAGCCTGAGTGCGTGCCTGTGAAGCAGAAGCTCAGAAGAACTCATCCTGATATGGCAGTGAAGATCAAAGAAGTTCAGAAGCAAATTGATGCGGGGTTTCTGGTGACTTCTACATATCCTCAATGGGTGGCCAATATTGTGCCCGTGCCTAAGAAAGATGGAAAAGTCCGGATGTGTGTGGACTATAGAGACTTGAATAAAGCTAGTCCGAAAGATGATTTTCCTCTACCACACATTGATATGTTGGTAGACAATACAACTAAATTCAATGTTTTCTCATTTATGGATGGATTTTCCGGATATAACCAGATCAAGATGGCACCCGAGGATATGGAGAAGACAACATTCATCACACCTTGGGGAACATTCTGTTATCGAGTGATGCCCTTCGGTTTGAGGAACGCCGGAGCCACGTATCAACGAGCTATGACCACCTTGTTTCATGATATGATGCACAAGGAGATTAAGGTATATGTTGACGATATGATTGCTAAGTCAAGAACGGAAGTTGAACATGTAGAGCACTTGTTGATGCTTTTTCAACGTTTGAGAAAGTACAAGCTCCGTCTGAACCCCAACAAGTGTACATTTGGAGTCCGTTCCGGCAAGTTATTGGGCTTTATTGTTAGTGAAAGAGGTATTGAGGTTGATCCTACAAAGGTCAAAGCAATACAAGAGATGCCTGTGCCCAAAACTGAGAAGCAAGTCCGAGGTTTCCTTGGCCGCTTGAATTATATTTCCATATTCATATCCCACATGACTGCCACATGTGCGCCGATATTCAAGCTCCTCCGGAAAGATCAGTCTCATGATTGGACCGAGGATTGCCAGAAAGCTTTCGACAGTATTAAAGAGTATTTGTCTAAACCTCCGATCCTATCTCCGCCCGTGGAAGGGAGACCTTTGATCATGTATCTAACTGTTCTTGAAGACTCAATGGGTTGTGTCCTCGGTCAGCAAGACGAATCAGCGAAGAAGAAGTATGTTATTTACTACCTGAGCAAGAAGTTCACTGATTGTGAGTCTCGATACTCAATGCTTGAGAAGACATGATGTGCTTTGGCTTGGGCTGCTAAGCGCTTACGCCAGTATATGATAAATCATACGACTTGGTTGATATCCAGAATGGATCCAATCAAGTATCTCTTTGAGAAGCCTGCTTTAACCGGGAGGATTGCCCGTTGGCAGATGTTGTTATCTGAGTATGATATTGAGTATCGAGCTCAGAAGGCTATTAAAGGTAGTATCTTGGCTGACCACTTGGCACATCAGCCGATCGAGGATTATCAGTCAGTTCAGTATGACTTCCCAGATGAGGAGATTCTGTATTTGAAAACGAAATATTGTGATGAGCCTACACTCGATGAAGGGCAAGATCCTGGTTCCCGATGGAGTATGGTATTTAATGGCGCTGTAAATCAGTATGGAAATGGTATTGGGGCAGTGATTATTACTCCTCAGGGCACACATATTCCTTTTACAGCAAGGCTAACTTTCAAATGCACGAATAATATGGCGGAGTATGAGGCCTGCATTATGGGATTGGAGGAATGCATTGATCTAAGGATCAAGCATCTTGATGTATATGGTGATTCGGCCCTCGTTGTTAATCAGATTAAGGGTGAATGGGAAACGAATCAGCCTGGTCTCATTCCATATAGAGATTATGCGAGGAGGATTTCAACGTTCTTTATTGAGGTTGACTTCCATCATATTCCTCGAGATGAGAATCGGATGGCAGATGCTCTTGCTACGCTAGCTTCGATGATTGTGGTAAAAGTTTGGAATGAAGTCCCCAATATCACTGTGATGCGCTTGGACAGACCAACTCATGTATTTGCAGCAAAAGAAGCGAAAGATGATAAGCCATGGTATTATGACATCAAGTGTTTCCTTCAGAACCAGGTTTACCCGCCTGGGGCATCTGTGAAAGATAGGAAGACTTTGAGGAGATTGTCAGGCAGTTTCTACCTCAATGGCGAAGTGCTTTATAAGAGAAATTTTGACATGGTTCTGCTCAGATGCGTGGATAGACACGAAGCATACCTGTTAATGACTGAGGTCCATGAAGGTTCATTTGGTACTCATTCCAATGGACATGCCATGGCTAGAAAGATGTTGAAAGCAGGCTACTATTGGCTGACAATGGAGTCTGACTGCTGCAAATACGTGAAGAAATGCCATAAGTGTCAGACTTACGCGGATAAGATTCATATTCCTCCGACACTTCTGAATGTGATTTCGTCACCATGGCCCTTCTCCATGTGGGGAATTGACATGATTGGCATGATAGAGCCGAAAGCGTCCAACGGGCACAGATTCATTCTCGTAGCAATTGATTACTTCACCAAATGGGTTGAAGCGGCATCATATGCAAATGTGACCAGGCAGGTGGTAGTGAAGTTTATCAAGAATCAGCTTATATGTTGCTATGGTGTGCCAGATAAGATCATTACTGATAATGGATCTAACTTGAATAACAAAATGATGAAAGGGCTGTGTAGTGAATTCAAGATTGCACACCATAATTCTTCTCCTTATAGACCCAAGATGAACGGGGTTGTTGAAGCTGCTAATAAGAATATCAAGAGGATTATCCAGAAGATGGTTGTCAAGTATAAGGATTGGCATGAGATGTTGCCATTTTCTTTGCATGGATATCGTACATCTGTCCGCACTTCAACAGGGGCAACCCCTTTCTCTCTTGTTTATGGCATGGAGGTTGTACTCCCAGTAGAGGTGGAGATCCCATCAATGAGAGTCTTGATGGAAGCCAAGTTGACTGATGCTGAATGGGTTCAGAGTCGTTATGACCAGCTGAATTTAATAGAAGAGAAGAGATTGACTGCCATGTGCCACGGTCAGTTATATCAGCAGAGAATGAAGAAAGCTTTTGATAAGAAGGTAAAGCCTCATGTGTTCCGAGAAGGTGACCTTGTGCTCAAGAAAGTCTTGTCTTTCGCGCCCGATTCCAGGGGCAAGTGGACTCCAAACTATGAAGGTCCATATGTTGTTAAGAGAGCCTTTTCAGGCGGTGCGTTGATACTTACAACTATGGATGGGGAGGATTTCACTCGTCTTGTGAACTCAGATGCAGTCAAGAAATACTTCGCCTAAAACTAAAAACAGAATAGCTCGCTAAGTTGAAAACCCGAAAGGGCGGCTTAGGCAAAAATGAGCGTCTCGGTGGATTGAAAACCCGAAAGGGCGGTCCAGGCAAAAGTTAGAGACATAAAAAAAATGAATATTTGTATCCCGCTAGATTGAGTACCTCACCCTGGGGCAATCTAGGCAAAAATTAGGGATTTGGCAAGTAACTGCATCCTGACAAGACTTTGTTCTACAACTGTCATCCGTCGGGGATTCTTGCTCATTCGTCATCAACCGAAGCTTTGAATACATCGAATTCAGAATTGGTGGGGAGATAGTAATTATGTTCAATGTAGCCCTTTTCCAATATATATCACCAATTTCAAATTTGTAAAGATCTATGGACTCTTGCCATCTGCAGACTACCATTCCATCAAATAAACTTGAGCCTTTTATCCAATTATTTGCACTCTTATTTGTTTCTATTCAACAAACGTTTTGCATGCTTATAATTGAGAAAATATCATTGTTTCGAAAAATGAATTTTTCATAACTTGTTTTTAAACAAAGTGAACATTCACAATGATGAAAAGGATACTTAGGAGATTCTTAGTGCTCTCCCAAGGATGGTATGATCTCCAACAGAGTAAGACATTTGTTCATATCCCTGGCATGACTGTACTTTCTTCCTCTGAAGCCCTGAGTGGTATGCTTGTTGAGATGTTCACCACTCTCCCCTTCAGCGGGGTAGCAACCTTTCCTCCTCAGCAGATGTGATCTCTTTGGTGGGTACGGTACTTAGTGGCTGATCCCCAGAATCTCTTTATCCCTCGGATAGATTCCCTAGTAGAGTTGCTTATGTGGCGGAAGTGATCCCCTTATAAACTCTTTTCCCCAGCTGTGACCGATGATTCCTCCCCTGTAGAGATTTCTTTGCTTCCTGGTATCTCTGATTCCCGGCAGATTGGATACTCTCTGGTGATTTTGGCTTTCTCTCTTGAGATGTAGTACCGGATGTTTGCGTGTTGATTCCTGTGAAGCCTGTTCGTGTTAGAAATGTCTGTTTGTCAGCATTCATCATACATAAATTACGCATGTGTGCATATAACTTTTCAACACTCGGATGTTCATATTGCATTTTTTTCCATATATCTTTTGGTTGTTATCCGCTGCTAGTTGGTAATACATTCCCCAAGCAGATGTCGGTGGTTGATCCCTCAATGTAGAGAGTCAGCCCATTAAGCAGAAAGTGTTTATATTTCCTTCCGCATTCCCCACTGAGTTATATCCTCGTGGACGACGGTTGTTTTCGCTTCCTCCCAACATATATATTGGGATGGGTTCCCTATTGAGTTATATCCTCACTAGGACGAGTCTTGATTCAGTTTGCCTCTTTGGTTTGATCCTAAATTGGCCTCTTGTGACTGTTTCCTGTGTTTCCCCGTGATATAAATGAATAATTGCTTAGTAATCAGTAATCATTCATCTTATCCCCGGCAGAATATGTGGTTCTCTACCCATATACCGGTAGTTGTAAACCCTATTTTCTCCCCTTTGCAGAGTTAACCTTTTTGTTCATCCTAAGTTGATGACGGTTACTTTTCCGTGGTTTTCTACCTAGTATCCGGTAGATGTAATCCCCCCCTTGACGGTTATCATTATCCAATATTCGGTATTGATATTCCCTCCTTCTTTTGAATAATTGCTCTGATTAAGCAATCTTATCTCCGACAGGCCCTCTTTCATACCGGTTGTCGGTAATGTTTGTTGCTCCCCTTGATTAGTCATCTTTATATACCTAGTTTTGGTATCCCGATGCCTTTCTCTTTGTCGGTCGATTTATCCTTTATTAACCCAGTAATTGGTTGTGGATAATCTTCTATGCGAGTGTATTATCTACGTTTTGACGGTAATAGATAATATATCTCATGCACTCTTTGGTCGAAGCTTTTGTTCTTCCCCAGTTGAGTAAGATTCGTATCCCTGTTTTGGAATCGAATGTCCATCCCTTAATCGAGTTTGCTTTTTGCCCTCTTTTTGGATGATGAGTGTTTTGGGAATATTCCCCAATTCACGCTTTGGTTGGTCACCTATTATATGCCCAGTAACCGGCATCCTTGGTGTTCCTTCCTTCCGCTCCCTATTATGACTTTTTGTCCCCTGTGGAGTCAGATTTTCCTGAGTTGAAATATACCTTTTAGGTCTTCCTCAGATGATTTGGTTGATTGATATCTCTCACCCTTATACCGGTCTTAGGTATTCATTCTTCCCGAGCATGTTGTTCTCTCACCCTTATACCGGTGTTCAGATCACACGTCTCTTTGAGCTTATTACCCAGTAACCGGTAATACCTCATCCTGTTGCTTCCCCATAAGAGCCCTTTTTGGATATCCCCAGCGAGGTCCCTTAGTGGCTTATCCTCACTTGAGTCCGGATTTTTATCCGAAGTATCCATTGTGGATAATGTTGCTGTGTTGGCATATTCCCCAACACATGCACCTTCGAGTCAGCTCGAGTCTTTCCATTGGATTTACTCCCTTTGGAATCATGTTCCCCAAGTTTTGAGTCGTGACCTGCTCGCGCGTTTTCACCCTTTACTCCCCTAGAGTCTTTATCTCCCTAGTGAGTGTATTACTCCTATGGATTGTCGATTTCTCCGGATTTCTCTTCTTCTTTTGTGGACACATATCCCCACAGAGTTTGTACTATTTGCATGCATACATCTGCATCATGAGGTCTCTTAGGGACCAAAATTCGTCTCTTTGTTATTATTTAAGCCCATTCTACCCCTTCGAGACAAAGATTTTAACCTTCACTTCTCCTGTTAGAATGACCTTAAATAGGGGCATTTGTAAGACCCCAATTTTTTCCCTAAGATCCCTCATGGAATCATAACATTGCACTTGCATTACCTCAAGGATCATTAGCATCTTGGTTCCCCTTGCCTTTGGGTGGGACTCCTTGTGAGTGTTTTGAGATCACCAAGCATGCTTGAATTGTATATCATTGCTTTTCTTATTTTGTTTACTAACCAAAAACACAAAAATATGTCGCTAACATCTTTTGTTTGTAGCTTGAGCAATCACAAGGTCCAAAGCTTCTAGGAGATCATTGGTACAAAGATATGATCAAGAGGAGATGATAGCAAGCATGGTAATGGTTCCCAAAGCTCTCATCCATCAAATATGCCTCCCTAGTACCTCAATTCATCATTTTGATCAAAGCAAGTCAAAGGGCTTGAGGTCTTGTTCTTCAAGAAAATCCTAATTCATCTGTGCACCACAATGCCTTGCTCATGAAGCAACCTCAGCCCATGGTCAAATATAAGCAAGGGAAGTTCTTTAACTCTTCATTTCATGCATATTTGAACTTATTTGAGTGTCCTCAATCATCAATTCATCAAGATATGGGTTGTGGACTTGAGAAGTTGATCAGTCAATTCATCTGACTATTTTGAAATGCACTGAGACCTAACTTTTGATGTGTTGGTCAAATGCAGATGATTCCAAAAGCAAACGTGTTCTTACGGACAATATGAACAACTTTCATGTTCATCAAAATTTGATTTGAAGCATGGAAGGTCATCATCCATTCCAAAATATTATAGGTCATTTTGACTAAAACCCTAATTTTTGGGTCAACTTCCCAAGGACACAACTCATTCATATTTTATGATTTTGAGGTGGGATCAAATGCATTGGAAAGCTTAAGATGTCTAAATAAAATTTTATGTTGAACAAAATTTCAAAATCTCAAAGTAAATACATGTGATAATGCAAGACATTATAGGTCCTTTTTGACCAAATGCATTGAAAGTCAAAAAAGTCCAACTTCAAGTGCCCATAACTCTTTCATAAAAAATCCAAATGATGCAAAATTTAAGTCCATTTTGATTGTCTTGAAAAGATCTACAACGTTTATGTTGGAGGTTTTTACATTTGAGGCATGCACCATCAAAACATAGGGGCTTGAAAATTGGCCAATTTTAGAAACCTTGCCTTGACATGTCATGCACCTTGCACTTTAAACTCAAATTTCATAAATTTCCACACTTCAAATGGATTTTTGCCCAACATAACAATTGTTCCTTACATCAAGACCTTTCCAACCATTACTCACATGATCATGTTTGGATTTTATTTATTGGGACTTTCGACGAGATGAATGTTTAGGTACAAATGAGAAATTCACTTGAAATCTTGGTACATAAGCAATTGCCTTGCAAGTCACACGTCCAATTTCATTTGGCTGATGCTCAGAATTCATTTGGCATTGTTTTTGGGCCTTGTGCATGATCATTAAAGCCCATGCAATGAAGCTCCACATGCCATGCACACGGATTGATCACATTCTCCTTGCCACTTCCTCTATAAATAGAGACTTCATTCCATTCATTTCACACACCTGATTTAACCTGAAATGCTGCAGAATTCTCTCCATAGCCATCACTAAAGAAGCAATTTCATTTTTCTCAAATTTTTTAGATCTAAAATTCAACTTCATCTGGTTGAATTCTTAGATCTAATGCTTCTAAACCTTCATCATTCATCTCATTGAACTTCTGTTTTGGTAAAGCAAGCAAAGAATCAAGTCTAATTCTCCAGAAATCAAGCTTACTCTTCAACTGGTATTTTCTTCGAATCTCTCATTTCTGTGATCTATTTGCTTGGCCAAAATGTTTTCTGAAGTCCTCACTTGAGAGGCAAGCTAGTGGTAGCTTCAATTTTGCTTTTCCTTGATCTGCATTTTGCATACTTGAATCTTCCACCTCAGATTTCTCCATTTATAGGAATCTTGAGTGTGATTCAAGGTTACAGGGGTGATGTACATCACCCCAGCTTCATTTTGGTATAAGGATCGTGCATTTTCATTAAGGTTTGAAAACCTGCAAAATTGACTGGAATCTGGAGGCTCACCGGAGAAGAAGGTGGCTCCGGTGGCCGCCTGTTGCCAGTTTGAATTCTGGCCATTGGATGTGTTTCCCAGATCGAATCCTGACCATTGCTTATTATGACTTTTCTTTGGTTTCCATGTGATTGCATTGACTGTGGATTACCATGAGCGCGCGCCTCTGGATCCTTGGATCTGCCAGCTCAATTAATGAGCTCAGATCCAAGGGCTCTCGTTTTTTCCAATTCCTAATTTCTGTTTTTATTTTCTTAAATTCCATTTTATTTCAAAAATCAATATCTCTTTCAATTTTAATCCAAAAATTATGGGACCAATTGCATTATTTCCCAAATAATTTATAGTTTCTATTTCTGATTTTTAACATTTTTTATTTTGTCATTTGATATTTTTTGTGAATTTTCTCTTTTCTGGTTATTCTTAATTCATTTTAAATAGTTTTTGATATTCAAAAAAATACAAAAATATTTTTCTAACCTATTTGAATGATGATGGATCTATGAAAAATATTCTCATCAATTTTTAAATTGATTTGAGATTTATTTGAGATTTTAGTTCAATTAGGTTATTTTTATTCATTTTTAATTGATTAAAAATAGTTTCTGACTTTTAAAAATGCTGAAATTTTTTGTCAAACTTTGTTTGACCTTGTTGAACTTGGGATAAATTACTTGGACCTTTCAAGGTTGATTTGAAGTGATTTTGAAGTTTGACCTTTCCTTTATTTTTAATTCAAGTTCAATTTTAAATATTAAAAAATGCCAAAAATGGTTTATTCATTTCTTGATTCCCAATCTTCATCTCACTTCTGTTTTTGATTGTTTGACTTTGACTTTCAATGTTATTGGTCAACATATGAGGATTGGTACATTGTATTTCATTTAATGCACTTTAATTTTGCCATTTCCATTTCTCTTATCCATCTTCTCCTTCTTCTTCTTCTTCTACTACTTCTTTTCTTCTTGATCAATGAGTTGAAGGTTGATAAGTTAGCATTGGTTAGGGAGATTTAATCTTCCTTGATTCAAATCTAATTCATCTTGATCAATTGATCAAGTGAATGGCTTTGCATTAAGGATAGGTTGTCTTCTAAATCATGCAAAAGGCTTAAACCAATACAAGATCAATTCTCATTTTCTTTTTGGCATGGCAAGTTGTTGGAACTTGGTTCTCTAATCAAGACTTCTAACTTGTGTTGTTGCCTACATTATTATTGACCGGCCTCAGATAGTTGTGACTTCTACATAAGTCAAATTACGATTGCTTAACATAGCGCTAAATTTGCCTTATGGCACACTAACTACTAACACTAACTATTGACAATTAACATTTACTTTATGCAATTTACTTTTATGCAATTTACTATTCTTGCACATATTATCCATTTGCTTTTCTCTTTGCTCATTTGAGCACATGTTTATGTTAATGCCATTTGCCTTTTGCTCACTTGAGCACATAATTGTGTATATATTTTTGTGCTTGTGTTTTGTTTTGATTGTTGTGGACCAAATGCAAAGAAATGGACTTAGTTTCTAGGACTTTCCCTATGCAAAGAAATGGAGAATTGGACTTAGATTCTAGGACCTTCCTTATGCAAAATTGGAGTAAAAGGATCTTAATGATGAAGATGGATTGGAAGGACCAAATCTCTAAACTCACTCTTGTCCATTCTTGTTTTACTTCATGGAACTTTTGATGTGTGTGCTTTTGTGCTAGGAGTTTCCCTTTGAGCTTAATTGGAGGACCATTGCCATGTTCATCCAAGTGGAAGATACAAGATACATTGAGGATCTTTTAAGAGACTTGTTTGATTGCTTATGCTTTGTGGTTGCTTATTCCAAAGGATGGGAGCTACTTGGATCATCAATATGATCTCAAGAGAGGGACTCCATTGTGGTTTTGATTCTTCATCCCTTCTCTTTTTGTTTTACTTAGGACTTAGCCCTTCTTCTTCTTCTCTCACTCTAACCCAAGTCAAAACTTTTTGTGCAAACATTTAACCATTGTTTTCAAACATTAAAATCCTAAGCCTTATGCTTTTGATTTTCAAACTTTCTTTTCATAACACTTATTTTGAATTGAACCTTTAAGTCAACTTTGACCATTTTTGTATATACTCCTAATTGGTAAATATAATCCATTCAAATGCCTTTTGTGGTTCCAATGACCACTTTCTTAATCAAAAATCTTTCATAACCTTTAGCTATTAGGTTTGAGTTATCCTTGTGGTAGATGTAATACTCACCTATATCCTTAGTGATGGACAATAAGTCTTCCATGCTTATTATAGCGTTAACCCCTCCCTAGCATGTTGAAACTATCCTCACATGGTGGATTTGTGGTTTGGTTAAGTTTTCTCCCTTTGATAACAAAAGACCTTAAGGCTTTTGGACCAATCAATTCACCAACTTGTTTTGAGATTTTTACCCCGAACTACGAGGTTTTGATCCTAATCTTTTTATAAGATGGTACGTAGGCAATGGGTTTATCCATCCAAACACAAAATGTAAATAACTTGTATATTCTCTTCTCATCTCATCTCTTCAATCATGTTTGCACAAACAAAACTTTTCACAAAACAACAACCTTTGCAACAAGTATGAAAAGGGCTCCCTAGGAGTACCTAGGATGTTTTGGGTGCCTAACACCTTCCCATTGCATAACCAACCCCCTTACCCGGATCTCTGTTCTCTTTTACTAGTTTTTGTTAAAACTTTTAGGTTTTTGTTCGCTTTCTAACCATTCCTTTGGATAAATAGAAGTGTGGTGGCGACTCAACTTGTATGATTTACCTTAGATTTAGTCAATATCTCTAATGGTAACGAATACCCCGCTACACCGAGATTAATCACTTCAATAGACTCTTGATGCGGTTGAATGACCCTTTCTTCCTGTTTCAACAACCTGGCAAGTTCTTCGGGGAGTTCACAGTCTCCATCCCCCTCTTCTTCAGCTTGAAAGATTGGATTTTCAAAGTCAAAGCGAGCCATAGCAGAACTGTTATCAATAGGACCCGGTGACGTGCATCTGCATGAGTGATGGTATGTGCTTATGAGTGTGAACAAGAAATAGAAACTAAACATAACATTGCCAAATGTATATATATATTTTTTTTTTGAAAACTGCAAAAATAGAAAGACAGTGAACAAAATATTTGAATGCAAAAAAACGTCCTTTATTTATGATAAAAAAAATGCAGGTATCCACATAGATGAGCCCTACAATGAGTCATCACGTCCTGGGCGGAACGTAAGACTTGGATATGCATGAATAAACAAAGAAAATTACTCTTTAAGAAGAGTGACTTGGATAACCTCTTCAGAAGACCAGTTGCGGAGAACTTCACCCGGGACCCTTGGACGCACCCAGTTGTCAATCTCGCAATCACTATCCCCATCTTCTTCGTTGATTGCAGAGATCAATTTGACTTCTCCTTCAACCATGTTAACATTTGCTCTACCATGCTGCGGCATAGGATTGTTGACAACATTAGGAGCCGGCGCAAAGTTAATGGCCTTTGAATCAATAAGGTCCTGAACTACGTGCTTAAAAGCTTTGCAGTTCTCAATAGTGTGGTCAGGTGCCCCAGATTGGAAATTACACCTAGCATTGGCGTCATAACCCACTGGAAGCCTGCCAACGGGAGGAGCCAAAGTGCGTAACTGCACAAGTTGCAAATGTTGAAGGTTGGGAAGCAACTGGGCATACAACATCGGAAGAGTGTCGAAACGCCTATCCATCATCCTTTGTCTCTGTTGATAAGCAGGTTTGTTACCCTGTTGTTGTTGGTATTGGTTTTGTTGACGTTGAGGTTGTTGTTGTTGCACTAGTGATGCAGCCGGAATGGTCACTGCTATAACATAAGGTTGTTGATGGTAATTCTGAAAGTTATTCCTCCGGTTATCCCTGTTCTGATAAGAAGATATGGCATTTGCATCGCCTTCTCTCCTCTTTTGCCCTCCTAAGAACGACTTCTTTGACCCCGAAGATGATCCAACCCCATTTTGGATCTTACATGTCTTCAAGTAGTTCTCCACCCTCTCACCGGTAGAGACCACATCAGCAAAATTCGAGGCATTGCAACCCACCAGACGCTCCAAATAAGATCCAGGCAGTGTGTTCATAAACATGTTGGCCATCTCTTTTTCCAACATCGGAGGCTGAACACGGGAAGCCAACTCTCTCCAGCGTTGAGCATACTCTTTGAAGCACTTGTTGCTATTGAGAGACAGATTCTGGAGCTGAGTCCTATCAGGTGCCATGTCCGTATTGTACTGATATTGCTTCACAAAGGCCTCAGCCAAGTCTCTCCAGCAGCGAATATGGGCTCTGTCCAGCCTCATATACCACTCCAAGGATGCCCCAGCTAGGCTGTCCTGAAGAAGTACATGAGCAGCTTCTCATCGTCAGAATACGCGATCATCTTGCGGAAGTAAGCTTGTACATGAGTCTTCGGGCAAGAGTTGCCATTGTACTTATCAAACACGGGGACTTTGAATTTTGGCGGAACTCTCACGCCTGGGACCAACCCCAAGTCAGCAACATCCACACCAAGAGCATTCTGCCCTTCCACAACTTTCAACCTCTCTTCCAGTCTCCGAAACATAGGGTCCATACCATGGCCCATGCCAAAGTCCTCCTGAAGCAGGGGGAATTCATCCTCCTGATCATCATGGATGGGTTGTTGACCAAGGTTGCCATGTGAGATTGGGATAGGCCCTGGTCCATTGGGTCCATTAGCCTCTCCAGCGGGAGGATCAGCCACAACCTCCGGTTGAGTAGTAGGGGGATTCCCCTGTACCAACAATCTATTCTCCTTATGTCCCTGAGCCACTCTTTGGACCACTTCCATGAACTGATTCATGCGAATCCCCATCTTAGCGAGCTCTTCTTGTAAACCTTCCATTGCTCTCTATTGATTCCTTCGGGTACCGTATCGGTGAATGCCTGAATCAGCTATCCTAAAAATGGAATACCAAACAAGATGAGAACACTGCGGCGGTACCTGTTATGCAAGACATGCTAATGAATATGCAAATGCAATGACATGTTTATCAATTTCAAAGGGTATTCTACCCCTTGATTCCAGTCTCACATTAGATAAACAGTGTAAGAAAACCCCAACTAGAATCAAGAAGAATATATAAACCCCTAGGAATAGATAAACATGATGCATGCAATGCTTATGATTTAATTTTTATATCAGAGGAACTTTAGAGTCTTATTTGCAAATTTTGGAAATATTAAACGTTTATCACATACGGAAATATCACGTCAATTAATATTTGGAAACGTTTTTACGCCAAAGAAGTACAGTCTTGGTAACCAAATACAATACAAGAGAGAAGGAAAATGAACATCCTATGGATCCCTAGAAGCAATCGTCCAAAGCCCTCGAGACCGGAAGATAAGCTGCACGAAGCCTCTTCACCTCCCTCTCATAGGCTGCCTCCATATATGCCTTCTCTTTGGCGAGTCGATCACACTTCCTCTTCCAAAACTTGGAAGACTGAGGAAGTAGAGAAGTCAATGCGTCATCAGGATCATCAATAACCTGGTGCTCAAGGAACTCTATCAAAGCATCCTTCTCTCTGATCTGCTGAAGCAACTCCTCTCGTTCACGGATCCAAGCACGCGAACGGTCTTCGTCTCTCAACTCCTCTACTCCTTGGATAGGGAGGGTTGAAGGCCTAGCCACAACCAAAGGTGTGGGTCTTGGATACTCATAAGGCATGAGGTACTCGGAAGCTCTCCTCCTAACCCAAGAGGTATAGGGTTCCAAAGCGATACAGTTCTTCGGTCCTAGCTCCTTCCTTCCTTTCTTATGGATCTTGCGCCAAGCGCGGACCATCCTGCCCTTCAAGCCTTAGGGATCTTTACCCTCATGAAAGAACACACCCTCTAACAGATTGTTATTGGGTTTATCCTTTAGGGGGAACCCAAGCTGACGACGTGCCAAAATAGGGTTGTAGTTAATTCCACCGCATGTACCAAGAAGAGGTACATTGGAGAATTCACCACAAGAGTCAATAATCTGCACACCATCATATACACGGTTGTACCAAAAGATATCATCATTAGTGAGAGACATAAGTCTCGTGGACCACCGTAGACATCCTTTGTTCTCCTTGAAGGTGAGCGTCTGAGGCAAGTGCGAAATAAACCACTTGTACAACAGAGGCAAACATCACACAATGGTACCACCGCCCTTTGCATTCCTCATATGCAAAGAGAAATAAGTGTCACCCAACAGAGTAGGAACGAGATTAAGAGTAGAGAAAATCCTAATGGCGTTCACATCCACAAACTTGTCGATGTTGGGGAATAACACTAGCCCATAGATAAGAAGTACAAATATGGCCTCAAAGGCGTCCTCACTCATGGCCTTCCCAAACATAGTAGCTTGATCAATGAGGAAATCAGACGGGAGACCTTGAATTCCACCTTTGGTAGTCATATGAGAACCAATAATAGATTCATCTATACGCAATAGATCAGTAATCTCTTGAGAAGAAGGAACTCTCTCCAAGCCACTGAACGGCAACTGGTCTAGGATAGGTATGCCCACAAGATAGGCATACTCCTCAAGCGTGGGCAAAAGCTGGAAATCTGGAAAAGTGAAGCAACGGTACAAGGGATCATAGAACTGCATCAACACACTCATTAGACCTTCATCCATTTGAGTAGCCAGAATAGACAGAAGCTTTCCATGACGAGCCTTGAATTCCAAGGGATCTAATACATAGGATGTCAAACTCCTCAACTCTTTCAAGTCGGGTTGTCTGAAACTGTACTTCTTCGTATTCCTTCTTTGCTTATCCATGTCTGAAAATTTGCAAATAGACCTCTTAAGTTCCTTGAAAATTTTCTCATTGTTGATGATATGGACGTGTATGAATGCATGAATGCATGGATGCAACAATTACACTCAAGGATCAAGCAAATCACACCACACAAAGGTCATGGGATGGATCAAGTCATCCTTAATATCAATCATCCATTTTGGTGGATTATGGTTTACACCTTATCAACACCCAAGTTCCATTGATATTAAGGATACACAAGAACGGATCAACCACGAATCAATGGTTTGTTGCGAGTCGCGAGCATGGAGTCTTGGTTAAGAACCACCCAAAGGGAGTGTACTATGGTTAAACCTGACAATCATGTTCTACAAGAGGTTCCCATAGTCATCATCCCATCTTTCGGATATTATCGGATAAACGACTACTCGTATTCCAAAAATATTCTCAAGAGAGACTCTTATGAGTGTAGTATCGCGTAACAATCGTATCAAATCTTACACTTGAACGATCTTCGCACTACGTCCTAAAAATAGGTCAAGATGGGTGTGGTAAACTAAGGTCCTTGGCTTCTAAGGCATATATTGGAAAGAGTAATGCCTAACCACGACTACTCGGGTGACATTATTGATCCCAACATAACCTCCACCAACTGAATGGGCTTGCAAGTCAACTTGCTAAGGAATAACTCCACACAAGTCAACAAGACTATGTCATTCTCCTATCCTAAGTGCACTCGAGTTCGGGTATAGAACTCATCTCACAAAGATCACCAAGCATACAAGGAATTAATATTCAAACAATTCAATCATTACATACAATACAGTAATCCCAAATTGCACAAAAATATGTCACAGAGCAATATACCATATAATACAACAAATGTGAAAAGTAGGCAAAACCCACTAGGCAAATTATACACTCCCCAGCAGAGTCGCCACTTTTCTGTAGCGGGGTATTGGTTACCATTAGAGATATTGACTAAATCCAAGGTAAACAATACAAGTCGAGTCGCCACCGCACTTCTATTTATCCAAAGGAATGGTTAGAAAGCGAACAAAAACCTAAAAGTTTTATCGAATCAAAAACTAGTAAAAATGTCAGAGATCTGGGTAAGGGGGTTAGTTATGCAATGGGAAGGTTTTAAGCACCCAAAACATCCTAGGTACTCCTAGGGAGCCCTTTTCATAAGTGTTGTTCTAGTCTAAAGGGTGTAGGTATATCTAAAGTACTATTTACTAAAAGGAAGGTTAAAAGAAAATGACTCGCAAGGATGTCGCATCTACTGTCTACGTATCTCATCTGAGTATGAGAATCAGAGTCTTCGTAGCTCGGCTACCTATGGGTTAAAGAGAAGTGTGCTCGGTAAGACGTCGCATCTTATGCCTACGTATCTCATCTGGAATGAGAATCAGAGTAAAACGTAGTTCGGCTAACTAGGGGTTAAGGATTGTCATCTGAACATGGACTTACAAAAGAGGACACCAGTTGTGTCGAAGGAGGGTGGGCAGTGTGTTCAACGTCCTAGCAGTAGGTGTCGCAGCTTGATGAATCGAGTCTTAGGCAGTTACCTCTTTACAATAGAACGGACTGACATGCCACAAGATCGGAGACGCACGGAAGGTCTAAAAGTGGGGAAGCTCTGCTCTAGAGTTGTCATGCAATATGGACCTAGGTGTTAGGATTTACAAAGGGGAACATTTACCTAATGTTAGCATGCAAAGAATAAGGGAATTCTACCTATGTTATCATACAAAGGTTTCTACCTAATGGGTGCTACCTAAACGGAACAAGAGTCAGCGGATGAAGCGCGGAGAGGAGTTACGGATAAGGGTAGATGGCGATTCCGGAGGCAATCGACTTACAGGTAGATGGCGATGTCTGAGGCAATCGACTTACAAGAGGATTGATGAATGTGTGCTGGTTCTGTTATGTTTTGAAAATGATTACTCGACGTTGGATCGAGCTTTTGATCTTATTTTGAAATGGTTATCGGATGTTCGTTTAAATTCTTGTATTAACAGGTGACTAAAGAAATAAAGAAATAAATATTATACACTTTATGGGAGAGGGGTACATTTGTTATGAATGGGGATTGTTCATGGCAAACAAACAATAAGAATATATGCCTCATGCATCATACAAGTAGGCAATAGCTATCAATCAGATCAGATAAATAAATAATATATAATCAAACCAAAGAATCAAATAATGGAGCATTTAAACGATGCATGGGAGTATGAACATGTTAAATAATCAAGCAATAGAAAGCATGAATGAGAGAAACAAGTATAAAAGATAACAGATGAATCAAATAGATGGAAATATGCACACGAAGGGTCCACTGAATAATTTAATCAGAAAATGAGGTAAGGACCAAATAAAATCAAGGTAAAAGACATCTAATACATGGCATATGAGATGAACGAGGGAGGATCAAAAGATCTCTTCAATTGCCATAAGCAATCCCTAAGTCAAACATCGATTATAAAGAAGTCAACTGAAAATTCAAGTCAACTTAAAAAATAACAAATAAATAGCAAATTAATCAAGAAAATTATAAAAAATTAAACTAAATAATGCGGGGTCAGGACATCATCATCCCCCAAAAAGATTTTCAAAATAATGAAAATTGGTACATGAATTAATTAAAATAAAACAGAAGTCAAATTAAAAGTCAACCAACCAAACTGGGTCAAAAATAAATCCAAAATAAATTGAAAATGTGAAATAAAATTCCAAGAAAAGTCCAGGGTGACCATGAGACAGTGGTCAACCTTCATCTCAAAAATCAAATGCTAACAATAATTTTAAGTCATAAAAATAAAATCAATAAATAAAAGTGTGTTAAAATGGACCATTTAGAATAAATAATTAAAATAAAATATTAATATTAAAAAAATACGAAAATAAAAATTATATAAAATTAAATAAAACGTTAAGAAAAGTGAAAAATATTTTTTGGTAATTTTATGGACGAAGAAAATATTTTAAATAAGAAAAAGAAATATGAAAATGGAAGGATTAATGGTGATGAACATGGTAAGCAAGCGTAAATATATCAAAACATGGCCATGGAAGAGATGATTACCTAATGGAAAATAGAAGTGGAATGGAATCTGATATGTGATGAAGCTTTGCCTCATTGCCACGAAATTCCAATGCTCATTTAGGGTTAGGGTTTCAGCTTCTTAAATAGGGTGGATTAGGTGTTCTCATGGGTTTTTTAATAAGTGATTTATCCATAAGAATAAAAGTGTGAAGTGAGGTGTAAAATGTTGTTATTTTGTGCAGCATGCTTAGAAAATCTGATTGGGCTAGCCAGGCCCAAAATCTGCCTAGAAAGTCAAGTCATGGTGCCCACTTTAAATGAATGTATCTCTCAAACCATTGATCCAAATGAGATGATTCCAAAAGGATGTGAAAGAGGACATGGCAAGGTAAAATTGTTGTGAAGAAAGTATTTTCAAATAATGCCTTGAAGTGCAAGA
The DNA here is from genome assembly GCF_024323335.1 of Lathyrus oleraceus. Classification (NCBI taxonomy): domain Eukaryota; kingdom Viridiplantae; phylum Streptophyta; class Magnoliopsida; order Fabales; family Fabaceae; genus Lathyrus; species Lathyrus oleraceus. Next base: position 391,776,680 of record NC_066584.1, read on the forward strand.
AAACTGGCCAAGAAGTCTTGACAAATTTTGAAGATTCGGACTTAGAAATTTTTCTAAGTGTCTCAAAAAAATGTCTCACTTTGACTAAGCATAACTTTCTCAATTCTAATCCAAATGGAGCAAACTTTATATCTCTAGAAAGCTTGGAACAAGAGGAAAAACTTTCATGTTGGAGAAATGTTCAAATGGAGCTTTTATATTGATGCACAATGGGCTTAAAGTGAGTGCAACGATCATGAAAACTTGCCCTAAATGGAAAGTCAACCATTTCCAAATTAAGTAACTTTTCCAATTCCTGATTAAATGATGAATCCATGATCCAACATTGATAAAATTTCACATGTAGGATCCCCTAGGCATGGATTTTTAGATTCCATTCTCAAAATGTCAGGAGTTGACTTTTCTGGCCCCACAGTTGACTTTTTCCAAACTGTCTGATTCCCGATTCCATTGATCAATTAAAGCACTTCTAGCTCAAATAAAGAGCTGATTTTTTGTATGTAGACCCTTGTGGACATATGGAGGGCCATGGAAAAGAGTTTCACCCAAGGAATCAGAAATAAACTGATTTTATACCAAACCCTAGTTTTAGGGCAAAATGATCAAGAACTGATTGCATTGATTGCCAATGGATCTTTCTGAGATAATTGTGAATCTTCCTAGGCCAAGATGCCTCTCTAATCATGACATGGATGAGCTCCTCTACTTCCAACCAAACATTGCTTGTTGCAGGTAGCCATGAAACCCTAATTTCTGATTAAATCCAGATGAACACTCTGATAGCTTTGAATCCTTCACTGATGAACTGAGGACCATAATAAGATACTTGGACCCCCCTGAGACCCTTGATACTTGTATACTTAGAAAATGAAGTCCAATTCTCAATCTTGCTTTGTGTGGGCTCCTTCTGTTAAGGAGTAATCGATCAAAACCTGATCTCCATGTAACTAATGCAGTATGCAATGAGTATGACCTAGTATGATGCTAATGAAGTGTAAAACATAATCCCATGCTTCCAGGAAAAATGAAGGGTAAATTTTAGGGTATTACACCTATCCATATTTATTTGATTTTTTTATTTCTACTTATTTTTATTTCATTTAATATCTCCCAAGGAAAATATTTGGGTCCTTTATATTTAATTATCATTGTCCAAAAAATATAAAGACGTATAATTCCTTGTCAATATAGCCTACCAGTGTAAGCAATTAGAGTAGTTGATCATCCAATGTCATTATCGACCAGTTTACCAGCGTAAGCGGTTGGAGTAGTTGATCATCCAATTATTTTTCGATCACCCTACCAGTATAAGTGGTAGGAGTAGTTGATCATCCAATTTCATTGTCGATCAGCCTACCAACACAAGTGGTTAGAGTAGTTGATCATCTAATTTCATTGTCGATCAGCCTACCAGCGCAAGCGGTTGAAGTAGTTGACAATCAAATATCATTGTCGATTAACCTATAAGTGAAAGCGTTTGGAGTAGTTAATCATCCAATGTCATTGTCGATTAGCCTACCAACATAAGTGGTTGGAGTAGCTGATCATCCAATGTCATTGTTGATCTGCCTACCAACGTAAGAGGTTGGAGTACTTGATCATCCATTTCATTATCGATCAACCTATCAGAGTAAGAAATTTGAGTAGTTGATCACCCAACTCATTGGCGATCAACCTACCAGCATAAGCGATTGGATTAAGTGACCATTAAATGTCGTTATCTATCAGCCTACCAATGTAAGTGGTTGGAGTAGTTGATTATCTGATCTCTTGTTGATCAACCTACCAATATAAGTGGTTGGAGTAGTTAATCATCTGATCTTTTATTGATCCACCTACCAGAATAAACGGTTGGAGTAGTCTATCATCCAATCTTTTTTCGATCAGCCTGCCAATATAATTGACTGAAGTAGTTGATCATTCATTTTGTCGATCAACCTGCCAGTAAAATAGGATGTAATAGTTAATCACCCATTTCATTGTCGAAAGTTAAATGTTAACCATTTGGTAGGTGTTTACCTTTCGTTTCCCTAGTGAAGCTTAATTCTTTTCCTTCAAAGGACAAAATTGGAGTCCTTTTTATATTTAATTATCTTTCACCATGAATATATGAAGACTGTTGTCATTCCTATTCTTGGGTTAAATATAATTAAATATGGGAAACTGTCATACCCTAATTTTGTCCATTGATATTTAATTCATCTAGTCATTTTCATTTCGGAAAATTTGTTATATTTTTAACTTTTATTCATTTTTTGATTTATCCATTTTAACCTTTTAATTTAAAATATCATATCTTGTTTCTATATTTTTAATCACATGCATTTTTTTCAAAATAAATGATTATTTCTTTTAATAAGAATGGTCATGTTCATGTGCATTCATGTGGCTTTGCCATCAAGTTTATAACTTGCATATAAGACAAAACAAAAAGAGTGCACTTGAATTCATTCATCATTATAGTAATACATGCATTGCATCATTGAACCATCATTATCATACATCATGAGTACAAAATCAACAAAAGTCAAAGATTTTGGCACTAAAAAGATAAACCTATATCGCCCTTGTTTTGCCTAACTAACTATGCATAATCATACATCCATACACCTAAAGGTCCGGGAAACACAAGAAATGGTGGATTGAGTTGGACTTCAAATATGACAATTTTCCGTGACTCAAAAACAATAACAACAATGATAAAAAGAACAAGGTATTTTTATCCTGGTTCACCGTTAACTAGGTTAGTCTGGTCCATTCGTCAGAGAGATTTGGCTTTCTCAACGAGACTTAACCAAATAATCAAATTGGTTATAATCTCAAAAACTACCCATCAATGACTTCTCAAGGATTCTGACTAAACTTAGTCCCTTAAGGAATTACAACTCAAAGACTACCCTTCAATGACTTCTCAAGGATTCTGACTAAACTTAATCCCTCAAGGAATTTAAAAATTGTTAAATAGAAGATTTGTGCCTACAATTATGCTTCTAAATAAGCAGATGCACAAAGTGATAAACAAACTTTACACTTAAGAATATATGAAATAAGACACTAATTGTTTCTCTCTATTTTCTCTTTCTCGATATTTATTTTCTCTATTGAAACTCTTTCAACGTACAAATTTCGTTATATGTTAATCGTTGTCTGTTTTTTTATTTTCACAATTCCTTTATCCTCTTTATATAGATGATGAATAATACCGTTGGTGGATAGAATTGGAAACTTCTTCAATTCCACAACTCTAATAGTTGACATGATGTTGTGTCGTAAATCGTCAATAGTGGAGAAAATTGTTGATAGTCGTTGGTAGTACAGTCCTTGAGAATATCAGCGTATCAGTCTTTTTGATTGCGTCGCTTAAATTGTACTATCTTCTAGAATTTTCATTTAGTCATTATGTCTAAATCATTAGCTTCGTATATGAGATCTTTTGAAGCTTTATCAGAGTTCATATCCTTGAAGATACACTTCAGAGTATAGTGAGTATAAGGCTTGAATTTATCAGAGTAATTTTATATTGTTTTCTTTAAAAGCGTTTACTGGGATATCTAGAGTTGACTATCCATTTGCACTTTCTCGTATTCTACATTGGTTCTGAAATTATTTGTGTCCAAAGTACAAAGTTACTTTATCTATAGTCCATATTCTCTTTATTTAGATTCCATAGTCTCTGTATCTAGAGTCTAGAGTCTAATGATGTCCAACTTTGTTCAACATATGACTTCTTCAGAGTCTGCTTTATCCAACATATGGCTTGTTAAGATTCTGCTTTATCCAGAATCTGGCTTGTTCAGTGTTTGTACACTCAATAAACTATTAGAGTATAAAATTATTCTTTATACTTTGTTATCATCATAACTTAAGGATTGTAGATGTAGAACCAAACTAGTTCCAACAACATCATCTTATTTCCAACCAATTTCACAATATATCAACACCAATTCACATCACAATTCAAATATTTTTATTTCAAATTCAAATTCATTTCAAATTTCACCAAATTACATTCAAAATTTTGATCACACTTTGTGAATTTTTACATAATCCCTATACTAACCTTTATCCTAATTTCTAGCCTATAAATCAAGCTTTTTCTATTAGCAAAGGATACAACAATAATACACTAAATAAATCTAAAACCCTACACAAATCTATCTCGAAACTCATGTTTTTTCACCTTGAAGAAACTTTGAAAAAAGCTTGAGGTTCGAACTGACTTATGAATTTCTTGTTGTTAATGAAGAAATTCCAACTTCAATTCTGAGATATAATCCCTGCATTACACAATTCATTTCACTCAGTTTCATTTAAATTCAGTTTGAATTCGAATTTGAAAAAATGTGTTCAAATTGGTGAAATTGTGTAAGAGAGGAGTATAGGAGGTCACAAGAACTCGGAATCAGTAAAGAAAGTTGAAAGAATTACATGGTTGGAGCTTTAATGGAGTCTCATCGTATTATGCGTTAGCTGGCCAGAATCTCCATCATGTTCTTAAGGTTTTTTTATTCAGGTATCATCTTTGTACCATGACGTTTCTGCACCTGTAGTGAACCCATACCCTCAATCAATTTCATAAAACCACGTTGAATTGGTGTTTTCTAGAAAATTAGGGTTCATTACTCATGAATGTTCATGAACATTCATGAACATGAACACATATATATTGAAAATGACATGTTTCAATCCAAACAAATGATCCATATCAATTCACAATGATGTTCTCTCCATAATTATTTTTATCTAAAACTCTTATTTGCAATCGGATCGAAGCCATTTGTGGCGAATCTGTAAGCCTTCGGATTTGGTCAAATTATCATTGATTCATGATTATTGTTTGATGATTCACTGATGTTTGAACTCGTAATCTATTTTTGCATCATTCTCTTGCTGAATATCATATTGATTTGAGTTTTTAGATTAAATTCTAATTTGGTTTGTATTGTTATAATTTCTAAATTTGAATGAGAGGGAGAGAGTGTGGGTGAGAGAGAGAGAGAGAGAGAAATTTTCCATATCTAATCTCATATGTCTGATGGTTTTCCTTGATCATTTTTTTGTTTGACTCTGATGGCCGCATGGCCAAATCAGAGCCACTTGATCTAGGCATCAAGGGACTCATGTACATGAGTCCCCACCATATTGTCTCAACCCAAGCCTTTGATCTTGATTTGATGGCCATTTTCCCTTGAGTTCACTTGATCTTAAGATTCGATCAAGGCCATCTAATCTTTATCAAATGGCCATGCACGTGCCCTTGTCCCTCTCCTTTGTGTTTGGTCATTTGGGCCTCTTTAATTTAGGCCAAGACCCCTTTGATGACCCAATGTGCCCTGCCTTTCATTTTGTTGTTTTATTACGTTTTTGAGTTTAGTTGGAGTGGACCTTTGGGATTTGGATCAGACTACCAACAATGCCCTTCCTTTCCTATTCCACCTCCCTGTTTCTTTTTGCTTTGTTTTTTTATACACTTGAGATTGGGCCTTAGGCCCATTATTTTATTTTTGTTTCAATCTCTCATGTGAATCAATGCACCCCCTTTTATTTTGTTTTTATTAATTGTTTTAGTTATTTAATTAATTTGTTTATATTGGTTAATTTCTTTTATGTTAACATGAATAAATAAAAACTCCATATTATTTTCAAAAATTAAACTTTTTTCTAACTTGATCAACATCAAGTCATTTTCAACAAATAAAATCAAACTTATTTTCATATGCAAACAAAAAATACTTTTCACACCTAAATTAAAATTTCTTTCTCAAATAAATCAGATGAAAAAGTAATAGTTGGATGTAATATTCATTCTTGTCCCTAAGCACTTAGATACAAGTTGTAATATCTTTCCTTTCAAGTGTTCATCATCCTCTTAAAACTTAATAGCGCAATCAAATGCAATATGTTCCTTATCGGATGAAAAATAATTAGTTGGACGTAATATCCATCCTAGTCCCTGAGTATTTGGATATAAGATGTAATAGCTTACCTTTTAAGTACTCATCATCTTTGAGGGATCTCGAATTGATTCGTAGTTAAACCTCCTTTTTCTTAATAAATTAGATGAAAAAGGATTATTTGAACGTAATACCCATCCTAGTCGCCGAACATTTAGATACAAGTTGTAATATCTTTCCTTTAGGATACTCGTCTTCCATTCAAAAATACAATAATTAACTGAATTTAGTTTATCTTTTTCTTGGGATAAAAAGAATTAGTTCGACGTAATATTCATCCTTGTCCCCGAGGATTTGGATACAAATCGTAATAGATTTCCTTTCAAATACCTGTCTTCATGAAGGAAAAGTAACTTAATTTGCCTCACAAGTTTCATAAATGACTTGGATGAAAAAGGATTAGTTGGATGTAATATCCATCCTAGTCCGTGAGTATTTGGATATAAGAAGTAATAGCTTTCCTTTCGAATACTTGTCATCCCACTAAAAAAAATTCAACCAATCAAACCAAGCTTTTTTGCCTCAGCAGGGACAAAAAGTTTTTTCAAATGAATGATGTTTTATCCATTCTAACGTAATACAAGAAAACATTTCATTCCTCCCGTTTGTGACGAACAAGCAACTCTTAACTTCTTGAACACGACCTAAACATCGTTCCCTAAAATCAACCAACAAACACTCGTTTTCTATAAAGAACTAAGTAGCTTTGAGTTCCCCATTGCACCTTGGGATACGTAGGAGAAAGACTCGCAACCTTGTCAAGAACCATAATAAAAACTCTATCTGTTCTCGCAAATAGCTATGTAGCTTTGGGTTTCCCATCACACTGAGGATACGTAGGACCAAGATTCAACATCTTGTCAAGCACCCTAATAAAAAACTTATTTTTAATATTTCTCTTTTCATACTTTTAATAATTAGAAGAAATCAAATGAAATACGCTAATACTCATATTCGCAAAGCTGACTAAACGATGCCCGTTGAGTACAGCTGATGTGTAGGGTGTTAATACCTTCCCCATGCATAACTAACTCATCAACCTGAATTTGGTTGATGACCATATTTTTGTTCTTTTAGGATTTTATCAACATATTCCTTTAAAAAAAATAAACTTTTGTGGCGACTCTGTTGTTATTTCGAGCCTTCGTACGCTCGAGTATTTTTATTTCCATGACAAAAGGAAAACATATCAAGTCAACCCCAAAGTCTTTCCCATAAATGGTCAAGGGAAAATTCAAACACACCAATGGAGTAGTCATCAAACCATTTGTTGGGGTATCAATTACCATACTTATAATCATAGAAAGCACTTCAAGTTTCAACTTATTGACATAATCAAGAGATGCAAATGAATGCATCACACCAGTATCAATCATAGCAATCAGAGAAACACCATTAATGAAACACGTATCTCAAATCAAATTTCTGATCTCAAGACATTCACACCACTGAGAGAAAACACTTTGTCATTATCTTGCACATAATTTGGCTCCTTTCTTGGTTTCTGACACTGAGTACTGATATGACCCAATTCACCACAGTTATAGTAAGTCATAACATTACACTTGCACTCAGCAGAATGGTGACCTTGTTTCCCACACTTAAAACACTTCAAGCTTGCGCTATTGAACTCAACAACATGATGACCTATACCACCACATATGAAATATCTCATAGGAGCTAAAGCGCATCCCCCACTTGTTTCTTTCCCGCTTGCAGCCTTATGTTGGAACTTCTGTTTTCTCTTATCACCTAGAGTCGCATAAGGATTTCCATGATACTGATTCCCACTTTTCTTTTCACTAACACTCTTTTAGTGAGCCGATCTGGCCCTGCTATTTTCATCATAGGTTCTACATTTTTTCACCAGCACTAAGAATCAATGGATCTCTTGATAACCAATGAACTGCGTGATGTCAGGATGTAAGCCACTTTTAAACTTCACACACTTTGACTCTTCAGCTTCCGCACCATTATAGTGGGGAGAATATATCACCAACTCTTTAAACTTATCCGTATAATCAACAACAGTCACACTTCCTTGCTTCAGTTGCAAGAACTCAATCTCTTTCTTGTTGCGATCATCATCCGAAAAGTACTTCTCTATAAACTCATTCTTGAACACAGTCCAAGAAAGTCCACCAATATCCTGCTTCCTCAGATAGCATATGAGTCCCAAACAACACCTTATGTGCATCAGTGCACGCCACCACCCTAAAAATCTTTTCAATCTCTTAAAGCCAAGTCTAAGCACCCTCAGGATCGTACCTTCCCTTAAAAGCAGGCGGATTGTTCCTCTGAAACTTTTCCAGCCTGCAAAATACATTAGCACCACCATTTTGATTATGATTCGCCTGCAAATATTCATTCACTTGTACCATTACATTAGCCATTGCTTCCAAAGCATCAACAATCGCACGATGGTTCCTGCCATCCTTTTCTTTCTACACAATCATACAAGTTCAAATTAATCAACCGTAAACAGTAAAGCAAATATCAGCTGACAAAATAGGAATTGACAGTGTTCACACACATGTCGCACACAAGGGTAACAACTAGTTCACAACCTAGGCCGAATGGATCGACCTGCTCTGATACCAACTATGTAACACCCTAAAACCCCAACTCTTTATTGATAAAATAATTTAATTTAATTTCTAAAATAGGGCATTGCACATTCATCACCAAACATCTTACACAATAAAACATAACATTAAAGCAGAGGAATAAAATATCAAAACCTAAGGAAAATATTTATTTGTCTCAACACCAATAATAAATGAAATAATTCAAACATCTCAAGAGAAACATAAAATGTAACAAAACACTCCATCCCCATTGTTACATATCAAAGTTATGCCAAATCTAATAGATTCAAAAAGCAATAAAGTAAATGAGAAGACCTCAATTCCATCCTCTAACTCAATAAAAGCTAGTGATGTTCTTTCTGAGTATTTGTACCACAAGAGTACAAAACACCATAAACAAAACAATCGGGAGTAAGAATACATTAAAAAATGTTTGCGGCTTATAACGAGATAAAGGATAGCTAACTCAAACATCAACATATTCATATCCTTCACAACCATCACCAATCACTAACATATTCTTATATCATTCACAGCCACCACCAATCATAATGCAGATGTATATATAATGCTCACATCACCTCATCACCAAATGTATTTGGTACCAATCTATTCACCAATTATGATGTCAGGATTATGTTACTGATCAATCCCATCACCAATATTTAGACATTAGATTTGTGTTGTTGATTTAGTCCAATCACCAATCATCGCCAGTAACCTATCTCTGATATACATGATGCATGAAATGCCACAACAATCATCACCATCGGTTCTTATCTGAACCACATAACTCACTATAATTTTGCATACCATATAATGAAAACTTAATATAACATACATAATCATATCATTGCTCACATAATACTCACCGGTAGATAATATTTCAAAGCAACACTCAAAAGAGTCAACTCATGACTTACCAGAGCTCATACACAACTCTTCCATTTTATTCGCGAATTTTAGAGTCACCAAGTGTACTTTAAATATCAACTCGATTACCTTTTGACTCGGCTTTGAACATGTTAGATAGCTCAATACATCACTCACTTACTCATCCAACACCAACATACCGACTATACTCGTCAAACTCACCAAACAACAACAAACAACATTAAACAGTCACCGCCATCGATAATTAGTCGGAAAATCAAGTCAATTGTGTAACACCTAACTCCAAATCTTTGAAAATTACGAAAAAGAAACAACTACACACATAGGGTGTTACTCAAACACAACATAAACTTGCTTCGTAACACAGGTTATTCAAAACATGCATTAAATTAAACAACTGCCATCACATGCTCGTTTCACATAGGCTCGTCGGAGTGGAATAGTCAATTTAAAACAACAAACCAAATATTCCTAATAACATCAACATTGTTACACATATTTCCTTCAACATAAATAACATCAAAACGAATAGCAAATGGCCATATGAATGTTCGCTCGGCCAATAGTACATATCATAGCAACGAAATCTAAATGAATGCATAATGCAAGAAAAAGAAGAATAACATTTATGTCATCCTTCATCCTTTAAGAAGCTACTCAGCTACCTACTCGCTTGTACCCCAAGACAGAGAACATAACCACACAAGCAACAAATGGGTGGGAATATGCTCATAATAATTAATTGTGTAAAAGAATGCAAGGGTATCCTAAACAAACAACAAAAAATATTAACACAATCCAATTGCATACATCACCAAAGCATTCTCGTTCACTAACATCAACATAGTCATTCAAGACATATGCAAATAATAAATGCAAATGTACTCGACACCAAGACTCAACAATGCATGCGATACAATTATAGACAACACATTTCCATCTCGCTCCTGGATCCGCGCCATAGGACCAGAGTACACCAAATCATTACCATCACCATAGGTAACGTTTCACTGATTCCTATATGGAACCAACTACTCACTCCTGAATCCCCACCATAGGACCAGAGCACATCAAAACTTGACCGAAGTTCGTACACCATAATGCCTAATTCACCATAACATGCAATATAACCAATTGATCACCATAATAGTCACCATGTAATCAGCAGAATAAACAACAATGTCATTCTACATATAAAACAAGTGGATTAAATACATAACAACATCATTCACCTCCAAATTGTGGCCACCCATAGCCTAAACATAACAACATGGGAAAAATAGGAAAAACACGTTAGTTCTAAGTCAATAAGAGAATGACACCCATTTTGGCAGCGTGACGGGTTACTCGTCACCAAGGTGACGCCTATCACCTTCCATGTCATCTCACACATCACACATGTGACGACCGTCCCAACCAAACATGCCTGGGGCCCATGAAGGTCTATCCGACAACCAGTTGACATCCGTCAAAGTGTCCGCAACAATGACGGCCAAGGCGTCATTATGGTAACACCTGTCACCCTGAACCATCACAAAAACTCCATTTTCTACAATAAAGTTCAAAACAAAACTTCGATTTACACTCTTTGACCCGAAATCGAATAACAACAACAAGGGAAATAACATCTAACATCCAAACATCAATTAACATGCAATTTTACTTATTTAATCATGGATTTTCATACTTTATTCATCAAGTATATCACTTATACATACAAATATCATGAATCATGAACAGACAAATCTCATGGTAAAACAGTGCACGAAATTCACACAACACAACATGCAATCTTGCAATTACATAATTGATTTCATGTGTTCATCCAGCATTCCTCAAAGGGGAAAAAGTAAGGAAAATCTATTGGGATTAAGCATTTTCCTCTACCCAAACATGCAAAATACATCCTATTAGGAGTAATTCCAGCAAGATGCAAACTTCAAGCTCTAACAATGGATATTCTTCATATGCCCTAACCCCTGCCTCTTCACATTTCCACCAAAATTATGTTTTACGTATAAAACAAACTCTCAAAACCCCTTTACTAACCTTTTTATCAGTAACCTAGTCTCCCTCAATTAGTGACTTCTAACATTGCCCTCACTTATCCCTTTATTCACCAAAATGTCATTCTCATCTCTAATTTATTTTAATAAAAATACTACTAATATTCTCCCTTATTTCTACTATTTCTATTTTCTTAGTTTCCATCTAAATAAAATAACTATATTCTATTGTTAATTAAAATACAAATATTCTAGTTGTTTTCTAATCATTCTACCAAGCACTTATTTCTCACCACACCCTACCAATATCATTTCACCCATATAACCACATAATTATATTTTAATCAAAACACTAAATAATCAAATAAAATTTTAATTAATTAAATTAATTAATTAATTGAATATGGGATGTTACAAACCGATCAGAACCGGTCAACTCCGAGAACTAACGGTCAACCTGTCACCAGTATGACGGTTGTCACCCCACCTCTCTCTCTCTCTCTCTCTCTCTCTCACACACACACACACACACACACACACATACAACTTATTACTCTGCTGACACTCGGGTGAAAAACCCAACTCGGGGACCATGACGTTCGCCCCATTGCTATGGTGACGCTTTTCAGCTCTCTCTGATGCATGACAGACAGTCTGTCATGCCGGTGACACTCGTCACTACTGTGCAGATTGCAGAATCTGTGAATTCCACCATTGGAGTATTTCCAAAACTCTGATTTTGATTATGGAAACCCCAATACGCTCAAAAATTTATCATACAACATATATTTAACATATAACACACTAAGTCCGCACCAATTACACATTAACATTAATTTATCTTGAAAATTAGAATTATGTTCATCATCACTAAAACCACATAAACAAGAACAACACTAATCCTAATTTCACATATAATTCGTATACGAATTCAACACTTATCACAACATAAAAACAACTTCAAAACAAAATAATCCATAGCGGTATGCACAACCATCTCAAGGATTAAAAACCTCATCAATGGAGGATGGAGAAAACAACATGGTTGAGGATTATGATCCCTCTCTATCCTTTATGAAAAAAAACACCAATGGATGAATAATCCTCCCTTACTTCAAATTTGCAGAAAAATTGGAGTTTTGCCTTAGAATCCTAAGTCTTGCCCTTGCCTCTCAAAACCTCTTTTGCTCCAAAATTCTCCGTGTTGCATAACCTATTTTCCTCTCCAATTTCCTTTTAAATAAAAAATTTAATTCTTTTGTTTTAGTTATTTCTGCCCCCTCCCCTCTCAACTTCTGGCCTCTCACTCCTTACCACATAAATTATGTCATTATCCTATTTTCCACCTCATATCTCAATAGCTTTTATTTTATCCATATTTCTGTTATTTTAATTAATCAAAATAAGGATAATTATATAAAATCTACCCAACTCCAAATAATCCCACCAAAAATACATATAACATTTCAATAAATTATTTAAGTATATAAACTCAATAAAATAAATTATTTTAAAAACTAGGATGTTACACTCAAGACTTGGGATATTCCAAAAATGTATCTTCATCAGAGGTTTGGTTCTCGATTAACATACATGTTCATTTCTTTTAACAAGCATGATAGACCAAATGAAGAAAAGATAAGAAGAAAAGATAAGTAGAATATGAAAAGATATGTAAAATAAATGGTAGAAGGAACCTCTATTTATACTAAAAAACATCTTGTACATAGGCTTCAGGCGAATTGTCGTCACCTCTTAAGCAATGCATGCAGCCGCCAATTGGATTGCCTATACCACATATAACCGCCATTTCAATTCGACACCTCTTATTTTTTAAATGGAGGTGTCAATTTATCCGAAAACACCTCTTCGTCCCAATTTTTTTATAGTGGGTTATTATAGAAATTAATTATGTGAAAAAAGTGATTATTATGAAAAATATATTTTAAAAAAGATGATTATTTACATAAATTTTTTTATGAATTCTCGGATTCAAATTTTATAAATATAAATAATATTATAGAAAATCCACAAAAATTGATAGCAAGAGATAAATTCGGATAAAAATTAATCATCAACAAAAATATATTGATAGATATTTCATACAAATAACATAATTGTTCAAAAAAAACTGTATTATACGAAGAAAAAAAATTCAAAATTTATTTCTTTCAAAAAAGAAGTTTTTTTCATAGAAAAAATATTATTAATTATATTTTTGTAAACTTTTTTTAGTAAAACTTTTAATTTTTTGTTATCAAATGAAAAAAAATGAAAATATTATATTAATCATGATTAACAATAGAATAAAAAATAATACTTTATTAATTACATAAAATACCATTTAAATGAGTTAGCAGAAATGTTATAGATGAAAATGAATCTCATAAATGCATATCCTTCCTTTCTCTTACAAAAACTTATTCTACAAAGCAGAAATTCATATTGGGGGCAATTGTTCCTAACACGAGTCAACCATAAAGACTAACATTTATTTTCTTTTAGGTCAATAAATTAAATTTGACCTCTTAGAATGTTGGGTTTGAAAGTAAAAATATGTTTTTGTGCCCTAATGACACAAATTAGGAATTAAATGTATATATATAGATTTTTTTAAAATTCTACATTAAATTTATTAAATTTTATTATTGGCCTTTTCATATCTATACTATTATATAGGCATATATATTTGAATAATAATATATATGTAAATAAAATGATTACTATTGATTTATTATTATGATTAATATGATGTTATACTTTTTTATATGTATAAGAATATATGGGTTTAAGCTAGAAAGCTAGGGAACGACTTTCACAATCCATTCTATGAAACATAGAGTAGAGATGACCAAATCTTATTTCAACTCTAAGATGAAATACTTTTCTTTATGCTTATCCTTCTTGACCATTTCTCCTAAGCCACCTCAGAAACCCCATGTATTAGATAGACAAAATGTTGATTTTGGGCTTAAGTCCAACTGGGCGACCTGCAACATTCTTTTGGAGGATACCTTGCTTTATGCACTTTGAGCGACCTGTTATACTGAATACTTCTTAGGCTAACAAGCTTCATTTGGGCACTCCCCTATAGTTCCATCAGACACATTTCCTTTCACACACACACGTTTAATTATATTAGTTATATGTAATAGTGAGGCATCTTAGATCCTAAGGATGCTCCATAATAAAGAGAGAGAGAGATGTTATCCCTTATCTCTAGAACTTTTCTCCCCAACCCTTTAGGTTTTGGCGGTCGCCTCTCACATTTATGGTGGTTTTCCTCTCCCACACTTATAATGGTTACCCCCTCCTCCATTGAAAGTACTATCCACTCCTTTCAACTTCACTCACATGCCCTCACCACAACAAACTCACTCTTGGATTACCCCCTTTCTCCACTTCAAACCACCACCAACCATCTCTTTTTATATCTATGGCGACCACCTGAGCCACCACCACCAACAAGAAATGGATAATTTTCAATGGTAGGTTTTCACATCTCAAGCTTAACAACGATGAAGGTACCTCTCCTCCGTGTAGCTGATCTTTCACCTCCAATGTCGACAACCAATCGTCTACCTCCAAAGCCACCATGGATACTCTACACCTTGCAACCTATGTCAGATTTGTTTATTCCTGCTTATGTTTATGTACTTTTTATTTTTTATATATGCCTTTTAAGGTATGAGTTTGCACGCAAGGTGTTTGAAAAATGCCCCATAGTGTTTTATGTCTTGGAGCAGTGCCTACATTTCCTGTTTTCATCCATTAATCTTCGAACATTCGATAAAAATGGATAATATTGAGAACAAAGATAGTCGAAATATGCAAACACAAGTAAAAGAAATCATCTATAACTGGATTTGAAAAAAGACTGAGGATTCTCTTTTCTATCTTGCCATTGATCGTGCTCACAAAAGATTGGTTGAATCAATGATAAGTTGTTGCTTTTGTTTATGGTGTGTTTGTGTCTTATTAGCTTGTGAACATTCTATGTGTATCGTCTTTTATGATTATGTAGGTTTTTGTTTAGATTTGTCTCTAGATTATGGATGGGGTATGTCCCATTTCAAGTATCCTTTGAGATTTGTATTGTTTGTGTTCTCTTAATATAATGAAAGTATTAACTTTAAAAAAACAATGAGTTGTCTTAATTGATTAGGGATTAAATTAAGTAATAAGACTAATTAGATTTTCAATTGAATAATTAATTAATTGATATGAGTTCCATAAGAGTGAATGCCACAATGACCCATTTTAGAATAATTTGAATATTAATTAGTCATCTCACTATATATAGAATATAGTCCCCCTTATATCAGACAAGTCGCACATTGTCTCTTTTTCCTATCTAAAGAGGCCTGAGGCATAAAAAATACAAGTTGAGGAAGAACCACAAAACAAATGGTGTTTGTATACTGTCTTTCTTTATGTGTGTTTTAAGAAGATTGTTGTCATTACTTAGAAATTTTTTTCTTTGGATCCATTCAAAAACTCCTATAATTTTTAATAGATCAACATGTCATAAATATCAATTTATGTGTATGTTCATAGGTTTGTTTTGCCTTCAGACTCAACTATGATTATTTAACCTAACTTTTCTTACCAAGCATGATTTGTGTAATTAATTATTAATTAATTCCAATACAAGATTCTTCCTTCTAATAAATGTAAGACTTGAAAAAAAAAAATTCTCCTCCTATTGAGCACACAAATTTGAATTTTACTTTTTAAAATAATCCTTACATACATTTTAGTGGAAATGACCATAATTCATTTTCTTAATATATTATTCTCAAATTTGGCATCTATAATTTACTTTAAAAAACAATTAACTATTATTAACTTGAAGTGAAATATGGAACATAATATTGTCACCTTTTTTGTTTTGGTTTCGAGATATGTTTTATTTTGCATCATAATTTGAATATGGATATTTTAGATTTTTGTATTATTATTAGTTTTGTCATATATGTTTGCAAGTTTTCGTTTTGTGTTATTAACTTTTTTTTTATAAGCATACATGTATTATTGAATGTACAGGGGTACTTCAACCCATTACAATGAAAACAAAGTCTTATCCCAATATCACAAAGATGGTTCACTACCCAAATCAATACAAATAGGTTGGAAAATTTTCATTTAACAGGAAAATAACACTATTCGTATTACATAAATGGTACCTATATCAGATCATGGAAACATACATAAAATTCAAGAAAAATGAAGATAAAATTGTTTCAAGTTAGTTATGCCAATAACTAACTTGTTAGTTGAAATTTCTCTTTTTATAGTATGGTATTTAGTTGATTACTTTACAATCTTTCCTTACTTAGCATGTATCACTTAAGAGTTTGTTGGAGTTAGTAATCGTGTACTACTACACTAGATTATTACCATGTTCCACTTATCTCCTATAATTACATTATGTAATCTTCATTTAAAGGTTAATAAATTAAATAGTTTTGTTCATGATATGGTATCTAGAGCCTCATAAAGAGCTCTCTTATTTTTTTTATCCATTGTTCTCTTTTTCATTGTGAATTCTCTTTGATCACATCCATTTTCTACTACGTTGTTCTTTCTGCAACTCCTTCTAGTTTCTATCATTTGGTTCTTTCTCAAGATTCAAAGTTGGGTTGGTTGTCAATGGTTACAACTACATTGAAAGGCTATATTACTTTGATACATACTCACCAGTGTTAAAGATGACTACTATCAGGCTTGTCATTGCTATTACTTCCATCAACAATTGGTTCATTCATCAACTAGATGTGAACAATATTTTTCTTCATGGTGATCTTTAAGAAGATGTTTACTTAATCGTTCCTCCAAACATCAAACCTACAAAACAAAATCAAGTGTGCAGGCTCAGAAAATCACTTTATGACCTTAAGCAAGCTAGCATAAAATGGTATGAAAAACTCACGTCAACACTCATTGATAATGGTTGCACACAAGCCAATGCAAATCATTCCTTGTTGACTAAGAAATATATCCTTCCCTCTTCTTTTGGTCTATGTTGATGATATCATCCTTGCAGGAAATTATTTGAGTGAATTTGACAGGATCAAATCCATACTACACCAAAATTTCAAAACCAAATATCTAGGTCAACTGAAGTACTTCCTTAACTTTGAAGTTGCCCATTCCAAAGCACAAATTTCACTGTGTTAGAGAAAATACTGCTTGAATTTGTTATCTGACACAAGAATGTTTGGCTCCAAACCAATTTCCACACCTGTAAATCCTTCAACCGAGTTGTTTTATGATGATAGTCCTACATATCATGATATACCTTCCTACAAAAGATTGATTGATAAATTACTTTATTTAACTACAACGAGACCAGTCATTACATTCATCACTCAACAACTTAGTCAATTACTCAATAAGCCAACCACTACACATATTAATGCAATAACCAGAGTTCTTCGATAGCTTAAACATTATCCTGCTAAAGGCTTATTCTTCTTTGAAATTCCTCACTTCATCTCATTGGCTTCTCAGATGTTGATTGGGAAAGTTGTATGAAGACTAGAATATCAATATCATGACAATGCTTATTTTTAGGCAAGTATCTCATTTTTTGGCGCACAAAGAAGCAAATGACTATTTCCTTCAGATCATCTTCAGAAGATGAATACCATGCATTAACTGCAATAATTTGTGAGCTCCAATGACTTGTGTATTTGCTTGAAGCTCTCAAAACCAACTCTTCCAAATTACCTGTTCTCTATTGTGACAACCTTTGTGCACTTCACATAGTTACAAATCCCATGTTTCATGAGTGCACCAAACACTTGAAAATTGATTGTCATCATGTTCATGAAAAACTCCAAACAAACATCCTCATACTCATGTTTGTTTCCTCTAAAGAACATATTGCCGATTTTTTTACTAAATCTCTCTTATCACAACCATTCCACTTATTACTATCCAGGTCGGGGATAATAGATATCTATCCTTTAATTTGTGGGAGGATATCACTAAAGGAAAATGAAGATAGAGTAGTTGCAAATTAGTTATGCAAAGAATTAACTTGTTAGTTGAACCTTCTCTTTATAGGATGGTAGTTAGTTGATTACTTTTCAATCAGACATTCTTCTGCGTTTTAATTCCAGATAACTGTCTTTTATTAAGAGTGTAACAAGTGTGAGTAGTGTGGGTAATAGTCTCACATTGGTTAAAAATATAAAGACGTGAACATTTATAAGTGAGAGAACTCACTCACTTATCACCTTAAGGTTTTAGGTGAATATATTGGTGTGTCTCTCACAAAGGTGTTGCTCTAGAAAAGAAGTCCCATAATGTTCAATGCTCCATAGTGAAAAATTCTCCCAACACATGGTATCATGAGTCTTTAGTTCGTGAAAGGGACCGACTTACTTATATCGAAAGTCAACTGCGCCATAGGATGGTGAGTAAGAAACATTATGTTGAAGATTTTCAACGGCATCACAAAGGTGGTGAGTAAGAAATGTTTCGTGCGGTACAAGAGTTTGTGGAAGTAAGAAGAGCTTCCATTTGAGGGAAAATATTGTAGACTCACATTTGAGGGGGAGTGTTGAGAATGTAGTAAATGTGAGTATTATGGGTAATAGTCTCACATTTGTTGGAAATGTGAAGACTTGAGTATTTATAAGTGAGAGAATTCACCCACCTATCACCTTTAAGATTTTGGGTGAATATGTGAAAAATGTTACTTAAAAAAAAACTCACAGACTTACAGTGTTCAATGCTCTTTAATAAAAAAATAAAAAATTCTCCAACAACCTTTTGCATTAAAGATGTAATGATGTAGTAACTGGATTTGAATCAAGTATTTCTTAGTAGGTTATAATATGCCTAACCATTTAATTTCAAATCATTTTACACCACTCCACCTAAAGTGAGCATTGACATTAGTGACTAAGGAGCCATATCTTGAGGTACTGACTCACAATATACTTCTTCAGCATCATAATTATTTCTTCCATCATAGTCCTTTTCGCTTCAAGCTGTAACAAATCTGCAACCCCTATATTCCCTTTCAATATAGTCCCTTGATGCAAAAAAAAATAGGACTGCAACATACATTCAATTTGGTATATGCCACACCACCTGCATCACATTGCGTTTAT
The DNA here is from genome assembly GCF_024323335.1 of Lathyrus oleraceus. Lineage (NCBI taxonomy): Eukaryota > Viridiplantae > Streptophyta > Magnoliopsida > Fabales > Fabaceae > Lathyrus > Lathyrus oleraceus. Next base: position 391,796,248 of record NC_066584.1, read on the forward strand.
GATAGTTGCTGCTGAATAAATACCACCTGTATTCTATCGATTTGAATAAATATATCATTTTAATTTTAGTATAAAGAAATCTTAAAAGCTTCATAGTATTTAAACTTCTTTTTATTTATCAATAAAAGTTTTTCTGCTGTTTCATATTTTTTAAAAGAATTGACATGCACACATGTATTAATAATTTTTTTTGAAAAACTTTACATTATAATAGACATATATTTTTAAAATTTTAATTTTTTATTTATTATTGGTCTAATGCCCAACATATACTCAAACAAATATTTATGTGTGAGACCTCACATACAAAAACTTATCACTCCTCACTGTCAATCTATAGAAAGGTACTAACATCGAAGAGTTTAAATGTTTACGTCGACTTTATATTATATTTTAATTTCTATACATTTTAAAGTAAAAAAAACTTATAAAAATTGAATTGTTTGTAATAATAAAATTATTATTTATTTATTAAAATATTATTACTATTTGTGGCTGGTGCATAAGGAAAATTTTGTCAAATTTAATAAATAAGAAAATATTATTGCAAAATAAAAAATATTTTTTTTATAAAAATCGAATATCCTGTATACGCAATTATACAAAGTCATTTTAAAAAATATATAAGACGATTTACAGGTAATGTTGGATTTGATCTAACCTGATCTGCTGTACAAGATTTCAAAAAATTGAGGGTCTCAAAATTTGGATATAAGATTAAATTATTAAATTATATATATATATATATATATATTATATATATTATATATATAATATATATATATATATATATATATATATATATATATATATATAATATATATATATATATATAATATATATATATATATATATATATATCGATTATATATATATAATATAATATATTATATATATATATATATATATATATATATATATATATATATATATATATTTTATTTTATTTTTTAAATTTTTTTTTTCTTTCTAAAAAGTATAAGAATGACGGTAGTTGTAGCCCATCATATGCATACTTTGATTGCCTATTTGACCCTTGCATACACATTTTGATAAATTTTGATTTTGATTTTTAATTTTATAAATGCTAAATGCATCAATTTCACATTTTGATACTGATTTATTTTTAATTTTACAAAATCTTCGGTCTTTGCTGACACATTTTGATAAATTTTGATTTTTTTAATAGAAAAAACTAAATACATTAATTTCACATTTTGGTAAATTTTAATTTTTTTAATTTTACAAAAGTGAAATACATTAATTTTATATTTTGATAAATTATGATTTATTTTTTTTAATTTTACAAAAGCTTCGGCCCTTGCTGACACATTTTGGTAAATTTGTTTTTTTCAAAAACTAAATGCATTAACTTCACGTTTTGATAAATTTGATATTTTTTTTGAATTTTACAAAAGCTAAATGCATTAATTTTATTTTACAAAATACTTACAAGATTTTGAATAGAAAAATACGTACCAAATTTTCAATAGCAAAATATTGTTTTTTATATAATCGATTGAAATTCATAACGAGTCTTCACGTCAAACTTTGTTTTTAATGGTTATTTATTGTAATCCTTAAATTTTACTTTAGTTTTTTTATAAATTCGATTTACTATTTATAGGTTATAATTAATATTTAAAATTTTATCTATCAATTCATTTATAATCAATTTTTATGATTAAATATATTTTATTATCATTTGTGGAAGCAAATTCTCAACGATTGATTTTTGTGTATCACTCTAATTCAATACATTAATAATTTGATGTAATTTAAATTTACTTTTCATTTTTTTAATTCTACTTCAATTACTTTGTTTGGTGCATCATTTATAGCTTGATCTATTGTTTTTCTTTTGATTATATTGTTAAAATTTATTTTACAATAATATATTAAAAAGTCAACAAGATTAATATTTTTCTTAATTAAATTATCACGATTTAATAGATGATAAAAAGGGATGCATATGAATTTCTCAGATAAATAGATATTCTAGTGTGCATGTGAGTAAGAGAGAATCAGACGTGTGTACTTGAGTCAAGTTTTCCCACTTATGAGATTGAAGACTCAAGGTTTTGCGCTATGACAAATAATACTCAAAGTCATTGCAAGTTAAGTGGTTAAATATGATAAACTTTGTTCGGACAATTAAAATATATTTATACCATTTGCATTTGATACTTTTACATTCCTAGTATTAGAGGTGGTAGAGCTTTTAAAAAAAATAGTCTAGAGACTGATGCATAAGAATGTTGCGTCCCCTTGACTATGAACATTATTTTTAATAGGATTGGTTTCACATTTCAAAAAGAGGAGTGGTTCGGCCTTAGGGGTCGACTTTTAAAATGGAACAAAACCTCCAAATTGTTTGAGACGGATCTGAGCACAATGATTTACATTTTTTTATTATTAAATAAATTATGAAAAGGGGGGCTCCAAACACATATTTTACCGTTAATTAATGATTAAATAAGGCCCCATAATTTTTTTAGGAGACAACTGAAGTTAACTTCAACTTCTTACACAATTTCTCAAAAGTTTTATATAGTTTTATTGCAGAGTCTAATCACTCAAGTCGGAAAGGACTATAATAAATAATAAAAATCTCTTTCAATTTTTTTTATATTATTGTGTGTCCAAAGAAATGCTTTAAAAATTAGACTGGAGATCGAATCGGTGAAACTTATAGTTTAATGTTCAATTTGTCCAATCGGTTAATCCTACGGTTGAAATGTTTATTAAATAAACTAATAATAGTTTATTAAATAAATTAATAATATAAAAATAAATTTCATAAATATATCACACATAATCATATGTTCACAATTTAATTAAATAAATATTTTAAAAACTCATTACATATTTAATACAACAATATCGACAATATATATAATAACATAACATAGTTCTACACTTCATTTCAACATTCATTTAAGAAAAATTTGACCAAATTAAAGAATTACAATAAACTAAGTTAAACTAATTCAAACCAAAATTAAAATAATAAAATATAATAAAAAAAATAAAGTTCAAATAATTAAGAATACTTAAATTAAATAAGATAAAATAAAAATAATAATATAATATAATATACTTCATTAAAAAAACGAATTTGAATTGAACTACGACAAATAAATCTTAATTGACAACAATAAACAATATTGACGTGAACGATAATCAATATTGAGTTGGATATCGTGACTATGTTTGAAAGAGACGGTGTGATGATGATGGAGTGTGTTTGAAAGAGACGGCGTGATGATGATGGAGTGTGTTTGAAAGAGACGGCGTGACGATGATGGAGTGTGTTTGAAAGAAAAACTATAATGGAGGTGAGAAAACTTAAAAGTTTGTATGGATGTAAAATAATAAATAATTTATTTTTTTGTGATTGAGAATGCATTTTAAGTTTTGATATTGACATATTAAAATTAAAAAAAAATTTAAAATAGTCAATTTCATGAATTTTTTTCGAACCGGGCGGTTTTACAAAACTGGCTCCGATTCTTTGGTTCGAATGGTTTTGGACGGTTCAATTCGGTTTTTCGGAATTTACTCCGATTTTGATCCATTAGCGATTTTAAAAAATTGATCCAACCGAATTCATTTTCCGATTTCCGGTTCAATCGATTGAACCGGACGATTCAGTCCGATTTTCAAAACATTGATCCAAAGTTGAGTTTGTACAAAAAGACATTTAGTTAAATTGAAAGAGATTTCTTAATATCTCACTCAGGTGTTCTTAGGTATTAAAAAATAATAATTAATGATGTTATTTTTTAAAAAGATAATTTATTTGATTCTTTTTATAAGAGACACTTTTAAAAAAAAATTGTTTAATTTATAGATAAATACATCAATTTTATTTATCCAACTGTCTTTTATAAAAAAGTTAGAAGTGAGTTATTATTTTGATGCAGAAAAAACATAAATGCAATGTTTTTATGCGATGAATTGAATAGTTTTTATATTTAATATTCATTTTAAAGAAAATAGATTTATAAATTGAAATTTGTCATGTTTATTCAACAAATATATAATTTTAATAAATACCCCTTATTTCTCACTTTATATTGACCAACCCCAAGTATATAAATTCATTCACAATACATCTGAAGCATGTGACATAGATGGATAGTTTGAATCGTATCAGAAACCATCTAGGTACGCCAACAATTTTCCTTCACATTACTTGTCTTTTTCTAAAATATGGTTGGATAAAACCATCCAATCCTCAAAACCAATCTTCATCAAATCAAATACCTATTCCAATTTCATCACTTATTGATAGTCCAAAAAAGATTATAAATAAGATCTCTAAGGCAATTATTCCATTTACTATTTGCTTCAAATCAAAGCATCGAGAGGAGTTATCAACAAACTCAAAGAATGCGATGAAGAAAATCTACAAGGAAATCCATAACCACCTTAAGAAAATGAAGAAGCAAGAGGATGATAAATGCTTGTGGAAGAAGACCATATTAATGGGGGAGAAATGTCAACCATTGGAATTTCCAGGTGCAATTTTTTATGATAGTGAAGGGAATCAGCTTTCAGCTTTCAGAGCCACCAAGAACACCAAAGAATAGTACTTTTTAATCGAGTCAAATTGTAAGGTCAAGAATAATACCATCTCCATGTATGCTCTATACAATTTTATGTTATAAATCTCAACTCATGAGAGCTTCATTAATAAAAAGTTTATAACTTTCTAGAGTCTTTGACTATTTTTTTTTCAATGTTTAATTTGCGAAATATAATTATTTTATAAATTTGTCTTAGTCCTTTAATGTTTAATATTTGTGTGTGAGCTATTTTCAAAAAATGCTTAATTTATATAAAATTTGATAGTAAAATATTTATATAAAAGTTCACTTTTGTTTTCTATAGTTGAAAAAGAGACGATAACAACTAAAAACTAAAATACACAAACGTGTGGTTTTGTTTATGAGTTTACACTTTTATAATATATTTTTGTCTCTCTATTTTCACAAAAATGAATTTTATACGTTTTTATTTTAAAAATTAATTTTTTGATCCATTAATTTTAATTTTTTAGATGTTTTGATCTCGAGTTAATTTGAAATTGGTTTTAATGACATACAAGTGTCTTAGTGAAAGTGTAATTTTACCTATGGTAAAATTCCTCTACAATATGACAAGAATATTAAAAATTTTAATTTAATTTTATTTGTTGTGTGGCTTCAGACAAAGGTTGTGTTGTATTTCAATTTTGTTTGGACTTTTAGTTTTTTTTTATAAAAGTCATGTTTATTTTGTTGCATTTTTCTAAGGATTTTAATTTTAATTTTATTCTTGTTTTAATCATAAATATAATAAAAAAAATTCTTACTCTATTTATAGTAAAGACGAATAAAAAATATATATTTAGGTTTTTATATTTTAATTTATTATCATTTTTGTTTTAAAAAAGTCTAAAAAATGTAATAAATCACTGTATTTAGTGGTATTTCGTTTAGTATTTATTTAAGTTAATTTTCTTAAGATAATTTTTTTAAAAAAAAATTGTTGCATTAATTTTTATTTCATTTTTTTATTTTTATTTTCTTTTATATAATAAAAATACAAAAAGAATGTTTAAATTTAATTTGTTTTATTTTTATTTATTTGTTAGTGTCTTAAGGATTAAGAAAAAAATTGGATGTTATCTTGTATGATTTTTTTTCATATAGGTAATATTTGATTTTTCTTTTTTATCATAACTGTTAATGTATTGATTGTTTTTCTTTTTACTTAACCTAGTTTTTTCCACTATAAATAAACAAGAAAATTCCATACAAGAGGACACACAAGAAATTACACACAAAAAAAGGTCATAAAAAAAGGCAACATGAAAACTCCATTCTTCATTCATCTTCAACTTTCATTTCTCAATTTCTCCATAACCATCCATTCTCCCCCATCAAAACACCACCACACCACTGATCTTTAACCGTCATCCCCCCATCACAAACCTTCAATTCAAACACATAAACCATCATACTTTCACTTTCTTTACACTACATAAACAACACAAAAAATCTTCACTCATCTTCATCTCCTCCTCAACACAACCTCCTCATTCATAATCACAACATAAAGCACATCAAAAACAGAACAAAAATTAAAAAAAAAATGGAAGAAGAAGATTTTGGCCACCACATGTAAGCCACTCGCGTCGCCGCCGTGAAGCCACTCGATGTTGTGAATCCAACTGCCCCTCATCTCAGCTGTTGCAGCGTCCCAAACGTTGTTTTGATGACACGTGCATCAGCCACATTGTATTGTTCGACCTTCTCTGGCGGTGCCACTCCACGTGACCACCCCTTTCTGGCCTCTTTAATGTTACTCCACTTTTTCTTGGGATTTGTTTGCTTAATTCTTCATTTTCATGTTTTTCCCATTATTGTCTGTTGCTGTGTATTTTTTTGAAGTGAAAGAATAAGAAGTAGAATTGAGTATGGGGAGAATAAGAGAAATAGAGATTTTGGACTGTTTGAATTAGTTTTCAAAAACTATATTTTAGTTTTGAAAAATTGAAAAAATGAAAATTTGTTTGGATCTGTTTTCAAAAGTAAAGAAATAGAACAGCTAATATATGTTTTTGTTTTTACTTTTCAGTTTTTAAATTAAAATTCAGAAGAAAAAAAAACACTATTTCCATTAATGGTGATTTTGTAATATTTTATAACTCATTTATAAAAGTCAAGTAATTAAATACTAAAGCATGTTGATGATTATTGTTCATCAATATACACTACAAATAATTTAAATTTTAGTTTAATATTTGATAAAGTTAAATAGCATTCCGCTTATTTATAAAATAATAAATCATATTAATCCACTTATTGTCAATTAATTTTATTTAATTATTATTTAAATACATAATTTCTTCCTTATAAGTATGTAAATCCATTTATGTTATGTATTTATGTTTTTTTGATAATATAAAATAATTGAGTTAACATTAACTTTTCATTCAAATATTTATTAAATTAATACAGTTTTACTTTTAAAAATATTTTTAATTTATTCTTTTACTCATTTTTTACTAATAAATTTTTAATTTATTTTTTTATATAAAAGTATTTAATTTTTATCTATCATCCGGAGAGAAAATATATTTAAGATAAGGAATCATATTTTAAAAACAAAACTATCAAACAAATTTTTTATTTTCTTATTTTTAAAACAGTTTTCAAAAATTAAACTATCAAATAGATTTTTTTATAATTCTTTTTTTAAAAACAATTTTTAAATCTGATTTGCAATAAAATTTTTGAAAACAAAAAACTAAAATTGTTTCAAACATTGATCTCCCTGTTTTCTTTACTCTTTTTCTTTTATTTTTTTATTTTTTTATTAAAAGGGATGGACACATGTCATTATCTAAGTGGCATTGGATCCCCACTGCATCACCCAAGGGCATGTATTTGATAATCCTTTGATCAAAGAGACTTAGATCATGAGATTTTTTGCATAAAGGGAACAGATCTGGACCGTTTGGTCTTAATCAAATGGTCGGGAGCGTTGGAGGCCTTTCTACCTTATTTTTTGTGCTTTTAGAGCTTTGTTTCTTGAGCTTAGTCTTTTGACTCTAAAAATTAGTAAGTTTTCACACCCCCAAATTAGACCTGCACCCCTTTTTTCTTTATTTCTATTTTTTTTTATTTTGTTAATTGTTTCCATTGATTAATTTTAATTCTTATTAAAATGAATATTAAACACAATAAAAAAACTCTATTTCTTCATCAAAACTATTTTTACAATTGAACCAAAATTATTCGATTTTTAAATAAAATCACTTTTAAATTAATCAACTAAAATCTTTTCGCAATAAAATCGAATGAAAAAATGATTATTTTGACGTATGCCCTTTTTTCCCGAGTATTTGGATACTAGTCGTATGACTTGTCTTTCAAATATCGTCATTCTTTCAGAATATTTTCACAATAAAACTAGGTGAAAAGGGATTAGTTGGACGCATGCCCCTTTTTTTCACAAGTATTTGGACACTAGCTGTATGACTTACCTTTCGAATACTCATCTTCCTCTCAAAACTTAATAAAGCAATTGAATCTAACTTCTTTCTAAAAACAATCTCAATCCATCAAACATACTTTTTCCGCCTCAACACGACTATATATTTTTCATAAACGAACAATGTTTTATCCATTTCGACGCGACAAATAAACACCGCTTCATTCTGCCCATGCGCGACGAGCATACAACATTTAAACTGCTCAAATGCAACTTAAACATCCTTTGCTAAATTTAAACATCCTTTGGTAAAAGTCATGTTTATTCTGTAGAATTTTTATTAGGGTTTTAATTTGATTTTTATTCTTATTTTAATCACAAAGATAATAAAAATAATTCTCTTACTCGATTTTAAAGAAAAGGCGAATAAAAAATATACTTAGGCTTTTGTATTTAATTTAATTTTTATTTTCTATTTTAAAATAAAAAATCTAAAAAATATAATAAATAAACGAGAAAATTCCATACAAAAGAACACACAAGAAATTACACAAAAAAAGGTCACAAAATTCACAAAAAAAGGCGACACGAAAACTCCCTTCCTCCATTCGTAATCTATCATCAACTTCTACTTATCAATTCCTCCATAACCAACCCTTCTCCTCCATCAAAACACTACCACACCACCACTCTTTAACCATCATCCTCACCATCACAACCTTCAATTCAAACATATAAACCATTATAATCTCACTTTCTCTACACTACATAAACAACATAAAAACCTTCACTCTTCTTCATTCCCTCCTCAACACAAACTCATCATTCAAAATCCATTCATAATCACAACATAAAGCACATAAAAAAAAGAACGAAAATTAAAAGTAACACAAAATAAAAATCAAAGAAAAGAAAAGAGGAAGAAGAAGATTTCGACCACTGCTCATAACCCACTCATGTCGGCGTCGCAAAGCCACTTAAAACCGCGAATCCAGTCACCCTTCATCTCAGTTGTTGTAGCGCCCCACATGTTGTTCCAATCACCAGCACACTCGAGTGCCACCACCCTCTGTCGCGGGGGGGAAATTCCGAGTGTAAGCTATTGGTTAACTTAACTCCATTGAAATAGAGTCGCCATCGAATTTTTATTTATTCCAAAAGGAAAAGGGAGAAATATCGAGAAAACCCTAAAGAAAACTAGGTACGGAAGTCAGTTACACAAGGGGAAGGTATTAGCACCCCTCACGTCCGTAGTACTCTACGGTATCAACACAAGTCTGTTTGTTTTAAGGGTGTCTAAGTCTAAAGCTTAAAAACTAAGGAGGAATGCAATGCATGATAGAAGGTTGATTTATTTACAAAGAAAAAAAGAAAAGGTTTTTATTAATGTGCCCGACGTGGTTGTGAACCTTTGTGCCTACGTACCCCCTTAGTGAGGGATCAGAGCATTCGTAGTTCACCTCAAAAAGTTGGTTTGTTTGTGTTTTTTAGGCGGATAATGTTACATTCATACTCTAGCTTTTTGACGACTTACCGCCCGACCTTAGGGACTTACACATCGCATTGCGCGGAATGAAAATAACACATCCTTTGTTAAGAAGAAGGTTTGCAAAAGAAAAAAAGGGCTAAGAGGCCAAAAATAGTTTGATTTGGTTTGTATTTTTTTTGTAGATAGTGATGAGTTAATCCCAATGTAGGGACACTCTTCCTTCTCCACTTTTATGAAAAATATTTGAGAATTGGTCCACTATAAAAGACTATGAATACGAGAAATAACAGTAAACGGAATGTACCACCTCATTACCCTCCTATTACTTAAGTCTCGTAACATGTGAACCAACTCGTTATGGCTTAATGCTTTGAATTTGATTAAGAAAAAGAAGGTATAATGCAAAATAAATAAGAAAAGGCTAAGGGGATACTACACAAAGCCCTAACGTTATCATGCAATAGTGGCCCTAAAGTTGAGGATAAGGGAGACTAAGCAAAACCCTAATGTTAGCATGCATGATAGAATCCTAAGGTCTAATGACTTATCTTGCATAAGATGAAGTCAAATCCTAAAGGAGCATGTCAAACAAATGATAAAGAGGTAAGCAAGGATAAACAACATGCATACTAAGATCAAGCAACAAAAGAAACTCACGAAGATGATGCATAAGATCGCCACAAGATGTAATACACACAGAGCAATACTCAAGTAATCTATGCAAAACAAAACAAACTAATGTATGATCAAATATCCATGTGACAAGGCAATGACAAGCCCAAAGTCAACAACATATCATAAAGGATGCCAAATGATCAAAGCACTAAGGCTAAAGCACAAAACAAACACAATTCACATAAGTGAGAGATATCATCGCACAAAGGAATCATATATCAAAGGTCAATCAAGGAAGGTATGATCACTAAAGGATCAAAGAACACAATATAAGGAGGTAGATAAGACATACCAATAAGTATCAATCATTGAACATCATTCAAGAAATGAAATAGTCCTCAAGATACAAAACTAGCTAGCGAAAACATCAAACAAAGCTCAAAGGAAGCAAACTTGTAATGCAAGCAAGAAGGAAGGACAAAGATGAAAGTAATGCAATATTCACATACACATGAAAACATACTTCAAATATAGATCCTCAACCCTAAATTTCTCACCATCAAAGAGGAAAGAAAACAAAGTGGGAGGAGGAGAAATGTTGCTTCCTAAAATCACCAAAGTGGACTTGTAATTGAATGCAAGCCATAGAATCATAGAAGTTATACCTTAAAGGTAAAATGACTTTAGAAGTCGGTAGCAAACACACAAGATTCAATTCAATATGGATCAAAGGTATTTGGCAAAGGAACGCATCAAAACAATCTCCTAACCTTGATCACATATGAATGAAAATAAAGCAACAAAGACAATCATAGCAAACACAAGTTAAGGATCTTAAATGAATCAACCAAATTGATCTTAAGTCCCTAAATATGTCATGATAATAAGATAAAGAAATGAGAATTATCTCCTTAATGGTTCGCATCAATGCATTCCCTGTATCTCACAAAAACCACAACTAAGCGTAAGAAAGAAACACAATCAAAGAGAAAGATCAAGGTGATCAAATAAAGTCAAATGCCTCTCAAATCTTTTATAAGACTATCCTTGAGCTTATCATTCTTCTAAGCATCAATGTAGTCAAGGTCAAAGCAAAAGTTGGCTCAAAAGATCAAAAGGGTAGGAAACTAGAGTTTACAAACCACACAAACTTATATGCTTAAGGTAAAAGCCAAATGATCAACTTAAAATTTCCAAAAATTGAAAATAAGTTGACATACCAATTAAGCATCCAAATGATCATAACATACCCAAAACTAAGCCTTAAATTATGTCCACAAGCTTCAAAATGAAGTTGGGTTAAATTACACTAGGCAAAAGGGATGCTCATGATAAATAAAAACCAAAGAAAATAGAAAAATAGGATATAAAATATAAACAAAATATTTATAGGAGCTCAAACCTCTAGCAAGTCATAGGCATATCCTTGCTCAAATCAAAAGATCAAGGCAGCACCGAAACAAAAAGAAAAGTTGAAACCAACTCACAAACTAGTCTAAAACAACCTTTGAACAAAATAAATTTGAACAAGGTACAAAAACAGAAGCAAAAGATCTACAAAAATAACAAACATCAACTTAACATCTTACAAAAGCTAGAAAATATTTTTGTGAATTTTTATGACCAATGGAAGTGAAGGAATTACATTAAAACTTCACGTAGAAGCCATAAAACCTCAAGAATCCATTTAAATCTTGTCCTATTTTTAAAACAAAGAAAAACTAAAACTAAATTTGGTCCAAGACCACCAAAAATTTCAGAGTACACAGAGGAATATGAAAATATTTTTTTGGGATTTTTAGGGTTCATAAATTGTCCATAAATAATTAAATTCATAAGCTATATAAAAGAAATAACAAAATAAACACATTTTAGAAACTAAAATACCAAAAATAGAAAAGTAAATGGAAAAATAAAATAAAAATCATTAATAAAAAATAGACACAAATACCTTTCAGCACATATTTTTTTATATTCTTTTGATAATTAAAATTATTTTTAATAAAATAAATAAGTAAAAGAAAATAGAAGAAAATAAATGACTAAAAAATAAAGTTGGTCAAACATGTTAATCCGTGCCAACTACATGGACCAATGAAAATCTCTTCCAATCATTGGATGCTAAAGGACAAAATCAACAAGGCAAGCCAACCACAACACGCCACATGGCCATGCAAAAGCAAAAAAGTTTCAAATTCTTCACCAAAATCGTGTTTCACGATTTTTAACCAAGGGGACTTCCAATCCATTTTTCTCCCTCGTTTCTTGATGAAATAAAAAGTTATAAACACCAAAGTTGTAAATCCCAGAGAGATCTATAACTTTGGTTTGGAAGTTTTTCAAAAGGATGAAAGATGAGAGAGAAATCTCGGAGAGAAGTTGGCTAAAAATCACTTTTTCACTTGAAATCATGTTTCACGAATTCCAACCAGGCAACTTCACTTCCATTTTTCTCCTTCATTTCTTAACAAAATAAAAAGTTATAAACATCAAAGTTGTATATCTCAGAGAGATCTACAACTTTGGTTTAGAAATCTTTTCAAAAGGATGAATGATGAGAGAGAAATCTGGGCGAGAAGTTGGATAAAAATCACTTTTCATCAAATAACTTTCAATCCAAAAATCAGAAAATCAAGCAAGAATCAATGGAAAGTTTCAACATTAAAAATGTTCGAAACAACATCAAGAACACATACAATAATTTACAGATCTTTAAATGCCATGGTTAGGGTTTTGTAAGCTTACCAAGTGGAGAAAGAGTTCATTGTCCTCTTGTTCTTCCAAAATCAAAAGAACCCCAAAAGCTCTTGTAAATTCTTCTTCCTTCAACTCAAATAAAGAGTTTTCATATTGAGAAATTCTAGAGAAAAAGCTTGATTCAAGAGGGAGAAAAATAAGACCAATTTGGTGGTTTTTTGTGAAAGGGGAAGAGAGAGCTTGTGTGTTCTGAAATGGACGACTTGGCTTGCTTATATAGGCCCCCAAAGTAAGGGTAGAAGAGTCATTGCAAGCAAAGAGACGTTGGAGGGCATAAATGGAAGATAAGACGAAAAATCAACTTGTTAAGCAAGGATGCATTTTGTTCACATTTGTATAGGGGGTTTGTGCGTTTTGGACACCTCATAAGTGCAGTAGTACATGGGAAAAAGATGGTACACGTTAGTGGAGTGTAGAGAGAGAAACATCAAAGTTGGCAATTTTGGCAAAAATGAGGTTTTAAGTGTAAAATTGGCCAAAATGGTTGCGTGGGTGCAAATAGAAGGAAAAATAATATCATTCAAGATCCAAATAGGTTATGGGCTTGATTTGAGTTAAAAAGAATTGCTACATTTTGAGAAAATGGAGTATATACAACACTAGGTTTTAGTAAATTCACAAAAACCACCCCTTGGTCTCATGGCCATAACTTTCTCAATTTTGAGATTTAACTAAAGTTATTATACTTTTTGGAAAGGTGTTTAGATTCCCTACAACTTTTATGTTGGTGTAAATTTGTTTTGAAACATTCAAAGTCCCCAAAAGTGGCCTCGAAATGGCTGAACGGTGAAAATGATCCATAATTCTAAAAAATGGCCTATAATGTCTTGCTCCATAACTCTCAAAATAAACATTTTTTGGACATGGGACCAAATAGAAAAACTTGTAAGTATTCTTCCTATATTTCCAGGAATATAAAGTTTGCAAATTTTCAATAAAAAATGAGGAAGTTATGAATTTTACAAAATCAACACTATGAAGTAACTTACACTTAAAAAATTTCCACTTCACCAAGTTACTCCATGAACAAGTTAGCTTCCAAAACCACATTTCCCTTGAATTTTTTTCACCAAAAGCCATATGATGTTGAAACATGATTTTTGACTTCAACTTTGACTAAAAGTCCACTTGGTCAACAGTTGACTTTTGTTGACAAATATAATTTCTCATGTGTACTAGCGCATCAACCATGTTGTATCGTCTAACCTTCTTCGGAGGCCCAACTCTGCACGTTCTCCCCTTTCTGACCGCTTCAATGTTACTCCGTTTTGCCTTTGGGTTTATTTGCTTGTTTCTTCATTTTCATGATTTTTCCATGATTGTTTGTTGTTGTGTTAAGATTTGGAATTTTTTAAAAACATTCTTCTTATTTTTAAAAGTGAAAGAAGAAAAAGAAGTGAGTATGAGGAGAATTGGATAAATGGAGATTTGGTCACCCTGTTTTTCGTTTTACTCCTTTTCTCTTATTTCTTTATTAAGAAGTGAGTATGAGGAGAATGGGATAAATGAAGTTGGGTTTTAAATTAAGGGAGGGATCCTATACAGGATCCCCCACTGCATCCACCAAGGGCATGTCTTTGATAGTCATTTGATCTTGATCAAGTGATCACTTAGATCATGAGATCTTTTTGCATAAAGGGAACAAATTTGGATCGTTTGATCTTAATTAGACAGTCAGGAGTGTTGGAGGCCTTTCTACCTTATTTTTTGTGCTCATTTTTGTTAGTTGAGATTTGCTTCTTGGGCTTCGTCTTTCAACTCTAAAAATTACTTAGTCTTCACACCTTCAAATTAGGCTTCCACCCCCTTTTTCTTTATTTTTAAGTTTTATATTTTGTTAATTATTTTAATTGATTAATTTTAATACTTACTAACATGAATATTAAAACAATAAAAAAACTTTATTTCTTCATCAAAATTATTTTCACGATAATATCAAAATTATTCACATTTTAAATAAAACCACTTTCAAACTAATCAACTAAAATATTTTTGCAATAAAACTGGATGAAAATGGATTAATTGGGCGTATGCTCATTTTTTCCCGAGTAGTTGGATACTAGCTGTATGACTTGCCTTTCGAATACTCATCATCCACTCAAAATCTTATTGTAACAAAACCGGATGAAAAAGGATTAATTGGGCATATGCCCCCTTTTTCTCAAGTATTTGGATACTAGTTGTATGGCTTGCCTTTCGAATACTCGTCTTTCTCTCAAAACTTAATAATAGAATCGAATCTAACTTGTTCCTAATCATATGAAAAATGATTAATTGTGTGTATGCCCCATTTTCCCCGAGTACTTGGATACTAGCTGTATAGCTTGTCTTTCGAGTACTCATCTTCTTCAAGGGACTTTAATTCGATTCATATCAAATACTTTTCGCAATAAAATTGGACAAAAAAGAACTTGTTGGATGTATATCCATTTTTTCCTCGAGTATTTGGATACTAGTTGTATAGCTTAACTTTCTGATATTTGTCTGCCACCTAATAACAATCTCAACCCATCAAACCTACTTTTTTCGCCTCATCACAACTAAAAGCTTTTTCATAAACAAACAGTGTTTTATCCATTCCCATGCGAGAAACAAACAACGCTTTAGTCCGCCCATGCGTGACGAGCAAACAACGTTTAAAACGTTCGAATGCGACTTAAACATCATTCGCTAAAATCAATCAACCAACAAATATTTTCTACTCAGAACTACGTAGCTTTGAGTTCCCCATCGGATCCGGGGATACGCAGAAGTGAGATTCAACATCTCATTAAACACTCAAATAAAAAACTAATTTTCCCTTGTAAATACATCGTAATAATTAGAAGAAATAAAAAATACACTATGCTAACGCTCTCATTTGCAATACTAACTAAATAGTTCAAGTTGGATACAATGGACGTGCATGGTGCTAATACCTTCCACACGCATAATCGACTCCTGAACCTAAATTTGGTTGCGCCAGCCATATTTTTATTCTTTTAGGGTTTTATAAAAGTTTTCCCTTTTAAAAAATAAACTTCGGTGGCGACTCTTATTTATTTCGAGCGCTCGTACGCTCAGGTATTTTTCGCGTCGCGAAAGGTCGGTTATTAATTTGTTTGTGACTTCTGAAATATTAGCATATGTTTGGTATGTGGTGGTTTTGTATTCTTCTAATAGGTATTAGGACCATTTCCTTTGTTTATTAGATCGCTAGGTGGTAGTGCAAGGATGGGGGATGGTTTGGTGATGATTTGAGACTATATGATTTGGTCGATATGAAAATCCCAAAAAATATCGTTTTTATGGCTCCTCTATCAATGTGAAGGATTTGGAAGATAATATCATATTCCTAATGTGAAACTGATATCTTGATAAATATGCGAGAAATTCTTGTGCTTTCTCTGCTTGACTTGAGAATCTTACTTTTTGTTAGAACAGATAGAGGCGCGAGTGTTTTTTGTCTGTAGGGTGTGAGTTCTTGATGATTCATTTGGAGGTACTTTTTTGTTGATGATGGTTTCTTTAGACTGAGATTTAGCTTGTTTTTCTTTGGAGCAGTTATTGTCCTTCTCTTTCTCTTTCTTATATTTTGGGTTTTATAGAGTGAGTATTGTTTTGTTGTTTTTAGTTGAATTTTTTTTAATTTGATGGATTCTCATTGACTGCATCTATCTAGTATCTAAACTAGTTATCATGATTTGCACATTTTTTGTGGTTGTAATTATCCTATGTTTATATGTATATATAAAAGGAAATTGATTTTTGTAGCAATAAAATTATCTAAATCACATTTTGTCAAATGCATTTTAGAGAAAAATATATATGAAAGAGTACGTATTTACTAATCGAGACTCACTAGTATCCATATTTATATATGGTTGCAATTTTCGATTTTTATAAAATAAATATTTTACTTTTATTCTTTTTATTGTATGAAAAAAGAATTATCCTAAATTATAATTTGTTTTACAATACTAATAAATCGTTGATGTTATTTTTATTATATTTTAAGTTATTATTTATTATTATTATTATTATTAATATTATTATTTCTTTTAATTTTTAAATTAATCTTTCTTATATCACTAATGCAAAATAATTTGATAAATTTCTTTATAATTGTTATTTTTTATAAAACAATAATTATATTTTTTAAGACCTGTGATACAATGTCAAAACAATTTCAAAATTAACTAAAACATTTCAAAAAGAAAAAAAATGCAAAAGACAGCTCTTACCAATATATAAATTAAAAAAATCACTACTAATAAATTTTATGAATATTATTTAATTTGATGTACTGAGAAATGGTGTAGTAAGAACTATAATAGATAATGGTAGAGAAGTGATAAATTTAAAGTCTATTTGCATAAAGTAACTGAAATTTTTTATTGAATTTAAAATTCTTATAAATTTAAATTAATTAATTGAATTTTAGTTATTTTCAATTTTTTTTGTATGAATAGAGTATTAAAATTATTGTTTGTTAAATTTTGGGGTCATTTTTATAAAATTTAAATTTGTTGGGTCAAATTTAAAATTTGGCAACTAGAGACCAATTTGCAATTTTTAAAATTTTAAAATATCAAATTTTAAAATTTTAAAATGATTAATTGTCTTTCCTCTTGACCCGTGTTGGGAGCAATTGTGTTACTATCTAAAGGTTAGTTACAAAAGATTAAAGAGAAAATTCGGAGTAGCATTTATTGAATTTTTTTATCTAGATAATCAAATTTTGGAGTAACATTTATTGAATTTTTTATCCAAATAATCAAATATTTCAAATAAAATCCAAATTAACCCACACTCCTACGTATTTTTCAAATTAACCCACTTTTAAAAAAAATCCAATACAAAAGTGACATCAATTCAATTGGTGATAGTGTATAACAATTAAGAGGAGTCGTAAATCCAATTAACGACAATATACAAACACAGAGGAAAATATTCTCTCCTCTGTGTTTGTACACTGTCATCAATTGAATTTACGACTCCTCTTAATTGTTATACATTGACACTAATTGAATTGGCGTCATCTTTGTGTTGAATTTTTTTTTGAAAGTGAATTAGTTTAGGAAATACATGGGAATGTGGTTTAGTTTAGTTATTTATTTAAATAAAAATGGTCATTTGATCACATTTATTTTTTTTCCAATAAATTTAACCTCTCAGAATGTTGAATTTGAAAGTCAAAAACTCTTTCTAAATAAAACAATATTTTATTCATTCTTTATTTTTATATATATATATATATATATATATATTATTATAATATATATATATATAAATTACTAAATAATTAATGTATTTATACATATACATTGAATAAAACTATATAGTGTTTTTATACATATACATATAATTAATTTATTATATATATATATATATATATATATATATATATATAATATATATATTATATATATATATATATATATATATATATATATATATTTTAATAAATAAATTAATTTATTAGTATTGTCTTTATTATTATGGTTAATATGGCTTTATAGTTTTGCATTTTTTTAATTCACATAAAAAATTATATTTGTCATTATGAGAAATGTAATATAAAGTTTAACACACTAATAGCTAAGTAGTTTTGATATATTAGGATAATTAATTTTATTTTAAAATAAAAAAATATTCATTGAATATAAAACATGGTTTTTAAAATCGGTTTAGACCGCCAATCGAATCGAGAATTGATGAGGTAATTGATCTGAATTAACCATTGAATCGCTATTTTATTGTGGAAATCGTTATGAACTAGCCAAATGAAAAAAAGAGTTAAATTACCGTTTTTATCCCTCTATTTTATCTTATTTATGAAATCAGTCTCTCTATTTTAAAATCAATGAGTTTTGGTCCCCTTTCACTCTTTACACTACAAACCGATAAAGTTTCAATTTTTTAAAGGGTTAAATAACTTTTTGGTCCTCATAAATATAGTCATTTTTTTAGTCTCTCTAAAAATTTCCTTCAAGTAATGGTCCTTACAAAATTTTACATCCATACAATTGGTCTGTGATGTTAAAATGCCACTAATGGATGCTGGCGTGGCATTGTCGCGCTGCGAAAAATACTTGAGCGCATCACACACTTGAATATACAATAGAGTCGCCACCAAACTTTATTTATTCCTGAAGGAAAGGGAAAATGTCAATAAAACCCAATGGAAAGAGAAACGGGTAAGAAAGTCCATTATCCAAGAGGAAGATGTTAGCAACCCTCACATCTGTTGTACTCAACGAGAACCGTTTTGATTATTTTGCATGGATTTGTGTTACTATCTAAAGGTTACTTGCAAAAGGTTAAAGAGGAAATTTTATTTATTTATTAATGTGCTCGCCAAGGATTTGGATCCTCGTGCCTACGTATTCTCATAGTGCAATGTGGAAACCAAAGCTCCGTAGTGTATGGAAACTTTGGCCAAGGCATGAAGGTTTAACAAAATGGCATGGAGTCAAGTGTAACATCCACATATAATATATGTCTAGAATACATATTATACATAGTGTAATACTGGTACTGAAATACATAAGCGCCTAGCAGCAACAATGTACATATTTACATGCCGAAAAGAAATATAACATGACACAAAACGTACACAAAAGTGCCAAAAATAAAAACCAGGAGCTAGATCATTATACAACGATCTCAAAATATATACAGAGCGGAGTAGCCATCCACACATCAGGTAAGCAAGACATCACTCTATCTTGTTCTTACCCTTCGCCTGCTCAGAACCACCTGAAAAATAATCAACAACATGGGGTGAGATAATAATCTCAGTGGGTTCCCTATCTTATAGGTCTACTCGGCTCTATAGGGTTTTCTAATCAATATCCAACTTAAGTCAACAAGGGAAAGAAGACTTAAATGATGGGGAACTAACTCACAATGTATGGCAACATGCACCTGAGTTCTCGCAACTCAAAACAAGATCATTATTCAGATTCACGAAACATCAATCCCTGAGCGGACCTACGTCTAGGGCAAGCCCAGTTCATGCATGCTCGTACAATTCGACTTTCGTGGTGGATATCGGGTCCTCTATGAGTTCCAAACTCATTTCAAGCGATCGTCATCGTATGGGATTTTAACCCACTTAGGGTATCTTTCACCATATGAGACTCTAACCCACTTAGGTGTCCACCTTTCCCCCACGTCTGCCGTGGTTGGGGCTCAAACCCAATTGAGGCACGAATCATCGGTCTCACATCTTATTGCTTACTCATCTAAGCATATCAAATAGAGATGTGCACCACCAAGGGCAAAACATTCTGAATACATGATTGGTTCCACAAATCATAACAAGATTCATCAATCACAGGTGACTTTATTCACCAAAATACACAAGCATTAACATGGCATGTTCTATACAAAGCGTCTCATTCTCAACTATGGCAACCATTCGTCCACGACCTCAACATAAGCGCCATACGAATGAATGTCGCTTCCTAATGTTATCTAGGTTATAAACCTAACTTATGGCCTAATACCAATCCTAGGTTGACTCACTAGATTCATTATGTAATTTTCACAATTAACAGGGATTCAACACAAGCATAGCATCACAAATGATTAATGGTTGAAGGAATGCACTTAGAAACCTTTAAGAAATGGATTTTGAAGTGTTTGGCATTAGCCAATTGATTGGTTAGGGAAGCCCAATCGATTGGTTCCTCTCACATTTCTAATTTTTCAAAGAATACAGAGGATCAATCGATTGATCCTCAATGTCAATCGATTGGCTCATGAAAATTTTCCAATTTTCCAAAACAGAAAGTTTATGCAATCGATTGTAATCCCCTGTCAATCGATTGGTCGTGCTAAAATTTCCTTTTTTGCAAAACTGAAAGTTTATGCAATCGATTCTAATCCCCTGTCAATCGATTGGTCCTGCTAAAATTTCCTTTTCTGCAAAACAAAAAGTTTGGCCAATCATTGGAGGAGTGTGTCAATCGATTGGTTCTCAGTTAAATTTCCCATTTTCCCATTTTGAGAGTGAGTCCAATCAATTGGCTTGGAGTAAACATCCAGGACCAATCGATTGGTCCTTGCCATATTCCCAAAAATCCTTTCTGTAACACTTGGATTCCCACCTGCATAACTTGTTCCTTTTCTAACATATAAATCCACTTCTTCTACAAACCAAACCCATCATACAATATACCTATATATACACACACACACACACACACACACACATATATATATATATATATATATATATATATATATATATATATATATATATATATATATATATATATATATCATGGGTTTCAAGTTCATAACCACAACTATAACCAATCATTTAGTCACAACAATCATGAAGAACATATCAAGCACTTGTTCATGGAAATCAACAAAATCAAGAGAAAACATTCATCATATAGCATGGATTCTTATAATCAACCTATGATTCTACAACCTTAATCCCTAGATTTCTTAGGGTTTCTAACTAGAACCCACCTCAATAAATTGAAGAGGAGAAGTTGTTGAGGATGATATAATGATATCAAGATGATGGTGATGATTCCAAGCCCTTGATTTCTCCAAGCTTCTTTTCTTCTTCATCTTCTTCTTCCAAGCCCTTGATTCACGTCGATGTTTTGGCGTAAGCATCCTTACCTTCATTAGAGTCTGTGACCCTAATACCCCTTTTGTAGACCATTTAACCTTGGCCAACCTAGACCGATGGTCGCGTAGTATACGTCTCCGAGGAGCTTTCCTCGCGAGGGTCAATATGAATATCTCACTTAGAGTAGATTTCCTAGAAAATAAATTGACATAGGCGGCGGATAGTCAAGGGAGTCCATGACTCTAAGGGCAGTGTCTTATACCCAATATCTCAAAAGCCCTAGATCTTGCAAAGTGAGAACCTTGGTTCAAAAGCATTCATTATTAAACCACATTCCTTGTAATAGTGATCCCAAAATTTGAATCTTGTGCCCGAGTTCTGTGGAAACTAATAAGTTGTTCATCCATCCATGCATTCATAAACATTCATACGTCATAATAAAACACAGCTCTTAGCACTTCGTTGTTTAACGCATGAAATACAAGACAATTTGCAAAAAAACAATCACGGAACCATCAAGAGAAAGCACTTTCTCCTTCACATATAAAGGTCCAGAAACAAATACATTGAAGGTTCTAAACTCTAGGGTTACGTCCCTCAAAGATAGTAAGTTCTGAACAACTTATGGAAACATTCAAGACCTCCTAAATGAAAAGGTTAACTTTGGAGTGATCACCACCCTAACCCAATACTATGACGTTCTATTAAGATGCTTCACTTTCGCAGACTTTCAACTCTCCCCAATATTGGAGGAAATTGAGAGGCTTCTCAACCAGCCAATCAAAAATTTCAATCCCTTCCCCAAGTTGGAAGAAGGTTTTACCTTGTCCGAGCTGTCTTTAGTCGTGGGTATCAACACAAACGACTTAGTGGCCAATTGGGGACCCGTAGGTACCATCAAAGGTCTTACGAAGAAATTCCTAGAATACCATGCCTGGAAAATGATCAAAGAAGAGAGGCCGGAATTCTATAGTGCAACATTAGCATTGTTGATACATGGAATTGTTCTATTCCCTAACATAAACAATTTTGTGGATCATTTGGCAGTGGAATTCTTCCTAACCAACAATCTAGTGCCATTCTTTCCCGAAGATTTCTATCATACCTTTCATACAAGGCATGCAAAAAGAAAAGGAACGTTTCTCTATTATGCTACCCTCTTACATTTGTGGATAAAGACTCATATGCCTCAAAGAGGACCTTTTGCTTATAACAGTCTGTCATGGACCCAAAGATTCGCTTCTATCTCCTCCAGTTTAATCCTTTGATATAAGAGAGAATGGGAAACCAAGGACGTCATTTCTAGATATGGAGGGTTCCCAAATGAACCCCTAATAGGAACATGTGGTTGCATCAACTACAACCCTGTGTTACTTAAGAGACAATTGGGGTATGTTATGTTAAGTCCTCATGAAGACCGGGACCTAGTACCTTTCATTATCAACACCGTGGACCCACTTAATTTAGCCGCAAGGAGAGTAAAGAGAGCTTGGACAAGCATAATCAGAATATACCAAGAGTGGGGAAAAACATCTTAACAAAGGAACCCTACTTTGTGTGGGTAAAAAAGTGAGCTTTATTCGTCAATATGCCTTTCTAGTTTGACCCTTCATCATTCCCTTTGATGCCCGAACCTGAGCCCATATGACAGGAAGATGTGGACAAGCTTACCAACCAGATCCGAGAGCTAGAGTTGGAGAACACTCAACTACGAGTCCAACTTAGCCGTACCAGGAAACGAAACTTCGACCTGGAAGACAAGGGTAAGCTAGTCCACGATGAATTTAAGGTTAGAAAGATGAGATTAAGGGAGGTGGAAGTAAAAAGAGTATGGGTAGGTGGTGCTCTACAAGGAGCCAATTCAGAGCTAGACTTTTGCAGCAATAGGTTGGATCAAGCGTACCATACTATCAAGGACCTTGAGAAAACTATTGAGGGGTCTAATGCAATGAAGAAGGAAGCTAGGGAGGATTATGAAGCCCATATCCTAGAGATAAAGACCACTTTCAAAGAGTGCAAGGATCTCTTGGCCAAAGAGCAATTAGAAAGGGAGAAAGTCTATAGAAGCTTCTTGTGCAAGCAGTTCCAACTTGGAAAAGATTGCGAACAAATCAAGAATTTGAAGATGGGAATCTAAGACCAAGCCTACTTGAAATTGAAAAACGATCGCCAATATTGGCAAGAGAGATGTCGTGGTGCAGAAGCTTCAATGGCTCAAATGAACGAGATTATCCAAAATCTCCAAACTCTCTACGATGAATGGAAAAACAAGTATAGAAAACATGGTTGTCTTGAATAACTATGCTCTCCAAGACTTTCCTAAAAAGTTAGAGGAGGCTAATTTGATCATGTACCCCGAGAATACCCCTGAAGAAGTCTTCAACTTTGTCAAATTCTGCAAGAAGACAATGGTGAAACTTATCACTGATACTGAAGCTCTCTACAAGTCTCAAGGGGTTACCTTTAGGGTTGACATCTAGTTTACATGTTTGCTTTCCATTTCAAAACTTGTATTTGAAACTTCTATGTGCTTATACTTATTTCCCTACAATGGATGAATGAAGCTTCTTTGTGATTCACTATGTGTGGACACCTTTATTCTTGATTCCAATGTTTAAGCATTAAGTGTTCCTCGCAATGAACAACATGAATAACTAAGAGCTTTGCATTAATAAACATAAAATAAAAACAAACATTCAAGCATCATACAACATTTAAAGAAACTCATCATCCACCTTTCTTCAACAGAAACCAACAAGCTGACTTCCCGAAATCACTAATACATACGCCACAATCAACAAGCTATAATGGACCAACTTGAACATAACCAAGCTGCCTTACATGAGGAAGTACCCGATGGTGGTCCTCCACCAGTTATCCATCCTCCAATTATTGAGATCCATGATCAGCAAGTTGCCTTCTTTAATCCAAGGGATGGCTCTGTGTACGATGCCTTCGGTCCACCTGCCAACTATAGCGGTAAATTCATGACCATCAAGCGATGGATAAACTTGACATCAATAAAACTAGAGTCTCTACCACGATTTTATTGTTTCCAAAGGAAAAGGTAAAAGTACGAACAAAACCCAAAGATAAGAAGTTTTCAAATCAAAACTAATAAAGTGTCAGAGATTATAGGTAAGGGGGTCGGTTACATAGAGGGAAGGTGTTAGCACCCAAAGTGTCCTAGGTACTCCTAGGGAGCCCTTTTTTGTATGCAAGTGATTTGGTCAAAATGATGTTTGATAAAAATGGAAGGGGGGAATGAGAAAAAGAATTCATTAATTATATTTTTGTGTTTGACAAGACCTTCGGTCTTATACCTACGTACCAATATAAAAATGAGGGATCAAAACCCCGTAGTTCGTGGTAAAAATTTCAAAGAGGTTGGTGAATTGGTTTTAATCAAAAGTTTGAATGAAAAGGCACAAAAGGCCAAAGATTTGAATGGGGTTGTTAGTTCTTTTTGTCCTTTTGAAATTAAAGTCAATATGGTTAAATTCATTCATAAGTTTGATTAAGAAAAAGTTTGAAAATTCAATGGCATAAGGCCAAAGTTTCTAATCATTAAAACATGTCTAAGTTGAAAAACACAAACAAAGAAAGTTTATGAAAAGAGGGAGATATTTTGAAATTTAAGAAGTGGGAGGAGATGAAGAGGCTACCCTAGACAAAAATTAAAAGTTAAGAGTTGAAAAGATCTGACCAATGGAATGCAATCCAACAGACAAGAATGTCATATAGAAACCCATTTTCTTTTGGAATTTAGTAAGCAACAAGCATAAGCAATATCCTAGCAAACCATATGAAGACCAAGGCATCAAATAAAGATATCCATAATATCCAAGCAAGTATTCCAATAACTAGCAGTCTTCAATGTCTTTCAATGTATCAGATGAAAATATTTCCTTGGTAAACTCAGAAGCAATAGTCAGATATCAATAATAATAATAGTATAAAATTTAAGCACAAAGACAAAGTGACAGATGAATCAGGGCACTCAAGGTCTTGCATCAGATGAATATCACTGTCAAGGATAACTCAGTCTCAGATGATGGCATTTGCCAAGTCCTTTAGCATAGGGAATGTTGCATACTTCTAAGTCCAAAGGTTTAGATCAAGTCCAACAATCCAACAAGATGTTTTTTTTATGGTTTTTTGTTATTATTAATTATTTTAAGGTCCTAAGACCATCAACAAACACCACGACAAACAAACAATATATACAAGCACAAGATATGGCTCAAATGAGCAAAGTGAAAAGGACTTGAAACATAAACAAGTTGCATGAAATATAAATGGAAATGAATGATAAAGATACTAAAATTTAAATTGCATTAAGTAAATGACTTGAAAATAAAGCAACATTAATAGAAAGTTAGCCAATGGTTAGTCAGATGTTAGTGAAGAGTTTTAATTGTTTAAGTCATTCTTTGGAGAATACTCAACCATTCATTCACAAGTATGAATCCATGAACCAAGACATCATTCATGAGAAGGGCTCCAACTTGGATAAATCAATAAGTATGCCACTAGCTCTCACGAAAGGGAAAAAGGTCAAGTTTTCACACAATGCCAATAGGTAAAATTTGATTTTTCTTTTTATCATGACTGTTAATGTATTGATTGTTTTTATTTTTACTTAATCTAGTTTTTTCCACTATAAATAAATAAGAAAATTCCATACAAGAGGACACACAAGAAATTACACACAAAAAAAGGTCATAAAAAAGGCAACATGAAAACTCCATTCTTCATTCATCTTCAACTTTCATTTCTCAATTTCTCCATAACCATCCATTCTCCCCCATCAAAACACCACCACACCACTGATCTTTAACCGTCATCCCCCCATCACAAACCTTCAATTCAAACACATAAACCATCATACTTTCACTTTCTTTACACTACATAAACAACACAAAAAATCTTCACTCATCTTCATCTCCTCCTCGACACAACCTCCTCATTCATAATCACAACATAAAGCACATCAAAAACAGAACAAAAATTTTAAAAAAAATGGAAGAAGAAGATTTTGGCCACCACATGTAAGCCACTCGCGTCGCCACCGTGAAGTCACTCGATGTTGTGAATCCAACTGCCCCTCATCTCAGCTGTTGCAGCGCCCCAAACATTGTTTTGATGACACGTGCATCAGCCACATTGTATTGTTCGACCTTCTCTGGCGGTGCCACTCCACGTGACCACCCCTTTCTGGCCTCTTTAATGTTACTCCATTTTTCCTTGGGATTTGTTTGCTTAATTCTTCATTTTCATGTTTTTCCCATTATTGTCTGTTGCTGTGTTGAGATTTTGATTTGAAAAAGTTTGTTTTTTTGAAGTGAAAGAATAAGAAGTATAATTGAGTATGGGGAGAATAAGAGAAATAGAGATTTTGGGTTGTTTGAATTAGTTTTCAAAAACTATATTTTAGTTTTGAAAAATTGAAAAGAATGAAAATTTGTTTGGATCTGTTTTCAAAAGTAAAGAAATAGAACAACTAATATATGTTTTTGTTTTTTACTTTTCAGTTTTTAAATTAAAATTCAGAAGAAAAAAAACACTATTTCCATTAATGGTGATTTTGTAATATTTTATAACTCATTTATAAAAGTCAAGTAATTAAATACTAAAGCATGTTGATGATTATTGTTCATCAATATACACCGCAAATAATTTAAATTTTAGTTTAATATTTGATAAAGTTAAATAGCATTCCACTTATTTATAAAATAATAAATCATATTAATCCACTTATTGTCAATTAATTTTATTTAATTATTATTTAAATACATAATTTCTTGCTTATAAGTATGTAAATCCATTTATGTTATGTATTTATGTTTTTTTGATAATATAAAATAATTGAGTTAACATTAACTTTTCATTCAAATATTTATTAAATTAATACAGTTTTACTTTTAAAAATATTTTTAATTTATTCTTTTACTCATTTTTTACTAATAAATTTTTAATTAATTTTTTTATATAAAAGTATTTAATTTTTATGTATCATCCGGAGAGAAAATATATTTAAGATAAGGAATCATATTTTAAAAACAAAACTATTAAACAAGTTTTTCATTTTCTTATTTTTAAAACAGTTTTCAAAAATTAAACTATCAAATAGATTTTTTTATAATTCTTTTTTTAAAAACAATTTTTAAATCTGATTTGTAATACAATTTCTGAAAACAAAAAACTAAAATTGTTTCAAACATTGATCTCCCTGTTTTCTTTACTCTTTTTCTTATATTTTTTTATTAAAAAGGATGGACACATGTCATTATCTAAGTGGCATTGGATCCCCACTGCATCACCCAAGGGCATGTATTTGATAATCCTTTGATAAAAGAGACTTAGATCATGAGATTTTTTGCATAAAGGGAACAGATCTGGACCGTCTGGTCTTAATCAAATGGTCGGGAGCGTTGGAGGCCTTTCTACCTTATTTTTTGTGCTTTTAGAGCTTTGTTTCTTGAGCTTAGTCTTTTGACTCTAAAAATTAGTAAGTTTTCACACCCCCAAATTAGACCTGCACCCCTTTTTTCTTTATTTCTATTTTTTTATTTTGTTAATTGTTTCAATTGATTGATTTTAATTCTTATTAAAATGAATATTAAACACAATAAAAAAAACTCTATTTCTTCATCAAAACTATTTTTACAATTGAACCAAAATTATTCAATTTTTAAATAAAATCACTTTCAAATTAATCAACTAAAATCTTTTCGCAATAAAATCGAATGAAAAAATGATTATTTTGACGTATGCCCTTTTTTCCCGAGTATTTGGATACTAGTCGTATGACTTGTCTTTCAAATATCGTCATTCTTTCAGAATATTTTCACAATAAAACTAGGTGAAAAGGGATTAGTTGGACGCATGCCCCTTTTTTTCACAAGTATTTGGACACTAGCTGTATGACTTACCTTTCGAATACTCATCTTCCTCTCAAAACTTAATAAAGCAATTGAATCTAACTTCTTTCTAAAAACAATCTCAATCCATCAAACATACTTTTTCCGCCTCAACACGACTATATGTTTTTCATAAACGAACAATGTTTTATCCATTTCGACGCGACAAATAAACACCGCTTCATTCTGCCCATGCGCGACGAGCATACAACATTTAAACTGCTCAAATGCAACTTAAACATCCTTTGCTAAATTTAAACATCCTTTGGTAAAAGTCATGTTTATTATGTAGAATTTTTATTAGGGTTTTAATTTGATTTTTATTCTTATTTTAATCACAAATATAATAAAAATAATTCTCTTACTCGATTTTAAAGAAAAGGCGAATAAAAAATATACTTAGGCTTTTGTATTTAATTTAATTTTTATTTTCTATTTTAAAATAAAAATCTAAAAAATATAATAAATAAACGAGAAAATTCCATACAAAAGAACACACAAGAAATTACACAAAAAAAGGTCACAAAATTCACAAAAAAAAGGCGACACGAAAACTCCCTTCCACCATTCGTAATCTATCATCAACTTCTACTTATCAATTCCTCCATAACCAACCCTTCTCCTCCATCAAAACACTACCACACCACCACTCTTTAACCATCATCCTCACCATCACAACCTTCAATTCAAACATATAAACCATTATAATCTCACTTTCTCTACACTACATAAACAACATAAAAACCTTCACTCTTCTTCATTCCCTCCTCAACACAAACTCATCATTCAAAATCCATTCATAATCACAACATAAAGCACATAAAAAAAAGAACGAAAATTAAAAGTAACACAAAATAAAAAGCAAAGAAAAGAAAAGAGGAAGAAGAAGATTTCGACCACTGCTCATAACCCACTCATGTCGGCGTCGCAAAGCCACTTAAAACCGCGAATCCATTCACCCTTCATCTCAGTTGTTGTAGCGCCCCACATGTTGTTCCAATCACCAGCACACTCGAGTGCCACCACCCTCTGTCGCGGGGGGGAAATTCCGAGTGTAAGCTATTGGTTAACTTAACTCCATTGAAATAGAGTCGCCATCGAATTTTTATTTATTCCAAAAGGAAAAGGGAGAAATATCGAGAAAACCCTAAAGAAAACTAGGTACGGAAGTCAGTTACACAAGGGGAATGTATTAGCACCCCTCACGTCCGTAGTACTCTACGGTATCCACACAAGTCTGTTTGTTTTAAGGGTGTCTAAGTCTAAAGCTTAAAAACTAAGGAGGAATGCAATGCATGATAGAAGGTTGATTTATTTACAAAGAAAAAAAGAAAAGGTTTTTATTAATGTGCCCGACGTGGTTGTGAACCTTTGTGCCTACGTGCCCCCTTAGTGAGGGATCAGAGCATTCGTAGTTCACCTCAAAAAGTTGGTTTGTTTGTGTTTTTTAGGCGGATAATGTTACATTCATACTCTAGCTTTTTGACGACTTACCGCCCGACCTTAGGGACTTACACATCGCATTGCGCGGAATGAAAATAACACATCCTTTGTTAAGAAGAAGGTTTGCAAAATAAAAAAAGGGCTAAGAGGCCAAAAATAGTTTGATTTGGTTTGTATTTTTTTTGTAGATAGTGATGAGTTAATCCCAATGTAGGGACACTCTTCCATCTCCACTTTTATGAAAAATATTTGAGAATTGGTCCACTATAAAAGACTATGAATACGAGAAATAATGGTAAACGGAATGTACCACCTCATTACCCTCCTATTACTTAAGTCTCGTAACATGTGAACCAACTCGTTATGGCTTAATGCTTTGAATTTGATTAAGAAAAAGAAGGTATAATGCAAAATAAATAAGAAAAGGCTAAGGGGATACTACACAAAGCCCTAACGTTGTCATGCAATAGTGGCCCTAAAGTTGAGGATAAGGGAGACTAAGCAAAACCCTAATGTTAGCATGCATGATAGAATCCTAAGGTCTAATGACTTATCTTGCATAAGATGAAGTCAAATCCTAAAGGAGCATGTCAAACAAATGATAAAGAGGTAAGCAAGGATAAACAACATGCATACTAAGATCAAGCAACAAAAGAAACTCACGAAGATGATGCATAAGATCGCCACAAGATGTAATACACACAGAGCAATACTCAAGTACTCTATGCAAAACAAAACAAACTAATGTATGATCAAATATCCATGTGACAAGGCAATGACAAGCCCAAAGTCAACAACATATCACAAAGGATGCCAAATGATCAAAGCACTAAGGCTAAAGCACAAAACAAACACAATTCACATAAGTGAGAGATATCATCGCACAAAGGAATCATATATCAAAGGTCAAGCAAGGAAGGTATGATCACTAAAGGATCAAAGAACACAATATAAGGAGGTAGATAAGACATACCAATAAGTATCAATCATTGAACATCATTCAAGAAATGAAATAGTCCTCAAGATACAAAACTAGCTAGCGAAAACATCAAACAAAGCTCAAAGGAAGCAAACTTGTAATGCAAGCAAGAAGGAAGGACAAAGATGAAAGTAATGCAATATTCACATACACATGAAAACATACTTCAAATATAGATCCTCAACCCTAAATTTCTCACCATCAAAGAGGAAAGAAAACAAAGTGGGAGGAGGAGAAATGTTGCTTCCTAAAATCACCAAAGTGGACTTGTAATTGAATGCAAGCCATAGAATCATAGAAGCTATACCTTAAAGGTAAAATGACTTTAGAAGTC
The DNA here is from genome assembly GCF_024323335.1 of Lathyrus oleraceus. Taxonomy (NCBI): domain Eukaryota; kingdom Viridiplantae; phylum Streptophyta; class Magnoliopsida; order Fabales; family Fabaceae; genus Lathyrus; species Lathyrus oleraceus. Next base: position 391,827,352 of record NC_066584.1, read on the forward strand.
GGTAGCAAACACACAAGATTCAATTCAATATGGATCAAAGGTATTTGGCAAAGGAACGCATCAAAACAATCTCCTAACCTTGATCACATATGAATGAAAATAAAGCAACAAAGACAATCATAGCAAACACAAGTTAAGGATCTTAAATGAATCAACCAAATTGATCTTAAGTCCCTAAATATGTCATGATAATAAGATAAAGAAATGAGAATTATCTCCTTAATGGTTCGCATCAATGCATTCCCTGTATCTCACAAAAACCACAACTAAGCGTAAGAAAGAAACACAATCAAAGAGAAAGATCAAGGTGATCAAATAAAGTCAAATGCCTCTCAAATCTTTTATAAGACTATCCTTGAGCTTATCATTCTTCTAAGCATCAATGTAGTCAAGGTCAAAGCAAAAGTTGGCTCAAAAGATCAAAAGGGTAGGAAACTAGAGTTTACAAACCACACAAACTTATATGCTTAAGGTAAAAGCCAAATGATCAACTTAAAATTTCCAACAATTGAAAATAAGTTGACATACCAATTAAGCATCCAAATGATCATGACATACCTAAAACTAAGCCTTAAATTATGTCCACAAGCTTCAAAATGAAGTTGGGTTAAATTACACTAGGCAAAAGGGATGCTCATGATAAATAAAAACCAAAGAAAATAGAAAAATAGGATATAAAATATAAACAAAATATTTATAGGAGCTCAAACCTCTAGCAAGTCATAGGCATATCCTTGCTCAAACCAAAAGATCAAGGCAGCACCGAAACAAAAAGAAAAGTTGAAACCAACTCACAAACTAGTCTAAAACAACCTTTGAACAAAATAAATTTGAACAAGGTACAAAAACAGAAACAAAATAAATTTGAACAAGGTAAAAAATAGACACAAATACCTTTCAGCACATATTTTTTTATATTCTTTTGATAATTAAAATTATTTTTAATAAAATAAATAAGTAAAAGAAAATAGAAGAAAATAAATGACTAAAAAATAAAGTTGGTCAAACATGTTAATCCGTGCCAACTACATGGACCAATGAAAATCTCTTCCAATCATTGGATGCTTAAGGACAAAATCAACAAGGCAAGCCAACCACAACACGCCACATGGCCATGCAAAAGCAAAAAAGTTTCAAATTCTTCACCAAAATCGTGTTTCACGATTTTTAACCAGGGGTACTTCCAATCCATTTTTCTCCTTCGTTTCTTGATGAAATAAAAAGTTATAAACACCAAAGTTGTAAATCTCAGAGAGATCTATAACTTTGGTTTGGAAGTTTTTCAAAAGGATGAAAGATGAGAGAGAAATCTGGGAGAGAAGTTGGCTAAAAATCACTTTTTCACTTGAAATCATGTTTCACGAATTCCAACCAGGCAACTTCACTTCCATTTTTCTCCTTCATTTCTTAACAAAATAAAAAGTTATAAACATCAAAGTTGTATATCTCAGAGAGATCTACAACTTTGGTTTAGAAATCTTTTCAAAAGGATGAATGATGAGAGAGAAATCTGGGCGAGAAGTTGGATAAAAATCACTTTTCCTCAAATAACTTTCAATCCAAAAATCAGAAAATCAAGCAAGAATCAATGGAAAGTTTCAACATTAAAAATGTTCGAAACAACATCAAGAACACATACAATAATTTACAGATCTTTAAATGCCATGGTTAGGGTTTTGTAAGCTTACCAAGTGAAGAAAGAGTTCATTGTCCTCTAGTTCTTCCAAAATCAAAAGAACCCCAGAAGCTCTTGTAAATTCTTCTTCCTTCAACTCAAATAAAGAGTTTTCATATTGAGAAATTCTAGAGAAAAAGCTTGATTCAAGAGGGAGAAAGATAAGACCAATTTGGTGGTTTTTTGTGAAAGGGGAAGAGAGAGCTTGTGTGTCCTGAAATGGACGACTTGGCTTGCTTATATAGGCCCCCAAATAAGGGTAGAAGAGTCATTGCAAGCAAAGAGATGTTGGAGGGCATAAATGGAAGATAAGACGAAAAATCAACTTGTTAAGCAAGGATGCATTTTGTTCACATTTGTATAGGGGGTTTGTGCGTTTTGGACACCTCATAAGTGCAGTAGTACATGGGAAAAAGATGGTACACGTTAGTGGAGTGTAGAGAGAGAAACATCAAAGTTGGCAATTTTGGCAAAAATGAGGTTTTAAGTGTAAAATTGGCCAAAATGGTTGCGTGGGTGGAAATAGAAGGAAAAATAATATCATTCAAGATCCAAATAGGTTATGGGCTTGATTTGAGTTAAAAAGAATTGCTACATTTTGAGAAAATGGAGTATATACAAAACTAGGTTTTAGTAAATTCACAAAAACCACCCCTTGGTCTCATGGCCATAACTTTCTCAATTTTGAGATTTAACTAAAGTTATTATACTTTTTGGAAAGGTGTTGAGATTCCCTACAACTTTTATGTTGGTGTAAATTTGTTTTGAAACATTCAAAGTCCCCAAAAGTGGCCTCGAAAATGGCTGAACGGTGAAAATGACCCATAATTCTAAAAAATGGCCTATAATGTCTTGCTCCATAACTCTCAAAATAAATATTTTTTGGACATGGGACCAAATAGAAAAACTTGTAAGTATTCTTCCTATATTTCCAGGAATATAAAGTTTGCAAATTTTCAATAAAAATGAGGAAGTTATGAATTTTACAAAATCAACACTATGAAGTAACTTACACTTAAAAAATTTCCACTTCACCAAGTTACTCCATGAACAAGTTAGCTTCCAAAACCACATTTCCCTTGAATTTTTTTCACCAAATACCATATGATGTTGAAACATGATTTTTGACTTCAACTTTGACCAAAAGTCCACTTGGTCAATGTCGCAACCTGAAAAATACAGTGTGCGAAAAAAACAACCGGCGAAAGAAAATGACAGAAGAGTCGCCACCGTGCGTTATTCATCCCAAAGGAGGGAAAGGAAACGCTCGAAGTAAACCTGAAAAAAGGAAAGGACAAGACGGGGTCTCGCAACCAAATCTTGGGTTCGGGAGTCGGTTATGCGAAGGGAAGGTATTAGCACCCCTACGCATCCGTAGTACTCTACGGGATCCACTTTTGTAGTTTTTGTCTAAAGGGTGCGGGTTTACCTAATGTGTTTATTTACTAAAAAGGTTAAGAGAAATGACTCGCGCGGATGTCACATCCACTGCATACGTATCTCATATGAATATGAGAATCAGAGTCTTCGAAGCTCGGCTGACCTATGGGTTGGGAGATGTGTGCTCGCTAAGACATCGCGTCTTATGCCTACGTATCTCTACTAGAATGAGAATTAGAGCAAGCCGTAGTTCGGCTAACTACGGGGTTATGGATTGGGTTTTGGACGAACGACGTCACTACGCAATCTACCGGATGCTCGACCTTCGGAGACTTACTCGCCTGTAGTAGAAGGAGTAAACGTGTTGCTTTGGGTTTTAAGGTTTGGGATGCTCGAGGGCAAAAAGGCAGTCCTTGACGAAGGAATCGCGCTACATGTGGGGATACGAATACAAAACACAAAACATGTATCTCAAAGTAAAATGCCACCAAGGGGCTCAAACATTGCCTCCTATCGAGGTCTTCCAGCTAAGAAAGCGATAAAGTATGAGAAAGGGAAAAAATTATCACACGGATAAAGATCCGAAGCTATAGCAGTTAAAGGGGCAAGAAACCCTGAAATGTCTCCAGCTGGACCGTCAAAGGAAATCAGTCAACACGAATAATCAGAATAAAACTCCAGGGGGTATCCCACAAATAAAGTGGGAAACCACGCGAGTGTCTCTGCGAAAGCCATGTGAGCCCTCACAAAACTCGACAAAGGGTTAGAGCAGCAGGATGAAATCAAGAGAAAACAATGCCATGGAAACACAAGACAGGTTAGAATAAACAAAATAGGGTAACCCAGAGTTGCCCCTAAATCAAAATGTAACCACATGAATAATTCCATCAAAATTCACAAAAGGCTCACAAAAAAGGTATCAAATTCACCCATAATACCTCATACATTTAGAGCATTCAAATAAAAGGCATAAAGATGATGGATATAGGGCAAACCTGATTGGAGAGCTTGATTGAAATTGAGTTGCACCCGTGAGGTTTACAAGTTGAGTTCCCTTCAGGGTTTGGAGGCTGCTCTGAACTCTGTATGCTCTTCTCTCACTATCTTTTTCCTCGGGGTTTTGTTACAAGGAAACCTCAGAGCATTTTTGCTTCTCTCCCTTTTTCTCAAGTGAATCTCCCAGTGTAACTCCAAGTGTCACTCCTCTACTGAAACTTCAGTATTTATAGACTGATTTTCGTGGGTAATGGGCTCAAATGAGGGAGACCCAAGTCCAAAATAATTTATTATATTTTATTTATTTATTTAATTAATTAATTAATTAAATAATTTTTTTTTTTTTTTTTCTTCTTTTTTTTTCTTTTCTTTTTTTTTCGTTTTTTTTTTTCTTCGTTTTTTTTCGTTTTTTTTTTATTCAGGAAAAATGAAGGGTAAATTTTGGGGTATTACAGCTGCCCCTATTCAATCAACTAGAGACCCGGAAAGAAGATGGCAGCTGCTTTCGTGCTTTCGAGGTATCAAGGGATTGAATACAATAAAAGTCCAAAAATTTGCACTGAAGTGAAGTGAAGTAACAATGTCTGTCAGAATCGACAAAGAGGTGGTCTTGAAAGAAGAATCCGTCTGGTACGGTGAAAGTCAGTCTGAATATCGAAAAAGAATGTTAAACTGGATACCAAAATAAATGGTAACACAGAAATAACCATGGCTTGAATGCCGCTCAGCATTCTGAATACTGGAAAGGATTTCGATCTGAACATCGGAAAATTGGCCTGAATGCCACAAGTCGCATCGACCTGAACGTCGGAAACTTCTTCGATCTGAACATCGGAAAGACTTGGCCTGAATGCCACAAGTCGCATCGACCTGAACGTCGGAAACTTCTTCGATCTGAACATCGGAAAGACTTGGCCTGAATGCCACTTCGATCTGAATATCAGAAAATTGGCCTGAATGCCACAAGTCGCATCGACCTGAACGTCGGAAACTTCTTCGATCTGAACATCGGAACACTAGCCTGAATGCCACTTCGGTCTGGATACCGGAAAACTGGCTTGAATGCCACTTCGGTCTGGATACCGGAAAACTGGCCTGAATGCCACTTTGGTCTGGATACCGGAAAACTGGCTTGAATGCCACTTCGGTCTGGATACCGGAAAACTGGCTTGAATGCCACTTCGGTCTGGATACCGGAAAACTGGCCTGAATGCCACAAGTTGCATCGACCTGAACGTCGGAAACTTCTTCGATCTGAATATCGGAAAATTGCATGCCTGTCAGCATTGGCAGAAATAGGGAATGATAATAGAGGCGGCGCATGGGCCGATGACACTTGCTGGGGATAACAAAGGTAAGTCATGAACAATCTTCAGTCTGAGTACTGGAAACAACTTCTAGCTTATCACTTGGGATACCGAGAATGTTTTATGCTTACATGCGTATGTTTGAATTTTTCAATGGCGTAATGCTCCATGAAAATGGAAATGCTACGCGATTTGGAAGGATGCAATGCAATATAATTCTACATGCAGGGATGCGAAATGCTGGGTAGAATGCCAAGCCGAGGCAAAGGGATCTACTGGGGAAATGATTACCATCCTCTGGGCTCTGGCCAGGCTGCTGAAGATACACACCACAATGAACTCTGTGGGGAGATGACTAGCCATGCGGTGTTCTGGCCATACCGAGACTCTGATCGGGGAAAGAATGGCATTGGAAGCCTGCTGCTGAGGAAAGCTACAATGGTTCTGGCAACCACGGTTTGCGAGAGATGACTCAGTAGGGGGAGCAAACACTGATACGGTACCGAGGTTCTACTTCAAGGAAAGAAACCATGGATCTGGCATTGAGATTATCGATCTGGCATCGAACTCTAAGGAGCAGCCACTTTTGCTGGGAAGATAAAGTCTGGCACTGTCAACCCCGTTGGGGATATGTAGTCTGGTACTGTCAACTCTACTGGGGAGTGTATGTCCTGAAACAACCGCTTGGGGAAGTACGGTGGTGAGAAACTGCTGGGGATTGAAGAATCCAACGCTCTGATCAGCTCTACAGGGATAAGACACCGAATTTGTCTGTTGGTGACTTCACCGGGGAAGATATTCACGATCGTCCGCAGGGGATTTTAATGGAATGCCCCGAGGGTATCTGTTCTGAATAGACGATCCAAAGCACTTAAAATTTACAGCAATTTTAAATGTTTATTAAGCATGTACCTGTAAAGCCCTTATGTGTCATGATGCAATGTTTATCAAAAATTCGGACGTCATTTTTGCAAACAAAACAGTAAAATGAAAATGAAAACAGAGATATACTGAATAACATGATTTTATTGATTGAATGGCCTCTGAATATGCATTTACATTAAGAAGCAATCCCTGGAAAGAGGTAATCGCACAATAGATAAAAACAGAAATTAATCTAATGGCAATGTGAAATGGATTTCTATTGGGTTCCAATTCTGCTATGACTTGCTCGTCTTCAAGATCCTCCAGATGATCAGCTTTCTGAAAGAGTGATTGGACTGTTTCCTATCCTTCAAAAATTTCCAGTCATTGGCACGAGATGAGATTCAGAACTACTCAGAACGCAGTCATTCGCTTAATCCCTAACTTTTGCCTGGATCGCCCTTTTCGGGTTTTCAATCCACCGGGATACCCATTTTTGCCTAAGTTGCCTTTTCAGGTTTTCAACTTACCGGGTGTACAATCTTTTATTTTTTATTTTTGTCCCTAATTTTTGCCCGAACCTTTTCATTTTCTTGGTTCGCCGGGATGCCCATTTTTTGCCTGGACTATTCTTTTTACTGTCCAGCGGGTCTATTTTATGCGAAGTATTTTTTAACTGCGTCTGAGTTCACAGGGGAAGTGAAGTTTTCACCATCCATAGTTGCAAGCATTAAAGCCCCACCATCAAAAACCTTGGTGACAATATACGGTCCATCATAGTTAGGAGTCCACTTGCCCCTGTGATCTGTCTGAGGAGGAAGGATCCTTTTCAACACTAAATCTCCGACTTGGAAACAACGAGGACGCACTTTCTGATCAAAGGCTCTCTTCATCCGACTCTGATACAACTGCCCATGACAAATGGCTGCCATTCGCTTCTCTTCGATAAGACTCAACTCATTGAACCTTGTCCGAATCCATTCAGCTTCGTCTAGCTTGACATCCAACAAGACTCTTAGGGAAGGAATCTCCACTTCAACAGGTAGGACTGCTTCCATACCATACACAAGGGAGTAAGGGGTTGCCCCGGTCGATGTACGTACTGAAGTGCGGTACCCATGCAAGGCGAAAGGTAGCATCTCATGCCAATCTCTGTACGTGACAACCATCTTCTGCACAATCTTCTTTATGTTCTTATTTGCCGCCTCAACAGCGCCGTTCATCTTAGGGCGGTAAGGGGAAGAATTGTGATGCTGAATGTTGAAGTTCTGACACAACTCCTTCATCATTTTGTTGTTGAGATTAGAACCATTATCAGTAATGATTCTTTCGGGAATCCCATAGCGACAAATGATTTCTTTCTTGATGAAACGGGCAACCACATGTCTGGTGACATTCGCGAACGACGCTGCCTCGACCCACTTGGTGAAATAGTCGATGGCAACAAGGATGAAGCGATGCCCATTGGAAGCAGTCGGCTCAATCTTTCCAATCATGTCAATGCCCCACATGGCAAACGGCCACGGCGAAGACATCACATTCAGAGGATTCGGCGGTACATGCACCTTATCAGCATAAATCTGGCATTTATGACACCTCCGAGCATACTTGAAACAATCTGATTCCACGGTCATCCAATAATAACCCGCTCTCAACAATTTCTTAGCCATTGCATGTCCGCCGGCATGAGTACCGAAGGAACCTTCATGAACTTCCTGCATTAACATGTCCGCCTCGTGTCTGTCCACACATCAGAGCAAAACCATGTCGAAGTTCCTCTTATACATCACATCGTCTTTGTTCAAGAAGAAATTGCCTGCCAATCTTCTCAAAGTCTTTCTATCATTGTTGGATGCCCCTGCAGGGTACTCTTGATTCTTCAGAAAGCACTTGATATCGTGATACCAAGGCTTGTCATCGACTGCCAGTTCAGCAGCAAACACATACGCGGCCCTGTCAAGGCGCATCACATCGATCCTGGGAGCATGGTTCCAACGGATTACCTTGATCATGGAGGATAGAGTAGCAAGTGCGTCTGCCATCTGGTTCTCATCACGAGGTATATGATACAATTTTACCATTGTGAAGAAAGTCAAAAGTCTTCTCGTGTAATCTCTGTAGGGGACCAGAGTGGGCTGGAGAGTATTCCAATCACCATTCACTTGATTGATCACCAGAGCTGAATCTCCGAAGATGTCCAGAGTCTTGATTCTCAGATCAATGGCTTGCTCAATACCCAAGATACAGGTCTCGTACTCAGCTTCATTATTTGTGCACTCAAAAATCAAACGAGCGGTGAAAGGTATGTGGGCACCTTTCGGAGTAGTAATGACAGCGCCAATTCCACTACCTCTAGCATTGACAGCCCCATCAAACAACAAAGTCCACTTTTCGTTTGGATCAGGTCCCTCCTCAACAACTGGCTCTTCACAGTCTTTCATCTTGAGGAACATGATGTCTTCATCAGGGAATTCAAACTTCATCGGCTCATAATCATCAATCGGCTGCTCGGCAAGGTAGTCTGACAGAATACTACCTTTGATGGCCTTCTGTGACGTGTACTGAATATTATACTCTGTTAAAATCATTTGCCAACGAGCGACCCTTCCGGTGAGAGCTGGCTTCTCGAATATGTATTTCACTGGATCCATCTTAGAAATCAACAAGGTAGTATGGTTCAACATATACTGCCTCAGTCGGCGAGCAGCCCAGGCCAAAGCACATCAAGTTTTCTCAAGCTGCGAATATTTGATTTCACAGTCGGTAAACTTTTTGCTAAGGTAGTATATGGCATGCTCTTTTCGACCAGACTCGTCATGCTGTCCCAATACACACCCCATCGAGTTCTCGGTCACTGACAGGTACATTATCAGAGGTCTCCCAGGAACTGGAGGTATAAGGATCGGAGGTTTCTGTAGATACTCTTTTATCTTCTCGAAAGCCCTTTGACAATCTTCATTCCACCTGATAGCCTGATCTTTCCTCAGCAATTTGAAAATTGGCTCACACGTGGTTGTTAGGTGAGAGATGAACCTTGCAATGTAGTTCAACCTCCCTAAGAAACTACGGACTTGCTTCTCTGTTCTTGGCTCAGGCATTTCCTGTATTGCTTTCACTTTGTTAGGATCCACCTCAATCCCTTTTCCGCTAACAATAAAACCCAACAATTTTCCCGATCTCACCCCGAAAGTGCACTTATTCGGATTAAGTCTCAGTTTGAATTTCCTCAAACGCTCAAACAGTTTCTGCAAATTCAACAAATGTTCTTCTTCTTTCTGAGATTTGGAAATCATATCGTCCACATAAACCTCGATTTCATGATGAATCATATCATGGAACAGAGTCACCATTGCTCGCTGATATGTTGCTCCGGCATTTTTCAGACCAAACGGCATCACCTTGTAGCAGAAGGTGCCCCATGGGGTTATGAAAGTTGTCTTTTCCATGTCTTCTGGTGCCATCTTGATTTGGTTATAGCCAGAAAAGCCATCCATGAAGGAGAATACCGAGAACTGAGCTGTATTATCCACCAAAACGTCGATGTGAGGTAATGGGAAATCATCTTTAGGGCTAGCTCTATTCAGATCCCGGTAGTCGACACACATCCGTACCTTTCCATCCTTCTTAGGTACTGGGACGATGTTTGCAACCCATGGCGGATAATTGGTGACTGCTATAAACCCTGCATCCAACTGCTTTTGCACTTCTTCCTTTATCTTGACAGCCATCTCTGGTCTTGTTCTTCTGAGCTTCTGCTTGACCGGAGGACAACCTTCTTTGAGAGGCAAGCGGTGCACCACGATGTATGTGTCCAACCCAGGCATGTCCTGATAAGACCAGGCGAAGATGTCAACGTATTCTTGCAGCAATTCAATCAGCCCTTTCTTCACATCATCTCCCAAAGCAGCCCCTATCTTGATTTCTATCTTGGCGTCCTCGGTGCCGAGATTAATCACTTCAACAGACTCTTGATGCGGTTGAATGACCCTTTCTTCCTGTTTTAATAACCTGGTAAGTTCTTCAGGGAGTTCACAGTCTTCATCACCCTCTTCTTCAGCTTGAAAGATAGGATTTTCAAAGTCGAAGCGAGCCATAGCAGAACCGTTATCAATAGGATCCGGTGTTGTGCATCTGCATGAGTGATGGTATGTGCTTATGAGTGTGAACAAGAAGTGAAAACTAAACAAAACATTGCCATTTTTTTATTTTGAAAAACTGCAAAAATAGAAAGACAGGGAACGAAATATTTGAATGCAAAAATACGTCCTTTATTTATGATAAAAATGCAAGTGTCACATAGATGGGCCCTACAATGAGTCATTACGCCCTGGGCGGAACGTAAGACTTAGATATGCATGAATAAACAGAGAAAATTACTCTTCAAGAAGAGTGACTTGGATAATCTCTTCAGAAGACCAATTGTTGATGACTTCACCCGGGATCCTCGGACGCACCCAGTTGTTAATGTCACAATCCCTATCCCCATCTTCTTCGTCGACTGCAGAGACTTGACCATACTGAATGATGCCAGCACTGGAGAAAGTGATCGGCCCCTGAAGTGTCTGAGGCGTTGAAGTACACACATCCGAAACATCAGAATCCATTTCAGTTACATCATGGATTAAAGAATCAGTAGGAACAACATCTGCGAATTCATTAGTAGCATCTTCAAACCCTTCTTCCTCAACCCCTTCCACAGACTCTTGGACAGACAAACCCTCAACCTGGAGGATACCTTTGTCGAGCAAGGCCTGGATACCCTGCTGTAGCTTCAAACAACCTCCGCCCTGAGTGGCACAATCCAAACAACCCTACCCACAACCGGGGAAAACGTCGGCCTTCAGCAAGCATCCTTTGACATCCGACAATGGAGTCTTCACCTTCAACACATCCTTAATGGACTTGGCTTCTCCCTCTACCAAATTAACGTTCGCACCACCATGATGGGGCATGGGATTGTTGACGCCATTCGGAGCTGGTGCAAGGTCGATGGCCTTTGAATCTATGAGGTCCTGAACTACGTGCTTAAAAGCTTTGCAGTTCTCAATGTCATGGCCAGGTGCCCCAGAGTGGAAGCTACACCTAGCGTTGGCGTCGTAACCCACCGGAAGTCTACCAATAGGAGGAGCCAGAGTGCGCAATTGCACAAGTTGTAGTTGTTGAAGACTAGAAAGCAACTGGGCGTACGACATTGGAAGGGTGTCGAAACGCCGGTCCATCATCCTTTGCCTCTGTTGATAAGCGGGTATGTTACCCGGTTGTTGCTGTTGTTGATACTGAGCTGGTTGACGTTGTGATTGTTGTTGTTGTAGTGGTGCTGTAGCTGGAATGGTCACCCCTGCGGCAGTACCTGTTATGCAAGACATGCTAATGAATATGCAAATGCAATGACATGTTTATCAATTCCAAAGGTATTCTACCCCCTTGATTCCAGTCTCACATTTGATAAACAGTGTAAGAAGAAAAACCCCGACTAGAATCAAGAAGAAGATTTAAACCCCCTTGAAAAGGATAAACATGTGTTAAATGATATGAATGCAAATGATGTGATGCAATGGTGTGAATGCAATGCAGTGGCATGTCAATCAGGATTGCTGTATCTGCTTGAACATCTGTCAGGTTGCACTGTCTGGAGAGAAATTAAGAGTACACCAAACAAAGGTCATGGGATGGATCATGTTATCCTTAATATCAACCACCCATTTTGGTGGATTATGGTTTACACCTTATCAACACCCGAGTTTCATTGATATTAAGGATACCTGATCGGATTAACCATGAATCAAGGGTTTGTTGCAAGTCACGAGTATGGAGTTTAGGTTAAGAACCACCCAAAAAGAATGTACTAAGGTTTAAACCTGCCAAACATGTTCTACAAAAGGTTCCCATAGTCATAATCCCATCTTTCGGATATTATCAGAGGAACGACTACTCGTATTCCAACAATATTCTCAAGAGAGACTCTTATGAGTGTAGTATCGCGTAACAATCGTATCAAATCTTACACTTGAACGACTTTCGCACTACGTCCTACGAATAGGCCAAGATGGGTTTGGTAAACTAAGGTCCTTGGCTTCTTAGGTCTATATTGGAACAAGTAATGTCTAACCACAACTTACTTATGTGACATTATTGATCTCAACATGACCTCCACCAAGTGAATGGGCTTGCAAGTCAGCTCGCTAAGGAATAACTCCACACAAGTTGACAGGACTATGCCATTCTCCTATCCTAAGTGCACTCGAGTTCGGGTATAGAACTCATCTCACAAAGATCACCAAGCAGCCATAGCCAGCCAACAGATACAACAATGATATGTACACAATGTAATAAGGTAAAGCAGGTAAATAAATACCTGTACAAAAGCATGAACACCCAATAAACAAACAAACTACAAAAGCTAGGAGGGACTCGCTTAGGGAAGATGGACCAGCAAGAGGTCAATCCCATTAAAATCCCCAGCAGAGTCGCCAGCTGTCGCAACCTGAAAAATACAGTGTGCGAAAAAAACAACCGGCAAAAGAAAATGACAGAAGAGTCGCCACCGTGCGTTATTCATCCCAAAGGAGGGAAAGGAAACGCTCGAAGTAAACCTGAAAAAAGGAAAGGACAAGACGAGGTCTCGCAACCAAATCTTGGGTTCGGGAGTCGGTTATGCGAAGGGAAGGTATTAGCACCCCTACGCATCCGTAGTACTCTACGGGATCCACTTTTGTAGTTTTTGTCTAAAGGGTGCAGGTTTACCTAATGTGTTTATTTACTAAAAAGGTTAAGAGAAATGACTCGCGCGGATGTCGCATCCACTGCATACGTATCTCATCTGAATATGAGAATCAGAGTCTTCGTAGCTCGGCTGACCTATGGGTTGGGGGATGTGTGCTCGCTAAGACATCGCGTCTTATGCCTACGTATCTCATCTGGAATGAGAATCAGAGCAAGCCGTAGTTCGGCTAACTACGGGGTTATGGATTGGGTTTTGGACGAACGACGTCACTACGCAATCTACCGGATGCTCGACCTTCGGAGACTTACTCGCCTGTAGTAGAAGGAGTAAACGTGTTGCTTTGGGTTTTAGGGTTTGGGATGCTCGAGGGCAAAAAGGCAGTCCTTGACGAAGGAATCGCGCTACATGTGGGGATACGAATACCAAAACAAAAACATGTATCTCAAAGTAAAATGCCACCAAGGGGCTCAAACATTGCCTCCTATCGAGGTCTTCCAGCTAAGAAAGCGATAAAGTATGAGAAAGGGGAAAAATTACCACACGGATAAAGATCCGAAGCTATAGCAGTTAAAGGGGCAAGAAACCCTGAAATGTCTCCAGCTGGACCGTCAAAGGAAATCAGTCAACACGAATAATCAGAATAAAACTCCAGGGGGTATCCCACAAATAAAGTGGGAAACCACGCGAGTGTCTCTGCGAAAGCCATGTGAGCCCTCACAAAACTCGACAAAGGGTTAGAGCAGCAGGATGAAATCAAGAGAAAACAATGCCATGGAAACACAAGACAGGTTAGAATAAACAAAATAGGGTAACCCAGAGTTGCCCCTAAATCAAAATGTAACCACATGAATAATTCCATCAAAATTCACAAAAGGCTCACAAAAAAGGTATCAAATTCACCCATAATACCTCATACATTTAGAGCATTCAAATAAAAGGCATAAAGATGATGGATATAGGGCAAACCTGATTGGAGAGCTTGATTGAAATTGAGTTGCACCCGTGAGGTTTACAAGTTGAGTTCCCTTCAGGGTTTGGAGGCTGCTCTGAACTCTGTATGTTCTTCTCTCACTATCTTTTTCCTCGGGGTTTTGTTCCAAGGAAACCTCAGAGCATTTTTGCTTCTCTCCCTTTTTCTCAAGTGAATCTCTCAGTGTAACTCCAAGTGTCACTCCTCTACTGAAACTTCAGTATTTATAGACTGATTTTCGTGGGTAATGGGCTCAAATGAGGGAGACCCAAGTCCAAAATAATTTATTATATTTTATTTATTTATTTATTTTATTTATTTAATTAATTAATTAAATAATTTTTTTTCTTTTTTCTTCTTATTTTTTTCGTTTTTTTTTTCGTTTTTTTTTTCAGGAAAAATGAAGGGTAAATTTTGGGGTATTACAGTCAACAGTTGACTTTTGTTGACAAATATAATTTCTCATATGTGTACTAGCGCATCAACCATGTTGTATCGTCTAACCTTCTTCGGAGGCCCAACTCTGCACGTTCTCCCCTTTCTGACCGCTTCAATGTTACTCCGTTTTGCCTTTGGGTTTATTTGCTTGTTTCTTCATTTTCATGATTTTTCCATGATTGTTTGTTGTGGTGTTAAGATTTGGAATTTTTTAAAAACATTCTTCTTATTTTTAAAAGTGAAAGAAGAAAAAGAAGTGAGTATGAGGAGAATTGGATAAATGGAGATTTGATCTCCCTGTTTTTCGTTTTACTCCTTTTCTCTTATTTCTTTATTAAGAAGTGAGTATGAGGAGAATGGGATAAATGAAGTTGGGTTTTAAATTAAGGGAGGGATCCTATACAGGATCCCCCACTGCATCCACCAAGGGCATGTCTTTGATAGTCATTTGATCTTGATCAAGTGATCACTTAGATCATGAGATCTTTTTGCATAAAGGGAACAAATTTGGATCGTTTGATCTTAATCAGACAGTCAGGAGTGTTGGAGGCCTTTCTACCTTATTTTTTGTGCTCATTTTTGTTAGTTGAGATTTGCTTCTTGGGCTTCGTCTTTCAACTCTAAAAATTACTTAGTCTTCACACCCTCAAATTAGGCTTCCACCCCCTTTTTCTTTATTTTTAAGTTTTATATTTTGTTAATTATTTTAATTGATTAATTTTAATACTTACTAACATGAATATTAAAACAATAAAAAAACTTTATTTCTTCATCAAAATTATTTTCACGATAATATCAAAATTATTCACATTTTAAATAAAACCACTTTCAAACTAATCAACTAAAATATTTTTGCAATAAAACTGGATGAAAATGGATTAATTGGGCGTATGCTCATTTTTTCCCGAGTAGTTGGATACTAGCTGTATGACTTGCCTTTCGAATACTCATCATCCACTCAAAATCTT
This sequence comes from Lathyrus oleraceus, assembly GCF_024323335.1. Lineage (NCBI taxonomy): Eukaryota > Viridiplantae > Streptophyta > Magnoliopsida > Fabales > Fabaceae > Lathyrus > Lathyrus oleraceus. Next base: position 391,842,674 of record NC_066584.1, read on the forward strand.
ATTGTAACAAAACCGGATGAAAAAGGATTAATTGGGCATATGCCCCCTTTTTCTCAAGTATTTGGATACTAGTTGTATGGCTTGCCTTTCGAATACTCGTCTTTCTCTCAAAACTTAATAATAGAATCGAATCTAACTTGTTCCTAATCATATGAAAAATGATTAATTGTGTGTATGCCCCATTTTCCCCGAGTACTTGGATACTAGCTGTATAGCTTGTCTTTCGAGTACTCATCTTCTTCAAGGGACTTTAATTCGATTCATATCAAATACTTTTCGCAATAAATTGGACAAAAAAGAACTTGTTGGATGTATATCCATTTTTTCCTCGAGTATTTGGATACTAGTTGTATAGCTTAACTTTCTGATATTTGTCTGCCACCTAATAACAATCTCAACCCATCAAACCTACTTTTTTCGCCTCATCACAACTAAAAGCTTTTTCATAAACAAACAGTGTTTTATCCATTCCCATGCGAGAAACAAACAACGCTTTAGTCCGCCCATGCGTGACGAGCAAACAACGTTTAAAACGTTCGAATGCGACTTAAACATCATTCGCTAAAATCAATCAACCAACAAATATTTTCTACTCAGAACTACGTAGCTTTGAGTTCCCCATCGGATCCGGGGATACGCAGAAGTGAGATTCAACATCTCATTAAACACTCAAATAAAAAACTAATTTTCCCTTGTAAATACATCGTAATAATTAGAAGAAATAAAAAATACACTATGCTAACGCTCTCATTTGCAATACTAACTAAATAGTTCAAGTTGGATACAATGGACGTGCATGGTGCTAATACCTTCCACACGCATAATCGACTCCTGAACCTAAATTTGGTTGCGCCAGCCATATTTTTATTCTTTTAGGGTTTTATAAAAGTTTTCCCTTTTAAAAAATAAACTTCGGTGGTGACTCTTATTTATTTCGAGCGCTCGTACGCTCAGGTATTTTTCGCGTCGCGAAAGGTCGGTTATTAATTTGTTTGTGACTTCTGAAATATTAGAATATGTTTGGTATGTGGTGGTTTTGTATTCTTCTAATAGGTATTAGGACCATTTCCTTTGTTTATTAGATCGCTAGGTGGTAGTGCAAGGATGGGGGATGGTTTGGTGATGATTTGAGACTATATGATTTGGTCGATATGAAAATCCCAAAAAATATCGTTTTTATGGCTCCTCTATCAATGTGAAGGATTTGGAAGATAATATCATATTCCTAATGTGAAACTGATATCTTGATAAATATGCGAGAAATTCTTGTGCTTTCTCTGCTTGACTTGAGAATCTTACTTTTTGTTAGAACAGATAGAGGCGCGAGTGTTTTTTGTCTGTAGGGTGTGAGTTCTTGATGATTCATTTGGAGGTACCTTTTTTGTTGATGATGGTTTCTTTAGACTGAGATTTAGCTTGTTTTTCTTTGGAGCAGTTATTGTCCTTCTCTTTCTCTTTCTTATATTTTGGGTTTTATAGAGTGAGTATTGTTTTGTTGTTTTTAGTTGAATTTTTTTTAATTTGATGGATTCTCGTTGACTGCATCTATCTAGTATCTAAACTAGTTATCATGATTTGCACATTTTTTGTGGTTGTAATTATCCTATGTTTATATGTATATATAAAAGGAAATTGATTTTTGTAGCAATAAAATTATCTAAATCACATTTTGTCAAATGCATTTTAGAGAAAAATATATATGAAAGAGTACGTATTTACTAATCGAGACTCACTAGTATCCATATTTATATATGGTTGCAATTTTCGATTTTTATAAAATAAATATTTTACTTTTATTCTTTTTGTTGTATGAAAAAAGAATTATCCTAAATTATAATTTGTTTTACAATACTAATAAATCGTTGATGTTATTTTTATTATATTTTAAGTTATTATTATTATTATTATTATTATTATTATTATTAATATTATTATTTCTTTTAATTTTTTAAATTAATCTTTCTTATATCACTAATGCAAAATAATTTGATAAATTTCTTTATAATTGTTATTTTTTATAAAACAATAATTATATTTTTTAAGACCTGTGATACAATGTCAAAACAATTTCAAAATTAACTAAAACATTTCAAAAAGAAAAAAAAATGCAAAAGACAGCTCTTACCAATATATAAATTAAAAAAATCACTACTAATAAATTTTATGAATATTATTTAATTTGATGTACTGAGAAATGGTGTAGTAAGAACTATAATACATAATGGTAGAGAAGTGATAAATTTAAAGTCTATTTGCATAAAGTAACTGAAATTTTTTATTGAATTTAAAATTCTTATAAATTTAAATTAATTAATTGAAATTTAGTTATTTTCAATTTTTTTTGTATGGATAGAGTATTAAAATTATTGTTTGTTAAATTTTGGGGTCATTTTTATAAAATTTAAATTTGTTGGGTCAAATTTAAAATTTGGCAACTAGAGACCAATTTGCAATTTTTAAAATTTTAAAATATCAAATTTTAAAATTTTAAAATGATTAAAGACAATTTCATCTTGACCCGTGTTGGGAGCAATTGTGTTACTATCTAAAGGTTAGTTACAAAAGATTAAAGAGAAAATTCGGAGTAGCATTTATTGAATTTTTTATCTAGATAATCAAATTTTGGAGTAACATTTATTGAATTTTTTATCCAAATAATCAAATATTTCAAATAAAATCCAAATTAACCCACACTCCTACGTATTTTTCAAATTAACCCACTTTTAAAAAAAATCCAATACAAAAGTGACATCAATTCAATTGGCGATAGTGTATAACAATTAAGAGGAGTCATAAATCCAATTAACGACAATATACAAACACAGAGGAGAATATTCTCTCCTCTGTGTTTGTACACTGTCATCAATTGAATTTACGACTCCTCTTAATTGTTATACATTGACGCTAATTGAATTGGCGTCATCTTTGTGTTGATTTTTTTTTTGAAAGTGAATTAGTTTAGGAAATACGTGGGAATGTGGTTTGGTTTAGTTATTTATTTAAATAAAAATGGTCATTTGATCACATTTATTTTTTTTTTCCAATAAATTTAACCTCTCAGAATGTTGAATTTGAAAGTCAAAAACTCTTTTTAAATAAAACAATATTTTATTCATTCTTTATTTTATATATATATATATATATATATATATATATATATATATATATATATATATATATATATATATATATATATATATATATATATATATATATATATATATAATTAATTTACTAAATATTAATGTATTTATACATATACATTGAATAAAACTATATAGTGTTTTATACATATACATATAATTAATTTATTATATATATTATTTAGTATTCTCTTTATTATTATGGTTAATATGGCTTTATAGTTTTGCATTTTTTTAATTCACATAAAAAATTATATTTGTCATTATGAGAAATGTAATATAAAGTTTAACACACTAATAGCTAAGTAGTTTTGATATATTAGGATAATTAATTTTATTTTAAAATAAAAAAATATTCATTGAATATAAAACATGGTTTTTAAAATCGGTTTAGACCGCCAATCGAATCGAGAATTGATGAGGTAATTGATCTGAATTAACCATTGAATCGCTATTTTATTGTGGAAATCGTTATGAACTAGCCAAATGAAAAACAGAGTTAAATTACCGTTTTTATCCCTCTATTTTATCTTATTTATGAAATCAGTCTCTCTATTTTAAAATCAATGAGTTTTGGTCCCCTTTCACTCTTTACACTACAAACCGATAAAGTTTCAATTTTTTAAAGGGTTAAATAACTTTTTGGTCCTCATAAATATAGTCATTTTTTTAGTCTCTCTAAAAATTTCCTTCAAGTAATGGTCCTTACAAAATTTTACATCCATACAATTGGTCTGTGATGTTAAAATGCCACTAATGGATGCTGGCATGGCATTGTCGCGCTGCGAAAAATACTTGAGCGCATCACACACTTGAATATACAATAGAGTCGCCACCAAACTTTATTTATTCTTGAAGGAAAGGGAAAATGTCGATAAAACCCAATGGAAAGAGAAACGGGTAAGAAAGTCCGTTATCCAAGAGGAAGATGTTAGCAACCCTCACATCTGTTGTACTCAACGAGAACCGTTTTGATTATTTTGCACGGATTTGTGTTACTATCTAAAGGTTACTTGCAAAAGGTTAAAGAGGAAATTTTATTTATTTATTAATGTGCTCGCCAAGGATTTGGATCCTCGTGCCTACGTATTCTCATAGTGCAATGTGAAAACCAAAGCTCCGTAGTGCATGGAAACTTTGGCCAAGGCATGAAGGTTTAACAAAATGGCATGGAGTCAAGTGTAACATCCACATATAATATATGTCTAGAATACATATTATACATAGTGTAATACTGGTACTGAAATACATAAGCGCCTAGCAACAACAATGTACATATTTACATGCCGAAAAGAAATATAACATGACACAAAACGTACACAAAAGTGCCAAAAATTAAAACCAGGAGCTAGATCATTATACAACGATCTCAAAATATATACAGAGCGGAGTAGCCATCCACACATCAGGTAAGCAAGACATCACTCTATCTTGTTCTTACCCTTCGCCTGCTCAGAACCACCTGAAAAATAATCAACAACATGGGGTGAGATAATAATCTCAGTGGGTTCCCTATCTTATAGGTCTACTCGGCTCTACAGGGTTTTCTAATCAATATCCAACTTAAGTCAACAAGGGAAAGAAGACTTAAGTGATGGAGAACTAACTCGCAATGTATGGCAACATGCACTTGAGTTCTCGCAACTCAAAACAAGATCATTATTCAGATTCACGAAACATCAATCCCTGAGCGGACCTACGTCTAGGGCAAGCCCAGTTCATGCATGCTCGTACAATTCGACTTTCGTGGTGGATATCGGGTCCTCTATGAGTTCCAAACTCATTTCAAGCGATCGTCATCGTATGGGACTTTAACCCACTTAGGGTATCTTTCACCATATGAGACTCTAACCCACTTAGGTGTCCACCTTTCCCCCACGTCTGCCGTGGTTGGGGCTCAAACCCAATTGAGGCACGAATCATCAGTCTCACAACCTATTGCTTACTCATCTAAGCATATCAAATAGAGATGTGCACCACCAAGGGCAAAACATTCTGAATACATGATTGGTTCCACAATTCATAACAAGATTCATCAATCACAGGTGACTTTATTCACCAAAATACACAAGCATTAACATGGCATGTTCCATACAAAGCGTCTCATTCTCAACTATGGCAACCATTCGTCCATGACCTCAACATAAGCGCCATACGAATGAATGTCGCTTCCTAATTTTATCTAGGTTATAAACCTAACTTATGGCCTAATACCAATCCTAGGTTGACTCACTAGATTCATTATGTAATTTTCACAATTAACAGGGATTCAACACAAGCATAGCATCACAAATGATTAATGGTTGAAGGAATGCACTTAGAAACCTTTAAGAAATGGATTTTGAAGTGTTTGGCATAAGCCAATCGATTGGTTAGGGAAGCCCAATCGATTGGTTCCTCTCACATTTCTAATTTTTCAAAGAATACAGAGGATCAATCGATTGATCCTCAATGTCAATCGATTGGCTCATGAAAATTTTCCAATTTTCCAAAACAGAAAGTTTATGCAATCGATTGTAATCCCCTGTCAATCGATTGGTCGTGCTAAAATTTCCTTTTCTGCAAAACTGAAAGTTTATGCAATCGATTCTATTCCCCTGTCAATCGATTGGTCCTGCTAAAATTTCCTTTTCTGCAAAACAAAAAGTTTGGCCAATCATTGGAGGAGTGTGTCAATCGATTGGTTCTCAGTTAAATTTCCCATTTTCCCATTTTGAGAGTGAGTCCAATCAATTGGCTTGGAGTAAACATCCAGGACCAATCGATTGGTCCTTGCCATATTCCCAAAAATCCTTTCTGTAACACTTAGATTCCCACCTGCATAACTTGTTCCTTTTCTAACATATAAATCCACTTCTTCTACAAACCAAACCCATCATACAATATACCTATACACACACACACACACACACACACACACCACATATATATATATATATATATATATATATATATATATATTATATATATATATATATATATATATATATTATAATATATATTATATATATATATATCATGGGTTTCAAGTTCATAACCACAACTATAACCAATCATTTAGTCACAACAATCATGAAGAACATATCAAGCACTTGTTCATGGAAATCAACAAAATCAAGAGAAAACATTCATCATATAGCATGGATTCTGATAATCAACCTATGATTCTACAACCTTAATCCCTAGATTTCTTAGGGTTTCTAACTAGAACCCACCTCAATAAATTGAAGAGGAGAAGTTGTTGAGGATGATATAATGATATGAAGATGATGGTGATGATTCCAAGCCCTTGATTTCTCCAAGCTTCTTTTCTTCTTCATCTTCTTCTTCCAAGCCCTTGATTCACGTCGATGTTTTGGCGTAAGCATCCTTACCTTCATTAGAGTCTGTGACCCTAATACCCCTTTTGTAGACCATTTAACCTTGGCCAACCTAGACCGATGGTCGCGTAGTATACGTCTCCGAGGAGCTTTCCTCGCGAGGGTCAATATGAATATCTCACTTAGAGTAGATTTCCTAGCAAATAAATTGACATAAGCGGCGGATAGTCAAGGGAGTCCATGACTCTAAGGGCAGTGTCTTATACCCAATATCTCAAAAGCCCTAGATCTTGCAAAGTGAGAACCTTGGTTCAAAAGCATTCATTATTAAACCACATTCCTTGTAATAGTGATCCCAAAATTTGAATCTTGTGCCCGAGTTCTGTGGAAACTAATAAGTTGTTCATCCATCCATGCATTCATAAACATTCATACGTCATAATAAAACAAAGCTCTTAGCACTTCGTTGTTTAACGCATGAAATACAAGACAATTTGCAAAAAAACAATCACGGATCCATCAAGAAAAAGCACTTTCTCCTTCACATATAAAGGTCCAGAAACAAATACCTTGAAGGTTCTAAACTCTAGGGTTACGTCCCTCAAAGATAGTAAGTTCTGAACAACTTATGGAAACATTCAAGACCTCATAAATGAAAAGGTTAACTTTGGAGCGATCACCACCCTAACCCAATACTATGACGTTCTATTAAGATGCTTCACTTTCGCAGACTTTCAACTCTCCCCAATATTGGAGGAAATTGAGAGGCTTCTCAACCAGCCAATCAAAAATTTCAATCCCTTCCCCAAGTTGGAAGAAGGTTTTACCTTGTCCGAGCTGTCTTTAGTCGTGGGTATCAACACAAACGACTTAGTGGCCAATTGGGAACCCGTAGGTACCATCAAAGGTCTTACGAAGAAATTCGTAGAATACCATGCCTGGAAAATGATCAAAGAAGAGAGGCCGGAATTCTATAGTGCAACATTAGCATTGTTGATACATGGAATTGTTCTATTCCCTAACATAAACAATTTTGTGGATCATTTGGCAGTGGAATTCTTCCTAACCAACAATCTAGTGCCATTCTTTCCCGAAGATTTCTATCATACCTTTCAAACAAGGCATGCAAAAAGAAAAGGAACGTTTCTCTATTATGCTACCCTCTTACATTTGTGGATAAAGACTCATATGCCTCAAAGAGGACCTTTTGCTTATAACAGTCTGTCATGGACCCAAAGATTCGCTTCTATCTCCTCCAGTTTAATCCTTTGATATAAGAGAGAATGGGAAACCAAGGACGTCATTTCTAGATATGGAGGGTTCCCAAATGAACCCCTAATAGGAACATGTGGTTGCATCAACTACAACCCTGTGTTACTTAAGAGACAATTGGGGTATGTTATGTTAAGTCCTCATGAAGACCGGGACCTAGTACCTTTCATTATCAACACCGTGGACCCACTTAATTTAGCCGCAAGGAGAGTAAAGAGAGCTTGGACAAGCATAATCAGAATATACCAAGAGTGGGGAAAAAACATCTTAACAAAGGAACCCTACTTTGTGTGGGTAAAAAAGCGAGCTTTATTCGTCAATATGCCTTTCTAGTTTGACCCTTCATCATTCCCTTTGATGCCCGAACCTGAGCCCATATGACAAGAAGATGTGGACAAGCTTACCAACCAGATCCGAGAGCTAGAGTTGGAGAACACTCAACTACGAGTCCAACTTAGCCGTACCAGGAAACGAAACTTCGACCTGGAAGACAAGGGTAAGCTAGTCCACGATGAATTTAAGGTTAGAAAGATGAGATTAAGGGAGGTGGAAGGAAAAATAGTATGGGTAGGTGGTGCTCTACAAGGAGCCAATTCAGAGCTAGACTTTTGCAGCAATAGGTTGGATCAAGCGTACCATACTATCAAGGACCTTGAGAAAACTATTGAGGGGTCTAATGCAATGAAGAAGGAAGCTAGGGAGGATTATGAAGCCCATATCCTAGAGATAAAGACCACTTTCAAAGAGTGCAAGGATCTCTTGGCCAAAGAGCAATTAGAAAGGGAGAAAGTCTATAGAAGCTTCTTGTGCAAGCAGTTCCAACTTGGAAAAGATTGCGAACAAATCAAGAATTTGAAGATGGGAATCTAAGACCAAGCCTACTTGAAATTGAAAAACGATCGCCAATATTGGCAAGAGAGATGTCGTGGTGTAGAAGCTTCAATGGCTCAAATGAACGAGATTATCCAAAATCTCCAAACTCTCTACGATGAATGGAAAAACAAGTATAGAAAACATGGTTGTCTTGAATAACTATGCTCTCCAAGACTTTCCTAAAAAGTTAGAGGAGGCTAATTTGATCATGTACCCCGAGAATACCCCTGAAGAAGTCTTCAACTTTGTCAAATTCTGCAAGAAGACAATGGTGAAACTTATCACTGATACTGAAGCTCTCTACAAGTCTCAAGGGGTTACCTTTAGGGTTGACATCTAGTTTACATGTTTGCTTTCCATTTCAAAACTTGTATTTGAAACTTCTATGTGCTTATACTTATTTCCCTACAATGGATGAATGAAGCTTCTTTGTGATTCACTATGTGTGGACACCTTTATTCTTGATTCCAATGTTTAAGCATTAAGTGTTCCTCGCAATGAACAACATGAATAACTAAGAGCTTTGCATTAATAAACATAAAATAAAAACAAACATTCAAGCATCATACAACATTTAAAGAAACTCATCATCCACCTTTCTTCAACAGAAACCAACAAGCTGACTTCCCGAAATCACTAATACATACGCCACAATCAACAAGCTATAATGGACCAACTTGAACATAACCAAGCTGCCTTACATGAGGAAGTACCCGATGGTGGTCCTCCACCAGTTATCCATCCTCCAATTATTGAGATCCATGATCAGCAAGTTGCCTTCTTTAATCCAAGGGATGGCTCTGTGTACGATGCCTTCGGTCCACCTGCCAACTATAGCGGTAAATTCATGACCATCAAGCGATGGATAAACTTGACATCAATAAAACTAGAGTCTCTACCACGATTTTATTGTTTCCAAAGGAAAAGGTAAAAGTACGAACAAAACCCAAAGATAAGAAGTTTTCAAATCAAAACTAATAAAGTGTCAGAGATTATAGGTAAGGGGGTCGGTTACATAGAGGGAAGGTGTTAGCACCCAAAGTGTCCTAGGTACTCCTAGGGAGCCCTTTTTTGTATGCAAGTGATTTGGTCAAAATGATGTTTGATAAAAATGGAAGGGGGGAATGAGAAAAAGAATTCATTAATTATATTTTTGTGTTTGACAAGACCTTCGGTCTTATACCTACGTACCAATATAAAAATAAGGGATCAAAACCCCGTAGTTCGTGGTAAAAATTTCAAAGAGGTTGGTGAATTGGTTTTAATCAAAAGTTTGAATGAAAAGGCACAAAAGGCCAAAGATTTGAATGGGGTTGTTAGTTCTTTTTGTCCTTTTGAAATTAAAGTCAATATGGTTAAATTCATTCATAAGTTTGATTAAGAAAAAGTTTGAAAATTCAATGGCATAAGGCCAAAGTTTCTAATCATTAAAACATGTCTAAGTTGAAAAACACAAACAAAGAAAGTTTATGAAAAGAGGGAGATATTTTGAAATTTAAGAAGTGGGAGGAGATGAAGAGGCTACCCTAGACAAAAATTAAAAGTTAAGAGTTGAAAAGATCTGACCAATGGAATGCAATCCAACAGACAAGAATGTCATATAGAAACCCATTTTCTTTTGGAATTTAGTAAGCAACAAGCATAAGCAATATCCTAGCAAACCATATGAAGACCAAGGCATCAAATAAAGATATCCATAATATCCAAGCAAGTACTCCAATAACTAGCAGTCTTCAATGTCTTTCAATGTATCAAATGAAAATATTTCCTTGGTAAACTCAGAAGCAATAGTCAGATATCAATAATAATAATAGTATAAAATTTAAGCACAAAGACAAAGTGACAGATGAATCAAGGGCACTCAAGGTCTTGCATCAGATGAATATCACTGTCAAGGATAACTCAGTCTCAGATGATGGCATTTGCCAAGTCCTTTAGCATAGGGAATGTTGCATACTTCTAAGTCCAAAGGTTTAGATCAAGTCCAACAATCCACCAAGATGTTTTTTTTATGGTTTTTTGTTATTATTAATTATTTTAAGGTCCTAAGACCATCAACAAACACCACGACAAACAAACAATATATACAAGCACAAGATATGGCTCAAATGAGCAAAGTGAAAAGGACTTGAAACATAAACAAGTTGCATGAAATATAAATGGAAATGAATGATAAAGATACTAAAATTTAAATTGCATTAAGTAAATGACTTGTAAATAAAGCAACATTAATAGAAAGTTAGCCAATGGTTAGTCAGATGTTAGTGAAGAGTTTTAATTGTTTAAGTCATTCTTTGGAGAATACTCAACCATTCATTCACAAGTATAATCCATGAACCAAGACATCATCCATGAGAAGGGCTCCAACTTGGATAAATCAATAAGTATGCCACTAGCTCTCACGAAAGGGAAAAAGGTCAAGTTTTCACACAATGCCATGAGGAATGGGAGACTTACAATCTCACCTACTAGAATGTTATGCCTTGCGGGATAAATTTAGCTCTATGTTAAGCAATCGTAATTGGACTTATGTAGAAGTCACAACTATCTGAGGCCGGACAATAAAAATATAGGTGTTAGTACATGTTAGAGATTTGGTACAAAGAACCAAATTCTTAAAACATACCACACACTGAAAGAAATGGGAAGGACCTATCTCAGTCAGACTCATGTTGATTCATTTGACACAAGGTCATTGATGAATCAACTAGCATTTAGACATTAGATAAATCATTGGTCAATGATGGATTGGGGAAGAATAAAGATGAAGATGAAGAGGTAAGGGGAAATAGAAAACCAAATTGATCATAAGAGGAATTTCATCTGATCAATACTACCCATTCATTTTGGGAGATGAAATGTACATTTTATCAATCCCCTAAATCCAATAGTATTGGTCAAACAAAAGTCAAATCAACCATGATCAAGGCCAAACAGAAAGTCAAACATCACAAGACCATTTAAATAGTTCAACAAATTTTTTTAAATAATTATTCAATTAAAAATGAATTAAAATGAATTTTAAAATGGACAAAACCTCAAATCCCTTCAAAACACCAAATAAATGGCCAAGGGATTTATCCTAGGTCAAACAAGGTCAAAGGACCCTAGACAAAAAAAATCATAATTTTTGGAAAGTCATAAGTATTTTAAAATGTTTAAAAATAAGTCAAAAATCATTTAATTCATGAAAAATATCAAAATTAATCAAAAAAATGATTTTAATTTAAAATATGGAATAGCAAAATATTTAAAGATTTTTGGTGAAAGTCCCATATTTTTTGGATTAAAAATAAAATTAATATGAATTAAACAAAATAAATGGATTAAATGGAAAATCAGAAATTAAAAAGAAAATAAAAAAAACAAGGGTCATGATCTCCCTCATTAATTGAGGTGGCAAATCTGATGGCCAAGCGCGCGTGTTCCATATTGGTCCTTAGTCAACGCATCATACGCATGGTAATTAAAAGAAAAGGCTTAGATTAAAACATTTACACATGATCAGATGGCCATGAGGCATGCCAACACATCACCAGAGCCATAACTTCGGTCGCTTCTCCGGTGGACCTCACTGGACTGGTCTAAATTTCAAAGAGAAAATGCTCAGGAGCTCGAATCTGGCCTAAATTTCTCCTAATTCCAAGTATATTGAAAGATACAAGGAATTGCATTTTGAGGTACACGATCTGAGTTGCTTTGATTTGACCTTAAAGCAACTCAATCTTGTTGCCTACATTGGTAGGACTTCAAACAACCAATAAACAAGTAAAATTATGGAGAAATGAGAGAGAATCAAAGACTTAAAAATCGGGAAAAATAACCTTCGGGTTGTAGTGATTTGGTTTAATCTCGATGCAATTCCACTTTGTTCTTCCTCCTCTAGCTTGCAGTGAGTGATTGAGATGAAAATGGCTATGAATCCTTAGAGTTCTTGTTCACAAACAGAAGTTGAATTAAGAACTCGATTTCAATGAAATCCTCAAGGAATTATATGGAATGGGGTTCTGAGATTGCTTAGCAAGGCCTGGGCAAGGTTTTTTTTTTCAATCTGAGGCCAATGAGTACAATATATAGGCCATGGGAAGTGATATTCACACCATTTGAATTTTGAGCCAAAAATAGAAATTCAAGTGCATGGGTGCATGGACATGTGGTAGGCCCAAAATGATCATTGCAATTTGTAAGAACCCAATTTTGACCCTAAGATATCCCTCATGTTATCTCATCATTTGGATTGACTTTGGGATCACACCTTGGCATCCTCCTTACCCCTTCTTCATTGGTGACGTACCCCAAATTTTGACCATCATGCATATGTTTTCTAGTGCCACCTTATTTCGAATAAATGAAACGGAAGAATTGGTAAGAGAGCATGGGTAGGGAGAGTTATCATATGGTTCCGAGTTCGAGTCCCAACTTTCATTTTATTTTAAGCACATTCTCATTTTTGTTACTTTATGTTTTCTTTATAAAAAATAATAACAATAATAATAAGTAAATTGCATTTTTTAATTATTTTTTTATTTTTTAAAATTAAGTACTATTTTATGCATTTAAAAAAAAACAAGAGAAAATATAAAAAAAGTATATGGTAGTAATACCATTTATAAACAAAGATCAAAAAGAGAAATCAAATTTGATTAACATATTATTCTTTGGAGTCAATTATATTTTTAATGAACACAATGATTTTTTCTCCTTTTCATGATTTACCTTCAATCATATCATCTTAAAATCAAATTTTATTACTTTTTTATTTTTATTTTATTTTTTGAAAAAATAAAATAAAATTTTATCATTTATTATTTTAATTTTTCATTTTTTTATTTTAGCATTATTATATTATTCATTTTAATATATTTTTAATCTAAAAAAATAATAATAAAAATCAATCAAGAGAAAGTTCAAAATCTTTTCTTATTACTTTCTTAAGTTTATTTTATCATTTTTAACGCCCATTGCTATTAGTATTAATTTACTGTAATTATTATCACTTTAATATTATAATATTATTATTATTTAAGAGAAAAAAAGGATCATGAGATTTTTCACGTACTATTTCTCACTCCGGTATCAGAAATTTCCAAAGTTCCAAAACATTCAAATCTCTCTTCAATAGGTGATTCAAAGCCAAGGGAAAAAATATTTCTTTCCAAAATAAAGAACAGACAACAATAAGACAATACCTTCGTCAGCATTGATACAGTGTTTCCAAATTTCAAATTCATTTAATCTGTCTCACACCAAAAATGATTTTTTTTTATTATGATTACATATTTTTATTGGTTATTAAAGTTAAATAATTCATTAAGTATTAAATTTATATTATTGTTGACGGCATTTTATTTTGAATGATTGAAATGTCGGACTTGAGTGTAAGGAGTTCCTTTTTTTGTTTTTTGTTGTGCTTTAGCTTTATTTCCATTATATTAAAAAAAAATCTATTTTGAATTTCTAGTTTTTGTTTTTTATTAAAACTTTTTTTTAATTATTATATTATTTATTTTAATGCATATTTTAGTCCAAAAAAGAGTCAAAAATCACACACACAATAAAAAAATAAATCTTAATTAGATTGATTTTTTATTTTTTTAGCTCTTTTTCACATCTCGAGGAACAATAAGTAATTTTAGAAATAATCAATTTATTTGATTATTTTGATTAATTATTTGAAGCATAATTAATTTTTTTCTCATTTTGTCAATCAGTTTGTTAAAATTAGGGAAAAAATTAATATTTTTTTATCTTACTATTATTATAAAAAAAAAGGAGTTAAAGAGTTTATTTTTAAGAATAATTTTTGTATTATTTTAAAATTTTCTTATGTTGTATAACACTTTTAGTAACTTTTCTTAATTGAAATGTCATGAAAAGAAAATATGTTTTTCTTTTACACAAAATAAAAAAAAACAAATTTAGTTCCAGTAAAAAAAAATTAAAAAAAAATTATTATGTTCTTATTATTATTATAACATTAATTTTATTTTTATTTTTTTTGATACCTTTATTATTGGTGGTCCATCATTATAATAAATAATAATTAGTTAATTAATTTTATAAAAAAATCAAGAGAGCAGCATATTAACATACAATTTATAGCATAAAAAATTCAAATCAAAATCCATATCCTAAATCATTGAAACAGAGTTATCTCTTTCCAAAACAATATCCCAACAAATCACATTTTTCTTCAAATCCACATTCAATCCCATTCAAGAATTTTCCAAAATAAAATGGACAAAATTAAAACTTTTAATCACAATTTTAAATCTATTTAATGTGAACTCCATTATAAAAGAAGGAGAAATCGTGAGAGTGAAAAAAAAAGGACAGAGAAGGGATCGGTAATTCACAAAATACATATCATAAAATTTCTGTCGGCACCTATTCGCAAAATGGGAAGATCAGTTCAAAGACAAAAGAAAAGGGAAGAAGGGAAAGATCGAATCAAACACATAAGAAGGGAGAGAGTTCAAAAGCTTAATAATTTGGTTCACCGGGATAGACCTCGATCCCGTAGGTTGGTTCTTTTTTTCCACAACTTAATATACATATTTTGTTATTATAATTGCTTCGAAACTTTGTTTAACATTTTTTATGAGTTAAATATATTTGTATATAACTTACATTAACTTTTATAATTATTTCAACTAATTATTAAAATATGTGAAAGTTTGAAAAGTCTTGTATTGTATCTATAAGGAATACCAAATCATACCCCAATAGACAACACTCGGTTTGTACGCACTATGTACCTGACAATATATTTTTTCATTTTTTAATCATAAATAATATAAAATTATATGAATGATTATGGGATAAAAAATGACAAATAAAATAAAAAACGAGGAATAAAATAAAAAAACGAGGAATAAAACATAAGGGATAAAAACACAAGGGATAAAAAAGATAAAATAACAATTTCGCGGGATAAAAAAACAAGGGATATAAAAACAAGGGATATAAAAACAAGGGATAAAAACAAGGGTTAAAAATAAGGGTTAAAAATAAGGGGATAAAAATAAGGGATAAAAATAAGGGATAAAAAAAACAAGGGATAAAAACAAGGGATAAAGTTAAGGGATACAAATATGGGATAAAACATTATCTAAAAGCCTAGGATTTTCAAGGAATAAAATCAGGGACAAAATCAGAATAAAAGAGGTTATGTCTAATATTCTAGTATAATCACTAATTTATTTTCTTAAATAAATTAAATATTGCCTTTACAAACAATCATGGGATAAAATCAAATTCAACACACTTCAAACTATAAGTCTTCTGCCCTAGTGCATCGAGGCATTTTTCCAAAATCAATTACTTCTCTGCCCCCGAGGTACGAGAACTTTTAAGGGATAAAAACTACAAACAAACAATTATTTTCTAGAAGAACTACGGTACTATGATCCCTCGCCTAATGCGAAGGTACGTAGGCATAGAGTTGTAAACTCTAGCGAGTACATTTATAAAAAATCTTTTTGGATCTCATCCATTTAAATAGAATAATTTTGGTAAATGAATAAATAAATAATAAAATAATCAACCAGTAATCAAGCCAACGTTCCTTAGAAACACACTAATCCTAGAATTAGAGGAGGATCCCATTGAGTACAATGGAGGTAAGGGGTGCCTAACACCTTCCCCTTATTTAACCGACTCCCGAACCTAGCATCTTACCCTTAGTTCATAGGTTTTATCATTGTTTCCCTGTTCCTTAGGAACGAATAAAGGATGGTGGCGACTCTGTCATTTTTCCAGCCACAACAACTGGCGACTCTGCTGGGGAGTTCTTATACTTTCCCTAAAGAGAGTTCATCCTAACCTTGGGTTTTAGGGTTGTGTTTGTTTCTATGTGTATTTGCTTTACTTTAATTATGTTTATTTATTTATTTATTTATTCACTTTATTCTTTATTATATTATTATGCCTGTCATATCATATTGATTGGGATTTTCAAAGGTGTGAAGCCAAAACCCAGGCTTGAGAAAAAATATATGCTTAAGTAAGGAGTCGTCCTGTCTCGGCCACCGGGGTTTTCATCCCGTAGGGTCTTTGATGACGATTCTGCCCATAATAGATCAATTCAAAAGGGTTGTCATGAGAAGGCCAACACTTCTTCGTGATAAAACTTTGAATTCGATCCATGACTCTGGGGACCTCTTCCAGAACCCTTTTAACTTAGGGTGACCTTATGTTATCAACCTGCAAAGGTCATAACTAAGGTCCCGCCTAGATGAGACTTATCCCGAAGGATTACCATAGGAAGGCTTGCTCCTTCTCATGGTAAAACAAGGGTATAATCCATGACTCTAGGACTATTATCTTACCCAAAGCTTTATATCCTACAAGTGAGGGGATTGGGTAGTCTAAGCCTAGATCTGACATATCATGAGGAATCTACCCTTAATTAGGTCATGCTTGCATATTATCTTACATATCCCGAAACTCGTTTGAGTTTCCCACTTCGATCATTATCCCTATCTATAAGGAGCCTTCTTAAACAAGGTGTCCTTATATTTGGCTTTTTTCTTAAATCCATATGTGGGTTCTATATCCATCACAATCTCTAAACCCGTGTGGGTTCTCCTATATGTCATTGTCCTAATGTGACAATTGCATTGCATCTTAAAAAAACTTTTAGCATACCTTCAAATTAAAAAATTAAAAAATATTTTTGCATACCCACGCATTTTCGTGCATTTGCATACATACATATACATTTGTATATCCTTTCCACTTTCGCCCTTATCCAGCTAGAAAGTCTCCCGATGCTCGCAAATGAACTTGCCACATGTCTCAAGAAGAGAAAGTACCATTTAAGAGAGAAGGTAACCCTTTGCCTTGCAAGCCACCGGCCTATCCAATGCTTTAAATACAACGAACCTGGATGATGTCATCGTAACAAGGTCTGCAACAATATCTTCTTCAGCAGCAGCCCTATGCGCCTCATTAATCACAACAAAGGAAGCTTAGAAAGAACTTGGATCTTATACCAAAGTTTTATGATCAATTACTGAAGCCTTTGCTCAGAGGTTCCCTAGCGGAACTACAACCTCAAGACCCCCATCCTCGTCTATACCCTACAAGTCATGACGAGAATGCCCGATGTGAGTACAAAGTACAAGACCTACATTTGACTTTCGAAGAAGGAGTCCTATTGGTGAACAATCACCCTTTATCTTTATAAGTGGAAGAACACTAAAGACAATGGATCAACAACGAAGCTCATCCCTGGAATCAATAGACTTTATCATTTCTATTTGTAATTTCTTTTTTGCTAAGGGTTGTTTGTATTTAAAAGTTGTACTCTTTGAAAAGTAATTTTAATAAAACGAGCATGCATATTTTTGAATCAATCCATTCGTTTACACTCTCTTTTATGCCATCACTTGCTAAAAAATCAAAGTTTTCCATATCACTTTTACCTTTTAACAAACTTAAGAGGAGAATGATGTAATAAATAACTGAATTTGATGAGTATGCTTTTAACAGTAAGACCTGGCTGACGATGTAAGGCATTGTTTCGCTTCCCCAAACACTGGAGAAATAAGGAGTTAATCCGTAGTCAACCCCCTCGAGCCAGAAGTTGGTGTTTATTTTTCAATTTATAAAAACCCTTAATATTAACCAGGGGCAGGGTAGTTTCAATTAAGTCAATGATGCATTCTAGTCTCAAGAGAATTGTTCCATATAATCACAAGGATGATAGGTTCAAGCATATCTTATTCCTCACACCATTCAACATCGAGGAAGCAATGAAGTCAAGGCTCACATTAGCTAACATGGTAGTCACAACTTTTGAAATCAAAATCAAATATCACAAGAGTTGTTTAAAAAAAATCCCGCTAAGTCAAAAACTAAAAAGGAGTTGACTTAGACAAAAGTTAGGGCATCCTGATGGACCACAATTCAAAGGAATTGGTCCATGCAAAAATAGGGATTAAAAATAAAAAAAATAAAAAATGGAAACAAGCTTGTAAGTGAAAGTAGGTGACTGCCACCTCAAGAATATCATCAGTACTTGAATCATTACATCCACTTCCATCATTATCTATCAAAATTCTCTTACAGACTAAATACATTTGTTGAATTTATTGGATTTAGGAATGAAGATCATCAAGGAGAAGGGGTGGGATAAAATTAAAATTTGAGCCTTATATCTTTTGTTTCATAAATTGTGAACCAGGCCACGTTATAACATTTAAAAGTCCTAATTGAAGCTAGGTTCACTATGAAAGCATACTCGGCAAAATCGTTGTTAAACTAACTCTGAATGTTTGTTATTAACCATCTTGTTCTATCATATCTTCCTTTATGCCAACCTCATGGCCATATATCATATGTATACACCATGTTTGTTTTCCATAATAATTTTCAAATTCAAAAACTTGCATGAGCATGATGTTATAATTACTTTTCGAAAAGAACATTTTTCTCACAAATCAATACTTAGCATCTAGGAAATTTCAACAATAGTCTGGTCAAAGGCGAACAATTTCAAGACACTAGAGGCGAGTCATCTAAGGATCCTTCTAATTAGGGGAAAATCCTTATAATCATGGCCAAATCATCCAAAGATCCTACTAACTAAGAGCAAAGCGTCCCAAGATTTGACTCATCAATGTTGAATCACTTCTATGACCCTAATGATAAGGGGAAGACCTTGCAAAACTCAAATATTGGGGCAGCCTATATCCAGTTCATATCACAGCATGGCAAGATCCAGGTTCCTTTTCGGGCAACACCTTTGGATCCTAATTGTCAGGGACATACCTTGCAAGATTTAAATACTGGGGCAAGTCATATAAAGGTCACAACATCGTGGGATCCAAGTTCATTCTCAAGCATGCCAAGATTTGACACACCTATGTCGAAACACCCACATGACCTTAATAATCATGGGAAGACCCTTTCAAGACTCTCATACTGGGGCATACCAACTCAAGGGCATAGTGAGGTCGATCACTCCAAAAAGTCATCTAATTCGGGGCATACTTTTCAAAGATTCAAATACTGGGGCAATTCATATAAAGGTCACATCGCAACATTGTAGGATCCAAGTTCCTTCTCATAATACTCCTCTAGACCCTAATAATCAGAGACATACTTTTCAGGATTCATATACCGGGGCAATCCATATCAAAGTCATACTACATCATGATGGGATCCAAGTTCCTTTTCAGGAAATACCCTCCAAGGCTTTATCAATCTGGGACAGACCGCCATAAGGCTTGATCAAAAGAGACCACTACAAAAGAACAATTCATCTGGGGAAATATCATTCCAAAGGTCGATTAGTCAAGGATGAATCTCTCCAAGGCTAATATTACAGAAGGCCGTCTCAAGTGCATGGTATGGCTAAGTGTTAGATGCCCAAAAGTACTTATTTGAGCTATCAAATGTGGGCATTTTTCACTCCTTTTTGTTGCTAAAGCGTTCGAAACCGCCTTTGTTTTAGATGAATCGCAATACAATGTTAAACGATCTTGGTACCTTTGATTTGTGCGTTATTGTGCAGGAATTAGGTATGAAATAATAGAAAATGAAGGCACAAGAAAATGGCAAGGGACCAAGAAAAAGAATGCATTCATCAGCTCGCTCGCTAGGCGAGTGCTGTGGCGAAGTGCTCGCTAGGCGAGCAAACAACGAAGGTGGTAGCGAACACGTCCAGACCTGGTCAAAAGAGCAGCCAGCACTCACTCGCTAGGCGAGCCATTAGCGAGCTCCCAGCGAGCAATTCCAGTAGCAAAACCTCCTAAACTCGCTGGAGCGAAGGTTGAAGTGTGGGCTTCGCCTAGCGAACATGCAAATCTGGCAAAGGATATTTCTCTGGGCACAGGTGCCTCTGGTGCCTATTTTGGGGGCTCGCTAGGCGAGCCATTCTGCTCGCCTAGCGAGCATGACAGCTCAGACCATAGTACTATAAGTAGCAAGGGATACTTTTTGGACAAAAACTTAGATTTTCTTAGATATTTTCCTGCATTGCTTTTTGGATCATTTTGTGACCTAGAAACCCATTTTATCATTTCTCTTCATCTCTTAACAATCTTTCACTAAAAGAAGGTGGATTCCCATCCAATCTCGATTATTCGACTCAGATGTTGATCAACCTTCTTCCGAAACTTGTTGACCAAGCTACCATGAAAATGAGTAGCTAAGTTCTTCATTTTGTCAAGGTTAGATGTAGATAATCATTATCTTTGTATGTAAATGGGATGATCTTCATTTGTAAACTCTTTAATGATGAATATATGGTGAAAACTTTGTTTTATCGATAACTCTTTGTGTTGGTTTATGATCGAGAGATGTTTACCAACTCTTTACCTAGGTTTTCATCTAATCTTGTTTGTTAGCTAGAGATAGTAATGAATGATTTTGTTCACCATAAAGTTGAACAAAAAAGTTGTCATTTTGATAGATTGTGTTAGAGATAAACAATGGATCAAAATGGGAAAACCCACAATGTGTGTTAGAGATAAACACATTGGGAGGACTTTGTGAAATAGTTTATCATCTAAAGGAGTTTATAAGTCTTGTTGATCGAACATATGCATGCAAAGTGATTGTCGAACCCTAACTTTGGCAATATTTCTCAAATATTAAAACCAAATCTTTTACCGTATTTTCTTACACTTTTATGCAAGATACCGTGACTAAAACCAAAAACCATTGTTACCTTAAGCTAAGAACTAAAACAACTGTCGAAAGGCGGCGATATCCCACAATCCTTGTGGAGACGATAACAAAAACCCGACACTTAAAATTACAATCAACAAAATGGCGCCGTTGCCGGGGATTGTGAATTGATATTGCGAGCATCGCAATAGTTGCTTAATTTTTAACTTTTGAATTTTTGACTTGTGCTTGTAATTTGTTTGGTTTAGTATGCAACTTTCGTTTTATGCGAGGGCAGGGTCCTGAGGACGAACTTCTTTTTGATCCTGAGATCGAAAGAACCGCCAGGAGACTGAATAGCAGAACGAGACGAAGGAGGCAACAAGCTAGACAACGACAAGAACAAGGAGAAAGTTCTTCTACAACACATCCACCACCTTTCACACCTATCATGGATCAACCACCACAACCACCGCCCATTTCCACACCATGTGTCAACAGTCCAAGGAATACTGCTCAGTTTGCCAACCACACGGGAAGGCAAGCCGAGATGAAAATGGGAACTCTTTACCTACTATATGGAAGTCCATTCACCGGAATGGACCATGAAGACCCCTTTGCTTTTCTCACCAAATTTTATGAGATAGAATTGGCGGCCGGAGTTGATCAAGCTCAAGAGCTACCGTTGTTCAAAAGATTATTTCCCCACGCTTTGCTCGGCAAAGCAAAAGATTGGTACTTGGATCAAACACCTGCAGTCATGATGGATTGGAACGTGTTAGAAGAGAAGTTCATTGAAAGATTTTTCTCCCACAACCGTTTCATGGAATCCAAAACGGCAATCTCCGTGTTTTCACAAGGGACCAACGAATCATTGAATGAGGCGTGGGAAAGATTCAAATCCATGCTTCGGAAGTGCAAATGGCATGGATTTGACGAATTGACTCAAATCCACATTTTCAAGAATGACCTCCAACCGAATTGCAAGACTTTATTGGATGCTACCTCGGGTGGTTCTTTGTTGTCTAAAAGTGCCGATGAAGCTACCGATACCATTAATCGAATGGCTCTAAATGACCTCCAAAGTCAAAGTAGAGGCAACTCTTTGAAGAAACCGGGAGTGCTTGAACTTGGGACGAACGATGCTATTCTTGCCCAAAACAAACTCATTTAACAACAAGTCGAACTCTTAACTCAACAAATAAAAGAGTTGAAAGAGCCTTCTAGAGCTAAACAAATAGCTTGTTGTGAGCTTTGCAAGGGTGAGCATGACACCGGATTTTGTCCACCTCCCGGGTTCGAAGAAGTGAATTACATGGCGAACCAACGAGACTACCAACCGAGGCAACAACAACAACAACCGTATCAACAACCGTATCAACAACATCCTCAAAACCAACAACATACTCAAAATCCACAACAACACTTTCAAGGGAATCAAGGGTTCCAACCAAGGAGTAACTATTACCATAACCAAGGTTATGGGGGTGGTGCTTCTAACCGTCAAAACCCTCCCCAAAATCCTTACCAACCTCAACCGCCGGTCGTTGCTTCAAAGTTAGAAGAGACATTGACTCAATTTATGCAAATGTCAATGGCTAATCAAAAGAGTAACGATGCGGCAATCAAAAATCTCGAGACTCAAGTCGGTCAACTTGCTAAGCAACTAGCAGAACAACAACCCGAACCTTCTTTTTCGGCGAACACGCAAACAAATCCTAAGGAACATTGTAAGGCGATAACGACGAGAAGTGGAAGGGAGTTGATTAGTGAGAGTAAGAAAAGAGATGAGAGTGAAAAAAGAGAGGTTGAGAAAAATGATGAGGAGAAAAGAATAGAGGATAGTATTGATGGTGAAATTGGGGAGTGGAGTGAGGATGAAGTTGAAAAGAATGAAAAAAATGGTGAAGTTGAAAATAAAGAAAGTGTGGAAGTAGAAAATAATAAGAGTGATGAAGTGATAGTGGAGGGAGTGAAAAAGCCTAGAGCAAGGAGTTCTAGAGTTGCTAAAGGAAAGGAGGTAGTGAGTGCTACTCCAATCCAAAACCTTCCGTATCCTCATGCTCCATCTAAGAGGGAGAATGAACGGCATTACGCCCGGTTCATGGATATTTTCAAACAATTGAAAGTGAACATTCCGTTTGCCGAAGCATTGGATCAAATGCCTAAGTATGCAAAATTCATGAAAGACATACTTACTAAAAAGCGGAGGTACACGGAACCAGAGACAATCTTGCTTGATGCACGATGTAGTGCCATCATTCAAAAAACTCTCCCAAGGAAGGAATCCGATCCGGGACGAGTCGCTTTACCGGTAACCATCGGAGACACCTACACGGGTAATGGCTTGATTGACTTGGGATCTAGCATCAATTTAATTCCCCTATCCATTGTCAAAAGATTGGGAAATGTTGATATCAAACCTGCTAAGATGACTTTACAACTAGCTGATAAGTCTACCACTGCACCATATGGAGTGGCTCAAGACATGTTAGTCAAAGTTGATAAATTCTTCTTCCCGGTTGATTTCATTGTTATTGATATGGAAGAGGACGATGATGCTCCGCTTATTCTCGGCCGACCATTCATGAAAACCGCACGCATGATGATTGACGTTGACAACGGTTTGATGAAAGTAAGGGTCCAAAATGAAGAGGTAGCCTTCCATCTTTTTGAAGCCAAAAAGCATCTTAATGAGAAGCATGATTCTTTCTGAATCGATGCCACCAAGGAGAAGCTAGTGGAGGTCGCAAACCAGGTTCATGTTTCTAATCCTTCCGAAAGATCTCTTATCGGAGTCTACAAAGTTTCGACCAAAAATAAAGGAAAAGAGATGGAAGCATTGTTGCATGAATTCGAGGCTTGTGGAGAACTTGTCTATCATGAAGAAACAAGGGAAGGCTTGGATATGACAAAGAAAGTGGAGGAGCCAAAACTAGAGCCAAATTTGAGTATGTGTTCCTGGGTGATAACTGTACCAAACCGGTAATCATTAGCAGCACTTTATCCACAAAGGAGGAGAATCAATTGATGCGGGTGCTAAGAAAGAAGGATGTTGTCAAACTAGTAGAGGTCGGGATGAATTGTTCTATCGCCGATGGTGAATGGGTGAGCGTTGTGCAAATAGTTCCGAAAAAGGGTGGTATCAGATTTTATCGAAGGTTCATCAAGAACCTCTTGAAGACAACAAAGCCCTTGAGGAAGTTGCTCAACAAAATGGATCCCGGAAGCTCAAACAACAAAGTGGATCGCGGAAGCTGCACAATTCCCTTGGATGCTCCTCAGTGAGCATCGAACCGTCGAGCTTATCCGATGTTAAACAAGCGCTTGTTGGGAGGCACCCCAACATTGTAAGTATTTACAGTTTTTTTGTTGGTTGGTATTGGTGTTCAACTTGAAGAAACTTGCTGAATTATGCATTGCATTCTGTTTTGAAAAGCAAAATACTGTCATGCTCGCTATCTGCTCGCTAGGCGAAGGCAGTAGCGACGATTCGCTAGCTGCTCGCTAGGCGATGCAGTAGCGAGCGCTGCGTGACAGAACCAATTTAAGTTTCAGCAGGCCACTATTTTGGGCCCAAATACCATTTTTATTTTTAGTGGTGTAGTCTGAATTAGCACTCACAAACACTCTCTCACTTTTCATCTCACTCAAACCCTAAACGGTTACATTGCATTGCAAACCTCATTGTACACTTGAAATTCAATCAATCTCTTTCACTAAGGTTTGCCCTAATTCCATTTCTTTATGTTTTAACTTTGTAAATTTCTGATGTATATGTCATTTAGGGTGAATTTGGGGGAATGGGTACATTAGGTTTTGCATGTGGGTGTAGATTTGCATGTACCTTAGAACGATGCCTTCATGATAAATCATTTTATTCTGAAATAGATACCATGAGACCTTGGGTTTTTCTGAAATTTCAGTGTTAACAAGGCAGAACCCAAAACCCACAAGATTCGCTAGCACCTCGCTAGGCGAATCAGTGGCGAACATGACAGTAATTGGATATTCTGTTTTGCTTTCTAATCTGTTTTGTGTTTGTGTTGTTTCCTCTCTATGTCTTTGCAGATGGCATCCAGATCAAGCGCGCCTAAAAAGAGAAAGGTCGGGAGCACTTCCCGTACCGTGCCCATACAATTCGACACCGACAAATTTGTCGAGCCAAAGCAAGCGGCTAGATATATCGCTTTGGAGAAGAGAAAAATTCTGCCGGAGAAAAGATTCATAATCAACCCCGAGGGAGAATACCGTACATTTGCCGGGTTGATTCACAATAAGCGGTGGGACCGGTTGATATCTCCGCTTGAACACTATGACATCGAAACAGTGCGTGAGTTCTACGCGAACGCACTGCCTAACGATGACGAGCCATTCACATGGACAACACGAGTGTCTGGCCGTCAGGTTGCATTCGATCGGGACACAATTAACCGTGTCTTGGGCTCAGCTGATACTCAGCTGATACTCATGGCTCAGCTGATACTCATGTTGGTTCTCACAAATATAAAACCCAAGTCTCACACCTCTACCGTGCCGATCCCAGTGGCACATCTGGTTCACTGCATCTTCACGAATATTCAAATTGATGTGGCGAGGGTAATTGCTTTGGAGATGAAGTCCGTGGTCGAGAGCAGGCTAAAGTCGGGGGCACGAGTTAACTGCCCCCTTGCTTTCCCGTGTCTAATCATGGCTTTGTGCCAACATGCGAAGGTGAAGCTACCCTCCCGGAGTCAAGTAAGGATCCCGCCGGCCATCAATGATAGATATGTGGCCAAGTTTTGCAAGCCTAAGAACTTAAGAAGTGGTGCAGCTGCTGGTAATACCGGGACTTCTAATGGTCCTGGTACTTTTGCTCATGGATCCGATCCTTTCCAGCAGGTTGTCCGCAACTACATTTGGGATTGGATGGCGGCAACTCAACGCGCCATGGTTGACATGCACGATTCTATGCAGCTGTTGCAGTTGCAGGCACGTGACCCCTCCGGTGATCACTCGATGATGACGCGTGAGCAGTTTTTGCAGAACGCTAGCTGGCCTGTGAACAGGCCTATGTTTGGAGAGGGGGCGGGTGCCGGTGCATCTGGTACTGGTGTTTCAGGTGGTGCTGAGGATGATGGTGATGATGATGATGATGCTACCGGTTCTGAAGCCGGTAGTGATGAGGGTTTTGAGTCCTTTGAGGGCTAAGTTTGTTTTATTTTATTGTATTTTTCAGATTTGTTGTATTTTGATTTTGGTTATGTACTTTTGGGGTGTTTTGTCCCCCATGCACATTTTAAAATTTTTAAGTAATAGTTATTGTTTATGTTTTTAATTTGTGTGTTTGGTTCAAATTTCTTTTGTTTAATAAAATTTTGGTTGTGAGTGTCAAACCTTTTAGATTGGTTGCTCCTCAAAGAAATATCCAATGAAGGTGCATCCGAACTTGGATGGCAATGATAAAAATAACAGGCGAATAATGCTAAGTGTAAGACCCCAATTTTGTCCCTAAGATCCCTCATGGCTCATATCATATCATATCATAGCCTCAAGGATCAGTGCATGCCCTAGCTGCCCTCCTAGTGGGTGGGTTGCCTTATGAGTGTGGTTCTTGATCACCAAGCATGTATTGCATTTGTATATCATTGCTTTTCATCTGTCTACTAACCAAAAGTACAAAAATATTGTCGTCTAACCATGTTTCTTGCAGATGAAGCAACTAGGTCAAAACAGTCAAAATCAGGCCTTGAGCATTGGATGGTGACCATTCTTGAAGAATTTGGACACCATGATCATTCATAAAGAGTTCATTTAAGTTGTGATATCATTTGGAATCAAGATCTCAATTGAAAGAGGCTTGGAATTCATCAGAACATGGCTCAGTCAACCAAAACCCTAGAAAAGTCAACTGTGGTCAACTGTGCATTTAATCAGGAATTTGAAGGTGTGAGATGGTTGGAAATGTCTCATACATGTCCATATAAGCCTCATTTGGCATTTCAAAGATCAAGGTTGAAGGATTTGAAGTCAGGCAAAAAGTTTCCCAAAATGGAAATGACCTGTAATTCTCACCTGCCCAAAATGGAAAGTTTTTCTCCCCAAAATTACATCATGAACCAAGCTTCAAATCAAAATTTGTCCAACATGAAAGTTGAAGATCTTGTTCTCACCATTCCAAAAAGTCCAAGAAAACTCATTTCCCATTTATGGTTGGCAAGTTATGATCCAATCATTTAAAATGCCCAAATTCAAAGTGGCATAACTTGCACATGGAATGTCCAAATTGGATGGTTCTTCTTTGAGCAAACCACATTTGATATGTACTTTCATAATCCATCATCACATTTTGCCAAAAGCCTTCACATAAAAAGGTCATTTTTTAAGTGAACTAATTAAAATGCAAGGGCAAAATGGTCCAAAACTCAAAGTACAAAGAATTTTGGCATGGGGACCAACTCCAATAGCTTCTAAATGAAATTTGTGACTTGTTCAAATTGAAAAATCACTGTTACATTACATGGAACTCTCCAAGGGCAAAAATGCCAAATTGCTTACAAGTGCACATTTTGCTAATTATCAAAAATGGACTAATCATGATTAGAGTTGGATTAACACATTGGTATATAAGTCTAATTATAACAGAAACTCAGGGAATAATCACTTTTTCAGATTCATCACAAAAAAACTCCAAAATTCTCTCACTTTCTCCACTTTTCACATTCACTTTTTTCCAATTTTCTCAAGAATCTTTGATCCTCTATGCGATTTCTTTGTGGATTCTTCATGTGCAGGTGATATTGAACTTCTGTTGAAGCATTTGGAGGTGTAAATCGAGCAAAAACTCCAGCTGCTACAAGCTTGCTCTCACATGGCAGTTACGATTTTCCACTGATCCGTGCATCGTTGAGCTGCGAAATCATCATCATTCATCTTCATAATCATCAATCACGATCTGTTTTCAACAATCGAGGCCAGAAACGCGAAGATTCCGCGACTGCACTCCAAGAAGGTGAAATCTTGAAACCTTTAATTCTTGAAATCAATGCATGGCTTAGATAGATCGCTGAACATAGATCATTCTGCAATTTGAATCGCGCGATTCCGTTAAGTATAGAGCTAGATATGTTGATCTGAATATTTGTGTGTGAAACTTCTTTCGATTAGATCTTTTTGTACGTTATTCGTTAGACGTTTTCGTGGCCATATTCATGATCTACAATGAGAGACGGTGAGAACGGTATGCGGCTCGTGTATTTTCGTGCAAAAAAGCTCGTAACCGTAGCTGGAAGGTGATGAACATGAAACACGCGGCGAAGAGCAAAGAATTCTGGAGAAATTTCCTCGTTAGATCCATTCCGTCGCATGGCAATTTCCAAATTCTGTTTGCCGCCAGATTCCACAAATGAGAAGCCGCCAGCACATTAATGAGATACTGTGCGTTTTGGCAAGGCTGGAGCTATTTACGGAAATGCCATCCGCTGAATTAATTCATATAAAACGATTAAATAATTATTCAATAAATATTACAAATCTTGAAAAATTCACATAAAATCCAATTTTAATCCAAATTAGGTGGGACTTTTTTTGATAGATTCCAAATTTAATCTACCTTTTTTTAGGCATAGTAGTGTAAGTTGTGCCTGGTAGAATTTTAGAATGGCTTATTGATTTTTGACATGTGTGCAATATTCATATGTTTTACCATTTTGATCACCAAATAATCATGCTAGCTCCAAATTGAATGAAATTTCATATGATGATTCTTTACACATTCCTGGAGATTTTGGTATATAATTTGTAATTTTTTGATCCTTGGATTGGTAGATATGATTTATTCAATTTGAGTGTGACAATATGTGTCACACTATACTTTGCTGTGTTCATGATTTAATTTTCCATGCTTACCTTAGGCCTATGGCTCTGATTTTTTGCATGAGATGACTTTCATATGTTAGGTTTCACCCTGATTTTTTGTGGATTTAATTGATCCATTTTCTAATTGATTTGGATTTTTGATTGCTGTTTAGCATTTTTGGATTATGTCTTGAGTAGCAAATTTACATGTATTGTTAAATGCTCATCCCTTATCCCATGAATATGAAATTTGGTGGAGTGCTTCCTAACATGTATAGCTTCAACTTTGCTTTGGTCCCATTCATTTCTAATTTGATCTCACTGTTTTACCATTGATTGAAGTTGGTGTACATTTTGGTGACCTAATTTGGTTGTGTTTTTGCATGCCTTGACATGTTGATTTAATTGACATAGCCCCTTTTATCCAAATGGCATGAAAATTGACATGTAGCTCATTGAATATGTTCTGTTTAGAATAGAATTTTTGTGGAATTTATTGAGCTGTTTTGATATTTGTTTGGTTGTGATCTTGCTGTTTACTCATTTGTGGTTCACACTTGCTTACTTTGTCTTAATTTGTGCATAAAATGAAATTAGTGCATAGTTTGGATATGAGACCAATTGGGATCTCTTCTTATTTGAATTATCTTGACTTAGATCATGTTTTACTTGCTGTTTTAAGTTTTTTCCCTCCTTTGGACCATAGGCTTGTCCTAGTGGTCTTGTTACTTATGTTTGAGCTTGACTTTGACTTTTCAGGTTAAAAAGCTAATGCCTTAAGGAGGTTGATGCATATTTGAGTTGAATTCATTTGACTAATTGTTTGTTTTGTAGGATGCTTAGCTCATTTGAGCTTTGAGCCTTGTTCTTTGCACATGTTTGATTGTGATTGACTATTGGTTTATTACCTTGTCTGTTTTGTTTATGTTGGGATGCTGATTATATTTGATTGATTTCAGGTACCCTTAGTTGCTCAGTTCTCTTAAGAACTTGCTTTGCTTTGCTTAATAGCAATTTGCATTGAGGTAGACTCTCTTGTCTCCATGTAGTCTGGAAGACCTGGCTTGTTATTTAGCCAGACAACTGTCTGAAGTCCTCCTTAAGAGGCGATGTTTGTGATTGTTTATGTTTGTCCCAAGCAGGAAAAGTCCTCATTTGAGGCAATTGGTGGATATAAGAGATATGTAGCCTATCTCCCACTATTCTGTGAGTCTTCTCCTTGCTCCCATTACATGGTTGTAGCATTGAGATCCTAACCCAAGATCTATCGAGTCTAATTTGTGGAGAGAGTTCCATCTTTCTGAACTCCCACACCTTCTGATATTCAATACTCTCTCTGACCAGAGATAAGAGTGATGAGGCACACCCCTCATATCCTTTCATCTGCTTCACCTTAGCCCTTCAATGGCAAGGTTAAGAGCGCCATTCACCTATTCCAGTGGACTTTTTAAGTCAACCCCTTTGATTGAGCCGATTGTGTGGTTATAGTGTGTGCTACTTGGCTGTTTGATTGATTATTTGATTCATTTGAACATGATTGCTTACTTGCCATTGTGCATTCATCATTATTGATTGTTAATTCTTGTATGATCATTATTGTATACCCTTGTGGTTTGTTTGAGTTACCCATTGAGGACCATTGTAAGACCATGTTGATTGGCTTTTGCTCCCATGATATGGAAGGATAGAGTGTAAGACCTCATTGGTCACTCATATCTCCTTTGCTCTTGTTTGTTGTATGAGAGGATGCAATTGTAAGTCCCTGTGATGTGGCATTTGTATTCCTATGACCATACTTTGGAGGTTGGTTTAAGTCCAGATAGATTGGCATCCGACTTCCAAGTTTTGTTTTACTTTAGGAGGTCGGTGTAAACCCATCTATTGGTATCCGACATCCGCTTTTGCATTTGTGAGATTGGTATAAGACCATTGATGGTTTCCGGTATCATTGTTTTGTTTTAGGAGGTTAGTGTAAACCCAGTTATTGGTATCCGACATCCGCTTTTGTTGTGAGATTGGTATAAGACCATTGATGGCATCCGGTATCACCTTGCTTTTATTTTGTTTACTTATTTTGTTGCCTCACTCCTAAGGACACACTTGAATCATCTCCTATATGATTTCAAGAGGTGAACTTCTAGGAAGTTTTACACTTCGTCCATACCCTTTTTGTTTCAAAACCCCTTTCACTTGTTGACTTTTTAAACTTGTAAATGCATGTTGTGCAAACATTCTCATCCCCTTTCAAATTAGAAACTCGGACCCTAAGTCCTCGACTTTTCAAACGTCTTTTCATAACACTTCTTTGAATCAATTTAACCATACTTTGACCATCCCTTTGTGAATAATCATAATCCATTAACCCAACTCACTCAATTGTTTTGTGGCTTTGTCCATGCTTGTTATGTTTTCATACATTAGCCGTAGGTTTGATTTATCCTAGTTGGTTGATGTTAATCTCACCTATTTGTCCTTAGTTGATTGAATTGTAAGTCTTCCTCGCTTATTATAGGGTTAACCCCTCACTAGCGAGTGGAAGCTTTTCTCACATGGTGGACGTGTTGTTTCATAAGGTTGAGTTTTCTCCCGTGGATAACGTAAAGCCTTAAGTGCTATTGTTTTAAAATGAACTCACAAATATTTTGGAAATTTTTTAGCCGAACTACGGCGTTTTGATCCTTACCTTTGATGGAAGGTACGTAGGCAACGGGTTCATCCGTTCGAACACAAAAATAATTAACTTGTACATTCTTTTCTCGTCATCCCACTCATGTTTGCACAATATGTCAAAACAAATAAATATTTTTTATACAACAAGTGTGAAAAGGGCTCCCTAGGAGTACCTAGGACGTGATGGGTGCCTAACACCTTCCCATTGCGTAATTTACCCCTTATCCAGATTCTCTGATCTTTTCATTAGTTTTCTACGTGTAAAACTTCTTAGGTTTTTGTTCGCTTTTTAACCAGTCCTTAGGATAAATAAAAGTGCGGTGGCGACTCGAATTCATTGTATGCATTGCTTATGGTTTAATCGATAAATCATATAGCGACGAATACACCGCTACAGAAAAGTGGCAACTCCACTGGGGAGAGTTGCATCCTTGGTGGTATTGCCTACTTTTCACCCTTGTTGTGCTATATTATTATTTGTTATTTGACATATTTTTGTACAACTTGGGATAACTGTATTGATTGTAATGTGTGAATTGCTTGATATACAATTGTTGTTTGCTTTGGTGATCTCTGTGAGATGAGTTCTATACCCGAACTCGAGTGCACCTTAGGATAGGAGAATGGCGTAGTCTTGTTGACTGGTGTGGAGTATTCCTTAGCCAGTTGACTTGCGAGTCCATTCACTTGGTGGAGGTCATGTTGGATTGATAATGTCACACAAGTTATTTGTGGTTAGGCATTATTCGTTCCATCATGTGCCTTAGAAGCCAAGGACCTTAGTTTACCAAACCCATCTTGGCCTATTTTAGGACGTAGTGCGGAGGTCGTTCAGATGTAAGATCTGATGCGATTGTTACGCGATACTACACTCATAAGAGTCTCTCTCGAGAATATTCTTGGAATACGAGTATTCGTTCCTCCGATAAGATCCGAGAGATGGGACGATGACTATGGGAACCTCTGGTAGAACATGTCTGGCAGGTTTAAACCCTAGTACACTCCCTTTGGGTGGTTCTTAACCAAGACTCCATGCTCGTGACTCTCAGCAAACCCGTGATTCGTGGTTAAGTCGTTCAAACATCGTTAATATCAATGGAACTTGGGTATTGATAAGGTGAAAACCTAAATCCACCAAAATGGATGATTGATATTAGGGATACAATGAGCTTTCCCATGACCTTTGTTTGGTGTGCCTTGCTTGATCCTTGAGTGTGATTGTTGCATTCATGCATTCATGCATTCATCTGCATTTCATGTCATCAGATAAAAAGAAAATTTTCAAGGAACTCAAAGGAGTTTATTTGCAAAATTTTCAAACATGAAAAACCGGGAAAATTTTTTCACCTGATGTATCTGATGAGATATTCTCATATACGATCAAAATGCTTAATATTTCAAAGTTTGCAAATAAAACCCTCGAGTTCCTTTGAAATAAAAAACAAGCATATGCACAAACACTTCATGCATCATTTGCATAAGCAGGTGTTTTGTTCCGGTCTCCCGTCCTGTGATCTGACCCTGCGATCTTCATTTATTTTGGAGACGCACTTCGCCGGTACTACACCAGAGCCATCTCTGCAAGGTTTATGGACCGTTTTGAGCAAGAGAGTTGTGAACTCAGAGAGATATTTGCCAGACTATGTACTGTTGACGGATTTATTCCTGGTTAACCAATCCCGGGCTGGCAGTGGCTACTGTTCTGGGGCGTTTAATGAGCAAGGTTTGTTCACAAGTGGAGGATTCATCCATGACGACCAACCTGAAGAAGAAGCTGCCGCTATCTTGGAAGAGGACGCAGAAGATTTGAACAATTTCGTCATTCCTGGTGGTGTCTGCCACAATTGGGTCGCTGTGGATGTTCCTACGGTCATTCATAAGTCAGCGTGATTTGTTCACTTTGTTCAAAACCCTTCTCCCATGCCAAAAGGAGAAGTGATGATATTGTTGGCAGCATTTTAATGCAATGATGTTTTCATTCAATTAATGCATTGTTAAACATTTGTTTTTCCCTTTGTTTTCACTTTTTGCTTTTGCATGAAATCAGTGATCACAAAAAACCCTGAAAAACAAAAACAGTTTCTTCATCTGCATAAGTGATTTGCTTGTTTAAATTCAAAAGCTTTTCATTATCCAGAATCATTATGCAGGGACTTCTAAACCCATTGAACATAATGATCCAACGCCATCTCCCAATCTTGAATTCTTTGTATTCGAAACAGAGGAAGATGATGTTGAAGGGGATTCCTGATGAGATTACCCGACTTCTTGAGCACAAAAGGAGCTCATTCAGCTGCATCATGAGAATCAGCAAAACAGTTAAACTGGGGCATTACAAATGTAATGTAAAAAAAATGAAAAAAGAGAGAGGGTGAAAAAGAAGAAAAAATCAAAAATCAGCAAATTTTTTTCAAGATTTCTTCAAAAGAATGAAAGAAAAGTATACCCTCAAGTCCCTAGTTGACTGATGCTGAATGGATCCATAGTCGTTATGACCAGTTGAATTTAATTGAAGAGAAGCGATTGACTGCCATGTGCCATGGTCAGTTATATCAGCAGAGAATGAAAAAAGCATTCGATAAGAAGGTCAAGCCTCGTGTGTTTCGAGAAGGTGACCTTGTGCTCAAGAAAGTTTTGTCTTTCGTGCCCGATTCCAGGGGCAAGTGGACTCCAAACTATGAGGGTCCATATGTTGTTAAGAGAGCCTTTTCAGGCGGAGCTTTGATGCTTACAACAATGGATAGGGAGGATTTCACTCGTCCTGTGAATTCAGATGCAGTTAAGAAATACTTTGCCTAAAAAAGAAGTATATGCAAATGAAAAATAGAATAGCTCGCTAAGTTGAAAACCCGAAAGGGCGGCTTAGGAAAAAATGAGCGTCTCGGTGGAGAACCCGCAAGGGTAATCCAGGCAAAAATTAGAGACTTGAAAAAATGAGTATATTTGCATCCCGCTAGATTGAGTACCTCACTCTGGGGCAATCTAGGCAAAAATTAGGGATTTGGCAAGTAACTGCATCCTGACAAGACTTTCTGTTCACCAGCCGTCTGTTCGTCAGAAGATTCTCGATTCGTTGTCAACTGAAGCTTCGCATACATCGAGATTCAAATTGGTAGAGAAAGGATCATTATGTTCAATGTAGCCCTCTTCCAATATATATCACTGATTTCAAATTTGTACAGATCTATGGAGTCTTGCCATTTTCAGGCTACCATCCCATCAAATAAATTTGAGCTTTTTATTCAATTATTTGCACTCTTATTTGTTTCAATTCAACAAATGTTTTGCATGTTTTAATTGATAAAATGCCATTGTTTTAAATAAATAAAATTTTTAAAATTGTTGTTTTAAATAAAGTGAATATTCACGATGACAAAAGGATACTCAGGAATGTCTCAGTGCTCTCCCGAGGGTGGTATGATTCCCAACAGGTAAGACAGTTGTTCATATTCCTGGCATTTGATTGTGTCCTCTTTCTCCCGCTTTGTTGTTGGGGTTGTTCCCCAAGCAGAGATGTAGTTGAAGACTCAGTTTCTTCTCCAGCAGTAATCGCCCAGCATGGTTTGGTCTCCTTGTGGTATACTCAAGGGTTGATGGATTGATATCCCGGTACTTTACTGCTTTCCTCAGCATTGTCGCAAGCAGAGCTGTTGGTGGGGTTGTTCCCCAGTATAATCGCAAGCAGAGACGTTGTTGAAGACTTCAGTTTCTTCTCCAGCAGTAATCTCTCACCAGTGCAGTTGCTGGCAGGAGTTGTTGTGTCTCTCCTCAGTATGGTTGCTTTCATCTTCCCCAGCTTAGTCTGTAGAACGGTTGTTGTGGCAGTTTCTGCCTGTTGAAAGCTACCTCAATCCCTAGTAAGGCCGGATGGTGGCTCTAGCATCCCAAAGATTGGATTGATTTCCTGATTTACTTTTGATCCTCAGTAGAGTGGCTATTTGCAGAATCTACTTGTGTGATCCGTCGGATGTATGTTCTCCCCGAGTAGAGTGGCTTGTTGCAGAATCTACTTGTGTGGTGCTTTCTCCCTCCGTGGGTTGTTCCCCAAGAGAGTAGCTGACAGCTTTCCCCTGTAGAGTTGCTTGTGCAGTTAGACTCTACTTGGATGTTTCTCCTTCAGTGGGTTGTTCCCCGGAGTTGTTTGGAGTTGCTTTTGCAGCAGTTCTCGGTTGAGTCATGAGCTCTTGTTTCTCAGTTGATGTTGAGATCCCCTGCAGATATCCTCAGGATTCTCCTGATCCCCTACAGATTGGTCTTGGTGGCAGTTTTGCCTGTTGTGACTTTCTGTACCCCGTCTGGGTTGTTTTGCTGATTCTCTTGCCTCTGCTTCCCCAGCAGTGCCCGCAGGTCTTTGCTTTACAGCGTGTGGATCTCCAGCAGATTGGCTTTCCAGTTGGTTTTTCCCCTGGAAGTATAGTACCGGGCGTTTGATTCCTGGGCCTGTTTGTGTTAGAATTGTCTGTTTTGTCAGCATTCATCAAACATAAATCACGCATATTCATGCATAATCCTAAAACATTCAGATATTCATGTTGCATTGTTTGCCATATATCTTTTGTTTGTTGTCTCCTGCTATGGGTGATATAGATCTCTTTTTAGATCTTCCCAAGCAGATGTCGGGTGGTTAATCTCTCCATATAGAGTCAGCCCATAAGCAGAAAATGTCTGTTTTTCCTTCTGCATTTCCCCACTGAGATATACCCTCGTGGATGACGGTTTCGTCCGTTTCCTCCCAACACATATATTGGGATGGATGTTCCTATTGAGTTACATCCTCATAGGACGTATTTTGTTTCAGTCTGTCTTTTCGGATCAATCCCGGATCGGCGTTGTGTCAGCTGTTTCTTGTGCTTCCCTGTGGAAGAAATGAATGGTTTGCCCAGTAACCGGCATCAATTCATTTATCCCCAGCGGAATTTTGTGGGCCTCTACCCAGTAGCCGGTAGTTGTAAGTCCTATGTTCCTTGCTTCTTGGCGGAATTTGTGGTTATATACCTTTTATTCCTCAAGCAAGAGTTGTTGGTCTTCTACCCAGTAGTCGGTAGTTGTAAATCCTATTTGTCTGCTCTCCAGCAGTTTGTGGTTTGTTATAAACCCTATTTTTGTTTCCCGTGCGGATTTGTGATTCGTTCCATCCCCACGCGGAGTTGTTGGTTTTCTACCCAGTATTCGGTAGATGTAAACCCTAATTTGTGGTTATTCCCACCAGATTATGGCTACTACCCCGTATTCGGTAGTCGTAAGTCCTATCTTTGATCTCCTAGCAGAGGTAACCTTTGTGGTTCGTTCTGGTTGATGGTGGATTTTCTGTTGTTGTGGTTTTTTATCCCAAACAGAATTTGCGTTTCCCTGTGGTGATTTTTATCCCCAGCGGAGTTTGTGGTCTTCTACCCCGTATTCGGTAGTTGTAAATCCCATGTTGTTTTGTTCTCCCCATCGGAGTTTGTACCTTATGGTATGAGTGGATAATTGCCGGTTGCTAGCAATTTTATCCCAGCTGAGTCTTTGGTTCTACCCAGTAGTCGGTAGTGGTAACCTCTTGTTTCCTCAGCCATATTTTGGTATTCTACCCCGTATTCGGTAGTTATAAACCCTAATTTCTCCCCTTTGCAGAGTTAACCTTGTTGTTCATCCTAACCAATGATGGTTACTCTTTGTGGTTATCTTCATTCAATATTTGATGTCGATATTCCCCTTTTGCCTATGGATAATTGCCAGATGCTAGCAATTTATCCTCAGCAAGTTGTCTTCTGGATCATTGCCGTATGCTCGCAATGTTATCCCTTTTCGAAGTTGCCAATGGGTCTTTTCACCGTTTGCTAGTGATTTGTTCCCCGGATCATTGGTTATTTATCAATGTATCCCCAGCCAGTCCCTGTGGATAATTGCCGGATGCTTGCAATTCATTCCCAGCGGATCGCCTTTCATTTACCCGTTTGCTCGGTAATGATTGTTGCTCCTTTTGATTGGTCATCATTATATGCCTATTTTGGTATCCCGATGCCTTTCTTTTCGGTCGATTTATCCTTTGTTAACCCAGTAACCGGTTGTGGGTAATCTTCCATGCGAGTGTGTTATCCACGTTCTGACGGTAATATATCTCATGCACTCTTCAGTCGAAGCCTTTTGTGTTTCCCTGGTCGAGTAAGATTCGTTATTTCCCTTTGTGGAGTCGAATATTTGTTGTTCGGATAATTGCCGGATGCTTGCAATTTATCCCTTTGAGTTGTCTTTCGTTTACCCGGATGCTTGGTATCGATTGTCTCTCTTTTTGGTTAGTCACCTATTATATACTTCGGTATCTCTGGTGCCTTTTCCTTTCGAGTGTATTATTCACGGTCTGCCGGTAATGAATAATATATCTCTTTCACTCTTTGGTCGGAATCCTTTGTTGATCTTCCCTAGTAGAGTAAGATTCGTATTCTTTGTAGAATCGAATATCCATCCTTTAACCAGTTTGTGTTTTGGATGATGAGTGTTTTGGCATATATACCAATCCACGTTTTCGGTAGATCACCTATTATATACTTCGGTATCTCTGGTGTTTCTTACCATGCGAGTTTATTATCTACGGTCTGCCGGTAATAGATAATACATCTCATGCGAGTATTCTTATCCACGTTCTGACGGTAATGGATATTATATCTCATGCACTCTTTGGGTTTGTGTCCCCGGTTGAGTAAGATTCGTTTCCCGTTGTGGATTCGAATGTTCATCCTGTAAGTCGATTTGCTTATTCAAGCCCTCCTTTGGATGACGAATGTTTTGGCATATATACCAATTCACGTCTTTGATAAGTCACCTATTATATACCCCGGTATCTCTGGTGTCTCTCCTTTTTTCGAGTATATTATTCACGGTCTACCGGTAATGAATAATATGTCTCATGCACTCCTTGGGTCAATCTGTTGATCGTTTTCTCCGCAGAGTAAGATTCATATTCCTTGTGGAATTGAATATCCATCCTATAAACAAGTCTGCTTTTCTAGCTTTTCTTCAGGACGATGAGTGTTTTGGCATATATACCAATTCACATTTCGGTCGGTCACCTATTATATACCTCGGTATCCCTGGTGTTCCTTCCTTGCTGCTCCCTATTATGACTTTGGTCCCCTGTGGAGTCAGATTTGCCTGAGTTTATGTACCTTTTTCAGGTCTTTCTCAGATGTTTGGATTGATTGATATCTCTCACCCTTATACCGGTCTTAGATATTCATTCTTCCTGAGTTTGTTGCCCTTATACCGGTAACATCTCATCCTTTGGTTTCCCCTGGAGAGTCCTTTTCTAGATTTCCCCAGCGGAGTTGTGTTGCTTTTTGCGAGTCAGCTTGAGTCTTTCCAATGGATATTTTTTCCTTTGGAATTGCTTCTTATCCCCAGTGTGAGTCCTTTCACTTACCCAGTGAGGTCTCCAGTCTGATTTCTGTTATCCCCTAATCAGAGTCGTGTCTTGCACACGCTGTGTCAGTTGTGTTTTCCCCAACTTAAAGTCGTGTCCTGCTCACGCATTCTTTTTCTTTTATTATCCCCAATAAGAATCCCCATGAGAGTCTTGTTAGAGTCTCTATTCCTGGTGAGTGTATTACTCCGATGGATCGTCTGTTCTTCTGTGTGAACCATATTCCCCACAGAATTTGTGTCTTTTACACGCATACATTTGCATCATGAGGTCTCTTAGGGACCAAAATTTGTCTCATTACTATTATTTAAGTCCATTCTACCGCGTCGAGATGAAGATTTCTAAACTTCACTTCTCCAGCTAGAATGACCTTAAATAGGGGCATCTGTAAGACCCCAATTTTGTCCCTAAGATCCCTCATGGCTCATATCATATCATATCATAGCCTCAAGGATCAGTGCATGCCCTAGCTGCCCTCCTAGTGGGTGGGTTTCCTTATGAGTGTGGTTCTTGATCACCAAGCATGTATTGCATTTGTATATCATTGCTTTTCATCTGTCTACTAACCAAAAGTACAAAAATATTGTCGTCTAACCATGTTTCTTGCAGATGAAGCAACTAGGTCAAAACAGTCAAAATCAGGCCTTGAGCATTGGATGGTGACCATTCTTGAAGAATTTGGACACCATGATCATTCATAAAGAGTTCATTTAAGTTGTGATATCATTTGGAATCAAGATCTCAATTGAAAGAGGCTTGGAATTCATCAGAACATGGCTCAGTCAACCAAAACCCTAGAAAAGTCAATTGTGGTCAACTGTGCATTTAATCAGGAATTTGAAGGTGTGAGATGGTTGGAAATGTCTCATACATGTCCATATAAGCCTCATTTGGCATTTCAAAGATCAAGGTTGAAGGATTTGAAGTCAGGCAAAAAGTTTCCCAAAATGGAAATGACCTGTAATTCTCACCTGCCCAAAATGGAAAGTTTTTCTCCCCAAAATTACATCATGAACCAAGCTTCAAATCAAAATTTGTCCAACATGAAAGTTGAAGATCTTGTTCTCACCATTCCAAAAAGTCCAAGAAAACTCATTTCCCATTTATGGTTGGCAAGTTATGATCCAATCATTTAAAATGCCCAAATTCAAAGTGGCATAACTTGCACATGGAATGTCCAAATTGGATGGTTCTTCTTTGAGCAAACCACATTTGATATGTACTTTCATAATCCATCATCACATTTTGCCAAAAGCCTTCACATAAAAAGGTCATTTTTTAAGTGAACTAATTAAAATGCAAGGGCAAAATGGTCCAAAACTCAAAGTACAAAGAATTTTGGCATGGGGACCAATTCCAATAGCTTCTAAATGAAATTTGTGACTTGTTCAAATTGAAAAATCACTGTTACATTGCATGGAACTCTCCAAGGGCAAAAATGCCAAATTGCTTACAAGTGCACATTTTGCTAATTATCAAAAATGGACTAATCATGATTAGAGTTGGATTAACACATTGGTATATAAGTCTAATTATAACAGAAACTCAGGGAATAATCACTTTTTCAGATTCATCACAAAAAAACTCCAAAATTCTCTCACTTTCTCCACTTTTCACATTCACTTTTTTCCAATTTTCTCAAGAATCTTTGATCCTCTATGCGATTTCTTTGTGGATTCTTCATGTGCAGGTGATATTGAACTTCTGTTGAAGCATTTGGAGGTGTAAATCGAGCAAAAACTCCAGCTGCTACAAGCTTGCTCTCACATGGCAGTTACGATTTTCCACTGATCCGTGCATCGTTGAGCTGCGAAATCATTATCATTCATCTTCATAATCATCAATCACGATCTGTTTTCAACAATCGAGGCCAGAAACGCGAAGATTCCGCGACTGCACTCCAAGAAGGTGAAATCTCGAAACCTTTAATTCTTGAAATCAATGCATGGCTTAGATAGATCGCTGAACATAGATCATTCTGCAATTTGAATCGCGCGATTCCGTTAAGTATAGAGCTAGATATGTTGATCTGAATATTTGTGTGTGAAACTTCTTTCGATTAGATCTTTTTGTACGTTAATCGTTAGACGTTTTCGTGGCCATATTCATGATCTACAATGAGAGACGGTGAGAACGGTATGCGGCTCGTGTATTTTCGTGCAAAAAAGCTCGTAACCGTAGCTGGAAGGTGATGAACATGAACACGCGGCGAAGAGCAAAGAATTCTGGAGAAATTTCCTCGTTAGATCCATTCCGTCGCATGGCAATTTCCAAATTCTGTTTGCCGCCAGATTCCACAAATGAGAAGCCGCCAGCACATTAATGAGATACTGTGCGTTTTGGCAAGGCTGGAGCTATTTACGGAAATGCCATCCGCTGAATTAATTCATATAAAACGATTAAATAATTATTCAATAAATATTACAAATCTTGAAAAATTCACATAAAATCCAATTTTAATCCAAATTAGGTGGGACTTTTTTTGATAGATTCCAAATTTAATCTACCTTTTTTTAGGCATAGTAGTGTAAGTTGTGCCTGGTAGAATTTTAGAATGGCTTATTGATTTTTGACATGTGTGCAATATTCATATGTTTTACCATTTTGATCACCAAATAATCATGCTAGCTCCAAATTGAATGAAATTTCATATGATGATTCTTTACACATTCCTGGAGATTTTGGTATATAATTTGTAATTTTTTGATCCTTGGATTGGTAGATATGATTTATTCAATTTGAGTGTGACAATATGTGTCACACTATACTTTGCTGTGTTCATGATTTAATTTTCCATGCTTACCTTAGGCCTATGGCTCTGATTTTTTGCATGAGATGACTTTCATATGTTAGGTTTCACCCTGATTTTTTGTGGATTTAATTGATCCATTTTCTAATTGATTTGGATTTTTGATTGCTGTTTAGCATTTTTGGATTATGTCTTGAGTAGCAAATTTACATGTATTGTTAAATGCTCATCCCTTATCCCATGAATATGAAATTTGGTGGAGTGCTTCCTAACATGTATAGCTTCAACTTTGCTTTGGTCCCATTCATTTCTAATTTGATCTCACTGTTTTACCATTGATTGAAGTTGGTGTACATTTTGGTGACCTAATTTGGTTGTGTTTTTGCATGCCTTGACATGTTGATTTAATTGACATAGCCCCTTTTGTCCAAATGGCATGAAAATTGACATGTAGCTCATTGAATATGTTCTGTTTAGAATAGAATTTTTGTGGAATTTATTGAGCTGTTTTGATATTTGTTTGGTTGTGATCTTGCTGTTTACTCATTTGTGGTTCACACTTGCTTACTTTGTCTTAATTTGTGCATAAAATGAAATTAGTGCATAGTTTGGATATGAGACCAATTGGGATCTCTTCTTATTTGAATTATCTTGACTTAGATCATGTTTTACTTGCTGTTTTAAGTTTTTTCCCTCCTTTGGACCCTAGGCTTGTCCTAGTGGTCTTGTTACTTATGTTTGAGCTTGACTTTGACTTTTCAGGTTAAAAAGCTAATGCCTTAAGGAGGTTGATGCATATTTGAGTTGAATTCATTTGACTAATTGTTTGTTTTGTAGGATGCTTAGCTCATTTGAGCTTTGAGCCTTGTGCTTTGCACATGTTTGATTGTGATTGACTATTGGTTTATTACCTTGTCTGTTTTGTTTATGTTGGGATGCTGATTATATTTGATTGATTTCAGGTACCCTTAGTTGCTCAGTTCTCTTAAGAACTTGCTTTGCTTTGCTTAATAGCAATTTGCATTGAGGTAGACTCTCTTGTCTCCATGTAGTCTGGAAGACCTGGCTTGTTATTTAGCCAGACAACTGTCTGAAGTCCTCCTTAAGAGGCGATGTTTGTGATTGTTTATGTTTGTCCCAAGCAGGAAAAGTCCTCATTTGAGGCAATTGGTGGATATAAGAGATATGTAGCCTATCTCCCACTATTCTGTGAGTCTTCTCCTTGCTCCCATTACATGGTTGTAGCATTGAGATCCTAACCCAAGATCTATCGAGTCTAATTTGTGGAGAGAGTTCCATCTTTCTGAACTCCCACACCTTCTGATATTCAATACTCTCTCTGACCAGAGATAAGAGTGATGAGGCACACCCCTCATATCCTTTCATCTGCTTCACCTTAGCCCTTCAATGGCAAGGTTAAGAGCGCCATTCACCTATTCCAGTGGACTTTTTAAGTCAACCCCTTTGATTGAGCCGATTGTGTGGTTATAGTGTGTGCTACTTGGCTGTTTGATTGATTATTTGATTCATTTGAACATGATTGCTTACTTGCCATTGTGCATTCATCATTATTGATTGTTAATTCTTGTATGATCATTATTGTATACCCTTGTGGTTTGTTTGAGTTACCCATTGAGGACCATTGTAAGACCATGTTGATTGGCTTTTGCTCCCATGATATGGAAGGATAGAGTGTAAGACCTCATTGGTCACTCATATCTCCTTTGCTCTTGTTTGTTGTATGAGAGGATGCAATTGTAAGTCCCTGTGATGTGGCATTTGTATTCCTATGACCATACTTTGGAGGTTGGTTTAAGTCCAGATAGATTGGCATCCGACTTCCAAGTTTTGTTTTACTTTAGGAGGTCGGTGTAAACCCATCTATTGGTATCCGACATCCGCTTTTGCATTTGTGAGATTGGTATAAGACCATTGATGGTTTCCGGTATCATTGTTTTGTTTTAGGAGGTTAGTGTAAACCCAGTTATTGGTATCCGACATCCGCTTTTGTTGTGAGATTGGTATAAGACCATTGATGGCATCCGGTATCACCTTGCTTTTATTTTGTTTACTTATTTTGTTGCCTCACTCCTAAGGACACACTTGAATCATCTCCTATATGATTTCAAGAGGTGAACTTCTAGGAAGTTTTACACTTCGTCCATACCCTTTTTGTTTCAAAACCCCTTTTCACTTGTTGACTTTTTAAACTTGTAAATGCATGTTGTGCAAACATTCTCATCCCCTTTCAAATTAGAAACTCGGACCCTAAGTCCTCGACTTTTCAAACGTCTTTTCATAACACTTCTTTGAATCAATTTAACCATACTTTGACCATCCCTTTGTGAATAATCATAATCCATTAACCCAACTCACTCAATTGTTTTGTGGCTTTGTCCATGCTTGTTATGTTTTCATACATTAGCCGTAGGTTTGATTTATCCTAGTTGGTTGATGTTAATCTCACCTATTTGTCCTTAGTTGATTGAATTGTAAGTCTTCCTCGCTTATTATAGGGTTAACCCCTCACTAGCGAGTGGAAGCTTTTCTCACATGGTGGACGTGTTGTTTCATAAGGTTGAGTTTTCTCCCGTGGATAACGTAAAGCCTTAAGTGCTATTGTTTTAAAATGAACTCACAAATATTTTGGAAATTTTTTAGCCGAACTAC
Organism: Lathyrus oleraceus; assembly: GCF_024323335.1. Classification (NCBI taxonomy): domain Eukaryota; kingdom Viridiplantae; phylum Streptophyta; class Magnoliopsida; order Fabales; family Fabaceae; genus Lathyrus; species Lathyrus oleraceus. The sequence goes on from NC_066584.1 coordinate 391,887,224, forward strand.
GGCGTTTTGATCCTTACCTTTGATGGAAGGTACGTAGGCAACGGGTTCATCCGTTTGAACACAAAAATAATTAACTTGTACATTCTTTTCTCGTCATCCCACTCATGTTTGCACAATATGTCAAAACAAATAAATATTTTTATACAACAAGTGTGAAAAGGGCTCCCTAGGAGTACCTAGGACGTGATGGGTGCCTAACACCTTCCCATTGCATAATTTACCCCTTATCCAGATTCTCTGATCTTTTCATTAGTTTTCTACGTGTAAAACTTCTTAGGTTTTTGTTCGCTTTTTAACCAGTCCTTAGGATAAATAAAAGTGCGGTGGCGACTCGAATTCATTGTATGCATTGCTTATGGTTTAATCGATAAATCATATAGCGACGAATACACCGCTACACTAAGGTACATGGTTACCTTCGGTTAGAATTTTAGAATGCATTAAGAACTTTACTCTTTTTTGTAATTGAATATTGTCCTTTTTGCAACATAATTGAAAGAATGATTCACTTAGGACTTAGAACCACAAATTGTGAGGAAACCTCCATTGTACACTTAAATGCTGGATTCTAATAAACTTTGTTGATTCATTTGATTCATGCTTGGTCTTTTATTATTGTGAATATGTGGAAGCAATTAGAAATGATCAAGGCGCTTGTTTTCTATCGAGCACAACCAGTTCCAAATACAACTTACCCGTGAGCAGAGGGAGTATTCGTTAACCCATTCGAGCTTAAACAGTTGAATCTCGGCTTGAAATAAAGCGAGATGTCAAAAATCTTTTTTCTTGAAACCCGGAAAATTTTGATAATTGTTCTTTTGCCGTAAAAGTCAAGAGCATTCACTTAGGGTGAGTAAAAGAAATAAGTTGGGGAGAACGAAAATGAGAATCGGTAAGTGCCACAACTCTTAAAAAACCGAGCAAGCATTGAAAAAAAAAATATATAAAATATAGAAAAGAGAAACATCTGTTTTGTAAATATGATGTGAAAGAAAAGAAAAAATAGAGAAAATGAAAATGAATGTTTGCTTGGAAGAAAAATAGTGAAAAATAAAAATTGAGTTGTGAAATAAGAGTTGTGAAGGTTTCAAATGAGAAACAAATGGAACGAAGTTGAGATGTGTGAATAATGTACAGTGAATGTCTCTTTTGCATCGACAATTTCGTTTTCAATGGCCTTAGAAATGACACTTGTTTGTTAACCTAACCAAGCTACAACCGAAAAGTCCTTAGTGATCTTCGTGCTTCCACATTACCATTTATAATTGTTAGACATTGTATGAATTGAATTGATTTCTTCATTGTTTGTTGGAGAATGAGATTATTCCCGTGGTTGCAAACGCGTAATTTCTTCAATCCTTATTCGAAGAGGAGAGATAGGGTGATTCATTCAAGATAATATTGTTGTGGACAGATACATATTTCGCATTGCTATTAAGTTTTAGTTCTTATGCATTATGTTATTCTAACCATTGGGAACTTATGCCTGGTTGATTTTCTTGTATTTGAGTCGTTTTATCCGACTTCAGAGAAACCTTTTTCTTAAAGCAAATCCTCTTGTCCTTCAAGAGGCATACTTTTCTTGAGGACAAGCAAGAATCTAGTTGGGGAGAGTTGTTAGATGCCCAAAAGTGCTTATTTGAGCTATCAAATGTGGGCATTTTTCACTCCTTTTTGTTGCTAAAGCGTTCGAAACCGCCTTTGTTTTAGATGAATCGCAATACAATGTTAAACGATCTTGGTACCTTTGATTTGTACGTAATTGTGCAGGAATTAGGCATGAAATAATAGAAAATGAACGCACAAGAAAATGGCAAGGGACCAAGAAAAAGAATGCATTTATCAGCTCGCTCCCTAGGCGAGTGCTGTGGCGAAGTGCTCGCTAGGCGAGCAGACAACGAAGGTGGTAGCGAACACGTCCAGACATGGTCAAAAGAGCAGCCAGCACTCACTCGCTAGGAGAGCCATTAGCGAGCTCCCAACGAGCAATTCCAGTAGCAAAACCTCCTAAACTCGCTGGAGCGAAGGTTGAAGCGTGGGCTTCGCCTAGCGAAGGTTTTGTTCGCCTAGTGAACATGCAAATCTGGCAAAGGATATTTCTCTGGGCGCAGGTGCCTCTGGTGCCTACTTTGGGGGCTCGCTAGGCGAGCCATTCTGCTCGCCTAGCGAGCATGACAACTCAGACCATAGTACTATAAGTAGCAAGGGCTACTTTTTGGATAAAAACTTAGATTTTCTTAGATATTTTCCTGCATTGCTTTTTGGATCATTTTGTGACCTAGAAACCCATTTTATCATTTCTCTTCATCTCTTAACAATCTATCACAAAAAGAAGGTGGATTCCCATCCAATCTCGATTATTCGACTCGGATGTTGATCAACCTTCTTCCGAAACTTGTTGACCAAGCTACCATGAAAATGAGTAGCTAAGTTCTTCATTTTGTCAAGGTTAGATGTAGATAATCATTAGCTTTGTATGTAAATGGGATGATCTTCATTTGTAAGCTCTTTAATGATGAATATATGGTGAAAACTTTGTTTTATCGATAACTCTTTGTGTTGGTTTATGATCGAGAGATGTTTACCAACTCTTTACCTAGGTTTTCATCCAATCTTGTTTGTTAGCTAGAGATAGTAATGAATGATTTTGTTCACCATAAAGTTGAACCAAAAAGTTGTCATTTTGATAGATTGTGTTAGAGATAAACAATGGATCAAAATGGGAAAACCCACAATGTGTGTTAGAGATAAACACATTGGGAGGACTTTGTGAAATAGTTTATCATCTAAAGGAGTTTATAAGTCTTATTGATCGAACATATGCATGCAAAGTGATTGTCGAACCCTAACTTTGGCAATATTTCTCAAATATTAAAACCAAATCTTTTACCGCATTTTCTTACACTTTTATGCAAGATATCATGACTAAAACCAAAAACCATTGTTACCTTAAGCTAAGAACTAAAACAACTGTCGAAAGGCGGCAATATCTCACAATCCCTGTGGAGACGATAACAAAAACCCGACACTTAAAATTACAATCAACACTAAGTCACTTCAAATTCATATTGACATGAATTTCTTCAAAGACCTAACAGACAGGGGCAACTATAGGATACTGCAGGGATAATCCCTCTAAATACTTTCAATATGCATGTACAAGCTCTGTCATACATCAACAATCATCAAGTTTGAAACGAGTATCGGGAAGCCATGCTAGCGTAACACCCTACCACCTTTTGACAAAATAACTTGGTTACACAAACAACCTCTCTAATCCCTAACAGTCCACGACCCACCATAGGGGCACTTGTGGAAACATTCAAATCATTGTCATGCATTAATCATGTCACTACGCTCTAGCGCCAAACCATTCATATCATCTCATTCATATAACACATTCCCATATCATGAATCTAACATCTACGCAAGCCCAATATTACTTGGCACCACATAAAAGCCTAATCTTACTTGGCACCTATATCCTAAAAGCCCAACCTCATTTGAGATTCACCCTAAAAGCCCAACTTGGATTGGCATCTCACAAAATCCCAACCTTGCTTGGCACTCAATACCTACAAATGGCCCAATCTTCAGCGGTGCAGCCCGAGACTAATACATCATGTTTATCAATCATTGCATTAATACATCATATCACGCGTAACATATCCATTAATGTGGATCATTATACCATACAAACACTAAACATGCATAAATGACACAGCATAACATGCATACATAACATAGATACATAACACAGACTGAGACTCAAGACTCATCGTGAGAGTCTGGATATTCCCAGCTAATTGGTGATAGATCTCAGTCCAAGCTTCTCCCGAGCTCTTTTTTCATTGTACACCCAGTGGGTTAGTCTTAAGGACAATTCCCCCGCAAGTATCCTTGGAACTCATTCTCCAAGTAGAAAATACTTAGCAGCATTGTCCCCAGTATGCCCTAATGGCATACAATTCCTTCACCAGATCCTTGCAGGGATTTCTTAGGGCTTTCTCCAACACCCGTGCTCCTTAGGGAACCTCGTCTGGAAGCATATTCCCTAGTAGACAGTCATCTTACGTGACACCAGTCTTCCCCATTAGGGACATCGAGTTCTTTTGTCAATCTCCTTTTATTCACGTCTTCTTAGAGAACTCCTCAATAAAAGTTCTTACACCACTGTTCACTTTGGTTCTTACACCACTATTCACTTTGGTTCTTACATTATTGCCACTCAATCACTTCGGCTCTTACACCGTTGTCATTTACTCACTTTGGGTTTTACGTCGTTTTCATCCAGTCATTTTGGTTTTTCCACTGTTTATCAATTCATTTGTACGGTTTCGTATACTGTTTGTCATTTCAGTTTACGGTTCTTCTACCGTTGTTACTTCTTTTAGTTCTTATACCACTATCACTACTCTCGGGGTTTTACAACAATGATAATTTATTTAGCATTGGTTCTTATATCGAGGATGATTGAATTCTCAATCCCCAGCTATACAATTCCCAAGCAAGAATGCTTATTGGGCTTCCCCAATAAGTAACCATCTCCATAGAGCCTTTTCAATAAAGGACTTTCCCAACAAACTCACTCACCGTGAGTCGTCAGAGGAATATATCCATTAGTCTGTCATCCTGAATGATCGTTATCAACTATTGAGCGGGTCTTCATCTCTCACATCTCCAGCTTATTAACCTATCCCATACAAGGGATGCATTCCATCAAATACACCAGGGTTTATCAAAGGGTTACACGGGGTTTTTCAAGGGGTTCCACCAAGGGTTTCATTAAAGAGCTTTTACCAGGAGTTCCATTAGGGGTTTTATCAAAAGTATAAAGGATTTTCATCAAGGGGTTCTATCAAGGGATTTTACCAAGGGTTTTTATCAAAGGAGTTTTATCAAAGGGGTTCAATCAAAGGGTTTTCATCAGATATTATCCACCGAGGGTTCACTGGGGTTTTACCAAGAAGTTTCAACAAAGTATTATCAAGGGGTTTCATCATGGATTTATCAAAGGGTTTTACTGGAATTTTCTACCAGAGGGTTCCGCCAGAATTTTATCAAAGGGTTTTATCAAAAGGGTTTTGTCAAGCGATTTTATCAAAAAGGGTTTGTCTAGAATGTCATCAAAAGATTCCATCAAGGGGTTATTCCAGAATTTTACCAAGGGGTTTCATCTAGAGTGATCGAGGTATCAGTAGAGTACTACCCGATTCTCGTAAAATGATCAGATGATCATAGGAATCGTATGCAAGTTTCATCTAGAAGGGTTAAATTTGATCAAAAAGGGTTTCATCAAGAGGTTTCGTCAAAGGTTCCATTAAGGGTTTCATTAGGGATTTCATCATATTTTTATCAGAGGGGTTTCACCAGGGTTTTATCAAAGGGTTCCGCCAGGGTTTCACCGTGGGTTTCACTAAGGATTTCATCGGGGGTTTCATCAAAGGATTCTATCAAGGGGTTCTATCAAGAGTTTCATCAAGGGATGTCATCAAAATGGTTTTATCAACGGTTTCATATAGGGATTATATCCGAAGTTTCATCAAATGGTTCCATCAAGGGGGTCTACCAGAACTTTATAAAGGGGTTTCACGAAAGTATCACCAAAGGGGTCTCGGCCAGAGTGATTGTGGTATCAATAAAGTCCTAACCAACTTCAGGGACATGATCAGATGGTCATAGGAATCATAGGCAAGTTTCACCCATAGAGGATGAAGCTGATCATCAGGGATTAATCAAGGGGTTCCATCAGGAATATGTCAAAGGGTTTATCAATATAAAGGGTTCTATCAAGGGATTATGTAAATGGATGTTATCAAGGGGTTTATCAAGGATTTTATCAAGGGGTTTATCAAGGATTTTATCAAGGGGTTTGTCAAGGATTTTTATCAAGGGGTTATCAAGATTTTCTGCCAAGGGATTTTATCAAGGGGTTCCATTATGAGTGATCAAGGTATCACTAGGGTCCTACACGATTTCGAACCATGAAAATCATATGCAAGTCTCACCCGAAGGGGTTGAGACTAATTATCAGGGGTTTCACTAGGGGTTCCAACAAGTGTTTCGTTGAGAGATATTCTCGGGAGTTTAACTCAGGTTTTTTATCAGAATTTATCAGAGGGGTTTTATCAGGTCTCTATTTAGGGTTTTATCGAAGGGATTCTACTAAGGTTACATCAAACAACAACCAGAGGATCGTCAATCTCCTGCCTAATTCCGGTAATATGAACGTACGAGCTTGGAAATCATCATAGGTTTCACCCAGACGGGATGAAATTAACCAACAAGGTATCACTAAGGTTCAACCGTAGGATGGTTTGGATGCTAACGGGGCCAAGGACTATTCAGTTCTTACTCATTCCCAAGGCCTGCTAACTCTGTGGTCAAAATTAGGTTTCCTCTCTATATTTAATCATCTTCTCCCCGAGAAGATGAAGACTCATCGTTATCATCATCTCGGTCTGGAGCTGATTAAATAGGGGCAGCTGTCGTACCCCAAATTTTGACCATCATGCATATGTTTTCTAGTGCCACCTTATTTCGAATAAATGAAACGAAAGAATTGGTAAGAGAGCATGGGTAGGGAGAGTTATCATATGGTCCCGAGTTCGAGTCCCAACTTTCATTTTATTTTAAGCACATTCTCATTTTTGTTACTTTATGTTTTCTTTATAAAAAATAATAACAATAATAATAAGTAAATTGCATTTTTTTTATTATTTTTTTATTTTTTAAAATTAAGTACTATTTTATGCATTTAAAAAAAAACAAGAGAAAATATAAAAAAAGTATATGGTAGTAATATCATTTATAAACAAAGGTCAAAAAGAGAAATCAAATTTGATTAACATATTATTCTTTGGAGTCAATTATATTTTTAATGAACATAATGATTTTTTCTCCTTTTCATGATTTACCTTCAATCATATCATCTTAAAATCAAATTTTATTACTTTTTTATTTTTATAATTTTTTGAAAAAATAAAATAAATTTTTATCATTTATTATTTTAATTTTTCATTTTTTTTTATTTTAGCATTATTATATTATTCATTTTAATATATTTTTAATCTAAAAAAAAATAATAATAAAAATCAATCAAGAGAAAGTTCAAAATCTTTTCTTATTACTTTCTTAAGTTTATTTTATCATTTTTAACGCCCATTGTTATTAGTATTAATTTACTGTAATTATTATCACTTTAATATTATAATATTATTATTATTTAAGAGAAAAAAAAGGATCATGAGATTTTTCACGTACTATTTCTCACTCCGGTATCAGAAATTTCCAAAGTTCCAAAATATTCAAATCTCTCTTCAATAGGTGATTCAAAGCCAAGGGAAAAAATATTTCTTTCCAAAATAAAGAACAGACAACAATAAGACAATACCTTCGTCAGCATTGATACAATGTTTCCAAATTTCAAATTCATTTAATCTGTCTCACACCAAAAATGATTTTTTTATATTATGATTACATATTTTTATTGGTTATTAAAGTTAAACAATTCATTAAGTATTAAATTTTATTATTGTTGGCGGCATTTTATTTTGAATGATTAATATGTCGGACTTGAGTGTAAGGAGTTCCTTTTTTTGTTTTTTGTTGTGCTTTAGCTTTATTTCCATTATATTAAAAAAAATCTATTTTGAATTTCTAGTTTTTGTTTTTTATTAAACTTTTTTTTAATTATTATATTATTTATTTTAATGCATATTTTAGTCCAAAAAAGAGTCAAAAATCACACACACAATAAAAAAATAAATCTTAATTAGATTGATTTTTTATTTTTTTAGCTCTTTTTCACATCTCGAGGAACAATAAGTAATTTTAGAAATAATCAATTTATTTGATTATTTTGATTAATTATTTGAAGCATAATTAATTTTTTTCTCATTTTGTCAATCAGTTTGTTAAAATTAGGGAAAAAATTAATATTTTTTTATCTTACTATTATTATAAAAAAAAAGGAGTTAAAGAGTTTATTTTTAAGAATAATTTTTGTATTATTTTAAAATTTTCTTATGTTGTATAACACTTTTAGTAACTTTTCTTAATTGAAATGTCATGAAAAGAAAATATGTTTTTCTTTTACACAAAATAAAAAAAAAACAAATTTAGTTCCAGTAAAAAAAAATTAAAAAAAAATTATTATGTTCTTATTATTATTATAACATTAATTTTATTTTTATTTTTTTGATACCTTTATTATTGGTGGTCCATCATTATAATAAATAATAATTAGTTAATTAATTTTATAAAAAAAATTAAGAGAGCAACATATTAACATACAATTTATAGCATAAAAAATTCAAATCAAAATCCATATCCTAAATCATTGAAACAGAGTTATCTCTTTCCAAAACAATATCCCAACAAATCACATTTTTCTTCAAATCCACATTCAATCCCATTCAAGAATTTTCCAAAATAAAATGGACAAAATTAAAACTTTTAATCACAATTTTAAATCTATTTAATGTGAACTCCATTATAAAAGAAGGAGAAATCGTGAGAGTGAAAAAAAAAAGGACAGAGAAGGGATCGGTAATTCACAAAATACATATCATAAAATTTCTGTCGGCACCTATTCGCAATAGGGGAAGATCAGTTCAAAGACAAAAGAAAAGGGAAGAAGGAAAAGATCGAATCAAACACATAAGAAGGGAGAGAGTTCAAAAGCTTAATAATTTGGTTCACCGGGATAGACCTCGATCCCGTAGGTTGGTTCTTTTTTTCCACAGCTTAATATACATATTTTGTTATTATAATTGCTTCGAAACTTTGTTTAACATTTTTTATGAGTTAAATATATTTGTATATAACTTACATTAACTTTTATAATTATTTCAACTAATTATTAAAAGATGTGAAAGTTTGAAAAGTCTTGTATTGTATCTATAAGGAATACCAAATCATACCCCAATAGGCAACACTCGGTTTGTACGCACTATGTACCTGACAAGATATTTCATTTTTTAATCATAAATAATATAAAATTATATGGATGATTATGGGATAAAAAATGACGAATAAAATAAAAAACGAGGAATAAAATAAAAAACGAGGAATAAAACACAAGGGAATAAAACACAAGGGATAAAAACACAAGGGATAAAAACACAAGGGATAAAAAAGATAAAATAACAATTTCGCGGGATAAAAAAACAAGGGATATAAAAACAAGGGATAAAAACAAGGGATAAAAACAAGTGATAGAAATAAGGGATAAAAATAAGGGATAAAAATAAGGGATAAAAATAAGGGATAAAAAAAACAAGGGATAAAAACAAGGGATACAAATATGGGATAAAACATTATCTAAAAGCCTAGGATTTTCAAGGAATAAAATCAGGGACAAAATCAGAATAAAAGAGGTTATGTCTAATATTCTAGTATAATCACTAATTTATTTTCTTAAATAAATTAAATATTGCCTTTACAAACAATCATGGGATAAAATCAAATTCAACACACTTCAAACTATAAGTCTTCTGCCCTAGTGCATCGAGGCATTTTTCCAAAATCAATTACTTCTCTACCCCCGAGGTACGAGAACTTTTAAGGGATAAAAACTACAAACAAACAATTATTTTCTAGAAGAACTACGGTACTCTGATCCCTCGCCTAATGCGAAGGTACGTAGGCATAGAGTTGTAAGCTCTAGCAAGTACATTTATAAAAAATCTTTTTGGGTCTCATCCATTTAAATAGAATAATTTTGGTAAATGAATAAATAAATAATAAAATAATCAACCAGTAATCAAGCCAACGTTCCTTAGAAACACACTAATCCTAGAATTAGAGGATCCCATTGAGTACAATGGAGGTAAGGGGTGCCTAACACCTTCCCCTTATTTAACCGACTCCCGAACCTAGCATCTTACCCTTAGTTCATAGGTTTTATCATTGTTTCCCTGTTCCTTAGGAACGAATAAAAGATGGTGGCGACTCTGTCATTTTTCCAGCCGTAACAATTGGGTTTGCATTAAGAGAGGTCACCAAGCACATTGGATTGTATCATACTTTATTTTCTTTTTTTAGTAACCAAAATGCCAAAAATATGTCTATGTATAGTTATACTTCTTTTGTAGGTAGTGTGTGCATCCACCAATGCCTCATCAAGCTCATATCTAGGGTTTAAGACCCTCTATGCAAGTAGATCAATCAAGAGATTGTTAACATTGGTTCTAGACATCATATATGGATCCCCATGATCTTAATTTATCATTTTGATCAAGAATTCATCAAGAGTTTGAAGCTTGTTTGCCTTGGAAGCTCTAATTCATCTAGGTATCTTGTGTGACTTCCTCAGCAAGTTTCTTCAAAATTTGGTCAAATATTTCAATGGGTACTTCATTATACATCATATTATGCATATATGATCGTCCATGAGTCTAATAGATCAATAGAACTTCAAGTTTGCAAGTTGGTTCATGGTGGTTGACCAGAGAAAGTCAACTGGTCAAAATTGGGGTTCACTAGACCCTATCTCCTAAAAAATTTCTCATATGAAAAATATTACAAGAGAAACTTTAATCCTTATGAAATTCCAAACAACTTTCATGTTGAGGTAAAGATCTAGTTTTTCTTGGAAAGGCATTTTTTATGGTGAACGATTATAGGTCATTTTGTTTGTGCCCTAGTTAGGAGGTCAACTTCCAAGGACCATAACTTGCTTAATTCTTATGATATGAAGTCCATCCAAGTTTCATGATAAAAGTCAAGAAGTCTTATCTAACTTTTATTCTTTGAGAAACTTCAAATTCAACTTTCAAGGGCATGTGCCAAGAGGAAACATTATAGGTTATTTTGGGCCATTACCATTGAACAAGCAATTTGCCCAAATTCTAAAATGCATAACTCCTTCATGCCAAATCCAAATGAGGTAAAATTTGTGACTAAATTGAAGAGTTTTGCAATAGCTACAACTTTGATGAAGGAACGTTTTCTATTTGAAGCCCATAGCAAAAGTTATTTAAGGTGGAAGAAGTGAACATTTTACTTGGTACTTAGAAAATTTTCATTTTTGTTTGATTTTAAAAACTTCCACCTTAAAATTCATCATGATCCAAGATTAAAATGGAAAAGTGCTCAACATGAATGTTGTTCCCCATGATCTCACCTTTCCAAAAAGTCCAAAATCACTTCCTTTGGCCAAGGATTGAATGACTTGCGCATGGGTTTTCTTTAAGGTCCCATTTGGATGAATCTCATTTCCATTTCTCATTTCCAATTGCATGGCTTCATGACACACTTTCAGCATCACTTATGGTCAACGTTGGACCTTTTGACATCATTTCATGGGCCTATCACACGCCCATGTATCCATGCAAGTGAGAATTGCTATTTTTGGCATTTTTATGGAAGTGTGTAGAAATCAATTGCATAGCCTATAAATACATTGCCTCATGCTCAGAATTAGGGAGACCATGCTCAAGCTTTGATCCTACAACCCCACCCTTCACAATTTGAGGATAAACTTGAAGGTTTTCAATTAAAAATGGACTTCCAATTTTACTTCTGTTTTGAAGTTGAAACTCCAAGAATCCAAGCCATTCTTTAATCCAATTCACTTCCAGCAAGATTCTGAAGTCAAGCCAAGGCCAATTGGAAGCAATATCAAACAAGATTCAAGCTCCCTCAAAGGTGATTTTTCAAAATCTTTCTCTCTTCGATTCTCTCTCAATTCTCCATCATTTCGAGTAATTTTTGGTTGGCTGAAGTCCTACCAATGTAGGCAACAAGATTGAGTTTCTTTGAGGTCAAATCGAAGCAACTCAGTTCATGATCCTCAAAATTCAAATCCCTGTATCTTTCAATATACTTGGAATTGGAGAAAATTGAGGCCAGATTCGAGCTCCTAAGCATTTTTCCTTTGGATCCATGTCCTTGGTTTTTCATTTTAGTGAAGGTTGATGGTGGACCAGTCCGGTGAGGTCCACCGGAGAAGAAGACCGGAGCCCTAGCTCCGGTGGTGCGTTGGCACCCTCCCATCCCTTTGATCATGTCCAAACGTTTTAATCTGGTCCCTTGCTTTTGATTACCAACTGTGTGTCGCAGTTGACTGAGGTGTGTGTTAAACGCATGCACTTGGCCATCAGATCTTCCACCTCAATTAATGAGGGAGATCTGATGACCCTTGATTTTTTTGTATTTTCTGAATTTCCGTTTAATTCACTTATTTTATTTAATTCATAGAAATTTCATTTTCAATCCATAAAATATGGAACTTTCACCAGAAGTCTTTAAATATTTTTCTTTTCCATATTCTGAATTAAAATTATTTTTTGGATTAATTTTGATATTTTTCATGAATTAAATGTTTTTGTGTATATTTTTAATTGTTTAAAAATACTTCTGACTTTTTAAAAATAGTGAAATTTTTTGTCTAAGGTCCTTTGAACTTGTTTGACATAGGATAAATCCCTTGACCATTTATTTGGTGTTTTGAAGGGATTTTAGGTTTTGACCAAATTAAAATGTATTTTAATTCTTTTTTAAATTGATTTTTAATTGATTAAATGTTTAAAAATATTGTTGAGCCATTTTTATGGTCTTGTGATGTTTGACTTTCTGTTTGGGCCTTGGTAAAGGTGGATTTTACTTTTGTTAGATGAAAACCATTGGATTTAGGGGATTCATGAAATGTACATTCATCTCCCAAAATGAATGGATGGTTTTGATTTGATGAAATTCCTCCCATGATCAATTTGTGTTTCTATCTTCCCCTTCTTCTTCATCTTCATCCCTATTCTTCCCCATTCCCTCATTTGACCAATGAAATCTCTAATGTCTAAAGGCTAATTGATTCATCAATGACCTTGTGTCAGATGAATCAATACAAGTATGACTGAGACAGGTCCCTCCCCCTTGATCTTTTCTTTTAGTGTGTGGTATATTTTAGGAGTTTGGTTCTTCATACCAAATCTCTAACATGCATTAACATCTATATTTGTATTACCCAACCTCAGATAGTTGTGACTTCTATATAAGTCCAATTACGATTGCTTAACATAGAGCTAACTTTGACCCTCAAGGCATAACATTCTTGTAAGTGAGATTGTAAGTCTCCCATTCTTCATGGCATTGTATGGAAACTTGATCTTTTTTCCTTTCATGAGAGCTAGTGGCATATTGTTGAACTATCCAAGTTGGAGCCCTTCTCATGGAAGATGTCTTGGTTTAAGGATTCATACTTGTGAATGAATGGTTAAATGTTCTCCAAAGAATGACTTAATCAATTAAAAATCACCACTACCACTTGACTAACTTTTGACTAACATTTGACTAACTCTTGTTAATATTTCTTTACTTTCAAGTCATTTACTTTATGCAATTAAAATTCCAGTCATTTATCATTCATTGCCATTTACATTTCATATAACTTGTGTATGTTTATGTCATTTTCACTTTGCTCATTTGAGCCATATCTTGTGATTGTATATATTGTTTGTGTGTTTTGATTTTGCTTGTGGTCTTAGGACCTTAAAATACCTAATAACTACAAAAATCCTAAAAAAAACATCTGGTGGACTGTTGATCTTGATCAGAACTTTTGGACTTAGGATTAGGCAACATTCCTTGTGCAAAAAGGACTTGACCAATGCCAACATCTGAGACTAAGCTATCTTGGAAATGAGCCTTCATCTGATGCAAGCCTTGGATTTTGTTTGAATTCATCTTCTATTCTGTCATTGTGCTTAATTGTTATTTTGATCTTGTGTTTGATGCTTTGTTCTGAGATGATCAAGGAATATTTCTTCTGATACATTGGAAGACAATGAAGACTACTAACTATTGGAAGTGCTTGCTTGGATGTGGCTATATTGATTTGATGCCTTGATCTTCATGATGTCTGGATTTTGCTCATTGCTTATTGATTATTACTTGATAAAAGTCAAAGGAAAATAGGCTTATATATGACATTCTTATCTGTTTGATTGCATCTCATTGGTTAGATCTTTTCAACTCTTAACTTTTAAACTTGTGCTTAGGATAGCCTATACATCTCCTCCCACTTCTTAAATTTCAAAACCTCTCCCTCTTTTCAAAAACTTTATTGGATTGTGATTTCAAACTTAAACTTTGTTTTAATAATTAGAAACTTTGGCCTTACGCCATTGAATTTTCAAACTCTTTCTTAAATCAAATTTGTAAATAAACTTAACCATATTGACTTAAATTTCAAAAGACAAAAAGAACTAACAACTTCATTCAATTTTCTAGACCTTTGTCCCTTTTCATTTAAACTTTTGGTAAAAGCATTTCACCAACTTTGAAATTTTTACCACGAACTACGAGGTTTTTATCCCTCATTACATAGGCACAAATCCGAAGGTCTTGTCAAACACAAAAATATAATCAATGAATTCTTTTCTCATCTCCACACTCTATTTTTCTCAAACATCTTTTCTACCAAAACACATACACACAGAAAAAAGGACTCCCTATGAGTAGCTAGGACACTTTGGGTGCTAACACCTTCCCTCTGTGTAACCAACCCCCTTACCTGTAATCTCTGGCATTTTATTAGTTTTGATTTGAAAACTTCTTATCTTTGGGGTTTGTTCATACTTTTCCCTTTTTCCTTTAGAAACAATAAAAGCGCGGTGACGACTCTGGTTTTATTAACGTTAAGCTTATCCATAGCCCGATGGTCATGAATTTACCTCTATAATAAATTAAGTGGCGATCTGCTGGGGAGTAGTCCTTAGTGGGTTTAACCTAATTTTTTATGTGTATATATTTGTATACTTGATGTTTGTATATTTGTTTGTGTGGTATAATTTGTCTGTTGTGCTTGGTGATCTCTGTGTGGTAAGATAAGTTCTAACCCGAACTTGAGTGCAATTAAGATAGAAGGATGGTATAGTCATGTTCAACTTGTGTGGAGTAGTCCTTAACAAGATGGCTTTAGACTCATCTACTCAGTGGAGACCCTTTTGGAGTTACTAATGTCACACAATTTATTTGTGGATATGCATTACTTTCTCTAATTTGGGGTCCGAGAAGCTGAGGACTGTAGAACATTTAACCCAACTTTACCTATTTAGGACGTAGTGCAGAGACTGTTTAGGTGTAGACCTGATAACAGTTGTTACACGATACTACACTCAGACGAGTTTCTCTTGAGAATATTATGGGTTGATGAGTCAGTCATCCTAACCTGTAATATCCGATAGATGGGATCAAGACTCTGGGAACTTTTTAGAACATGATCTACAGGTTTTTATCCTTAGTACACTCCTTTGAGATGGTTTTAACCTGACTCCATGCTCGTGACTCACAACAAACCCTTTGATTCTCGATTGATCCGATCAAGTCTCATCAATATCAATGGAACTTGGGTGTTGATAAGGTGAAAACCATAATCCACCAAAATGGATGATTCATCTTGATGATGACTTGATTCATCCTTTGACCTTTGTTTGTGTTTTCCTTGTGTGTGATCCGTTGTGTGTGATTGTTTCATTCATGCATTCATGCATATCATAACATTCATCATAGAAAAATAAATTTCAAGGAACTAAGGTCTTGTTTGAAAATATTTTCATACCATGGATTATGGACGAAGGGACACTACGAAGTACAGTTTCAGATGTCCTAATTTGAAAGAGCTAAGAAAGTTGTCATATTCTGTATTAGATGCCTTGGACTTTAAGCAACATCATGGGAAGCTTTTGTTTGTATCATCTGCTGATGTGGTTGAAGGACTTATGAGTGTTTTGGTGCAATTCTATGATCCTCTCTACCGGTGCTTCACTTTTCCTGATTATCAGCTTGTGCCTATGTTGGAGGAGTATGCCCATCTCTTGGGAATATCCATATCTGACAAAGTACCTTTTAGTGGATTGAAGGAGATTCCCACATCTCATATCATAGCTGAAGCTCTTCATCTGAAGAAATATGAGATTGATGCTCATTTGGTGAATAAAGGAGGTATTCTTGGGTTGACTTATGAGTTCCTCATTGGAAAATCTATTGTCTTTGCTCAAGCCGGTAGTATGGATGCTTTTGATGCCTTCTTTGTATTTCTCATTTATGGTTTAACCTTGTTCCCTAACATTGACAGTTTTATTGATGTTAACGCCATTAGAATCTTCTTGATTGGGAATCCTGTTCCTACATTGTTGGGTGACATGTATTTCTCTTTGCATTTGAGGAATTCTAAAGGTGGTGGGACTACTGTATGTTGTGTTCCTCTTATGTACAAGTGGTTTATTTTGCACTTGCCTCAGACGTCTGCTTTTTTGGAGAACAAGCAATATCTACGGTGGTCTCAGAGACTTATGTCTCTCACTAATGATGATATTATTTGGTATGATTTTGCATTGAGTAGTGTGGACATTATTGATAGTTGTGGTGAACTCTCTAATGTGCCTCTTATTGGTACACAAGGAGGAATCAACTACAACCCTGCTTTGACTCGTCATCAACTTGGGTTCCCTTTGAGAGATAAATCTAATAACACTCAGCTAGAAGGTCTATTCTATCAAGAGGGTAAAGATACCCAACATTTGAAGTAGAGGATGATACATGCTTGGCATAATGTGCTTAAGAAGGGAAGATCCGAGCTTGGTCCATGCAACTGTGTAGCTTTGGAAGCTTACAATATTTGGGTGAAGAAGAGAGCTTTGAAGCTGAAGATGTCGTACGTTTGTGAAAGACCTATGTCTATAGTTATGGCAGAGCCATCAGCTCTCCCTAACCAAAATGTAGAGGAGCTGGAAGATGCACTCACCAAGATGAAGCAAGAGAGAGATTTATGGGAAGAGAAGTTCCATGCTTTTAGTCGAAAGCATGAAGAGTTGCAGCTTGAGTCGAAAGACAAGGATGCGCTTATTGAGATTCTTGAAGACCGAGCATTGAAGAGACAGAGAGAGCCAGAGGTTCCATCTTCCTCTATGTAGTGGGGTATTCGTCACCTTTAGATTTATCGACTAAATCAAAAGTAAATCATACAAGTCGAGTCGCCACCGCACTTCTATTTATCCAAAGGAAAGGTTAGAAAGCGAAAAAAAATCGAGAAGTTTTATCGAATAAAAAACTAATAAAATGTTAGAGATCTGGGTAAGGGGGTGGGTTATGCAATGGGAAGGTTTTAAGCACCCAAAACATCCTAGGTACTCCTAGGGAGCCCTTTTCACAATTGTTGTAAGGTTGGTATTTTGTGAAAATTTGTTTGTGCAAACATGATTGGGGAGATGAGAGAAGAATGTACAAATTAATTATAATTTTTGTGTTTGAATGGATAAACCCATTGCCTACGTACCATCTTAAAAAAGATTAGGATCAAAACCTCGTAGTTCGGGGTAAAAATCTCAAAACAAGTTGGTGAATTAATTGGTCCAAAAGCCTTAAGGTCTTTTGTTATCCAAGGGAGAAAACTCAACCTAAAACCACAAATCCACCATGTGAGGATAGCTTCAACATGCTAGTGAGGGGTTAACCCTATAATAAGCATGGAGGACTCATTGTCCATCACTAAGGATATAGGTGAGTATTATATCTACCTCAAGGATAACTCAAACCTAATAGCTAAAGGTTATGAAAAGTTTTTGATAAGAGGTGGCCATTGAAACCACAAAAGCATTTGAATGGGTTATATTTACCAATGAAAAGTATTGACAAAATATGATCAAAGTTGACTTAAAGATTTAATTCAAAATAAGTGTTATGAAAAGAAAGTTTGAAAATAAAAAGCATAATGCTTAGGTTTCTAATGTTTGAAAAAAACAAGTGTTAATGTTTGCACAAAAGTTTTGGCTTGGGTTAGAGTGGAGGGAAGAAGAAGAATGGCTAAGTCCTAAATAAACAAGAGATGAAGGGAAATAAATAAGACCACAAATGGAGTTCCCTTCTTGAGATCATATTGATGATCCAAGTAGCTCCCATCCTTTGGAATAAGCAAGCAAATAAGTGTATACTCAAGCAATCAATCAGTCAAGCAAAGCTCTTAGGAATCTTCCAATGGCTCTTAGATCTCTCTCTTTAGAAGCACATGACAATGGTTCTTCAATTTGGCTCAAATAGGAATCCCTAGCACAAAAGCACACACATCAAAAAGTTCCATGAAGCAAATCAAGAATGGACAAGAGTGAGTTTAGAGATTTGGTCCTTCTAATCCATCTTCAACATTAAGGCCTTTTTACTCCATTTTGCATAGGGATGTCCTAGAATCTAAGTCCTTTTTGTCCATTTTTGCATTTGGTCCACAACAATCAAAACAAAAACACAAGCACAATAATATATACACAATTATGTGCTCAAGTGAGCAAAAGGCAAATTGCATTAACATAAACATGTGCTCAAATGAGCAAAGGGCAAAAGCAAATGAATAATATGTACAAGAATAGTAAATTGCATAAATGTAAAGTGCAAGAATTAAATGTTAATGGTTAATGGTTAGTATTAGTGTTAGTGTGCCATAAAGCAATTTAGCGCTATGTTAAGCAATCGTAATTGGACTTATGTAGAAGTCACAACTATTTGAGATCGGTCAATAAAATATAGGCAACAAACAAAAGTTAGAGATCTTGATTAGTGAATCAAGCTCCTACAACTTGCCATGCCAAAAGAAGAAGAGAAATGATCTTGTATTGATTTAGGTTCTTTGCTTGATTAGGAAGCAACCTATCCTTAATGCAAAGTCATTCACTTGATCCATGATCAAGTTGAATTAGATTTGAATCAAGGAAGGTTAAACCTCCCATGTATCAAGGCTAACCACCAATCTTTAACTCATTGATCAAAAAAGAAAAGAAGTAGAAGAAGAAGAAGAAGAAGATGAATAATAAAGTGCATTAATGGAAAATGAAATGAGGTAATCAACATACATTGACCAAAGATATATGAAATCAAGGTCAAACATTAGTAAACAGAAGCAAGATGAAGATTAGAAGTCAAGAAACAAATAAAATATTTTTGGTATTTTTTTAGATTTAAAATAATACTTGAATTAAAATAATAAAGAAAGGTCAAACTTCAAATTCACTTCAAATCAACTTTGAAAAATCTAAGTGAATTATCCTAAGTTCAACAACGTCAAACAAAGTTTGACAAAAAATTTCAGCATTTTTAGAAGTCAGAAACTAATTTTAATCAATAAAAATGCATAAAAATAACCTAATTAAATTAAAATCTCAAATAAATCTCAAATCAATTAATAAATTGATGAGAATATTTTTCATAGATCCATCATCATTCAAAGAGGTTGGGAAAATATTTTTGTATTTTTTGAATATCAAAAACTATTTTAAATGAATTAAAATTAACCAGAAAGGAGAAAATTCTTAAAAAATATCAAATGATAAAATAAAAAAATATTAAAAATCATTTTTAGAAACTAGAAATTAAAAGAAGAAAAATTGCAATTGGTCTCACATTTTTTGGACCAATAATGAAAGAGATATGATTTTTTGAAATGAAATGGAATTAAAGAAATAAAATGAAAAATGAAATCAGAAATAAAAAATGTGGAAAAACAGGAGGCGTTGGATGAAGCTCATTAAATGAGCTGGCAAATCATGTGGATCACATGCGCGTGTCTAAGGTACTCTCTAGTCAATGCGTAACATATAGCATTAAAAAAGGTCATAAAAGATAGTGGTCCAGATTAGATCTGGAAACAAGATCATGTGGCCAGGATTCGATTTGGAAACCAGACGGTGGTGTACACCACCGTCTTCTCCGGCTACACTTCCGGCGTCGGCCAAAAGTTGTAGAGATCAAAGCTCCACCAAATGCCACGATCCAGGTACCAAATGAAAGTTGGGGTGATGTACATCACCCCTGTACCAACCAATTTCACTCTAGACTTCCATGGAGAAAGAAATCAGAGCTTGAATTTTGTGGTGTTCAACTGGAACTTGATGAAATTCAAAAATTCAAAGCACAAAACGATTGCCTCTATTGAGAGGACTTCAGACAACCCAGCAAATGCAAGAAATAAGCTATATACAAGTAGATTCAAAGAAAACAAGTTTGGATGTAAACCTCTGAAATGAGGAGCTTGTGAGCACGATTTTTGGATGCTTTTGCTTGCAGTGTAGTCTTAGGATCAAGGTGAGCAAGGCTTAGGAACTATAGATATAAAAATCAATCAATGAAATTGAAATTTAGATTTGAAATTTTTGAAAGAAAGAGTGAGTTCCTTTGAGTGTAGTTATGGAATGATTCGTGCAGCATAACAGGTGCCCTTAGGTTGTGAAAATGAGAAGCATTGAGTCCTTATTTATAGAAAAAGATGGCTGAATGCATGAGTAATGCATGTGCATGGATGGAAAGAGCCTCCATGCATGGGCCTGTACAGGCGCATGGAGGGCCCAATTCCACTTGGAATTGCAAGCTGATACCAAATAAAATCAAAATGGACATGCAGATTATGTGTACTGAGCTCATGTAATGCATTTTCAATGAGTTTCCAAAATTGTACCAAATTGTTCATCCCTTCGAAAATGGTATTTCCAAAAGTGACACATAGCCTTATGGGTAATGGTTGAAAAGCTTTTGGCATGAGGACCAATTGTTATGTTGACCAAAACTTCATTTGGAAATGGGAAATTGGTGAAAATTGATCATGAAGTGTAGGGTGCAAAACATGTACATGTGAAAATTTCAAAAATGGCCAAACATCAAGCACTTATGTTTCAATGATGCAAGCTCCAAATGACAAAACCTTCAACATCAAAGTCGTATATCTTTTCAATACAATCAATTTGGATTTAAAGTTTGCATCATTTGGATTTTTGATGAAGAAGTTATGGGCACTTGAAGTTGGACTTTTTCACATTTCAATGCCTTTGGTCCAAACTGACCTATAATGTTTTGCATTATAACATGTATTTCTTTTAGGATTTTGGAAATTTGTTCAACATAACAATTGAAGTAGACATCTTAAGATTTCCAATGAATTTGATCCCACTTGAAAATCATGAAAAATGAATGAGTTATGTCCTTGAGAAGTTGACCTAAAATTAGGGTTTTAGTCAAAATGACCTATAATGTTTTGAAATGGATGATGACCTTACAAGCTTCAAATCAATTTTTAATGAACATGAAAATTGTTCATAAGGTTCTTAAGAACATGTTTCATCTCGGGGTCATCTTCATTAGACAAACACATTAAAAGTTAGGTCTCAGTGTATTTCAAAATAGTTAGATGAATTGACTGATCAACTTCTCAAGTCCATGCCTCAAATCTTGATGAATTGATGATTGAGGACACTCACATAAGCTCAAATATGCATTAAATGATGAATGGAATAACTTCCCTTGATTTTATTTGATCATGGGTTGAGGTTGCTTCATGAGTAAGGCACAG
Organism: Lathyrus oleraceus; assembly: GCF_024323335.1. NCBI lineage: Eukaryota > Viridiplantae > Streptophyta > Magnoliopsida > Fabales > Fabaceae > Lathyrus > Lathyrus oleraceus. The sequence continues at coordinate 391,908,552 of NC_066584.1, forward strand.
TTGATGAACAGATGAATTAGGGTTTCCTTGGGAAACAAGCCTCAAACCCTTTGGTTTTCTTTGCTAAAAATGATGATTTGAGATACTTGGGAGGCATATTTGGTGAATGATAGCTTTGTGAACCATTTCCAAACTTGCTTTCATCTTCACCTAGACATATCAATGAGCATAGGGGCTTCTATGAGCCTTGAATCTTGTGACTGCTCAAGCTACAAACAAAAGATGTTAGTGACATATTTTTGTGCTTTTGGTTAGTAAACAAAGTAAGAAAATCAATAACATAAAATTCAAGCATGCTTGGTGATCTCAAACCAACTCTCAAGAGATCCCACCCAAAGGTAAGGAGCCAAGATGCTTATGATCCTTGAGGCAGATGCAAATGCAGTGTTATGATGCCATGAGGGATCTTAGGGTCAAAATTGGGGTCTTACACTCTAGTATGTGTAAGACCCTAATTTTGACCCTAAGATCCCTCATGGCATCATGTTATTGCACAAGTGCATTGCCTCAAGGATCATAGCATGTTTGGCTCCTTAACCCTAGGGGTGGGACTTGTTTGAGTGTTTTGAGACCACCAAGCATGCTTGTATTGCATATTATGGATTTTCTTATTTGATTACTAACCAAAAGCACAAAAATATGTCACTAACTCTTTTTGTTTTGAAGCTCAAGTGATCATGTGCTCCACAATGCTCCTAGGAAGCTCCAAAGCCCAATGAAATGGCTAGATGAAGATGAGGAAAAGCATGAAAATGGTCCACAAAGTTCCTAATAATAATATATGACTCCCAAGTATCTCAATTTGCCAATTTGATCAAGATAACCCAAAGGGCTTGAAGATTGTTTCCCAAGGAAAGCCTAATTTCACTATGCTTTGACTGTGCCTTGCCCATGAAGCAACCTCATCCTATGATCAAATTTAATCAAGGGAAGTTCTTTCATTCATTATTTTATGCATATATGAGCCTATTTTAGGATCCTCAATCATTCATCAAGATTGGAAGTTTGGCCTTGAGAAGTTGACCAGTCAAGTCATCTGACTAAACTGAGGATCATTGATATATAACTTATGATGTGTTTGTCAAATGAAGATCACCCCAAGATAAAAAATGTCCTTAAGAACCATATGAATAACTTTAATGTTCATCAAAAATCAATTTTAAACTTAGAAGGTCATGATTCATTTCAAAACATTATAGGTCATTTTGACTGAAACCCTAATTTTAGGTCAACTTCCCAAGGACCTAACTTCCTTAATTTTTATGATTTTTAGGTGAGACAAAATGAATTGGAAACCTTAATATGTCTGGTTCAAATGTAATGTTGTACAAAATTTCATAATCCTAAAATAAATACATCTGATAATACAAAGCATTATAGGTCACTTTGGACCTAAGTCATTGAATTTGAAAAATGCCCAACTTCAAATACCCATAACGTTTTCATGAAAAATCCAAATGATGCAAAATTTGAGTCTAAATTGATCATCTTGAAAAGATATACAATATTGATGTTGGAGGTTTTTCCATTTGAGGCTTGTATCATTGTAACAGAAGGGCTTGAAGAGGCTTGCTTTTGTTGAAAATTTTCAAAGGGTGACTTAGACATGTTTTGTGCCCAAACTTTCACAGCCAGTTTTCACTAATTTCCAAATTCCAAATGAATTTTTTCCCAACATGACTTTTGTTCCTTATTTCAAGGGCTTTCGAACCATTACTCACATTACTTTTTTGGACTTTCCATGTGTGAGTTTGAAAGAGCTTTCTTTTTATGTCCATTTTGGCATTTCATGATATACTTGATGTGAAAGCTTGTGTAGTTCATTATGCACGTCCAAATCATTTCCAGTTGGTATCAGTAAGGATTTGCACCCATCATTGGGCCTTACATGCGCATGTACAAGCCCATGCAAGGAGAATCCAAATCCCATGCACACGAGGGAACCATGCCTTGCAATGCATTTCAGCTATAAATAAGTGTTCATTCTCATTCATTCAACAACAAAGTGGAGATCTGAAGTGCTGCAGAATTGAAATCCCAACCCTCACAAAAGAAATTTTCAGTTTTCTCTTTCTCTTTCAAGCTTGAAATTCAACATCATTAGTTGATTTTCAAAGCTCAATTATTTAACCTATCATCACCATCACACTTCCAGAGCAAAAGCAGATCAAGATCTTGGAGAATTCGTGGCATTTGAAGTTTTATTTCAGAGGTAGAACCTCAAACTTTTTTTTATCTAGATCTTGCAATTCAATGTGATTTTCTTTGGTTCGTGTGGTTTTTTGAAGTCCTCTCACTTGAGGCAAGCCAGTGGTGGTCTCAATTGTTCAAATCGTGCCATTCCAGATGACACACCATGATTTTCAAGCTCACATTTCTCTCTAAATAGGAATGGTGAGGATGATCCATGGTTACAGTGGTGATGTACATCACCTAAGCTTCATTTTGATGTCCTTACATTCCATTTTCATTACAATTTATTTTCCTGCGCGTGGTGGCCGGAGATTGTTGGATCGCCGGAGAAGAAGGTGTTTTTCACCACCTGCACCACATGTGCATCTTCAGAACCATTGGATCATGCTTCCACGTTACAATCCTGGCCATTCCTTGTGTTTACTTATTTTAAATACTTGTGTTGCGCGCTTGACTCAAGTGTACAATGCATCCGCGCCTCTGAGCCATGTGATCCATGCCACGTCAATTAATGAATTGATCTGATGGCTGCGCTTTTTTCCTATTTTCCTATTTTCTTTTAATTTCAGTTAATTCCTTTTATTTTCAAAAAATCATAAATATTTTATTTGAAGTCACAAAAATATGAGACCAATGCCAAAAATTTTCTTGAAAGATCTAGTTTCTTATTTTGATTTTTATTATTTTTGTGACTTCATTTAATATTTTTTGTGAATTATTTGATTTTTAATAGTTTTAATTCATCTTTAATTACTTTATGATATTTGAAAAATCCAAAAATGTTTTCCTAACACCTATGGATCATGATAGGTCAATGAAAAATAGTCTCATCAATTTCTTATTTGATTTGAGATATAGTTGAGATTTTAAATAGTTTCTGATTCAAAAAATTATTGAGAAAATTTGTCAAAGTTTATTTGACCATGTTAGACCTATGAAAATTTAATTGGACTTGTTGAAGTTGATTTGCATTAAATTTGAGGTTTGACCATATTTTGTTTATTTTATTTTGCATTTATTTTTAATTCAAAAAATACCAAAAAAATATGGTTGACTTGTCGACTTGTAATCTTCATTTCTTTTCTATTTAGCATTGATTGATGATGATTTGATTCACATTTGGTCATTTGAACTTGATACTTGAATTCTCTTTCCATCCATTTCATCTTCATCTCTTTATTTTCATCATTTGGCCAATGAGTTAATGTCTTATGGTTGGTCTTGACAAATGAGAGGTTTAACCTTCTTTGATCCAAACCAAACTCAACTTGATCCAAGATCAAGTGAGTTTCTGTGTGTCCAAGACAGGTTGCTTCTTGGTCAAGCAAAAAACCTAAAGTCCATACAAGGCCATTCCCCTTCTATTTTGGCATAACAAGTTTGTGGAGCTTGGCTTACTAGTCATGATCTCTAACTTATGTTTATTTTCCTATAGTTTTATTGACCGGCCTCAGGTAGGTGTGACTACTACATTAGTCCACTTACGATTGCTTAACATAGCGCTACATTGTCTTATGACAAACTAACATAACCACACTAATTACTAACTTTAATTTGAGCATTTAATTTCTTGCAATTTACTTTTAATGCCATTTACTTCTTGCTCATTTTTTCATATTGCTTTTTGTTTTTCTCACTTGAGTCCATTTTTTATGTTTATGTCATTTTTGTTTTGCTCATTTGAGCTCATTATTGTATATAAATATATTGTTGTCTTGTGTTGGTTTTGTCTTTGTTTTGTGTGGACCTAATGCAAAAGGGAGAAAGGACTTAGAATTAGGACATACCCATGCTTAAAGGAGTTCAAGAGCAACTAGGCCTCATTCCTTTAGAATGCTAAATTTATGGAAGAGCAACTAGGCCTCATGCCTTTAGAATGCTAAATTTCAAAGTTGACTTCAAAGGACTTCCTTTCCAAAACTTAATCTTTGTCCATTCCCCTTATTGTGTTGTGAACTTTTTGATGTTTGCTCTTGTGTGATAGGGATTCCATCTTGAGATAGTAAAGAGGACCATTGTCATGAGTAGCCAAGTTAAGAGAGACAAGCCAAATGGAGATCCTAAGAGCTTGAATCTAAATTGTTTGATTGCTTAATTGTGTGCTAAGTCCAAAGGAAAGGAACTCCAAGGGTTTTATCTTCTCTCTTATCTTTGTATGCTTTAGGACTAGCCCTTCTCTTCTTCTCCTCACTCTAACCCAAGCCAAAAATCTTTTCTTCAAACTTTGACTCTTTTTCAAATTAGAAACCTAGGCCTTATGCCTTTGACTTTTCAAAACTATTTTCACTAAAACTCATTGTGAATGAATCTTAACCCTACTTTGACTTTATTTTGTAAATAAATTTAACTTGTAAGTACAACTCACTTCAAGTTGTTTTTGTGGTTCCAATGGCCACCTTATTAAAACCTTTTTATAAACATTAGTCATAGGTTTGAGTTATCATAGTGGTTGATGTAAATCTCACCTCATCCTTAGTGATTGGATTATAAGTCTTCCACACTTATTATAGGGTTAACCCCTCACTAGTATGTTGAAGCCTTCCTCACATGGTGGATTCTTGGTTTAGGTTGAGTTTTCTCCCTTTGATAACAAAAGACCTTAATGCTTTTGATCAAATAAATTCACCAATCTTTGTGATTTTTACCCCGAACTACGAGGTTTTAATCCTATCTTTGTTATGGTACGTAGGCAATGGGTTAATCCATTCAAACAACCAAATTTGTAAATAGAATCTATTCCCTTCTCATCCCTCCAATCTTTTGCACATATTTTCACAAATACCGACCTACAACACATATTTGCAAAAAGGGTTCCCTTAGAGTACTAAGGATGTTTTGGATGCGTAAAACCTTCCCATTTCATAACCAACCCCCTTACCTAGATCTCTGACATTTTTATTAGTTTTTTATTTGAAAAACTTCTTACTTGGCTTTTGTTCGCTTTTTAGCCTTTCCTTTGGACAAATAAAAGTGCGGTGGCGACTCGAATTGTATGTTTACTTTTGGTTTAGTCAATAAACCTAAAGGTAATGAAAACCCCTCTACAGAAAAGTGGCGACTCTGCTGGGTACTTTCTCTCTAGTGGGTTTAGCCTACTTTTTGCTTACGTGTATTGTATGTTTATATTGGTGACATATTTTTGTGCAAATTTGGGATGACTGTATTGTTTGTAATGTATGAATTGCTTGATATATTAATTGCTTGTATGCTTGGTGGTTTCTTGTGAGATGAGTTCTATACCTGAGCTCGAGTGGACTTATGATAGGAGAATGACATAGTCTTGTTTATTTGTATGGAGTTATTCCTTAACAAGTTGACTTGCAAGTTCATTCACTTGGTCGAGGTCTTATTGGGATCAATAATGTCACACGAGTAGTCGTGGTTAGGCATTACTCTTTCCAATATAAACCTTAGAAGCCAAGGACCTTAGATACCTAGCCCATCTTGGCCTATTGTAGGACGTGGTGGGAAGGTCGTTCAAGTGTAAGATTTGATACGATTGTTACGCGATACTACACTCATAAGAGTCCCTCTTGAGAATATTTTTGGAGGATGAGTAGTCGTTTTATCCGATAATATCCGAAAGATGGGATGATGACTATGGGGACCTTTTTAGAACATGATTGTCAGGTTTAACCATAGTACACTCCCATTGGGTGGTTCTTAACCGAGACTCCATGCCCGTGACTTACACAACAAACCCTTGATTCACGGTTGATCCATTCTCGTATATCCTTAATACCAATGGAACTTGGGTGTTGATAAGGTGTAAACCATAATCCACCAAAATGGATGATTGATATTGACGATGACTTGAGCCATCCTGTGACCTTTGTGTGGTATGACTTGCTTGATCCTTGAGTGTGATTGTTGCATCCATGCATTCATGCATTCATTCGCATCCATATCATCAACAATAAAATTTTCAAGGAACTTAAGAGGTCTATTTGCAAATTTTCAGACATGGATAAGCAAAGAAGGAATACGAAGAAGTACAGTTTCAGACAACCCGACTTGAAAGAGTTAAGGAGTTTGGCATCTTATGTATTAGAGCCTTTGGAGTTCAAAGCTCGCCATGGGAAGCTTCTGTCTATTCTTTCTACCAGGGTGGATGAAGGTCTGATGAGTGTGTTGGTGCAGTTCTACGATCCTCTGTATCGGTGCTTCACTTTTCCGGATTTCCCGCTTTTGCTTACACTTGAGGAGTATGCCTATCATGTGGGTATACCTATTCTTGATCAGTTGTTGTTCAGTGGTTTGGAGAAGGTTCCGTCTTCTCAAGAGATTGATGACATGCTTCATGTAGATGTATCTGACATTGTTGCTAATATGACTACCAAAGGTGGAATTCAAGGTCTCCCATATGATTTTCTCATTGCCCAAGCTACTTTGTTTGGGAAGGCCATGAGTGAGTACGCTTTTGAAGCCATATTTGTACTACTCATCTATAGGCTAGTGTTATTTCCCAACATCGACAATTTTGTGGATGTGAACGCTATTAGGATTTTCTCTTCTCTTAATCCCATTCCGACTCTGTTGGGTGACACTTATTTCTCTTTGCATATGAGGAATGAAAAGGGTGGTGGATCCATTGTGTGATGTCTGCCTCTATTGTACATGTGGTTTATTTCACACTTGCCTCAGACGCTTGCCTTCAAGGAGAACAAGGGATGTCTACGGTGGTCTGCGAGACTTATGTCTCTCACTAATGATGATATCTCTTGGTATAACCGTGTTTATGATGGGGTTCAGATTATTGATTCTTGTGGTGAGTTCTCCAATGTGCCTCTTCTTGGTACATGTGGTGGAATTAACTACAACCCTGCTTTGGCTCGCCGTCAGCTTGGGTTCCCCTTAAAGGATAAACCTAATAACATTTTGTTGGAAGGCTTATTCTTTCAAGAGGCTAAAGATCCCCAGAACTTGAAGGATAGGATGGTCCGCGCCTGGCGCAAAGTTCATAGGAAAGGGAGGAATGAGCTTGGTACAAAGAATTGTATTGCTTTGGAACCTTACACCGCTTGGGTGAGGAAGAGAGCTCTTGAGTACCGCATGCCATACGATTGCCCAAGACCCACCCCTATGGTTATGGTTGGGCCTTCAACCCTCCATAACCAAGGAGTAGAGGAGTTGAGAGATGAAGACCGGTCACGTGAGGAACTTCTTCAGCAGCTCAAAGATAAGGATGCAGTGATAGAATTTTTGGAGCATCAGGTTATTGATGAACCTGATGATGTGGTTACTTCTCTTCTTCCTCATTCATCTAGGTTCTGGAAGAGGAAGTATGATTAGCTCGCCAAGGAGAAGGCCGATATAGAAGCAACTTATGAGAGAGAGGTGAAGAGACTTCGTGCAGCCTATCTTCCGATCTCGAAGGCTTTGGACGATTGTTTCTAGGGCTCCATAGGATGTTTGTTCTCCTTCTCTCTTGTATTGTATTTGGTTACCAAAACTGTATTACTTCTCTGGTGTAAAAAGTTTCCAAATATTATTGTTATGAGTATTCCATATATGTCTTAAAAGTTAAATATTTTCAAACATTTGCAAATAGATCTCTATAAAGTTCCTCTAATAAAAAACAAACCATATGCACAAACATTGCATGCATCATATGCATAAGCAGGTTTTGTTCTGAGCTCTTGATCAATGGTCTAACTCTTTGCTCTTTATTTATTTTGAAGACAAGCTGACGCATCGGTATAATACTAGAGCCAATCATCCGAAGATAATGGAGCATCTAGAGCAAGAAAACAGGGACCTGAAGGAAGAGATCGCTAGGCTGACTGCCATGATGGAGTCAGTTCTGGCCGCCTAAAGCCAACCTTCACCAACTCCTGCAACTCCTCCCATGAGGACGGTCATATCTGAGACAACGACTTCAATTGTGCCTGCTGCAACAACCCACTTCGCTCCGACTATGCCAGTCGGGTTCCCATGGGGAATGCCTTCTAATTTCATGCCAGAGGGCTTCTCTCTTACTCTCGCTTCTATATCGGCATCTAGCCCGGTCCTGTCTGTGCCACCTCCCGTTGTGCACACCCTTCCCCGTGTTGAGGACACCATTTATCATTCCGAGCCATCTGAGGGCCCGAATGTATATGAGAAAATGGATGAAATGAAAGATCAATTCCTTGAGCTGCGCAACAAACTGAAGAATTTGAGGGGTAAGGACCTCTTTGGGAAAAGTGCTGCTGAGTTGTGCCTAGTGTAACACCTCAAAATTTGCCCTCCTCTTCTTGAGACTAGTTTGACACATTGCATTTCATATTTTAGAGCATTAGGCATTGCATTTTGCATCTCATATAAAAATAAGAAGGTCATCCTCCGAAGTCTTTTCAAAAGATGGAGAAGCTACATGATTCAAGCTTGAGGGTCTCTTTGAATTGATCATCAACCATCTGAGGGTTTGCTTTTCATTGGGGTTTCTTGATTCTCCAAAGGTCTGGAGCATCATCTTGTTTGCAAGGATATATCATCATCATCATGGTTCTATCATCATCAAGACATTTCAAGGTCATTTGTGGACCAAAAAGTCAACTGTGCAGTCAACTGAGGGATATGAGGTGGGGAAATAAGTTGAGACACCTCAATCATGTTCAAAAGAGGTCCATTTATCATTCTAAATATCTATCTTGAAGATTTTGAAGTCATGGCAAAAGTTACTAAAAATGGAAAGTGACCTGTAATTTCAAGTTTCCAAAAATGGCAAGTTTCTGGTCCACATTCAACTTGACTTATCAACATCAAATAAGCTTCAAATGGATTTTTGGTGAACATGAAAGTTGTAGATCTTTGTCTCCCCTTTCCAAAAAGTCCTAATTCATGTCCATATGATGATTGGTTAAGGAGTTATGGTTGTTTGATCACAAGGTGTGCATGGAAATTCAAAATGACCTAACTTTTGATACAAAACTCCAATTTGGTCCATTCTTTTTGCAAAATACTCCTCATGACCAATACTTCTCAAAACAAGCCTTGCCATGCATGGAAAAAGTGTGTATGACCATTATTTCACATGTGTTCATTTTGGAGGGAATTTTCATAATTCAAAATAGGCTTATGATACAAGCAAAATACCATTCAAATCTTGATTATTGGTTGATTTTAAGTGAATTCAAGCCTTGCATGAGTAATGTTCATGTGTAGCATGGCCATGCTAGCTCACTTTTGCATTTTTGCAAATTGATCCAATATTCCCTAATCATGTTTAACCAATGCCTAATTTGGATTTCAGTGAGATTAGTGAACCATATAAAAGCCAAACCCTAATCCATAACTGCCATAACAGAATTTCAGATCTAGAATTTTCCATTTCCCTCCAATTTTTCTCTCACTTCGAATCCTTGATTTCTCCACACAAACACCAAAAATTCCTCAAGATTCTTGATCATCATCCTTCATTGATCAAGAATCAATCTCTGTTTTGTTCAATTGAGCCTGAATTCGAGCTGATCAAGTGCACTCTCATGGAAATGGATTTCTGAAATTGAAGTGGATCTAGGTGTTTTCAATTGATTCTTCTTGCTTAAAGCTTCAACAGAAGTATAGTGGAGTAGATCTGGAGCATATGAGAGCTTGAGGATACGAGTTCAGAAGCTTCCATTTCAAGTAAGTGAAAAATCGATCATCTCTTTTTGCTGTTTTCTTGTTATAGAACTGTAGATCTCACTTAGCTGAGCATGCTGATGTGTTTAGATTCGAAAATGGATGAGAAATAAGCATGTTATGTGAACTTTCAGTTTTGATTATGAAAATGTTTTTGCTCGATCTGGAAAAGTTAGGAAGAATTAGGATTAATGAACATGATATTTGGGATGTATGTTGCAAGAGCTTTCGAATGGTGTACAATTTGTTGAATTCTGGAAAATTTCATGTTGAACTCCGCCGGAGATGGCTGGAGAAGACAACCGGAGCTACAGCACCGGCGTCTGGTTCATTTTAGGGTTTAGGTGATGTGGCTGCTGACTGTGTGCCCTGCGTGTATGATCCATTGGCCTTGATTGCTTTGACTGTGCCACGATAGCCTTGACTCGCTGATGTGTGCTGCCAGCGCGTTTAATGAAACGCTTCATTTCATTTAGTTGAGTTGGACGCTGATTGTGTTGCTTGCGTGTGAGTTCCATTGGTTGCCATTGCTTTGACTTGCCATGTGTATTGTTTGACTGCTTGAGTGGCACGCTGAGTGTATTAGTGATGCTGTGCATTTTGATGTTCAAATATGGACCGTCTGATTGCTTTTGCGCGCCTGATCCATTGGTTGTGATTATTCTGAGTTTAATTCAAATGTTATTTCCCTCCATATTTTCCATATTATTTCATTTATTTTGCTCATCTTAGAAAAATCATTAAAAATAGAAAAATGTTCCAAATTAACTCCAATTTTTTTTCCTAGTTTTGTATGAATGTCTAGTTGTTTTTGGTATTAATTTCATGATTTGTTGATGCCTGGTTTTTTAATTGTGAATTTTTGATTGAACCTTGTGCTATTTGGATATGTTGTGTTCAATGCATTGTGAAATCCTTATCTTTGAACCAATTGATCTGATTTTTTGTGTGCTTGATGATCATACATGATATGAATTTTTGAGCACTGGTTTGAATTTTTTCTCATATGCTATCATTGTTTTTGACACATGAAGATGTATGTGACAATTTGTGTCACATTTTTGGCATTCAATTTGTGCATTTTTGTTCACCAATCATTTGGACTCTTCTGGATCTGATGTTTTGCACATTGTTTATTCATGATATGTGGAACTTGCATAAAAAATCTCAAGGCCATTAGATGCATTTCTGTTTTGATTTGGATTTTCTAATTTGGAAGTTCACTTTGTGCACATTTGCTTGCCTTTGCTTTACATTGATCATTTGAGCTATTTGGTTTTTGAATTGATGCTAGTCCTTTTGAGGACATTTTGTGACATGTTTGAATGTGCATTATGTGGAAGATTGAGTTCTGTTTTGATCATTTGATTTGGTTTTGAACTTAGTCTTTGTAATAGTGTTTTGTACATGAACTAACCTTGACTTGTGTTTCAGATTTGGACATTTAGCATTAATGGTTGAGTTGCTCACCTTTTGAGATGCAAATTGGGTTGTGTTCTGACTTCTTTGTGTTTTGTAGGGATTTAAGTTGATGTGTTAAGCTCATTGCTTCATTTGAATGCTTGAACATTGCTCATTGAGTTGTGTGCAGTTGGATGGTTTCACTGTTTGTTTTCTGACTGGCTGACTGAAATATTAACTGTTTAGCTTTTGTACAGGTACCTTAGTTGCTTGCTTGCTTTTAGCTCTTGCTTGAGCTTTGGATTGTGGTTGATACACCACTTAGGTAGTTATCTTCTTACTCCATGTAGTCTGGAAGTCCTGTCACCTTTTTGGCAGGCATTTTGCTGGCAAGTCCTCCTTAAGAGGCTCTGTTTGTGTTTGTTTACAATTGTGCCAAAGACCTCCAAGATGAGGCATGTGCTACTTGATAAGTCCTCCTAAGTGAAGAGGTAATTGACGGATAAAAGGGATTGATAGCCAATCCCCCGTTATTCAGTGAGTCGTTCATTATGCTCGCACTACGTGCTGATGCTCTTGAACATGTACCCAAGATCTTCGTCCAGAGTCTGTCAAGTGGAATAGGATCCCACTTTATGGATCCCCACGCTTTCTTTGTTTTGAGCTCACCCCGGCCAGGGTTAAGAGCATGAGGTCTCATCCTCATTACCATCTTTGATCAGCTTCACCCTAACTCTCAATGTTAGTGGTTAAGAGCTACAAATTACCCTTGTACAGTTTGGCTTGTTTTTCGAGGTTGACATGGCCCCTCTTGACTAAAGCCTACCCATTGATTGGGCATCTTGTATGGATATAGTGTGTGATGCTTGTTCACTTGTGTTGGTGTGTTTATTTGCTTTCTGAGTTGACTCGCTTCCTGTGTGAGTTAGATGCATGTTAGAGACCTCAACTTAGGGATATTGATTGCATGACAACTATTAGGCTCGAGTCTTAGTCTCCCTATTAGTTTGTTGTCTCCCTGGTCTCTGGTTAGGAGAGTGTTGTACCCCTATTAAGGGGAACTACTGATCGCTCGACTGTGCGAGTCGAGAATGGGATACAAACTGCAAGTGCACAGTTCTATCGCGTAGTTTTAAAAGATATCGATCCCACAGGGACTTATGAATCGATGTACCGTTATCTAAGGTTACTACGTAAATCTAAGGTGAAAATGTTTGATTGTTTGGGGAAAAGGGAGCTAAGAGCTAAACTAATATCTAGATTAAATATTAATAAAACGGATATCGGTATGTGGTTCGTCAAAACTAGGGAATCAATTGCTTGTCGGTCTCTCGGTTTTAAAATAAATCGTTTCGACTAACTTTATTGGTTAAAGGTTTTATCTCAAACTCTCGCTCTGTTGAAGAAACCATGATCTTATGTTAATGTTGCTGTCACTTATAATTAAGTCAAAAATCATATTTTGAAAACAATAAAGTTGCAGAAACTCTTTTTAAGAAAATACTGACCGTTTTAAACACCCTTATCTCAAACTTTCGCTCTGTTGACTTAGGTTATACAATTAAATCTAAATGCTTAACTCTCGTCCTCACATTCAATCTTTAAAAATACTTTTTGGAAAAAGGTCAGAATTTAATTAATTCTAAAACTTGCTCTCGCCCTGAGATAGATTTAATGACTAACTTACACTGTCCAGTTAAAACCTCAAACTCTCGCTCTGTTGGTTTCAACTTCTTTATGTCTTTTACCTTTGTAAAAAATCTTGTTATTAAACCTGTAAGTTAAGACCGTAAAAAGATTGATTCTAATTTTAAGTTTGAATAGACCGACTTAGTTTTGATCCCTCTTTCTGCTTACTTTACATACCGATACCTAGGCAAATTAGCCAGACATGCTTACTAAATAATAATTAATATCATGCATACACAGACTCATTTCAGGCAGGCAATGCAAATAACAATAGAATAAAGCATAAAAATTAAATAACAATTAAAGAACCTGAATGCGTAATACAATGGTCTTGAACACTCCACCACAAGCCGGTAGGATTTGTTCTTCGATTCTTCAATTAAACAGTAAATTAAATCAAGGAAATAAAAAAAACTCGAATATAACGTAAGGTTAAATCCGGTATAAAGTTGCCCAGTAGTTTCCGGTGTAGAAACTACTACGCGAAAAATATCTAAAAGCTAAGAACGGGGGAAAATAAATTGCAAGGGAAAAAGAAAACAAAGCTTGCAAAATAAAATAAATAAAATGGACGATGCTGGAAAGGAAGAAAAATAAGCAAAGGCGTGAAAAAAAAATAAATTTGGCAGAGCTTCCGCAAAACTGAGCGTGCAAAAACTGTGTAACTTTTGGTTTGTGAGACGGCTATTTATAATAGCCTTGGTAGCAGCATTCCGTTTCTCTCCTTCTTCAGCGTGGCTATATCCACGGCGTGCCTATAGGAGACCAATTCCTTAACGTTATTCTTCAAGTCCTTCTGAGGGCGATACTTGCGCCACAAAGGTAGTGGGGTTGCGTGACGCTCGTCACGCTATGTGTGACGTCCGTCACAAGGCTCCTTCGCGTGACGCTCGTCACGCGTCCTGTGACGTCCGTCACAGGCACAGCATTGGTGACTTGTGCGCTTTGGGCTGGGCTTTGGCCTTTGGTTCCTTTTCTCTCCTTTTTGTTGCTTTTTACACCTCCTTTTCTTCCCTTTTTCACTTTTGCTTCAAAATGGGTACCTGATATAAGTAGAAGAGAAATACTGCATAATATCTGATAAAATGGGATAAATTAGTGTAAATGATAAAATAATTTAATTGAATTAAGTCTTAAAAAGCGATATAATTTCGTGTTATCAAACTCCCCCATACTTAAATCTTTGCTTGTCCTCAAGCAAAATTCAGTATAGAACTTGTTAAAAGTTTTAGCCGGATGAAATTTTAAAGCACACATCAATTCGTACTAGGTTGCCAATGGGTTTTTGTTTAGGAGGATTTGAGTTAAATCTTGACATCAACAACTACCGTTACAACTTAGATAACCCTACCTTATGCCAATCAGTTCAAGTACCCTATGATAGCTATCCTGGTTCCTTTAGTCTTATTTTGCCCGTTTTCATTCTAGCGAAATCACATTAAGCCCTTTATCCTTTCGCGCACATAGTGGAGTAACCGGTTAGTGTCTATGATCCGCTTTTAGCTAGAAGTTCTGGTACATAAGTCGGATAACTTCATTATTCAGTCCATTGCAAATTGCGGGGGATCGAACCGTAGTCCGCCCTACCAAGTTCAGTACCAGATTCCTACTGAACCAATTCATAATGGATCTTTCGTATTGTGCTTTTGCATGATTTGCAACCTTTAGATTAAATGATCCGGTAAGGGTCACCTAATTTAATTATCTTAGGTTACTTTGGGGATCATTCACTTATATTCATCGGCTCTCCACGTAGTTTGCTATTAAGATGGTGCTGACTTCTGTATAAACTACTTGGGGTTGCCATAGAACTAAAAGTTCGAGGAATCGGTATGATAGGTACTTATCCTGATCTAACATATTGAGGTTCTCAGAGCGTTGTTACGGTAATGATTTTGTTTTGATTTCACTCAAATTTTATAAAGTAGGCGACCTTTATACTTATTGGGTGTGTTAAAATTTTTGTTATGGCTCAAGAAAGTTGAGGGAAATAGATAATAGAAACTTTTTCACATTCAGGACTTAACTTAAAAAAAAATTTGTTTTTATAAGGAAATAACAATGAAAGGGAGAGTACAAACTTGAAACAAAGATGGGAATGGAAAGAATAATTTCCCCCCCCATACTTGAACTAAACATAGTCCTCGATGTTTGAAGGGAAAGAAATACAAAATGGAAAGGAAAAAGAAAAATACAACTAAGGCTGCCTTCCACCTCTGGTTCTTGGTCCTGGTGATCTTTGACGTATGTCTAAGCTGTCGAATCTGCTAAACAACTCAGTAAACCGCTGGTCGGTTATGGCATTCCGAGCATCCTGTTGCTGTTGCATTTGACGCATCATCTGCATCATCTCTGTATTCTGTGCCTGCATTCCATCGATAGCATCCATAATGTCATCGTTGGTCGCAGGCCTTCGTCGTCGACGACGTTGGGAGGATGGGCCGGCTGCATTACTGGAAGGGTTGAGCGGGACTGACGGTTGTGTTGGCGGATGATCGCCTTGTTCCATTTCTTCAAACTCATCTGTTTGTTGGTTTGTTTGTGAAGGCTCGGTGGTTTCAGGAGCGCTAAGATCGTAGAGGTGGCGGTTCGGGTTTGTGACATCGGTTAGGGTGGTATTGGGTAGCACAACACTTGGGACTGCTTGGTTGTTCACCATCAGATAATAGCCTCCGCCTACTCTGTTTTTAATCAGGCGGCTGGAGCGACAATAGCCGATATCCATAGACAGGGGTGGAAGGGATTCTAAAGTTTGGAGTTTATCCCCTAGGTTCAGGCCAAGTGCTATGGAGGTTATTAATCCGCCAATTATGAATGGTTGCCGGCCTCTAGCACATAAGGTGCGGATATGATGAAGGAGAAAAGAGGCGGCGTTTACCGTAGTATCCGATTCGAAAACGCACTGGAGGAAAAAGAGTTCTTTTGAGTTGACCTTACTGTTGTTTGGTCTTCCAAAGAGTGTGTTTTGCAGGATACGGAGAAAATAACGGATGGTGGGGTTATGGATGTGGGAGAGAAGGAGTTCTTCCCAGTTGTTGGTATTTATACCGAAATTTTCTTAAAAAGGTCGAAAACTAGAACTGTGTTCCAGTTTGAGGTTGGGGGAATTCTGGCATGGAGCAGACCTTCTGTGGGAAATTGTAGCATGGCACTCAATTGGCGTTGGGTTAGAGAGTACTCGGTGTTAAACATACGGAAGGTTGCTGTACCGGTTAGGAATTCACCTTCACCGGCGGGAGTGGTGTAGTCGTAAGAGCTTAGGAATTCTAAGGTTAGGGAAGGATAGGTGGGTTGGTTATGGGTGCAAAGGAAGGTTAAATCGGCTCTACGGAGCATCCACTCGATACCGTGGAGTAAGCCCAATTGTTGTAAACAAGTTAAATCGGGGTACCTGGTGGGAGCGACGCCTCGCTGTTGGAAGCGCTCGAATTGCTCTTGCTGATAGTTGTCATCTCCGGATCGGAAGATGATATTTCCGAAGTTTTGACTTCCCGCCATTGTGATGGATTTTTGAATGAGTGATTTGGAAAGGAAAAGAAGTGTATATTTGATATGAGAGAGTTGTTTGTGGTGAAAGAAGGAAGTTTGGAGGGTATTTATAGGTAAAATGTGGGAGGTGAAAAGAAAGAGTGGTTGAAAAGTAATTAATTGTGGTAAATGAAAAATGAATGGGGAATGTAAAAAGGTGGGGGGTGTAACGTTCGTCTCCAACGGCTCCCTAACGTTCACATATCTGAGAGGCGTTACGCTCGTCACAAGGCTGTGACGCTCGTAACAGGCACTAAGTGTGCCGCCCGTCACGGGTGGTGTGACGCTCGTCACACTTCCTTTTGGAAAGGCTTAGTAGCGCTTCACAGAATCACTTGGTAGCGTAATAAATATTTTATTCTGCTTATGAACGTTTTAGTCTGTAGCTTAATTTAGTATGCATGCTTACTTGCTTTGTATAATAATAATATTGCTTTGTATAATAATAATAATAAGTAATAACAGTAGAGCATAATAGGCATTGCAAAATAAATAACTAAACAGCTTCAATAAAAAGGATCATAATGTATTACAGGAAGGGAAAATAATAAAATGAAATAGAAATAAACATGAATTCAAATAACATTAATGAAAAAATCTAGCCTAAAACTAAATAACTTAGAATGAAGAAATAACTAAATTCCATCTATCTTCGGATCTCTGGCCGGAGGAGTAAAAGAGTTAACATGATGCCGTAACATACGTAACTGACTTGCCGTGCTGCTCATGTGTTCTAGGACTGCAAGTCTCAAGCTAGCTGTGGAAATCTTCCCTGAGGGCGTTTTGTTCTGACATCAAGGCTTCAATGACGGTTTTAATATCTGTTCCTGGCATATGATGTCGGAGATCAGGCATGGCTGATTCTTCGGTCAGGACAGGCTGAGGAGGAGGATCAATATCATGGTAGCCGGATGGAGTCTGAGGGTCAGATTCAGCAAGAGAGGTATGGTCAATATAGTGCTCATAGTCATCACAAATCTCATAATCCTGGATGGATTCAGTGGATCCAGCAGGAGTTGGGGTTTCATTCAGGTTATAGAGCCAGTTCCTTTGGTTATGAACACTAGTCCTAGGATCGGGCAGGGTGAATAGGCAGAGAACCTGGTTATCAATAACAAGCTCAAACTCATCAGACCCTATGTTTGCTATAAACATAGTGTTGAAGAGGAAAGGTATACTCATAGTGGTAATGCCACAAAAGGGTTCAGGTCAAGCATAGGCTGACGTAGTCCAATAGCATTACCTATCATAGTTATCAGGCCGCCTATTCTAATGGGTGCTCTCTCATCCTGGATAAGGTGGTCCAAATTAGCTAACATAAAAGTAGCACCGTTTACTGGACGGTTCTGGGAAGCACAAAATATGATGAAGAGTTCATCACGTGAAACTGAAGTACTATTTGGCTTCTTCCCAAATAAAGTGTGGGTCAGGATCTTATGGAAATAGCGAAAAGCCGGGTTATGTATGTTTCCAGAGAGAAACTCATGTTCTTCGGGCTCATCATTTCCAGTCAGCTTACCCCAAAAGTGTTCAAGCTCTCTATATTCAAGAAGTTCTTCCTGGCTTATAGTGAATGTATCAAAGGAGGTAGGAAAACCCAAAAGGTTGGTGAAGTCTCTAGTATTAAATTGGTACTCCATATTGAACATTCTGAACTGGATAAAACCTCTGGTAATTCCTTTTCCATGGCTAGGTAGATAGATTAATGAACTAAGGAATTCTAGTGTGAGCCTCCGGTAGGTGGTGAAAGGTCTCAGGATAGGGGAGGTCTCCCATCCTATCTGATTCAGCAAAAACAGGACACTCTGTCTCAGTCCAAGGGCAGTCATGGCCCAATCATCAGCATATAAACTAGGTAGCATCTCCCTAGTGGCTAGTTCTTCAAACCTTCGTTTCTGAGCCATTCCTCTGAACTTGATACCCATACGGTCAGAATGTCCCATCTGGTTAGTGTTAACTAGAGAAAAGAAAACATGAGTCTAAGTCAGGATTTGGCCAAATGCCGAAAGAAGAATAGAATTATTATTATAATATATAGATATATTTTTTTTCTTTTTGAATAAATCAATAGTGAATACTAAATAGAAATTAAAAGAATAATTAAGAGAAAAATAGAGAAATGATAATAATAATGAAATAATAAAATAACAGATTAATTTGTGGGTTGTCTCCCACTAAGCGCTTTGTTTAAATGTCGCAAGCTCGACAAAGAAACTGTTAAATATAGTCTATGAGTCCTGGGGGCGTTTCGTCTAAGTGTAGAATTTGCGAATCCTCGTTGGTTTCCGCATAGTGATAATGTTTCAGACGTTGCCCGTTTACGGTGAACGGTTCTGTAGATTGTCCTTTAATTTCTACCGCTCCACTGGGAAAGATTTTAGTGATATGGAAAGGTCCTGACCATCTGGATCGTAGTTTTCCCGGGAATAATTTTAGTCTGGAGTTAAATAAGAGTACTGCGTCGCCTTGCTTGAAGATTTTCCTTGATATACGCTTATCATGCCATTGTTTTGTTCTTTCTTTATAGATTTTGGCATTTTCATAGGCGTCTCTTCTGAGTTCCTCTAGTTCGTTTATGTCAAGGATTCTCTTTTCACCGGCGGTTTATAATTCAAATTTAAATTTCTAATAGCCCAATAGGCTTTGTGTTCTAATTCTACCGGGAGGTGACAGGATTTTCCATAAATGAGCTTAAATGGGGTCGTCCCTATGGGAGTTTTATAAGCAGTTCGGTATGCCCATAAAGCTTCTGGTAATTTCAATGACCAATCTTTCCTTGAAGTGGCGACCGTTTTTTCTAATATTTGCTTGATTTCTCTGTTAGATACTTCCACTTGTCCACTGGTTTGAGGGTGGTAAGGTGTTGCTATCCTATGTCTCACTCCATATTTAAGTAGTAGTTTTTCGAGTATCTTGGATATAAAGTGCGATCCACCATCACTGACTACTATCCTTGGGATGCCAAATCTCGGAAATATTATATTTTTAAAGAGTCTAGTTACTACTCGGGTGTCATTAGTTGGAGAAGCTATAGCTTCGATCCACTTTGATACGTAGTCAACCGCCACGAGTATGTACTTGTTACCGAAGGAGGATGGAAACGGTCCCATGAAGTCTATTCCCCACACGTCAAAAATCTCTACTTCCAAAATACCTTTTTGTGGCATCTCGTCACGTCTAGATATGTTTCCCGTGCGTTGACATCTGTCACACCCCTTAATAGCCGCATGTACGTCCTTCCATATAGTTGGCCAATAAAAGCCAGCTTGTAGGATTTTAGAACAGGTCTTGGATGTACTTGTGTGTCCACCATAAGGCGCGGAGTGACAGTGTTGGATTATATTTTCTACCTCTTCTTCGGGTACACATCGACGGAAAATACCATCGGGACCTCTTTTGAAAAGTAAGGGATCATCCCAGTAATAGTGTTTTATGTCATGGAAGAATCTTTTCTTCTGCTGGTAAGATAAAGTAGGTGGAACTATTCCGGCAGCTAAATAATTGACTAGATCAGCGTACCATGGTATGGCAGATATAGCTAAGGTGGTTTCTACTTGCATGTCGGAGTTGTTCTCTTCCAAAGTAGCTATGAGTTTGTCATACGAGAAATCATCATTAATGGATGTTCTTTCTGGTTCAAGGTTCTCAAGTCTAGAGAGGTGGTCTGCTACTACGTTCTCAGTTCCTTTCTTGTCCTTGATTTCTAAGTCGAATTCTTGTAGTAACAAGATCCATCTTAGGAGTCTAGGTTTAGCATCCTTTTTTGTTAGAAGGTACCTGATAGCAGCGTGATCAGTGTAAACTATTATTTTGGCTCCTACCAAGTAAGAACGAAATTTATCTAGCGCAAATACTACTGCTAGGAGTTCTTTCTCGGTTGTGGCATAATTCATCTGTGCTTCATCCAGGGTTCTGCTAGCGTAATATATAACATGAAGCTTTTTATCCTTTCTTTGTCCTAAAACAGCACCTACAGCATAATCACTGGCATCGCACATTATTTCGAATGGTTCATTCCAGTCTGGTGTCTGCATAATGGGTGCGGAGATCAATGCTTGTTTAAGAGTTTGAAATGCTTTTAAACAGTTATCGTCGAATATGAATTCAGCATCTTTCATTAATAGTCCGGTTAAAGGTTTAGTTATCTTAGAGAAGTCTTTGATGAATCGTCGGTAGAAACCGGCGTGTCCTAAAAAGCTTCGTACTTCTCTCACGGTTCTTGGGGGTTGAAGATTTTCGATTACCTCTATTTTGGCTTTGTCTACTTCAATTCCTCTGTTCGAGATGATGTGTCCTAAAACAATTCCTTCTTGTACCATAAAGTGGCACTTTTCCCAATTAAGTACTAAGTTTACTTTTACACATCGTTCAAGAACTCTTTCCAGGTTTTCAAGGCATTCTTCGAAACTTTGTCCGTATACAGAAAAGTCATCCATGAATACTTCCATGATGTTTTCGAGAAAGTCGGCGAAAATTGCCATCATGCATCTTTGAAAAGTTGCAGGGGCATTACACAGACCAAACGGCATTCGTCTATACGCGAAGGTACCAAAAGGGCATGTGAATGTTGTCTTTTCTTGGTCATCAGGGTGAATTGGTATTTGAAAGAAGCCTGAATAACCGTCCAAATAACAGAAATGTGAATGTTTAGCTAGTCGTTCTAACATTTGGTCAATGAATGGTAAAGGAAATGATCTTTTCGGGTTGCTTTGTTTAGTTTCCTATAATCAATGCACATTCTCCATCCCGATTCGATTCGTTTAGTTATAGTTTCTCCTTTTTCGTTTTCAATAACGGTTATGCCTCCTTTCTTTGGTACAACGTGTACGGGACTGACCCATTTGCTATCAGATATAGGATATATAATACCTGCTTCTAATAACTTGGTTATTTCTTTCTTTACTACCTCACTTAGGATCGGATTTAGTCTTCTCTGGTGTTCCCTAGAGGTTTTAAATAAAAAAAAAAAATTTAATTTAAAAAAAAATAACAAAATTTAAAAAAAACATAAAAAAAAACCGTCTTCTTCTAACATGATGCGATGCACACAAATAGAAGGGCTTATTCCTTTAAGATCGGTTATGTGGTATCCTAGTGCGGTTGGATATTTTCTTAAGATATGTAGGAGTTTTTCTGTTTCGAGTCTTCCTAGATCTGCATTGACTATCACAGGTCGTTCAAGTTCTAAGTCTAGGAATTCATATCTCAGATTTTTGGGAAGTGTTTTCAAATCAGGGGTTGGTTTGTTAAGACACTGCGTAGGATCTGGTGTTATTGCTAAGCATTGTTTAGATTTGTCTTCTAAAAGATAGTCTGATGATTTGTCTTCTCCTGACTCTGCTTCTTTTATGCATTCATCGATGATATCCATGAAGTAACATGTATCTTCTATTGCAGGTGCTTTCAAGAATTTGGAAAGAATGAATTCAATTTTCTCTTCACCTACTTCGAAGGTGAGTCTTCCTCGTTTTACGTCTATGATTGCACCGGCAGTTGCTAAGAATGGTCTTCCTAGTATAATAGGTGTAGTATCATCTTCTCTAATATCCATAATTGTGAAGTCAGTGGGAATGTAAAACTGACCTATGCGTACGGGAACGTTCTCAAGGATTCCTACAGGATATTTGATGGAACGATCTGCTAGTTGTACAGACATCTTGGTCGGTCTTAATTCTCCCATTTCCAGTCTCTTACATATGGATAAAGGCATAACGCTAATTCCGGCTCCTAAATCGCATAAGGCTTTGTCGATGACAAATTTTCCTATGTGACAGGGTATAGAGAAGCTACCTGGATCCTTGAGTTTAGGGGGCATGTTTTGGATTATAGCGCTACATTCGGCAGGGAGTGTAACGGTTTCACTATCCTCAAGTTTCCTTTTATTAGAAAGAATTTCTTTTAAGAATTTAGCATATGAGGGCATCTGCGTAATAGCTTCGGTAAATGGAATTGTAACGTTTAATTGCTTAAGGAGATCAACAATTTTCTAAATTGACCTACATCTTTGGTTTTAACAAGCCTTTGAGGGTAAGGTATAGGTGGTTTGTAAGGTGGTGGAGGTACATAAGGTTCCTTCTTTTCTAGGGTATCCTTATTACTCTCTTCCTTTTCCTTAGGTTCACTTTCCTCAGTAGATTTCTTAGGGCTTTGGTTTTCTATCCTTGGATCAGACGGTCCTTCCACTTCCGTTCCACTTCTTAATATAATTGCATGAGCTTGGCTTCTCGGATTAGGTTGGGGCTGTCCAGGGAATGTACCAGTTGGTGCAGCAGTAGGTGCTTGTTGTTGAGCTACTTGAGATATTTGGGTTTCTAACATTTTGTTATGGGTAGCCAAGGCATCTACTTTGCTTGCTAGTTGTTTAAGTTGTTCGCCAGTGTGTATGTTCTGGTTTAAGAAATCTTTATTGGTTTGTTGTTGGGAAGCTATAAAGTTTTCCATCATGATTTCCAAGTTGGATTTTCTAGGGGTATTATTGTTAGGATTTGGTTTCTGGTACCCCGGAGGTATAGATGGGGTTTGATTCGGAGACTGTCCAGGTGCGTATAAAGCATTATTACTCTTATATGAAAAGTTTGGATGATTCTTCCAATTTGGGTTATAGGTATTCGAATAGGGGCTTCCTTTAGCATAGTTTACTTGCTCTGTTTGGATTCCAGTCAAGAGTTGACATTCCGCAGGAGTGTGGCCTTGGATTCCACAGACCTCGCAATTCTGAGCTATAGCAACCACGGCGGTTGGTGGTGATACATTTAAACTTTCAATCTTCTGGACCAAAGCATCCACTTTTGCATTGACGTGATCAAGGTTACTTATCTCGTACATGCCAGTTTTCGGTTGAGGTTTTTCCACTGTTGTTCGTTCGGTTCCCCACTGATAGTGGTTTTGGGCCATGCTCTCGATAAGCTGGTAAGCATCAGCATAAGGTTTGTTCATTAATGCACCACCTGCAGCGGCGTCTATTGTTAACCTTGTATTGTATAAGAGACCATTATAAAATGTGTGAATTACTAACCAGTCTTCCAAACCATGGTGTGGGCAAAGTCTCATCATGTCTTTGTATCTTTCCCATGCTTCGAAAAGAGACTCGTTGTCTTTCTGTTTAAATCCGTTTATCTGGGCTCTTAACATAGCTGTTTTGCTTGGCGGAAAATATCGGGCAAGGAAAACTTTCTTCAACTCGTTCCACGTGGTGACTGAGTTGGAAGGTAGAGATTGAAGCCATCTTCTAGCGCTATCTCTTAATGAGAAAGGAAAAAGACGAAGTCGAATTGCCTCTGAAGTGACACCATTAGCTTTAACAGTATCAGCATATTGAACAAATACGGATAAATGAAGGTTTGGATCTTCGGTAAGATTTCCAGAGAATTGGTTCTGTTGCACAGCCTGCAGCAGTGAAGGTTTAAGTTCAAAGTTGTTTGCTTCGATTGCGGGCGGAGCAATACTTGAATGCGGTTCATCTTGCGATGGAGCGGCGTAATCTCTAAGAGCACGAGCTGGTTCTGCCATCTCGGTTAAAGAAGGAAAAATGTTTTTGATATCAGGAAGGTTTATAGGAGGGAGATTGTTTTCAGCACGATATTCCCGAATTCGTCGTAAGACTCGGAGATATAGTTCGATATCGTTGATTCGTAAATAGAGCGGTTCGCCTTGAGAGCGAGTGCGTGGCATACAAATCAACGAAAGAAAGAATAGAAGGAAAAAGAAACCTTAGTCTCTACAGCGTAACGGAAGAGTTACGATATCGATTGAATAAAAATCCCCGGCAACGGCGCCAAAAACTTGATCGCTCGACTGTGCGAGTCGAGAATGGGATACAAACTGCAAGTGCACAGTTCTATCGCGTAGTTTTAAAAGATATCGATCCCACAGGGACTTATGAATCGATGTACCGTTATCTAAGGTTACTACGTAAATCTAAGGTGAAAATGTTTGATTGTTTGGGGAAAAGGGAGCTAAGAGCTAAACTAATATCTAGATTAAATATTAATAAAACGGATATCGGTATGTGGTTCGTCAAAACTAGGGAATCAATTCCTTGTCGGTCTCTCGGTTTTAAAATAAATCGTTTCGACTAACTTTATTGGTTAAAGGTTTTATCTCAAACTCTGCGCTCTGTTGAAGAAACCATGATCTTATGTTAATGTTGCTGTCACTTATAATTAAGTCAAAAATCATATTTTGAAAACAATAAAGTTGCAGAAACTCTTTTTAAGAAAATACTGACCGTTTTAAACACCCTTATCTCAAACTTTCGCTCTGTTGACTTAGGTTATACAATTAAATCTAAATGCTTAACTCTCGTCCTCACATTCAATCTTTAAAAATACTTTTTGGAAAAAGGTCAGAATTTAATTAATTCTAAAACTTGCTCTCGCCCTGAGATAGATTTAATGACTAACTTACACTGTCCAGTTAAAACCTCAAACTCTCGCTCTGTTGGTTTCAACTTCTTTATGTCTTTTACCTTTGTAAAAATCTTGTTATTAAACCTGTAAGTTAAGACCGTAAAAAGATTGATTCTAATTTTAAGTTTGAATAGACCGACTTAGTTTTGATCCCTCTTTCTGCTTACTTTACATACCGATACCTAGGCAAATTAGCCAGACATGCTTACTAAATAATAATTAATATCATGCATACACAGACTCATTTCAGGCAGGCAATGCAAATAAACATAGAATAAAGCATAAAATTAAATAACAATTAAAGAACCTGAATGCGTAATACAATGGTCTTGAACACTCCACCACAAGCCGGTAGGATTTGTTCTTCGATTCTTCAATTAAACAGTAAATTAAATCAAGGAAATAAAAAAAACTCGAATATAACGTAAGGTTAAATCCGGTTAAATAAAGTTGCCCAGTAGTTTCCGGTGTAGAAACTACTACGCGAAAAATATCTAAAAGCTAAGAACGGGGAAAATAAATTGCAAGGGAAAAAGAAAACAAAGCTTGCAAAATAAAATAAATAAAAGCTGGACGATGCTGGAAAGGAAGAAAAATAAGCAAAGGCGTGAAAAAAAAATAAATTTGGCAGAGCTTCCGCAAAACTGAGCGTGCAAAAACTGTGTAACTTTTGGTTTGTGAGACGGCTATTTATAATAGCCTTGGTAGCAGCATTCCGTTTCTCTCCTTCTTCAGCGTGGCTATATCCACGGCGTGCCTATAGGAGACCAATTCCTTAACGTTATTCTTCAAGTCCTTCTGAGGGCGATACTTGCGCCACAAAGGTAGTGGGGTTGCGTGACGCTCGTCACGCTATGTGTGACGTCCGTCACAAGGCTCCTTCGCGTGACGCTCGTCACGCGTCCTGTGACGTCCGTCACAGGCACAGCATTGGTGACTTGTGCGCTTTGGGCTGGGCTTTGGCCTTTGGTTCCTTTTCTCTCCTTTTTGTTGCTTTTTACACCTCCTTTTCTTCCCTTTTTCACTTTTGCTTCAAAATGGGTACCTGATATAAGTAGAAGAGAAATACTGCATAATATCTGATAAAATGGGATAAATTAGTGTAAATGATAAAATAATTTAATTGAATTAAGTCTTAAAAAGCGATATAATTTCGTGTTATCAACTACGTCGCCCTGATTCTCATACCAGATGAGATACGTAGGCAGGAGATTGAGCAAAATCTCTTCGGGCACCTTTTTTTTTGTTTTTTTGTGTGTTCACCCTTTTTCTTTTTTTTGCTGTGTTGTCTTGTGTATGTTCACCCTCTTCTTTATGTTGGTGTGAGTATTTGTTTGTCTAGCGTGGGCGTCTGTGGTATGTTTATACCTTATGGGGTTCATCTTTTACATTCACTTGGGGTTCATTTGTGACGGTTGTCACTCAATCGGGGTTCACTTGTGATGATGGTTATCATCTTTGGGGTTCATCTATGACGGTTGTCATTCACTTGGGGTTCATCTTTGGGGTTCATCTTGGGGTTCATTTATGACGGTTGTCACTCACTTGGGGTTCATTCGTGACGGTTGTCACTCACTTGGGGTTCATATTGGGGTGCATCTTGGGGTTCATCTTTGGTGTTCGCTGGTTAGCGTTTGTTATTGTTGGGAGTCGGATGTAAGTCCATGTATTGGCATTCTGTTTCCTTTTGTTGGTTATTGTTGGGAGTCGAATGTAAGTCCATGTATTGGCATTCCGTTTCCTGTTTGTTTGCTATTGTTAGGAGTCGGATATAAGTCTATGTATTGACATTCTGTTTCCTTTTGTTTGTTGTTGTTGGGAGTCAGGCGTAAGTCCATGTATTGGCATTCTGTTTCCTTTTGTTTGTTGTTGTTGGGAGTCAGGCGTAAGTCCATGTATTGGCATTCTGTTTCCTTTTGAGTGTTTCTTTTGACGTCTCAGCGTCCCTTTTTAGTGTCTTGTTTCGGCGTGCGTTAGCCGAGCTACGAGTGCTCTGATTCTTCTCTGGATAGAGAAGATATGTAGGCATAGGACGCGATGTCCTAGCGAGCATGCCTCCCTTCCCCGAACTACGTTGACTCTGATGTTTGTTTCTGACAAACTACGTAGGCCCAGGATGCGAAATCCTGCCGAGTCCATTTCCTCCGTCTTCTTTCTTCATCCACCTGTTTATTATTCCAATTTGTGCATTTTCTTTGAGCAGTTTATTAACAACCCTTTTCTTACTCTTTGAGCTATCTTTTGAGCGTGGATTCCGTCGAGTACGACGGACGTGAGTGGTGCTAATACCTTCCCCTTGCGTAACCGACTCCCGTACCTTGTAATCTCTGGTCGTAAGACCATTCCTTTCCCTTTCTTAGGTTAGTCCTGCGCTCCCTTTCCTTCATAGGATGAATAGCGTCGGTGGCGGCTCTGTAAACTGTATTTTTTCCGCCGGTTGTTTTTCGCGTTGCGACAGCTGGCGACTCTACTGGGGACACGAAGTTGACCTCTTACTGGTCCATCTTCCCTAAACGAGTCAATCCTAGCGCTATCTAGCGTAGTTTTTAGGGTAGTTTGGGTTGCTTTTACTGCTTATTTATTGCATTTGTGATTATTATACTGTGATTGTATATATTTGCATATATGTTTGCATGCATCATATTATCACTGTGTTGGATTCTGGACAGGTGTGATTCCTATGATTTGGGGTGGGTGTTCTGAGTGGGGCTAAAACCCAAAGCCCGAGTATACACCTAGGATTAGCGTGGTCTCACGTCTCCTCACATGTTGGATCAGCATGTTGTTGCGACGTGACATACCACAGCCGGACGAGGTTCTTCTGAGAGAGCTCTTCCTTGTGGAGTATCCACTATGGTTGGGTTATCTCTTTTGAGCTGTTGACTTCGGTGACCGTTCTTTCCCGGATCTTTGGTTTAGATGATCTTATGAGAGCTGCACGGCACACCCGAAAGGGAAAACCCGTTGAGTATCTTGTCCGATTGTCGAGACCATTATCTGCCTTAGGATGACCTTCTTAGAATTCACCTGTGAGGGGAGGGGTTTGATTCTTACAGATACAGGTTCTGTTGGCGATTCTGTGATGGTGACTTTGGTTCAGTTGGATTTATGGATATTTATTTCTGACACGCCGGAGTTCTGCCCGTGGTATTTATGAGCGGGTTCCGTTTATTTCGGATCCCCTGAGTTGGATTTGAGGTTACTTAGTCCCTCAGATGGTATCCGTTCAGTGACTTTCTTGTGATGATGGTGATGTATCCTCTGGTTCCGTTTATTTCGGAACTCCCGAGTTGGATTTGTGGTTACTTAGTCCCTCAGATGGTGGTGATCAGTTCAGAGACCAGAATCCAATATAGTTGATGTTCATATGACTTGGGAGGATGGCACTATGCATTGCATTCATGCATCTGCATCATTCTCATTTTGCATTTATCCGCATCTAACTCATGTTTATCCATATGCAGGGTACATTCTTGATTGAGATTCTGGTTGAGAGGCATCCTTGCTCCAGATATGAGGACCGGCCTAAAAGATGATGTTGTCTACAGTTTCTTTGATCCAGAGATTGGCGTGCTGAAGGGTATGATAGCATTGATTACGCCTGACCACGTGTGGATGTTCCGTGAGGCTTATGGTGGTATTCTGAAGATGGTTTTCAGGCTCACAGATGAGGATAGGAGTGCCATCCATACTTTTCTCCAGTTTTATGATCCGGGTTTGAGATGTTTTGTCTTCCCGGATTACTTGTTGGGACCTTTGATGGAGGACTATGCCGGTATCCTGGGTATTCAGGTCAGAAACCAGATTCCTTTCTATGCCACTAAGGAAGAACCTGATATTGCTGAGATCTCTCGTGCTCTTTGTTTGAGCCAGGAAGTGACTAAGAAAGGTTTGAATGAGAAGGGAAAGTTGCCCGGTTTTCATCTGAGTTTCTTGGAGGCCAAAGCCAAGGAGCATGCTGTTTTGGGTGATTGGAAGACTGTCTGTGCTCTGCTTGATGTAAGCATTTATGGAATCATCTTGTTCCCTAATCAGAAGAATTTTGTGGATATTAATGTCATCCGAGTGTTTGCTCAGAGGAATCCCATTCCTACCTTGATTGGGGATGTTTATTATTCGGTCCATAATCGGAACAAGAAGCGGCGTGGAGGTTTGGTTAGATGTTGTGCTCAATTGTTATACACGTGGTTCATGAGATATTTTCCTTCCAAGGGTGCCTTTGTCTTTCTTGACCATACTGTAAATTGGGCTACTAAATTGATGGGTTTGCGAGCCAAGGACATAGCTTGGACTCACAGTGGTGTGGCTGGACGAGATTTTATTTACAGTTGCGGGAGCTTTCCCAATGTGCCTCTTATAGGAGTTCAAGGGTGTATTAATTATAACCCGACACTTCTTAAGAGACAAATGGGATTTTCTATGGAGGTTCCTCCCCTCGAGTGTGAGATTCAGGAGTCTTTCTATTTCCCGGTTGAGGGTAATCAGTCATTGTTGAGGCAAGTGTCTAGTGCATGGCGCCACATTCAAAGGAAAGGCAAGATTCCTTTTGGTAGAGCTAATAACAGGTCTTTTCCTCCGTTTGATGATTGGCTCAGAAGGAGGGTTGAGCTTACTCGTCTACCATTTCCTGTGGGTAATCTTTGGTACCCGTTGATTGAGGAGCCACGTTCTGCTGTCAGTATGGATGAATTTCTTGAGATGAAGAGGGAGAGAGATCAACTGCAAGAAGAAAAGACTGAAATAGAAATGAGTGTTGCTAGAATTCAACTGGCTAATCAGGAAATCAAAGGGAAAGCAGAAGACCAGGCTAAGAGACATGCTCTGGAAGTGAAGCGTTTTGAGATAGACACCGCCTATTACTGTAAGATCAGCCAAGCTTTAGAGTCATCTACGAAGGAGCACGACCGCACCAAAGAGCAGTTGGCTAGAGCTTTGAGAATTATTGAAGATGAAAAGAGGAGACAAGTCCTTGTGAAGACTCAGAGGGAAGCTAGAGCCAAAGCCCTTACTGCAGAGTGGGAAGCGAAGCTGAGGGTTAAGGAAGAAGAGAAAGCGAAGATTATGGCTGAGAGAGATCATTGTCTTGCTGAGAGGGACCATTATTTCCGACAGATGAAGATTCATCAGAAAGAGGTGAGAAGACTTTGGCTGGAGAACACTGAGCTCAGGTTCGCTATGAAGTTTACCAAGATGGTTGATGGTGCAGAGTTTTCTATGAGACCTTCTTCAGATTAGTTATTATTGCAATGTTATCATGTGTTGGATTACCGTCAGGCATGTTGACGGAATTCACTTGCTCGTATTTCTTTATGATTCTGGAGGATTGTAAAGTTGATTTGTATCAAACATGATGTATGATTCTCGCACGTGTAGTGCACTTTTATATACAATGGTTATTATCAGTCAGTGATTGATCTTCGAGCTTTATTTGCTTTTCTGAGTACACTCACATAACACACACATGGTCGGGTGATATCTTTGCTAAATCATAATTCTCTGTTCCGTATGGTAAAACCAGATGATTGATGTCAGAATGTTGCTGTCGGATTATTACCCGTCTCGATGAAACCAGGATCGAAGGACAAAGTGTTCCTCATATGGATAGACATTGCATTCATACATGAATCATAATAACTTGTATTCTATTTTGCAGGTGTCGATTTCTAACGTGTTGATTGTTTCAGGAATCGTTGCTCGCGCACGCAGAATCATTCCTTGCACGTAGCTCGTCCGCACAGATACCCTGCCAGACGCAACAAACCCAAACTGATGGATCCACCCAACGCTGACATTCTCGAGCTGAAAGAGAAGATGAGTGAGTTGATCAACGTCATGCAAGGGTTCACCATGGGGCAGAAAGCAATCACTGAGAAGGTGGAGAGATTGAAAGCTGGCTGAGAATGGGGAAAATACAGGGAAATGCTCCGTCGTCTGGAGTAAAGAAGCCCTTTGGTAATGGTTAGCGCAAGAAGGAGGGTGAATCGAGTGATGTGTATGCCCAAAGGGGACACGGTAGGGATCGTTACCACCCGTATGCTGCTGCAGTAAAAATTCCTGCTGGTAATCAATCTGTACAACAGCAACAACAGCCACCTCAACAGAGAACACAGAGAGCTGGGTACCACGTGAGAGGAAGGATGGCAGATCGTCAGTTTGATAGGCCACCCGTGACGTATGCCTTTCTGTTTAAGAGGTTGAAGGATCTTAGGTTGGTTCAGCTGAGGACGTTGGCTCCGGTAGGACCAGATCAGAGACCTGCAGGTAACGATGAGAACGTCAAGTGCGAGTTCCATTCTGGTGCACCCGGGCATAGCATTGAGGGTTGTAAAGCTTTTAAGCATGTCGTTCAAGATTTGGTGGATTCTAAAGCCATCAATTTTGCACCGACGCCGAATGTTAATGCTAATCCCATGCCGATGCATGGTCATATGGGGATGAATGTGATTTTATAGGATAAGAGAAAAGTAGAGGTGACGGATGTGGATCAGTTGAGGACTCCAATGTCTATGGTCAAGAGACATCTGATGAAGAGTGGAGTTTTCCCTGGTTGTAATAATTGTTGTGCTGCTTGCACTGTCACTACGAATGGGTGTGTAATGTTGAGGGAGACGATTCAGAGAATGATGGATGAGGGAAGCCTCCGATTTGAGAAAGTTGCTTTGGAGAAGGAGGACGTTTCAACAATAACCATTTATTTTGATCCTGTCCACTTCTCAGTCCCGGCAGATGCGACTCCAGTTACCATCACGGTGCCTGGACCTATTCCGTATGAAAATGATGATGCTGTGCCGTGGGACTATGGTGGGGAGGTGTATTGTAATGGAGAAAAGATAGAAGATCAGGCTGCAGGTGATGCCACCGTTTCAAAGGTGGATAATGCCGGACTTAGTGGTTTCACTTGCAGCGGGAGGTTGTTTGCGCCTGATACGTTGAGAGGTGGGGATGGGGAAAAAGAAAAGAGAGATAAGGCCGAGGCTTTAGCCAGGGCAAAAGGTAAACAGGTGGTGAATGAGGGTACTCCTAGAGCGGCAACGGCGCCTGTTGGGTCGGAAAATGAGCTTGATGCTGAAGCCGAGGAGTTTTTAAGGATTATCAAGAAGTCCGAGTACAAACTTGTTGACCATTTGCAGCAGACCCCGTCCAAGATTTCAATCTTATCTTTGCTGTTAAGCTCAGAGGGGCATAAAGATGCTTTGTTAAAAATCTTGAAGAGGGCCTATGTCCCGCAGGAGATTACGGTTAATCAGTTGGAGACAGTGGTGTCAAATGTCAATGCCAGCCATGGGTTGGGTTTCACTAATCTCGATCTTACTGTGGCTGGACGTAATCGCAATAAGGCATTACACATTTCGATGGAGTGTAAAGGAGCAGTGCTTTCGCACGTTCTGGTTGATACAGGCTCGTCACTCAATGTGTTGCCTAAGAAGGCCCTGGCTAAGTTGGATTGCGAAGGAGTGGTGTTAAGGCCTACTGATTTGGTGGTTAGAGCGTTTGATGGCTCTAAGAGGGTTGTGTTTGGGGAAGTTGAGCTCCTTGTGAAGATTGGGCCCGAGGTGTTCAAGTCTGTGTTCTATGTCATGGACATTTAGCCGGCATACAGTTGCTTGTTGGGTCGACCATGGATACACGCTGCTGGGGCAGTAACTTCGACTTTGCACCAGAAGTTAAAGTATATCTGGGACGGGCAGGTCGTAACAGTTTGTGGGGAGGAGGATATCTTTGTCAGCCACTTGTCATCGTTCAAATATGTGGAAATGGACGGTGAAATATTTGAAACACCTTGCCAGGCGTTTGAAACCGTTAAGTTGGAGAATGCCATTTTTGCTGAGAAAGAGAAAAAGTCGTCCATTGCTTCTTATAAACAGGCCACGGAGGTGGTGAGAAGTGGAGAAGCCCCAGATTGGGGAAGAATGATAGACATTGCGGTGAAAGGAGATAGGTTTGGGGTCGGTTATCAGTCGGGCCAAGGCTCGTCTGGACAGAATAGAGGACGTCCTCAACCGTTCACGTTCACCAGTGTTGGAATGCTAGATCCAAATCGCGTCTGTGTGGTGGGTGAAGAGACTGACAGTGACTGCGAGCTTGACTCGTGGATAAAATCGTGCGTACCAGGGATGGAGATCCAGAACTGGAAGGCCGAAAAGATCATCACTGTCACTCTGCGTGAAGAGTAATATTTCTGTTTTTAATTCTGTT
Source organism: Lathyrus oleraceus (assembly GCF_024323335.1). Classification (NCBI taxonomy): domain Eukaryota; kingdom Viridiplantae; phylum Streptophyta; class Magnoliopsida; order Fabales; family Fabaceae; genus Lathyrus; species Lathyrus oleraceus. Next base: position 391,941,572 of record NC_066584.1, read on the forward strand.
TGCATGAAAGCCATACGTTTTGCCCGAAACGTAATGGTTCATTGTAAGGGCCACCTCACGTGTGTCATTTTGCATTATTTGCATCATTAATAAATGAATTGTTTTTCGCATTAGAAGCGGTGTTCTCTGTTTTTCATTTATTTTTGCAGTTTAAAAATAACAAAAATGGCAATGTTTGTTTTCATTTTTCATCCTTTTAATTTGTCTCGTTCCGGTTTTAAAAGCAATGCATGAATCAACATTCATGCAGATGCGATCATTCTCCGAATCTCATTGATAACAATCCTGTTACACCCTCATATGCCTTCGACAACCCGATCTATCATGCCGAAGAAGAAGGCGAAGAAGATTGTGAACTACCGAAAGAGTTAGCCAGGTTGTTGAAACAAGAGGAGAAGGTGATTCAACCGCACGAGGAGCAAGTCGAGATTGTTAATCTAGGCACCGAGGAGGTCAGAAAAGAGGTGAAAATTGGGGCCGCTTTGGAGGTGAATGCCAAGAGCAGAATGGTAGCATTGTTGAAATAGTATGTTGATATCTTCGCCTGGTCTTATCAGGATATGCCAGGGTTGGATACCGATATCGTTGTACACAAGTTGCCATTGAGAGAAGACTGTCCTCCAGTAAAGCAGAAGTTGCACAGAACTCGACCCGAGATGGCCATGAAAATCAAAGAGGAAGTGCAAAAGCAGTTGGATGTTGGTTTCCTAGATGTCACTAATTATCCGCCTTGGGTCGCGAACATTGTGTCGGTACCGAAGAAGGATAGAAAGGTGAGGATGTGTGTGGACTACCGAGATTTGAACAGAGCTAGCCCGAAAGATGATTTTCCATTACCTCACATCGATGTGTTGGTAGATAATACGACTCAATTCTCGGTGTTTTCCTTCATGGATGGCTTTTCTGGCTATAATCAAATTAAAATGTCGCCAGATGATATGGAGAAAACAACGTTCATCACACCATGGGGCACTTTTTGTTATAAGGTGATGCCATTCGGTCTCAAGAACACCGGTGCCACGTATCAACGGGCTATGGTGACTTTGTTTCATGATATGATTCATCATGAGATTGAATGCTATGTTGATGACATGATAGCAAAGTCCCAAACAGAAGAGGGGCATCTGGTAGACTTGGCCAAATTGTTTGACCGGTTGAGACAATTCAAATTGAGGTTGAATCCGAATAAGTGCACTTTCGGAGTGCGGTCTGGTAAGTTGCTGGGGTTTATTGTAAGTGAAAAGGGAGTCGAGGTTGATCCTGCTAAAGTAAAAGCGATATAAGAAATGCCTGAACCGAGAACAGAAAAAGAGGTTCGTGGTTTCTTAGGTAGATTGAACTACATTTCACGGTTCATATCTCATCTAACAGCCACGTGTGAACCTATATTCAAGTTGTTGAGAAAAAATCAAACGATCAGGTGGAATGATGATTGCCAAGCGGCATTTGAAAAGATAAAAGAATATTTATAGGAGCCTCCGATTCTGATGCCTCCTGTGGAAGGGAGACCGTTAATCCTGTACTTGACAGTCCTCGAGGGGTCTATGGGGTGTGTATTGGGGCAGCATGACGAGTCTGGTCGAAAAGAGCATGCAATCTACTTCCTTAGCAAAAAGTTTACCGACTGTGAAACAAGATATTCACTGCTCGAGAAAACTTGCTGCGATTTGGCATGGGTTGCTCGCCGACTGAGACAGTATATGCTGGTTCATACCACTTTGTTGATTTCCAAGATGGATCCGATCAAGTATATATTTGAGAAGCCAGCATTGACCGGACGGGTTGCTAGATGGCAAATGATTTTGACTGAATACGATATCCAGTACACTTCTCAAAAAGCAATAAAGGTGAGTGTATTGTCTGATTACCTCGCCCAGCAACCCATTTAGAATTATCAACCGATGAAGTTTGAGTTCCCTGATGAGGACATCATGTTTCTCAAATCGAAAGATTGTGAGGAACCTATCCTAGAGGAGGGGCCTGACCCTGAGTCCGAATGGATTCTGATGTTTGATGGGGCCGTTAACGTGAATGGTAGTGGAGTTGGTGTTGTTTGGTTACGCCGAAGGGATCCCACATTCCTTTTGTTGCACGACTAATGTTTGAATGCACCAACAATGTGGCTGAATACGAAGCTTGTATCTTGGGTATCGAACCTCAGTGCGTACGTCTACTGGGGCAACACCTTTCTCGCTTGCGTATGGGATGGAAGTTGTGCTACCAGTTGAGGTCCAGATTCCTTCATTGAGAGTCCTGATGGATGTGAAATTGGAAGAGGCTGAAAGGGTAAGGACTCGGTATGAAGAGTTGAGCCTGATTGAGGAAAAGAGGTTGGCGGCCATTTGTCATGGCCAATTGTACCAGCAGCGAATGAAGCGTGCTTTTGACCGAAAGGTGCGACCTAGTGTGTACCATGTGGGAGATATGGTGTTGAAAAGGATCCTTCCTCCTCAGAACGATCTTCGGGGCAAGTGGACACCCAATTATGAAGGTCCATTCGTGGTCAAGAAGGTTTTCTCTGGCGGAGCCTTGTTGTTGACGACCATGGATGGCGAGGACTTTCCATCCCCTGTGAATGCGGACGTAGTTAAAAAATACTTCGTATAAGAGTCCCGCTGGACGAAAAGAATAAAATAGTCCAGGCAAAAATGGGCATCCCGGCGAACAAAAAAAAATGAAAATGAAAAGGTTCGGGCAAAAATTAGGGATAAAAAGGAAAAAACTGTACACCCGGCAAGTCGAAAACCTCACAAGGGCGACTTGGGCAAAAAAGGGTATCCCGGTGGACTGAAAACCCGAAAGGGCGGTCCAGGAAAAAGAGGGAATGAAACGAACAGCTGCGTCTAGCATGATCGTTTATACTTTGGTTAAGACAAGAGGATAATCCCCGACGGAGATCGGTCGGAAGCGTCTTGTTTCGAAAGGCAGAAAGCGCGGAGAGTCTTGAGGACATATGGGTTGTAACCGGGTTGGAACTCGATGAGATCACAGGTTCACATTGCCATTAGGATGGATTTTCCTTTTGTGCGCAATGACCTCTTTTTAGGGATTGCTTCCTGTGTATTGCTCAGTTACGAGCCACCTTTTTCAATCAATAAAATGCATATTCAGTCAAATAATTTTGTTTTTGTTTTCATTACCGCTTTGATTGCAAAAACATCTGGTTTATTTTTGATAAAGAATCTTTGCATTTTGAGATGTAGGGGTCTTTCCCAATGCATGCTTAGAGGATTGAAACTTGAAATCTTATTCGGAAGGTAGAGTGACCTGGATGTTGAAATTTTGGCGCACCTAGGGCACGTTTTATCTAACGATCTCTTTTGCAGGTGTTGTTGGTTATTTTCACTCACTTGCAGGTTGTGATATGAAGCGTTTTTGACAAAAGATTCCTTTGAGGTCCAATCAGGGACAAGGAGTTGAAGAATGGTGTAAATACGGCGAAAGAATTGCGACGATACTGGAGGGTTAATCAAGAAGACTCTTCAAAGTCTGAAAAAGTGGAAAGTTGACACTGTGGTTAGATGGTGAATGCCAGTGTTCGACAAATCGACAGGTGTTCCGTGTCAAATATTCTGTATCTCCCCGACGGATTCGAGGTCGGTGTTTCCTCGGCAGCCAGACCTGAGGTTTGTTGTTTCCCCTAGCAGGGTGGAGATTGTTATTTCCCCAGCAGGTCTGAAGGTTGTTGTTCCCCCGGCAGGGGTGTGCGTTGGTGGTTTTTCCCCAGTAGGGTCCCCAAGCGGATCGAGTTCAGTGGAGGTCATCCCCAGTGAGGATTATCCTTTCCCCAGCAACAGTGTTATCCCAAGCAGGGTTGGAGATTGGAGCGATATCAAGTTCCTCAACAGAGTTGCTCGTGCCGTCCCCTGAGGGGGATACTTTTTATGCATTCATCATTTAGAGAAGCATAGCATATTGCATAACTAATTGCTTAGCATTTCCATGGTTATGGAGCATTACGCTGTAAGGTTCATGCATTAGCATTGCAAGCATAAACTAGTCTTGAGCTGTGGTTACCGTTTGAGAATTGGTTTAGCTGGTGGGTGAAGATGTTACTCTGAGGAGTTTGGCATCATGACTTTGGATCAACAGTATTCCCCAGTAATGCGATATTGGAGGAAAACTTCCGTCATTCGGAGATGGAAGTGAAGATTGGAGAACGTTATGCGATCAGCGCGGAGATCAGGGTCTATCAGGAGAAAAGGAGACGCAAAGTGTCTTCTGGAGAACGGGGTTCAAATAGAGAACGGGGTCCATTGTTTGGCAGTAAGAGTGACAAGAAGTTTTTGGGATTCAAGAAAAGCAAAAATATATAAAAAATAATAATAACAAAGAGAAAATCCCCAGCTTGCGGCATTCAGGCCAGGTTTCAGGTATTCAGACTGAAGTGGTATTCAGGCCAGATTTTCCGATGTTCAAATCGAAGAAGCTTCTGACGTTTAGATCGACGCAGCATGCGGCATTCAGGCCAGGTTCCAGGTATTCAAACTGAAGTGGTATTCAGGCCAGATTTTCCGATGTTCAGATCTAAGAAGCTTCCGACGTTCAGATCGACGCAACTTGCGGCATTCAGGCCAGGTTTCAGGTATTCAGACTGAAGTGGTATTCAGGCAAGATTTTCTGATATTCAGATCGAAGAAGCTTCCGACGTTCAGATCGACGCAGCTTGCGGCATTCAGGCCAGGTTTCAGGTATTCAGACTGAAGTGGTATTCAGGCCAGATTTTCTGATGTTCAGATCGAAGAAGCTTCCGACGTTCAGATCGACGCAGCTTGGGCATTCAGGCCAGGTTTCAGGTATTCAGACTGAAGTGGTATTCAGGCCAGATTTTCCGATGTTCAGATCGAAGAAGCTTTCGATGTTCAGATCGACGCAACTTGCATCATTCAGGCCAGGTTTCAGGTATTCAGACTAAAGTGGTATTCAAGCCAGATTTTCCGATGTTCAGATCGAAGAAGTTTCCGACGTTCAGATCGACGCAGCTTGCGGCATTCAGGCCAGGTTTCAGGTATTCAAACCGACTCTCACCGTACCAGACGGGTTTTTTTTTTTCAAGATCACCTCTTTGCCGATTCTGACAGGCATTGTTACTTCACTTCACTTCAGTGTACATATCCAGCGGAGTTCAAATTGTTCGTTTGTTCTTGGTATTCAACCACTCTTCCCCTGATCATCTGAAAGTCGAGGTTGTTCATATCGACAGGTTCACAGTGGATTGAATAGGGGCAGCTGTAACACCTCAAAATTTGCCCTCCTCTTCTTGAGACTAGTTTGGCACATTGTATTTCATATTTTAGAGCATTAGGCATTGCATTTTGCATCTCATATAAAAATAAGAAGGTCATCCTCTGAAGTCTTTTAAAAAGATGGAGAAGCTACATGGTTCAAGCTTGAGGGTCTCTTCGAATTGATCATCAACCATCTGAGGGTTTGATTTGCATTGGGGTTTCTTGATTCTCCAAAGGTCTGTAGCATCATCTTGTTTGCAAGGATATATCATCATCATCATGGTTCTATCATCATCAAGACATTTCAAGGTCATCTATGGACCAAAAAGTCAACTATGCACTCAACTGAGGGCTATGAGGTGGGGAAATGAGTTGAGACACCTCAATCATGTTCAAAAGAGGTCCATTTATCATTCTAAACATCTATCTTGAAGATTTTGAAGTCATGGCAAAAGTTACTAAAAATGGAAAGTGACCTGTAATTTCAAGTTTCCAAAAATGGCAAGTTTCTGGTCCACATTCAACTTGACTTATCAACATCAAATAAGCTTCAAATGGATTTTTGGTGAACATGAAAGTTGTAGATCTTTGTCTCCCCTTTCCAAAAAGTCCTAATTCATGTCCATATGATGATTGGTTAAGGAGTTATGGTTGTTTGATCACAAGGTGTGCATGGAAATTCAAAATGACCTAACTTTTGATACAAAACTCCAATTTGGTCCATTCTTTTTGCAAAATACTCCTCATGACCAATACTTCTCAAAACAAGCCTTGCCATGCATGGAAAAAGTGTGTATGACCATTATTTCACATGTGTTCATTTTGGAGGGAATTTTCATAATTCAAAATAGGCTTATGATACAAGCAAAATACTATTCAAATCTTGATTATTGGTTGATTTTAAGTGAATTCAAGCCTTGCATGAGTACTGTTCACGTGTAGCATGGCCATGCTAGCTCACTTTTGCATTTTTGTAAATTGATCCAATATTCCCTAATCATGTTTAACCAATGCCTAATTTGGATTTCAGTGAGATTAGTGAACTATATAAAAGCCAAACCCTAATCCATAACTGCCATAACAGAATTTCAGATCTAGAATTTTCCATTTCCCTCCAATTTTTCTCTCACTTCGAATCCTTGATTTCTCCATACAAACACCAAAAATTCCTCAAGATTCTTGATCATCATCCTTCATTGATCAAGAACCAATCTCTGTTTTGTTCAATTGAGCCTGAATTCGAGCTGATCAAGTGCACTCTCATGGAAATGGATTTCTGAAATTGAAGTGGATCTAGGTGTTTTCAATTGATTCTTCTTGCTTAAAGCTTCAACAGAAGTATATTGGAGTAGATCTGGAGCATATGAGAGCTTGAGGATACGAGTTCAGAAGCTTCCATTTCAAGTAAGTGAAAAATCGATCATCTCTTTTTACTGTTTTCTTGTTATAGAACTGTAGATCTCACTTAGCTGAGCATGCTGATGTGTTTAGATTCGAAAATGGATGAGAAATGAGCATGTTATGTGAACTTTCAGTTTTGATTATGAAAATGTTTTTGCTCGATCTGGAAAAGTTAGGAAGAATTAGGATTAATGAACATGATATTTGGGATGTATGTTGCAAGAGCTTTCGAATGGTGTACAATTTGTTGAATTCTAGAAAATTTCATGTTGAACTCCGCCGGAGATGGCTGGAGAAGACGATCGGAGCTACAGCACCGGCGTCTGGTTCATTTTAGGGTTTACGTGATGTGGCTGCTGACTGTGTGCTCTGCGTGTATGATCCATTGGCCTTGATTGCTTTGACTGTGCCACGATAGCCTTGACTCGCTGATGTGTGCTGCCAGCGCGTTTAATGAAACGCTTCGTTTCATTTAGTTGAGTTGGACGCTGATTGTGTTGCTTGCGTGTGAGTTCCATTGGTTGCCATTGCTTTGACTTACCATGTGTATCGTTTGACTGCTTGAGTGACACGCTGAGTGTATTAGTGATGCTGTGCGTTTTGATGTTCAAATATGGACCGTCTGATTGCTTTTGCGCGCCTGATCCAATGGTTGTGATTATTCTAAGTTTAATTCAAATGTTATTTCCCTCCATATTTTCCATATTATTTCATTTATTTTTCTCATCTTAGAAAAATCATTAAAAATAGAAAAATGATCCAACTTAACTCCAATTTTTTTTCCTAGTTTTGTATGAATGTCTAGTTGTTTTTGGTATTAATTTCATGATTTGTTGATGCCTGGTTTTTTAATCGTGAATTTTTTATTGAACCTTGTGCTATTTGGATATGTTGTGTTCAATGCATTGTGAAATCCTTATCTTTGAACCAATTGATCTGATTTTTTGTGTGCTTGATGATCATACATGATGTGAATTTTTGAGCACTAGTTTGAATTTTTTCTCATATGCTATCATTGTTTTTGACACATGAAGATTTATGTAACAATTTATGTCACATTTTTGGCATTCAATTTGTGCATTTTTGTTCACCTATCATTTGGACTCTTCTAGATTTGATCTTTTTCACATTGTTTATTCATGATATGTGGAACTTGCATAAAAAATCTCAAGGCCATTAGATGCATTTCTGTTTTGATTTGGATTTTCTAATTTAGAAGTTCACTTTGTGCACATTTGCTTGCCTTTGCTTTACATTGATCATTTGAGCTATTTGCTTTTTCAATTGATGCTAGTCCTTTTGAGGACATTTTGTGACATGTTTGAATGTGCATTATGTGGAAGATTGAGTTCTGTTTTGATCATTTGATTTGGTTTTGAACTTAGTCTTTGTAATAGTGTTTTGTACATGAACTAACCTTGACTTGTGTTTCAGGTTTGGACATTTAGCATTAATGGTTGAGTTGCTCACCTTTTGAGATGCAAATTGGGTTGTGTTCTGACTTCTTTGTGTTTTGTAGGGATTTCAGTTGATGTGTTAAGCTCATTGCTTCATTTGAATGCTTGATAAGTCCTCCTAAGTGAAGAGGCAATTGACGGATAAAAGGGATCGATAGCCAATCCCCCGTTATTAAGTGAGTCGTTCATTATGCTCGCACTACGTGCTGATGCTCTTTAACATGTACCCAAGATCTTCGTCCAGAGTCTGTCAAGTGGAATAGGATTCCACTTTCTAGATCCCCACGCTTTCTTTGTTTTGAGCTCACCCCGGCCAGGGTTAAGAGCATGAGGTCTCATCCTCATTACCATCTTTGATCAGCTTCACCCTAACTCTCAATGTTAGTGTTTAAGAGCTACAGATTACCCTTGTACAGTTTGGCTTGTTTGTCGAGGTTGACATGACCCCTATTGACTAAAGCCTACCCATTGATTGGGCCTCTTGTATAGATATAGTGTGTGATGCTTGTTCATTTATGTTGGTGTGTTTATTTGCTTTCTGAGTTGACTCGCTTCCTGTGTGAGTTAGATGCATGTTAGAGACCTCAACTTAGGGATATTGATTGCATGACAACTATTAGGCTCGAGTCTTAGTCTCCCTATTAGTTTGTTGTCTCCCTGGTCTCTGGTTAGGAGAGTGTTGTACCCCTGTTAAGGGGAACTACGTCGCCCTGATTCTCATACTAGATGAGATACGTAGGCAGGAGATTGAGCGAAATCTCTCTGGGCACCTTTTTTTGTTTTTTGCGTGTGTTCACCCTTTTTCTTTTTTTTTTGATGTGTTGTCTTGTGTATGTTCACCCTCTTCTTTGTGTTGGTGTGAGTATTTGTTTGTCCAGCGTGGGCATGTGTGGTATGTTTATACCTTATGGGGTTCATCTTTGAGATTCACTTGGGGTTCATTTGTGACGGTTGTCACTCAATCGGGGTTCACTTGTGATGATGGTTATCATCTTTGGGGTTCATCTATGACGGTTGTCATTCACTTGGGGTTCATCTTTGGGGTTCATTTATGACGGTTGTCACTCACTTGGGGTTCATTCGTGACGGTTGTCACTCACTTGGGGTTCATATTGGGGTGCATCTTGGGGTTCATCTTTGGTGTTCGCTGGTTAGCGTTTGTTATTGTTGGGAGTCGGATGTAAGTCCATGTATTGGCATTCTGTTTCCTTTTGTTGGTTATTGTTGGGAGTCGAATGTAAGTTCATGTATTGGCATTCCGTTTCCTGTTTGTTTGCTATTGTTAGGAGTCGGATATAAGTCCATGTATTGGCATTCTGTTTCCTTTTGTTTGTTGTTGTTGGGAGTCAGGCGTAAGTCCATGTATTGGCATTCTGTTTCCTTTTGAGTGTTTCTTTTGATGTCTCAGCGTCCCTTTTTAGTGTCTTGTTTCGGCGTGCGTTAGCCGAGCTACGAGTGCTCTGATTCTTCTCTGGATAGAGAAGATACGTAGGCATAGGACGCGATGTCCTAGCGAGCATGCCTACCTTCCCCGAACTACGTTGACTCTGATGTTTGTTTCTGACAAACTACGTAGGCCCAGGATGCGACATCCTGCCGAGTCCATTTCCTCCGTCTTCTTTCTTCATCCACCTGTTTATTATTCCAGTTTGTGCATTTTATTTGAGCAGTTTATTAGCAACCCTTTTCTTACTCTTTGAGCTATCTTTTGAGCGTGGATCCCGTCGAGTACGACGGACGTGAGGGGTGCTAATACATTCCCCTTGCGTAACCGACTCCCGTACCTTGTAATCTCTGGTCATAAGACCATTCCTTTCCCTTTCTTAGGTTAGTCCTGCGCTCCCTTTCCGTCATAGGATGAATAGCGTCGGTGGCGGCTCTGTAAACTGTATTTTTTCCACCGGTTGTTTTTCGCGTTGCGACACCTAGTGCCCAACGTGAAAATCCTTGTTAAATTCAAAGTGCCTGACTTTGAGAAGTATAAGGGAAATACATGCCCGCTCAGCCATCTTGTGATGTATGCTCGCATGATGTCAACACATACTGATAACGACCAACTGCTGATTCACTACTTTCAGGATAGCCTGACAGATGCTGCTCTCCGGTGGTATATGGGGCTGGAGAGTGCAAGCATCCGCTCTTTCAACGATCTAGGCAAGGCCTTTGTTAAGCAGTATAAATATAATATGGATATGGCTTCAGACAGGGACCAATTGAGGGCGATGTCGCAAAAGGACAAGGAGACCTTCAAGGAGTACGCCTAGAGATGGCGAGAACTGGTAGCTCAGATAGTGCCACCCTTGGAAGAGAAGGAGATGACAAATATCTTCTTGATGACTTTGAGCTCTTTCTATTATGAAAGAATGATTGCCAGTGCTCCCTCAGACTTCACCGAAATGGTGAATATGGGGATGTGATTAGAAGAAGGGGTCTGTGAAGGACGTTTATCTAGAGATGATGGTTCCCCAGCATAGAAGTATGGAGGATTTGCTAGGAAGAAAGAGGGAGAGACTCATGTTGTGTCCTCTCATATCAAAAGAAAGCCCTCTATAAGGAGGAAGGATGTGCGTCCAGCCGTCAACCAACACCAGGTGGCTCATATAACACCTGCTTTCAGAGAAGTACATCAACAACCACAACAACAACAACATCGTCAACAACAGCAGGCCTACCAGCCTCGCATCAATAATAACACCAGCACCAACAATTACGAGAGGAAGAGGGTAACTTTTGACCCGATTCCGATGACATATGCTGAGCTTTATCCTTCCTTGATTGATAGGAAGCTGATAACTCCACGAGACCCTCCTGCTGTACCAACCAACCCTTAGTGGTGGTATAAGCCCGAGCTTCATTGTGTGTATCATTTTGGTGCTCCCAGACATGACGTGGAGAACTGTTATCCATTGAAGACCAAGGTGCAAGACCTTGTGAGAAGTGGGATATTGTTTTTTGAGGACGTAGGTCCAAATGTGAAGAAGAACCCATTGCCCGAGCATGGGAAAGCAGCTGTCAATATGGTCCAGCGATGCCCTGGAAAATACAAAGTCCTTTATGTGAATGACATAAGGCAATCCTTGGTCGAGATGCATAAGTTGTTGTGTGAACACAACCACTATGAGCATGACCATGATAGGTGCCAGGTGTGCACTATCAATGAGAGAGGATGCCGTCAGGTGAGAAAGGACATCCAAGAGATGATTGATCAAGGGATGATTGAGATACTTCAGAATCGTAATGAGGATGAAGTTGATGTTATCACTCCTGTGTTTAAAATTCCTGACCCTGTTGTCATCAAGTATGATGGCAGCAAGAAGAAAGTATCGCCAGCTCTTGTGATAAAGCCAGTGGGTCATGTCCCGTATGTATCAGACAAAGTTGTTCCTTACCGATACAATGCAATCATGCTAGAGGATGGAAAGGAGGTACCGTTGCCCTCAACTTCTATGGTGAGCATTTCAGATGTAAGTGGAGTGACCCGTAGTGGTCGTGTTTTCTCGGCTCATCCGAAATCCCATGAAGATATCATGAAGAGAACTGTTGTTAATCCTACCGGTCCCGTGGGGACTTCTTCTCCAAATAATTTTGTTCCTGTTGTTAAGGGTGTTGACCATGTTGCTGTTAAGAATAATAGTACTCCTATCTTGGTTGGCCAGTCTGGCATTGTGAAAGAGGATGGTGATGAGATGCTAAGGCTCATCAAAAGGAGTGAATATAATTTTGTTGATCAGCTGCTACAAACTCCATCAAAGATATATGTCTTATCTTTGTTGATGAATTCTGAGCCACACCGCGAAGCATTGTAGAGGGTGTTGGACATGGCATACGGGGATCACGATGTCACCATAGAGCAGTTTGATAACATTGTTGTAAATATAACCGCTTGCAACAATTTGAGCTTTTGTGATGCTGATCTTCCCGAGGAGGGAAAAGACCACAATTTGGCTTTACACATATCTATGAACTGTAAGGATGATGCTTTGTCCAATGTGTTGGTGGACACATGATCATCACTTAATGTGTTTCCAAAATCCACTCTTGCTAAGCTTTCATATCATGGGCCTCCCATGAGGCAGTGTGGAGTGGTTGTGAAGGCGTTTGATGGTCGCATAAAACTGTGATCGGAGAATTAGAACTCCCGATCAAGATTGGACCTAGTGATTTCCAGATCACTTTCCAGGTCATGGATATTCATCCGTCTTACAGTTGTTTGCTTGGCAGACCATGGATTCACGAGGCAGGCGCCGTGACATCCACCCTACACCAAAAGTTGAAGTTCGTGAAGAACAAGAAGTTGGTGGTGATAGGGGGAGAGAAGGCTCTCTTGGTCAGTGACTTATGTTCCTTCTCCTATATTGATGTTGAGGATGAGGTTGGAACTCCGTTCCAAGCCTTGTCTATTGCTTAGCCTTCAAGGAAAGGACTTTCTTCATGTTGTCTCCTATAATGACGCGAAGTTGGCCATTAAGCATGGTGCAACTACTGGTTTGGGGAGAATGATCAAGTTGGAAGATAATAAGTCTCGAGCTGGCATAGGATATTCTTCTGGTGTTTCCAATGATCGTGGGCTGTTCTAGAGTGGAGGATTCATCCACACTGTTGAAGACCAGGAAACTGCTGCCATTGTTGAAGATGATGAAGAGGAAGACCTTGGCAACTTTGTCATACCTGGCAGAATCTGCAATAATTGGGTCGTTGTTGATGTTCCAACAGTTGTCCATAAGTCAACGTAATGTGTTCATTTTGTTTAAAAACCCTTCTCCCATGCCAAAAGGAGAAGTGAAGACATTGTTGGCATAATTTGATTAATACAATGATATTCATTCAATAATCACATGTTAAATGTTTGTTTTTCAAATTATTTTTGCTTTTTGCTTTTTGCATGAAATTGGTGATCACCATAAAACCCTAAAAAAGAGAATAAAATCAATCTTCCCATCTGAATAATGATTTGCCTTTGTTGAATCCTGAAATCTCTTTTATACTCAAAATCATTATGTAGGTTAATCAAACCCATTGAACATAATGATCCAACACCATCTCCCAACTTTGAGTTCCCTGTATTTGAGGCAGAAGAAGATGATGTTGAAGAGATTCCTGATGAGATTACCCGTCTGCTTGAGCACGAGGAGAAGATCATTCAGCCGCATCTTGAGAATCTGGAAATAGTCAACTTGGGGACTGAAGACTGCAATCGTGAAATGAAGATTGAGGCACTCCTTGAAGAGTCTGTTAAGAAGGGGTTGATCGAATTGCTACGAGAATATGTTGACGTCTTTGCCTGGTCGTATGAAGACATGCCTGGTCTAGATACTGATATCGTGCAACATTTCTTGCTGTTGAAGCCTGAGTGTGTACCTGTGAAGCAGAAGCTCAGAAGAACTTATCCTGATATGGTAGTGAAGATTAAAGAAGAAGTTCAGAAGCAAATTGATGTGGGGTTTTTGGTGACTTCTACATATCCTCAATGGGTGGCCAATATTGTGCCCGTGCCTAAGAAAGATGGAAAAGTCCGAATGTGTATGGATTACCGTGACTTGAATAAAGCTAGTCCAAGAGATGATTTTCCTCTACCACACATTGATATGTTGGTAGATAATACAACTAAATTCAATGTCTTCTCATTCTTGGATGGATTTTCCGGTTATAATCAGATTAAAATGGCACCCGAGGATATGGAGAAGACAACATTCATCACACCTTAGGGAACATTCTGTTATCGAGTGATGCCCTTCGGTTTGAAGAACGCCGGAGCCACGCATCAACGAGCTATGACTACCTTGTTTCATGATATGATGCATAAGGAGATTGAGGTGTATGTCGATGATATGATTGCAAAGTCGAAATCGGAAGTTGAACATGTAGAACACTTGTTGAAGCTTTTCCAGTGTTTGAGGAAGTACAAACTCCGTCTGAATCCGAACAAGTGTACATTTGGAGTCCGTTCCGGCAAGTTATTAGGCTTTATTGTCAACGAGAGAGGTATTGAAGTTGATCCTGCCAGGGTCAAAGCAATATAAGAGATGTTGGCGCCTAAAACTGAGAAGCAAGTCCGAGGTTTTCTTGGCCGCTTGAATTACATTTTGAGATTTATATCCCACATGATTGCCACATGTGCGCCTATATTCAAGCTCCTTCGGAAAGATCAACGTCATGATTGGACCGAGGATTTCCAAAAGGCCTTTGATAGTATCAAAGAGTATTTGTCTGAGCCTCAGATTCTGTGTCCGCCCGTTGAAGGGAGACCATTGATTATGTACTTGACTGTGCTTGATGATTCCATGGGATGTGTACTGGGTCAGCAAGATGAATCAGGAAAGAAATAATATGCAATATACTACTTGAGTAAAAAGTTTACTGATTGTGAGTCTCGGTACTCAATACTTGAGAAGACTTGTTGCGCTTTGGCTTGGGCTGCTAAGCGTTTACGGCAGTATATGTTAAATCATACAACTTGGTTGATATCCAAAATGGATCCGATCAAGTATATCTTTGAGAAGCCTGCTTTAACTGGGAGGATTGCCCGTTGCGAGTATGATATTGAATATCGAGCTCAAAAAGCCATTAAATGTAGTATATTGGCTGACCATTTGACGCATCAACCGATTGAAGATTATTAGTCTGTGTTGTACGACTTCCCGGATGAAGAGATTCTGTATTTGAAGATGAAAGATGGTGATGAGCCTACTCTCGATGAAGGGCCAGAGTCTGGTTCCCGATGGGGTATGGTGTTCGATGGCACTGTTAATCGGTATGGAAATGGTATTCGGGCAGTGATTATTACTCCTCAAGGCACGCACTTTCCTTTTACAGCAAGGCTAACTTTCAAATGCACGAATAATATGGCAGAGTATGAGGCTTGTATTATGGGTTTGGAGGAATATATTGATCTTAGGATCAAAGACCTTGATGTTTATGGTGATTCATCCCTTGTTGTCAATCAGATTAAGGGTGAATGGGAGACGAATCAGCCTGGCCTCATCCCACATAGAGATTATGCGAGGAAGATTTCAACTTTATTTAATAAGGTTGACTTCCATCATATTCCTCGAGATGAGAATCGGATGGCAGATGCTCTCGCTACGCTTGCTTCAATGATTGTAGTGAAGTATTGGAATGAAGTCCCCAATATTATCGTGATGCAATTGGATAGACCAGCTCATGTGTTTGCAGTGGAGGAAGTAAAAGACGATAAGCCATGGTATTATGATATCAAGTGTTTTCTTCAGAATCAGACTTACCCGCCTGGGGCATCTATTAAAGATAAGAAGACTTTGAGGAGATTATCTGGCAGTTTCTACCTTAATGGTGATGTGCTTTACAAGAGGAATTTTGACATGTTTCTGCTTAAATGCGTAGATAGACACGAAGCAGACCTGTTGATGACTGAAGTCCATGAGGGTTCATTTGGTACTCATTCCAATGGGCATGATATGGCAAAGAAGATGTTGAGAGAAGGCTATTATTGGCTGACAATGGAGTCTGATTGCTGCAAATATGTGAAGAAATGCCACAAGTGTCAGATTTATGCGGATAAGATTCATGTTCCCCCGACACTTCTGAATGTTATTTCCTCACCATGGCCTTTCTCCATGTGGGGAATTGACATCATTGGCATGATTGAGCCAAAGGCGTCTAACGGTCACCGTTTTATTCTCGTAGCTATTGATTACTTCACCAAATGGGTAGAAGCGGCATCGTATGCGAATGTGACCAGGCAGGTGGTCTTGAAGTTTATCAAGAATCAACTCATATGCCGATATGATGTGCCAGACAAGATCATTATTGATAATGGATCTAACTTGAACAACAAGATGATGAAAGAGCTGTGTAGCGAGTTCAAGATTGCACATCATAATTCTTCTCCCTATAGACCCAAGATGAATGGGGCTGTTGAAGCTGCTAACAAGAACATCAAGAAGATTATTCAGAAAATGGTTGTTACGTACAAAGATTGGCATGAGATGCTGCTATTTGCTTTACATGGTTATCGTACATCTGTTCGCACTTCAACAGGGGCAACTCCTTTCTCTCTTGTATATGGCATGGAGGTTGTGCTCCTCGTGGAGGTTGAGATCCCATCAATGAGAGTCTTGATGGAAGCCAAGTTGACTGAAGCTGAATGGGTTCAGAGTCGTTATGACCAACTGAATTTGATTGAAGAGAAGAGATTAACTGCCATGTATCATGGTCAGCTATATCAGCAAAGGATTAAGAAAGCCTTTGATAAGAATGTCAAGCCTCGTGTGTTCCGAGAAGGTGATCTTGTGCTCAAGAAATTCTTGTCTTTCACGCCCGATTCCAGGGGCAAGTGGACTCCAAACTATGAAGGTCCATATGTTGTTAAGAGAGCCTTTTCAGGCGGTGCTTTGTTGCTTACAACTATAGATGGGGAGGATTTCACTCGTCCTGTAAATTCAGATGCAGTCAAGAAATACTTCGCCTAAAAAATAAAAGACCAGCTCGCTAAGTTGAAAACCCGAAAGGGCGGCTTAGGCAAAAATGAGCATCTCGGTGGATTGAAAACTCGAAAGGGCGGTCCAGGCAAAAGTTAGAGACATGAAAAAAAAATAAATTTATATCCCGCTGGATTGAATACCTCACCCTGGGGCAATCTAGGCAAAAATTAGGGATTTGGCAAGTAACTGCATCCTAACAAGACCTTGCTCAACAACTGTCACTTGTTAGGGATTCTCGCTCAATCGTCGTCAA
Organism: Lathyrus oleraceus; assembly: GCF_024323335.1. Taxonomy (NCBI): domain Eukaryota; kingdom Viridiplantae; phylum Streptophyta; class Magnoliopsida; order Fabales; family Fabaceae; genus Lathyrus; species Lathyrus oleraceus. Next base: position 391,958,370 of record NC_066584.1, read on the forward strand.
CCGAAGCGTCAAATACAACGAATTCAGATTTGGTGGAGAAATCGCCATTTGCGGACTACCATTCTATTAAATAAATCTGAGCCTTTATCCAATTCTTGGCACTCTTACTTGTTTCTGTTTAACAAATGTTTGCATGTTTTAATTAATAAATATCATTGTTTTAAAATAAATAAAGTTTTATAAACTGTTTTAAACAAAATGAACATTCACAATGACTGAAAAGATAGATGGAATGTCCTCAATGTTTTCCCAAGGATAGTACGATTTCCAAAAGGTAAGACATTTGTTAACATTCTGGCATGTTTATATCCTCTTCATCAGCTTTCAATTGTCTCCTCAGCAAGAAGTTATCTAGAGCAGTCGGTGAAGGGCTTGTGTCCCTTTTCATCCCCAGCATGGCACGTGTTGACGAAGGATTTGTTTCCGATCCCCTCAGCCTAGACAATTTCCTTTGAGGTTGCCTATAGCTCATCCCCTGCAGTTTTGCTCGACCCGAGTTTGATAATTTGTATCCCCTCTGGGTTTGAAGATTTCTTCTAAGTATTGAGAGGTGGTGAGGAAGATGTGTTGTTTCCTTCCCCAGCGGAGCAAATTGTTCTTTCTCCCCGTAGCAGAGATGTCTCTCCAACTGTTAGAAGAAATTGTTTCGATTGATAAGTATCTGTTTGGCGTTAGACCCCCAGTAGAGTTCCTTCTACGACAAATCTTATTGATATTCAGCCACCTGTTCCCGAGAACGGATGAGAAGTCCCCGGAGGTTGGCAGTTGTGACTCCGCCTGCCCCCAGCTGTGATTGATGTCGTCCAGTATTTGTTGCATCCTCACCAGAGCTGAGTTTTCCTGTAGGCCTTGCCCTTGTGCTGAGATGTTATGCCGGATATCCGTTCGTGACTCTTGAGCCTGTTTGTGTTAGATATGTCTGTCTGTCAGCATTAATCATACACAAATCATGCATATACAGGCATAATCATAGCATTCAGATATTCATGATGCATCCTCTGCCATATATCCTTGCTTATTATATCCTGCTATTGGTGAAATGTTCTTCCCCAAACAGATGCTAGTGTCTGATCTCTCCATATAGAGTCAGCCCCCATAGGCAGAAAGTGTCTATCTTTCCTTCTTTATTCCCCACTGAGTTATGTCCTCGTGGATGATTATTGTTTCAGTTTCCTCCCCTGGTGTGTATTGGGATGGAACTACTCCCCTGAGTTATATCCTCATCGAGTTAAGTCTTGTTTGATTGTGTCTTTCTAGTTTATTCCTAGATTGACTCCTTTCTTGTTATCCCCTGCAGTTCCCTATGGTTCAGTTGTTCAATTGCCCAGTAACCAGTAACTGTTCATCCTTTTCCCCAGCGGACTTTCTGGCTTTCTACCCAGTAACTGGTAGTTGTAAGTCCTATTTCTGTGGTTTTCTACCCAGTAACCGGTAGATGTAATCCCCTCTTTGTTAGTTATCTTTACCAAGTAAACGGTATTGACATTCCTTCGTTTTTGAGAATATCACCCAGTACTCGGTGATATATCTCTTGGATATTTGCTTTTGTCAGGAAATTTATCCCGGGCGAATCATGTTTCATTTACCCTTTGTCTGGTAATGATTGTTTCTCCTTCTGATTGGTCATCTTTTTATACCCAGCAATCGGTATCCCGATGTCTTTTCTTTTCGGTCTATTTATCCTTCATTAACCCAGTAACCGGTTGTGGATAATCTTCCATGCGAGTATGTTATCTACGTTATGACGGTAATAGATAATATATCCCATGCGCTCTTCAGTCGAAGTATTTTTTCTTCCCCATTCGAGTAGGATTCGTATTTCCTTGTGGAATCGAATGTCCATTATGTAACTCAAGTTTGCTTTTTTCAGCCCTCCTTCCGGATGATGAGTGTCTTGGATACGTTCCCAATTCACACCTGGATGGTCACCTATTATATGCCCAGTAACCGGTATCCCTGGTGATCCTTCCTTCTGCTCCCTATTATGACTTTTATCCCTTGTGGAGTTAGATTTTCCTGAGTTGAGATGTGCCTTTTGAGTCCTCCTCAGATGTTTCGGATGATTGATATCTTTCACCCTTATACCGGTCTTAGATATTCTTTCTCCCTGAGCGTGTTGTTCTCTCACCCAGTAACTGGTGTTTTGATAACATGCCTCTCTTTGAGTTTATTACCCAGTAACCGGTAATATCTCTTTGTTTCTTCCTCAACTTAATCCTTTGTGGACATCCTCGTCTGAGTCTGGATTGTTATCTGATGTATCCGTTGTGGATAGTTTTGTTGTATTGGCATATTCCCCAATACATGCATCTTTGCGTCAGCTCGAGTCTTTCCATCGATTTATTTTCGTGGAATCTCTTCGTGTCTCCCAGCAAGTTTTCAAGTCGTGACCTGCTCACGCATTTTTACCTTATTTCCCCCAGAGCCTCTATCTCCCTAGTGAGTGTGTTACTCCTATGGACCTTCAGTTTCTCCCGGTTTCTTTTCCTTTGTGGCAATTATTCACCATGAAGATTTTATTTTTGCATACATACATTTGCATCATGAGGTCTCTTAGGGACCAAAATTCGTCTCTTTGTTGTTATTTAAGCTCATTCTATCTCGTCGAGACGAAGATTTTAACCTTCATATCTTCGGCTAGAATGACCTTAAATAGGGGCATCTGTAAGACCATAATTTTGACCCTAATATCCCTCATGGCATCATGTTATTAGACAAATGCATTGCCTCAAGAATCATAACATGTTTGGTTCCTTAACCCTAGGGGTGGGACTTGTTTGAGTGTTTTGAGACCACCAAGCATGCTTGTATTTCATATTATTGCTTTTCTTATTTGATTACTAACCAAAAGCACAAAAATATGTCACTAACTCTTTTTGTTATGAAGCTCAAGTGATCATGTGCTCCACAATGCTCCTAGGAAGCTCCAAAGCCCAATGAAATGGCTATATGAAGATGAGGAAAAGCATGACAATGGTCCACAAAGTTCCTAATCATAATATATGCCAACCAAGTATCTCAATTTTCCAATTTGATCAAGACAACCCAAAGGGCTTGAAGATTGTTTCCCAAGAAAACCCTAATTTCACTGTGCTTTGACTGTGCCTTGCCCATGAAGCAACCTTAACCTCTGATCGAATTTAATCAAGGGAAGTTATTTCATTCATTATTTTATGCATATATGAGCCTATTTGAGGATCCTCAATCATTCATCATGATTAGAAGTTTGGCCTTGAGAAGTTGACCAGTCAAGTCATTTGACTAAACTAAGGATCACTGAGATACAACTTGTGATGTGTATGTCAAATGAAGATGACCCCAAGAGAAAAAAATTTCCTTAAGAACCATATGAACAACTTTCATATTCATAAAAAATCCATTTGAAACTTGGAAGGTCATCATTCATTTCAAAACATTATAGGTCATTTTGACTGAAACCCTAATTTTGGGTCAACTTCCCAAGGACCTAACTTCCATAATTTTTATGATTTTGAGGTTAGACCAAATGAATTGGAAATATTAAGATGTCTACTTAAAATGTTATGTTGTACAAAATTTCATAATCCTAAAATAAATACATGTGATAATACAAAACATTATAGGTCACTTTGAACCAAAGTCATTGAGTTTGAAAAATGCCCAACTTCAAATACCCATAACGTTTTCATGAAAAATCCAAATGATGCAAAATTTGAGTCTATATTGATCATCTTGAACATATATACAACTTTTATGTTGGAGGTTTTTCCATTTGAGGCTTGCATCATTGAAACAGAAGGGCTTGAAGAGGCTTGCTTTTGTTGAAAATTTTCAAAGGGTGACTTAGACATGTTTTGTTCCCAACCTTTCACACCCAGTTTTCACTAATTTCCAAATTCCAAATGAATTTTTTCCCAACATGACTTTTGTTCCTTATTTCAAGGGCTTTCCAACTATTACTCACATTACTTTTTTGGACTTTCCATGTGTGAGTTTCAAAGAGCTTTCTTTTTATGTCCATTTTGGCATTTCATGATATAACTTGAAGTGCAAGCTTGTGTAGTTCATTATGCACGTCCTAACTATTTCTAGTTGGTATCAACAAGGATTTGCACCCATCATTGGGCCTCACATGCGCCTGTACAGGCCCATGCAAGGAGAATTCAAATCCCATGCACACGGGGGAACCATGCCTTGCAATCCATTTCAGCTATAAATAGGTGTTCATTCTCATTCATTCAACAACGAAGTGGAGATCTGAAGTGTTGCAGAATTGAAATCCCAACCCTCATTAAAGGAATTTTCAGTTTTCTCTTTCTCTTTCAAGCTTGAAATTCAACATCATTAGTTGATTTTCAAAGCTCAATTCCTTAACCTATCATCACCATCACACTTCCAGAGCAAAAGCAGATCAAGATCTTGGAGAATTCGTGGCATTTGAAGCTTCATTTCAGAGGTAGAACCTCAAACTTTTTTTTATCTATATCTTGCAATTGAATGTGATTTTCTTTGGTTCGTGTGGTTTTCTGAAGTCCTCTCACTTGAGGCAGGCCAGTGGTGGTCTCAATTGTCCAAATCGTGCCATTCCAGTTGACACACCATGATTTTCAAGCTCAGATTTCTCTCTAAATAGGAATGGTGAGGATGATCCATGGTTACAGTGGTGATATACATCACCTAAGCTTCATTTTGATGTCCTTACATTTCATTTTCATTACAATTTATTTTCCTGCGCGTGGTGGTCGAAGATTGTTGGATCGCCGGAGAAGAAGGTGTTTTCCACCACCTGTACCACGTGTACATCTTCAGAACCATTGGATCATGCTTCCACGTTATAATCCTGGCCATTCCTTGTGTTTACTTATTTTAAATCATTGTGTTGCGCGCTTGACTCAAGTGTACAATGCATCCGCGCCTCTGAGCCATGGGATCCATGCCACGTCAATTAATGTATTGATCTGATGGCTGCGCTTTTTTCCTATTTTCCTATTTTCTTTTAATTTCAGTTAATTCCTTTTATTTTCAAAAATTCATAAATATTTCATTTGAAGTCACAAAAATATGAGACCAATGCCAAAATATTTCTTGGAAAATCTAGTTTCCTATTTTGATTTTTAATTATTTTTGAGACTTCATTTAATATTTTTGTGAATTATTTGATTTTTAATAGTTTTAATTCATTTTTAATTACTTTTTGATATTTGAAAAATCCAAAAATATTTTCCTAACACCTATGGATCATGATAAACCAATGAAAAATAGTCCCATCAATTTCTTATTTGATTTGAGATTTTAATTCATATTGTGTTATTTTCCATTATTTTTAATTGTTTTTAAATAGTTTCTGATTTCAAAAATTATTGAGAAAATTTGTCAAAGTTTGTTTGACCATGTTAGACCTATGAGAATTTAATTGGACTTGTTGAAGTTGATTTGAATTAAATTTGAGGTTTGACCATATTTTGTTTATTTTATTTTGCATTTATTTTTAATTCAAAAAATACAAAAAATGTATGGTTGACTTATTGACTTGTAATCTTCATTTCTTTTCTGTTTAGCATTGATTGATGATGATTTGATTCACATTTGATCATTTGAACTTGATACTTGAATTATCTTTCCATCCATTTCATCTTCATCCCTTTCTTTTCATCATTTGGCCAATGAGTTAATGTCTTATGGTTGGTCTTGACAAATGAGAGGTTTAACCTTCTTTGATCCAAACCAAACTCAACTTGATCCAAGATCAAGTGAGTTGCTTTGTGTCCAAGACATGTTGCTTCTTGGTCAAGCAAAAAACCTAAAGTCCATACAAGGCCCTTCCCCTTCTATTTTGGCATGACAAGTTTGTGGAGCTTGGCTTACTAGTCATGATCTCTAACTTGTGTTTATTTGCCTATAGTTTTATTGACCGGCCTCAGATAGGTGTGACTACGACATTAGTCCACTTACGATTGTTTAACATAGCGCTACATTGTCTTATGACAAACTAACATAACCACGTTAATTACTAACTTTAATTTGAGCATTTAATTTCTTGCAATTTACTTTTAATGCCATTTACTTCTTGCTCATTTATTCATATTGCTTTTAATTTTGCTCACTTGAGCCCATATTTTATGTTTATGTCATTTTTCTTTTGCTCATTTGAGCTCATTATTGTATATTAATATATTGTTGTCTTGTGTTGGTTTTGCCTTTGTTTTGTGTGGACCTAATGCAAAAGGGAGAAAGGACTTAGAATTAGGACATACCCATGCTTAAAGGAGTTCAAGAGAAACTATGCCTCATGCCATTAGAATGCTAAATTTGTGGAAGAGCAACTAGACCTCATGCCTTTAGAATGCTAAATTTCAAAGTTGACTTCAAAGGACTTCATTTCCAAAACTTATTCTTTGTCCATTCCCCTTATTATGTTGTGAACTTTTTGATGTTTGCTCTTGTGTGATAGAGATTCCATCTTGAGATAGTAAAGAGGACCATTGTCATGAGTAGCCAAGTTAAGAGAAGGAGCATCTAAATTGTTTGATTGCATGATTGTGTGCTAAGTCCAAAGGAAAGGAGCATCTTGAATCATCTCTATGATTTCAAGAAAAGGAACTCCAAGGGTTTTATCTTCTCTCTTCTCTTTGTATGCTTTAGGACTAGCCCTTCTCTTCTTCTCCTCACTCTAACCCAAGCCAAAAATCTTTTCTTCAAACTTTGACTCTTTTTCAAATTAGAAATCTAGGCCTTATGCCTTTGACTTTTCAAAACTATTTTCATTAATACTCATTGTGAATGAATCTTAACCCTACTTTGACTTCATTTTGTAAATAAATTTAACTTGTAAATACAACTCACTTCAAGTTGTTTTTGTGGTTCCAATGGCCACCTTATTAAAACATTTTCATAAACATTAGTCATAGGTTTGAGTTATCATAGTGGTTGATGTAAATCTCACCTCATCCTTAGTGATTGGATTATAAGTCTTCCATACTTATTATAGGGTTAACCCCTCACTAGTATGTTGAAGCCTTCCTCACATGGTGGATTGTTGGTTTAGGTTGAGTTTTCTCCCTTTGATAACAAAAGACCTTAAGACTTTTGATCAAATCAATTCACCAATCTTTGTGATTTTTACCCCGAACTACGAGGTTTTGATCCTATCTTTGTGATGGTACGTAGGCAATGGGTTCATCCATTCAAACAACCAAATTTGTAAATATAATCTATTCCCTTCTCATCCCTCCAATCTTTTGCACATATTTTCATAAATACCGACCTACAACACATATTTGCAAAAAGGGTTCCCTTAGAGTACTAAGGATGTCTTAGGTGCGTAAAACCTTCCCATTTCATAACCAACCCCCTTACCTAGATCTCTGACATTTTTATTAGTTTTTTATTTTAAAAACTTCTTACTTGGCTTTTGTTCGCTTTTTAGCCTTTCCTTTGGACAAATAAAAGTGCGGTGGCGACTCGAATTGTATGTTTACTTTTGGTTTAGTCAATAAACCTAAAGGTAACGAAAACCCGGCTACAGTATGCCTCAACCTTCTGGTGCTTAGAAGAAGATTGTTGATTAACTAGTTCTTGAGAAGGCTCAGAGGAAGACATCCTTTGAGTCTGAGATTCGATACATCCTAAGGAAGTATGCACCCACAACCAAATCATCTGATGCAATTGTTAGGGGTCGTTAGGATGATAGTTTCCTTTTCTCTTGTATATTTATTTTGGTTTCTGAAATTGTACTCGCTGTAATCCTTCCAAATTTTATGAATAAAAAGAGATTTTATGGTCAATCAAATTGTTATTATTGTTACTATTTAAATATATATTTGAAAAGTGGACTTCATATGTTCCTTGGAATTAAACAAATAAAAAACATTGCATTTCATGCATCATTTGCATAATAGGTTTTCTTCCGCTAGATGTCTTATTAGTTCTTCTTTTGTGCATCAGCCAAGCTGACTCACCGTTACAATACTCGCGTTAATCAACTGAAGATCATGGAGCATCTAGAGCAAGAGAATTGAGAGCTAAACGATAAGATCGCCAGATTAACGGTTCTGATGGAATTTGTGATCGCTACCCAAAATTAGTCATCACCAACTCCTGCAACTCCTCCCCAGAGGACTGTCATTTCTGAGGTTGCTAGCTTAACCGTTCCTGTTGATGCTTCCAGTCAATCCATTCCTTCTATGCCTGTTGGGTTCCCTTGGGGAATGCATTCAAAAAATAATGATAGAAGGGTATGCGCCCACATTTGTTTCTCTACCGGCATCTAGCCCGATCATGTCAGTGCCACCTGCGGTTGTTCACATTTATCCTCGTGTTGAGGACACTATCTACCATTTTGAGCCGTATGAGGGCCCAAATGTATATGAGAATATGGATGAGATGAAAGATCAATTCCTCGAGCTACATAAAGAGTTAAAGGTTTTGAGAGGGAAATATTTGTTTGGGAAGAGTGTTGTTGAACTCTGCTTGGTCCCTAATGTTAAGATCCTGATGAAATTCAAGGTCCTCGACTTTGAAAAGTACAAAGGGAATACTTGCCCGCTAAGCCATCTTGTGATGTACGCCAGAAAGATGTCTACTCAGACTGATAATTATCAGTTGTTTATTCACTATTTCCAAGATAGTTTAACTGTGGCTGCCTTGAGGTGGTAGATGGGTCTGGACAGTGCAAGTATTCGTACTTTCAATGACTTAGGTGAGGTCTTTGTCAAGCAGTATAAGTACACGTGGATATGGCACTAGATAGAGAATAATTGAGGTATATGTATCAGAAAGATAAGGAGATATTTAAAGAGTATGCCCAGAGATGGAGGGAGCTGGTTGCCCAGATAAGTCCACCTCTTGAAGAGAAAGAAATGACGAAGGTCTTCTAGAAGACACTGAGTTTGTTTTATTACGAAGGTATGATTGCAAGTTCCCCCAATGATTTTACCAAAATGGTAAACATGGGGATGAGGCTAGAAGAAGGAGTCCGTGAAGGACGTTTGTCTAAAGAAGAAACATCATCCAACAAGAAGTATGGTGGGAGTTTCTCCCAGAAGAGGGAAGGAGAAACTAATTCAGATCAGTGGGGAGGCAGAGGAGGCCTCATGTCAGAAAGAGTTCTCAACCCCGTCAACATCAACATCAAGTTTCCTCAGTAATTTCGGTTTTTTCCAACAACAATAATCAACCAGTTCCAATCCAGCAACAACAACATCAGCAACAACTGCAACAAAGAACCAACTACAACAACAATAATCATCAACAAAAATTTGAGAGGAAGAATGTCTCTTTTGACCCTATTCCAATGACTTATGCAGAATTGTACTCGTCATTGGTCCTCAAAAATCTCATTCAGCCAAGAAATCCTCTGTAAATTCCTGAGCCACTACCATGGTGGTTCAAACTCGACCTTCACTGTGCTTTTCACTAGGGAGCCCCTGACCATGATATAGAGAACTGCTATCCATTAAAGTATGAAGTTCAAAAGCTTATAAAAAGTGGTATGGTGTCCTTTGAGGAAAGAGCGCCAAACGTAAAAGCCAATTCGTTGCCTGCTCATGGTAACGCTTCTGTCAACATGGTAGATGGTTGTCCTGGTGAGTTCAAGATTTATGATGTCCACTATATCAGAAGATCCTTAGTGGCAATGCATAAAGATATTTGTCAGTGAATGTGAGCATGACCATGACGGTTGTGTAATTTGTAGTGTGAACCCTCGTGGATGTGTTATTGTCAAGATGGATATTCAAAGGCTGATGGATGAAGGACTTATCCAGATTTTCCAATCTCGTCATTTGGGGGATGATATAAATGTAATTGTGCTAGTGTTCAAGACCCCTGAGCGGGTAGTTATTCAATTTAATAGTAGCAACAACAATAATGTCAATAGATCGGTATCGCCGTTGGTCATACGGTTAGCAGGCCCTGTCCCATATGCATCCGATAAAGCTATGCCATATCAATATAATGCCACTATGCTTGAGAATGGTCAAGAGGTTCCGCTACCAGTTGCAAAATCAGTGGTAAATATTGCAAATATTGTGAAGGTGACCCGTAGCAGTCATGTGTTCGGTCCGGTATTTCCAAAAGAAGTAGAAGATGTTTCCGCAAGAAAGAAGGCATAGATTCCAGTAACGAATATGGTTAGTGCTCCAACATGTCAGTTTGGTGAGTCCAAAAGTTAAAGTCTAACGATGATGATGAGGTGCTAAAGTTGATGAAAATACGTCAATTCAATGTTATGGAGCAGCTGCTCCAAACTCCATCAAAGATCTTCGTGCTGCCATTACTGATGAATTCCGAAGCGCACAGAGAAGCATTGCAAAAAGTATTGGAACATGCTTATGTTGAGCATGATGTGACCGTGGATCAGTTTGACCACATAGTTTCCAACATTACTTCTTGTAATAATTTGAGTTTTTGCGATGAAGAGCTTCTTGAAGAAGGTAGAAATCACAATTTAGCGTTACACATTTCTATGAATTGCAAGGAGGACGCTTTGTCCAACGTGTTGGTTGATATTGGGTCATCTTTGAATGTGATTCCAAAATCAACTTTGTTAAGACTCTCTTATCAAGGCGCCCCAATGAGATACAACAGCGTAATTGTCAAAGCGTTCGGCGGTTCTCGTACAATTGTCATTGCTGAAGTAGACCTTCCAGTAAAGATATGTCCGAGTGATTTCCAAATTACTTTCTAGGTAATAGATATCCACCCGGCCTATAGTAGCTTGTTAGGAAGGGCATGTATTCATGAAGCTGGAGCAGTGACATCTACTCTACACCAAAAGATGAAATTTGTGAAGAACGGGAAGCTTGTCATTGTTGGTGGAGAGAAGGCATTATTGCTGAGACATTTGTCATCCTTCACGTACGTTGATGTTGAATCGGAGGATGGAAGGCCATTCCAAGCCTTGTCTATTGCTGATGAATTGAAGAAAACTGGGGCACCCATGTCTTCTTTGAAAGATGTACAAGAGGCTATTGAGGTTGGCAATATTGACAAGTGGGGTCATGTTGTGGAGATCGCTGAGAACAAGAATAGAGCCGGATTGGGATTTCAACCAGGGCCGTTCAATGCCAAAGCCAAAGTTATGTAACCAATTTTTCGCAGTGGAGCCCTCATTCATGTGAATGATCAACACTCAACTGCCATTATTAAAGATAGTGGCGATGAAGCCGAAGCTTGCGCCAACTTTGTGACGCATGGCCATACTTGCAACAATTGGGTTGCTGTTGATGTTCCTACAATCATTCACCGTTATAAGTAATTTGTTTTATTATTTTAAGAAAAATCCTTCTCCTATGCCTAAGGGAGAAGTGAACATTGTTGAGCATTTATATTATTATCATAAATAAAATACAATTTTATTCATCCACATCTATGATGTTTTATTTTTACTTTTTTCTTTTTCTGAAAATGGTAATCACAAAAAACATAAATAATTAATAATCTTCCATCTGCATAATATTTGTTCACACTCCATTCCTCTAAAGTCAGAATATCAAATCATTATGCAGGTTGGTTCTCAAACCCATTGAATACAATGATCCTACTCCCCCTCTAAACTTTTATTTCCCCGTGTTTGAAGCTGCAGTAGAGAATGATGATGAAGAAGTATCTGATAAATTATCTCATTTACTTGAGCACGAGGAAAAAGCCATTCATCCATTTGAAGATCAGGTTGAATTAGTCAACTTGGGGTCTGAGGATGATGTGAGGGAAGTCAAAATTGGGTCTTAATTGTGTCCAGAAGCTAAGAAGGGGTTGATTGATCTTCTTCGAGAGTATTCTGATGCGTTCACTTGGTCCTATCAAGACATGCCTGGTTTGGATTCTGAGATTGTGGAGCATAGATTATCATTGAAGCAAGAATGTCCGCCGGTCAAGCAAAAGTTGAGGAGAAGTCATCCTGATATGGAAGTAAAGATCAAAGAGGAAGTGCAAAAGCAGATTGATGTTGGTTTTCTCGTAACCTCCGAGTATCCGCAGTGAATGGCCAATATTGTGCCTGTGCCGAAGAAAGATGGAAAAGTCCGCATGTGTCTTGATTATAGAGATTTGAACAAATCTAGTCCGAAAGATGATTTTCCTCTGCCATACATTGATATGTTGGTAGACAATACAACTAAATTCACAGTCTTTTCATTTATGGATGGATTTTCCGGTTATAATCAAATCAAGATGGCACCTAAAGATATGGAGAAGACCACATTCGTTACACCATGGGGAACTGTAAGACCCCAATTTTGACCCTAAGATCCCTCATGCAATTTCATCATAAGCACTAGCATGGGATCATACATTGGCATCTCCCTACCCCTATCTCATTGGGTTTATTTTGGGAGAGATCACCAAGAACCATGTAATTGTATCATACTTGTATATTATCATTTTACTAACCAAAATACCAAAAATATGTCTTTGCATTTGCCTAACTCTTTTGTAGGTAGGGCATGATCACATTGATTTATCAAGTTCATATTTAGGGTTTGAAACCCTCATGGCAAAAGGCACAACCATGAATTTGATCTAATAATGGTTATAAGCATAATATATGAGTCCCAATGATTGCTACATGTTATATTGATCAAGTTTTCTTCAAGAGTTTGAAGGTTATTTGCCTTGGAAACCCTAGTTTGATTGGGTATCTTGAGTAACTTCTCCAACAAGCCATCTCACCAATTGATCAAATTTCTCAAGGGAAACTTCAAAATTCATCATCTTATGCATATATGATCTACCATGAGCCAAGAAAGTCAAGAGAATTGAACGTTAGCAAGTTGGTTGATGGTGGTTGGCCAGATGAATTCATCTGATCAAAACTGAGTCCCCCTAGGCCCTATCTCCTACAATTTTCACCATATGAAAATGATTCCAAGAGAAAAGTTACTCTAAATGAAATTAAAAACAATTTTAATGTTGAGACCTAGAGCTAGTTTTTCTTGGGAAATCATTTTCTATGTTGAAACATTATAGGTCATTTTGTCTAAACCCTAATTTGAAAGTTAACTTCCCAAGGCCATAATTTGCTCAATTTTTATGAGATTAAAGATTTCCAAGTTTCACAATCAAATTCAAGATGTATACTTCATTTTTTATGTTTGGAGTGAGAGCTAATTCAACATTTATGAGCATGTGATATGAGGATACATTATAGGTCATTTTTTACCTATACCATTGAACAAGTGATTTTTCCAAACTTCAAAAATGCATAACTCTATCATTCTAAATCCAAATGACATGAAATTAGTGACCATTTTGAAGGTCTTTGAAATAGATACAACTTTGATCAAGACACTTTTCTAATTTGAAGCTCACATAAAAAGTTAAGCAAGGTGGAACATTGAGATATATGGCTTGACACTTAGAAAAATTTTCAACATATTGAAATTTACAAACTTCCACCTCAAAATTCACCATTATCAAAGCTCCAAATGGAAAAGTGTTAAACATCAAACTTGTTCCCCTTGATCTAAGCTTTCCAAAGAACCTAATTTCATGCATTTTGCATGAAGTTTGCTAGGTCTGCGCATGGCTTTAACAGAGATGCACCATTGGAGGAAATCAAATGTCCAAAACTCCATTTCATATTGCCTTGCCAATCAAGCATCATTTGAACTTCAGTACAATTGCAATTGGATCAAAATGGATTGCTTCATGGGCCTGTACACGCCCATGCAAGCTTGTGCATCACATTGCGAAATTTAGCAAATTTTCAAGTGTGCAATTATCAATCCCAAATGTTATAAATACATGGCCTCTGAGCTCATTTCAAACACACCTTGCGCGCCAGCTTTGCCCCCCAATTGAAACCCTTTCATTCTAAAGGAAAACTTGATAATTTTCAATCTGAAAATTGAGTTTGAATCTCAATTGTTTGGAGATTCAAGAACTCCAGGATCCAAAGCCTTGCACCATTGCTAACCACTCCCTACAAGCTTCTCAAGTGTGATCAGATCGTGTTTGAAGCAAGCAACCTCAAGTTTTGCACAACATTGAAGGTAATTTTCAGAAAACTCCATCTCTTCGATTCTCACTCAATTCGCATCAATTCTCTTGGATCTCTGGTTGTCTGAAGTCCTACCAATGTAGGCAAGAAGATTGAGTTTCTTAGAGGTCAAATCGAAGCAACTCAGTTGACACACCTCAAAATTCAACTCCTCATATCTTTCTATATATGTGGAGTTAGTTAAAATTGAGGTCAGATTTGTGCTCTACGCCATTTTTTCTTTCAGATCATGTCCTCCTTTTTTATTTTGGTGATGGTTGAGAGTGGACCAGTCTGGTGAGGTCCACCGGAGAAGAAGACCGGAGCTCTGACTTCGGCGGTGTGTTGGCACGTCTCCCAACCACATGATCCTTTCAAAATGTTTTAATCCTGAGTGCCCGTTGTGATTACCCTTGGTACAGCGCGCTGACTCGTGTGTTTGGTGGAACGCGCATTCTAAACCACTTGATTTGCCACCTCAATTAATGAGGGAGATCAAGTGGTCCACGTTTTTTTGATTTTTTTATTTTTATTTATATTTCTTTGATTTTCATTAATTCATATTAATTTTAATATTGATCCAAAAAATATGAGAGTTTCACCAAAAAATTTCAAATAATTTCCTCTTTCATATTTTGAATTAAAATTATTTTTTGGATCATCATTAATATTTTTCATGATTTAATTGTTTTTATGAATATTTTTAATTGTTTAAAAATACTTTTAAGTCTTTAAAAATTCTGAAAATTTTTCTCCAAGGTCCTTTGACCTTGTTTGACCTATGATAAATCTCATGGCCATTTCTTTGGTGTTTTAATGAGGTTTTAGGAATTTGACAAACCATATTTAATTTAAATGCCTTATTTTAGTATTTTTAATTTGAATAAATGCCAAATAATTGTGTTGACCTATTGTGATGATTTGTGTAAGTTTGACTCATGTTGTTGGGTCTTGGTCAAGGTTGATTTGACTTTGTTAAGTTAATATCATTGGATTTAGGGGATTGATGAAATGTACATTCCATCTCCCAAAATGAATGAATGATATTAATTTGGTAAAAGTCCTCCTTTGACCAATTTGAGTTTTCACCCATTCCCTCCCCTCTTCATCTCATTCCCCTTCTTTATGAATTCGTCTCATTTGGTCTATGATATCTCTAAGTCCTAAGGCTAGTTGATTGCAAAATCAACATAAGTATGGATGAGATTAGGCCACTTCTTTTGCATATTCTTTTTGTGTGTAGTGTGTTTCATGAGCATAGTCTATTATACCATGTCTCTAACACGCATTAACACCAAAATTCTATTGCCCGACCTCAAATAGTTGTGACTTCTACATAAGTCCAATTACGATTGCTTAACATAGCTCTAAATTTGTGACACAAAAGGCATAAGCATTCTAGTTAGTGAGATTGTAAGTCTCCCCTATTTCATGGTATTGTGTGGAAACTTGGCATTTTTCCTTCCTTTGGAAGATGTCTTGGCTCAAGGATCCATGCTTGTGATAAGTGGGTTGAGTGTTCTCCAAAGAATGACTTAAAATGAAAAGCAAAAGTAAAAAAATACTAACTTCTAACTCATTAACAAATACCATTTAATTTCAAGTCCTTTATTTTAATGCACTTTAACTTTTAAGTTCTATTCATTTGCCATTATTCATACCATTCTAATTGTTCATGTTAATGTCATTTCCCTTTGTCCATTTGGACCATATTGTGTGATATATCTTGCTTGTGTATATTTTTTTTGTTTGTCTCGTCTTGGACCATTAATGTATATATGGACAACTAATGTATATAATAAGAACAAAAATCCTAAAAAACTTTTGTGTGGACTGTTGACTTGATCTTGGACAAATTGGACTTAGAGTTTAGACAACCTCCCTATGCTAAATGACTTGGCCAATGCCAACTTTTGTGAAACCAAATGATTGCAATTTGAAACTTCATTTGATACATCAATCAAGATCCTTTTGAGTTCATCTGCAACATGATCATTGTGAAGCTGTTATTTTGAACCCGTGACTTATGGTATTCATCTGTTACATGGGCTTAATCTGAAGAAGATCATGGAATGGCTAAGCTTGGATATGGCTATTTTTATTTGATGCCTTTCTCTTCAAGTTGATATTGTATGCATTGTTTGTTGCTTGATTCTAATATCCAAGGGAATTTTGGGTTTCTATATGGAATTCTTGCCTATTGGATTGCTACCCATCAGTCAGATCTTTTCAACTCTTAACTTTTAATTTTGTGCATAGGATTTCTCCTTTTAAAAATCTTCTTTGTTTGAAGTAATTTTGTTCTAAACCTTGACCACTTTGCAAACTAGAAACTTTGGCCTTATGCCATTGCATTTTCAAACTTCTTTTCTTAATCAAACTTGTAAATAGACTTAACTATACTTGACATAAACTTTCAAAAGCCAAAAAGAACTAACCCATTCAAACCATTTTCAGGCCTTTGTGCCTTTCAAACTTAATTTTGTTAAAAGCAATTCATCCCCTTTGAAATTTGTATCACAAACTACGAGGTTTTGATCCCTCATTTTTTATGTTGGTACGTAGGCACAAGTCCGAAGGTCTTGTCAAACACAAAAATATAATTAATGAATTCTTTTCTCATCCCCTAACTCTATTTGTTGGAAAACATCACTTTGTAAAAAATACATATGCACACAAAAAAGGGCTCCCTAGGAGTACCTAGGACACTTTGGGTGCTAACATCTTCCCTCTGTGTAGCCAACCCCCTTACCTGTAATCTTTGACATTTTATTAGTTTTGATTTGAAAACTTCTTACTTTTGGGTTTTGTTCGTACTTTTTCCTTTTTCCCTTGGAAACAATAAAAGCGCGGTGGCGACTCTTGTTATTCGATGTCTAGCTTATCCATAGCTTGATGATCATGAATTTACCGCTACAGAAATTAAGTGACGACTCTGCTGGGGAGTAGTCTCCAGTGGGTTTAGCCTACTTTTTTGTGTGTATGTAATTGTATATATGTGATTTATGTATATTTATGTGATATAATCTGCTTGTTATGCTTGGTGATCTCTGAGTGGTGACATAAGTTCTAACCCGAACTTGAGTGCAATTAGGATAGGAGAATGGTATAGTCATGTTCGACTTCTGTGGAGTAGTCCTTAACAAGTTGGCTTGAGATCCATCTGCTTAGTGGAAACCCTTTTGGATTTGGAAATGTCACACAAGTATTTGTGGTTAGGCATTACTATCTCTAATATGGGTCCGAGAAGCTGAGGACCGTAGAACATTTACACCCTCTTGGCCTATTTAGGATGTAGTGCGGAGACTGTTCAAGTGTAGACTTGATAACAGTTGTTACGTGATACTACACTCAGACGAGTTTCTCTTGAGAATATTATGGGTCGATGAGTCAGTCATCTTAACCTATAATATCTGATAGATGGAATTAAGACTCTGGTAACTTTTTAGAACATGATCTACAGGTTTTTATCCTTAGTTCACTCCTTTGGGATGGTTCTTACCCAAACTCGATGCTCATGACTTACAATAAACCCTTTATTCTTGGTTGATCCAATCAAGTCTTGTCAATATCAATGGAAGTTGGGTGTTGATAAGGTGTAAACCATAATCCACCAAAATGGATGATTGATCTTGACAATGACTTGATTCATCCCTTGACCTT
Organism: Lathyrus oleraceus; assembly: GCF_024323335.1. NCBI lineage: Eukaryota > Viridiplantae > Streptophyta > Magnoliopsida > Fabales > Fabaceae > Lathyrus > Lathyrus oleraceus. The sequence continues at coordinate 391,975,990 of NC_066584.1, forward strand.
TGCTTGTTGCCTTGTGTGTGATACATTATTTGTGATTGTTGCATTCATGCATTCATGCGCATCATAACATTCATCACACAAAAATTTCGAGGAACTGAGGTATTATTTGCAAATATTTGAAGACCATGGATTATGGACGAAGGAACACTAAGAAGTACAGTTTCAGATGTCCCGACTTGAAAGAGTTAAGGAAGCTAGCATCTTTTGTATTAGATCCCTTGGACTTCAAACAACGCCATGGGAAGCTTCTGTCTATCTTGTTTGCTGATGTGGTTGAAGGACTTTTGAGTGTATTAGTGCAGTTCTATGATCCTCTCTACCGCTGTTTCACTTTCCCATATTTTCAGCTTCTGCCTACATTGGAGGAGTATTCTCATCTCTTGGGGATACCTGTTTCTAGTAGAGTATTGTAAGACCCTAATTTTGACCCTAAGATCCCTCATGGCATCATGTTATTGCACAAGTACATTGCCTCAAGGATCATAGCATGTTTGGCACCTTAACCCTAGGGTTGGAACTTGTGTGAGTGTTTTGAGACCACCAAGCATGCTTGTACTGTATATTATTTCTTTTCTTATTTTTTTTACTAACCAAAAGCATAAAAATATGTCACTAACTCTTTTGTTTTGAAGCTCAAGTGATCATGTGCCACAATGCTCCTAGGAGGCTCCTAAGCTCAATGAAATGGCTAGATGAAGATGAGAACAAGCATGAAAATGGTCCACAAAGTTCCTAATCATCATATATGTCTCACAAGTATCTCAATTTTCCAATCTGATCAAGATAACCCAAAGGGCTTGATGGTTGTTTCCCAAGGAAACCCTAATTCAACTATGCCTTGATTGTGCCTTGCTCATGATGCAATCTCAACCTATGATCAAATTTAATCAAGGGAAGTTCTTTAATTTATTATTTTATGAATATATGAGCCTATTTGAGGATCCTCAATCATTCATTCATCAAGATTGGAAGTTTGGCCTTGAAAAGTTGACCAGTCAAGTCATCTGACTAAGCTGAGCACCATTGAGATTTAACTTTTGATGTGTTTGTCAAATGAAGATGACCCCAAGATAAACAATGTTCTTAAGAACCATATGAACAACTTTAATGTTCATCAAAAATAAATTTGGAACTTGGAAGTTCATCATTCATTTCAAAACATTATAGGTCATTTTGACTGAAACCCTAATTTTGGGTCAACTTCCCAAGGACCTAACTTCCTTAATTTTTATGGTTTTGAGGTGAGACCAAATGAATTGGAGAGCTTAATATGTCTACTTCAAATGATATGTTGTACAAAATTTCATAATCCTAAAAGAAATACATGTGATAATACAAAACATTATAGGTCACCTTGGACCTAAGTCATTGAATTTGAAAAGTGCCCAACTTCAAATGCCTATAACCTTTTCATGAAAAATCCAAATGATGCAATCTGTGAGTCTAAATTGATCATATTGAAAATATCTACAACTTTGATGTTGGAGGTTTTTCCATTTGAAGCTTGCATCGTGGAAACGGAGGGGCTTGAAGAGGCTTGCTTTTGGTGAAAAGTTTCAAAGGGGTGACTTAGACATGTTTTGTGCCCAAACTTTCACAGCCAGTTTTCACTAATTTCCAAATGCCAAATGAATTTTTGTCCAACATGACTTTTGTTACTTATTTCAAGGCTTTCCAACCATTACTCACATTACTTTTTTGGACTTTCCATGTGTGAGTTTCGAAGAGCTTTCTCTTTATGTTCATTTTTGCATTTCATGTTGAAACTTCATGTGCAAGCCAATTCCACTTCAGTTACACGTCCAATTCAATTGCAGTTGATCTCAGCATGGTTTATCACCCATCATTAGGCCTTACATGCGCCTGTACAGGCCCATGCAAGGAAGATTCAAATCCCATGCACACGAGGGAACCATGCTTTACAACCCTCTTCAGCTATAAATAAGAGCTCAATCTCATTCATTTCACAACCAAGTGGAGACTTGAAGTGCTGCAGAATTGAAATCCCAACCCTCACCAAAGGATTTTTTTCAGATTTTTCTCTCTTTTTCAAGCTTGAAATTCAACATCATTAGTTGACTTTCAAAGCTCAATTCCTTAACCTATCATCTCCATCACACTTCCAGAGCAAAAGCAGATTAAGATCTTAAAGAATTCGTGGCCTTAGAAGCTCCATTCCAGAGGTAGAACCTCAAACTTTTTGGATCTAGATCTTGCAATTCAATGTGATTTTCTTTGGTTTATGTGGTTTTCTGAAGTCCTCACACTTGAGGTAGGCCTGTGGTGGTCTCAATTGTTCATTTCGTGCATTTCCAGTTGACATACCATGATCTTCCATCTCACATTTCTCTCTAAATAGGAAGAGTGAGGATGATCCATGGATACAGTGGTGATGTACATCACCTGAGCTTCATTTTGATGTCCTTACTTTTTATTTTCATTACAAATTTTTCCCTGCGCGTGGTGGCCAGAATCTAGTATCTCACCGGAGAAGATGGTGGTTTCCACCACCATCCCCACGTGTTTGCTTCCCAGTCTTTAGATCGTGTCTCAACGTTATAATCTTGACCATCCAATGTGATTACTTGATTTAATGTCATATGCAGCGCGTTTGACTTGGTCACACCATGCGCCTTCAGATCTGGACAGTCCATTGATGCCACGTCAATTAATGAGGTGCATCACGCGACTGTGGTTTTTTCCATTTAATTAATTTTCTTTTAATTTCAGTTCATTCCTTTTATTTTCAAAAATTCATAGAAAATTTATTTGAAGTCACAAAAAAATGAGACCAATTCCAAAAAAATTCTTGAAAAATCTAGTTTCCTATTTTGATTTTTAATTATTTTTGTGACTTCATTTAATATTTTTTGTGAATTATTTGATTTTTAATAGTTTTAATTCATTTTTAATTACTTTATGATATTTGAAAAATCCAAAAATATTTTCCTAACACCTATGGATCATGATAAGTCAATGAAAAATAGTCTCATCAATTTCTTATTTGATTTGAGATTTTAATTCATATTGTGTTATTTTCCCTTATTTTTAATTGTTTTAAATAGTTTCTGATTTTTAAAATTGTTGAGAAAATTAGTCAAAGTTTATTTGACCATGTTGGACCTATGAAAACTTAATTGGACTTGTTGAAGTTGATTTGAATTAAATTTGAGGTTTAACCATATTTTGTTTATTTTATTTTGCATTTATTTTTAATTCAAAAATTACCAAAAAATTATGGATGACTTTTTGACTTGTAATCTTCATTTCTTTTTTGTTTAGCCTTGATTGATGATGACTTGGTTCACATTTGATCAATGGAGTTTGATACTTGAATTCTCTTTCCCTCCATTTCATCTTCATCCCATTCTTTTCATAATTTGGCCAATGAGTTAATGTCTTATGGTTGGTCTTGACAAATGAGGGGTTTAACCTTCTTTGATCTAAACCAAACTCAACTTGATCCAAGATCAAGTGATTTGTTTTGTGTCTAAGATAGGTTGCTTCTTGGTCAAGCAACAAACCTAAAGTCCATACAAGGCCCTTCCCTTTTTGTTTTGGCATGGCAAGTTTATAGAGCTTGGCTTACTAGTCAAGACCTCTAACTTGTTTTTATTTGCCTATAGTTTTATTGACCGGCCTCAGATAGGTGTGACTACTACATCAGTCCACTTACGATTGCTTAACATAGCGCTACATTGTCTTATGACAAACTAACATAACCATACTAATTACTAACTTTAATTTGAGCATTTAATTTCTTACCCTTTACTTTAATGCAATTTATTTCTTGCTCATTTGTTCATGTCGCTTTTCATTTTGCTCACTTGAGCACATATTTTATGTTTATGTCATTTTTCTTTTGCTCATTTGAGCTCATTATTGTATATAAATATATTGTTGTCTTGTGATTGCTTTGTCTTTGTTTTGTGTGAACCTAATGCAAAACGGAGAAATGACTTAGAATTAGGACATACCCATGCTTAAAGGGAGTTCAAGAGCAACTAGGCCTCATGCCTTTAGAATGCTAAACTTGTTGAAGAGCAACTAGGCCTCATGCCTTTAGAATGCTAAATTTCAAAGTTGACTTTAAAGGACTTCTCATTTAAACTTATTCTTTGTCCATTCCCCTTATTGTGTTGTGAACTTTTTGATGTTTGCTCTTGTGTGATAGGGATTCCATCTTGAGATAGTAAAGAGGACCATTGTCATGAGTAGACAATTTAAGAGAGACAAGCCAAATGGAGATCCTAGGAGCCTGAATCCAAATTGTTTGATTGCTTGATTGTGTGCTAAGTCCAAAGGAAATGAGCATCTTGAGTCATCTCTTTGACTTCAAGAAAAGGAACTCCAAGGGTTTATCTTTTCTCTCTTATCTTTGTATGCTTTAGGACTAGCCCTTCTCTTATTCTCCTCACTCTAACCCAAGCCAAAAATCTTTTTCTTCAAACTTTGACTTTGTCTTAAACTAGAAACCTAGGCCTTATGCCTTTGACTTTTCAAAACCATTTTCATCAATACTCATTGTGAATATATCTTAATCCAACTTTGACTTCATTTTGTAAATAAACTTAACTTGTAAATATAACTCATTTCAAATTGTTTTTGTGGTTCCAATGGCCACCTTATTAAAACCTTTTCATAAACATTAGTCATAGGTTTGAGTTATCATAGTGGTTGATGTAAATCTCACCTTATCCTTAGTGATTGGATTATAAGTCTTCCATACTTATTATAGGGTTAACCCCTCACTAGTATGTTGAAGCCTTCCTCACATGGTAGATTTTTGGTTTAGGTTGAGTTTTCTCCCTTTGATAACAAAAGACCTTAAGGCTTTTGATCAAATCAATTCACCAATCTTTGAGATTTTTACCCCGAACTACGAGGTTTTGATCCTCCTTTGTGATGGTACGTAGGAAGTGGGTTCATCCATTCAAACAACAAAATTTGTAAATATAATCTATTCTCTTCTCATCCCTCCAATCTTTTGCACATATTTTTCACAAATACCAACCTACAACACATGTTTGCAAAAAGGGTTCCCTTAGAGTACTAAGGATGTTTTGGGTGCGTAAAACCTTCCCATTTCATAACCAACCCCTTTACCCAGATCTCTGACATTTTTATTAGTTTTGATTTGAAAAACTTCTTACCTTGGCTTTTGTTCGCTTTTTAGCCTTTCCTTTGGACAAATAAAAGTGCGGTGGCGACTCGAATTGTATGTTTACTTTTGGTTTAGTCAATAAACCTAAAGGTAACGAAAACCCCACTATAAGTACCTTTTAGTGGATTGGAAGAGATTCCCCGATCTAACCTTATTGCTGAAGCTCTTCACTTGAAGAAGTCTGAGATAGAGGCTCATTGGGTGAAGAAAGGAGGATTCTTTGGGTTACCGTCTGATTTCCTCATCAAGGAAGCTACTGCTTTTGCTCAAGCCGGTAGTGTGGATGCTTTTGAAGCTATCTTTGTGTTGCTCATTTATGGATTAGCTTTGTTCCCTAACATTGACGGTTTTGTTGATGTTAACGCCATTAGACTTTTCTTGATTAGGAATCCTGTGCCTACTTTGTTGGGTGATATGTATTTCTCTTTGCATCTAAGGAATTCTAAGGGTGGTGGAACCATTGTCTGTTGCATTCCTCTTCTGTATAAGTGGTTTATTTCGACCTTGCCTCAGGCGCCTACTTTTTTGGAGAACAAACAATGTCTACGATGGTCTCAAAGACTTATGTCTCTCACTAATGATGATATAGTTTGGCATGATCATTCTTTGGGCTGTTTGGACATTATTGATAGTTGTGGTGAATTCTCTAATGTACCTCTCATTGGTACACAAGGAGTAATTAACTACAACCCTGCTTTGGCTCGTCGTCAACTTGGGTTCCCCTTGAGAGACGAACCTAATAACACTTTGTTAGAAGGTCTTTTCTATCAAGAGGGTAAAGATCCCCAACATTTGAAGCAGAAGATTGTGCATGCTTGGCATAATGTGCATAGGAAGGGAAGATCCGATCTTGGTCCGCGCAATTGTGTAGCTTTGGAAGCTTACACTCTTTGGGTGAAGAAGAGAGCTTTGGATTTGAAAATGCCTTATCCTTGTGAGAGACCTATGTCTATGGTTGTGGTTGAGCCATTAACTCTCCCTAACTAAGATGTAGAGGAGTTGGAAGACGCACTCGCCAAGATGAAGCAAGAGAAGGATATGTGGGAAGAGCATTTCCGTACTTTGAGAAAGAAGCATGAGGAGTTGCAGTTGGAGTCTAAGGATAATGATGCACTTATTGAGCTACTTGAAGACCGAGTGACAAAGAGACAGAGAGAGCCGGAGGTTTCATCTTCCTCTAGCATGCCTCAGCCTTCCGTTGCTTGGAAGAAGATTATTGATCGGCTTGTCCTCGAGAAGACTCAGATGAAGGCTTCTTTTGAGACTGAGATTCGACGCATTCAAAGGAAGTAAGCGTCTTCAGCCAGATCTTCTGACATGGTTGTTAGGGATGCTTAGGATTACTAGTCTCCTTTTCTCTTATATATTTTATTTGGTTTTTGAAATTGTACTCAGTGTAATCCTTCCAATTTACATAAATAAAAAGAGATTTTTGGTCATATAAAATTGTTGCAATCATATATATATTTGCGAATGATATAGTAAGTTCCTTGAAAATAGAAATAAAAAAATAAGCATTGCATTTCATGCATCATTTGCATAAGCAGGTTTTTCTTTCGCCAGATGTCTCATTGGTGTTTCTTCTGTGCTTCAGCCAAGCTGACTCATCGGTACAACACTCGTGCCAATCATCTGAGAATCATGGAACATCTCGAGCAAGAGAACAGAGAACTAAAGGACGAGATTTCCCGATTGACTGCCATGATGGAGTCAGTGTTGGTTGCTCAGAGCCAATCTTCTCCAACGCCTGCAACTCCTCCTCAGAGGACGATTGTTTCAGAGGTGGCTACCTCTACCATGCCTGCTGCTACCCTTTATTTCACACCTACCATGCCCGCCAGATTCCCGTGGGGAATGCCGCCGAATTTCGTGCCTGAAGGCTTCGCGCCTACCTTTGCTTCCATGCCGACATCTAGCCCGATCATGTCTGTGCCACCTCCCGTTGTGCACACCTTACCTCGTATAGAGGATACGATTTATCACTCTGAACCGTCTGATGGTCCGGATGTTTATGAGGATATGGACGAAATGAAGGATCAGTTTCTTGAGCTGCGCAAGGAATTGAAGATGTTAAGAGGTAAGGACTTGTTTGGGAAAAATGTTGTTGAGTTATGTTTAGTGCCAAATGTGAAGATCCCGGTGAAGTTCAAAGTGCTTGACTTTGAAAAGTATAAAGGGAACACATATCCGCTCAGCCATCTGGTGATGTATGCCCGCAAGATGTCTACCCAAACTGACAATGATCAACTGTTAATTCACTACTTCCATGACAGTTTGACCGGTGCTACGCTCCGTTGGTATATGGGGTTAGACAGTGCAAGCATTCGCACTTTCAACGACTTGGGGGAGGCTTTTGTCAAGCAATATAAGTACAATGTGGATATGGCGCCTGATAGAGACCAACTGAGGTCTATGTCTCAGAAGGATAAAGAGACATTCAAAGAGTACGCGTAAAGATGGAGGGAATTGGCTACTCAGACCACTCCTCATTTGGAGGAAAAAAAGATGACAAAGATCTTTCTAAAAACCCTGAGTTCATTTTATTATGAACGTATGATTGCTAGTGCCCCTAGTGACTTTACCGAGATGGTAAACATGGGGATGAGGCTCGAGGAAGGTGTCCGAGAAGGACGTTTGTCAAAAGATGAAGCATCGTCAAGTAAGAGGTATGGCAGTAGCTTTGGGAAGAAGAAGGAAAGTGAAGCTAATGCAATAACCAATGGGAGGCAGAGAAGGCCTCAGATCAGGAAGAGTCAACCACCCCGTCAACACTATCATCAAGTATCTTCAGTCATTCCAGTATTCTCTAATAAACAATCAGTACCAATTCAACAACAACGTTAACAACAACAACTGCAACAACGAGCAAACACCTACAACAACAACAATACAAACAATCATGATCAACAAAACTTCGAGATGAAGAAGGTCTCTAATTCCTATGTCATACGCAGAACTCTATCCATCTTTGGTTCTCAAGAACCTAATCCAACCAAGAAACCTGCCGCAGATTCCAGAACCACTTCCATGGTGGTATAAACCTGAACTCCGTTGTGATTTTCATCAAGGGGCACCCAGACATGATATAGAAAATTTCTATCCACTCAAGTATGAGGTTCAGAAGTTGATGAAAAGTGGAATGGTATCCTTTGAGGATCGTGCGCCGAACGTGAAAGCAAATCCATTACCCGCCCATGGAAATTCTTCTGTTAATATGGTGGATGGTTGTCCTGGTGAGTTTAAGGTTTTCGATGTTCGTTTTATCCGGAGGTCCTTAGTGCAGATGCATAAGGACATTTGCTTGGTGAGTGATTGTGAGCATGACCGTAAGGGTTGTGTTGTTTGTAATGTTAATTCAAGGGGTTGTGAAGTTGTGAAAAAGGACATCCAACGACTGATGGATGAAGGCATGATTCAAATTGTTCAATCTCGTCATGTAGATGATAATGTAAATGTCATAGTGCCCATTTTCAAGAAGCCAGAGAAATTGGTAATTCAATACGACAGCAGCAACAGTAATAATAGATCAGTATTGCCGTTGGTTATATGGTTAGCGGGTCCAGTCCCGTGTTCATCTGATAAAGTTGTTCCGTATCAGTATAATGCTACGATGATGAAGGATGGTCAAGAGGTCCCGTTGCCGACGACCAGTTCTGTGGTGAGCATTGCTGATGTTACCAAGGTGACCCGAAGTGGTTGTGTGTTTGGGTCGGTGTTCCTAAAGCATAAAGAAGAATCAGTTGTTAGTAAGAAGGTAGAAGTGCCCGTTGTGGATCTGATTAGTGCTTCAAAGGGTAAGTCTTGTGAACCCAGCAATTTGAAGGCTAATGATGATGATGAGGTACTTCGATTGATCAAGAGAAGTGAGTTTAATATGGTGGAGCAGCTTCTCCAAACCCCCTCAAAGATCTCAGTGTTGTCTCTGCTCATGAATTCAGAATCGCACAGAGAAGCACTACAGAAAGTTCTCGAGAAACTTTTATGGAACATGATGTTACAGTGGATTAATTTGATCATATTGGGGCTAACATCACTTCCTGCAACAATCTCAGCTTTTGTGATGAAGAACTCCCTGAGGAGGGTAGAAATCATAACTTGGCTTTGCATATCTCTATGAACTGCAAAGATGATGCTTTGTCGAATGTGCTTGTTGACACCGGGTCTTCGTTGAACATACTGCCAAAGTCAACATTGTCAAAGTTATCATATCAAGGAGCGCCTATGAGGTATAGCAATGTAATCGTCAAAGCTTTTGATAGTTCACGCAAAACAGTTATTGGTGAAGTGGACCTTCCAGTTAAGATAGGTCCGACTGACTTCCAGATTACTTTTCAAGTAATGAATATCCACCTGGCCTACAATTGCTTGTTGGGAAGGCCATGGATCCATGAGGCGGGAGTTGTTACCTCCACATTGCATCAAAAGCTCAAATTTGTGAAAAATGGAAAGCTTGTAATTGTTGGCGGGGAGAAGGCGCTGTTGGTTAGCCACCTGTCATCTTTCTCTTATGTTGAAGCTGAGGACGAGGTTGGAACTCCGTTCCAAGCCTTATCTATTGCTGCTGAAAAGAGAATTAGGGCACCTATGTCCTCATTGAAGGATGCAAAGAAGATTGTAGAAGAATGCAATGTTGATCAGTGGGGGCGCATGGTAGAGGTCTCCGACAACAAAGGCAGAACCGGTCTAGGTTTTCAATGAGGTTCATCAACTGCAAGGTCTGAAGATATGCAACTTAACTTCCGTAGCGGAGGGTTCATTCATGGCAAATAACAACACTTAGATGTTGTGCTAGAGGATGACGAAGAGGAAGACTGCACCAATTTTGTGACGCATGGAAAGGCTTGCAACAATTGGACTGTTGTTGATGTTCCTATTATTTTGCATCGATCTAATTAATTGCTTTTATATGTTTTCAAAATCCTTCTCATATGCCTAAGGGAGAAGCGAACATTGTTTGGGCATTTTCAAATTGATCATTAATAAAATTATTTCTATTCATCCACATCTATGATGTTTGTTTTTACTTTTTGCTTTATTCTGAAAATGGTAATCACAAAAGACATAAATAAACAATGTAATTGTCCATCTGCATAATATTTGGTCATAAATTCACTTCTCTAAAATCAAAATATCAAATCATTATGCAGGTTGGTTCCTAACCCTATTGAATACAATGATCCTTCTCCTTCTCCAAATTTTGAATTCCCTGTGTTTGAGACCGAATAGGAAAGTGATGAAGAAGTAAGTGATGAATTATCTCGTCTTCTTGAGCATGATGAAAAATCCATTCAGCTGTTCGAAGAGCAAATTGAGTTACTCAACTTGGGTTCCAAGGATGATGTGAAGGAAGTCAAGATTGGGTCTCGACTATGTCCAAATGCGAAGAAGGGGTTGATTGATCTTCTTCAAGAGTATTCAGATGTGTTTGATTGGTCCTATCAAGACATGTCTGGGTTGGATTCTGAGATTGTGGAGCATAGATTGCCGTTGAAGCTAGAATGCCCGCTAGACAAGCAGAAATTGAGAAGAACGCATCCTCAAATGGCAGTGAAGATCAAAGAAGAAGTGCAAAAGCAGATTAACATCGGTTTCCTTGTGACCGCTGAGTATCTGCAATGGGTGGCCAATATTGTGCCTGTGCCGAAGAAAGATGGAAAGGCCTGCATGTGTGTTGATTATAGAGATTTGAATAAAGCCATTCTGAAAGATAATTTCCCTCTACCACACATTGACATGTTGGTAGACAATACAGCTAAATTCAAAGTCTTTTCGTTTATGAATGGATTTTCCAGATATAATCAGATCAAGATGGCACCCGAAGATATGGAGAAGACCATATTCATTACACCTTAGGGAACATTCTATTATAGAGTGATGCCTTTCGGTTTGAAGAATGCTGGTGCAACTTACCAAAGAGAAATGACTACTCTTTTCATGATATGATGCATAAAGAGATTGAAGTTTATGTCGATGACATGATTGCTAAATCAATTGATGAAGAAGAACATGTTGAGCATTTGTTGAAGCTATTCCAGCGTTTGAGGAAGTACAAACTCCGCTTGAATCCCAATAAGTGTACCTTTGGTGTTCATTCTGGTAAGTTATTAGGCTTTATTGTCAGCGAGAAGGGTATTGAAGTTGATCCTGCCAAGGTCAAAGCAATACAAGAGATGCCTGCGCCCAAAATTGAGAAGCAAGTCAGAGGGTTTCTCGGTCGCTTGAATTATATCTCAAGATTCATTTCACACATGATTGCCACATGTGCACCTATATTCAAGCTTTTTCGGAAAGATCAATCTTGTGATTGGACCAAAGACTTCCATAAAGCTTTTGATAATATCAAGGAATATTTGCTTGAACCTCCGATTTTGTCCCCACCTGTTGAAGGAAGACCATTGATCATGTATTTGACTGTGCTTGAAGACAGTATGGGTTGTGTTCTAGGTCAGAAAGATGAGACTGGAAAGAAAGAATTTGCAATTTACTACCTCAGTAAGAAGTTTACCGACTGTGAGACTCGGTATTCTATGCTAGAGAAGACTTGTTGCATATTGGCTTAGGCTGCTAAGCGTCTGCGTCAGTATATGTTGAATCATACTACTTGGTTGATATCCAAAATGTATCCAATCATGTATATATTTGAGAAGCCTGCTTTAACCGGTAGAATTGCCCGTTGGCAGATGTTGTTATCAGAGTATGATATTGAATACCAATCTCATAGGGCAATCAAAGGTAGTATCTTAGCTGATCATTTAGCTCACCAACCAATTAAAGATTACCAGTTAGTACAGTATGATTTTTCTGATGAAGAAATCTTGTACTTGAAAATGAAAGATTGTGATGAACCATTGTTTGAAGAAGGGCCAGAACCTAGTTCTCGTTGGGGCATGGTATTTGATGGAGATGTTAATCAATATGGAAATGGAATTGGGGCAGTAATCATTACTCCTCAAGGCACGCATTTTCCGTTTATAGCTAGATTAACTTTCAAGTGTACAAACAATATGGAAGAGTATGAAGCTTGCATTATGGGGCTCGAAGTATCCATGAATCTCAGAACCAATTATTTAGGTGTCTTCGGAGACTCAACTTTGGTTGTAAACCAGATCAAAGGTGAATGAGAGACAAATCAACCCGGTTTGATATCATATAGAGATTACGCGAGGAGGATTTCAACTTTCTTTACAAAAGTTGAGTTTCATCACATCCCTCGAGATGAAAATCGGATGGAAGATGCTCTTGCAACGTTGGCATCAATGATTGTAGTGAAGTATTGGAATGAAGTTCCCAATTTGACTGTGATGCGTCTTGATAGACCAGCTCATGTGTTTGCTGTTGAAGAAATAAAAGACGAGAAACCGTGGTATTACGACATCAAATGTTTCCTCCAAAGTCAGATTTACCCGTCTGGGGCATCTTTGAAAGACAAGAAGACTTTGAGAAGATTAGCTGGTAATTTCTACTTGAATGGTGATATACTATACAAGAGAAACTTCGACATGGTGTTGCTCAGATGCGTGGATAGACACGAAGCAGACTTGTTGATGACTGAAGTGCATGAAGGTTCCTTTGGTACTTATTCCAATGGACATGCAATGGCGAAGAAGATGTTGCGAGTAAGTTACTATTGGTTGACAATGGAATATGACTGGTGCAAGTTTGTGAAGAAATGCCACAAGTGTCAAATATATGCGGATAAGATTCATGTTCCTCTGACATTATTGAATGTCATCTCTTCCCCATGGCCTTTCTCCATGTGGGCAATTGATATGATTGGCATGATTGAGCCTAAAGCTTCGAATGGACATCGTTTCATTTTGGTGGCAATTGACTACTTCACAAAATGGGTTGAAGCGACATCATATGCGAATGTGACCGAGCAAGTGGTTATGAGGTTTATCAAGAATCAGATCATATTTCGTTATGGTGTGCCAAGTAAGATCATTACTGACAATGGATCGAACTTGAATAATAATATGGTGGAAGCTCTTTGCAAAGACTTCAAGATTTCACATCATAATTCTTTTCCCTACAGATCCAAGATGAATGGTGTAGCGGGAAATTCATGATCATCAAGCTATTAACAAGCTAGAGATCAATTAACAAGAGTCATCACCGCGCTTTTATTGTTTACAAGGGAAAAGAGAAAAAATACGAACAAAATCCATAAAGTAAGAAGTTTTCAAATAAAAACTAATAAAAGTCAGAGATCACAGGTACGGGGGTTGGTTACACAGAGGAAATGTGTTAGCATCCAAAGTGTCCTAGGTACTCCTAAGGAGCCCTTTTTATGTGCATATGTATTTTGTACAAAGTGATGTTTACAAATAAATAGAATGGATTTTTAAAAACAGAGGGATTTTATTCCATTAGTTTTTTAAAAAACAATTTTTTAAAACTGATTTATAAAATCATTTTTAAAAATAGAAAATCAAAACTCAATCAAACGAGTTCTTAACCTGTGGATTTCTTTCTAACAGGGCATGAACCAGATTCCTTCCTAATTAACTTTGACCTTGCAAATTTGCTAACATAACCAGATATAACTCTTGCATAAATTTTTAACAAAACACAATAACTAGCACGATTGGCTGCACGTAGAATCATAATCACATTCAACTGAATTGCAATTGAAACTAAATTGAATTTAACCTAAGTCTAACAGAATGTTTAACGGTTAACTGAACATAACTTCTAAGATTTAATAGAATTTTCACTCTATTAAATCAAGGATGGTAGTGAAGCATAGCCTCACTCCAATTTCTAAAAACTCTCACATTTCATTCTTCAAAAATTCTCAGATTCACTCCTCTCAATTCTCACATTCACTTTCAGAATTTCTTAGTTTCTCTCAAATCTCTCCCTCCAATCTCTATCTCAATCTCTCACACAATAACTTCATTTTAATTCTCTCCCTCGATTCAACTCACATAGTATTAGAAATGTTGCAGAGAAGAAGAAAATTGTAGAGAAGAAGAAATAGTGAATCGAAGTAGGAAGAAGAGGATAGGTTCAATACCTACAATTTTCCGGAGATCCACCTCATCAGAGCTCCGATTCGGTAAGTGATCTTCTCCTTCTTACTTCTTGATTCTGCTTCCTCCTGGATACAAATTGATTACGACTTGGCTTCGGTGGATTCGATTCGGTGAAGATGATGATAGATGCAAATTGAAATAGGATTTTGGTGATGATGATTAGGCTCTTTTCGAATTCGTTTCGCTTGTTCGAGATTTTTTATGAACATTTGAATTGAGAATGTGAGAGCTTGGAAACGTGAAAACGGTGAAGTAAAATTGTTCAATGCTCATTGGCTTCATGTTGCTGAGTTTTTTTTGTGGTGAATACATGGACCTGGACTCATGTGTTTCCATGTGAAGCTTGGGCTTGAGGCCTAAGCGCTTTCTTTTTACACCTTCCATCATTGTTCATACCCCTTACCTCCATTAATTCGATTTTTGTTTGTTAATTATTCTTAGTTGATTTGGATTAATTATTTATCTCTGACTTTTTATACCTTTGTTGTATAAAATAATTTGATAAAATTAATATTAGGTTAATTTAGATTAGCTTAATTTTTTTATCATGTATAATAATTAGACTTAATTAGGATTAATTAGTTTTAATTAATTTTAACTAAATTTTGATTGTTAATGCCATATTAATCAATTTTTGCACATTGACCTTAGTACCCCTAGGGTTTAGAAAATTTCATGATATGCATGCTTCCCTAGTTTAGGGTTTGTGTAGAATCAACTGGTATAATTTGATGGATCAATCCATTAGGTTGTACATGGTTCAACTGATTTATTCATTCCCATTGATTTTGTTGACCAAAGTTTACTTTGATCAACCAAATCCTTTATACTTTGCTCAATTCCCCAAGCATGTTCAAGTAATCAAAATACCATTGATCACTTGATAGGGCAAGTCCCTTGTGTTCAAGTTGTACTAGACCTCAGAAGCTCAAGACCTCAAGATTCAAATTCAAGTTCAAGACTTCAAGTTAGTACAAGGCATTCATATTGCAGACATAGTGGACTAATGTTCAAGCACAACAAAGGTGTATCAACCCTTGTCAATCATGATTCAAGTTGTGTGTCATGAGCCTTAAGCAATAGAGAATGGGTGAGAGGGAGCATTCATATCCTCATTCTTAATATCTCTGGGTACAGGACGAATGACCCAATTACTCAGAGTATTCACCTATATTCATAGACTTTAGTACAATTCGAATCAAATGATTGTCAAGTCTCCTCCTCCAATAAACAACGGTGCATCATCCGGATCAACAAGGTTTATCTTCAATAACTTCTCAATTATGATAAGAATTACATGCCACGAGCCTTAAGTAACGAAGAATGATAAGAGGGAGAATTCCTATCCTTGTCTAAAGTATCCTTAGGTACGGGGCGTAAGCCCTAGTTGCTCAAGGTATTCGCCTCCGTTCATAAGCTTTAGTGCAATTCGAACCAAATGATTGACAAGGTCTTCTTCGGGAAAACTCTTCTACACTGCAACATTGCAATGCTATTACACTCTCCTATTTGAATCCAATGTCATACTCCCCTCCTTTATGTACATACATCTTTTGGGTTCATTACCTCAGGGTCACATCTCCTAATCAATTGCTTCATGCACTGCCTATACAGTTACAGACTTTGGCACCCTCTCTTTATTACTACATGCATTGCCTATACAGTTACAGACTTTGGCATCCTTTATTCCTTTGCCTATACAGTTATAGACTTTGGCATTCTTTTCCCTTGCCCTACAGAGTTACAGACTTTGGCAATCTCTCTTTTTACCTATGAAGTTACAGACTCTGGCAACTTTGCTTTTTTCCTATACTGTTACAGACTTTGGCAAAGCCCCATTTCTCTCTGCCTATAAAGTTACAGACTTTGGCATTCATTCTTTATACCTATAGGGTTACAAACTCTGGCTATTTCTTCCAATGCCTTATAAAGTTTCAGACTAAGGCATCATCTCTCTTTGCCCCTATAGAGTTATAGACTCTGGCATTCATCTCCTTTTGCCTTGTGTAGTTATAGACTATGGCACATATCAAGTTACAAACTTTAGCAAACAGGATCTTTGTTGTAAGTTACAAACTTTGACCCCTATTTATCCTGCCTATACAGTTTCAGACTGTGGCTTTCTCTCATTCCATCCTGTAGGGTTGCCGACCATGGAAAACATCTTTTCCTACCTTGTAGAGTCACAAATTATAGTAGCATCATTGGTTCAGACCATGCCTTCACAAATTATATTTGGATAAACACCATTCATTGGTTAATGCCACATTTTTTATATTCAAGCAATTTTCCTCACCTTTTGGCAACCCAATCAACTCTTTCTTTTCTTTGTTCCACATTAGTCCTCGAACTACGGAGCTTTGGCCATCTCATTTCATGGTGAAAATACGTAGGAACTAGGATTCAAATCCTCCACAAGCACATTTATTTATTCATTCCCTTCCTACACACATTCACATACCATCATTCACTATTCACTACCTTCATTCAAAATCTTCTACCAATCATTCACCCCATGTGATATACTTTCTCTTTGAGCCAAATACACTATTTCTTTAAGCTCCATACATACTTTTGGGCAAATAACCATTGTTCATCCTCTGAACCAATACCCTTTCCTTCGGGAATAAATAAAGTTTGATGATGACTCTGTTGTATCCTTGAGTGTCTGATGCGCTCAAATATTTTTCGTGTAACTTCAAGGAGGAAAAGCTAGGTTCATCCTAATATTAGTAGAGAAGGAAATTGAGTTATAAGCAGGGAGAATCAACTTCACATATCTAGAAGTGATACCAAGGATAATCAATATGAGAGTAGGAATCAAGCTGCTAATAAAGGCAGTGGTACTTATCTGTCTACCTATATCGCTGAAGATGAATATAAATTACAAAAGATTCACAAGCTGTTGAGACTTTCGAACAAAGTGTCGCAACACAAAGGTATCAACTCCAGAAATTTCTACATTGGTGAAACTTCTGGAACAAAGCACCATATTGAATCAGAGAAGATCAAAATCAATTAAAATCTCACTAAATCTAGTGATAATGTCAGCAATTACCTATTTAGCTCCGAAAGCACGCATCTTCTGAAGCATCATAATAGTCAAATATCTCTGAAGCAGATCCATCACGATGAAGGGGGGCTGTTGCGGTAAATTCATGACCATCAAGCTATGGATAAGCTTAATGTCAATAAAACCAGAGTCGTCACCGCGCTTTTATTATTTCCAAAAGAAAAGGGAAAAGTACGAACAAACCCAAACATAAGAAGTTTTCTAATCAAAACTAATAAAATGCCAGAGATTACAAGTAAGGGGGTTGGTTACACAAAGGGAAGGCGTTAGCACCCAAAGTGTCCTAGGTACTCCTACGAAGCCCTTTTTATGTGTACATATGTGTTTGGTATAAAAGATGTTTGAGAAAAATAGAGTGTGGGGATGAGAAAATAATTTATTGATTATATTTTTGTGTTTGACAAGACCTTCGGACTTGTGCCTACGTACCAACATAAAAATGAGGGATCAAAACCTCGTAGTTCGTGGTAAAAATTTCAAAGAAGTTGATGAATTGTTTTTAAAAAAAGTTTAAATAAAAAGGCACAAAGGGCCAAAAGTTTGAATGGAGTTGTTAGTTCTTTTTGTCTTTTTGAAATGTTAAGGCAATATGATTAAATTTATTTACAAAATTTGTCTTAAGAAAAAGGTTTGAAAATTCATTGGCATAAGGCCAAAGTTTCTAATCATTAAAACAAAGTCTAGGTTTGAAATCACAAGCAAAGAAGGTTTTAAAAAGAGGGAGAGATTTTAAAATTTAAGAAGTGGGGAGGAGAGGAAGAGGTTATCCTAAGCACAAATATAAAAGTTAAGAGTTGAAAAGATCTGACCAATGGGATGCAATCCAACAGACAAGAGTGTCATATAGAAAACTCATTTTCCCTTTGGACTTTGAATCAAGCAATAATCAATAAGCAATTAGCAATATCCAGACATCATGAAGATTAAGGCATCAAATAAAGATAGCCACATCCAAGTAAGCAATCCCAAAAGCTAGCAGTCTTTTTGGCCTCCTCATGTATCAGATGAAATATTCCTTGATCAGCTCAAAGTAAAGCATCAGACACAAGGTCAAAATAACAATTAACACAAAGACAGGGTAGCATATGAATTCAAACAAGATCCAAGGCTTGCATCAGATGAAGGCTCAGTTCACAATAGCTTGGTCTCAAAATGTTGGCATTGGCCAAGTCCTTTTTGCACAGGGATTGTTGCCTAGTTCTAAATCCAAGAGTTCAGATCAGGATCAAACAGTCCACCAGATGTTTTTTAGGGTTTTTGTTGTTATTAAGTGTTTTAAGGTCCTAAGACCACAAACAAAACCAAAACATACAAACAATATATACAATCACAATATATGGCTCAAATGAGCAAAGTGAAGATGACATAAACATAAACAATTTAAATGAAATGTAAATGGCAATGAATGATAAATGACTTAAATTTAAATTGCATAAAGTAAATGACTTGAAAGTAAAGCAATATTAACAAGAATTAGTCAAATATTAGTAAAAAGTTAGTCAAGTGTTAGTGGTGGTTTTTAATTGATTAAGTCATTCTTTGGAGAACACTCGACCATTCTTTCACAAGTATGAAACCTTAAACCAAGACATCTTCCATGAGAAGGGCTCCAACTTGGATAATTCAACAAGTATGCCATTAACTCTCATGAAAGGAAAAAAGGTCAAGTTTCCATACAATACCATGAAGAATGGGAGACTTACAATCTCACTTACTAGAATGATATGCCATTAGGGTCAAATCTAGCTTTATGTTAAGCAATCATAATTGGACTTATGTAGAAGTCACAACTATCTGAGGTCGGGCAATAAAAATATAGGTGCTAATGCATGTTAGAGATTTGGTATGAAAAACCAAACTCCTAAAACATACCAACACTAAAAGAAAAGATCAAAAGGGAAGGACATATCTCAGTCATACTTGTATTGGTTCATCTGACACAAGGTCATTGGTGAACCAATTAGCCTTAAGACATTAGAGATTTCATTGGTCAAATGAAAGGATGGGGAAGAATAGGGATGAAGTGAAGAGGGAGGGGAAGATAGAAACACAAATTAATCAAGGGAGGATTTTCATCAAATCAAAACCATCCATTCATTTTGGGAGATGAAATGTACATTTCATCAATCCCCTAAATCCAATGGTTTTGATCCAACAAAAGTCAAATCAACCTTGACCAAGGCCTAAACAGAAAGTCAAACATCACAAAACCATAAAACTGGCTCAACATAATTTTTAAGCATTTAATCAATTAAAAAATTAATTAAAAAAAGGATTAAAATGCATTTTAATTTGGTCAAAACCTAAAATCCCTTCAAAACACCAAATATATGTCCAAGGGATTTATCCTAGGTCAAACAAGGTCAAAGGACCTTAGACAAAAAATTTCACTATTTTTGAAAAGTCGGAAGTATTTTTAAACAATTAAAAATATGCACAAAAACATTCAATTCATGAAAAGTATCAAAATTAATCCAAAAAAAATAATTTTAATACAGAATATGAAAGAGAAAAATATTTAAAGATTTTTGGTGAAAGTCTCATATATTTTGGATTAAAAATGAAATTTCTATGAATTAAACAAAATAAAAGGATTAAACATAAAATCAGAAATTAAAATAAAATAAGAAAAAACAAGGGCCATCAGATCTCCCTCATTAATTGAGGTGGCAGATCTGATGCTCACGCGTGCGCTTTACTTGGTGGACTTCAGTCAATGTAATGTACGCATGGTATTCAAAAGCAATGGTTTAGAATATAACATCCAAACATGATCAGATGGCCAGGAAGTATGTCAACACTCTACCGGAGCTAGCGCTCTGGTCATCTTCTTCGGTGACCTCCACCGGACTGGTCCAACTTCATCTCAATGGAAAATAAAAAACAAGGACATTATTTCAAAGAGAAAATGCTCAGGATCACGAATATGGCCTTAATTTTCTCCAATTCCAAGTATATAGAAAGATACAGAGATTTGAATTTTGAGGATCATGAACTGAGTTACTTCGATTTGACCTCAAAGCAACTCAATCTTGTTGCCTACATTGGTAGGACTTCAGCCAATCAAAAATCAAAGAGAATGGTGAAGAATTGAGAGAGAATTGAAGAGATGAAAATTCTGGAAAATCACCTTCGAGAGAGATTGAATCTTGCTTGATCTTACTTCCAATTGGCTTTGGCTTGACTTCAGAAGTTTGCAGAAGTTAAATTGGATCAAGGAAAGGCTTGGATTCTTGGAGTTTCAACTTCAAAACTGAAGTAAAATTGAAACTCGATTTTCAATTGAAAACCTTCATGTTTATCCTCTAATTGTGAGGGTTTGGATTGTAGGTTCAAAGTTGGGGCAAGGTGTCCATAATTCTGAGCTTGAAGGGTCTTATTTATAGGCAATGCAATTGCTTTACACACATTTCAAAAATTGGCCAAAAATAGAAATCTTCCTTGCATGGATGCATGGGCATGTGATAGGCCCATGAAATGATGTAATTAGGTCCCAATTTCCTCATGTGCAATGCTGAAAGTGTGTCATATGATCATGCAATGGAAATTGGAATGTGAACATGAGATTCATCCAAGTGGGGCCTTGAAGAGAAACCATCCGCAAGTCATCCGATTCTTGGCCAAATGAGATGACCTTGGACTTTTTGGATAGGTGAGATCAAGGATAACAACTTTCATGTTGAACACCTTTCCATTTGAAGCTTGTATCATGATGAATTTTGAGGTGTAAGTTTGGAAAATCAAACATAAATGAATTTTTTCTAAGTACCAAGTCAAATGTTCACTTCTTCCACCTTGAGTAACTTTTACTATGGGCTTCAAATGGGAAACTTTCCTTTATAAAAGTTGTAGCTCTTTCAAACCTCTTCAATGTGGTCACAAATTTGACCTCATTTGGATTTGTCATGAAGGAGTTATGCATTTAAGAAGTTGAGGAAAATCACTTGTTCAATGGTACATGCATTTGAATGTTGAATTTGAATTTATTACAAGAATAAAAGTTAGATAGGACATCTTTAGTTTTATCATTAAACTTGAATGGCTTTCATCTCATAAAAATTGAGAAAGTTATGGTCCTTGGAAGTTAACCTCCTAACCAGGGTTCAAACAAAATGACCTATAATCTTTCACCATAAAAAGTGACTTTAAAAGAAAAACTAGCTCTTGACGTAAAATTTAAAGTTGTTTGGAATGTCATAAGAAGTAACTTTTCTCTTGAAATCATTTTCATATGACAAAAATTGTAGGAGATAGGGTCTAGGGAACCCTGGTTTTTACCAATTGACTTTCTCTAGTCAACCTCTTTGAACCATCTTGCAAACTTGAAGTTCTCTTGATATATTGGACTCATGGAGGACTATATATGCATAATATGATGTAATATGAAGTATACCTTGAAATATTTGATCAATTATTGAAGAAACTTGCTGAGGAAGTCACACAAGATACCCAGATGAATTAGGGTTTCCAAGGTAAACAAGCTTCAGACTCTTGATGAATTCTTGATCAAAATGATAAATGAAGATCATGGGGATCCATATATGATGTCTATAACCAATGTGAACATTCTCTTGATTGATCTCCTTGCATTGATGGTCTCAAACCCTAGATATGAGCTTGATGAGGCATTGGTGGTTGCACACACTACCTACAAAAGAAACAAAGCTACACATAGATATATTTTTGGCATTTTGGTTAGTAAATAATGAAAAAAAAGTATGATACAATCAAATGTGCTTGGTGATCTCTCCCAATACAAACCCAATGAATGAGGGGTAAGGAGGATGCCAAGGTGTGATCCCAAAGTCAATTCAAATGATGAGATAGCATGAGAGATCTTAGGGTCAAATTTGGGATCTTACAGGAGCATGGAAACAACAAGCATAAAGGAAAGATCATAAGTAATTCTAATAATGGTAATAAAGCTTTGAAGAAGGAGGAGTTTTAAGGTAATCTTACTGATCAAAATCAGGTTTGCAGTAGTGTTGGCAACGACAACCATGAGGCGATGCAGTGGGGATTGAAGGAAACTAAAATCAAAATTTACATAGATGTGAATCTTTCTATAGATGGAGAATGGAATCTGGGAGCTGTGTTTCAAAATGAGCAAGGTTGGATGGAAGCAGAACATTCTTGGAATCAAAAAGGAAGCGATAATCCTTCTGATGTAGAAGCTACGACTATTCTTAAAGCTCTTATTTTTAGAAAACATATGGAGGATTTCAAGGTTGATGTCTACTCTGATTATAATGATGTTAACATAACTCATATTGAAACCCTAGCGTGCTTTGGCTTTGTTAGAATAACTCATATTGATAGAAATTGTAATAGGTTGGCCCACTATAGGGCTAAATAGGCCATAAAGGATAAAAGTAAGTTGTGGATGTAGCAATATAATTAGGCATGTTGGTCTTTTTGTTTCAAAAAAAAATTAATGAACTTTAATCTATTTCTAAGATAATCAGCAAACACACACACATACATACATATATATATATATATATAACATCAAAGCATGTGATAAAATATGTCACTAAAATCAAATCACACCACACAAAATATTACTTTTCATGAAACTTCACATTTCTAAACATAAAGAGTTTAGCTCACGGTGAGGAAAAGAAATTCAATAGAACAGGTTCTCAAGCTTAACATTTACAAACAACAAGGAAAAGAAAAGACAAACCTAAGGATGATAGTTCTACTACTCGCAGTCTTCAACCAACAATAGGGGAGTTGTGTCATGTCAAAAGGAGATGTATTTTTCAAGAATGGTGGGGCGAGAGCCACATCAAAATCTGGTTCAATCTTCCTTCTTTATGATAAAATATTTTCTTCTATGAGTATTTTCAACTTCTTAACCTTTTTTAGTTCCTAACACATGTCATTTCATTTCTCCTTCACAAGTAGGGTTGTCTTTAGACTTTGGATCTCAGGCCTTTTATAAAATATTTTCCCTTTTTAATCCTTTAGTAGATGTACTGAGAGTAGTACACAACACACACTGGAGATAACTCGCCTCAGAGCATACCTGCTACATAAGGTGGCTATTGCAGCGCTTTCAATTACCTTTTTCATACTTTTTCCTCTAGCACTCATCCTTATCTCTATAGATTTCTAGCTCAACCCTTATTTTCTTTCTCAAATCCCTGCTGCGTTTGCCTTATCATTTAGATTAAAAATTCCTACTAGCATCTTATGAATCAAGGCCTGTTGATGAATGTTCATGAATTCCTGACGTGACAAAACTTGTCACCCGATCTATTCCTGCACACACATAAAAACAACAAAATAGAGGACCTAGTATGCTCGATACTACTAAATCTAAAGTCAAACAATACATAATTAAATAACACTAATAAAGCTTAAATTCACCATATAATTAAAGTTTAAGAGGGTTAGATATCTAACAAATTATGAGCTATCAACAAGCTTGCATTGAAGAGAACAATCTTAGCAACTACAAGAGAAAAAACTACATTAAGGAACCAACCTTGAAACATTTTTTTACTCTTGAATTCATCCTTGATATTCGTGTTGTACTTCATGCAATTTCATTCATTATCAATATTTTTATTATGTTAAGTTTGCATTTTAACATTTTGCATCCAAGATGGATTATTATGGTATTCACCTTTTGGTTAGATAGTGGGGGTTTCACAGAGATCGCTGAAGTTTCATATGGATTGATGAGTTGGAAATATTTTGACAATTGTTAATTTATAAGTCAAGATCAATGATTCATTACTTAATTTTTTTCCATCAAATTAGATAAAAGTTTTCTCCTTGGTTTCCACCTCAACCGAGGGACTAGGAAATAAATAAATAAAATATGCTAAAATGAAGTTGTTGGGATTAGGGGGTGATCAAAAGTTTTCCCTCGGTTGAAACCGAGGAAATTGATCATAAACAAAAATTAAAAAAGTTTAAAGGTGCTAAAATAGAGTTTCTTGGATTCGAAGGTGTTTCCCATGAAGATTTTTACCCTCGATTTCTGGTTCAACCAAAGGAATAGGTAGTATTTTTTAGAAAATAAAATAGAACATGGTGCGCCTATGGTTTATACATCGGTTGGTTGTTAGCCGAGGTCAAATTGTGTTATAGAATCTATTATTTCTTGTAAATATATTATGAGTAGAGTTGAAGAAAAGAAAGATAAAGAAGTTCCACTGCATACAAATTTTTCTTATCCTTAGATAAACAAAAATAATACGAAAGAGGGATAATACAAAAAATCCTAGATATGCTTAATAGCTTACGAGTTGCCATCTCATTCACAACTATGTGATTTTAATATAATGGAGAAGAATTCAATGCAATAAATTGAAGAAAAAAAAGAGAAATAAACAAATTAGCAAATTCCATGTAGCTAAAGAATATTGGGCTTTTGAAGCCATCCATTTTATTAAACTTAATAATAGCACTAAGAAGGGCTACACGGGCATACACCTTTATATGCTAAGGCCTATGATAGGCTTCAGTGGGATTTTAGAGAGAATACTTTAACTGTTATGGGTTTCCCTACTAACCTTATCAATATTATTATGTAAAGTATTTCAACTATTTCTTTCTTTATCATGATTAATGAAAACTTTTCTAATTGCTTTAAACCTTCTGGGGGTATAAGATAAGGGGACCCTTTATCCTCTTATCTTTTTATACTCTGTACTGAGGTCTTTTTTGCTCAAATTTCTAAAAGCCAAAGCAGGGATTGTATTCATGGTCTTCTAATGGGAAAAAAGGCCCCATCTATATCCCACGTATTTTTTGTTGATGATAATATTATTTTCTGCAAGTACAATGAAAGTGAAGCTAAAGAGCTTAAGAGAGTCATGGATTTATATCAAGACTCTTCAGGAAAACTAATCAATATGGACAAATCTATCATTATTTTCAGCAAAAAAGTGAAGGAAGAGGACATAGATAGAATTAAAAAATGGTTTCCCTATAGAGTTAATGACATAATGGACAAGTATTTTGGCATACCCACTCAATTTGGTGGATCTAAAAGGATTGATTTCAACTATCTGGTGGATAGGCATAAGAAGAAGCTCAATGGTTGGAATGAAAAAACCTTATCTTATGTTGGTAAAATTGTTCTCGTAAAGGAAGTTTCTCAAGCCATGCCTATTTATTTTATGAGTGTTTTTAAATTTCCAAATAACTTGTGCCAGGGGATGGATAGGCTTATTAAGAAGTTCTGGTGGGGTGCTAAGGAAAATGATAGGAAAATATCATGGACTAAATGGGAAACTCTTTTCCATAGGAAGGATAGAAGTGAGTTAGGATTAAGATATATGAGCATTCTTAATGATGCTTTGTTGGCTAAGCAGGGATGGAGGATCATTACTAATAAGAAATCTATTATTCACAAATGCCTAAAATCTAAATATTTCCCTACCAGAAATTTTTGGAATGCCAAAGTAAGCCAGGGGACAGCTACCTCTGGAAAAGTATTAATATAGCCAAAGAGAAAATTCTCAAGGGCTTATGTTGGAGGATAGAAAATGGGGAAAAGGTGAGTGTGTGGGATGACCTTTGGATTCCTAATCAAGGCTGGTTTAAAGTCCTAACTTATAGTCCTTTGTATCCCAAAGTGCTTTGGATTAGGGACCTAATTTATAGAAGGAATTCAATCTGGGACCATTCTCTTCTAAAAGAGAACCTTTGTCCCTTTGATTTTGAAAGAATTTTGAAGACCCCTATTGGTAAACTAGATGAAAAAGACGCGTTGATGTGGATGGCTACTAAGAGTGGGAATTACACTGTCAAATAGGGTTACCATATGTTCCATGATTATAAGTTCATGAATTAGCCTGGGGAATCTGATTATAATTATATATAAAATGTTTGGAAATTTCTTTGGAATATCAGAATTCAACCGAAGATTAAAACTTTCATATGGCGCCTTTTACACAATGATATTCCTGCTAGAGGATATCTGCAAAAAAGAGGCACCCCTTTCCCTTTATTCTTCCCCACTTTCCTCATTAAAGAAGAATCTATCAACCACCTTTTCATTTAGTGTGAGAAGACCAAGAAAATTTGGTTTGGTTCTAAATTCACACTAAACTTCCAAAACAATAATGATTGGAATATTCAGGATCGGGTGTGGCAAACTATACTGGATAAAGACAACTCTACTATTCAAGAGGTGCTCGATATCTTATACAACATCTAATGGGCTAGGAATAGGTAGGGTTTTTAGGAGATTCATAT
Source organism: Lathyrus oleraceus (assembly GCF_024323335.1). Lineage (NCBI taxonomy): Eukaryota > Viridiplantae > Streptophyta > Magnoliopsida > Fabales > Fabaceae > Lathyrus > Lathyrus oleraceus. Next base: position 392,002,484 of record NC_066584.1, read on the forward strand.
ACTTATTACTAGCATCTTAAATCATGCAGCTAACAACACCATAGATAATGCTTATCAACATGAGAACAAATCTAGTCATACTCCAAAGTCTATTTCTTATGTCAGAAATATGAATAACAACATTCATATCAGAGATCACAATAAATCTGAGAAGAGAAAGAGTAAAAGGAATGGTGAGCACCTAATTGAGTAAGAGAATGATGTTCAGGCCAACAGGAGGAAAATCCAGGTTCATCCTAATATTAGTAGAGAAGGAAATAAAGTTATAAACAGGGAGAATCAACTTCACATATCTAGAAGTGATACCAAGGCTATTCACTATAAGAGTAGGAATCAAGATTCTGGAAAAGGTAAGGGTACTTATTTGTCTTCCTCTATCGTTGAAGTTGACTATATATTGTAAAATATTTGCAAGTTATTGAGACTCTAGAACAAAGTGGGGCAACACAAAGGCATTAACTCCAGGAATTGGTACTTTGGTGAAATTTTTGGAAAAAAGCACAGTATTGAATCAGAGAAGATCAAAGTCAATCAAAATCTCACTAAATCTAGTGATAATATCAATAATTACCTATTTAGCTCCGAAAGCACACATTATCTGAAGCACCACAGTAGTCAAATATCACTGAAGCAAATCCATCACGATGAAGGGGAGCATGGAAACAACAAGCATAAAGGAAAGTTCAGAAGTAATGCTAATAATGGTAACAAAGCTTTGAAGGAGGAGGAGTTTCAAGGTAATCTTAATGATCAAAATCAGGTTTGCAGTAGTGTTGGCAACATCAACCATGAAGCAATGCAGTGCGGGTGTAAGGGAACTAAAATCAAAATTTACACGGATTTGAATCTTAATATAGATGGAGAATGGAATATGGAGATGTGTTTCAAAATAAGCAAGGTAGGATGGAAATCGAACATTCTTGGAATCATAAGGGAAGCGATAATCCTTCTAGAGCAGAAGCTACGACTATTCTTAAAGCTCTTATTTTTAGCAAACATATGGAGGCTTTCGCGGTTGATATTTACTCTGATTGTGAGGATGTTGTAGACAAAATCAAGTGGCGCATGAATGGAGAAGACAAGGGGGAAAGAAGCAATCTAAGTCGTATGGTCAACATCATTAGTGAAACCCTAGCGTGCTTTGGCTCCGCTAGCATAACTCATATTGATAGAAATTATACTAGGTTGGCCCTCAATAAGGCTAAAGAGGCCATAAAGGATAAAAATAAGGTGTGGATGTATCAATATAATTAGGCATATTGGTTTGTTTGTTTAAAATAAAATTAATGAACTTTTATCTATTTCTAAGATAATCAGCAAAACACGCACCGCACAAAATATTACTTTTCATGAAACTTCACATTTTTTTAACATAAAGAGTTTAGCTCATGGTGAGCAAAAGAAATTCAATAGAACAGGTTCTGAAGCTTAACATTTGTAAACAACAAGGAAAAGAAAAGACAAACCCAAGGATGACAGTTCTGCTACTTGCAGTCTTCAACCAACAAGAGGCGAGTTGTGTCATGTCAAATAGAGATGTATTCTTCAGGAATGGTGGGGCGAGAACCGCATCAAAATATAGTTCAAACTTTCTTCTTTATGATGAAATATTTTCTTCTATGAGTATTTTCAACTTCTTAACCTTTTTCAATTCCCAACACATGTCCTTTCATTGTCTCCTTCATAAGTAGGGTTGCCTTTAGACTTTGGATCCCAGGCCTTTTAAATATCCATCAATTTGACCCAATGAATAAAGCATATTACCTTTTTTATCCTTTAGTACATGTATTGAGAGTAGTACACAACACACGCTAGAGACACCTTGTCTCAAAGTAGACATGTTGCACAAGGTGGCTATTACAACACTTCCAATTGAAGGTGAGAAAAACAAGAAAGGGGGGTTTGAATTGTTTGGAAAATAAGCGCTTTTTCAAATAAAGACCACACAAGGAATTTATACTGGTTCGCTTATAACACAAAGCTACTCCAGTCCACCCGGCCAAGGTGATTTCGCCTTCAACAAGGACTTAATCCACTAATCTTGAAAGATTGTTTACAACCAACGTCTAAGAGAAAGATCTCTTAGTCCTCTCAAGTATACAGACTGCGCAGAGTCACTTGAGGAAATAAAACAATAGATAAAAGACTATGTAATCTAGAGTGCTTCTAAGATAAGCAAATATTACAACAGTAAGAACAAAAGAGTGTTTCACGTTCTAAGCAAAAGCTTTGTGAAAGATTGAGAGAGAGAGAGAGAGAGAGAGAGAGAGAGAGAGAGAATGTTTCAGTGTATGCTTGCGCGCCTCTCAATGTTAATTGTTGTCCTTTATATAGGAGTGAAAGGACCGTTGAAATTGACGGTAGATAATTTGTCTTGAATAGGAATTAATGCCATAACTTCTGTTGTTTCTTGCCAAAACAACTTTGTCTCCCCGAATAACTTCTTTCCAAATATAGTTCCTTTCCATTTGAATTTGAAGTTAACGTTACTCTTTCTGTATTAGGAAATCCATTATCGTGACTCTGGGAATCTTGGAATCTTGCTGTGTTGATTCGGAGCTTCTGATGTTTATCTTAAAGAGTTCTGATGGTGTCTTCAGATGACGCTGAGAGCTTCTGGAATGATATACCGTTGTTCAGAGTCAGAACTTCTAGAGTGCACTTCTTCTTCAGATGCTTCTGATATTCTGCTGTTTTGCTCAAAGTTAGAACTCTTTGAGCGTGTTTCTATTTCAGATGCTTCTGATCTTCTGATAATTTGTGTCTGATATGATTATGTATCTGATGACGTCATCAGATCTCTTCCTTCTTTCCTTAGAACCCTGCACACTTAGAAACATTTTGTTAGGGTGCCATTTTTGGTTTCATCCTTTGTTATCATCAAAATCATGGAATCTGTTGTAGAACAATTTTTGTTCTTACAATCTCCCCCTTTTTGATGATGACAAAACAAACTTAAATAGCAGATGAAACAAAGAAATATCAGATCAGGAGCTCCCCCTGAGATGAGCTAGGGAGTTCAGAAGTTCTTACCAGAGCTTCCAAGCAATGAAGTTTCGATACTTCCTGCGATTTCTTAAGTCCAATGTTAGATGAATTTATTTAAGAAATAGTATGTTACAGAGTGCTTAAGGTATTAGGCAATATTTCATCAGAGCTATATTTGATTTCTCCCCCTTTTTGTCAAAATCAAAAAGACTTAAACAAAATAATCAAAAAAGATATTATATTCAGATAGAAGAGCAACAAAGACAATGGCAAGAAAAACAAATAAACAAAAACACATGCAAAACGACACACAAAACAGCGTTAGCACAAAAACCAAGTTAGCACGCTTGGGGGAAAAATGATTATGGCTCATTAATGAATGTCTAATCCCAACAGTATGCACACTGCTCGAGGAGATCTCAAACGTCTAGCCTTTGAATTTCTTCTGGACAGCTGTCTAGAAGTTCCAAGGTTAGACGTTAAGTGCTCCACGTGGTTTGATGTATCTGATCTTCAGGAATACCAAAGGATTGGTTCCTGGAGATTTCTAACTCAGATATCTTCTTAACTTGGTAGAAGTATCAGAGTCAGACAGAAGCTCATTTGTTTATGTCAGAGTCTCATTTTACATCTTCAGAGGCACAATTTATTCAGGGCAATTTTGAATGTTCAGATTTTCTAAGATAAAAAGAAATCTATCTTCAGCTAAAGGCTTAGTAAATATATCTGCCCTTTGATGATCTGTATCAATGAACTTCAATGTTACTATCCCTTTCTGAACATAGTCTCTGATAAAATGATGTTTTATTTCAATGTGCTTAGCTCTGGAGTGTAGAATGGGATTCTTACTTAGACAAATGGCAGCAGTGTTATCACAGAAGATAGGAATGTTACTCTCGAAGATTTGCAGATCTTCTAACTGATTCTTCATCCAGAGCATCTGAGTTGTGCATAGTGATGCTGAGATGTATTCTGCTTCTGCAGTAGATAGAGCGATAGTTGACTGTCTCTTGCTGGCCCAGGATATCAGATTGTTTCCTAGGAGCTGGCAATTTCCAGATGTGCTTTTTCGTTCTAGTCTATCTCCTGCATAATCTGCATCACAGTAACCCGAAAGTCTATACTCTGATGTTTTCTCGTACATCAGGCCCAGGTTAGGAGTTCCTTTCAGATATTTGAGAATTCTCTTAACTGCTGTTAAGTGAGTTTCTCTAGGATCTGATTGGAATCTGGCACAGAGACAGACACTAAAGAGAATATCAGGTCGAGTAGCAGTTAGATAGAGAAGAGAGCCTATCAGACCTCGATAGAGCTTCTGACAAACCTTTTTGCTTACTTCTTCCTTTTCAAGAATGCATGTTGGATGCATGGGAGTTTTTGCAGAGTTGCAGTCAGCCATGTCAAATTTCTTCAGAACATCTTTAATGTATTTGCTTTGATGAACGTACGTGACTTCTGAAGTTTAATTAATTTGAATTCCCAGAAAGAACTTTAGTTCTTGCATTAGGCTCATTTCAAATTCTGCCTGCATTAACTCAGAGAATTCTTGGCACACAGAGGCGTTAGCTGAACCAAAAATAATATCATCAACGTATATCTGGCATATCATGAGATCATTGTTAAGGTTCTTACAGAAGAGTGTGGAGTCAACTTTTCCTCTGATAAAATTGTGTTCCAGAAGAAAATTGCTTAAACGTTCATACCAAGCTCTGGGAGCTTGTTTAAGTCCATATAAAGATTTTTTAAGTTTAAAGACATGTTCTGGAAATTTTGGATTTTCAAAACCTGGAGGTTGGTTGACATACACTTCTTCTGATATATAACCATTAAGGAATGCGCTCTTGACATCCATTTGATATAATTTGATAGAGTGGTTTATAGCAAAAGAGACAAGAAGACGAATAGATTCTAACCTTGCGACTGGAGAAAAGGTTTCATTGTAGTCAATACCTTCTTGTTGACTGTAACCTTGAGCTACCAGTCGAGCTTTGTTTCTGACGACTTCTCCTTTCTCATTCAGCTTGTTTCTGAATACCCATCTGGTTCCAATAACGTGAGTGCCTCTGGGCTTTGGAACAAGATCCCAGACATCATTCTTTGTGAATTGATCTAATTCTTCTTGCATGGATGAAACCCAGTCGTTATCTTGAAGTCCTTCATCACAGGACGTAGGCTCGATCAGAGACACTAGTCCCAGAGGAGTATCTTCAGAGGTCCTGAAGGTAGATCTGGTTCTGACAGCTTCGTCCTTGTTGCCCAGAATCAAATCTTCAGATACGTTGATACGACTTTTAACTTTCTTTGGGATTTCTGGGAATTTAATTTCCTCAGAGTTCTGAGTGACAGTTGCTTCTGGAGCTTTATCAGATCCTGCAAGAGTGATTTCTAAATCTGCAAAATTTTCAACTAGCTTTGACTTTTCAGGCTCAAGCTTATCATCAAATCTGACATGAATTGATTCTTCCACAATTTTGGTTTCTGTGTTGTATACTCTGTAGCCTTTAGAGCGTTCTGAGTATCCTAACATAATACCTTTCTGTGCTTTGGAATCAAACTTGTTCAGATGTTCGTTAGTGTTTAAAATAAAACAAGAACATCCAAATGGATGAAAATATGAAATGTTTGGTTTCCTTCCTTTACACAGTTCATAGGGAGTCTTATCCAGAATAGGTCTTATGGAGATTCTATTCTGAATGTAACACGCTGTATTTACAGCTTCGGCCCAAAAGTGCTTTGCCATATTAGTTTCATTGATCATAGTTCTGGCCATCTCTTGGAGTGTCCTATTCTTCCTCTCTACAACTCCATTTTGTTGTGGAGTTCTAGGGCAGGAGAAATCATGGGATATTCCATTAGAGTCAAATAATTCCTCAAAGGATTTATTTTCAAATTCCCCACCATGATCACTTCTGACTCTGATAATCTTAGAGTCAAATTCTTTTTGCACTTTGGAGCAGAAACTGGTGAATACAGAGTGAGACTCACTCTTGTGCTTTAGGAATTTCACCCATGTCCAGCGACTGTAATCATCAACAATGACTAGTCCATACTTCTTTCCATTGACTGATGTTGTTTTCACAGGACCAAATAAGTCAATGTGGAGAAGTTCCAGAGGCTTAGAGGTAGAAACAACATTTTTCTTTTTGAAAGACGTTTTTGAAAATTTTCCTTTCTGACATGCCTCACATAGAGCATCTGAAGAGAACTTCAGTTTAGGTAGGCCTCTGACTAACTCGAGTTTATTTAGCTGAGAAAGTTTCCTCATGCTAATGTGGCCCAAGCGTCTATGCCACACCCATTGCTCTTCGTGAACAGACATCAGACATTTAATATTTTGTTCTTTTAAATCAGAAAGATTGATTTTATAAATGTTGTTTTTCCTCTTGCTTGTGAATAGGACTGAACCATTGTTTTGATTTATGGCTTTACATGTTTTTTGATTAAAGATCACGTCATAACCGTTATCACTTAATTGACTTATGGATAACAAATTATGCATTAATCCTTCTACGTAAAGAACATCAGATATGGAGGGAAGAGTACCATTACCAATAGTTCCGGAGCCTCTGATCCTTCCTTTCTGATCTCCTCCGAAGCCTACGAATCCAGCGTCTTTAAGTTCCAGGCTTTGGAACATAGACTTTCTTCCCGTCATGTGTCGCGAGCATCCAGAGTCTAGGTACCATGACTGGTGTCTGAACTTTGCTGCATAGGATATCTGCAACATAAACAATCTTATCTTTTGGTACCCAGAGTTTCTTGGGTCCTTTCTGATTAGTTTTCCCAGAGTTTCTTATAACTTTGGGTTTTCTAGCATTTTCAAATTTTTGTTCTTGTGTGTGCGTATAGTGATATGAAAACGGAGATTTAAGTTGGTCACCAGTAGAAGTTTTATCTTCCTTAGGATCATACCCAATTCCCTTTTTATTGTTCTGATTGACTCCATAAATCATGGATGCCATGACACTCCTACCTATCCCATTTTTCAGAAATTCTTGAAAGGCTTCTTCGTATTTATAAATTATTGTATTTGAAGTCTGTGGAGCTTGAGATAAGACTTCTTCCAGTTCTAAACGATTTTTATTCGCTGCATCTCTTTGTAATGTTAAGGATCTGATTTCATCCTCTCGTTTTAGAATTGTCATCTCAAGTTTGCCACATTCTTCAAATTTTGCTTCAAGACAGCCTTTTATATTTTTAAACTTTTGTTTTAATTTCTGATATGAGCTAAGAGTTTCTGACAAACATGATTCTAGATCAGATCGAGAGAGTTCAGAAAATACCTCTTCAGATTCTTCATCTGAGCTGCTCCTGGATGTGGTAGCCATAAATGCCACATTGGCCTGTTCATCAGAGTCAGATTCTGATGAGCCAGATTCACTATCATCCCAGGTAGCCATTAGTCCTTTCTTTGTCCTGAAGGTATTCTTCTTGAAGCTTTCTTTTTTGGGATTGTCTTTCTTTAGCTTGGGGCATTCATTCCTGTAATGACTTGTTTCTTTACATTCATAACAAGTAATATCTTTGTTAGTTTTACCTTTTGAGGTTGATTCTGATCGATCCCCTCTGGGTCTTGGTCTTCTGAAGTTGTTGTTCCTCTTTTTCCAGAGTTGTTTAACTCTTCTGGTCAGGAGGGACAATTCTTCTTCATCATCAGAATCTTCTGGTTCAGAGTCATCAGCATCTTCAGTTTCTGCCTGGAATGCTTTGGTTCTGTCAGATTTGCGTCTTTCAGATCTGGACTTTAATGCTACAGACTTGTTCTTTTTCTGAGGCTCATCTTCCTCTAGTTCTATCTCATGGCTTCTGAGGGAACTGACAAGCTCTTCAAGACTGATATTGTTCAGATCCTTTGACAGCTTCAGGGCAGTAACCATGGGTCTCCACTTCTTTGGCAAACTTCTGACTATCTTTTTGACGTGGTCTGCAGTTGTGTATCCTTTGTCTAGAACCTTGAGACCTGCAATAAGAGTTTGGAATCTAGAGAACATTACCTCTATGGCTTCGTCATCTTCCATTTTGAAAGCTTCATATTTTTGGATAAGCGCCAGAGCCTTTGTCTCTTTGACCTGAGAGTTTCCTTCATGAGTCATCCTCAGAGAGTCAAGGATGTCTTTGGTTGTTTCTCTGTTGGTGATCTTTTCATACTCGTTGTAAGATATAGCATTGAGAAGTATGGTTCTGGCCTTGTGGTGATTTTTAAAGACACGCTTCTGATCTTCTGACATCTTACTTTTGGGAACTTCAACTCCATTTTCTGAGACTGGAGGTATGTATCCATCTGTGAAAATGTCCCAGAGGTCAGCATCATAACCCAGAAAGAAACTTTCAATTCTATCTTTCCAGTAGTCGAATTTCTCTCCATCAAAGACAGGAGGCTTAGCATTGTAGCTGTCTCTTTCATTTGTGTGGGCCATAGTTTTTCTCGTTCTGGATCTCTCTACACTGTTAAGTGTTTGATTAGAAAATCAATAACAGAGCCGAAGCTCTGATACCAATTGAAGGTGAGAAAAACAAGAAAGGGGGTTTGAATTGTTTGGAAAATAAGCGCTTTTTCAAATAAAGACCACACAAGGAATTTATACTGGTTCGCTTATAACACAAAGCTACTCCAGTCCACCCGGCCAAGGTGATTTCACCTTCAACAAGGACTTAATCCACTAATCTTGAAAGATTGTTTACAACCAACGTCTAAGAGAAAGATCTCTTAGTCCTCTCAAGTATACATACTGCGCAGAGTCACTTGAGGAAATAAAACAATAGATAAAAGACTATGTAATCTAGAGTGCTTCTAAGATAAGCAAATATTACAACAGTAAGAACAAAAGAGTGTTTCACGTTCTAAGCAAAAGCTTTGTGAAAGATTGAGAGAGAGAGAGAGAGAGAATGTTTCTGTGTATGCTTGCGCGCCTCTCAATGTTGATTGCTGTCCTTTATATAGGAGTGAAAGGACCGTTGAAATTGATGGCAGATAATTTGTCTTGAATAGGAATTAATGCCATAACTTCTGTTGTTTCTTGCCAAAACAACTTTGTCTCCCCGAATAACTTCTTTCCAAATATAGTTCCTTTCCATTTGAATTTGAAGTTAACGTTACTCTTTCTGTATTAGGAAATCCATTATCGTGACTCTGGGAATCTTGGAATCTTGCTGTGTTGATTCGGAGCTTCTGATGTTTATCTTAAAGAGTTCTGATGGTGTCTTCAGATGACGCTGAGAGCTTTTGGAATGATATACCGTTGTTCAGAGTCAGAACTTCTAGAGTGCACTTCTTCTTCAGATGCTTCTGATATTCTGCTGTTTTGCTCAGAGTTAGAACTCTTTGAGCGTGTTTCTATTTCAGATGCTTCTGATCTTCTGATAATTTGTGTCTGATATGATTATGTATCTGATGACGTCATCAGATCTCTTCCTTCTTTCCTTAGAACCCTGCACACTTAGAAACATTTCGTTAGGGTGCCATTTTTGGTTTCATCCTTTGTTATCATCAAAATCATGGAATCTGTTGTAGAACAATTTTTGTTCTTACACCAATTACCTTTTTCAAACTTTGTCATCTAGCACTCATCCTTATCTCTATGGATTTCTAGCTTATCCCTTGTTTTCTTTCTCAAATCCCTGCCATGTCATCCCTATCATTGAGATTAAAAACTCCTACTAGCATCTTATGGCTCAAGGCGTATTGATGAGTGTTCATAAATTCCTAGCGTGACAGAACTTGTCACTCGATCTATTCATTCACACACATAAAAACAATAAAAGAGAGGACTAAGTGTGCTCGATACTACTAAAGCTAAAGTAAAACAATACACATTTAAATAACACTAATAAAGCTTAAATTCACTATATTATTCAAGTTTAAGAGGCTTATATATCTCACAAATTATGACTTATCAAGAAGCTCACATTGAAGAGAATAATCTTAGCAATTACAATAGAAAAGAATATGTTAAGCCACCAACTTTGAAACATTTTTCTGCTCTTCCAATTCATCCTTGAGATTGGTGTTTTACTTCATGCAATTACTTTAAGTACCAATGTTTACATCATGTTAAGTTTTCATTTCAACATTTTGCATCCAAGATGGATTATTGTGGTATTCATGTTTTGGTTAGATAGTGGGAAGTTTCACAGAGATCTCTGATGTTTAATATGGATTGATAAGTTGGAAATTTTTTTACTGTTGCTAATTTATAAATCGAGATCAATGATTCATTACGTAATTTTTTCATCAAATTAGATAAAAAAAATCTCCTTAGATAAAAGTTTACTCAACCGAGGAAATAAATAAATAAAAGATGATAAAACAAAGTTGTTGGGATTAAAGGGGGTGATCAAAAGTTTTTCCCTCGGTTGCTAGCACAACTGAGAAAATTGATCATGAATAAAAATTAAAAAAAATTAAAAGGCGCTAAAATGGAGATTTTGGGATTCAAAGGTGTTTCCCTTGAAGATTTTTCTCCTCGATTTCTGGCTAAACCAAAGGAATGGGTAGTATTTTTTTTTAAAATAAAATAAAATGTGACGCACTTATGGTTTACATGTCGGTTGGTTGTTGGCCGAGATCAAACTTTATTGGAGAATATATTATTTGTTGTAGATATAGTATGAGTAGAGTAAAAGAAAAGAAAGATAAAGAAGTTCCATTGTATACAATTTTTTTTATCCTTAAATATACAAAAAAGATACGAAATAGAGACATACGAAAAATCCTAGATATGTTCAATAGCCTACAAGTTGCCATCTCATTCACAATTATGTGATTTTAATATAATGGAGAAGAATTCAATGCAAGAAATTGAAAGAAAAAAAAAAGAGAAATAAACAAATTAGAAAATTCCATGTAGCTAAAGAATATTGGACAACACCCATAAACAAAAAAGCACCGCAGAGAACAAGGAAGCACGACGCCTTGTGTTAATCTCAGTTTGAACACATCATCATAATGAATAAAATGCAACATGCATGATAGCTAGTAAGCCACGTTTTGCAATCAACAAAGCGCCACATCAGCTTAATCGCAAAAACATTACGCACAAAAGGGTAGTGTTGTGCATATTTGTAACATCAATATTTTTTATATAATTACCCAAACGTGCATATTTGTAACATCAGTATTTTTTATATAATTCACAAAGTTCTTTTTGTTGACCTAATATGTGCTTGACTAAATTTTCAACTTGGGTTGACAAGTTGTTTTATGCCAAAATTCCATCACTGGTATTAAACTCAATGATACTGTTTTTTCTATAATCTGAGTTCCTATTAACTAACCTTGATAGTCATTTAGCGTCATTCTCTCGATTATTGCAATTACATCCTCTGCACTTTTTGACATTAAAGAGCCCTCAATAGTAGCATCTAGAAACAACTTTGGTTCACTACTACAAAAAACACATTTAATCTCGGATACGAAATGCATTTAACCTCAGCTATAGAGGCGGGGTAACAAAGGGCGTTAAGAAAAGTGACAACTTTACCCCTCGGTTTTTGAGTAATCGAGGTGTAAAGTTATTTGCATATGGGTTCGACTCCAACATCTTCATTTTTATTATTTTCAGAACTAGATGGTGCGTCCAATATTAATTCTCGGTTTTTTAGTAAAACCGAGGTAATAACACAATATTTTTACGTCTGTTATATTTAAAAATCGAGGGGATAACTTTTTTTTATAGTTTCATTTGTACGTGTATTACAGAACCATAGCGCTGAATATAGAACCATGTTTTGCATATTTCTGAAACAGAAACTTGTACATTTTACCAATATCTCAAACATAAACATTGTACCACAAATATTATTTGTTTACACCAAATGCAAAGATAAAATGGCATACACCAACAAAAGCAATAACCAAAATGGAAACTCTTGTAGGATGTCCAAAAGTTATATGTTAAGATTTGTCACTAGTAGTTAAGCACCTATAATTTGAACAACATTCGAAACCAATTAGGATAATCATCAACAACATTAAATCTTTAGTAAAAGGAATAAAAATAAGCAAAATGAATAATTATAAATTACTAAGTGATATAAAACATTTACTTACTAGTTTTCCCATAACCCCTCTTCGTGATCAAGATGAAAAGCATGCACATCATATGAATCATTTTTTTCATATGAATGACATACATGTGTTGCGAAACAAGGAGGCTCATAGTTAAAATCTTGATTTTCATCAGTACTATTAGGAAGATATTTTCTGTGAAGAACAATTGACCATCTAGTGTTATAAGGATTAGTGACATAAAAAAACATGGTTTGCTTGAGTTACCATGGTGAATGGTTCGTTCTTATAAAACTCCTTTCAAAGATCGACCCGTGTGAATCCCAATTCACCGGTTTCTACATAAGTGTTACTGTCAGTTCACTTGCACTTAAATAAAGATACTTTAAAAACAACATAATCAATCTTCAAAATCTCCTCAATAACCCCAAAGTACACTCTAGATGCTAGTACAAGATTGTTATCTTTGGAACTAGAGAAGTACATGGATTCCACGTCAACCATAACCCCACTATTTTGCATGGTACTACGATCATCCTTTGATTTTGGATAGAATGAAAATTTAGTAATGTCGTATGCACTCTAAGTAATTACATTAAACTCAAACATATGTGGTAACCATTTAATTATCTATGATGCACTACTCTCTTTATAAACACTTTCATTAAACCAAGTTATGAAAGTTTTGTTATGCTCTATCAACAACCATCTTTAATTCATCCGGAGGAACTTTTCCTTTATAAGACTTTGGTGAGCGGACAAGTAAGGTTGAATTTCATCCATGTTATTCAATATATAAAAATGCTCTTGAAGAACTACATCTCAAACTAAAGTCTTAACATTTAAACCTTGAGTACCTCTACCATCACATCTTCCATCATGACGAGACCCAAGAATTCCTATAGAGTTCTCTTCTGACAAAAAGTTTGTACAAAACTCAGTAGCTTCTTCTGTAATGTACTGTTCAACAACTTAAGCCTCTAGACGGTGATGATTCTTTGTATACCCTATAAAGATCTTCATGTATTGCTCTAATAGATACATCCACCGTAAATAAACTGGACCATAAATTCTAATCTCTCTTATTAGTTGAACAATTAGGTGAATCATAATGTCAAAAAATGATGGAGGGAAAACAATCTCTAATTGACACAAGACAATTGCAGCCTCATGTTCCAACACGTCTAAATTTCCAGGACCAACGACTTTACTACATTTAGCATTGAATAATAAGCATAATCTGGTTATAGTTACCCTTATATTTTTTGGTAGAATGCCACGGATAGTCGTTGGTAGAAATTATTGCATTAAGACATGACAATCACAAGATTTTAAGAAAACTAACTTGAGATCTTTCATTGACATAAGTTTCTTCACATTTGATGAGTACCCTTGGGGAACTTTGATACCCTGCAAACATTCACAAAAACTCTATTTTTCTTTTTTAGACAGAGTATGACAAGATGGGGGCAAATATGTTTTATCTTCTATTTCTTTTGGGGATAACTTTTGTCTTATACCCATCACCATCATATCTTCACGGGATTTCTTAGTATATTTTGTCTTGCCTTTGATGTTGAGAAGTTTCAATAAAACTATCGCATACATTTTTCTTCACGTGCATCACATCAAGACTAGACCAATATGGAAGATTAAAGAACACATACCTCATTTTCCAAATATTTTTCTCCATGGCCCTTTTTGTTTCTTTCTAAAGACAACATTAATTTTTTGTTGTCTTTTATAAACCTCCTCCCCGATTAGGGCTTTCAAGCAATATCAAACTCATGCTCCCCATTAAAAGCCTTCCACAATCTACGGTATGGATGATTCGATCTTAAAAAAATTTGATGCCCAAGATAAACAGTCTTTTTTTAATTTTGTAATTGGTGGTGGCATGTACCAAATTCACATATATGGCATGCTTTGTGTACCTTGATTTTGTACCCAGAAAAATTATCGTATGCAGGAGAGTCATTGATTGTGCAAAACAACATAGCACACAGCTTAAAGTATTCACTTGTATACGCATCATCAACATCAACACCTTCTTCCCGCAAAAGTATTAAATCTTCAATTAATGGTGTTAAATAAACATCTATGTTGTTTCCTGGTTGTTTTAGACCCGAAATCAACATTGATAACATCATATATTCGCGTTTCATGCACAATCATGGAGATAGGTTGTAAGTTATGAGAAGAACATTCCATGACGTATGGTTAGTACTCAAATTACCAAAAGGGCTTATCCCGTCGGTGACAAGTCCAAGGCTAAGGTTCCTCGGCTCAAGGGGAAAATCTGGAAACAAGGAATCAATTTTCTTCCATTGCAATGAATCAGCTACATGGAGAATTTTTCTATCACACAATCTTTCATCTGCATGACATCTAGTATTCTTTGTGTCATTTACATTAGAAAATAATCTCTTGAGCCTTTGAATTATTGGTAGGTACCATACCACATTAGAAGGAACAACCTTTCTAGTTACACCAGCATCGTCTTCAACACCATTTTCCTTCTGCTTGTAGCGTGACTTCCCACATCTCGGGCACTCCTTCAAGTTTTCATACTCTTTCCTATATAATACGCAATAATTATGACATGCATGTATTTCGACATAGTCCAAATCCATTGGACATAATATCTTCTTTGCCTCATAACTACGGTTCAACAACGTGTTACCTTCTGGAAGCCTTTCTTTCAATAATTCAAGTAATTCAGTAAAACTTCTATCCGTCCATCCACCTCTTGCCTTAAGATTAAATAGTCTCAACATAGGTGACAATATTATAAGACTTTTGCATCATGGATACAACGACTCTTCCATGTCTCTATGCAAAGTGTCTATCATATTAGCTTTCTTGAAAGCATCTACTTCAATATCATGAATCATGTCTTCTAGAGTATCATTCATAAATTCATCACCATCTTCAACTGTATGTGTCAGGGGTCTTTTTTTGTCACTTCACCATGGCATACCCATCTCATATAATTTTGAATAATTCCATCACAACCTAAATGATTCAATATAACAACACTTGGATGTTTTTGCGTATTACGACAAATTTTACAAGGACATCAAAAAAATCCCATTATCTTTAGGAATGTTTTTTCCGCGAATTCAAGAAATTGAATCACTTTGTTCTGATACTCTTTACTTAAGCTATTGGCTTTCATCCAACTACGACCCATAATCATATACAACTTCTGAAAATAAAATGAAAATAGTACACAACTAACAAAAATGAATTGTATAAGTCTCAAAAACCATAAGAATAACAACAATAATAACGAGGCAACAACATTAACAACGACCACAATACCAACAACAACAAACAACAACAACAATGGTAAAGGAGAATTTGTACATACCTAAAATATGATGAGAGACTTTAAGAAAAGTGTTGGTTTGAGGTTCGAGCTTCCTTCCTCCTTGGAGAATGATGTTGTTTCAATTTTGTTTGCTGGAGAAGAATAAATTTCTCAGTATCGTTCGCTAACTAGGAGGCAAAAAGTGAATAACACTTTACATTAAATCTAAAGGAATAAAAAATTGTTAAGAGCTTTATTAAAAAACCGAGGGAACATATCCGACGTGAAAATTATAAAAAATAAAGGCACCTTTTTAGTTATGAATAAAACATATAATTGCAAGCGCCGATAATCCGAGCCAACATATAATCGAAGCTCAAACTCATCCAACTTTTTATGTCAGTTTTTATGAAAACCGAGGTAAAAGATTAAGTTTTACAAAAGTAATAACAAATCCACGTAGATCACGTGGTTATGGCTCCATATGAGCTTCTGCCGGATCGTTGAGCAAAGTAGGTTAGGAAATCCACGTAGATCACCGGGAAAACTGACAGGGATGGGAACTGCATAAGGTAGCAGGTGATGCGGTGCGTTTTGCGTGTGCGTGCGGACTGATGCAGTGCAATTGATTTTGGACGTGAATATTCAGTTTTCTGGATTGTGCAGGTTGATTCTTTTGAAGATTGGAGAAGAAGGATTCAAGCTTCTCCTCCTTCCCCCCAAAAAAACTTCTCAATGATTAAACTCAGAGCTCTTATATAGAGTTGTAATCACCCGATGTGAGTTCGAATTCGACGCTGCGTTTCACTCATGGTATTGTTGTTTATTCACCCGCATTTTTATTTGCGTTCATTAGTGCAACTTGGATTGGGTTTGTTATCAGCTTGCTTCTGCAGCTGGCTTGAGTTTTGTTGTAGCTTTATGCTTTCACTTCTGCATTCCGCGTGTTGTTTGTTGCATTTTGTTCAATTCGATTTCTCATTTTCAAATGGCTTGCGGGATTTGCATTTCACTTGGCCACGTTTGCTGTACGGATGCCGCTTGACTTGTTGGCTTGACGTTGGTTTTGTGTAGCGTTGGAAGTGGGTTTATGTTTTGGCAGCAACTTTTACTGTGCACCTGGCGTTTCCCTTTTTTTTTACTTATCAACATGTGGATAATGGATGTGGATTTCACATGGATTAACTTGGAAAATGATTAGTTAGATATTAAAAAGGGAAATTGGATAATGATAAGAAAAAGATAATTGGATTATGGGCTGGATATTGGATAATGATAAGAAAAATGGATTATGGTTTTTGGTTAGTAATGGAATTATGGGTAATTGGTTAATGAACATGGACTTGATGGATTATAAAAATAAAAGTGGATTAAAATTGGATTTTGGATTTCAGGATTTGGATTTAAAATGGAATATGGATTAATTGAATTAAAATTGATTTCAAATGTGGATAATGGTTCTAAAAAATGGAAATGGCTTTTGGACATTAGAAATGGATTGGATTCTTGTGGTTTTGAGAAATTGGTTTGGACTACTAAAATGTGATTGGTTTTGGATATTAGGCTTAACAAAAAATGAATAATGGGCCTCCAAAAAAGATTGGATGAATGGCTTATAGAAAAAATTAAATTCTAAAAAATTAAATTGAATTCAAAATTAATTCGAATTATCAAACTCCATTTGGATTATCAAGAATTAATTCGAATCATCAAAATTGATTTGAGCTTTCAAAATCAATTTGAATTACCAAAAGATTAATTTTGACAAGAAATGATGAGATGATATTCAACATTAATCTAAATCAATTTAAAACTCCAAAATTACTTAAAAAATGATGAGATGATTATGGACATTAATCTAAATCATTATCAAGTATGGTTCCACGTGACAATCCAAACAAAATCAAATCCAAATTAGAACACATATTATGAACCACACATTATGCAATGGATGAATGAACTTGCCAATGCATCAAGCCATATCGAATCAAGAATCAAATGAATGAGCATGAATCCATGAGTGAAGTGAGGTATAAAACCAAGTGGATATCTGGTTAATAAGACGTGTGCTAAAACTCAAAGATCAAGGCATGATCATGCTTGATCACATGCCTCAAGATGAGTGATTCACCATGCAAGTGAAAGTGTTCACCAAGGGTATACACCGAGGGATTAGGGTTTGGATTTCCTGGTCCTCTTCAAATGGCGGACGAACCAAAATATCCACCAAGTGCAAGCACCAAGCCACGAATTCAAGTCACTTGCCTCCTTGTGTTGAACCATGCTTATTCAAATGAAATGAATAGATGAATATGATATGAAAATGATTAGGGTTAATGGCCTATATGATCAATGTGAAGGGTAAGGCGAATTTTGGGGTATGACAGCGTCCATGGTTACTAAATCCTTAGATTCACAAATTGTGGCGACTCTATGTTGCCAACTATGATTTAGGCATCTCAAAATTTTCACAACCAATTCCTCATTTGAAAATGTTTTTCCTAGAGTTTTCATATGACTCACGATATGGGTAAACCGTGTTTGCATTTGATTTATGTTATCTTCAGGTTTAATTTTGAAAAGTTCATACTAGTGAATTAATGTTCCAACCTTTCCTTATTTTCCTAAATAGTTCCTTCATGGGTAATTTAGTGGATGTCCCACATTTCTTTAGCAGTCCTGCAATAAGAAACTAACTAAAACTCATCAAGACCAAAAGCGGTAGTGATGAGAATCTTTGCCTTCAAATTGCTTTGCACATTTTCTTTTCATCTTTGGTCCAATCCTTTACAAATTTGTTTATCACAACACCGTTAACTTCATGTGTTGGAACAAAGAGACCTTCCTTCACAACCTTCCAAATACCAGGATCCATCCCTTCTATGAAGAACTTCATTTTCTTTTTTGATAAAATATACCCTTCTCCATTAAAGGATGGGGAATTGTTTAATGAATAACATGGAGTCATTTTATTCCCGAGACAATTAGTCTTTAACAAGAGTTAGGCTCTAATGCCACTTTCTAGACAAGTGACTCTAAGTACAAGAATGAGGTGAATTGTGGTATTTAAAATCTGTGATTAATTTAAGTGTTTTCTTACTTAAAAAATAATTTGTGTTAGTATTCACAAAATTAGAGATAAAAATAAGAAAAATAAATAAAATAAATGGTAGAACTTAAAGACATAGGGTTAGAGAGATGTCACCGAGATTTATATAGGTTCGGCCGAACGTTGACTTATCCTTGTCCCCAATAGATCTTCTAGAGAGGTCACTAAATTTTGAGCTTTTACAGGTTATGGAACGATCCTTTGATACAACTGAATTGAGAGATTTAACACTGGCTTATTTCCAATACCAAATGAGAGCTTTTCAACAGGATGAACTCACAAACTAAGTAGAGATTTCACCGGTTAATACCAATAACCAAACAGAACTTTTACAACCTGAGTTCTATAACCAAACCAAAAATTTGCAATGGCTGATCTCAAGAATAAAACTCGGTATTTGAAGAGTATCTCACTCTTGAATTAAAACAGTAGCACGACACCAGTACAACACTTTCCTCACAAGTAGTTTTCACTCACAAGACACTAAGGAAAACTTGATAAAGAAAATATTTAAAGAGAGACTAAGATACTAATAAAATATTAAGAAATGGGAAAATTCTAAATTTTGGCGTGGCTCAAATAGGAGAAGATATGGCTTAAATAGGAAACAATCCATGGGCTAAATTAATGGGATAATCAGTTAGAGACCTAATATAATCGATAATTAAGGCCACAAATGGAAGGTTTTGATATATCGTCGCTATAAATCATTAAGAGACTGACCCAATCAACTTTAGCCTTAATCGAGCATGATCTAATCGATTAGGTTTATGGTTTAATCGATTATTTAGTTGGAAAAAGTATTTTAATCAATCAAACAATATCCTAATCAACTGCCTAAGCCCCCAAAAACATTTATATCTGATCTTGTTAAGTAAAGAAAGACTTTAAAATCATGGTGTGCGTGTGTGTGTGTGCGTGTGTGTGTTGTATGTGTGTGTGTGTGTGCGCGCGTGCGTGCATGCTGCGTGTGTGTGTGTGTGTGTGTGTGTGTGTGTGTGTGTGTGTGTGTATGTGTGTGTGTGTGTGCGTGCGTGCTAGTTGCCTTAGTATCTTAGAAGTTACTCTCATACTTTCACAAGACTCTGGTTACTCACACAAATACGACCATGCAACCTTTCACACTTCCTCTCTCTCACAACTATAAAGTTTTCAAGTTCTGTTGCCAAATATACCGAGCGTTTAGTGGAACCTTGAATCTTCTACATGATGAGACTTGAGATATCTTCAAGTTAATCTCCATCATCAAAGAGTTGAAAATTTATCACCGCCAACTTTAATAATCATTAGTGTTGTCATCATTAAAACATCAAGAATGCCATCAAAATCTGGATCATCAATTCCATACCTGCAAACACATAGATCTAAGTTAACAATATGATCTCAAGAGAAAATTCTTTGGAAAAATAGTAGGTTGCATGGTTTAAGGACGAACTAGTATTTTTCTGGTATGATCTCTCTAAATCTATCTCTTTATTTTCTATTGTTCATTTTTCTACTTCTTAATCTCTGCTTCTATTCATTTCCTAAAATTAATCAACTTAAAATCAATCTTTTGCTAAACATTTTTAAAAACCAAATAACATGATTTATCGCCTATTGTGTTTAGGGACACTTGTTCAACATTTAGGAATCTGAAAATAGTGAAAAATAACTCATTTTTACTATGTAGCCCATCAAGTAGCGCTCATGCGTTTATTTTCCCTTTTCACCCATTTATAGCTCGAATTAGACTTTTGTGTATTTAGAAAAGTTATAGCA
Source organism: Lathyrus oleraceus (assembly GCF_024323335.1). NCBI lineage: Eukaryota > Viridiplantae > Streptophyta > Magnoliopsida > Fabales > Fabaceae > Lathyrus > Lathyrus oleraceus. The sequence continues at coordinate 392,022,662 of NC_066584.1, forward strand.
GTTGATGTTAACTTCCATTTGTTTTCAAAAAAATAGAAAGATTCTTTAGTAGTGGAGTGCAATTCCTGTTAGGAAGTTTATTATTATTAAAATATTAGTTGTAATTTGTTTGTTTAGCAATTCCTAGTTTTTAGGAAAGACCTATTCTTTAGGAAGAATAGGGTTTGTTTCTTTTTTGATCATTACCACGTTTCAAGTTTGTTAGCAGTAGATTCTGTTTTGCTTGTGAGGCTATTTATAAGCCCTATTCTCTTAATGAATAATCATCCCTTCCAGCTATTTGTTATTCTAAAACTAACATTTGGTATCAGAGTTGTGCAAGGGGCCAAATTAAAAGTGTGTGAGCAGAATGACAACTTCAAAAAAGTTTGTGTAGCCGTCCATTCCCAAGTTCGATGGCCATTATGATTATTGGTCAATGATGATGGAGAACTTTCTAAGGAGTAAGGAAATATGGAATCTGGTTGATGAAGGAATCCCTGCAGCAGCAATTGGGACATCATCGGCAAGCGAGGCGCAGAGAAAGACGGTGGAAGAAGCCAAACTCAAAGATCTGAAGGTCAAGAATTTTCTGTTTCAGGCCATTGACAGAGAAGTTCTTGAAACAATTCTTGACAAGGGAACCTCAAAAGCAATTTGGGACTCAATGAAGCGGAAATATCAAGGGTCTACAAAGGTGAAAAGGGCACAACTGCAGGCATTAAGGAAGGAGTTCAAGTTGCTGGCATGAAAGAACGAGAGAAAGTAGACACTTTCTTGGGGCGAACCTTGACCTTAGTGAACAAAATGAAGTCAAACAGTGAGACAATGGAGCAGAGTATGGTGGTGAGTAAGATACTTAGATCTTTAACTATCAAATTTAACTATGTTGTGTGTTCAATAGAGGAATCAAATGATCTAAGTACTTTGAGTATTAATGAATTACAAGGAAGTTTACTAGTTCATGAACAAAAAATGCAAGGATACCAAGAGGAGGAACATGTGTTAAAAGTGGCTCATGATGATCGATAAAACAGAGGTAGAGGTCGAGACATGTTTAGAGGAGGACGTGGCAGAGGTAGAGGGAGACAACCCATAAACAAAGTAGTCATTGAATGTTTCAAATGCCACAAATTAGGACATTTCCAATATCAATGTCCTGACTGGGAAAAGAAAGCTAACTATGCTGAATTAGAAGAAGAGGAACTTTTGTTGATGTCATATGCAGATATTCATCAAGAAAAGAAAGAAGAGATATGGTTCCTGGATTCAGGGTGCAACAACCACATGATGGGAAACAAAAAGTGGTTCTTTGAATTGGAAGAAAATTTCAATCGAACAGTGAAGCTTGGAAATGATACGAGAATGGCGGTAGTAGCAAAAGGGAGTATAAAGGTGCAAAATGGCATAATCCAGGTAATATCTGATGTCTATTATATTCCTGAGCTTAAAAAAAATCTATTAAGTATAGGGTAGCTTCAAGAGAAAGGATTGACCATTTTAATTCGGGATGGAACTTGTAAAGTGTATCATTCTAAGAGGGGACTGATTATGCAAACTAATATGAGTGGAAACGGAATGTTTTTTGTGTTAGCTTATATGCCACAGAGAAATTCCATGTGTTTGCAAACTAAAGATGTATTAGAGAAAGAGGCGCGCATGTAGCACAATCGATTTGGGCACCTGAATCACAAGGGATTAAGAACATTGGCCTTCAAAAAGACGGTGATTGGCTTACCTGTTCTCAAATCTCCTAATGAGTTATGTACAACCTGCCTAACTGGAAAACAACACAGAGATACAATGCCAAGGAGGAGTTTGTGGAAGGCATCAAAACAGCTCCAGCTAGTACATTCAGATATATGTGGCTCTATCAAGCCAGCATCCCATAGTGGCAAGAGGTACATTCTAAGTTTTATTGATGATTATTCTCGTAAAACTTGGATTTATTTCTTACATGAAAAATCAGAAGCTTTTATTACTTTCAAACATTTTAAAGCTAATGTTGAGAAAGAGATAGGTGCATTCATAACTTGTTTGAGGACTGACAGGGGTGGCGAGGTCACCTCAAATGAGTTTGGAGAATTCTGTAAATCACAGGGCATTAGTAGGCAATTGACAGCAGCCTATACACCGCAGCAGAATGGAGTTGCCGAGAGAAAGAATCGGACAATTATGAATGTTGTCCGATCCATGCTAAATGAAAGAAAAGTTCCCAAAAATTTCTGGTCCGAGGCTGCAAAATGGTGCGTTCATATTCAGAATCGATGCTCGACAGCAGCGGTTGAAGATAAGACCCCAGAAGAGGCATGGAGCAATGAAAAACCGGTGGTAGATTACTTTCGAGTTTTCGGATGTGTGGCACATGTTCATATAGCAGATCAAAATAGGAGCAAATTAGACGATAAAAGCAGAAGATGTGTTCTTCTAGGAGTGAGCGATGAATCAAAAGCATGGAGGCTTTATGATCCAATCTCAAAGAAAATTATTGTCAGCAAGGATGTTGTTTTTGAAGAAGAAAAAGGTTGGGATTAAGGCAGATCTGTTGAAGAAATAAAGCAAGATATGTTGGAGTGTGAAGATGAATGAGATACTGTGGCGGATCAAAATGAAGAACTTGGTGAAACAAGCCCAAATAACTTGAGTGACAGTCCTGGAATTTTCAGCAATTCCAACATCTCTAACAACATCTCCAACAAATCAAGTAGCCTGCCAACTTCACCTCTAAATGAGCCAAGTTCTGATGATAACGAATTAGTTGAAGGGATGGGCATGCGAGTAAGAAGAGAACCAATATGGATGGCAGATTATGAAACAAGGGAAGGTCTCTCTGATGATGAAAATCTGAATGCAATGATGATGGTAACTGAGAATGACCCTATAACGTTTGAAGAAGCAGTACAATGCAAAAAATGGAGGGAAGAAATGTCATCGGAAATTGAATCCATTGAGAGGAACCAAACTTGGGAACTTACTGTGATTCCTAAAGATATCAAACTCATTGGAGTCAAGTAGGTATTTAAAACAAAGTTAAATGAAGATGGTACAGTTGAGAAGTTCAAAGCGAGGCTCGTAGCAAAAGGGTATGCACAACGCCATGGTATTGATAATACTGAGGTATTTGCTCCGGTGGCAAGACTCGACACTATCCGTGTAATTCTTGCAATAGTTGTACAATATAGTTGGGAGGTCTTTCAACTTGATGTAAAAAGCGCTTTTCTTCATGGTGAGCTGAAAGAAGAAGTCTATGTTGAGCAACCCGAGGGGTTTGTAAAGAAAGGAGAAGAAGAGAAAGTCTACAAACTAAAAAAAGGCATTATATGGGCTCAAACAAGCACCGCGAGCTTGGTACAGCAGAATCGAATCTTATTTCTTACGAGAAGAATTCGAAAGATGTTCTAGCGAGCATACTCTATTTATAAAATCAAAAGGAGGTAAACTCTTAATTGTAAGCCTTTATGTTGATGATTTAATTTTTACCGGGAATGATAGAAGCATGTGTGATGAGTTTAAAAGTTCAATGATGTTGGAGTTTGATATGTCTGATTTGGGGAAAATGAAGCATTTTCTTGGAGTAGAAGTGAAGCAATGTGCAGGTGGAATATTCATTTGTCAAAGAAGATATGCAAAGGAGGTTTTAGCTAGATTTGGTATGGAGGACAATAATGCTGTGAAAAATCCCATTGTACCGGGTACAAAATTACGCAAAGACGAGGGAGGTGTTACCGTTGATGAAACTTTGTATAAGCAAGTGGTTGGAAGCCTTATGTATTTGACTGTAACTAGACCTGACATGATGTTTGGTGTTAGTTTAATAAGCAGGTTCATGGCTAGGCCTACTATGGTACATTGGCTGGCAGCAAAGAGGATTTTAAGGTACCTAAAAGGTACAATTAATCTGGGTATCTTTTACAGGAAGCAAGAATACAATCTAAAACTGGTGGTCTTCACTGATAGTGATTATGACGGTGACTTAGACGATCGAAGAAGCACTTCCGGATTTGTGTTTCAATTGGGAGCGGAGCTATTTCTTGGGCCTCAAAGAAACAGTCAGTTGTCGCTCTCTCCACCACGGAGGCGGAATACATGGCAGCAACTTTATGTGCGTGTCAATGTGTTTGGCTTAGAAGAGTGTTGGAAAAGATTGAAGTCGAGAAAAAAACAGCAACTATGATCATGTGCGACAATAGTTCTACAATACAACTATCCAAAAATCCTGTGTTTCACGGAAAAAGTAAACATATCGATGTGAAATTCCACTTTCTTAGGGACTTAGTAAACAATGGAGCTATCAAGTTGAGCTATTGTGCTTCTGAGAATCAAACTGTGGACATTATAACGAAGCCATTGAAATTGGAACAATTTGAAAAGCTTCGTGGGATGCTTGGAGTTACGGATATTACTGAAGTAAGCTAAGTTCAGATGAATTAGCTTAAGGGAGGGATTGTTATGAAGTTTATTATTATTAAAATATTAGTTGTAATTTGTTTGTTTAGCAATTCCTAGTTTTTAGGAAAGACCTATTCTTTAGGAAGAATAGGGTTTGTTTCTTTTTTGATCATTACCATGTTTCAAGTTTGTTAGCAGTAGATTCTGTTTTGCTTGTAAGGCTATTTATAAGCCCTATTCTCTTAATGAATAATCATCCCTTCCAACTATTTGTTATTCTAAAACTAACAATTCCTCAGCCTGATTCTTTGGCTTCATCATCTTTCCTTACTTATATCGTTTCTCAAAAATTTCATGCGTATGTACTTCGGCTTCAATCTACAACCTAAATTGTTAATTCAAACATAGAATAAATACTACAAGAATTTGTCTGGTTAGTGAGAAATAATATGAAATATTGAATCGATAAATAATTACAAATATTCATAAATTAAAGTCTACATTATTACTATGCTAATAAAATTTAACAAAAATTAACTAAAGATAGTACAAAGTAGATTAATAAATGAGACTTCATTAATAACAATAAACAAAAAGTTAATATGACTATTTATTTATAAGCAAAAGTCCATATATTTGTCTATTGTCATTATCTAGATTTTATTTGTCTTGTATTTAGGCATAACAACGTCGCAGACAAGGAAGATTTTACCTTCTATATACCCAAACTCGTTCCTTATAAATAATTGTTCCCAATTTATGTGAGAAAATTTCCAAAATAATAATTAATTGTATGATTATATTATTTGAATTAATAATATAAATATAAATATTATATTCAAAGTTTTCATATTTCAATTGCATGGTCTATAGTCTAAAGTGCCATTTAATTGGTTTCCTTTCTTTTAGGAGTAGTTGCAACGTATAAACAAATATTTGCTATTCTTATGCGAAACGTTGTTACTAAGTTGCAATTGGAATAGTGTCATGCCTTTTCTAAGAGTTGCTACTGTTTCATAACATACGTGATTTTCAATATAAATTACAGGTTATGGTCACGGTGGGAAAACACACAAAAACCAATCTTAATTAATTTCTCATTCTAAATCATCTTTCTCTTCTCTAATGCATGAGAGCAATTGAAAGAAACATTCTTCTGTAAAATATTATCAACAGATACGCTTAGAGAGATTGTGCAATTCTCTTTAAGGATTCCAAAGTATCTTGCAGGAAATTCGCCGGTAACTCCTTTTGCATCCAACATAGAAAGATTGGTGGGGGTGAATTGTTCCTTAAGCTTAGTGTTAAACTACACGCTTTGGAAGTTTATCGTGCAAATTAATTTCTCTGTTTCAACTCCATTTGTTCTTAGTTTTGCAGCAACACCAAAAATTCAAAGGCTATAACAATCTTAAGGAACAGTTTTTTCATATTCAATGGCTGCTTCACTAAAAGAGATGACTTCTGACTTTGTGAAATTAGAGAAATTCGATGGAGGGAATTTTATTCGTTGGCAGAAAAAAAATGAAATTTCTTCTCACAACACTGAAGGTGGTGTATGTCCTTAACATTCCAAAACCGGAAGAAAAAGAAGATGAAACAACTGCTGAAACTAGAGAGAGACAAAAGTGGGACAATGATGATTATATATGCATGGGACACATCCTCAACGGTATGTGCGATTCGTTGTTTGACATTTATCAGAGCAGTAACTCCGCAAAAGAGTTATGGGAAAATTTGGAATCAAGATACATGCAAGAGGACGTTACAAGTAAGAAGTTTCTTGTTTCTCAATTTAATAATTATAAAATGATAGATGGTAGGTCTGTTATGGAACAAATGCATGAAATTGAACGTATTCTCAATAATTACAAACAACATAATATGCACATGGATGAAATTATAATTGTATCCTCCATAATAGATAAACTTCCTCCTTCTTGGAAAGATTTTAAAAGAACCATGAAGCATAAGAAGGAGGATATTTCTCTTGAACAATTGGGTAATCACCTTCGTTTAGAAGAAGAGTATCAAAAACAAGATGATACTAAAAGCCAATTTACTCAAGAGAAGGTCCATGTGATGGAGGAAGGAAATTCAAGCAAACATTCCAATAAAAGAAAACGAGATTTCAAAAATTCTCATGAAAACCACAAAGGTTATAAAAACCTAAAGAAAAAGAAAGGAAATTGTTATCATTGTGGAAATCCAGGACACTTTAAACATGAGTGCAGGTTCTTAAAGAAAAAAGAACAAAGATAAGAATTCAAGTGCAATAAAAGAAAATCTTGTTGCTGTTATTTCTGAAATCAACATGATAGAAGATGTTAATTCTTGGTGGATAGACTCTGGTGCTACCCGTCATGTGTGCAAAAATAAAGAACTATTCAAGACCATTAATGAAGAAGATGATTGTGTTTTGTACATGGGAAATGCTTCTACTGTCCAAGTCAAAGGAAAAGGATCGGTAGAAATTGAATTCACATCTGGAAAAATACTCACTCTTAAAGATGTATTCTATGTTCCTGAAGTTAGGAAAAACTTGATTTCTGTACCTTTACTTAATAAGTATGGTTTCAAATCTGTATTTGAGGGAGATAAATTTATTCTCTCCAAAGGGGGAATGTTTGTGGGGAAAGGTTATCTTTGTGAGAATATGTTCATGTGTAATATTGTTAATAATAATAATAATAATGTGATTTCTGCTTATACTGTTGAGTCTTGTGATTTATGGCATATGCGACTAGGACATGTTAATTTTAGTAAATTAAAAGACATGATGAAATCAAGTTTAATTCCTAATTTTGATATAAACTTAAATTCTTGTACCACATGCATGTTAACTAAAATTACAAGACAACCTTTTAAGAGAGTTGAAAGAAATTCTAAAGTATTAGATTTAATTCATTCTGATGTATGTGATTCACATGGTTGGCCTACTATTGGTGGTAAAAAATATTTTGTCACTTTCATTGATGATTGTACTAGATTTTGTTATGTTTATTTAATGCACTATAAAGATGAAGTTTTAGAAAAATTCAAAAATTTTAAAGCTCAAGTAGAACTCCAACATGAGACTTTTATTAAAAGTTTTAGGAGTGATAGAGGGGGAGAATTCTATCATCCTAATTATTTTGAGTCCACTGGTATTATACATCAAATAAATGCACCCTATTCCCCACAACAAAATGGGATAGAAAAAAGGAAAAATAGGGTGTTGGAAGAAATGGTGAATGTCATGTTATCATATTCTGGTTTATCCAAAGGATATTGGGGTGAAGCCATGCTAACTGCATGTTATATACTGAATAGAGTTCCTAATAAAAGGAACAAGATAACCCCATATGAACTCTGGAAGAAAAGAAAACCAAATCTTAAATATTTAAAAGTTTGGGGTTGTAGAGCAATTGTTAAGGTGCCTGAACCAAAAAGAAAGAAATTGGGAGAAAGAGGAATTGAATGTGTATTTCCGGGCTATGCTGAAAACAGCAAAGCATATAGATTCATGGTTATTGAATCCAATGACTCATATCCTATTAATACCGTGATTGAGTCACGAGATGCAATTTTTCAAGAAAGTAGATTTACCTCAATTCAAAATTGCAAATACAATGTTCATTATGATGTTCAAAGTCTAGAAAATAATGTATCAAATAATGATATGTTGGGATGTTCATAACCTAGAAAAAGTAAAAGAATCCGAAAAGTAAAAAATTATGGATCAGACTTCTTCATGTTCCTTGTAGAAGGAAATAATGATTCTATAAATCGTTATGGACCAATTTTCTATAACCTAGAGAATGATCCAGAAACATTTGGAGAGGCAATAAAATCTCAAGATTCAGCCTTTTGGAAAGAAGCCATCCAAGAGGAAATGGACTCGATTATGGGTAATAAAACCTGGAAATTAGTAGATCTCCCACCAGGGTCAAAACCCATAGGTTGTAAATGGATCTTTAAAAGGAAAATGAAAGTTGATGGTACCATTGAAAAATTCAAAGCTAGACTTGTCGCTAAAGGATTTACACAAAAAGAAGGAATTGATTATTTTGATACTTATGCACCTGTTACAAGAATTGCATCAATTAGAGTGCTTATGGCACTCGCTTCCATCTATAAATTTTTCATTCATCAAATGGATGTTAAAACTGCTTTCCTAAATGGAGAATTGGATGAAGAGGTGTATATGAAACAACCTGAAGGGTTTGTTTACAAAGGCCAAGAACATAAAGTGTGTAAATTAACTAAGTCTTTATATGGGTTAAAACAAGCGCCTAAACAATGGCATCAAAAATTTGACCAAGTTATGTTGGCCAATGGATACAAAATAAATGAATCTGACAAATGTATTTATAGTAAATTCAACAATGAAAAAGGTGTTATGATTTGTTTATATGTGGATGATATGTTAATCTTTGGTACTGAATTAAAAGAGGTAGAAACGACTAAAGCTTTCTTATCCAAATTTTTTGATATGAAAGACTTAGGTGAAGCAGATGTGATTTTAGGGATTAAAATCATAAGAGATGGTGAACATATTGGCTTATCCCAATCTCACTATATTGAAAAGGTGCTTAAGAAATTTAATCATTTGGATTGCAAATCTGTTTCTACCCCATTTGATCAAAATGTTAATTTGCAACCACATAAAGGGTGTCCAGTGGCACAACTTGAATATTCAAAGGTAATTGGATGCTTGATGTATGCTATGACATGTACTAGACCTGATATAGCATATGTTGTTGGTAGGTTAAGTCGGTATACAAGTAATCCAAGTAAAGATCATTGGCATGCTATTAATAGAGTATTAAAATACTTGAAAGGGACGATTAACTACACTTTAACATATAGTGGATATCCTTCGGGTTTAGAAGGGTATACAGATGCCAGTTGGGTAACATATATAGAAGATCATGCATCCACTAGTGGATGGATCTTCAATCTTGGTGGAGGTGCGGTTTCTTGGGGTTCAAAGAAATAGACTTGCATTGCCGACTCCACCATGGCTGCAGAATTTATTGCTCTGACTGCAGGTAGTAAAGAGGATGAATGGCTAAGAAACTTGTTGTATGAGATACCTATTTGGCCAAAGCCAATAGCACCTGTATCCATACATTGTGATAGTCAATCCACACTATCTAAAGGATATAGCCAAGTATATAATGGAAAATCTAGACATATTGGTATAAGACATAGCTATGTGAAAGATTTAATTTCAAATGGAGTAATCTCTATAATATACGTAAGAACTAATAATAATCTTGCAGATCCTTTGACGAAAGGTCTGACAAAAGACATGGTGTTGAAGACATCATTGGGGATGGGTCTCAAGCCCATATCTTATTGATCACCAATGGTGGAAACTCAACTCACACTTGATTAAAATCAAGTCTTGAGTTCAATGATGAAAGTATATTATTAGAGTGATTGAAGTACTTAACAATAGAAACATCCCAATGGGCAAAAAGTACTCAAACCATAAAAGTAAAAGTGATAGGATGAGATTATTCTCTTAATAGATATATATCATATGTTTGCTGGAATGCTTATTATGGGAGCTTTTCTGATATAGTCTACCTATATGAGAATGAAGTAGGCTGCTTCATAGAGTTCAAGGGCTTGACTCTTAAATTCTCATGAAAAGGATACATGACATAGGGCCTTATCAAATGTGTCATATTTACAATTCTTTTGATAGTATCGAGATTTCATGTGTAAGTTTTGCACACTTGTTCTAATGAGTAGTTGGTTCAAAGCTTGTCTACCAATGTCTATTCGGGATGAGTGAAACCCATATCTTACTAAGTATTGGTTCAAATCGTGAGATACCAATATCTGAAACCATGATTTTTCCAGAATTATGAGATTTAGTTATTTTGAAAATGGTGGGGGATTGTGAGAAAATTTCCAAAATAATAATTAATTGTATGATTATATTATTTGAATTAATAATATAAATATAAGTATTATATTCAAAGTTTTCATATTTCAATTGCATGGTCTATAGTAATTATTACTGGTCTAAAGTGTCATTTAATTGGTTTCCTTTTTTTTAGGAGTAGTTGCAACGTATAAACAAATATTTGCTATTTTTATGCGAAACGTTGTTACTAAGTTGCAATTGGAATAGTGCCATGCCTTTTCTAAGAGTTGCTACTGTTTCATAACATACGTGATTTTCAATATAAATTACAGGTTATGGTCATGGTGGGAAAACACACAAAAACCAATCTCAATTAATTTCTCATTCTAAATCATCTTTCTCTTCTCTAATGCATGAGAGCAATTGAAAGAAACATTCTTCTGTAAAATATTATCAACAGATACGCTTAGAGAGATTGTGCAATTCTCTTTAAGGATTCCAAAGTATCCTGCAGGAAATTCGCCGGTAACTCCTTTTGCATCCAACATAGAAATATTGGTGGGGGTGAATTGTTCCTTAAGCTTAGTGTAAAACTACACGCTTTGGAAGTTTATCGTGCAAATTAATTTCTCTGTTTCAACTCCATTTGTTCTTAGTTTTGCAGCAACACCAAAAATTCAAAGGCTATAACACTTTAGTCTTTGTCGGCAACGAAGAATATAACCCAAAACTTGTCCCAAATGGTTCTAGGGTATTCTTGCGCCCCTCTCATCTCTACAGTGTAATTATTTTTTAAAATATATAAATGGCCTTTTTCCCAACACCAAATATTAAGGATTGAACCCATCTTGAGTTTTACATTGAACTTTGTTTATAATCCTAGTTCATCAATGAAGCTTGCATGGAGTATATATATCAACCATGCAAGTGTATAGTTTTTTACATGAGTTTGTTACACTTGAAAATAGGGGTGTGTATGGATCATAAATCAAACCAAATTGAACCATATATATGATTCGGTTTGGATCTTAAAACCATTTTCATAAAACCAATTTATTTTCTTAAAACCGGTTTATAAGTGGATCGGTTCGGTTTTAAATCGGTTTTTAACAAAAAAAAATAGTTTAAAAAAAACAGTTTTAAATCAATTTTTCTAAAACTAATTTTTTATTTTCTTAAAAAAAATCAATTTCAAAACCAATTTTATAAAAAAAACAGTTTTTAAAACTATATTTTAAAAAAAGCAATTTTATATCAAAAATAATTTTATTTTCTTTTAACTAACTTTTTTATTTTCACTAGTTATAAAACTATTTTATATAAAAAAAATATTTATTTCAAAAAATTATTTTAAATTTGACTTTTATAATCACCACAAATAATATCTCGATTAAAAACAATCCCAAAGTATGATGTGTTACATAAAAACGGTCATAAAATAAAATAATTATGAATCATATCTCTATAAATCATAATTATTCATAAAATAAATAATTCATCAAAAGAATTGTTCAAACTTCTAAAATCTCTCATAGTTGTTCATAAACAAAATTTATGAGGTTTTAAAATATTTTTTTTTAAATTTAAAAAACATAAAAAAAAACAATCTTTTTTACAAAAAAAATAACAAATATTTAGAAAAAAGAAAAAAAATTGAAAAAAATAAAATCATATTCTGAAAAAAAAAATCTTAAAAAAAATTATTCCAAAAAATAAATATAACTGAAAAAAATTTATTTTAAAAAAATGGAAATCAAAAATAATTTTTTTTTGAAAATAAAATAATAATTTATTTTAAAACATTATTTTTACTGAAAAAAATACAAAATATTTTTGATAAAAAAATATATTTTTTATTTAGAAGAAAATAATAATTTTATTTGAAAAAAAATATCAAATATAATTTTTTTGTGAAAAGAAAAAAACATATGAATTTTATTTTTAAAATAATTTTTTATAAAATATATAAAATATAAAATTGATTTATAATGTGATAAAACATGAAAACAGACAAATATAAAAATTTAACGCATAGTAAAATTTGGATACCCAATAACAAAATCAAATTTTTATAATGGGTAACGGTTTATATTTGGATAACAAAATGGGTACCCAAATTTTTATTTTAGTATTTGGTTTGGTTTTTTAAAGTAGAACAATTTGGATACCAATTTGGTTATAGATAACCGGTTTTTTTGCACATCCCTACCTGAGAAGTTAGTTACATAACTAACTCTTTAACATTTTCTCAACAATACTTACTTACGTTCTAAGCTATGTAATACTACTCCAATACCCCCCACAAGATCATGGTTTGTGAATTGGTACCACCTTGAGCTTGGCCTTAAATTCTTGAAAGATGGCATGTGAGAGAGGTTTTGTAAGGGTATCTGCAATCTGAATTGTTCCATGAACATGTTGAATGCAATGTTTATTTGCAGCAACTTGTTCTCTTACAAAGTGAATATAAGTTCAATATGTTTGGTCCTTGTGTGTAAGACTGGATGGTGTGCAACCATTTCTGCACTGATATTGCCACATACAAAAATTGGCACTTGATTCTTCATATGCAATTCAGTTAATACAGATTCAAGCCAAACAATTTCAAATATGGTGTGTGCAAACGCTCAATATTCATCTTATGTGTTCGAGCGTGTAACAAGCGACTGCTTCTTTGAGCTACATGAAATGAGGTTACGACCAAGATAGACACACGAGCCTGAAGTGGACCTTATGTTGTCGGGGTCACTTGCAAATCCTGAGTCACTGTATACTCGAATGAATATAAGCGATGTAGTGTCAGTGGGTAGTAACAGAAGACCATGTTAAGGTGAGGGTCATTCATGACATCAAGCCCGTGTTTACTTAGTTTTCATTGGCTAAACATGGGAGTATTGACACCCTTGGCATCTTCCTTATTGACTTTAGAAAGCAAATCTTCAATGTATTTGGATTGAGTGAGTATAAGGGCACCTTTAGCTTTTTCATGTACTTAGACACCAAGAAAATACATTTATTTTCTAAGATTCTTTTGAGAAAATTATTGGTGGAACATAGATATCAAATCATGAACAAGTTTGGAAGAGGATCTGGTGACCAAATGTCATCAACATAGACTAAGGCATATAAGGTAATACGTTGATGTTGATAGATGAAAAGTGAGTGGGTCACATTTGCTCGAGACAAATCCAAAACGTAGTAGCGCATGATGCAAATTCTCGTACCATGCTCGAGGAGCCTACTTGAGGTCGTAGATTACTTTCTTAAGCTTGCATACAAGAGAAGTATAATTTTCGACAAAGCCGGGTGGTTGTTGCATGTAGACTTACACTTGAAGATCTCCATTAAGAAACACATTATTGATGTCGATTTGTTGGATGTCCCACCTATACGTCACAACAAGAGTGAGTATAACTCTGATAGTTATAGGTTTCACTACAAGAGAGAATGTTTCATGAAAGTCAAACCTTTATGTTGGTGTAATCTGTTAGAAATTCTGGCTTGATGCCTTTCTCATTGCATTTGATACTATATATAATAGTGTCGGTAATTACAACTCATAATGACTAATCATAACTAATTACAACTCTTAATGACTAATTTTCTATTCTATGAATGTAAATTATTTACAATAAATGTGTTTGATTATTTCCTGATTAACATCCCCCCTCAAATTGATGTGGCTGGTCATGGAGCATCAATTTGCTAACAAGAAACTGATGTCGTGGGCGTGGAACAACCTTGGTAAGAATATCTGTAACCTACAACTGAGTACTGACGTGAGGAAGTGATATTATTCGATCATCGTAGGCGTCACGTATTGAATGACAATCAACTTCGATATGTTTGGTGCGTTCGTGAAAAATAGGATTTGCAACAATTTGAATGGCACTTGTATTGTCAGCATAAAGTGAAGTTGGCTCTGTTTAGGGAAATCCAAGTCCAGCCAAAAGACCACGAAGCCAAAGTATTTCTGAACAAGCAGCAGACATGGCACGATACTCTGATTCAGTAGAAGATTTAGAAACTCTTGCTTGCTTTTTACTTTTCCAAGAGATCAATGAAGAACCAAGAAACATGCACCAACCAGTAACAGATCGACGAGTATCAGGACACCCTACCCAATCAGTATCACTACAAGCACTTAATTGAAGAGAAATTCCAACGGAAAAGAATAATCAGCGGTGAGAGGTTCCCTTTAAGTAGCGAATTATACGACGAACCGCAACCAAATGAAGATGGCGAGGAGAATGCATGAATTGACTTACTTGTTGAACAGCAAAAGATATGTCGGGGCGAGTAATAGTCAAGTAGTTGAGGCTACCCACAAGTTGTCGATAAAATAAGGGATCAGGCAAAAGATCACCATCATCACGATGATATTTAACATTAACCTCAAGAGGAGTATCTACCGGATTAGCCGATTCGAGACCGGCCATAGAAATCAAATCTTTAGCATACTTGTGTTGATGGAGAAAGATGCCCTTGGATGTAGAATGAACCTCAAGACCAAGAAAATAATGTAGATTACCCAGATCTTTCATGTGAAATGATGCTTGTAACTGTTGCTTAAGTTGTTGAATTGAAGCATGATCCGAACCAGTAATAACCATTTCATCAACATGCAAAAGAAGCAGAATAATACCCGCAGATTGTGCTATGAATAAATAAAGATGAATCATACTGACTCTGAGTAAAGGAGAATCCAAGTAGAGTGGAGCGGAATTTCTCGTACCACGCTCTAGGTGCCTGTTTCAAACCATATAAGGAGCATTTAAGCTTACACACGCCTTTAGATGAAGAGAATAAGCCTCGAGGTGGAGTCATATAAATATCTTTTGTCAGGTCACCATGAAGAAAAGCATTCTTCACATCCATTTGATGAAGAGTTCACCCATTAGAAGCAGCTATATAGATGATCGTGCGGATAATTGTCATTTTGGCAACCGGTGCAAATGTCTCATCATAATCAATTCCATATTTCTGCTTGTTTCCTAACGCAACCAAACGAGCCTTGTAACAATTGAGGGATCCATCAGAATTCAATTTCACAGAATACACCCATTTTCAACCTATAGGTTTTACATCAGGAGGGCAAGAGACAATATCCCATGTGAAATTCTCTTGAAGAGCTTGAAGCTCTTCATTCATTGCTTTTATCCATCACACATCCTTAACAGCCTGTGAGTACGTAACAAGTAGGAATAGATATGCTAGAGAGTGTGGCAGTCAGAGAAGTATGTGAGGAATCATACCTTTCTGGTGAATATATATCTGGTGCACGAGATATTCGACCAGAATGCCGTGGTTCAACCGGTATAGGATCAGGTGGCGGTTCAGCGTCGGGAAGGGGTGTGGGAACCTGCTTCCTGTTTTGTCTAACATATACATGACCTGGTTTATAATGTTCAATAGATTGAGGCATAATAGAAAACTTAGGAAGAATAACAATATCATTAATTGCAGGAGAAACACAGGGAAACATAAACTGATTATCAAAAAATGTCACATTTCTAGAAATGCGAAAACGATGGTTAGTGACATCATAACACACAAATCCCTTATGAGAGTGACTGTATCCCATAAATGCACATTGAACAGATTTTGCTCCAAGCTTATGCCTTTCAAAAGGAGGCAAGTGAATAAAACACACACACCCAAAAGTATGTAAAGCACTATAATCAGGATGAATTTTAAACAGACGAAAGAAAGGAGAATCAAGTTCAATAACCGTAGAAGAAAGACGATTGATCAAGAAGACATATGTGGAAAGAGCCTCTACCCAAAATCGGGATGGTACAGAAGCTTGGAGAAGCAATGTGCGTGTTACATCAAGCAAATGACGATTCTTACTTTCTGCCATACCATTTTGTTGAGGGGTATTGGGACAAGATCGTTGCGACAAGATGCCTTTTTGTTGAAGGTATTCCTGAAACTTATGAGACATGTACTCACCACCAGAGTCAGAGCGAAAAATTTAACACTTGCTTGAAATTGAGTTTCAACATATGTCAAAAATTTCTTAAACATAGAAAACACTTCAGATTTAGACCGAAGGAAATATATCCAAACAAAACGACTATAATCATCAATAAATATGACAAAATATTTATAGTGAGAATGAGAAACTACAGGAGACATACCCCATACATCACTATGATTCATTTCAAAACAAGTGGAAGCACGATAAGCATCAGACGGAAAAGGAAGTGTTTTACTCTTAGCCAATTTGCAAACAGAACATGAAATAGAGGCATTAGAAGTATTTTTATTTCCCAACAAACCATTTTTAAATAAATGGGACAAAACAACAGAGTTTGGATGACCTAATTTTCTATGCCAATCCTCATAAGAAAACATTATTACAAGCAAGAGATATATGATTAGAAATAAACTGGAGTGGAAACAATCTTCCCACTTTAGGCCCCTTCGCGATCACCTTCCCCGACACCTTCTCCTGCACAAGACAACCATCACTAGAAAAGTTAACATCATAATTTTTATCTACCAATTGACCAACAGATAATAAATTAGATGCAAGTCCAGGTGATACAAGCACGTCTCGAAAATCAGAGTCTATGTCGCCAATATCAGTAATAGATAAAGTATTACCATCAGCTATTTGAATTTTCTGATTACCATGATAAGAATGTAAATTGTGCAAATGCTCTGAAGAACCTGTCATGTGATTGGATGCACCCGAATCAAGAAACCATGGTCTAGAAACATTAGAAGACTTATCCTGAATTCCCAATGCCGAAAGAGCGGAAAGTACCATTTGTTGAATCAATTCAGGTTGTATAGAACTATTGTTTGATGCCCCATTAGTGGATGGACCAACCGCATGATTTGTAGTTGCATGGAATGCTTGTATTGAACGTTGTGTTGGTCGTGGAGGACGTGTGGGACACTCAGAGATAATATGACCATGTTGCTTGCAGTAATTACAAAACTTCTTATTGCAGCTACGAGCAATATGACCAAATTGTTTGCAAGAGAAACACTGAACCTGTCTCACATCACGACTTTTACCTTTACTTTGAGCAGCATATGCAACCGTCATGGGCTCGGAAATGGTAGCTTCATGAGACATGGCTCCTTGAGTAATAAGACGTTGTTCCTCCCTTAGAAGTTCTCCAACACATGTATCTAAAGAAGGAACAGGATTCCTATTCAGCAAGGCACCTCTGACAACCTCAAATTCTGGGCGTAATTTCATTAGAAATTGATCTCACCCACTGGTGTTGTAAACCTCTTGAACAGCCACGAGAGAGGTCTTAGGAACATTAGCATGTATAATAGAAGAGTGTTATGTCTAGAGATTTAAGAAACCAGAATAGTATTCTTGAATAGACAAAGCACCTTGTTTATAGTTTGGTATTTCTAACTCCAACTGAAAATGTTTTGCCGAATTGTCCTGGTTGTAAATGCGCTTCAAATAATTCCACATTTCTTGAGCAGTTCAAAAAGAGCGTAAATTATTGATCATCTGAGGATCAATACTCTTGAGAATCCCAGTGATGATTTGAGCATCTTTAGATTCCCACGCATCTAAAGTAGTTTTCTCCGTCGGTGCCTTAGAAACATCATCTAGATGAATCCATAATCCCTTTCCTTTAACATACATCTTGAATTGAAATTCCCATGCAGAATAATTTTTGCCGGTAAAATGGACACAAAAATTATTTTCATTTTCCATGGCCATTATATTATAACCCCTTGTTATGCTAAATAATAACTCACACGTGCAGCAAATCTATTCTTTTTAAAGCAACAATTTAATAAATATTAAAACTTTGAGGAAAGTGAAACCACAAACCACATACAGTAGTGAAACCCAGGAAACCACGAACCACCAAACCGAGAATAATCACCGAGGAACAGTACGTGAAACCACAAACCACAAACAGTAGTGAAACCAATGAAACCACTAACCGCCAAACCGAGAATCACCAAGAACAATGATCACATAACTGAATTGTTGAGAATACGAAACCGAATCGCAAGTCACAATATGCTAGCAGCACCAAATGATTAGCGATCACCGAAACAACTTGCGATAAACACGAAATCAAGATCACGAAGCAACAACAATGAAGAAATCACGAAACGGCAATTGAAAATTTTCAATTGAGAAATGCGATTTCGAGAATTTCAAACAAGAAACAAGATTTCAAGAGCGACCCAGTGGGGTGTCGCTATTTCAGCCAAGAGAACAAGGATTCACAGGTTAGATCGAACCTTCTAATACCATGTTAGAAATTCTGGTTTGATGCCTTTCTCATTGCATTTGATACTATATATAATAATGTCAGTAATTACAACTCATAATGACTAATCATAACTAATTACAGCTCTTAATGACTAATTTTCTATTCTATGAATGTAAATTATTTACAATAAATGTGTTTGATTATTTCCTGATTAACATAATCCATCATCTACGAGACAAACTTTGTATTTATTAATAGCGCTATATGGATTCCCTTTAAGTTTAAACACCCACTTGTACCCAATTTCTTGTCTCTGAGGTGGCAGAGTGGTCATGTCCCGAGTATCATTTGCCAAAAGAGATTGAAATCATGTTTGCATGGATTTGAACCAGTTGGGGTATGATAAATCTTGTTTGTTATGGTGGGCTCATAATGGACAAGGAAGACCTTAGGTTTGGACTTCCCAATTTAGCCCTTGCCATCATGTTATGTGATTAACTAATAGAGGAGGAGTTGAAGGAGGACCATGAAAGGAAGGAGAAAGAGAATTAGTGAAGTTAGACACCTGTTTCACTGGGTTACTCGTTTGTTCTATGATGGCTTGGAACACGCGATACCTCCTCCTTGAATGGGATTTGGTGCAGAGTTGGAAGTGAGAGGAAAAAATTCAGAGTTAATTGGTTGAGTTTGAGAAATCTCAGAGGACTCAACATGTATATTTGAGATAGGTACAATGGAGTTATTGGACACACCTTTACCTGCTTTGTTAAAAGTCATGGAGATAGATGCATCATGGTGTGAGATGGAATCTAAGTTTGGTGTCTTAGGTACTAACTCATTATAAGTAGATTGATTTGACCTGTTAGGATAAGGTGATTGTAATTAGTGATTAAGGGAAGGCATGCAGACTGAGTGTGATGTGTGGATGCCAGATTTGAGGAGGACTCATTTTGCAGTGTTAAGTAAGGGAACTCCTCTTCATTGAACACTATATGGATAGTAGTAGTGTAAACAGCAGGGTACAATTTTGAGACTTATTTGAAAGTAAACTATATGGATTATGATTTAGTTTGTTGAAGCAGTATAAGCTACAGTCATCAAGAAATCCTTAAAGCACAACCAATGTAAATTATTATGATTTTACAAAACATCTATTAGCATAAAACTCATGATAGAATTTGTTGTCTTTAGCAAATTTGGACACGGATAAGATATTTCTTGTTATGCTAGGTACAAACAGAATATTGCTCAATAAAAGTTTAGATATAGGAATGAATGATGAGTTCAAATGAGATTATCCTGTGGAATGTACTGCTAAGCTATGGCCATTACCGACAAGTACTTCATTAGGGCAAACACTAGAATGAACTTGTTGCAAATTAGAACTAAGAAAAGTGATATGATGTGATGCACCCGAGTCTGCAAACCATGTTTGAGATTCAAGTCCATATGGAATTTGCAGCATGTCTTGATGGGCTAGAAATGGAGTGACTTGTGTGTAATTTTCTCTTTGTCTTGCCTGGCCTTGATCATTAGCACCTTTATTAGTTTCTTAAGTGTGAGGTTGATTGATGTTGGTACAAAGTATTCATCAAATCTATGCCAACACTCCAAGATAACACGTCCATACTTGTTGAATAGTTGACAGTTTGACCTGCTTGCTGAGCCATTCATTTTCCACCTCTGCCTCTGAAACCATGACCACGAGCTCTTTGGTGCTGAAAGTTCCCATTACCAATTCCAGTTTTGGCAGAAAATTTGTTGTTCATAGAATTCACTATATTTGTTGTGGCACTTGGAGTCGTGAGTTGTTGATGATACTTATCCATTTGAGCTTCTTGCACATAGAGAAGTGCTTTGACTTCATAAATATTAGTAGGTTCAGATTTTCCATATATCATTATGATAAACAAATTATGTTCTTCAGATAAACCTTGAAAAATTGTATACACTTGATATCTTTTAGAGATTGGGTCACTGATAGCAAGTAAAGAGTCAACTATAGCTCTAATTCAAAGAACATACTCATACATTATTCTGTTACATTTATTGATCATTCTCACTTCAACACGCAATTGGTGAATGTCGTACCTCGAAAAATGAGAGCATGACGCTCACGAATCGCAATCGCACACTCACGGGATGGACTAAACAGAGTCGTCATCTAACTTTATTTATTCCCAAAGAGGGAAAGGGAAAATATCCGTAAAATCCCTAAAAGAACGACAATGATTATGGTCATCGCAACCAAATCAGGGTTCTGGAGTCGATTATGCAAATGGAAGGTATTAACACCTCTCACATCCGTTGTACTCAATGGGAACCATTTGGTTAGTTATACGTTAGTGTTTGTTTCTGAAATGTTAGGCTTCTCGAGTTATTAAAAGAGGAAAAATAATAGGACAAAAATTTGTTTTTTATTAGGGTGCCTGGCGAGAATTTGAATCTCGCTCCTACGTATCTCCGATTGCGATGGAGAACTCAAGGCTTACATAGTTCTGGGTAGAAAATATTTGTTTGTTGGTCGATTTTAGCGAAAGCTATTTTGTCTCAATCGATAGAAAAACATTGTTTACTGCCCAAAACAAGTGAGAAGCATGCGTTTGCATCACATTGAATGGATTTCTTCATATCAACATTCACGGGAAAACGACATTTATCTCAACTCACATGATTGTGGACGAAACACTATCTTGCATTGTCTCGAGTCAAAATACTTTTAGTTTATGAAAATGGTTTAAGGGATCGCAAGACGGCGAGAAAAAGAGTTTGATGCGTTGAGTGTTTTGTTGGATGAAGATATCTTGAATGGTCGAGTAAGAAAACTCGAATCCAAACAATCGAGGAGAGGAATGGAAGGATTTAGACAATCTCCCTTTTCATCCTTAATTGTATAAGGGTTTGGATATTGTTAAGGTATTTTAGATACTCGAATGGTCGAGTAAGGCAACTCGTATCCATGTACTTGGGAAATGGAATAAAAGGCTCTAAACCATCTCTTTTTTCGTCCAAGTTATTACGAAAATGATTTTAGGTTTTGATTTGATTAAGGAAAAGGTTTGAGGTGAATAAGATTGAAAGCTTTTTTAGTGGATGACAATTGTTCGAATGGTCGAGTAATGCAACTCGTATCCAAACAATTGAGGAGAGGAATCGAAGGCTCTAGACCATCTCCATTTTCACCCTTTGAAAATTTGTTTAAGTATGATTAAGTGATTTGACTTTAAATTGAGAAAGTACGCTCGATATTGATCGGGGTTTTTATTTGCATTGCGGAAAATGATTTGTGAAATGGTTTGACTTGATTTTGAAATGAATGAAATATTACTGGAGTAACCAACATGATTATTTACATATGTGAGGATGCAAACATGAATCACCTAATAAAATGACTAAACCAATAATCTAAAAACCCATTTGGTAACAAAACAATTAAATAATTAATCAACTAATCAATTAAATAAATAATCAATTAATTAATAACTAATCTAAACTAAATAAAAAATAATAAACTAAAATTAAAGGAATAAAAAAAAGAAATGTATCCATAAATATAGGATGTAAGTTAGTAAGACAAAAAAAAATCATGTCACATATGGGCCCAAAGCCCATCTACAAAAAGAAAATCTTAATCAAATAATATTAAAACAAAAATTAAAAATTAGTGAGGAAAAAGAGAATGCAATGGTTGAGTGGATGAAATTGTTAGTTGTTGATAAAGAGGTCAAAAAAGCCCTAAATGATAAAGCCCTAACAATTAGGCCCTTATTTGGCCCCATTTTTTTAGGTCCCTATTTGGCCCCATTTTTTTAGACCCCCTACTAAATCAATAACTCTTTGGCCCCTTATTTTTAAGCCCCCTCATATTTTTGTTTTTTAAAGGACCTAAATGAGGGGCTCAAAATATCATTTATTTGAAACAACATATTTTATTTTTTAAAATAAATATTTTTGAAAACTACTTTTTTTCGAAAAAAACATTATTTTTTCAAAATAAAAAAAAAACATTTTTTTTTAAAAATAAACATAATCGATTTTTTTAAAGTATTAAAATTTTTAGTTTTTTTTAAAAAAATTGATATTTTTTTCAAAAAAAATATTTTTTTCAAAAAAAATAAATAATTTTTTTTCGTAAAAAAAACTGATTAATTTTTTAAAATGAGAAAGGCGGTTTTTCTTTAAAAATAAAAAATCAATTTTTTTTCGAAAAAAAAGTCAATTCTTTTTTAAAAGAAAAAAATATTTTTTTCGAAAAAGAATATCAATTTTATTTTGAAAATAAACAATCGATTTTTTTCGAGAAAAAAGTCGATTTTTCCTGAAAGTAAAAAATATGATTTTTTTTGAAAAAAAAAATCAATTTTTTTTATATATAAAAAAAGACGATTTTTTTGAAAAAAAAAGGTGATTTGTTTTTGAAAAAAAACTCGAATTTTTTCGAAAATAAAAAAAAACTGACTTTTTTCAGAAATAGGAAAAAAAAGTCAAATTTTTTTCTAAAATTAAAAAAATCGATTTTTTCCAAAAAAATTAAATCGATTTTTTTTAAATAAAAAAGTTTAATTTTATTTAAAACAAAATCAAATTTTTCCTAAAATAAAAAAGTTGATATTTTTTGAAAAAAATAATTTTTATGAAAATAAAATAATAAAATAATTTTTTTTAAAAAACAAAAGTCAATTTTTTTTCTTTAAAAAGTGAACATTAAAAAATGATGGGGCCTTAAGACTTTATTTGAATTTTATGGGCCTTTAGTTTAGGGGACCTATATATTTTGGGGTTCATTTACTTTTAGAATTTTGGGCCCCCTATATTTTGGGGCCTTAAAAGTTAGGCCCCGACCCCCTAAATTGACGGCTCTAGTTGTTGATGCGTGTAAGAGTGGAAGGTGCACATTTTTTATTGTTGTGGTTGTCGGTTTTCACGCGGAGGAGAAGCAGATCCGGAACAAAGTGGTTGTTAGGTTGTTGCAGCGGCTGCGTTTTTGCTTGAGTCATGCTTGTTGTTGTTGTTTGAGTAAACATGAGATGGTTGGGAAGCGTTGTTGTGTATAAGTGTTATTGTGGAAGTGTGTGGGGAGTTGTTTATGGTGTTTATTGTTGGTGAAAAAAAAGAAACATGGTGGTTTTATAGTGGTGTTCGGTAATGGTTGTTTTGTGAAGGTTATGAGTGAGGATTAGGAAGCTACATGAAGGTTGTGAAGGGTGGTTAGTTTGAAGTTGCAGTAGCGTTTTTGTTGCTTGTATGGTGCATTGGAATGTGTGTTTGAAATGAGGTGAAGAAGTTTTGGAGAAGTTAATGTTTTTTTTGTTGATGTGTGAAGAAAATTGTAGGTTCTGGTGTATGGTAAGAAGTAGGTATTATAAATGAATCACTCAATCAAGGTGATGGAATAAGAAGCTGCACTGGTTTTGTCGTGTTGAAGTTGAATCTGATAGAATCAATATTAATTAATGAAAGTTAATTTAGTAAAAATTAATTAATTAATATTAATATTATTAAAATTCTCTCTGACTATTTTCTTTTTAGTCAGTTGAATCTTTTACCTATAAACAGTGTTTCTCAGTTCAGTTATAAATTATTCCAGATTTTTGAATTTTTTGGAGTTTGTCTTCTCCCTCTTTATTCTCTTCATCTCAAAGTATTTCTATTCTTCTTTATTTTTTTGTGGCTTATTGTGCCATCTACAACTGAATTTTTTCAGATACTACAAGTGGTTTAAACACCATATGAAGGTGTATTACTTTGGACGATTCATTACAGTGCAAGTGATAATCGTAAAATTGAATGAGTTGTTTTATCCTGAAGACGTCGTCGAAACTCGACTGCATTGCATAATTATTGGCAGTACGCCGAAACGTCTTAAAGAAAGCGACCTAGTACACGACTCATCCCGATAATTTTCTTTGTGCCAAACTTTTTAAAACCGAAAACAATAATTTTAAGATGTTGCTTTAACTGCCATGGCTACTGAGGAAATTATCGATACTACTGCGGCCGCTGCTGTCTCTGACAAACCATTCAAGTTTGAGAATTTTCACTTTAAATGTTGGCAAGCTAAGATGAAATTTTTCTTAACTTTAAAGAAGGTTGCCACATTCTGACTGAGGATATCCCTGTTGCTCCTTCTGGATCACCCAAACAAACTAATGGTAAGAACTCTGCAGATTTAGATGAAATTTCTAAAACTGATGGACCTGCGAGTAATTTATAAATCAGGAAAGGAATCGGCTTATGGCATGAGAGTGACTATCTCTTCAAAAATCACATTTTGAACAGTCTTGCTGACGATATGTACGATTACCACAATAATTATAACACTGCTAAACATGTATAGGAAGCTCTACAAAAGAAATATGATACTAAAGAAGCAGGTGCAAAGAAATATATTGTCAGCCGCTACTTGAACTATAAGATGGTGGATGAAAGGTCTGTAGAAGCTCAAAGCCACGAAATTCAAAAAATTGCTCATGAAATGATAGGTAAAGGTATGCCCCTCAATGAAAAATTTTAGATTGTTGCTATAATTGACAAACTTCCCCCTGGTTGGAAGATTTCAAAAATTTGCTTCGGCACAAAACAAAAGAGTTTTCAATCGAGAGTCTGATCACTCGGCTCTGAATTAAAGAGGAAGCTAGGCGACAAGATCAGAAAGATGAAGTCATAGTTTTTTCTAACAATAACAAGAGATTCGGTGCGGTTCTGAAGCCTACGGGCAAACCATTAAAGAATCAGAACCACAATGATGTGAACCGAATTAAGAATGAGAATCCCTCAAGGTCCCCATATGCTCCGATTGCTAGACAACAACCACCACCTCAGAGAAATGACGCTCCGATCTTCACTTGCTTAATTATGGAAAACCGGGTCATATGGATAAGAAATGTAAGAGCATGCCTAAACATGTTGGCTCTAATGCACAGGTTAACCTGACTTATGAGCAATTCATTGCTTTGATCACCGGAATCAAAATGGTTGGTGGAAGTGATGGTTGGTGGATAGACACTGGCGCCTAACACCATGTCTGTTACGATCGTGCTATGTTCAAGACATACATGAATGTTTCAGATAAGAAAGTGTTGTTGGGAGATGCTCACACCACTAATGTTGTTGGAATTGGATATGTTGAGTTGAACTTCACCTCAGGAAAGACTTTGATCTTGAAGGACGTCATGCATGTTCCTGAAATTAGGTAGAATCTTGTTTCTGGTTTTCTTTTAAATAAGACAAGGTTTAGTCAGTCTATTGGGGAATATTTGTACACCATCACTAAGAATTGTATTTTTGTTGGGAAAGGGTATGCCACTGATGGCATGTTTAAGTTGAATGTTGAATTGAATAAAATTTCTCCTTTTGTTTACTCTTTGTGTGGTTTTAATATTTGGCATACTAGACTTTGTCATGTTAATAAGCGAGTTATTTCTAATGCATGAAACGTAGGCCTAATCCCTAAATTAAATGTCAATGATTCAAATAATGTGAATATTATAGTCAAGCTAAAATAACTAAGACTTCACATAAATCAATCATTAAAGAATCAGATCCCCTATATCTTATACACTCTGATATATGCGAATTAGATGGAACTTTAACTAGAAATAATAAATGTTACTTTATCACCTTTATTGACGATTGTTCTGATTATACTTATGTGTACTTAATGAAGAATAAAACTGAAGTGCATGACATGTTTAAGATGTATGTAACTGAAATTGAGAATCAGTTTAGTAAGAAGATTAAGAGACTTCGTAGTGATAGGGGAACTCAATAAAATTTTGGGTTATGTAATGATTTTTATCATAAATATGGAATTATACATGAAATGACTGTTCCATATTCTCATAAAATGAATGGTAAAGTAGAAAGAAAGAATAGAACTCTTACTGAACTTGTTGTTGCAATTTTGATGAATTCTGGTGCTGCACCTCACTGGTGGGGGGAAATTTTACTGACTGTTTGCTATGTCCTGAATAGAGTTCCTAAGTCAAAAAGTAAGACCTCTCCTTATGAGATATTAAAGAAAATACAACCAAACTTGTCTTATTTGAGAACTCGGGGTTGTCTGTCTTATGTCAGAATTCCGGATCCGAAACGAGTTAAACTCGCTAGTAGAGCCTATGAATGTGTATTCATTGGGTATGCAACAAACATTAAGGCATATAGGTTTTATGAACTAAATACAAAAGTGATCATAGAATCTAATGATGTTTAATTCTATGAATTCAAATTTCCTTTCAAATCGAGAAATAGTGTGGGCACTCAATCGAGTCGCATTCCCGTGATTAGAAGCACAGAAAGCAACGATAATATATAAACATAACTTAGACAAAGTAAAAGAGTAAGAAGTGATAAAGACTATGGGCAAGATTATGCGGCTTATATGTAGAAGAAGATCAAATAAAACTTCAAGAAGCCTTGTCATCTCTAGATGCATATTTATGGCAAAAGGCTATTAATGATGAGATAGAATCTCTAGAAACTAACAAGACCTGACACTTAGTAGACTTGCCTCATGGTTGCAAACCAATCATTTGTAAATGGGTTTTGAAAAATAACTAAAACCCGATGGAACTATTGATAAATACAAGGCTCGCCTTGTAGCCAAGGGTTTTAGACAAAGAGAAAACATATATTTCTTCGACACCTTTTCTCCAGTCACTAGAATTACATCCAAATGGGGTACTTATTTCAATAGTCGATATTTATAACTTAATAGCACATCAAATGGATGTTAAAACAACTTTTTTAAATGGTGACTTAGAAGAAGAAATCTATATGGAACAACCGGAAGGGTTTGTGATATATGGACAAGAAAGCAAGGTTTGTAAGTTAGACAAGTCTCTGTATGAACTAAAATAAGCTCCTAAACAATGGCATGAAAAGTTTGATAACTTAATGATATCAAATGGGTACAAAGTGAATGAAAGTGACAAATGCGTTTATTACAAAAGTGAGAATTACATATGCACTATCATATGTCTCTATGTTGACGATCTACTCATATTTGGATCAAATATTCAGACCATTAATGATGTGAAATCATTGTTGCGCAATAACTTTGACATGAAAAACCTTGGAGATGCAAGCGTGATCCTTGGTATCAAGATCACGAGCTCCGAGCAAGTAATTTCTTTGGATCACTCATAATATGTGGAGAAGATCTTAAAGAAATATAAATACTTCGACTGTAAACCTGCATGGACACCATATGATCCAAGTGTGAAAATTTTTAAGAACATTGGTGAAAGTGTCAGACAAATAAAATATGCGAGCCTCATTGGTAGTCTTAGGTATGCCACTGATTGTACTAGACCTGACATTGCATATGTCGTAGGACAGTTATGCAGGTTTACGAGTAGACCAAGTAATGAACACTGAAAAGCTATTGAGTGAGTCATGAGGTACCTTAAAAAGACCATGGATCTCGACCTACATTATTAGAAGTTTCCTACTGTATTATAAGGGAACAATGATGCAGATTGGAATACCTTATCGGATGATTCCAAAGTTACAGGTGACTATATATTTAGTATAGCTGGAGGAGTAGTATCTTGGAAATCAAAGAAATAGATTATCCTGGCTCAGTCCATAATGGAGTATGAGATGATAGCACTAGCCACAGTTAGTGAAGAAGCAAGTTGGTTAAGATGCTTGCTAACTGAGATACCTTTATGGGAAAAACCTATGCCAATTGTGTTGATCCACTGCGATAGTATTGCGGCTATTGCAAAAATTGAGAACCATTATTGTAATGGTAAAAGACGTCAAATAAGAAGAAAGCACAACACCATCAGAGACTATATCTCTAAAGGAGCTGTAAGAGTGAATCATGTACGCACTGATGTAAATTTAGTAGATCGTTTGATGAAAGGATTAGCCAGAGAGAAAGTCCACAATACATATAAGAAGACGAGACTAATTCCTATAAAGAAATGAGTTTCTCATGATGGTAACCCAACCTAGATGACTGGAGATCCCAAGAAATAGGTCCAATGGGTAATAACAAGTTATGAGTAATATGAGATGATCATGCAACTCAAGCATGAATCCTGAAGTAATAAGAGGATGAGATAATAGAAGATCTTAATGAGATCTATATTCTGTATGAGGGAGTACCTAGGCTACAAAAGTACTCTTGATTCACCCACCTTTATGATAATGGAACTTGGGCCGATTTCTATAGAATTTTGGGGCAGAATTCCTAAAGCCTTCACTAAACCGAGATACACGTACAGGGCCATTAAAGCACATACTATTAGAATACACCTTAAGAAAAGGTTGTGTGCGGGTCTGATGTCTGAGATAGAGTTCAAGACAATTGTGTCACTCTTGTTGAATCAGAATCCTATTTGCTACACAAAGGTTCAAGTTGTAGACACCTTTGCTTATGCACAATCTTAGAAACGTTTGACGTTACTTCTAAAATCACCTTTTAAATTCAAGTGGGGGATTATTAAAAAATTGATGTGAATTTGATAGAGCCATCCATATTAATTAATGGAAGTTAATTAGGTGGAAATTAATTAATTATCATTAATTAATTATTAATTAATAATTATAAGGTGTCACCCATCAAAACCTAGTTTTAACCTAATTTTTACTAACTATATCCCTCCCACTATTTTCTCTCCACTCAGTTGAATCATTTACCTATAAACAAGGTTCCTTAGTTCAACTGCAAATTACTCCAAATTTATGAATTTTTGGAATCTCTCTTCTCCCTCTTTATTCTCTTTATCTCAAATTGTTTATATTCTTCTTTATTTCTCGTGTGGCTTATTGTGCCATCAACGATTGAATTTTTTCAGATACTACGAGTGGTTTAAACACCATCTGAAGGTGTATTTCTTCGAACGATTCATTACAGTGCAAGTGATAATCGTAAAATTGAATGGGGTATTGTATCTTGGAGACGTTGTCGAAACTCAACTGATTGCATAATTATTGGCAGTACGGTAAAACGTCTTAAAGAAAGCGACCTAGTACACGACTCATCACGATAAATTTTTTTGTGGTAAAATTTTCAAAACCGAAAACAACATGATGATTCATGAGCGAAAGAGTCTTACGTTTGTGGGTTATGAGGGTAAGAAAATGGTGGTTCATTCCGCTTCATCTATTGGTGACTTGCAAAAATAATGAAAAAAATTTGGCAGATGCGCCGCTTTGGATGGTTATTGGTTTGCCTAGGTTTTTTTTGTCCCCTCCAATCAAAGGCCATACGGTATATATAGTAAGGTTTCTAGACAATTTTTTTCCATAATACCCTTTGGACATTTATTAGATATTTTTGTAGTAAAAATTGTTAGAACATAAAACTCAAATTGAAGGTTTCACAATGGTGGAAGATAAGAAATTGGGGAAGATGAAGTTGAGAGAGAATTAGAGAGAAAAGAGTAATATTGGATAAATAGTAATTTTGGTATTAATTGGAATTGGGAATATTACAAGAGTATTTATACATTGAGAGAATAAAATGATACAACTCAAAAATACAACTAAAGTGACTCAACAAATAAATTTTGTTAGTTTTGAAGGGTAATAATAAAATTTAATTGCATTTAACACACCACCTCACTTTAGTTGCTCCAAGTTCACCATGCTCAAGCACTTTTTCAGCCTCTTGAACACATCATTTGTCATACCCTTTGTCAACAAATCCGCGACTTGGTCTTCACTTCGGCAATAGCTCAATCTAAGCTTTCCACCACCGGCCAATTCTCTCAAATAATGAAACCATATCTCAATATGCTTGCTCCTTCCATGTGCAATCGGATTCTTCGCAAGATTTATTGCGGAAACATTGTCTACAAACAGTGTGGTGGCAGCATCATCACCACATCCCAATTCCTTCAATAGATTCATAAGTCACATAGCTTGGCACACACCTAACGCCGCCACAATGTACTCGGCCTCACAAGAAGAGAGTGCTACAACCGGTTCCTTTTTCGAACACCAAGAGATTGGTGTACCACTAAACATAAAGATGTACCCCGCCGTCGATTTTCGGTCATCTTTATCTCCGCACTAATTAGAATCAGTGTAGCCAAGTAAATTGCACTTACGCCCCGTGTCCGATGCGAGAAAGAGAATTCCGCGGCCAAGAGTACCTTTCACATATCTAAGGATCCTCTTGACCGCTGCCAAGTGAGACATCTTAGGTCTCTCCATGAATCTACTAGCAATACCGACACTAAAAGCCAAATTCGGTCACGTATTGCATAAATACCGTAACGATCCAATCAAGCTCCGGTAAAGCGTTGGATCGACATCATCCTCCCCATCACTTTTGGACAGCTGCACTCTAGCCTCACAAGGTGTAATAGAAGCATTACAATGCTCCATATCACACTTTTTCAAAATATCTAGAGCATACCTCCTTTGGTGCATAAGCAACCCCACTTTTGACTTGTGAAACTCTATGCCAAGGAAGTAATTCATGACACCAAGGTCCGTCATCTCAAAATCTCTCATGAGTTCACTTTTGAACCTTGAAACACTCTTGTAATGGCTTCCCGTAATCAAGAGATCATCAACATACAAGCAAAGTATAATAACACCATCATTCATATCTGATCTCACATAAACTCCATGTTCGGATACACATCGTTTGAAACCAATGTCAATGAGAAAGTCGTCAATACGTTTGTTCCAAGCTCTTGGAGCTTGTTTCAAACCATACAACGCCTTGTGTAGCTTGTAATACTTCATCTCTTGATTTTTTATCACGAAATCGGGTGGCTTCCCCACATAGACTTCCTCAACAAGAGGACCATTCAAAAACATAGATTTGACATCCATTTGGTAAACCATCCAATTGTTGCTATGGGAAATACCAACAACCAAACGAATAGTCTCTAATCTAGCCACCGGTGTGAATACCTCCTCATAGTCTATACCTTCTCGTTGAAAGAATCCCTTCGCCACTAATCGAGCTTTGTGCTTGATTACTTCACCTTTGGGATTTGCTTTAACCTTATAGACCCATCGCACACCTATCGGTTTCTTTCCAAGTGGTAAATCGACCAGCTCCCAAGTAGCGTTTTTCTCAATAGATTCCAGCTCCTCTTTCATTGCACATATCCACTTAAGATCACTTAAGGCTTCTTCCTCATTTACCGGTTCGGATTCGGCCATAAGCACGAAATGAACAAAATCACCATCGTTATTCACTTCGTTATCTTGGAATCTTTCGTAATCTCGGAGTCTATGAGGCAAGGATCTTTGCCTCACTGGTCTACCATTATTAACAACATCATTTTGCGCTACTGTAGGTGCTGGTACAACGGTGTCGGAAGCCTCCGGATCAGTGATTTCAAAAAACTGTTGTTGCTATTTTTCTGTGAGTAATCGATTATTGCTAGTAGGGTAATCGGTTACTGCTACATTTTCTGCACTTTTGACTTCATCAAAAGTCACATCCCGGGTTATGACAATCTTCCGATTTTTTCCATCGAACAACTTGTACCCTCCAGTAGAGTGATATCCTACAAATATCATCTTCTCACCCTTATCATCCAATTTCTTTCGAAGTTGATTCGGTACATGACGATATGCAATCGATCCAAAAACGTGCAAATGATTCAAATTCGGTTTAAAGCCACTCCAAGCCTCTTCTAGTGTGAGTTTCTCCAGCTTCTTAGTGGGACACCTATTCAACAAGTAGGTGGCTGTAGACACGGCCTCACCCCACAATTCCTTAGGCAAATTTTTCCCACAAAGCATACTACGCACCATGTTCATTATTGTACGATTTTTCCTCTTGGCAGCCCCGTTTTGTTGAGGCGTATACAGAGGCACCACCTCACGTACAATTCTATCAAGATCATAAAACTTCCCAAATTCACTAGAGGTATACTCACCTCCACCATCCGTTTTGAGAATTTTGAGCTTCCGACCGCTTTGGCGCTCCACCATGGACTTGAAATTCTTGAAAACTCCAAATACCTCATCTTTTCTCTTGATAAGATATGTCCAAAGCTTCCTACTAAAATCGTCAATGAACGTAACAAAATATTGATTGCCACCATAAGTCTCTACTTGCATCGGTCCGCAAACGTTGGAACATACCACCTCAAGTAAGCCTTTGGTTCTTCGACCCGCATCTTTGCTAAACACATTCTTGTGTTGTTTAGCCTTCACACATTCCTCACACAATTCAGTTGGAATACTAATGTGTGGCAGCCTCGTTACCATTTCACTTTGTTGCAACTTTCTTAGACCCCTAAAATTAAGGTGACCAAGACGGTAATGCCATAACCACTCATCTCTACTTGCCGCGGTATCTAGACAACGATGCTCCATAACCTTTAACTCAACCTTAAAGGTTTTATTGGCAGCCATCGGTGCTTTTAGAATCAACACACCATTTGAATCCAAAACGCGTAAAATCTTGTCCTCCAAACGAATTTTGTATCCTATTTCAAGTAATTGGCCAATGCTTAAAAGATTACACTTAATTTCCGATATATACAAGACATCTTTGATCCTTGAATGTCCACCATTCCTTTTTCTGATCAAAACATCTCCTACCCCTTCGGCGCTTAAAGTGGTGTCGTCGGCAAATTTGACTTTACGTTTTGCCGCTTGATTGATTTGAACAAACCAATATTTTCGACCCGTCATATATGTTGAAAAACCGGAATCCAAGTACCACTCGTCTCTCCCTTGGACTCCACCACGAACGGTAACCAATGCACTTCGATCCGAATGCGTTTTCTCGCTATTTTTCGGAACGGTACAGCTGTTGTCCTGCAAACTGTCACTACTGTAGTTGCTACCCAGAACATCTGTAATGCCATAACTCTCCTCCTTGATCATTACTAGAAGTGTGTCCTCATCATCTACCTCTTCCCTAGCAACCTTGGCTTCATTATTGTGATTCTCATTCGATTTACCACGACACGAATTTGCAAAGTGTCCAAACTTTCTACACTTGTAGCATTGCACCTTACTCACATCACGCTTCTTAAAACCATTGCTATGACCACTATCCTTGGAGCTACTTTCACCCTTTTCACTCGTCGAATGCTTTGAATTTTGCGAATCGTTTGAACCAAAATTCTGAAAATTTGATTTACCTCTCCACGCAAAATTTCCTTTCGACCTCTTATTCTTTTCATTGAAACGCGCTTGCAAAGCAATCTCCACTTTGGCTTTGTCGGCGCCTCTCTCATCCATCCTTTGTTCATGTGCCTCTAACGAACTTTGCAATTCATCCTTGCTCAAAGTTGTTAGATCCTTTGATTCTTCAATAACCACAACTATGTTGTCGAAACGCGACATTAACGAACGCAATACTTTCGATACAACATTCTGCTCAAGAATCATTTCCCCGCAAGATTTGATTTGATTAACTAACCGGGTAATGTGCGTAATTTAGTCGTTGATCGTTTCTTTGTCTTCCATTTGTGTTAACTCGAACTGTCGCTTATAAGTTTGTAACCTTACAACCTTCGCTTTGACGACACCGACATATGCTTTCTCCAAAATTTTCCATGCTTGCTTCGCCGATTCACAATCGCCGACCTTCTCGAAATTGTCGTTATCAACACACGAATGAATCAAGAATAGGGCTTTGTAATCCTTCTTCTTCTCTTCTTTGTATGTAGCTCTTTGAATGTCGGTAGCCTCTGCCCCTAATTGTGTAACTCCATTGACGACGATCTCAAGCACCTCTTGATACCCAAACAAGACCCTCATTTGTTTTGCCCATTTATCATAGTTCTTTGAATCAAGAATCGGGAGATTGGTGGGAATTCGATCATTGGAAACGGTTTCCATTGTTGCAGCGGATTAGGATCAATAACCAAAGCTCTTGATGCCAAATGTTAGAACATAAAACTCAAATTGAAGGTTTGACAATGGTGGAAGATAAGAAATTGGGGAAGATGAAGTTGAGAGAGAATTAGAGAGAAAAGAGTAATATTTGATGAATAGTAATTTTGGCATTAATTGGAATTGGGAATATTACAAGAGTATTTATACATTGAGAGAATAAAATGATACAACTCAAAAATACAACTAAAGTGACTCAACAAATAAATTCTGTTAGTTTTGAAGGGTAATAACAGAATTTAATTGCATTTAACAAAAATGAATTAAAACTAATAAAAATTCACGCGTTTTGATAAAAACAAAAAGAAATATGTATTAAATTTTATTTATTCTTTATGAAAACTTTGATGAAAAAAGAAAAATAAAAGGGCTTAAAATAAGTAAAAATCGAGTGCAAATATACTCGAAAAATTAAAATGAATGCACCAAAATGATCATTACGAAATAAACCTCTAGAAAACAGACAGGTTTTGATCAAGTTTTGAAATAAAAAATGACCGGTTAAAAAGGTTCAGATTGATTAATATGCGACCGAAAAATGAGTCGAAAAATAAAATTAGCACGTCAGGTTAAACTAAGTGAACCGTAGATTAATAAAACCGACGTTTACAAGCTCGATTTCGAAAATTTTCACTCACCAATTTTACCTTCATTTGAAAATTGATTCAACCAATCTATCTATAGATTTAAAATTTATTCTGGTTGATATTTTAAACATCATGCAGGATAAAATGCATGTTATGATATGTAGACGATGCAAAAGTCATGATGAATATACTGAGTTTTCGATTGAACTTTGTTCATAATCCTTGTTCTTCAATGAAGCTTGTATGTATGATATATACCAGGCCTTCAAGTGTAAAGTTTGTTACATGAGTTCGTTACACTTGAGAAGTTAGTTAGGATTAATAACTAACTCTCAACTTTTTCTCACTAATACTTACTTATATTCTAAATGATGTAATACTACTCCAATACCAAATTATATTTCAAATAAAAAGTAAAACAATCATGAAATATTTCAAATAATAAGTAAAAACCAAAATATCAAGTATTAAGCATACAATTATTGCAAATTATCAAAATTAAACAATAAAATACAAACTAATAATAATGGACATGTTCATAATAAGTACTAGTGTCTCTATTATCTAACATGTTCCCATATTTTTTAATCAAAAAAAAATTCAAACCCAGACACAAACCTAATCAATGCGGATTTTTTTTGTCGAACTTGAGGTGAGTTTGAATGACTATTTGTGGATATAGATAATGTTGTCAAGCCTACTTGTATTGGTGAAGTTAATTCATTAAAGATCTCATTTTTCTCATAAGAATTAACATAATTTCTTTTCAATTTAGTTTTATTATAATTTTTTAGAATTCACATGTATAAATTAAATTATAAAAAATGTTTTTATAAAAAGTAATATATAAATCATTATTTAAAGGTAATTTTTCTTAAAAATATACTTTCTCCATTCTCTTTTATAAATAAATTTTTATTTTTTAGGTTCATTGAATAATGTAAGTGAATTATATAAATTAAATATATCAATTATTCAATAAATTTATAAAAATTAAAATTTGCTTATGAATGAAGTAATTCTGTTTTTTAAAGTTGTAATTCCACTTTAGTTAAATCATCAATATCCGTTTAATTTGAATGATAGGATATACTAAATTTAAAGGTTTAAGTTGACTTTCTTATATAATGTTTTAGTTTATATACAAAAAAGTAAATAAAAAATACATTAATTGAATTGATTGTGGTGACACAGTTAGTGTCATTTAGTAAAATACTCTTGTTAATTGTAATTAGTAGAGTGGCAAATTGAATAAAATTAAAAAATATATATAGTTTATTGGATATGAATAAAATAGTTTTACATAGTCGTTCATTAACCATCACTTAGCTATCTCATACCACTAATTTCAAAATATTCATATGATTTAGTAAAAAAATGAAATATTCATAACATGTAAATACAATAAATTAGACTCATTCCTCCATGTGAAAATTTGACGTTTATTATTTTATTTTTTTAAATAATTAGTGACGTGTTTTTCACGTTGCAACATTATTTCTTAGCCACGTGATTTTCACGTCACTAAATCACTTGTAGTGCTCGTAAATATTATGCACAACGAATAGAATAAAAATCTATAAAATAAGTTTGAACAAGGCTACCAAAAAATATTTATTAAAATAAACATATATGAATGTGATTACAAATATTTTAATATTCACCTCACCTCATACCAATATAATATATATTTATGTATTTTATTTTTATTATTTTATTTATTTCTTAACTCAATAAAAACATTCTTGAATTTATGGGACGAATAAAAAAAAGTGTTTATATTAAATCCAATTTATGTTATAAAATCTAAATTTATTTTAATATTTCTTTATTAAAAAAAATCTTGTTGTATTAAAAAGAATTTATTTTAATATTTCTTTATTATATAAAAATCCGATTTATTTTATAAATTAAATTTATAAAGTCCGATGTATCTATCTTTATCAAACAAGTTTATAGTTATGAATGTGATGTCACTCTTTATAATAAAATTTTTTTTGAAGAAATTTATGTATAAATACCTCCTTATTCTTCCCTTTCTTTTTACCAACCCTATGCATCTCATTCACAAGCATCTGACATAGATGGATAGATTGAATCGTTTCAGAAACCATCTAGTCACCAAACCATCAGTTTCCCTTCATATCACTTGTCTATGCCCAAACCATGGTTGGGGGGCCACATCAAATCATTATAACCAATCTTCATCGAATCAAATAGTTATTCCAATGTCATCACTTATTGATACCTCAAAGAAGATTATAAATAAGATCTGTGAGGCAGTTATTGGCTTCAAAACAAAGCAGCAAGAGGAGTTGTCAACAAACTCAGAGAACATCATCAAGAAATTCTATAAGGTAATACATAACCACCTTATAAAAATGAAGAAGCAAGAGGATGATAAATGCTTGTGGAAGAAGACCATATTAATGGGGGAGAAGTGTCAACCATTGGAATTTCCAGGTGCTATTTTTTATGACAGTGAAGGGAATCAGCTTTCTGAGCCACCAAAGATACAAAGGAGTAGTCCTTTAATCAACTAAAATTGAAGGGTCAAGAAGAATATCATCTTCCGTACTCAATAATCTTATGCTCTAAATTTCATGGGAGATTCATTAATAAAAGTAAAATTGTAGTACAATTTTCTAAAATGTTTGACTATTTTATTTTATTTTATGCAATTAATAGTTGATTTTTAAGATTTAATTAAATTCTTTGAGGTGGTCCAATTATAATGTTTTGAAATATTCATGATATCTATCGCTAATAACTTTTAGAGATGCATTAACTATCAGATAATATATAACATAAAAATATATTTATAATTGAGAGAATTTTCATTTGATAAATCGGTTTAATAAAAATAAGTTAAACTTAATCGATATCAAAATCTGATTTAAGGTATATTGAGTCACCTACTATCAAACTTCTGTTATCAAATTAGCCATCATTTATTTTTAAAAGTTATATATTGAACAATATATATAATAAATATGTATTGATAAATAGAGGCAATTCCCATTCTAGAAAATAATCTCTTTCCATCTTCTAAAATATATTTAAAAACTTATTAGTAAAATGAATATATATATATATATATATATATATATATATATTAAAAAAAATTAATTAGTTTCTTTTGACTGAAATCAAATGAGATCAGATCTAAATTCAATGTTTTCATAAAAGAATTCTAGTTTTAAAAACTACATTTAATTAAATTAGTTTCTTTTGAATAAAATAAAACAATATGAAAGATTTCTTAAAAAATAATTAATTTCTTTTATTTAATTATTTATTTAAAGTAAAATTGATTATATTAATTTAATACTAAAACTATATTTTAAATTTCTATAAGTTTTAATTAAAATTAATATTTAATAATTTTACTAAATTCTCATAATTTTACTTATATATTATTATAGACTTTAATAGAGGCTTGTAAATTTGTCTTAAGCCTTCCATATACAATATGTGCGTGTTGGTGATTTTTATGAGGTATTTAAATTGTATAAAATTTGATTGAAAAAATTTATGTTACTTTTTTAAAGGCAAAAAAGAGTATAGACCTATTAAAAACCCCAGTTTAAATTCTTTAATAGTGTCACAGCTGTGGATAGATTTTTATCAGCGGTATCAGCTAATTGAAGACTACCTTTAGCAGGGGGTGCTATGTATGTAATGTGGAAACAATGCTTACTTTCATGCTTCCCTTAAAGCTAAGCATAAATATACTAGTATTAATTCTCTATCCATAACTGATGGAACTATTCTGATAAAAGATGAGGATATTGAGAAGGAGATTTTGGATTTTTATGGTAGTTTGATGGGAACTGCAACCAGTAGGATTGAGGGGATTGATGTTGTGGCTATGAGACATGGTAAACAATTAACTTTAAAGGAGAGTGCTTTTCTAATAACTCACTATGACTGAATGGAAATATGGAAAACTCTAAAAGATATAGGAGACTTGAAGGCGCATGGAATAGATGGTTATGGAGCAAAATTCTTCAAATCTACTTGGAGTATTGTGAAAAGTGACTTGATTGTTGTTTGTAATGGATTTCATGAGAATGGGAGAATGTTGAATTCCATAAATAGAATATTGGTTACACTAATATCAAAAACACTTGCAGCTAAAACTATAAAAGATTATAAACCTATATCATATTGTACTACTATCTATAAAGTCATTTTCAAGG
Organism: Lathyrus oleraceus; assembly: GCF_024323335.1. NCBI lineage: Eukaryota > Viridiplantae > Streptophyta > Magnoliopsida > Fabales > Fabaceae > Lathyrus > Lathyrus oleraceus. The sequence continues at coordinate 392,061,732 of NC_066584.1, forward strand.
TGTTGACTACAAGGTTGGGGAAGGTGTTGAGTAGTATTGTGCATCAAAGTTTGGAAGTTTTTGTACCTAGGCAGCACAAACATGATAATATACTACGAGCTTATTAGAGGCTATTCTAGGAAAGGGGGAGTACATAGGTGTATGATGCAGATGGACCTCCAAAAGGTCTATAATATTGTTGAATGGCTTACTTTGGAAACCATATTTAAAGAAGAACATGGTTTTCCTAGAAAGCTCATTAGTTAGGTGATGCTTTATGTTACTAATGTGTCATACAAATTCATAATAAATGGTCAATATACCTAGTTTTTGAAGGTTAAGAGAGGTTTGAGACAGGAAAATCCACTGTCTTCTCTATTATTTGTGATTGAAATGGAATACTTTCATAGATCCTTGTAAAAGCTCAATGGGATTCCAGATTTCATCTTTCATTCCAAGTGTGAAAAGATGCACATTGTAAATCTTAGCTTTGCAAACAACGTGTTACTATTTACTAGATGTGATACGAAGTCACTTGTGTAGCGGTAAATTCATGATCATCAAGCTATGAATAAGCTAGACATCAATTAAACAAGAGTCGTCACCGCGCTTTTATTGTTTCCAAGGGAAAAGGGAAAAGTACGAATAAAACCCAAGAATAAGAAGTTTTCAAATCAAAACTAATAAAATGCCAGAGATTACAGGTAAGGGGGTTGGTTACACAGAGGGAAGGTGTTAGCACCTAAAGTGTCTTAGGTACTCCTAGGGAGCCCTTTTTTGTGTGCATATGTGTTTTTGTATAAATGATGTTTGCAAACAAATAGAATGGAGGGATGAGAAAATAATTCATTAATTATATTTTTGTGTTTGACAAGACCTTCGGACTTGTGCCTACGTACCAACATAAAAATGAGGGATCAAAACTTCGTAGTTCGTGGTATCGATTTCAAAGTAAGTGCATTGCTTTTAACAAAAATTTAAGTTTGAAAGGCACAAAGGCCTAAAAATGGTTTGAATGAGTGTTAGTTCTTTTTGACTTTTTAAATTTTAAGTCAAGTATAGTAAGTTTATTTACAACTTTGATTAAGAAAATGAGTTTGAAAATGCAATGGCATAAGGCCAAAGTTTCTAGTTTGCAAAAATGGTCAAAGTTTAGAAATCAACAAACACAAGCAAATAAGATTTTAAAAGGAGGGAGAGATTTTGAAATTAAAGAAGTAGGGAGGAGATGAAGAGACTAATCCTAAGCACAAATTTAAAAGTTAAGAGTTGAAAAGATCTGATCAATGGACTGTAATCCAATAGACAAGAATGTCATATAGAAACCCAAATTCCCCTTGGACTTTAGAATGAAGCAACAAATAATGCACAAAATATCAACTCAAAGAGCAAGACATCAAATAAAGATAGTCACATCCAAGCTTAGCAACTCCATGATTTTCTTCAAATTTGCCCATGTAACAGATGTTCGATACCCAAAACTGCTTATTTTAGCTATCAAATATGGGAATCTTTCACTCCATTTCCTTGCTAAAGTGTTCGAAACCACCTTTGTTTTAGATAAATTGCAATACAATGATAAACGATCTTGGTACCTTTGATTTGTGTGTTATTGTGCAGGAATTAGGCATGAAATAATAGAAAATGAAGGCACAAGAAAGTTGGCAAAGGGACCAAAAAAAGGATGCATTCATCAGCTTGCTCGCTAGGCGAGGGCTGTGGCGAAGAGCTCGCTAGGCGAGCACCCAGCGAAGAGCTCCAGTATTTTACAGTAGCAAACATCAACAAACTCGCTAGGCGAGCAGCCAGCGAAAGGTGTAGTGAACACGTCCAGACTTGGTCAAAAGCGCAGCCAGCACTCACTCGCTAGGCGAGCCATTAGCGAGCTCCCAGCGAGCAATTCCAGTAGCAAAACCTCCTAAGCTCGCTGGAGCGAAGGGTGAAGCGTGGGCTTCGTCTAGCGAAGGTTTTGTTCGCCTAGCGAACATGCCAATCTGGCAAAGGATATTTCTTTGGGCGCATGTGTTGGTGTAAGCCCTAGAGGCCAATACTTTTGGTACTTGTATCGAATTATTTACTAATAATAAAAGGCATTTTCTTTATTATGGTTGATTAATAAAGTCCCTGGAATAGATAGTCCGTTTAATGTATTAAGTGTGACTTAATCATGAGAACACATTAAACATAAGGGCACTATTCTTAAAGTATCCGTAGTCGAGCTTTAATATGAAGTGGGATAACATTAAAGCATTAAGACTATTATGTTTGTAGACTGATGATCACATCTCATGGATCATGGATAAAGAGTTATCAAGTCTTAAACATAGGTATGAATATTAGGAGTAATATTTATACCGGATTGACCCGCTATGAGAATATTATATAGAAAGTTATGCAAAGTGTCATAAGTTATTCTCATGGTGATAATAGTGTATACCACTCTTCGACCTGAAACCACTATGGATCCTAGATGTAGAGTTGAGTGCTTTATTACTGATCCAACGTTATCCGTAACTGGATGACCATAAAGACAGTTGATGAGTACTCCACGAAGCATGCTGAGGGACATGAGTGTCCTAGATGGAATTTGCCAATCCTGCGTAACAGGATAAATGTCTATGGGCCCAATATTGAACTGGACAAGGGTGACACGGTCTATACCTTGTGTTCAATATAGACATAAGGGCAAAGGGGTAATTATACACATAATTATTATCACAGGAGGTTTTGTCAGATCACATGACATTTTCGTGACTTGGGTAGCAGTGATGTGTTGCTAGATACCGCTCACTGTTTATTATGTTAAATGTGTGATTTAATATAATTGCCAACGCCGCGAAAACCTATAGGGTCACACACAAAGGACGGATTGATGAGAGATAGAATAATTAAGGAACATCGTAAGGTACAGTGTACTTAAGCAGAATACGAAATATGGTAAGGTACCAAATACTTAAGTGATTTTGGCATATTATGAGATATAGGCCAAAATGCACTTAAGTGGGCTTTTTGGCTTGAAGCCCACACAAGTGGTTCTATAAATAGAGCTTTTGTGCAGAAGCTTTGTATGGGAATACAACATAACTGAAGAGTTGGAATTTCGTATCTCTCTCTCACTCAAAGCCTTCATTCATAACAGCTAGCACTGCGATTGAAGGAATCCGTTCGTGTGGACTGAGTAGAGACGTTGTCATCATTCAACGTTCGTGATCGCCCCGTGGATCTGTATCAAAGGTTTTGATCATTATCAGAGATCTGCACCAAAGGTTTGAATCGCCACAAGAGGCAACGATTCTATCACTGGTCATGCCCATTCGTAAGGATCACTAAATGGAGAAATTTTTAAATTCCGCTGCGCCTTGGATGGCAATTCTCCTTCAGTGGTATCAGAGCCACTTACGAAACCATGAATTTGATATCTGTTTTTGTTATGTAATAATATGATTAAAACAGAATGAATCAAAGGTTAAATTGAGATCGATCAAGTTACATATATGTGATATATGTAACCCTGATGCAAAATACATTATATATGATATAATGTTCTTGTTTCGTTCATTCAAAAACCTCGATGATTGTTTTCCTTTGAGCGATCAATGGTCGTTTGCTTCTTGATCCGACATTAGTATGGTGAAGCAATGACGTGTTGATCAATCATACTGAATTAACAATCGAGACGTGTTTGACGGTTTGAAATTGGTGCATTAGGGTTAGTGACGGCACAAGGGTTGTGTTGTCAGAGAGTTATGCGATTGGGGTTTGAACGCACAAGAGTTGTGCTTCCTAAACACTTTTTGGAACAGTGTTAACCGGTTAACGCGTATGGTTAACCGGTTAACGGAATGCGAAATAAAATTTTTTGAGATTTTTTAACAGTGTTAACCGGTTAACGCATATGGTTAACCGGTTAACGCAAGGCGGAAAACAGTTTTCCAAGACATTTTCAAACAGTGTTAATCGGTTAACGCATTTGGTTAACCGGTTAACGCAAGGCAGAAAACAATTTTTTCAGATTTCAAAACAGTGTTAACCGGTTAACGCATATGGTTAACCGGTTAACGCAAGGAATTTTCGCCCATTCGGCTAACTCAGTGCTTTAAAAGTGTCAAGTGTTGATACGAAAAGCGACATCGATTTTAAATGAATTGTTCATTAAAATGTGATGATCGGTCGTCGAAATTTAATTTGATTTTAATTAATTAAAGGAATTAATTATAATAATAATAAAGTGTTTATTATTGTCTTGTGGTGATCGGTTATGGCCCTAGTTTTCCTTTGTTTTGTTTTGGGTTTTTAAAATACGACCTGCGTGTCGTGCCTCTCTCTTAATCTCCCAAATGTAACTTCTTTTCTCATCTCACTCCCTCGTATGTAAAACGAGTTTCTTTCATGTAATGTAATGATATGAAGAAAGCAAAGAAGTCAGTGCCAAAGGAGGACAACCTTGAAGATCTTGCTTGGAGAAGCTTAGATCGTTGTAGGTTAGCTTAGGTTCTCTCATTGGCTTGGGAGAACAATTGCGCTAGGGGCCATAACTGTTTCATTTTGTTTGTATGTATGTTGATGCATGTGAATGTATGTTGATGCATGTGAGAGACGATTTATATGATAAACAAGCCGGTGAGATCAGAAAATTGCAATTCCCTCAAAATTAAATATTAAGTTTATGCTTTCCAAGTTTTAACACTCATCAAGACTAGTAATGGATAATGTAGGTTTCGCCTACGCGAGGTGCATGATCTATATATTAGTAAGGTGCGATGGGATAATTGTAATATCCAGCTGTTTAAACAATGGGTCGAACTTAACTAAACAAATTATAATAAGATTATATATATGTTTAGAAGCAAGAGTTGGGAATAATCCATATGATGGATTGGAATAAGGAGTTATTCACCCAACTGAAATTTTCGAGAGTTGTATGAGATACAATTGGAAGGAGTTCCTACCTAAAATAACCTAGTTTTGTGTAATCCGCCTACGCGGACTTAGAACGAAGTGAAATATGGATCTCGACCCACTAGAAAATCTTCCAATGGGATTTTCCGAATCAGATGATGAGGGTCATTTGTTTTGAGTAAAATAGTGGGAGCATGTTTAATTAAAGGCCTAATTAAATATGTCAATGATACTTATATTTTCATTAATCCTTGTGTAGATTACCATGACAACAAACACCTCTAACAACATATTGCGATCAAACCTTGACAAAGAAAAATTGTCTGGGACAAATTTTCTGGATTGGTACCGAGACATGAGGATTGTCCTCAAACATAATAAAGGGAAAGGCAAGGAAGTTGCCAAACCCAAACCCACTAGTGCTGCTTTGAAGCCTAGTGGAAGCATAGAAAAGGAAGGCATCTGCTTCCATTGCGGTAAGACCGCACACTGGAAGAGGAACTGCCCAAAGTACCTGGAAGATAGGAAGAATGGAGTAGAGACTCCAACTTCAGGTATTTTTGTTATTGAAATTAATTTATCTACTTCTGCATCGTGGGTATTAGATACTGGATGCGGTTCTCACATTTGTACAAATGTACAAGAACTAAAAAGGAGTAGAAAATTGGCAAAAGGTGAAGTCAACATACGAGTTGGTAATGGAGCAAAGGTTGCTGCCTTAGCCGTAGGAACTTATGAATTGACTTTACCTAGTGGTTTAATAATTCAGTTAGAGAACTGTTATTATGTACCAGCAATTAGCAGGAATATTATTTCCGTTTCTTGTTTGGACAAGTTCGGTTTTTCATTCATAATAAAGAACAATTGTTGTTCAATTTATTTGAATGATATATTCTATGCAACTGCACAAATGAACAATGGACTATATGTCATTGATCTTGAAATGCCTATTTATAACATTAATACCAAAAGGATGAAACCTAATGAGCTAAATCCAACTTACCTTTGGCATTGTCGATTAGGCCACATAAATGAGAAACGCATTTCCAAACTCCATAAAGATGGACTGTTGGACTCTTTTGATTATGAATCATACGAGACATGCAGATCTTGTTTAATTGGAAAGATGACAAAGTCTCCATTCACAGGAAAAGGTGAAAGAGATAATGATCTTTTGGCCCTCATACATACTGATGTATGTGGTCCACTGAACATATCAGCCAGAGGAGGTTTTCAGTACTTCATCACATTCACTGATGATTTCAGTAGATATGGTTATGTGTATTTAATGAAACACAAATCAGAGTCCTTTGAAAAGTTCAAAGAATTCAAGAATGAAGTACAAAACCAACTAGGTAAGAATATTAAAGCTCTTCGATCAGATCGAGGTGGTGAATATTTAAGCCTAGAGTTTGATGACCATCTGAAAGAGTGTGGGATCATATCCCAACTCACTCCTCCTGGAACACCCCAATGGAATGGTGTGTCTGAGAGAAGAAATCGAACCCTGTTGGACATGGTCCGATCCATGATGAGTCAAGCCGATCTTCCAAACTCCTTTGGGGACATGCGCTGTTGACCGCAGCTTACACACTTAACCGTGTTCCATCCAAAAAGGTTGATAAGACACCATATGAGATATGGAGTGGTAAGAGACCACATATGTCTTACATGAAGATTTGGGGTTGCGAAGTTTATGTGAAACGACAAATTTCAACTAAGCTTGAGCCCAAATCTGACCAATGCTTATTTGTGGGATATCCTAAAGAAACAAGAGGGTATTACTCTACAATCCTTCTGAGGGCAAAGTGTTTGTCGCTCGAACTGGAGTTTTCCTAGAAAAGGATTTTATTTCCAAAGGAACCAGTGGGAGGAAAATAGAGCTTGAAGAAATTCAAGAATCACAAAGCATCGATACACCTATGGAGGAATTAGAGTAGGAAACACAAATGGTTGTGGAAGAGCAACCTGCTCAAGTAGAACAAGACCAGCGTAGGTCAGGCAGGATACGTCACCTACCTGAGAGATATGGATATCTCATAACAGATCAAGGTGATGTATTACTCATGGATCAAGATGAGCCTGTGACCTACCAAGAGGCCATAACTGGTCCCGAGTCTGAGAAGTGGCTAGAGGCCATGAAATCCGAAATAGATTCCATGTACACGAACCAAGTTTGGAACTTGGTAGAGCCTCCTGTAGGAGTTAATCCTATAGGATGCAAGTGGGTCTTCAAAAAGAAGACTGACATGGATGGTAAGGTACATACCTATAAAGCAAGACTGGTTGCAAAAGGATATAAACAAATTCATGGGGTTGACTATGATGAAACCTTTTCACCAGTTGCAATGCTTAAATCTGTTCGGATTTTACTTGCTATTGCTGCATATCATGATTATGAAATATGGCAGATGGATGTCAAAACTGCTTTCCTTAACGGGAATCTTCTTGAGGATGTGTACATGACACAGCCTGAAGGATTTGACATACCAGAAGAAGCCCATAAGATATGTAAGCTACAAAGATCAATCTATGGATTGAAGCAAGCTTCCAGAAGCTGGAATCTTCGTTTTGATGAAACGGTGAAACAATATGGATTCATCAAGAACGAAGATGAGCCTTGTGTCTACAAGAAGGTTAATGGGAGCATGATCGTGTTCCTGGTGTTATATGTAGATGACATATTACTCATTGGAAACGATATCCCTACCCTGCAACAAGTAAAGACTTGGTTGGGGAAATGCTTTTCTATGAAGGACCTAGGTGAAGCAGCCTATATATTAGGAATCAGAATCTATAGAGATAGATCACAAAAACTGCTTGGCCTAAGTCAGAGTACATACATAGACAAAGTGCTGAGACGCTTTCATATGCATGATTCCAAGAAAGGATTCATACCTATGCAACATGGCCCGTGTCTGTCAAAAACACAATCCCCTTCAACTAAGGAAGAAAGGGAACACATGAATAAGATTCCATATGCATCTGCAATAGGATCTATCATGTATGCCATGTTATGTACTCGACCAGATGTCTCGTATGCTTTAAGTGCAACGAGTAGGTACCAATCTGATCCTGGTGATGCCCATTGGGTAGCTGTCAAGAACATCCTTAAGTACTTGAGAAGGACTAAGGAATCATTCTTGATATATGGAGGTCAGGAAGAGTTGGCTGTAATTGGTTACACTGATGCTAGCTTCCAGACAGATAAGGATGACTTTAGATCGCAATCTGGTTATGTGTTTTGCTTGAACGATGGCGCTGTGAGCTGGAAAAGTTCAAAGCAAGATATAGTTGCTGATTCTACGACTGAGGCCGAGTATATTGCTGCCTCAAGTGCAGCAAAGGAAGCTGTTTGGATCAGGAAGTTCATTAGTGAACTTGGCATAGTCCCTAGCATTGTGGATCCCATTGGTCTCTATTGTGATAACAATGGTGCTATCGCACAAGCTAAGGAGCCTAGATCTCACCAACGATCCAAACACATACTTAGGCGTTATCATCTCATTCGAGAGATAATAGATAGAGGAGATGTGAAAATATGTAAAGTACCTACACTAGACAATATAGCTGACCCACTGACAAAGCCTCTTGCGCAGCAGAAGCATGATGGCCATACTAGATCAATGGGCATACGGGTATGTCTGATTGGCTCTAGTGCTAGTGGGAGATTGTTGGTGTAAGCCCTAGAGGCCAATACTTTTGGTACTTGTATCGAATTATTTACTAATAATAAAAGGCATTTTCTTTATTATGGTTGATTAATAAAGTCCCTGGAATAGATAGTCCGTTTAATGTATTAAGTGTGACTTAATCATGAGAACACATTAAACATAAGGGCACTATTCTTAAAGTATCCGTAGTCGAGCTTTAATATGAAGTGGGATAACATTAAAGCATTAGGACTATTATGTTTGTAGACTGATGATCACATCTCATGGATCATGGATAAAGAGTTATCAAGTCTTAAACATAGGTATGATATTAGGAGTAATATTTATACCGGATTGACCCGCTATGAGAATACTATATAGAAAGTTATGCAAAGTGTCATAAGTTATTCTCATGGTGATAATAGTGTATACCACTCTTCGACCTGAAACCACTATGGATCCTAGATGTAGAGTTGAGTGCTTTATTACTGATCCAACGTTATCCGTAACTGGATGACCATAAAGACAGTTGATGAGTACTCCACGAAGCATGCTGAGGGACATGAGTGTCCTAGATGGAATTTGCCAATCCTGCGTAACAGGATAAATGTCTATGGGCCCAATATTGAACTGGACAAGGGTGACATGGTCTATACCTTGTGTTCAATATAGACATAAGGGCAAAGGGGTAATTATACACATAATTATTATCACAGGAGGTTTTGTCAGATCACATGACATTTTCGTGACTTGGGTAGCAGTGATGTGTTGCTAGATACCGCTCACTGTTTATTATGTTAAATGTGTGATTTAATATAATTGCCAACGCCGCGAAAACCTATAGGGTCACACACAAAGGACGGATTGATGAGAGATAGCATAATTAAGGAACATCATAAGGTACAGTGTACTTAAGCAGAATACGAAATATGGTAAGGTACCAAATACTTAAGTGATTTTGGCATATTATGAGATATAGGCCAAAATGCACTTAAGTGGGCTTTTTGGCTTGAAGCCCACACAAGTGGTTCTATAAATAGAGCTCTTGTGCAGAAGCTTTGTATGGGAATACAACACAACTGAAGAGTTGGAATTTCGTATCTCTCTCTCACTCAAAGCCTTCATTCATAACAGCTAGCACTGCGATTGAAGGAATCCGTTCGTGTGGACTGAGTAGAGACGTTGTCATCGTTCAAGGTTCGTGATCGCCCCGTGGATCTGTATCAAAGGTTTTGATCATTATCAGAGATCTGCACCAAAGGTTTGAATCGCCACAAGAGGTAACGATTCTATCACTGATCATGCCCATTCGTAAGGATCACTAAATGGAGAAATTTTTAAATTCCGCTGCGCCTTGGATGGCAATTCTCCTTCAGCAGGTGCCTCAGGTGCCTCATTTTGGGGCTCGCTAGGCGAGCCATTCTGCTCGCTTAGCGAGCATGACAGCTCAGTAGCAGCACTATAAGTAGCAGGGGCTACTTTTTGGAGCCTTACCTTACACTTCCATACTTTTGTACTTTTGAGATATTTTTCCAGCATTGCTCTAGAGATACTTTGTGACCTAGAAATCATTTCTCTTCATCTCTTAACAATCTTTCACAAAAAGAAGGTGGATTCCCATCCAATCTCGACTATTCGACTCGGATGTTGATCAACCTTCTTCCGAAACTTGTTGACCAAGCTACCATGAAAATGAGTAGCTAAGTTCTTCATTTTGTCAAGGTTAGATGTAGATGGTCATAAGCTTTGTGTGTATATGAGATGATCTTCATTTGTAAACTCTTTAATGATGAATATATGGTGAAAACTTTGTTTCATTGAAAACTCTTTGTGTTGGTTTATGATCGAGAGATGTTTACCAACTCTTTACGTAGGTTTTCATCCAATCTTATTTGTTAGGTAGAGATAGTAATGAATGATTTTGTTCACCATAAGGTTGAACCAAAAAGTTGTCATTTTGATAGATTGTGTTAGAGATAAACAATGGATCAAAATGGGAAAACTCACAATGTGTGTTAGAGATAAACACATTGGGAGGACTTTGTGAAATAGTTTATCATCTAGAAGAGTTTATAAGTTTTGTTGATCGAACATATACATGCAAAGTGATCGTCGAACCCTAACTTTGGCAATATTTCTCAAATATTAAAACCAAATCTTTTACCATAATTTCTTACACTTTTATGCAAGATACTGTGACTAAAACCAAAAACCATTGTTACCTTAAGCTAAGAATTAAAACAACTGTCGAAAGGCGGTGATATCTCACAATCCCTGTGGAGATGATAACAAAAACCCGACACTTAAAATCACAATCAACAAAATGGCGCCGTTGCCGGGGATTGTGAATTGATATTGCGAGCATCGCAATAGTTGCTTAATTTTTAGCTTTCGAATTTTTGACTTGTGCTTGTAATTTGTTTGGTTTAGTGTGCAGCTTTCGTTTTATACGAGGGCAGATTCCTGTGGACGAACTTCTTTTTGATCCCGAGATCGAAAGAACCGCAAGGAGGCTGAATAGCAGAACGAGACGAAGGAGGCAACAAGCTAGACAACGACAAGAACAAGGAGAAAGTTCTTCTACCACACATCCACCACCGTTCATACCTATCATGGAACCACCACAACCACCGTCCATTTCCACTCCATGTGTAAACAGTCCAAGGAATACTGCTCAGTTTGCCAACCACACGGGAAGGCAAGCCGAGATGAAGACGGGAATTCTTAATTTACTATATGGAAGTCCATTCACCGGAATGGACCATGAAGATCCCTTTGCTTTTCTCACCAAATTTTACGAGATAGCATTGGCGGCCGGAGTTGATTAAGCTCAAGAGCTACCGTTGTTCAAAAGATTATTTCCCCACGCTTTGCTCGGCAAAGCAAAAGATTGGTACTTAGATCAAACACCTGCCGTCATGACAGATTGGAACGTGTTGGAAGAGAAGTTCATCGAAAGATTTTTCTCCCACAACCGGTTCATGGAATCCAAGACGGCCATCTCAGTGTTTTCACAAGGAACCAACGAATCATTAAATGAGGCGTGGGAAAGATTCAAATCCATGCTTTGGAAATGTAAAGGGCATGGTTTTGATGAATTGACTCAAATCCATATTTTCAAAAATGGACTTCAACCAAATTGCAAGACTTTGTTGGATGCTACCTCGGGTGGTTCTTTATTGTCTAAAAACGCCGAAGAAGCTACAAATATCATAAATCGAATGGCTCTAAATGATCTTCAAAGTCAAAGTAGAGGCAACTCTTTGAAGAAGCCGGGAGTGCTTGAACTTGGGACGAACGATGCCATTCTTGCCTAAAACAAACTAATTTCACAACAAGTGGAACTCTTAACGCAACAAATAAAAGAGTTGAGAGAACCTTCAAAAGCTAAACAAATAGCTTGTTGTGAGCTTTGCAAAGGTGAGCATGACACCGGATTTTGTCCACCTCCCGGGTTCGAAGAAGTAAACTACATGGCGAACCAACGAGACTACCAACCGAGACAACAACAACAACAACCTTATCAACCACATCCTCAAAATCAACAACAACACTTCCAAGGGAATCAAGGGTTCCAACCTAGGAGTAACTATTACCATAACCAAGGTTATGGGGGTGGTTCTTCTAGCCGTCAAAACCCTCCCTAAAATCCTTATCAACCTCAACAACCGCCATTCGTAACTTCAAAGTTAGAAGAGACATTGACACAATTTATGCAAATGTCAATGGCTAATCAAAAGAGCAACGATGCGGCAATCAAAAATCTCGAGACTCAAGTTGGACAACTTGCTAAACAACTAGCGGAACAACAACCCGGTCCATCTTTTTCGGCGAACACGCAAACAAATCCTAAAGAGCATTGTAAAGCGATCACGACGAGAAGTGGAAGGGAGTTGATTAGTGAGAATAAAAAAAGAGATGAGAGTGAACAAAGAGAGGAAAAGAAAAAAAATGAGGAGGAAATATTGGAGGATAATATTGATGGTGAAGTGGGGGAGTGGAGTGAGGAAGAAGTTGAAAAGAACAAAAAGAATGATGAAGTTGAAAAGAAAGAAAGTGTGGAAATTGAGAAAAATAAGAGTGATGAAGTAATGGTGGAGAAAGTAACAAAGAAAAGAGAGAGAAGTTCTAGAGTTGCTAAAGGAAAGGAGGTAGTGAGCGCTACTCCAATCCAAAACATTCCTTATCCACATGCTCCATCTAAAAGGGAGAATGACGGCATTATGCCCGGTTCATGGATATTTTCAAACAACTGCAAATCAACATTCCGTTTGCCGAAGCATTGGAGCAAATGCCCAAGTATGCCAAATTCATGAAAGACATACTACAAAAAAGCAGAGGTATACGGAACCGGAGACCATTGTCCTAGATGCGAGCTGTAGTGCAATCATTCAAAGGACGCTTCCGAAAAAAGAGGTTGATCCGGGGCGAGTTACTTTGCCGGTTAAAATTGGTGATATCTATGTCGGAAAAGGACTAATTGATTTGGGGTCAAGCATTAATCTTATACCATTGTCTATTGTAAAGAGGCTTGGCAACATTGAAATTAAGTCCATCCGGATGACTTTGCAATTGGCCGATAAGTCGACTACCCATCCTCATGGCGTAGCCCAAGATGTTTTGGTTAAAGTCGACAAATTCTTTTTCCCGGTCGATTTTATTGTTATTGATATGGAAGAGGATGATGATGCTCCGCTCATTCTGGGCCGACCGTTCATGAAAACCGCGCGCATGATGATAGACGTTGACGACGGTTTGATGAAGGTGAGAGTCCAAAATGAAAAAGTTACTTTCGATCTATTCGAAGCAATGAAGCATTCAAAAGATAGAAGTGATAGCTTTCGCATCGATGTGATCGAAGAGGCAATTTTGGAGGTTTCTAAGCATATTCATGAGATATCTCCTATGGAGTTAGCTCTTGATGACTCATTTGAAGTTTTCACAGTTGAAGAAGAGCAAGCTCTTGATGAATGCTTAAGGGAACTTGATAGTGTAAACGAACTACAACCGTGGGAAGTTGAGGAGGAAGACTTCAAGAAGGAGGTTAATGACGAAAAAGCGCCTATTGAATTGAAAATGTTACCTTCTACTTTGAAGTATGTATTCCTAGATGAGACCGAAGCAAAGCCGGTCATCATAAGCAACCTTTTGTCAAATGATGAAGAAGCCCGTTTGATCAATGTGCTAAAAAAATCAAGAAGCCATGGGTTGGACTCTTTCCGATCTCAAAGGAATTAGTCCTTCCTATTGCATGCACAAGATCTTAATGGAAGAGGATTTTAAGCCGGTAGCTCAACCACAACGCCGCTTAAATCCTACTATGAAGGAGGTTGTTAGAAAGGAAGTTGTCAAGTTGTTGGATGCGGGAATGATTTACCCGATTTCGGATAGTCCATGGGTTAATCCTGTGCATGTGGTTCCGAAGAAAGGTGGAATTACCGTGATCCGAAATGACAAGGATGAGTTGATCCCTACTAAAGTTGCAACGGGGTGGCGAATGTGTATTGATTATAGGCGGTTGAATACCGCAACTCGAAAAGATCATTTTCCACTCCCGTTCATGGATCAAATGCTCGAAAGAGTCTCGGGGCAACAATACTATTGTTTCTTGGATGGCTATTCCGAGTATAACCAAATTGCGGTTGACCCGGCCGATCATGAAAAGAAGGCTTTCACATGTCCGTTTGGAGTTTTCGCATACCGAAAAATGCCCTTTGGGTTGTGCAATGCACCAGCGACTTTCCAAAGATGTGTGCAAGCCATTTTTGCCGACCTTATTGAGAAAACAATGGAAGTCTTCATGGATGACTTCTCGGTATTTGGTGGTTCCTTTAGTTTATGCTTGGCAAACTTGAAAACGGTGCTTGAAAGATGTGTGAAGACCAATCTTGTGCTTAATTGGGAGAAGTGCCACTTCATGGTGACCGAGGGGATAGTGCTTGGCCATAAAGTCTCTTCAAGAGGGCTTGAAGTTGATCTTGCTAAGGTTGAAGTGATTGAAAAGTTACCTCCTCCGGTGAATGTGAAGGGAATCCGAAGCTTTTTGGGGCACGCCGGGTTCTATCGGCGCTTTATCAAAGACTTCTCAAAGGTAGCTAAGCCTTTGAGTAATTTTCTAGCTAAGGACCAGGTATTTCTCTTAACCGATGAATGTTTGCAAGCTTTTGAGACTTTGAAAGAAAAATTGGTTACCGCTCCAATTATAGTCGCTCCAAATTGGAATTTAAATTTTGAGCTAATGTGTGATGCGAGCGACTATGCAATCGGAGCTGTATTAGGCCAAAGAAAAGAGAAAAAATTTCATGCGATACATTACACAAGTAAAGTTCTTAATGAGGCTCAAATTAACTATGCCACCACTGAAAAAGAATTACTTGCGATAGTGTATGCGCTTGAAAAGTTTAGGTCTTATCTTATAGGGTCTAAAGTCGTAGTGTATACCGACCACTCGGCGATTAAATATTTGCTCACCAAACCGGATTTGAAGCAAAGGCTCATCCGTTGGATCCTCTTGTTGCAAGAATTTGATGTTGAAATCAAAGACAAGAAAGGATCGGAAAATTTGGTGGCGGATCATTTATCTCGCTTAGTTAATGTGGAGGTTACCGCTTCAGAGAAGGAAATCTGGGAAGAGTTTCCTGATGAAAAACTTTTCAAAATTCAAGTTAGGCCGTGGTTTGCAGACTTTGCGAACCACAAGGCTAGTGGTTTTGTGCCTCCCGACCTAACTTCGAACCAAAAAAGGAAGTTTCTTTCGGATGCCAAGTATTACGTATGGGATGACCCGTACTTGTTTAAGTTGGGTAGTGATAACCTTTTAAGGAGATGTGTTATTGGCGATGAAGCGCAGAGCATCCTTTGGCATTGTCACAACTCGCCTTACGGCGGACACTATAATGGGGTGAGAACGGCCACTAAAATCCTTCAATCAGGATTTTATTGGCCCACTATTTTCAAATACGCACATACCCATGCGCAAAGTTGTGATAGTTCCCAGAGAAGCGGTGGGATTGGTAAGAGAGACGAGATGTCTCTCCAAAACATCCAAGAGGTCAAAGTATTTGATTGTTGGGGCATCGATTTTGTAGGACCATTCCCACCCTCTTATGGTAACGAGTATATGCTTGTCGCAGTTGATTACGTTTCTAAGTGGGTTGAGGCGATTGCCTCACCTCGGGCGGATGCGAAAACGGTAATAATTTTTTTGAAGAAAAACATATTTTCCCGTTTCGGAACCCCCCGAGTGTTGATAAGTGACGGAGGGTCACACTTTTGTAATGCACCGTTGGAAAGCATTTTAAAACATTACGGTGTATCACACAGAGTGGCAACTCCGTATCACCCACAGGCTAATGGTCAAGCCGAGGTCTCTAATCGTGAGATTAAGAGAATTCTCGAAAAAACTGTGTCAAATTTGAAAAAAGAGTGGTCACAAAAATTGGATGAAGCGTTATGGGCATACCGTACCGCCTTTAAAGCTCCAATTGGGCTCACTCCTTTTCAATTGGTGTTTGGTAAAACTTGCCATTTGCCGGTCGAATTGGAGCACAAAGCCTTGTGGGCTCTGAAATTTTTAAATTTTGAAAAGGATTTGGCCGGTGAGAAAAGGAAGGTGCAACTGCTCGAGTTGGAAGAGATGCGCAATGCCGCATATCACTCAAGTTGGTTGTACAAAGAGAAGGTAAAAAAATATGATGACAAAAAGCTTCGAAAGAAAGAATTTGTGCCCGGACAGTTGGTCCTATTGTTCAATTCCAGGTTGAAGTTATTCCCCGAAAAGTTGAAATCAAAATGGTCCGGGCCATTTCGGGTCAAAGAAGTTAAGGAGTACGGAGCTATTGTCATTGAGGACATGGAAAAGAAGGAGAGTTGGACCGTTAATGGCTAACGTTTGAAGGTTTATCTCGGCGGTCATGTGGATCGCGAGAGCTGTGCTATTTCTTTGGATGCTCCTCTGTGAGCATCGAACCATCGAGCTTATCCGACGTTAAACAAGCGCTTGTTGGGAGGCACCCCAACATTGTAAGTATTTACAGTTTTTCTATGGTGTCGTATTGGGATGCCAATTGATAAACCTTGCTGAATGTACCAGGAATGCTATTTTGAAAAAAGCAAATGCTGTCATGCTCTCTAGATGCTCGTTAGGCGAAGCAGTAGCGAGCGGATTCGCTAGTTGTTCGCTAGGCGAAGCAGCAGCGAGCGCTGCGTGGCAGAATCATTTAATTCTCAGCAGACCACTCTTTTAGGCCCAAGTACCATTTTTATTTTTATAGCTCTGAACTCCAGAACTCACACACACTCTCTCACTTTGCATCTCACTCACAACCCCACCTGTTACATTGCAACCATCATTGTGCATTCTAACTTCTACAGATCTCAAACCAGGTTTGCTCCTTCTCATTACTTTATGCTTCCACATTGTAAATTTCTGAAGTATATGTCATTTAGGGTGAATTTGGGGGAATGAGTGCATTAGGTTTTGCATGTGGGTGTAGATTTGCATGTACCTTAGAACGATGCCTTTCATGATAATTCATTTTGTTCTGAAATAGATACCATGAGACCTTGGGTTTTTCTGAAATTTCAGTGTAAACATTGCAAAACCCAAAAACCCGTAAGATTCACTAGCAACTCGCTAGGCGAATCAGTGGCGAGCATTCGCTGCCACTTCGCTAGGCGAACCTGTAGCGAAGCTTCGCTAGGTTCTCGCTAGGCGAAGCAGCAGCGACCATGACAGTAGTCAGAATTCTGTTTTGCTTTCTAATCTGTTTTGTGTTTATGTTGTTTCCTCTCTATGTCTTTGCAGATGGAATCCAGGTCCGACGCTTCGAAAAAGAGAAAGGGCGGGAACACTTCCCGTCCCGTGCCCATACAATTCGACACCGACAAATTTGTCGGGCCAAAGCAAGTAGCAAGATATGTTGCTTTGGAAAAGCGAAAGATTTTGCCGGAAAAGAGATTTATAATCAACCCTGAAGGCACGAACCGTACATTCGCCGGGTTGATTAACAGCAAAAAGTGGGACCGATTGATATCCCCCTTGGAGCATTATGACATCGCAACAGTGCGTGAGTTCTACGCGAACGCACTGCCGAACGACGACGAGCCATTCACATGGACGTCTAGAGTGTCCGGCCGTCCTGTTGCGTTCGATCGGGATGCAATTAACCGTGTCCTGGGTGAACCGCTCCATCTGGGAGCCAATGAGAGAGACACTTACCACCAAGATTTAAGGCTTCACCGGGATACCGATTCAATTTCTGCTGCCCTGCTTTTGGAAGGTAAATCAGTTGAGCTGAACCCATCTGGGGTTCCGATGAGATACCATAGGGAAGACATGATTCCCTTGGCTCAACTGATCCTTTTGTTGGTTCTTACAAACATCAAACCCAAGTCTCACACTTCTACCGTGTCGATCCTAGTGGCACACTTGGTTCATTGCATCCTCACGAATATCCAGATTGATGTGGCGAGGATTATTGCTTTGGAGTTGAAGTCCGTGATTGAAAGCGGGCTAAAGTCGGGGGCACGAGTGAATTGTCCCCTTGCTTTCCCGTGTCTAATCATGGCTTTGTGCCAACAAGAGAGGGTGAGGCTACCCTCCAAGGGTCAGGTAAGGATCCTGCCGGCCATTGATGACCGATACGTGACCAAGTACTGCAAACCGAAGAATGTAAGAAGTAGTTCAGCTGCTGAGGTTACCGGGGCTTCTAATGGTTCTGGTACTTTTACTCTAGGATCCGATCCTTTCCAGCAGGCTGTCTGTAACTACAACTGGGATTGGATGGCGGCAAGTCAGCGCGCCATGCTCGATATGCACGATTCTATGCAGCTGTTACAGTTGCAGATGCGTGACCCCTCCGGTGAGCATTCTATGATGACTCGTGAGCAGTTTCTGCAGAACGCTAGTTGGCCTGTGGACAGGCCTGTGTTTGGAGAGGGGGCGGGTGCTGGTGCAGCTGGTGCTGGTGCTTCTTCTGGTGCTGCTGAAGATAATGATGATGATGATGATGAGGCTACCGGTTCTGAAGTCGGTAGTGATGAGGGTTATGAGTCCTTGGAGGGCTAAGTTTATTTTATTTTTCATATTATGTTTTATTTCTATTGTATTTTCAGATTTGTGTATTTTGATTTTGGTTATGTACTTTTGGGGTGTTTTGTCCCCCATGCACAATTTAAAATTTTGAAGTAATGTTATTATTTATGTTTTAAATTTATTTTGTTTTAATAAATTTTTGGTTGGTTGAGTGTCAAACCTTCTAGATTGGTTGCTCCTCAAAGAAGTATCCAATGAAGGTGCATCCGAGCTTGGATGGCAATGATAAAAATAAACAAGTGAATAATGCTAAGGTACATGGTTACCTCCGGCTAGAATTTTAGAATGCATTAAGAACTTTACTCTTTTTTGTAATTGAATATTGTCTTTTTGCAACATAATTGAATGAATGTTTCATCTAGGACTTAAAACCACAAATTGTGAGGAAACCTCCATTGTACACTTAAATGCTGGATTCTAATAAGCTTTGTTGATTCATTTGATTCATGCTTTGTCTTTTATTATTGTGAATATGTGGAAGCAATTAGAAATGATCAAGGCACGTGTTTTCTATCGAGCACAACCAGTTCCAAATACAACTTACCTGTGAGCAGAGAGAGTATTCGTTAATCCCTTTGAGCTTAAACAGTTGAATCTCAGCTTGAAATAAAGCGAGATTTCAAAAATCTTTTTTTGAAACCCGGAAAATTTTGATAATTGTTCTTTTGCAGTAAAAAGTCAAGAGCATTCACCTAGGGTGAGTAAGAAATAAGTTGGGGAGAACAAAAATGAGAATCGGTAAGTGCCACAACTCTTGAAAAACCGAGCAAGCATAACAAAAAATATATAAAATATAGAAAAGAGAAACATCTGTTTTGTAAATATGATGTGAAAGAAAAGAAAAATAGAGAAAATGAAAATGAATGCTTGCTTGGAAGAAAAATAGTGAAAAACAAAAATTGAGTTGTGAAATAAGAGTTGTGAAGGTTTCAAATGAGAAACAAATGGAACGAAGTTGAGATGTATGAATAATGTACAGTGAATGTCTCTTTTGCATCGGCAATTTCGTTTTCAATGGCCTTAGAAATGACCCTTGTTTGTTAACCTAACCAAGCTTCAACCGAAAAGTCCTTAGTGATCTTCGTGCTTCCATATTACCATTTATAATTGTTAGACATTGTATGAATTGAATTGATTTCTTCATTGTTTGTTGGAGAGTGAGATTATTCCCGCGGTCGCAAACGCGTAATTTCTTCAATCCTTATTCGAAGAAAGAGGATAGGGTGATTCATTCAAGATAATATTGTTGTGGATAAATACATATTTCGCATTGCTATTAAGTTTTAGTTCTTGTGTATTATTTTATTCTAACCATTGGAAATTTGTATCTGCTGATTCGCTTATGTTTGAGCCGTTTTATCCGATTTCAGAGAAACCTTTTTCTTAATGCAAAACCTCTTGTCCTTCAAGAGGCATACTTTGCTTGAGGACAAGCAAGAATCTAGTTGGGGAGAGTTGTTAGATACCCAAAAGTGCTTATTTGAGCTATCAAATATGGGCATCTTTCACTCCATTTCCTTGCTAAAGTTTCGAAACCACCTTTGTTTTAGATGAATTGTAATACAATGATAAACGATCTTGGTACCTTTGATTTGTGTGTTATTGTGCAGGAATTAGGCATGAAATAATAGAAAATGAAGGCACAAGAAAGTTGGCAAAGGGACCAAAAAAAGGATGCATTCATCAGCTTGCTCGCTAGGCGAGGGCTGTGGCGAAGAGCTCGCTAGGAGAGCACCCAGCGAAGAGCTCCAATATTTTACAGTAGCAAACATCAACAAACTCTCTAGGCGAGCAGCCAGCAAAGGGTGTAGCGAACACGTCCAAACTTGGTCAAAAGCGCAACCAACACTCACTCGCTAGGCGAGCCATTAGCGAGCTCCCAGCGAGTAATTCCAGTAGCAAAACCTCCTAAGCTCGCTGGAGCGAAGGGTGAAGCGTGGGCTTCGCCTAGCGAAGGTTTTGTTCGCCTAGCGAACATGCCAATCTGGAAAAGGATATTTCTTTGGGCGCAGGTGCCTCAGGTGCCTCATTTTGGGGCTCGCTAGGCGAGCCATTCTGCTCGCCTAGCGAGCATGACAGCTCAGTAGCAGCACTATAAGTAGCAGGGGCTACTTTTTGGAGCCATACCTTACACTTCCATACTTTTGTACTTTTGAGATATTTTTCCAGCATTGCTCTAGAGATACTTTGTGACCTAGAAATCATTTCTCTTCATCTCTTAACAATCTTTCACAAAAAGAAGATGGATTCCCATCCAATCTCGATTATTCGACTCGGATGTTGATCAACCTTCTTTCGAAACTTGTTGACCAAGCTACCATGAAAATGAGTAGCTAAGTTCTTCATTTTGTCAAGGTTAGATGTAGATGGTCATAAGCTTTGTGTGTATATGAGATGATCTTCACTTGTAAACTCTTTAATGATGAATATATGGTGAAAACTTTGTTTTATTGAAAACTCTTTGTGTTGGTTTATGATCGAGAGATGTTTACCAACTCTTTACCTAGGTTTTCATCCAATCTTGTTTGTTAGCTAGAGATAGTAATGAATGATTTTGTTCACCATAAGGTTGAACCAAAAAGTTGTCATTTTGATAGATTGTGTTAGAGATAAACAATGGATCAAAATGGGAAAACTCACAATGTGTGTTAGAGATAAACACATTGGGAGGACTTTGTGAAATAGTTTATCATCTAAAAGAGTTTATAAGTTTTGTTGATCGAACATATACATGCAAAGTGATCGTCGAACCCTAACTTTGGCAATATTTCTCAAATATTAAAACCAAATCTTTTACCATAATTTCTTACACTTTTATGCAAGATACCGTGACTAAAACCAAAAACCATTGTTACCTTAAGCTAAGAATTAAAACAACTGTCGAAAGGCGGTGATAAAATCACAATCAACAGCAGATGAATTTCAAGATGGCACAAATCACAGGTTCAATATAACAGCTTCACCATGATCATGTTGCAGATGAACTCAAATGGATCTTCAATGATGTATCAGATGGAGTTTCAAATTTCAAGCACTTGGTTACATGAAAGTTGGCATTGGCCAAGTCCTTTGCATAGAGAGTGTTGTCTAAATTCTAAGTCCAATTGTCTCAAATCAAACCAACAG
Source organism: Lathyrus oleraceus (assembly GCF_024323335.1). NCBI lineage: Eukaryota > Viridiplantae > Streptophyta > Magnoliopsida > Fabales > Fabaceae > Lathyrus > Lathyrus oleraceus. Next base: position 392,083,485 of record NC_066584.1, read on the forward strand.
TCCACACAAGATATTTTTTAGGGTTTTTGTTATTATTATGTACATTAATGGTCAAAGACCACACAAACAAACACAATATACACAAATAAATATATCACAGAATATGGTCCAAGCGAAAAAAGTGAAAATGACATTAACATAAACAATTTGAATGACATGAATAATGGAAAATGAATAAAGCTCGAAAATTAAATTGCATTAAAAATAAATGACTTGAAATTAAATGTTAGTTGTTAATGAGTTAGAAGTTAGTATTGCTTTTGCTTTTTTTGTTTTTGTTTAAGTCATTCTTTGGAGAACACTCAACCCACTTATCACAAGCATGGATCCTTGAACTAAGACATCTTCCAAAGGAAGGAAAAAAGGTCAAGTTTCCACACAATACCATGAAAGAGGGGAGACTTACAATCTCACTAACTAGAATGATATGCCTTTTGTGTCAAAATTTAGCGCTATGTTAAGCAATCGTAATTGGACTTATGTCAAAGTCACAACTATTTGAGGCCAGACAATAGAATTTTGGTGTTAATGCATGTTAGAGACATAGTATGATGAATTATGCTCATGAAACATGCCACACACAAAAAGAATATGCAAAGTGGGGGGGGGGGGGGGGCTAATCTCATTCATACTTATGTTGATTTTGCAATCAACTAGCATTAGGATATTAAGATATCATAGGTCTATGACATGAATGCATAAAGAAGGGGAATGAGATGAAGAGGGAGGGGGAATGAATCAAACACAAATTAGACAAAGGAGGATTTTTACCAAGTTAAGATCATTCATTCATTTTGGGAGATGGAATGTACATTCCATCAATCCCCTAAATCCAATGATCTTAACCTAACAAAGTCAAATCAACCTTGACCAAGGCCCAACAGCACAAGTTAAACTCACAAAGTCAATTAAAATGGCTCTACACAATTAATTTGACAATTAATCAATTAAAAATATTAAAAATAATGCATTAAATTAAATATGGTTGGTCAATTTCCTAAAACCTCATCAAAACACCAAAGAAATGACCATGAGATTTATCATAGGTCATACAAGGTCAAAGGACCTTGGAGAAATATTTTCAGAATTTTTGGAAACTTAAATGTATTTTTAAACAATTACAAACATTCACAAAATCAATTAAGTCATGAAAAATATTAATAATGATCCCAAAAATAATTTTAATTCAGAAAATGAAAGAGGATTTTATTTTAAAATTTTTGGTGAAACTCTTATATTTTTTGGATCAATGTTAAAATTAATATGAATTAATGAAAAACAAAGGAAGAAAAATAAAAATCAGATAATCAAAAAAATGTGGGCCACTTGATATCCCTCATTAATTGAGGTGGCAGATCAAGTGGTGGAGAGTGCGCGTTCCATGGTGCGCGCTAGTAAATATTCCACACGTTTGGTAATCACAATGAGCGCTTCAGATTAAAACGTTTTAAATCAAATTAATGGCTCTGAACACTTCCAGCTCATCGCCGGAGCCAAAGACCGGTCATCTTCTCCGATGACCCTGGCCGGACTGGTTCATTCATCACCATATCATAAATGAAAAAGAAGGACATGATCTTAAAGAAAAAATGGCGTAGATCACGAGTATCACCTTAATTTAACCTAACTCCAAATATATAGAGAGATATGTGGAATTGAATTTTGAGGTGTGTCAACTGAGTTTCTTCGATTTGACCTCAAAGCAACTCAATATTCTTGCCTACATTGGTAGGACTTCAGACAACCAAGGATCCAAGAGAATTGAGAGAGAATCGAAGAGAAGAAAAATCTGGAAAAATACCTTCAATGTTGTGCAGAAATGGATCTCTCTTGCTTCAATTCTTGCTTGATCTTGCTTATGGAGCTTGTGGAAGTGGATTAAGAGTGATGCAAAGCTTTGGATCATGGAGTTTTTGAATCTCCAAATAGTGAGATTCAAACTCAAATTTCAATTGAAATTTATCAGGTTTTCCTTTGAATGACGAGGGTTTCAATGGTTGGAGGCAAAGCTGGCACGCAAGGTCCTTCAAACTGAAGCATTGGACCTCTATTTATAGCAAAAGATGAGTCTTATTTGCACACATGAAAATACTTCCAAAATTGGCAATGCAATGTACATGCTTGCATGGGTGTGTGCAGGCCCATGAAGTAACTCTACTAGGTCCACAATCAACTGAAATGAGGTCTGAATGAAGCTTGAATTGCAAGGCAAATATATTTGAATGTTTGAAGCATGATTCTTGCCAACTGATACAACCCTGTTTAAGCCATACGCAGACCCCTCAAACTTTGTCCAAAATGAATGAATTAGGACTCTTTGGAAAGCTTACATTAATAGGAATAACTCTTATGTTGAACACTTTTCCATTTGTAACTTGTATCATGGTGAATTTTGAGGTGGAAGTTTGGAAATTTCAACATGTCAAAATATTTTCTAAGTGTCAAGCCACATGTTCAATTATTCCACCCTGCCTAACTTTTTATGTGAGCTCCAAATGAGAAAAGTGTCTTTATCAAAGTTGTAGCTCTTTTAGAAACCTTCAAAATAGTCACAAATTTGACATCATTTAGATTTGGGATGAGTGAGTTATGCATTTTTGAAGTTGAGGAAAACCACTTGTTCAATGGTATTGATCCAAAATGACCTATAATGTATCCTCATATCACATGCTCATAAAAGTTGAATTAGTTCTTACTCCAAAGATAAAAGTTGTAATAGACACCTTGAATTTGATTGTGCAACTTATAAATATTTCATATCATAAAAATTGAGCAAGGTATGGCCTTGGGAAGTTGACTTTCGAATTAGGGTTTAGACAAAATGACGTATAATGTGTTAACATAGAAAATGACTTTTTAAGAAAAATTAGCTCTAGACTTAAACATGAAAGTTGTTTGGAATGTCATTTAGAGTAACATTGCTCTTATAATAATTTTCATATGATAAAGATTGTAGGAGATAGGGTCTAGGGGGCCTAGTTTTGATCAGATGAATTCATCTGGCCAACCACCATCAGCCAACTTGCTAACTTGCAATTCTTTTGACTTTTTAGGCTCATGATAGATCATATATGCATAATATGATGAAATTTGAAGTGCCCCTTCAGAAATTTGATCAATTGGTGAAGAAGCTTATTGAAGAAGTTACTCAAGATACATAGATGAACTAGGGTTTCCAAGGTAAACCAACTCCAAACTCTTGAAAAAATCTTGATAAAAAATAACATGTAGAGATCATGGGGACCCATATATAATGCCTAGAGCCATTATGGCTCATTCCTTGGTTGTGCTCTTAGCAATGATGGTTTTAGACCCTAGATGTGAATTTGATAGATCAATAGTGATCATGCCCTACATACAAAAGAGTTAGGCAAACACAAAGACATATTTTTGGTATTTTGGTTAGTGAAATGATAAAATACAAGTATGATACAATCACATGGTGCTTGGTGATCTCTCCCAAAACAAGCCCAATGAAAGAGCGGTAAGGAGGATGCCAAGGTATGATCTCAATGCTAATGCATATGATGAGATTGCATGAGGGATCTTAGGGTCAAAATTAGGGCATTACAACTTGAATTGGTTATGAAAGTGTTCTATGATTTTTTAAGATCTGCAGGGCTCACATTGAACCCAACAAAAAGCAAAGCCTACTATGGTGGTGTTGAAGATAGTATCAAGGCTGAGATACAAAATTTAACTTCTTTTGCTGAGGGCCATATACCTTTCAGATACCTAGAGGTTCCTCTAACCAGTAAAAAAAATACAAGAATGTACGATTTTGGTTGATAAGATTGTGTTGAGGATTAGACATTGGAGGTTATTAGGTTTTGTTGGAAGATTACAGTTAATTAGGAGTGTGATTTTTGCAGTCACTAACTACTAAATACAATGCTTTCCTTTTTCTAAAGAGGTGATATAAAAAATAAAAGTCATTTCCAGATCCTTCTTATGGATTTGAGGTGATGAAGTCACTAGAAAATCTCGTGTATCATGGGAACAGGTTTGTCCTCCCAAAAAACAAGGTGGTCTAAACTTGATTTCTTTAACTGAGTGGAATCAAGCCAACATGATCAAATAATTATGGAATTTCAGTGGGAAATCTGATAGCCTATTGTTCAAATGGATCCATTATTATTATATCAAGAATGATGATTTAATGAATATACCCATGAATAGTGTTTACTCTTGGATGTTGAAGGTTATACTTAGGCAGATGGATGTGGTACAACATATGCAAATGTGGAGTACATTACAGGTAAGTACAAATTTTCAAACCAAAATGGTTTATCATCAGCTTAAGGATGCACAACAGATTATTCCTTAGAGAAAAATATTTTATGATAATGTGGCTAGACCTAGAGCTATGTTTATTTTATGGCTAGCCTGTCTGAAGGTGAGAAAAACACAAGAAGGGGTATTGAGTTATATTGATTATTTCTTTCTCTCTAAAACTCTAAAGTCAGATTATAAACTCAATGTTATAGAATCTGAATTAGTTAGAGATAGGCAACAAATACAAAATGCAAGAAAGAAGAATAACACACAGAGTTATCCTGGTTCCTCTTATAAACCATGAGTAATCCAGTCCCCTTGTACTCACAAGAGATTTTAACTATAATCAAACAGTATTATAATTTTCTCAAACAAACAAGCAAACGATTTCTTTGCATACACACACAAGTATAAGACTTCCTTGCTCAAACACACAAGTCTAAGACTTTCTTGCTTAAGCACACAAGCTCAAGACTTCCTTACTCACATACACAAGTATGAGACTTTATTGATCAAGCATACAAGCTGAAGATTTCCTTTCTCACACATACAAGTATGAGACTTTCTTGATCAATCACACATGCTCAAGATTTCCTTGCTCAAGCACACAATCTCAAGACTTCCTTTATCAAGCACACAAGCTAAATGCCCTTGCTCAAACACTTAGTAAGAGACTTCTAACCATCTACCTAGCAAATAAATGATTGTTGGGTGAATACACTTAATATACAATCAGAGGTGTATAAATAATACAACACAATATGACTCTTTTAGGACTTAAGAATTTCTAAGATATTCAAGTATAAGAAATCCTAAGTTTAGCTTGTGCTAAAACTTTGACAAAGTATCTTATCTATGATTTTCAATCTTTGTGTCTTAGCATATTCAACATGTATTCCTTTTTGTTGTGTTATTGTATATTATGTTTTTGTGTTGTGTTGATCTTCAAGTCTTTTAGTTCCTTAAATAATGAATAAAATATATGTTGAAGATGCAATCGTTGATTCCTTTGAAAAACTTCAAAAGAGACTTTGGGATACGTTGAGATGTTTCACCAAACTGATAGGTTAGGGAAACCTAATTTGAATAACCTTTTCTACAAAAGGAATTAGTAGTTATATCCCATCAGACTCTATGAAGAACATAAAGCTTTTTGGTTGTCATGTGATAAAGTATGTTCAGAGATGAACAATGACCCGTCAGTGTCACATTGGTCATTGCGCTTTGAATAGCTCAGGTTCTAATTACCAAAAGCAGACTTCTCCAAAGTTTGTTTTATAGAAGCTGACACCTTCAGAGTCCGATCTTTCAATGTTGACCTCTTTAGAAGATGGCTTCTTCAGAGTCATTTCTTTAGCTTCTGATACATTAGAATATGATATTCACGCCTCTCTTTGAATGTTCAGTGTCAGAGCCAGTCCTTGGATTTTATATGAACTTTAGTCTTTGGTCCTGCGCACTTGAACAAACATTAGTATGCCATATTTTTCAATAAAGACTTTGTTATCATCAAAACCCAAAGGATATGGGTCAAACCAATTTTACTCCAACAATCTCCCTTTTTTTATGATGATAAAAACAAGTACCTAAGAATAATGGTTGATGATTTAGTTAACTAGTTGACTGTAGGGTTTGAGGTTTGTAAGCTCCCCCTGAGTCTAATAGTACATAGGGTTAGGTTTGTAACCTCCCACTAATTTCTATCTAGGTTAATTAAATTTAACATTTAAAGCACATATATAATTCTTCAGAATTTAAACAAGATAATAACTCAGATTTCAGATGCTTAAATACTTCTATATCTACTCCCCTTTTTCTCATCAACAAAAATAAAGAAATGAAGTAGAAAATATATCGAAGAAAAAAATATATTAAAAATAAACAAATGTTTGGGATGAAATCAGAATTGGATAAAATTATTTTAAAAACATATTTGATTTCCCTATTGGATAAAATATTTGGAAAGATTTGAAAGTTGATTGGAACAGTTGGAAAGAAACTATTGGACTTCTCAAGATGTACAAGATATGATCTTTCATCTAGAATTTAAAGAGAACTGAGACAATTAAGTCTAGAGAGACGTGTTTGAAGATAATAAACTTAATGCTCTCCAATTATTATTAGGGCACAATATCTAAAACTGATTTTATTTTAACCAAAATTCTCTATAAAAGCATAGTTTTGATACAAGCAAAATCATATTCCATTCAGGCTTAATATACTTTCTCAGAAACCATGAGTGATTCTTGTTGGTGTAAGCCTTAGAGGCCAATACCTTTTCGTACTTGTATCGAATTATTTATTAATAATAAAAGGCATTTTCTTTATTATGGTTGATTAATAAAGTCCCTGGAATAGATAGTCCGTTTAATGTATTAAGTGTGACTTAATCATGAGAACACATTAAACATAAGGACACTATTCTTAAAGTATCCGTAGTCGAGCTTTAGTGTGAAGTGGGATAACACTAAAGCATTAAGACTATTATGTTTGTAGACTGATGATCACATCTCATGGATCATGGATAAAGAGTTATCAAGTCTTAAACATAGGTATGAATGTTAAGAGTAATATTTATACCGGATTGACCCGCTATGAGAATACTATATAGAAAGTTATGCAAAGTGTTATAAGTTATTCTCATGGTGATAATGGTGTATACCACTCTTTGACCTGAAACCACTATGGACCCTAGATGTAGAGTCGAGTGCTTTATTGCTGATCAAACGTTGTCCGTAATTGGATAACCATAAAGACAGTTGATGGGTACTCCACGAAGCATGTTGAGGGACATGAGTGACCTAGATGGAATTTGCCCATCCTGCATAACAGGATAAATGTCTATGGGCCCAATATTGAACTGGACAAGGATGACACGGTCTATGCCTTGTGTTCAATATAGACATAAGGGCAAAAGGGTAATTATACACATAAGTATTATCACAGAAGGAATTGTCAGATCATATGACATTTTCGTGTCTTGGGTAGCAGTGATGTGTTGCTAGATACCGCTCACTGTTTATTATGTTAAATACGTGATTTAATATAATTGCCAACGCCGTGAAAACCTACAGGGTCACACACAAAGGACGGATTGATGAGAGATAGAGTAACTAAGGAATACCGTAAGGTACGATGCCCTTAAGTGAGTTATGGAACATCGTAAGGTACGGTGTACTTAAGTAGAATACGAAATATGGTAAGGTACCATGTGCTTAAGTGATTTTGGGCATATTATAAGATATGGGCCAAAATACACTTAAGTGGGCTTTTTAGCTTGAAGCCCACACAAGTGGTTCTATAAATAGAACCCTTGTGCAGAAGCATTTTTTGCGGTTGCATTATTTTCGTTTTCTCTCTCTCTCTCTCTCACACTCAAAGCCTTCATTCATACCAGCTAGCACTGTGATTGAAGGAATCCGTTCGTGTGGACTGAGTAGAGACGTTGTCATCGTTCAACGTTCGTGATCGCTCCGTGGATCTGCATCAAAGGTTTTGATTGTCACAAGAGATCTGCACCAAAGGTGTCAATCGTCACAAAAGGTAAATATTCTATCATTGATCATGATCATTCGTAAGGATCTCTAAAGGAGAAAATTTTAATTTCCGCTGCGTTTTGGACTGCAATTCTCCTTCAGTGGTATCAGAGCCACTTACGAAACCATGACTCGGATAGCTGTTTATTTTCTGTATTAATATGATTAAAAGACAGAATGAATCAATTAATTAAACGAGTAATTAAATTTGGCATCATGAGTGTACGAGTTGGATGATTGATGTTGACTATGCTTCAGAACCGACATTAGTATGGTGAAGCAGCGATACATCGATCGTCCATAGGTTACACAATTGAGACCGATCAACTTATATATGATATAAGTAATCCTAATGCAAAGTACAGTATATGTGATATACTATTTCTGTTTCGTTCATTCAAACACTAAATGGTTGTTTTCCTCGGAATCCGACATTAGTATGGTAAAGCAATGACCTGTTGATCAATCATACTGAATCAACAATCGAGGTGTGTTTGACGGTCTGAAATTGGTGCATTAGGGTTGATGACGGCGCAAGGGTTGTGCCGTCAAGGAGTTGTGAATTTAGGGCTTTTTGGAAGAGGTCTGTAGACTGTTTCAAAGTTCTGTTATTTTGGCCGCGTGAAGCTCGTGACGAGCGTAACAAGCTGGATGCGTGACGGTCGTAACAAGCCCGTGACAGTCGTAACAAGCCTGTGACGGTCGTCACATGCTTTGTGACGGTCGTCACACTCACAGATCCAAAATTGCCTGTGACGGAACCCCCGTCCGCTGACCGGGCAGCGGAACCCCCGACTAACTCTGCGTAGTGTGATCGGTCGCCGAAATTTAATTTGGTTTTAATTAATTAAAGGAATTAAAAATTAATAATAATAATGTGTTTGTTATTATTGCCTTGTTGTGATCAGTTATGGCCTTAGTCTTCCTTCATTTTGTTTTGGGTTTTTAAATACGACTTGCGTGTCGTGCCTCTCCTTTTGATCTCTTAATGTAACTTCTTTTCTCATCTCAAACCCTCGTATGTAAAACGAGTTTCTTCTGGAATGTAATGTTATGAAGAAAGAGAAGAAGACAATGTTATGAAGAAAGAGAAGATTTCAATATCAAAGGAGGACAACCTTGAAGATCAAAGGAGGACAACCTTGAAGATCTTGCTTGGAGAAGCTTAGAGAAGAATTCAATATTAAAGGAGGACAACCTTGAAGATCTTGCTTGGAGAAGCTTAGATCGTTATTAGGTTAGCTTAGGTTCTCTCATTGGCTTGGGAGAACAATTGCGCTAGGGGCCATAACTGTTTCATTGTGTATGTATGTTGATGCATGTGTATGTATGTTGATGCATGTGAATATATGTTGATGCATGTGAGAGACGATTTATATGATAAATAAGCCGGTGAGATCAGGACAATTGCAATTCCCTCAAACTAAATATTAAGTTTATGCTTTCCAAGTTTGAGCACTCATCAAGACTAGTATCGGATAATGTAGGTTTCGCCTACGCGAGGTGTATGTTCTATATTAGTAAGGTGCGATGGGATAAGTGTAATATCCAACTGCTAAAACAATGGGTCAAACTTAACTAAACAAATTATGAGAATATTATATATGTTTGCTTTCCAAGTTTTAGCACTCATCAAGACTGGTATCGAATAATGTAGGTTTCGCCTACTCGAGGTGCATGTTTTGTATTAGTTAAGGTGCGATGGGATAATTGTAATATCCAACTGCTAAAACGATGAGTCAAACTTAATTATAATTTTCTTGTATATGTCTAGAAGCAAGAGTTGGGAATGATCCATATGATGGATTGGAATAAGGAGTTATTCACCCAACTGAAATTTTCGAGAGTTGTATGAGATACAATTGGAAGGAGTTCCTACCTAAATAACCTAGTTTTGTGTAATCCGCCTACGCGGACTTAGGACAAAGTGAAATATGGATCTCGACCCACTAGAAAATCTTCCAACGGGATTTTCCGAATCAAATGATGAGGGTCATTTGTTTTGAGTAAAATAGTGGGAGCATATTTAATTAAAGGCCTAATTAAATATGTCAATGATACTTATATTTTCATTAATCCTTGTGTAGATTACCATGACAGCAAACACCTCTAACAACATTTTGCGATCAATCCTTGATAAGGAAAAATTGTCTCGGACAAATTTTCTGGATTGGCATCGAAACCTGAGGATTGTCCTCAAACATGATAAAAAGCTGTATGTCTTAGAGACACCTGTTCCTGAAGAGGAACATCCTAGTTCTGCACCTAAGGCAGAAAGAGATGCTTATAAGAAGCATGTCGATGATGCCAATGAAACTGCTTGTCTCATGCTAGCTACCATGAACTCAGAATTGCAAAAGCAACATGAGAACATGTCAGCGTTCGATATGATCGAACACCTGAAAATGCTCTATCAAGAGCAAGCAAGGCATGAGAGGTTTGAAGTTTCAAAAGCCCTTTTTCAAGGCAAGTTAGCTGAGGGAGCCCCTGTAGGTCCCCATGTGCTCAAGATGATTGGGTATGTGGAAAACCTTGAGAGATTGGGTTTTCCCCTCGAAAAGGAACTTGCGACTGATTTGATCTTGCAATCGTTGCCAGATAGTTTCAGTCAATTTGTCCTAAATTTCAATATGATTGATATGGACAAATCTCTTCCTGAACTGCTCGCCATGTTAAGAACTGCTGAGCAAAATCTGAAGTCAAAAGGAAAGTCCATTCTGATGATCGGAAATGGAAAGAGACAGAACAAAAGGCCTACTAAGCAGGGTGATAAAGGGAAAGGCAAGGAAGTTGCCAAACCCAGACCCACTGTTGCTGCTTTGAAGCCTAGTGGAGGCATAGCAAAGGCAGGCACCTGCTTCCATTGCGATAAGACCGGACACTGGAAGAGAAACTGCCCAAAGTACCTGGAAGATACGAAGAATGGAGTAGAGACTTCAACTTCAGGTATTTTTGTTATTAAAATTAATTTATCTACTTCTGCATCATGGGTATTAGATACTGGATGCGGTTCTCACATTTATACAAATGTGCAGGGGCTGAAAAGAAGTAGAGATTTGGCAAAAGGTGAAGTTGACCTACGAGTTGGCAATGGAGCAAAGGTTGCTGCTTTAGCCGTAGGAACTTATATATTAACTTTACCTAGTGGTTTAATAATTCAGTTAGAGAACTGTTATTATGTACCTGCAATTAGCAGGAATATTATTTCCATTTCTTGTTTGGACAAGTTTGGTTTTTTCATTTATAATAAAGAACAATTGTTGCTCAATTTATTTGAATGATATATTCTATGCTACTGCACAAATGAGCAATGCACTATATGTCCTTGATCTCGAAATGCCTATTAATAACATTAATACTAAAAGGGTGAAACCTAACGAATTAAAACCAACTAGGTAAGAATATTAAAATTCTTCGATCAGATCGAGGTGGAGAGTATTTAAGCCTAGAGTTTGTTGACCATCTGAAAGAGTGTGGGATCCTATCCCAACTTACTCCTCCTGGAACACCCCAACGGAATGGTGTATCTGAGAGAAGAAATCCAACCCTGTTAGACATGGTCCGATCCATGATGAGTCACGCCGATCTTCCAAACTCCTTTTGGGGACATGCACTATTAACAACAGCTTACACACTTAACCGTGTTCCATCCAAAAAGGTTGAGAAGACACCATATGAGATATGGAGTGGTAAGAAACCACATATGTCTTACATAAAGATTTGGGGTTGCGAGGTTTATGTGAAACGACAAATTTCAACTAAGCTTGAGCCCAAATCTGACAAATGCTTATTTGTGGGGTATCCTAAAGAAACAAGAGGGTATTACTTCTACAATCCTTCTGAGGGAAAAATGTTTGTCGCTCGAACTGGAGTTTTCCTAGAAGTGGATTTTATTTCCAAAAGAATTAGTGGGAGGAAAGTAGAGCTTGAAGAAATTCAAGAATCACAAAGCATTGATACACCTATGGAGGAATTAGAGCAGGAAACACAAGTAGTTGTGTAAGAGCAACCTGCTCAAGTAGAACAAGACCAGCGTAGGTCAGGCAGGATACGTCACCTACCTGAGAGATATGGATATCTCATAACTGATCAAGGTGATGTATCACTCATGGATCAAGAACGAATATGAGCCTTGTGTCTACAAGAAGGTTAGTGGGAGCATGATCATTTTCCTGGTATTATATGTAGATGACATATTACTCATTGGAAACGATATCCCTACCTTACAACAAGTAAAGTCTTGGTTGGGGAAATGCTTTTCTATGAAGGACCTAGGTGAAGCAGCCTATATATTAGGAATCAGAATCTATAGAGATAGATCACAAAACTGCTTGACCTAAGTCAAAGTACATACATAGACAAAGTGCTGAGACACTTTAATATGCATGATTCCAATGGTTATGTGTTTTGCTTAAATCGTGGCGCTGTGAGCTAGAAAAGTTCAAAGCAAGATACGGTTGCTGATTCTACAATCGAGGCCGAGTATATTGCTACCTCAAGTACAACAAAGGAAGCTGTTTGGATCAAAAAGTTCATTAGTGAACTTGGCGTGGTTCCTAGCATTGTGGATCCCATTGGTCTCTATTATGATAACAATGGTGCTATCGCACAAGCTAAGGAGCCTAGATCTCACCGACGATCCAAATACATACTCAGGCGTTATCATCTCATTCGAGAGATAATAGATAGAGGAGATGTGAAAATATGTAAAGTACCTACACTTGACAATATAGCTGACCCACTGACAAAGCCTCTTGCGCAGCAGAAGCATGATGGCCATACTAGATCAATGGGCATACGGGGTATGCCTGATTGGCTCTAGTGCTAGTGGGAGATTGTTGGTGTAAGCCCTAGAGGCCAATACCTTTTGGTACTTGTATCGAATTATTTATTAATTATAAAAGGCATTTTCTTTATTATGGTTGATTAATAAAGTCCCTGGAATAGATAGTCCGTTTAATGTATTAAGTGTGACTTAATCATGAGAACACATTAAACATAAGGACACTATTCTTAAAGTATCCGTAGTCGAGCTTTAGTGTGAAGTGGGATAACATTAAAGCATTAAGACTATTATGTTTGTAGACTGATGATCATATCTCATGGATCATGGATAAAGAGTTATCAAGTCTTAAACATAGGTATGAATGTTAAGAGTAATATTTATACCGGATTGACCCGCTATGAGAATACTATATAGAAAGTTATGCAAAGTGTCATAAGTTATTCTCATGGTGATAATGGTGTATACCACTCTTCGACCTGAAACCACTATGGACCCTAGATGTAGAGTCGAGTGCTTTATTGCTGATCAAACGTTGTCCGTAACTGGATAACCATAAAGACAGTTGATGGGTACTCCACGAAGCATGTTGAGGGACATGAGTGACCTAGATGGAATTTGCCCATCCTGCATAACAGGATAAATGTCTATGGGCCCAATATTGAACTGGACAAGGATGACACGGTCTATGCCTTGTGTTCAATATAGACATAAGGGCAAAAGAGTAATTATACACATAAGTATTATCACAGAAGGAATTGTCAGATCACATGACACTTTCGTGTCTTGGGTAGCAGTGATGTGTTGCTAGATACCGCTCACTGTTTATTATATTAAATACGTGATTTAATATAATTGCCAACGCCGCGAAAACCTATAGGGTCACACACAAAGGACGGATTGATGAGAGATAGAGTAACTAAGGAATACCGTAAGGTACGGTGCCCTTAAGTGAGTTATGGAACATCGTAAGGTACGATGTACTTAAGTAGAATACAAAATATGGTAAGGTACCATGTGCTTAAGTGATTTTGGGCATATTATAAGATATGGGCCAAAATACACTTAAGTGGGCTTTTTAGCTTGAAGCCCACACAAGTGGTTCTATAAATAGAACCCTTGTGCAAAAGCATTTTTTGCGGTTGCATTATTTTCGTTTTCTCTCTCTCTCTCTCTCTCTCTCTCTCTCTCACTCAAAGCCTTCATTCGTACCAGCTAGCACTGTGATTGAAGGAATCCGTTCGTGTGGACTGAGTAGAGACGTTGTCATCGTTCAACGTTCGTGATCGCTCCGTGGATCTGCATCAAAGGTTTTGATCGTCACAAGAGATCTGCACCAAAGGTTTCAATCGTCACAAAAGGTAAATATTCTATCATTGATCATGACCATTCGTAAGGATCTCTAAAGGAGAAAATTTTAATTTCCGCTGCGTTTTGGACCGCAATTCTCCTTCAATTCTCTCAAAAAATCACATGAAGACATTCAAGAATGTTGACGTGTCATACTGAGAAGTTTGAAAGTCACAAACACTCGAACCACTAATGACTTAAACAGAGAATAAGACTTTCTAGCTAGGTAGAGAAAGTACATGAGTAAATCGATGACCAACCCAAACATCATTAAAAGACATCCTCTAGTTCTCGTTGAACATCGTAAGGACAAAAAAACTTAGAAAGTGAGATAATAGTAGTTGGAATGACACTCACTCTCTTTATTCACCTAAAGTCCTATACAACATGTTTTTTGTCACATCACAGGCAACAAATAGGTGATAAACAAACTCAACATGCCTATCACATAACCCATAAGAAAGACCGTATGGGTCTAGAATATTTCTCTACCTAAAAAAAATTCTCTGTAGTTGCAATCTTATTTTGGAGGAGCTGACAAGAAAAGACTAACACTCTATATGAGGCCAACTACCCTAGATAAAAGTCGTTAACTGGCCCAAACTGTTGGAATTCGTAATGGAATAGAGTTCAATTAAAAAAAAGATTTTTGCACAGATCGAACCCTATAAGCACCATTCTCTCCAGGCTACCATAACCAACAAGCTATATTTAAGGACATAGATGTTCCATAAATGGCTGCAAGAATATTTTCAACCAACTTCTGTTCATAACCAAACACAGGTCTCCTCCGCGGAAGATTCCAAACCAAATTCTCACCCTCCCGTCGACCAATCTCCCATGCTTTTGCCCGTTTTTTGTCCGAAATGGGATATGGCCTATGAAATTAACTCAAAGAGGGGCGTGACCTACCCATGTGTCATCCCAAAAAGAGGTAAGCATCCCATCTCCCATTTTCTACAATTAATACTTAATTTATAAAATTTAATTAATTAATTTGAGTGTTTCCAATTATAATATTTTGAAATATTCATAGTATCTGCCACTATTGATAATATTTAGAGATTTTTTATGTATTTTTTATGATTCTTATATCGGACAATATATAGCTTAAACATGTTCTTAAAAGTGAGAGTAATTCTCATTCGACAAACCCGTTTAATAAAGATGAGTTAAGCCTAAATGATAAATGTTGGTTTAATGTTGGACCATCTACTATTAAGTTTCGGCTTTCGGACAATTCACCATTTATTTTTACGCTTCAGATATCTAGTATTGAGCGTAAGAGAGACTGTTAAGAGTTTCACATCGAGTAATATATGATATAAACATATATTTATAAGTAGTGACAATTCTGATTATATAAAGCAATCTCTTTCCAACTTTGAAATTTTATTTCAAATTTTATTTAAAAAAATATTTATTACAATTTTCAAAAATAAAATTAATTAAATTAGTTTCTTTTGACTAAAATCAAAGTATATTAGATCTAAATTCAATGTTTTCATAAAAAAATATTAAATTCCTTAATTTTATTATTAACTGAAATAAAATTGATTACATTAATTTAATACTAAAATGTATTTTAAATGTCTTAAATTTTTAATTAAAATAAAATTTTAATAATTTTACTTATATATTAATATAGCTTTGTAAAATTTGTCTTAAGCCTTCTATATACAATATGTGCGTGTTAGTGATTTAAGACTTCAATGTTGAGAATAAGGCCTTCTATATACAATTTTTGTCTTAAGCCTTCGAATGATCAGTCCTGAACCATACGTTTTGGGTTAACTATTCATTTTTTTCTTTCGTTCTTAAAACACTTAAATCAACTTGGACAAATAAGGGTTATTGGGATCAAACATTCTGGCGTAACTCTTTGAACAATTGATTCTTATCAAGTTTTCGTTATTCATCAAACAATTTTCTCAATTAATCTTGAATGAAAATGACAGTTGGAATCTAGCATTTTGGTGGATCCGTGAATGTTTGATCCCGAGGCTTAGGCCTCGTTGTCATCAAATGTTCGTCTTTCACTTATAAAAACAATCTAACCAATCAAACTCTTTTTCTCGTCGCCGTGCGATCCTCAAAAACATTTTCATAAACGAAAGACATTTTGTCTTAAGATGATGTAAAGCAATATTTTATCCATAATCGTTGAGTTAAGCTAAGTGATGTTTTCCCGTGAATGTCGATTTATAAATCCATTCAATGTGATGCAAACGCTTGTTCCTCACCTCTTTTGGGTAAAACAATGTTCTTCGTCGATTAATACAAAATAGTTTTCGCTAAAATCAACCAACAAACAAACATTTTCTACCTAGAACTATATATACCTTGAGTTCTCTATTGCACCTAGAGACACGTAGGAGCGAGACCCGCAATCTCATGTGCACATTAATAAAAAAAACTTTTTGCGACCCCTTTCTTTTTCTCGTTACACTTTTAATAATTCAAAGAAAACAAATAACATAAGCTAACATTCAAATCCCAAATTTAACTAAAAGGTTCCCGTTGAGCACAACGGACGTGAGGGGTGCTAATACCTTCCCCTTGCGTAATCGACTCCCGAACCCAAATATGGTTGCGACGACCATATTCTTTTCCAAAATATTTTATCGATATTTTCCTTTTCCTTCTTTAGAATAAATAAAGTTTGGTGGAGACTCTGTTCGAACATTTTTTTCCGCAAGTGTGCGATGCACTTCGTGAAGGATCATATTTTTTGAGGTACGACAACAAGCAAGACATAAGGAGTGTCCAAGAGGCCGAAAGGAAAAGAAAAGTTAGTAACACCTAAAAGCCAAGAAATACAAGTAGTAAATATCTCTAAAATAACCACCACACTAATAATGACAATCAGGCTAAAGCTTGGAAATGAGATTTGCCATTAAAAGAAACCATCCTCCAAAAGCACTTGAAAATATCACAACCTTAAGAATTCATGTCAAAAACACTTGAACTGCTATTGACTTAAACAAAGAATAATATTCTATAGATTGGTAGAAAAAGATGAGTAAATCAACAACCTACCCAAATACCATTTTCAGGTGAGAGAAATGCTTTTATCTTTCATGCCCTCTATGCTTATCGGTGTACATGAAAAAATAACGTCGTTATGGGTTTTACAAATAATCCATACAATTGAATGTAAAATCATTAAAATACTTTCTCTAGTTCTTATAGAACATCCTATGACAAAAATCTCAAAAAGTGAGATAATAGTACTTGGAAGGACACTCACCCTCTATATCCACCTAAAAATACTATACCACGAGTTTTTTTTGTCACATCACATGTAATGAACATGTGAGAAACAGACTCAACATGCCTATCACATAAACCATAAGAATGACCATATGGGTCTAGAATATTTTTCTGCCTAAAATGAATTATCTCTAGTTGCAATCTTATTTTGGAGGAGTTTACAAGAAAAGACTAACACTCAAGAAGGGGCCCAACTACCCAAAATAGAAGGCATAATTTGATCCAAACAGTTGGAATTGGTAATGGAATAGAGTTCAATTTAAAAAGAGATTTGTAAACATATGGAACCAGGTAATCACCATTCTCTCCAAGGTACCATAACCAATAATATTTATACAAGGACATAGATGTGCCCCGAATGACTATAAGAATATCTTCAACCAACATTTTATTCATAACAAAACATGGGTTTCTTCCACGGAAGATTCCAAATCAAATTCTCACCCTCCCATAACCCAATCTCCCATACTTCCACCCGTTTTTTGGTTTGAAATGGGATAAGGCCTGTGAAATTTAACTCTAAAAGGGACATGACCTACCCATGTGTCATCCCAAAAAGAGGTAATCATTCCATCTCCCACATTCCGCTTCAAACCATCCATAAACCAGTTAGATGAATCACAAAACTTAGATCTTAAGAGAGACACCCCATTCCAACAAGAGTAAGAAGACTAGAGTCTAGAATATCTACCCCCTAAGAAAGAAGAAACAACTTGGTCCCCATATCCAGTTGAAAGAATCTCCCTCTAGAGGCCAATAACACTTGAGATTAATCTCCACCGCGACTTACCTAGAAGAGAAAAATTATCTAAGTGAATATAACAAATTCCCTATTGCTTTAGTTTGTAGACATTTAACCAATTAAACCAAAGGGTCTTCACATTACCATTCACCCCACTGCATAAGTGCATCCTCTTAATCTGAACAATTTGTAGATAAACTAGGTAAGTGGCGGCGGAAATGTTGTTCAAGTGATAGTGTAGATAAACTTCCAATGTCAACTTCACGGGATTATCAGTATAACTATGATGAGTAAGAATAGCTAAAAATCTCATTGTTAGGGTTAGATTTTCTACCTAAAACGTATTTTCGTGGTGTGACTTGACATTTCGAAAAGTGTTTATCATGACTAGATTCAAGATAATCATCTATTAGATACTAATGCCTAGACATATAATTAGGTTAAATATATGCATATACTCTAGTAGGATCAGTATGGAGTCAAGCTTCTTTATATGTGTTTGAACATAACGAGTTGTGTTGGTTAATAGAGTGAGATATCTTCTATTAGGTAATGCATTGATCTCACGGTGTTGAGACAAACATGAGATATGAATGAGAGTAACATGTGGTAATATTAATAGTTAAGTACAAGAGCATATTAATGACTTATGGTTATGGATGATAAATACGTAATGAAGAAATGTACCACTAATGAACTTTCTTATTGTTAACACCGAAAGCTCCATTTTACATTCACATGGTAAAAGAAATATAAAACTCTTCTCTACTTAGAATCCTAAAAACTATTGAACGTTCTTTGAAACTACCAGTCTCTATGGATATGATAATTATAAAACTTACTTTTATGCTCAACAACAGCGATTCAACTATATGAGCTAGTCATCTTGTACTATTGTGGCACAATATTCTACCACTATTATTGTTATTTTCAGGGTCTGCCATGATTTCTGGTTTTAAAACAGAAGACTCTTCTAGATTTTGTTTCTTGGCTAGTAGTTTTTATTTTTTTGGTCGTGTTGTTGTATATGCGTGTGATTCGTTCTATTTCAAGATCAAACAAAAGTTTCTCTTTAGAAACCTTAATTTTCATAAACAAATATCAATAGACTTTCCAATACTTGTTAGTTGGTTAGTAACTGTAAAAAGATATGCACATATACAAATATATATCAATCGAATACTTAAAATGAAAAAAAAACAATCGTAATTTATTTAAAAACTAACGCCAGTTCCTGACAACGGCGCCATTTTGTTGCAAGTGTGGGTTAGATTTTAATATGTTATTCTAATAATCTATTCATATTACCACCCATGACTTTCATAAATCTCAACTATGAGTCAATAACATGAAATCAATCGTATTACCTAATAAACGTTCTCTCAACATATTAACTAATATGATAGCATTAAGCTTTGTCATTTCTTACAAATACTTAACCTAGACCTGTATATAGACTTTATCATATCCAATAGATGAAAATATTGAATCTAGTAATGACTAGTATCTTTTGCATTTTAAGTCATACCATGAAAACTTGTTTTAGGTAGATAATTCAAAACAAGCATTAAGAAAGAAGAATTCATCAAAATAAAAGCTTAAGAAGAATTACACAGAACGTCATGAACATGATCATTACACAAGCATTAGGAAGACTACATCTAGACAAAAGAGAAATTATCTATTCTTACTCATCGTAGCTTTAGAATTATGTCCTAGAAGAGGGACGTTGAAGAAAATTTGTATCGATTCCTCGGACAACACTTTCATCCCTAATATTCCTCTCTTTTCCTCTCCTATTGTGTTTTTGGTATAAAATGGAATTCTTTAAGTCCCTACCAAGAAAATACTTAATCACACCAAGTTATTTCCAAATGAATTGCTTCAAACCCTGTTTATAGGTTGCTGGTCTGCTACTCTCACTAAGTAAGGCTTAAAGCCTACTTAGCATGCCTAATTTCTTCCCCGTTGAGAGATGCTAGCTTATCATGCAAGTGGTATTTTCTACCTATCTTCTCTCAGTGCACCTCTAAACTCGCTTAGAAATAAAATCCTTGCATCAAGTAACTTAGCCTTTAAGTCTATGAACTGACACACCTCCCTTTGCACACCCAATATTGTGCAAAGCGAGTTTTGTTGCTTAACTTTAAATTTATTTGGCTATAAATAAATTTTTTTCTACCTTTGCTCACTTGGTGAGGCCCTGTTTCTGGCTAAGTGAACCTTGGTGCTTGAAGATGCTTTTTGTCTAATTTTGGTGTTTTCTTTGTGCTTTTAAACTGCACTTAATGAATATATTTTTAAAAAGTTCATACATACATTTTATCAAGTTTTACTGATAAATTTGGATTTTTTCATTAATTACTTGCAAAATATGTTAATAAGTTCTTATGTATATTGCATATTTTTTCAGTTATAAAAACAAAGCAATGAAATATAAGGAATTGAGCTAGAAATGGTACTTGAGTAAATAGTTAAAGTGAAGGAACATTGAAAAGCAGTTAAACCAATATTTTAAAAATCGGACCGAACCGGCCGGTTCAATCGGTTGGATCGGGAACCGGAGATGAATCCGGTTGGGTCAATCTTTCAAAATCGCTAGTGGATCAAAACCGGAAAAAACAGATTGAATCGTCCAAAACCATTAGAACCATAGTCGATTTTGTAAAACCTCTCGGTTCAAAAAAATGCATAAAATTGACCATTATTTTTATTTTTTAAAAAAACATTAAAATGTCAATATCAAAACTTAATGTACATTCCCAATCACAAAAAAATAGTATTTTTTACAACCATACAAACTTTTATGTGTTGTCACTCCATTATAGTTTTTCTTTCAACCAGACTCCATCATCATCACGCTGTCTCTTTCAAACATAGTCACGATATCCAACTCAATATTGATTGTCGTTCAAGTCAATATTGTTTATTATTGTCAATTAATATTTATTTGTCATAGTTCAACTCAAATTCTCTTTTTTTAATGAAGTATATTATATTATTATTTTTTCTATTTTATCTTATTTAATTTAGATATTCTTAATTGTTTGAACTTTATTTTAGTTATTATATTATATTATATTAATTTTGGTTTGAATTAGTTTAACTTAGTTTCTTGTAATTCTTTAATTTGGTCAAATTATTCTTAAATGAATCTTGAAATGAAGTGTAGAACTGTTATATTATTATATGTATTATCGATATTGTTGTATTAAATTTGTAATGAATTTTAAAAATATTTATTTTATTAAGTTGTGAACATATGATTATGTGTGACATATTTATGAAATTTAGTTTTAAATTATTAGTTTATTTAATAATAGGTTCGACCACAGGTCTAACCGGTTGAGCCAATTGAACCTTAAATCGTAAGTTTCATCGGTTCAATCTCCGGTCCTATTTTTAAAACATTGAGTTAAACCATTAAAAAGACGGTGAACTAGAAACACAAAATCCAAATAAAAGAAAAAGATGGTGAAACGAGAGATCAATAAAGCTCATAGAAGAAAGAAAGAGTTTTCGAGAAGGAAATAAATCTCAGTTGTGAGAATGAGCGATCACTACTAGAAAATATACCTTCGATGATAGAATATTACAACGACTATTTTTCCATCGTAGTCATGTCTCATTTCTTACGTGCATATTTTTTTATTAAGAAACTTTTTATCATGGTTCCTAAAAATAACAATGATCATAGAACTTGGATGACAAACTTCGAATCCCATCATCAACATTTTTCCATTTTTCAATAAAAATAAGTGTGTGACCCTTAACATTTTTTGTTATTTTGACATTGAAGTATAACAACTACGGTTGTTTCATTCAACAATGGTTATAATTTCCATATTTCACTATGGTTGTTTCTTGCAAACATTGTGAAATTATTTTCACTTAATAAAAACATAACAAACACTTTATTTTGTTCATAACGCACAAGGATGCCCTAGCAAACGAGACGACAGAGATAGTGAAATCATTTTTGGAAACAAATATTGTTTCTAGAAATGAAATCTTATTCTCTTTGACTTACGATATATTACCATTCTATTTGTTGTTCTCTCTCTCTCTCTCTCTCTCTCTCTCTTCTCTCTCTCCTCTCTCTCTCCTCTCTCTCTCTCTCTCTCTCTCTCTATCTATCTATCTATCTATCTATCTATCTATCTATCTATCTATCTATCTATCTATCTATCTATCTATCTATCTCGTTGTGGTAATGGTACTACTTTCTGAAATTTTATGTTCTTCGTTAGGGTTATATTTCATTTCTTGGTTTCTTTTTTAACATCATGACATTGTGATGTGTATTGTTCAGGTTGCCATGTTCATGTTTTTTGACTATAACTTTGTGTAGTTACAAACTCATTATTGGGTTTTTGATTGTAGTCATGGTTATGAATATGTGTTAGGTTTTTGTGTTGTTAAAGGAAGTAAATGGAAACAAACACTAAGAGAAGGAAATTCTTTTATTCATTATGAAGGAATTACTTTTTGGATCCTAAAGACATTAGACAATTTTATTCTTCATCCCACTCTTCTTCCATTGGATCATCCTTCCTCTTAGGCTTTATCATTTTTGTCTCTATTCTGCTCACTTTGGGATCAAACAGTTGTGCCTACTCGTTTTGGGATTTCCTCATACTTTTGAACCTTTGAAGCTTCCTCAGACTTTTGCTTCTCTTCCTTTTGTTTTTTCTTCATCAGCTTCCTATTCTCCTTATTAAATTCCCTCTTTTAAGCCTTATACTGCTTTGGTTTACCCATTTTAGATGAAGAATAATGTGATCTGGATAGTTATGCAAACATCTATTTTTATAAGAAGAAATCTTGAATAATGTACAATCTGTCTTGAAGACTATGCATCTTGGAAAGTTATGCCTTTCAAAATCTGACTTTGACTATCTGGGATATTGTGGATAATTGCTTACCTTTTTCTTCAGCTATTGAGATTTCATGAATATTTTATTTTTGTTTTTACTCAGATTCTCTCTTATCTCTCTTTTTTTATCTCATGTGTGTACGTTCTTATTCTTAAGCAACATAGGTGCCTACTTCATATGAAGAACATCAAGAAGGAACGTAGGAAAAATAACAAGTAAGTATTTTATATTCTTCATTCATAATTTATTATAAGTTATAATTTCTAAGGTTATTCACTCACAACTATTTTTATTTGGAAGTATATGTGTTTAAAGTCAAGACACCAAGAGACAAGACACCAAGATAACAAGATAGTACTATTTCTACAGGTATTCACTCACAAATTGGTGTATTGTTGTTTATGGTCTGATACGATTCAAAAATATTCAATTTAAAAAAAACAAATAATATCACAACAGTTGTTTAATTTAACTGTTTTTATACGTAGCGTGTTACTTAACTTATAACAAAGTTCACACATCCGTTGTGGAAACCAACATACATACAATCAAGATTTATTTAACAACAAACATACAACCGTCACTATATGTATTTTGTAACCGCTATTGTATGTTTTTTCCGTGGTAGTGGATAATCGTTTGAAAAGGCAAAATAATCTTTATATAAGAGAATAAGTGAGGTAAATCAATGATCAAGAAAAAAAGAAAACATGGATATCAAAAAAAATGGTCAGATCTCACCTAAAAAATGTAATGACACTCGAGCATCTACGAACCTAGGTCCACATGTAAAGAAATCATGTGAAACATTTCAATAATGAGTCTAGTATTTAATTTATTTGTTCTACAAATATCTTCTACTTCTGCACAAGGATCATCACATAAAGAACTCGACCCAGTTTCTTGTAAGACTTCATGTATGTCACACGACAAGTCTTAGGTGCAACTGTTCTGGATCGACCATGTACCCATTGTGAAAGAGGCCTAATTACCATCCATCGCATATAAGTCACCACACGTGCAAACTAAGGTACGATTCTAACCATAATTCACTTTGCCACTCTTCATTCACTCACTCACTTAGGCGTTAGAGTGCTAACC
This sequence comes from Lathyrus oleraceus, assembly GCF_024323335.1. Lineage (NCBI taxonomy): Eukaryota > Viridiplantae > Streptophyta > Magnoliopsida > Fabales > Fabaceae > Lathyrus > Lathyrus oleraceus. The sequence goes on from NC_066584.1 coordinate 392,107,422, forward strand.
TTTCAGATTCATTCTCGCACAACTGCATCAGAGGTCTGCACTACCACATCAAGAATCTACACCAACAATTATGGTTTTCGAACAGAATATATATATATATATATATATATAATATATATATATATATATATATATATATATATATATATATATATTCACTCACTCACTTGGACGTTAGAGTGCCAATCTTTCAGATCCATTCTCACACAACTACATGAGAGGTCTGCACCACCACATCAAGAATCTACACCAACAATTATGGTTTTCGAACTGAATATATATATATATATATATATATATATATATATATATATAATATATATTCTAATTTAAAATTTAAAAATTTTATTATTTTTTTCATTTGAACGAAGCATGTTATTTTTCTCTTAAGAATTAACATAATTTTGTTTTCAATTCGCAGTTTTAGTTTTTTGTAATTAACATGCACTCATTTAATAATAATAATAATATAATTTAAATTTTATACATAAATTAGTTTTAAAGTATTATTTATGTTAAATTAGTTGTCAACATCTACTCTAATAAACATTTAAATTCAGAATTTTAAACAAGTCAAACAATTTGACTCTGAGTTTAAACATTTAAGTTTATTGTAATTAAAAAATTAGTATTATTTATTAAAATATTATATTATTTATAATTAGTGAAGTAGTTAAATTGAGTGAATTTCATTATGTAATATTATATTGATAAAATAATTAATGTTATAATATTAACAATTATTTTAAAACAGAAAAAAAATACAAATGTGGCATTTTTTTAAATGAATTTTTTGGTTTGAAAACTTTATAAGATTAATAGAGTAAGCTTTAATATAAAAAAAATTATAAAAATAAATTATAGACATTCTTAAATATTTTCCAATATGCATAAATACCCCAATCCCTCACTTTCCTTTGACCAACCCAAACATCTAACATCTAGTCACCACACCCTCAGTTTCCACTCTTATACCTTCTCACAAACCTTGGTGAAAATCAAAATAATTTTTCTAGAATTCGGAGATACATATCTGGATGCACACACTTCCCACAATATTGCACGCAAACGAGTGAATCACCCCTGTTATACTTGGTTTTAGTCTGGAGTGGCATCTTTGGAAGTGTATTAGGGATAATTCATAGATACATATCTGAAAATGGCCCTGATACTTCAAGTCAAAAACAGAGACAATATGAGCACGATCTAGAAACAAAAAGAACTTAACATTAAATTAAAACACTCAACATTACATATATAGTTGTTAACATAAGTTTAACATTACATAATGTTATAAACGGATAGTTCAGGATGTTGCAACATACTAATAATATCGTTGGTAAATCTTATAATATTCACATCCACTTCAATCAATACCTTTTATCATACCCCAAGTTTGCTATACCTTTCATTCAGTTCATCTGACTTATGACCTTGTTCATTTGCATATATCTGCCTATTGATCATGCACTTAGGAGTCACTCATATCATTCAAACATCATTCATTTGCATAAGGTAACATCATTGGTTCAGAAGGTTCATGATTTCAATTGGATGGTCTCAACATTTGGAATATTGATGATTTGATCAGATGACTATGATTGACGCTCTTATTATTACTTATGGAACAAAATGTTAAGAACTTCAAGTGGATGTTATTGGTCTCATGGAATAGGGTTTTGTTGTGCTTACTCATGGATCAAGTTATTTGGATTATTACTTGGAAAAGAAGAAAAAATGTGTTTTAATTGACTTTTTGGTCAAAGTCAGCTATGGAACAATGACTTTTGTTGATCTATTTATTGGGACTTTCTTATTCAAGTTGGAGTATGACTACGTTTTGGAAAAGGAAGAAATTGAAGACATTCACACAAGAGTTAACTTTTTGTCAACAAAGTCAACCAGGGAAGGTTGAATTTTTGTTGACCAAGTCATGTTGATTTGTTCATGACTACTTTCCTTTGAATACATTATGATTTCAATTGGCTATTGATTTTTACATGATTGAAAGAGTATTTTAAATTCAAAGTTCAAGTTTTGAATTCAAAAGTGGAGGGAAATTTGTTTCATTACTTGAAAAACAAGACAAGTCAAGGTTCCAATCCAAAATTCATTACAATATTCAAAATACAATGGAATATAGTACAAAGTGGAATAATATATGGAAAAAAAGGTTTTAACCTACATTTGACTTTTGGTCAACTGTTGACCAAAGTCTGATCCTGGCCCTAATTTGACCCTAGACCTATTTTTAAGCAAATATTCAAGCTTCCTCTTCATATTACACCATTTTCCTTCATGATCATTTATCTTCATTCATATGGCCATGTCTCCATGTATGGTTTGGTACCTTGACTTGGGCCACCAAACAACAATTCCTACAAGTACCTACAATACTAGTTATTCAACCTGCAACCTTAAGACCAAACAATATCATAATCACCATGGTAAACAACTCAACTTATAACAGATCCATGATGTCACAGAAGTTGTAGTTTCATGACAAGATACACACACAAACATGATGCAAGTTTAGGATAAATGATATGAATTGATACCAGCCAGGTGCAAGAACTCCAAGCCCAACAATCCACATCATATCATGCAGAGTTCAACACACTTCTGCAGAACTCAATGCAACATGTAATTCAAACACAGTCCATGAACTCAATACAACATACACCTTAGTACATCTAAGACACATGACATATATTGCTAGATACAAGTATTTTGCATCCAAACATACAAAATGCAACATAATATAAACATATTCGTACTATTGCATCCAATGCCATGCATACACATAGTCATACACATATCCAAAACATAAATCATACAATCCAGTTGCAGTACATACATAGCCATGAAGCATAAGTTGAGGTACAAGTTCAAAGCTTTCAAACCAAGCATAGTACAAGTTCAAGAAAACCAAAAGCATGTTGCATCAAAATCCAGGCCAAACTGATCCGCTGTCGCACACGGGTCAAAACGAGTAATAATATATAGTAAACGGAAAGCGACACCTCGAGTATCGTATCGCAAGGACTCTTGACAAATTAACCAAGTATGAAAACAAAATATGGGGGTTTCAATTCGATTTAGAATAAGTGATTATGAAAAGCGATTAAAAAATGATTATAAAATAAGCTGACACGAACCAACCTACTGCATCATCTTCCGACTTATCATTGATTCTTATAAAATTCCAAATCCCTAATGGGTCTGCTCCTATTCGATTACAATTACCATTAACAAGCGTAAAGGAAATTATGCGAGTAATATTCCCAAATTCTGAATTAAGCAAACGAATTAAAAACTATTGCGAATTAAGCAGACGCAACTTGATCGTTCGTGATAAAATAAAAGCTATGTTAACACGAAATTGATTCGGGATCATCATTCATCAATCGAATTTAAGGATTCTATCCTATAGAAACAATTAGATTAAGCAAATAATTGGAATTATAAGAAGAATTCAAAGGAAACAAATTGGAATTAATAAAAACCTCAAAGCGGATTCTGAATTACAATAGGTTGATTCAAAAGGGATTAGTTCTCCATAGTCCTCTTGCTAGCTCTCAAAAAATCGTACATGAACAGCAAAGCGTCACCCTGTTTTTTGGCTGCCTAACCTAGGTAAAAACACCCAAACCCGTTTCACAACTCAACCGGGTCAAATGTACGATCCGGGCCCAATACAACTAACCCAAACAAAATATAAAAATAATGCAGCAGCTTCAACGAAATTTCTGGCCCTGCTACAGTCTGATTCAGCTCTCGACTTCTGAACAAAAGTTGTAGATCTTTTTCTTAGTTTTCCATCGACTGGTAGCACGTCTCAATCCGATACTCCTAGCTCAATATATGATTTTTCTCACGAAAGCTTCTAATGCTGAAAATTAAATACGAAAATTAAATAAGTGCAAAAATAGAATAAATTATGAAAACACATTAAAACATAAAAATAATCAAAGCAAACCGAAGAAATGCTTAAGTACAAACATGGAAGAACGTGCATCAAAATGCACTGATCAAATTCCCCCACACTTGAACTTTTGCACTCCGAGCAAAATGAAAAACAAAACAAAACACAAACACATCAATGGTTACTCATTCTAGGCTACAAGTCATATTCGGTTAAGTTTGCTTCGATAGGTACTAATCTTGCACACTAAGGACATTGTAAGAACACTAATCCATAGTTATGCAGACATAAACCTCCTGAATACACAAATCAACTCGAATCATGTTATTATATTAAAGCCTAACTTACTCATCCTTCTTTGGCTCTTTTTCATTCAGGCGCAATCACATTAAGCCCGTTATCTCCACACACTCATAGCAAGGCGACCGGTTAGTGACTCTGATCCTTTTCTTCATGGGTTTCTGGTACTTAAGTGGCATAATCCTTTGCTTACTCAATTGTAGTTGCGGGGGATCGGACCGTAATCCGCCCTACCAAGTTCAGCACCAGAAACCGCTGAACCAACTACAAAAGAGTCTTATTTCCAACTTTTTTTTTGAAGGTTCCACAACCGTTGGGTTAAGTGACCGGGTGAGGGTCACCAAGCTTAGAAGGTGCATTCCTTTATTTTTTTCTCTTTTTTTTCTTTCGGAACACTCACTTATATTCATCGGCTTCCCTGCGTAGAGTGTGTGTGAGATGGTGCTGACTGTTGAAATAAACTACTCAAGAGTTGTCAGAGGATGAGAATGTAAGGCTAAAACATAATAAAAACACAACTCAATTTCCATATGCAGGAGACTTACGGTGTTAAAACAATACAGATCTTGTGAATTTTTCCCAAGTCTCCGCAAACTCGACTCAAAGTAACCTATAGCCTAAAACTTTCAAGAAGATGCATTTTTTATTTATTTTTTTAATGACTAAAAACAAACAAAACACTAATAAAAACAAAGAAAACACACAATTCCCTCCCCCATACTTAAACTAAGCATTGCCCTCAATGAAAGGACTTTACTAATAAAGTATAGAGAAGGAAAGAAAGACTCCCTGATCAAGTTGCAGTGTAGTCAAGCGCTTCCAAAGAAAGCTCCTCTATGCTGACATCTTCAGGCACCGAACTTGTATGGAATAACTTCAGACGTTGCCCGTTAACCTTGAAGACTCTCTCAGTACCTGCACTTTTTATTTCTACTGCACCATGAGGGAAAACATTAGTAACAACAAAGGGGCCAATCCATTTGGATCAAAGTTTCCCAGCCATAGGCTTAAGGCGGGAGTTAAACAATAAAATTTGTTGGCCCACAGAAAATTCCTTCCTAGAAATCATCTTATCATGGAAGTGCTTAGTTTTCTCTTTATAAATCCTAGAGCTTTCATAAGCCTCTAATCTAAGCTCTTCCAACTGTTGTAATTGGAGTTTTCTCTCAATACCTGCTTGTTGCATCTCCAAATTACAACTTTTCACCGCCCAATAAGCACAGTGTTCTATCTCAACAGGAAGATGACATGCCTTACCAAAAACAAGTCGATAAGGAGACATCCCAATAGCTGTCTTGAAAGCGGTTCTTTGAGCCCAAAGTGCGTGTTCTAGATGACGGCTCCAGTCCTTCCTGTTTGGCTGCACCGTTTTCTCTAAAACCTGTTTGATCTCCCTGTTTGAGATCTCAGCTTGCCCATTAGTTTGTGGGTGATAAGCAGTAGAGACTCTGTGCACAACTCCATACTTCCGGAGTAAAGCTTCCATGGTGCGGTTACAGAAATGAGTGCCTTGGTCATTGATGATAGCTCGCGGTATTCCAAACCTGCAAAAAATATTAGACCTGACAAAATCTGCAACAACTCTAGAATCATTTGTCCTAGTGGGGATAGCTTCCACCCACTTTGAAACATAATCAACAACAAGCAAAATGTAAAGAAAACCAAATGATACAGGAAAGGACCCATGAAGTCGATTCCCCATACATCAAATACCTCACAGAAAAGCATAGGCTGCTGAGGCATTTCACTCTTGCGAGTGATGTTTGTACCTGCTATCTGGAACTCTTTACAAGTGCGGTAAGTCTCATAAGCATCCTTAAAAACAGTTGGCCAATAGAAACCTGAATCAAGGACCTTTCTTGCCGTCCTTTGAGGACCAAAGTGTCCGCCGACTTGAGATGCATGAGAAAAATTCAAAATATATTCAATCTCATTGTCGGGGACATATCTCCTGATTACCTGATCACTACCAAACTTCCATAGATATGGATCATCCCAAACATAATATTTGGCATCACTCTTGAGTTTATGAACCTGTGATCTCGATGCACCTGTAGGAAAAACACCAGCAACAAGAAAATTAACAATGTCAGCAAACCAAGGTGTAATCCCATGCAAAAGAAACAACTACTCATCAGGAAAGTCATCATGAATAGGAAAAGGATCTTCATTTCTCTCTATCCTGCTCAAGTGATCAGCCACTAAGTTCTCAGCTCCACTTTTGTCTTTAATCTCAACATTAAACTCTTGGAGCAACAACATCCACCGAATCAATCTCGGTTTTGCATCCGACTTCTTCAGCAAGTACTTCAAAGCTGCATGGTCAGTAAAAACAACAACCTTGGAATCTAGCAAATAAGATATGAGTTTATCAAGAGCAAAAACAATAACTAGCAGTTCTTTTTCAGTGGTAGTGTAATTTGACTGTGCAGAATCTAAAGTCCTAGAAGCATAGTAAATAACATGGGCAGCCTTGTCAACTCTTTGTGCAAGGACAACCCCAACAACATAATTAGAAGCATCACACATAAGCTCAAACAGGAGGGTCCAGTCAGGGGGCTGGATTATGGGAGCGGAAGTCAATGCTTTCTTCAAGAAGTCAAACGCTTGTTTGCACTTGTCATTGAAGCTGAAAGTGACGTCATTCTTCAACAAGTTTGACAGCGGAAGAGCTATCTTGCTGAAATCCTTGATGAAATGCCTGTAAAAACCTGCATGACCAAGAAAAGAACGAATCTCGCGAACTCAAGAAGGGTAAGGCAGTGTAGAAATTACATCAATCTTAGCAGGGTCAACAGAAATTCCTTTTTCAGAAATAATGTGACCAAGAACAATTCCCTGCTCAACCATAAAATGACATTTTTCATAATTCAAAACAAGGTTAGTCTCGGTGCATCTTTCTAAAATCAAGGTTAAACTGTTCAAGCATGCATCAAAAGAGGAACCATAGACAGTGAAATCATCCATAAAAACCTCCATGCAATTTTCGATAAAATCAGAAAAAATGCTAATCATGCATCACTGGAAAGTGCCAGGAGCATTGAAAAGACCAAAAGGCATCCTCCTGTAAGCAAAAGTACCGAAAGGGCAAGTAAAAGCCGTCTTCTCTTGATCCTCCGGTGCAATATGAATATGAAAATAACCTAAAAAACCATCAAGAAAACAATAGTGTGATTTACCAGCTAACCGTTCAAGCATTTGGTCAATGAACGGTAAAGGAAAATGATCCTTTCTCGTAGCCTGGTTCAATCTCCTGTAATCAATACAAACTCTCCAGCTGTTCTGAACTCTAGTGGGAACAAGTTCATTCTTTTCATTTTTCAGCACTGTAAGTCCAGATTTCTTAGGTACAACCTGCACTGGGCTTACCCACTTACTGTCAGAGATAGGATAAATTATACCTGCTTGCAAGAGTTTGGTTACCTCTTTCTTCACAACATCAAGAATCAAAGGATTAAGCCTCCTTTGGGGCTGCCTTACTGTTTTGGATCCATCCTCAAGTAGAATCCTGTGCATGCACATCAATGGACTAATACCTGGAAGGTCGGCTAATGTCCACCCGATTGCCTTCTTATGCTTCTTCAAAACCTGCAAAAGTTTGTGTTCTTGATCGAAATCAAGGTTAGAAGAGATAATAACAGGGAGTTTCTCATTACTCTCCAAGTAAGCATATTTCAGGTTCTCAGGGAGCTCTTTTAGCTCTAAGGACGGGGGCTGCTCGGTGGATGGAATGCTTGGGGCAGCCGGGATGTCAAGAGCATCAACTGCAAAAACATGTTTATTGGTAACAACTTCACCTGTAGGAAACGTATCAGCCTGCAAGGCAGCATCAATCTCAGCACAGACAACACAAACGTTAGTGTCAGTACAATCAGAACATGAATAAATATCATCAAAACCAGAGAGAGATAGAAAATCAAGCGCAAATACTTCAAAACTAGCGTTATCAACTAATTCAGAAATCAGCTCAATATGAAAAACGGAATGCTCCTCCACAGGGTGTTTCATGGCATCAAAAATGTTAAATTTTGCGACAATGTCACCAAATTCCATGGACATGGTTCCATCGTCAACATCAATTTTTGTCTTCGCAGTTTTCATGAACGGTCTGCCTAAAATGATGGGAGCTCTGCTTGTCTTGGTTTCTCCTTCCATGTCTAGAATATAGAAATCTGCAGGAAAAATCAAATCGTTAACTTGAACAAGAACATCTTCGACTACCCCGGCGGCTCGAGCGTTGCTCCTGTTTGCCAATTGAATGATTAAACCTGTATGCTGCAAAGGACCAAGACAAAGGTTATTATAAACAGAAGTAGGTATAACATTAATGCCCGCTCCCAAATCAAGCATGCAATTCTCAAATTTACTATCCCCGATGGTACAAGGAATAGCAAATGTTCTCGGATCCTTTTGCTTTTATGGCAGAACCTGAGTAGTGAGGGCTGAAACATTTTGCTCGCCTACAATCTGCTTGGATGATTGTTTGGGCTGAATAAAGGCAGAAATATTTCGTCCTAAGTTTACTCTTTCACTTCCCTTAATCCTCCTCTTGTTGGTACACAAATATTTCAGAAACTTTGCATACTTAGGAACCTGCTTAATAATATCAAGTAGCGGAATGTTTACCGCAACCTTTCGGAAAACATCCAGTATCTCTCTTTCTTTGTCTCCCTCCTCAATTCTTTTATTTTTCAGAACTCTATGTGGGAAGGGGACTGGTGGCCCATACTCATTTTCTTTAATTTTTTCAGTTTCGACCACAACAGAAGAAGGAGAAGAAAGTTCAGCTGGGTGAGGCTCAGAAGGAGAAAGTTCAGAAGTTACCTCAATGATTTTTTTATTTTTTTCAGGGGCTGGTTCTGTAACTTTTCCGGATCTCAAAGAAATTGCGCTCACATTAGCATTAGGACCATTCGGATTGACAACTGTCTGGGCTGGAAGTTGGTTCGAACCTTGAGCTTGCATGTTATTTATTTGAGTAGCAAGCTGTCCCATCTGTGTGTTCAAGGTCTGAATGCTAGCATCGGTCCTTTGTTGGAACTGGAGGTTGTTCACGGCCATTTGCTTAACAAGATCCTCCAAGGATGGTCCGGAATGTGCAGGGGCAGCCACTTGAGGTGAGTTCTGTTGTTGGCTGGTTTGCGGGTTTCCATATCGAAGGTTGGGATGGTTCCTCCAATTGGGATGGTATTTGTCGGTGGACAGGTCAGGAGTGTTGTTGTACCTGTTTTGAGTGTAAAGGTTGGCTGCATAAGCTTGTGGAAGCTCAGTAATGGACTCGTCTCTCAGAATAGGACAAGTATCGGTCGGGTGCTCAGGAGAAGTACAAATGCCACACAAAGTTGCTGTTTGAGGTTTTGCTACTGCCAGCTGTTTGACTAAGGCAATGAGTTCGTCAATTCTGGTCTCTAAAGCTTTGTTGGAAGAAACTTGAATTTGACTCACGCCTTTGCTTTGCACAGAATTGTCTCTAGTGGTGAACTATTGAGAATTAAGAGACATATATTTCAATAAGGGCTTTGGTAGCAGCTGGAGTTTTATCGACTAATGCTCCACCACTAGCAGCATCAAGAATGTTCCTGTCCATCGGTAATAACCCCTCATAAAAGTATTGGATGAGGAGTTGCTCGGTGATCTGGTGTTGAGGGCAGCTAGATACCAAGTGCTTGAATCTCTCCCAATACTCGGTCAGCGACTCATTGCCTTGTCTAATACCACAAATCTCCTTTCTTATTGAGGCAACTCTGGAGGCAGGAAAATATCTTTCCAAGAACACTTTTTTCAGGGCTGTCCAACTTGCAATTGAGTTTGGCTCGAGATAATAAATCCAATCCTTTGCTGCACCCTGCAATGAAAAAGGAAAAGCTCGAAGTTTGATGTGATCTTCGGTGGTCCCTTCAGGCTTCAATGGTGTAGAACACACCACCTGGAACTCTTTCAAATGCTTGTGTGGATCTTCACCTGCAAGACCATTAAACTTTGGCAACAAGTGTATTAAACCCGATTTTAATTCAAAAGGAACAGCAGCAACATCATATTCAATACACAAACCATTGTAATTCACATCAGGAGCAGCTAACTGCCTTAAGGTTCTATTATCAGCCATTGCAAAATCAAGTTCAGAATCCGAAGCAAACAAGTTATGCAAATAGTCAGACTCAGAATCAGAGTCAATTGTGGGTGGTGAACTATTGGTAGTCTGGACTGTTCTACGTTGTGTATGCAAAGTTCTCTCTATTTCAGGATCAAAAGCAACAATTTCAGAACAGCGAGACCTAGTAGCCAGGACTAACGGAACAACAATGCAGCAACAACAACAATAGTGAAAATTCCAACAATGTCCTAAAAGTCAAAAAAACAAACACAAAGAAAGAAATCGATAACAAAAAGAATAAAGGAAGAATCAAAAGAAAAAAACCCCAGCAAGAACAAATCCGTGTAACTACAAACAAAAAAACAAAACGTGGGTGACTTCCCCTCCAAAAATCTCATTAGTTCCCTAACCGTTAAAACCCTTTTGAAAAATGAACGCTTGTGTTGAACTAACTAGACGTCGGACTGGAGAACTTCAAGGAGAACAAGTGGGTTAAAATAAAATTTTGAGCCATAAATCCTTTTATTTTGAAAACATGAACCAGACCACGTTACAACCCTCAAAAGACCTATTTGAGTCAGGATTTATTTTGAAAGTATACTACAACAAGATCACGATAAAACTGACTCCTAAAGATTTTCTTATCATTTATGTTGGTATTGTATCATATTTCATCTAAAAATCAATGTTATGTTCTAACCACTGATTTGTTCATTGAATGTCACAACATCATTTCAATTAAAAGACTTGGATTTCAAAACTGACATAAGCATAACAATAGAATTATCATCTTCAAAATGAACAATTTTATTTGCAAATAAGCACTTGACATCAAGAAAGTTTCCACCATGATCATCAATTGAGAAGTTTGATCATACTAATGGGGAAAACCCCTGAGGACTCCATTGAGCAAGGGCAAGTCATTTTAAATTGTCACACCAAGGGGGAAAATGCTTGAAAACTCCGTTGAGAAAAAGGGCAAGCTGCTTCAAGATTCAGTCAATTTGGGGAAATCACGTCGAGATTCGACAAGTATCTCTAAGAATCGGTTAATCAGGGTCACTTCTCCAAGGTTCAATATGCCAGGGCATGCCATCTCAAGTCACTATGGTACAAATGTCCTAGATTTCCTTTCGAGGAAAATTCCTTCAAAGATCCAACATACTAGGGAAAGACTAGCTATAGAGGGGAAGTTCTTCTCCATACTTTCAAAGTTTCTCAAGCAAGTTCAATCGTGCATAAGCAACCACTAAGTTCAAGACTAATGTCGGGAAATCACGCTAAGCACATCCCATAACTTTTCAACAAGAAGTCTTTTAGCCAAAAATGACATTTCCTAGTTTCAACCATACATGACCCATCTCAGGGGCACTTGTTGAACCTTAAAAATCATTACATAAATCATCACCATGTATTAACCATGTTGCTTCGCTCATGCATATCATTAATCTGGCATATGATGAAGCCTTGTAAAACAAACAAGAAAATCCAAAGCCCAGTCTCTATTGGCACCTCCAAGAAAAATCAAAGTCCAACCTCGGTTGACACCTTGTAAAGCCCAATATTTATTGGCGCCTTTGAATTTCAATATTTATTGGCACCTTCAAAGCCCAATATTTATTTACGCATCCAAAAGAGATTAAAGCCCAATCTACATTTACATCTTGAGGATCCAATCATCATTGATAATTCGTCTTCATTGGCACCAATCAATAGAGGTATACAAAAGCCTTGTTTCATTTTGATCCCTTTTGACAAAAAGCACATGGCTCTGCATAGCCCATACATACCACAAAACCCAATTATCTTGGCATTTTGCATATAGTAATCATCATCATAAAGTATTACATCCTCAAACGCGTAGCATATCCATCAAGATGGAGAATTACACCATACAAATTCAAACATGCATACGAAGCATAAGTCGGACTTGCTACCTTGTACGAAAGACCCAAATCAATCCCTGGTTAGAATGATGATATACCTCTGAAGAAAATATTATCCCTAAAAATCTCCCAGTTGATACTCCCAGTAAATTTCCTTTTAAATACTTTATTTTGTTGTCCAACCGCCATACTGATATTCTTTTTTCTCTAGTCATTGTGCTAATGTCATTGCTTCTTTTCCATTTGTTGTACTGATTTATCTTTTCCAACACTCGTTCGTGTTGATCGTATTTTTCTAACACTCATTAGTGTTGATATTTGATTTCCAACACTCGTTCGTGTTAATTTTACCTTTTCAATACTCGTCCGTATTGATTTCTGACACTCGTCCGTGTTGATCTTAACTTTTTAATACTCGTTCAAATTTATTTCCAGCACTTGTCTGTGTTGATCTTACCTTTTCAATACTCGTCCGTATTAACTTTCAACACTCGTCCGTGTTGATCGTACCTTTTCAATGCCCAATCATATTGATTTTTGACAGTCGTTTATGTTGATCTTACCTTTTCAATACCCATCTGTATTGATTTCCAACACTCGTTGTCGCACCTCGAAAAAATGGGGATACGACTTCAAAGCGAAGCGCGATCGCACGCTCGCAATGATGAACTGAACAGAGTCGCCACCAAACTTTATTTATTCCTAAAAAGGAAAGGGGAAATATCGATAAAACCTCTAAAAGAAAGGATAAGATATGGTCATCGCAACCAATATCAGGGTTCGGGAGTCGATTACGCAAGGGGAAGGTATTAGCACCCCTCACGTCCGTTGTACTCAACGGGAACCATTAGGTTAGTTGTGTGCGTTAGTGTTAGTTGAAATATTAGGCTTTTCGAATTATTAGGTGGGAAAGAAAGAATAAAAGAGAGGAAAATTTTTTTGGATTTTAAACGAAGGACTAAACCTAAGTTTTTTATTAGTGGGCCTGACAAGATTTAAAAATCCTGCTCCTACGTATCTCAAAAGAGAAATCAAGGCTTACGTAGTTCTGGGTAGAAAAATGTTTGTTTGTTGGTCGATTTTAGCGAAAGCTACTTTGTGTCAAATCGACGAAAACATTGTTGGACTACCCAAAACAGGTGGAGAAACATTGCCTTGCATTGTTTTGAAACAAAGTACCTTTCGTTTGTGAAAAGGTTTAAGAGATCAATCGCACGACGGCGAGAAAAGAGTTTGATTGGTTGGATGTATTTTGAGTGATGGCGAGAACTTGGATGAGCGAGATATACATCTTGAATCCTAGCCTCAGGAGTGCACGGTATACACCATGTTCCATTTCCATCTTTATTGGCAAAGTATTAAGGTAGGAATTAGGTATTTTGAAGTTTGAAAGACGAGTACTTGTGACCTACAAGCTCTTACAGCTTGGGTCTAATACTCGGGACTACGTCTGGACATTCCACCCAGGCAGTCTGTTTCTTTCCAATATTGCTAAGAAAATGATTCGAATATTTATGAATGTTTTAGAGGGAAGACGAATATTTATGGCTTGCAAGCTCTTACAGCTTGAGCCTAATATTCGGGATTACGACTGGATATTCCCTCCAGGTAATCTTTTTCTTCCAACTTTATTAAGAAGAGGTTTTGAATCTTGGAGTGTGAAAGAGAAGACGAATATTAACGGCTTGCAAGGTCTTACAGCTTGAGCCTAATATTCGGGATTACGACTGGACATTCCATCCAGGTAATCTTTTTCTTCCAACTTTATTTAGAAAATGATTTGAATATTTGAGTGTTAAAGAGAAGACGAATATTAACGGCTTGCAAGCTCTTACAGCTTGAGCCTAATATTCGGGATTATGAATGGATATTCTCTCCAGGATAATCTTTTTCTTCACGTTTTATTTAGAAAATGATTTGAATATTTGAGTGTTAAAGAGAAGACGAATATTAACGGCCTGCAAGCTCTTACAGCTTGAGACTAATATTCGGGATTACGACTGAACATTCCATCCAGGTAATCTTTTTCTTCCAACTTTATTAAGAAAATGGTTTAGATATTCATAACTATTTTGGAGAGAAGACGAATATTTATGGCTTACAAGCTCTTACAGCTTGAGCCTAATATTCGGGATTACGACTGGACATTCCGTCCAGGTAATCTTTTTCTTCACGTTTTATTTAGAAAATGATTTGAATATTAAATTAAAACAATTAAAGTACCGAGGTTTGAAATTATTGAAAGTTAAGTTGATGTTGCTTAAGAGCTCATTGTAAGAAGGCCCAAGAGTAAGCCATGTGAGGTTGATGGCGATGCTTAAAAGCAATCGACTTACAAGGGTATGGAAATGGGCTCGAAACATACCTCACACATAAAAATAAATAATTCACATAAATCCCAAAGAAAGAATAATCACCTAAGTTATATTAAAAATAAAAATGAATAAACAATAGAAACATGTTAATTAAGTAGTAATTAAATGTGAGAATTAAAAAAAATATGAGAAAATCAAAAATGCCGAAAAACCAACACAACACACCTGGGTATCGAACCCAGGACCAAGGAGAAGGTGAGCTAATCTCCCTCTCCACTGAACCACAAGCTTCCTGTTGCTAGGCTTAAGACCAACAAATACCAAAATGAGGGTGGAAACCAACTAAACGAAAAAAATAAAAATAAAAAGCAAATATGGTCCACTGGATTTTGGCTTTAGAAACAAGCCCATAATACCCTTGCACCACATGGGCTTAGGTCGGTTGGGATACGCTTCTAGGCTGGCCCAAATGCCAAGTCCCTAAAAAATTTCAAAAAAGGACAACCCTAGCCGCATGGCTGTGGGGTTGGAATCAGGAGAGTTGCTGGAATTTATGGCTAGTTACTAGTTGTTAATGAGAAACAGCTGGAATGAAAGGTCAACACCTCGGTTAAAACAAAATGATTCCAACGGAAGAAAACAAAACAGAAACAAACATAAAACTTGAAAGCACGAGCAAAGATCAATAAAACCCAACAAAACTCATCCCCCTCCCTCACGAGAGACCCAACTTCACGAAAGGGAAAGTCATTCATTGACGAACAGTAAGCGACTCAAAGTCGTCGCGTATCCCATCAAGATGGACAACAATCCAAACATAACAGTAAGCAATCAACATGAAACCCTACTCCATGGTCAAGGAAAGAAACAATCCGGTCGAGATCAAATAGAAAATGGAAGCAATGATTCGAGGAGGTGACTTACCTGTCACAAATGGATCCAAACTGAGGTTGAGAAAGTAACGCCCGGGTTTGTCTTCCAAACACCCTCTTAATGGTCGGTTCGCGCTCCCCCTTCACCTCCAATGCGAGCTTCGTCCGACGGCAGTAAAAGGTATAGAGTTCTTCATACTTTTCCTCCTTCACCTTCGTTGATTAGGGTTTTTTTTCTCGCCGCTCTCTCCTCCAAAAAATTAGGGTTTCGTGAATAGTAATGGCTTTTTATACAGGACCCCCCTCTTTCCTCTGCTGCGTTTTCCGCTGTGTAGTGGAGCCTTCGTACGGAGGATGCTTGGAGATTTTGTCTTCATCCTAACTTGGTGGTCCCCCCTCAACTCTCATCCTAACTTTTTACCACAGGTAAATCACTATTGTGAAACCACTTGAGTATCCGATTTTCTTGAATTAATGGTACATGGTCGTGTTAATTTCATCTGTTGCTGATACTTGCAGGACATACGTCACCGGGTTGAATTTCAGCTGAGGTTTGCAAGCGACATGATTTGTTTTTGGGTTAAATTGGTGTCGGCGCGATATCGCATAAACTATTTTGACACGGTTCTGGTGTGGCCTCGTCGAGAGAGAGGACATCTGAAAGCTCTTGGCCTTTTCTATAGAATCAAACAATGTACAACTCACCTCTATAGGACACGACGGGACACAAGAGACAAGTCCTTCACAATAGAGGCTCCCAAATTTGGAAGAATTCATAATCATATGTGCCAATCAGATATGCTTCTCTTAGTATCTACCGAGGTAATATCCTTCTGTAGAGATAAGTACCCAGCTTGCAACTTTTACAACTCTGCCATGAATACCAATTCAAAATTTCCCAAACCGTAATACTCTGAATTACAATCGTGGTGCAGCCAAACTACCAGACATCCATGGGATAAAACAACATAGAGGAGGCCTTAAATACCACACAACACAACTACTGATTCAAAGACAGGCAGAAGCATAACCTCTCCCATAAGTGACATCATGATGAATGTCAGTCACCAGAAGCCGATGCAGAATACATAGACTGCCACGAACAGGGTAATTGTAGAAGGAATTTTCTATTTTATAGGACTTCATAAAAGACCGGAAGAGCTTTTGGATCTGCATAGTTTAACTTTAAATATAGACTCCAATACCAATTAGTATCATTAACACCGAGATAACCAATGAGCCTAACACAAATTAACAACTAAGAACCTGACCAAACATTAAATACACCAGCAATGACCTAACATTAACTCAAGACAATTGAAGGCCCGATGCAACTAATGAGACAAACCAGATCAATATGTATAATTGTTATCCAAACTCAATCATCTCCAGTTGGAAACAAAGTGAGAACCTTTCTTTCTGTCTTTGTTTTATTCAAAGAACTTTCTAACAGTAGCTTGCTTCCTTATGTTCCAAACTTGACATGATAATAACGGTTTCGTAGCGTGGTCTGATTATTATTATTGAACTGACGCGCATTTTGTTTTTCTTGTTTGGAGACAAAACCCGCAGGTTTGAGGTATGCAGCATGGACATGTTCAACACCATTATGATAAGGTGAATTGTTTGGCTTGATCTCAGCATTCGATACCGAAGCTTCGGGCAAACCATGAACATCCGAAGACAAATTCATGGCATTTTCAGAAGTGCTTGAATGAACTTGCTGCGTGTTAATAGTTTCTAGATCAGTAGATTCATCCCAAGCACGGGATACACGGTATTTTTGTGTTGAATTATTCCTAGAATACTGACTTCAAATTCAAATTCTCTCTGATTCCTAGAGATTTTTCTTTTCACTGCAGCCTGACTACTATCTTCAGATGTTACCTTTATCCACCTCCAGATTATCAAGAGTATATTGTCTCATCGAATTCCATCTCCTTTCCACAAACTGAACGGTTGTCACTTCTCTCCATCCATTCATAGATGCAGCTAAGGTGAAAATGATGAGAGCATTTTGTCATTATCTTGGGATTCTCTTCAGTGTATTCTTCAAGGCAAGTTGAACATATATCCTCTTCTTCTGATGATGACGTGTAAACAAGCCCAACTCCAGGTGTATGTTTTGCTGATGGAAGCTCTTGATGCAGACTTAGAACGGTATATCTTCAATTCATCTTCTCGAGCACATTCATTCCATTTGTCTGCTGAGTTTAGAGGATCTGCATCATATGGTAAGGGCCTTGGAGGAGAACGGCACATGTCCGATAGAGAATTATCAAGTGATGCTGCAGATGTCATGGATGTTGTTTTGTGAAGAGATGAAGAAGTTGAAAGTGCTTAGCCTCTTCGGAATATTGATACACATTCACAAGATTCTGTACCAAGCAACTGAGACACATGCCGTTCCTGGAAGTGTGAAATTGAGAAGAGTATACAAAAGTTTTGAGGTGACAGTTTGGATTTTTTGGCGAGAATTACTATGAAACTGCAAAATTGAAGCGATACTGTATTTTGTTGTTGTTCTCTTTCTTTTTGTAGTCTTCACTTAATCGTCTTATTTCATCTAGCCGGTGTGGAGGAAACTCTTTGATGTCCACTGTCATGTCTTATTTTCAAATCACTTTTTTTTCTGTAATTGCACTTGCAGATTTCACAACATTGAGTGGTTGCTACAGCAGCTATCAAAACCTTTGGTATCACAAAATGGAGGGTTGTCTGGTGCTGACACTATTGAGGAGTTGAGAATTCACCTTACAAATTGTATTAAAACCAAAATTTGTTCCCTTAAACTGGTTTGAGAATCCAACTCCACAAGACATAACAATTGCCCATCTAGTTCCAGCAGTGAAATTTGGTAAGAGTTTCAAATAAAACATCAATTATTACAAAGCCTTTTTCGATCATGATTTGGTTGGTGTTGCTATGATTTTGTTATGGATTTGTTACAGGATTCTTGTGTATCAAATAAAAACATACAGTTGCTGGATGCAATTCGCATGGCAGCAACTTGCACTGGATTTTGATCTCCATTCAGGTTATGCACCATCATTTGCTGTTGCTGCTGTAGTTTGTGTATTCCGACACCGTTGCGCCGAATAGTACTAAATGTGTCACAACATTTGCCATCACATTCTAAAGCTCAACCTTGTCGGTTTCGTCTGTGTCAATGCTCAATATGTTTTCTGCATACAAAGTTGAATTGTGGTGCTTTGCTCTTGAATCCAGCTACCTTCAGCACATCACCAACTCTATAACGGTATAGTCCGGCATAAGTAGTGATAACAAGTTCATGCTCTTGACCGAGTTTGACATCAACAAGTTCAACGAGCTCTTTCTGTTCTTTCTTGTTATGGGATCTAGGTGTGTGAAGAGAACCAACGACACCATCGGTTTTATTAACGGGCAAAAACTCATA
This sequence comes from Lathyrus oleraceus, assembly GCF_024323335.1. Taxonomy (NCBI): domain Eukaryota; kingdom Viridiplantae; phylum Streptophyta; class Magnoliopsida; order Fabales; family Fabaceae; genus Lathyrus; species Lathyrus oleraceus. The sequence continues at coordinate 392,126,232 of NC_066584.1, forward strand.
GTAACACATGGTGGGAATAAGTGTATAAGAAACTTCACTAGGTTTACAAAGACGGTTGAGATTGACACCAAAGTAACATTCACTGGAAGCATACATAGTGCAAACAAGTGGTAAACAATTGCTATAATGACCCAAAAATAGGAATATACTGTGATATTGTTCCTGTCACGATAACATCCACATACTTAGTATTAGGCCACAACCTAATAATAATCCCCTGCCAAGAACTCTTACTACACTCATTTTGAATAAAATCAGCAAGCTCAGTATCAGGTTTAAGGATTTTCAGCGATCAAAGAGCTAACTATCCCTGTTCTAATATCATTTTAAAGAAGTGTCCAATGTTGAAACGGTGAAGGTGTTGGCTAAAGCAAAACGAGAACCATGGAATTTTGAAATGGCAACTAGAAATTCGGGCTGAACTTGAGGCCCAACATCGTCGTCTCTTCTCGCTTGTGACTTCCGATGCTTTATCCTTTCAACTTATCATTGATGCAAATCGTGTTCTTTGTAAATTATGTGTTTTTTTTTTTGGATAATCTTATGATTTGCAATGAATGAAAACTAGTGTTTCTTGTAGCAAGACAAAGACCTCTCTTTGCATCTTAGAAAAATTCAAGTATTCATGTGATGAGATGCTTTTTGATTATAAGTTATTCATATGCCATGTACATGGGTGATTATGATTGAATGAATGACTGAAGCGATCTAACTATGAATGAGTATGTGGAAATTCTTGAATATTAATGAAAAAATTTCCAATGTAATGAAAATTTTGAACATGAAATGTAGAATCTTGAATGTGAAATGGAGAATATAAATGTGTATGAAGAGATATGTTTGGAATTTCTTTGAATTATGAATGAATGAGAAAATGAATATGCATGATGACCCAAAAATAAAATATTTTGCACTTGACACATAATTTATTTGAAAGAAAAGTGAGAACTGGTAATGTGACAAGGCGGGATGAATAATCACTTCGATGAAATTGGAATGGAAGATGAAACATGAGGTTCACTTGATTCTAACAAATGAAAGAGTTTTCAAATCTCGCATGGCCAAGGAGATTAATCATCTTATACCAAAAATCAAGAAACAAAGTCCAAAAGACAAACATGGACTGGTCGTGGTAGCGAGTCTAACAACAAACATTTTTCTTTTGGATAGTATCATGACCAGGTGGAATGGTCATGAAGAAAGAATGCAAACGAGTGATGATGGGGAAAAAAATTCAGGTCCAAAATTGGGGTATGACACTCGTTCGTTTTGATCTTTGATTTCCAACACTTATCAATGTTAATCATACCTTTTCAATACCCGTCTGTATTGATATCCAACACTCGTCTGTGTTGATCTTTGATTTCCAACACTCGTTTGTGTTGATCTTACCTTTTCAATACTCGTTTGAATTGATTTCCAACACCCTTCTCTGTTAATCTTACCTTTTTATTACCCTCCCGTATTGATTTCCAACACTCGTCCGTGTTAATCTTTGATTTCCAACACTCGTTCGTGTTGATATTACCTTCTCAATACACGTTCGTATTGATTTCCAACACTCGTCTGTGTTGATCTTTGATTTCCAACACTCGTCGGTGTTAATCTTACCTTTTCAATACTCATCCTTATTGATTTTGTTTTCCTATCACTCGCCTGTTTTGACTAATTTTTTATCCCCAAAATTCTTCCGCGTAGATCTCATCTTTCAATACTCGTTCTTATTGATTTCCAATGCTCGTCCGTGTTAACTTTTTCTTTCCTACCATCCAATACTTGTCTCTATTGATGCTTTCTTTCCAACCCTGAATTAATGATAGTCCAATACCATACTGACATCAATAATTTCTCCCCCAACAAACATTTTTTTACCAATTGTCGAGTTGAAGATGATTTCTCTCTGTAAAAGATCATATATCTTATAATGGAACTGTTGCCATGTTACAAGTATCCACCAATTTACCACCATGTTTGCTCGTCGCAAACCTTTTCAGAAAATATCTGGAAATTCATAATATCTTACCTCATTCATCCCCACCGAGTCTGCTTTCCATTTGATACCCTCATTAGGTTTCCCTTAAAGTGTTCCTTCTTTATTTGCCTTTTGCAAATATTATTGGCCTTTTGTCAGTATTTTATAAAGAGGTTCTGAAATTCTAGATATAGCATTTTTCATCGGATCGCAGTGGGGGATGGTTAAATACCATGGAGACCCAGATTATGAACCTGAAAAATGAAAATGATATGATATGACATGCATGGATGCAGGACTCTTTTTATTTTGGAATTTATCTGTTAGGGATACAGAGATGCTACTAGACAGACCAATCTGTGGGGAATGCTGATGGTCTAGAGGGAAACAGACAAAAGGGTAAAAACCAACTCGCTGGGGAAAACAATGTTGTTGGAGAATTAGACACACACTAGAGAGTACTCAAAGTGAAATTCGATGAACGACACTTAGAATATAAGAGGTTTTGGTAGAAAGTTCACACATGACTTACTACACCGAATAAGAAAACTTTCTACAACAGGTTCATACATGACCTGAAACATTAGAACAAAAGGTTCAGCAACAGGTTCATACATGACCTGACAATACTGGAAAAGATTCTTCAAAATAGGTTCAGACATGACCTAGTAATACAGGAATAAAAGCTCAACAGCAGGTTCATACATGACTTGACAAACTCAGAAAAATTCAAAAAGAGTATATCAACAAGTTCATACATGACCTGATGACCCACTTGCACATTTTGAGAAAATTTCCACAACAAGTTCATACATCACTTGACAACATTGGAACAAAACGTTCAGCAACAGGTTCATACATGACCTGACAACACTGGAATAATCAAAGGAAAAGATTCTTGAAAACAGGTTCAAACATGACCTGGTAATACTGGAATAAAAGCTTAACAACAACGGGTTCATACATGACCTGACAATGCTGGGGAATATCAAGAATTTCTGGCAGCAGGTTCAGACATGACCTAACACACTCAGAGAAATTCAAAAAGAGTGTATCAACAAGTTCATACATGACCTGATGACAAACTTGAATACTTTGAGAAAATTTCCACGACAAGTTCATACATGACTTGACGACACGGGAATAATCAAAGAAAAAGATTCTTCCAAAATAGGTTCATACATGACCTAGTAGTATTGGAATAAAGGCTCAACAGCAACGGGTTCATACATGGCCTCACAATGCTGGGGCAATCAAAGAATTTTCTGACAGCAGGTTCAGACATGACCTAACAAACTCAGAAAAATTCGAAAAGAGTATATCAACAGGTTCATACATGACCTGATGACAAACTTGAACCTTTTGAGAAAACTTCCACATCAAGTTCATACATGACTTGACAACATTGGAACAAAAGGTTCAGCAACAGGTTCTTACATGACCTGGTAATACTGAAATAAAAGCTGAACAGCAGGTTCATACATGACCTGACAAAACAGGAACGTTCAAAGAATTTTCAACAACAGGTTCATACATGACCTGACAACACTTGACTATTCAAAGAGTATTCAATTAACAGGTTCATACGTGACTTGACATCACTTGGAAAAAATCAAAGGGAGTTTTATCAATAGGTTCATACATGACCTGAGAATATTGGAAAACATACAAAGGAACATCATTGAAGTTTTCTAACACAAAGAACCTCCAAGCTTCTGGAAACTCCTCAAGATGATAAGTCATACATGACTTTCACGGAACCATCAGGAAAGATAGGGTAATTAAACTTTCTATACGTGCCAACAACAATTGGACTTTTAACCGTAAGTAATGGACTGCAACCAACTTTTAACGGAGTTTGTCAACAACAATTGGACTTTGAAAATGACTGCGAAAACTGGATGTTGGTTTAAGGGCACCAAAGACAAACTAGAATTAGAGGTCAAAGGATATAGGATCAACTACAAGACCTAGGCCAATGTAAAATGAGCACGAAGTATATTTCGGCTATGCATGATTTGGATTTTGCTTATATGCATGATGTATGAATGATCATGAAATGCAAATGCTGATAATATACAGACTAAAAATTAGGGAAAGCTTTATGGAGGTACTGAATCCTCAACACCAATAACTCGACCAAAGGAGTGAGTAAATGCATCAAAGGAGGCTCTATCAAGCGGAACAGTTACAACTGGCCCAATAATCCTTCCAGAGAATGATAAATTTGTGCTCTCTGGAGATAGATGTTGATCATCCAAGGGGCGTCTTGCAACTTGAGACTTGCGGGGAAAGACGAAAGATTTCCTTTTAATATTTCCACATGTCAAAGCAAAAATTGTGTTTCTCAATATGTTGAAAAATTCTTTTTTGAGTTCAAAATTTCATTATTAACAAATAAATGACATTTTGCATAACAAAGAAAATCAGAGAAAAACAGCAAATGATAGAATTTGATGGGCAAACTTGTATTTATTCAAGAATGGTAGCACGCAAATGGCGTAGCTCCATGGAATGTTACAAATTTGAAAATGGCAATAGGGAAAGGTTTACATTGAATCACAATGACTACTACTATCCCTAATAACAATGACTCCACGAGACCTCGCTTCTGAAGGGAGTAACTAGATTGATCTTCCATTTTTAGCTCTTCTGTGTTGATCAGTGATGAACCAATGCAGTCTATGCCTTTTGTCCCTAATTTTTGCCTGGATCGCCCTTTCGGGTTTTCAATCCACCGGGACGCTCCTTTTTGCCTAAGTCGCCCTTTCGGGTTTTCAACTTAGCGAGCTACCATTTTTTAAATAAAAAAAAAACCCTAACTTTTTCCTGGACCGCCCTTTCGGGTTTTTAGTCCACCGGGATTTGTCAGGCATAGTATCTTTTGACTGCATCAGAGTTCACAGGATGAATGAGCTCTTCGCCATCCATAGTTGTGAGAAATAGAGCACCTCTAGAGTACGCTCTCTTTACAACGTATGGGCCTTCATAGTTGGGAGTCCACTTCCCACGTGAATCTTTGTGTACTGGCAAGATCTTCTTGAGCACGAGATCTCCTTCCTTGAACTCTCGAGGACGGACCTTTTTTTCAAATGCCTTCTTGATTCGTTGCTGGTACAATTGTCCATGGCACAGTGCGGTCATCTGCTTCTCATCAATGAGATTAAGTTGATCATAGTTGTTTTGGATCCATTCAGCTTCATCCAGCTTGGCCTCCATTAATATTCTCATTGAAGGTATCTCTACTTCGACTGGGAGAACTGCGTCCATCCCATACACTAAGGAGAATGGGGTTACCCCTGTTGAAGTGCGGACTGAGGTCCGGTATCCATGCAAAGCAAAGGGTAACATCTCGTGCCAATCCTTATAAGTTTTCACCATCTTTTGCAGGATCTTCTTGATATTTTTATTGGCAGCTTCAACAGCACCGTTCATCTTTGGACGGTATGGAGAAGAATTATGGTGGTCAATCTTGAAACTCTCACATAATTCTGTCATTGTCTTATTGTTCAAGTTTGAATCGTTGTCGGTGATGATCTTGCTTGGGATTCCGTAGCGGCAGATAATCTCCTTCTTGATAAAGCGAGCAACCACATGTCTCGTCACATTGGTGTAGGAAGCAGCCTTCACCCATTTAGTAAAGTAATCAATGGCAACCAGGATGAATCGGTGACCATTGGAAGCTTTAGGCTCTATAGCATCAATCATGTCGATGCCCCACATTGAGAAAGGCCAAGGTGATGTCAAAACATTCAGTAGTGTTGGCGGCACATGCACCTTATCAGCATAAATTTGGCATTTATGACATTTTCTTGCATAGCTGAAACAATCAGACTCCATGGTCAACCAATAATAGCCAGCTCTCAAAATCTTCTTGGCCATGGCATGTCCATTGGCATGGGTCCCAAAGGATCCTTCATGAATTTCCTTGATTAACATGTCTGCTTCGTGTCTATCCACGCATCTGAGCAGAACCATGTCATGGTTTCTCTTGTAAAGCACATCATTGCTCAAAAAGAATTTGGACGATAATCTCCTCAGAGTTTTCTTATCCAACAATGTAGCATCTTCTGGATACTCTTGACTTAGAAGATATCGCTTGATGTCATGAAACCATGGTTTACCATCAGTTTCTTCTTCAATCAGTTGACAGTAAGCAGGCTCATCTCTTCGCTCGATTCGAATAAGTGGAGCTTCATTATGGAATCTGACTTGGTACATTGATGCTAATGTTGCCAAAGCGTCAACCACTTGATTTTCTACTCTTGGGATGTGATGGAAAGTGATATCGTTGAAGTATTCTATCATCTTCACAACATGAGCGCGATACGGGATCAGCTTCGCATCACGAGTTTCCCATTCTCCTTTGACTTGATAGATTACCAAGGCTGAATCTCCATACACCTCAAGGATCTTGATTCGGAGATCGATTGCAGCTTCAAGACCAAGGATAAAAGCTTCATACTCTGCGACATTATTCGTACAATCAAAGCATAACCTTGCTGTAAAAGGGGTAAAGCCACCATTTGGATTCATCAAAACGGCTCCCACACCATGACCACTGTAATTGGAGGAACCATCGAACGCGAGCTTCCATCGAGATCCTGGTTCTGGTCCTTCATCTGGGCCTGGGATCTCACAATCCTTTATCACCATTATATCCTCATCGGGGAAATCAAACTTCAACGGCTGATAGTCTTCAACTGGTTGGTGAGCAAGATATTCTGCTAAAACACTCCCCTTGATTACCTTCTGGGTTACGTACTGGATGTCGTACTCTGACAAGAGCATCTGCCAACGGGCAAGTCTTCCAGTCAAGGTCGGCTTCTCAAAGATATACTTTATTGGATCCATCTTCGAGATCAACAAAGTGGTATGGCAAATCATGTACTGCCTTAAACGACGAGCAGCCCATGCTAGCGCGCAACAAGTTTTCTCCAAAAGCGAATATCGACTTTCACAATCGGTAAACTTTTTACTCAGATAGTAAATAGCATCTTCTTTCCGACCAGTTTCGTCATGTTGCCCCAGCACGCATCCCATTGACCCTTCAAGCACAGTCATATACATGATTAATGGCTTTCCTGGGACAGGTGGAATTAAAATAGGAGGCTCTTGAAAGTATTGACGAATCTTCTCAAAAGCATTTTGACAATCAGAATTCCATTCAACAGCTTGATCTTTTCGAAGCAGTTTGAATATAGGCTCACACGTGGCCGTCATGTGTGAGATAAACCTTGAGATGTAATTTAAATGTCCAAGGAAACCTCTGACCTCTCGCTCGGTGCGTGGAGCAGGCATTTCTTGTATAGCTCGGACCTTGTCAGGGTCTACCTCAATTCCTCGTTGACTAACGATGAAACCAAGCAACTTCCCTGAACGGACACCGAATGTGCATTTTGCAGGGTTTAATCGTAATCTAAACTTTCTAAGGCGTTCAAACAGCTTCTTCAGATGGCTCATATGATCTTCTTCATTCTGAGATTTAGCGATCATGTCATCAACATAGACCTCTATCTCCTTGTGCATCAAATCATGGAAGAGAGTGACCATAGCTCTTTGGTAAGTTGCCCCAGCATTTTTGAGACCGAAAGGCATTACCTTATAGCAAAAAGTGCCCCAAGGGGTAATAAAAGTGGTCTTCTCCATGTCATCTAGAGCCATCTTGATTTGATTGTATCCCGAAAAACCGTCCATAAAGGAGAAGACAACAAATCTTGCAGTGTTATCTACCAGAGTATCAATGTGTGGTAGGGGGAAATCGTCTTTTGGACTAGCTCTGTTCAGATCCCTATAGTCAACGCACATCCTCACCTTTCCATCCTTTTTGGGCACAGGTACAATATTAGCTACCCAATGTGGGTACTTCGCCACTGTGAGAAAACCAGCGTCAAATTGTCGTTTGACTTCTTCACGAATCTTCAGAGCCATATCTGGTCTTGTTCTTCGGAGCTTTTGTTTTACTGGCGGGAATTCTGGCTGAAGCGGGAGCTTGTGCTCAACGATGTCAGTGTCTAGACCTGGCATATCCTGGTATGACCATGCAAATACATCCACATATTCTTGTAGCAGCTTGACCAATCTCTCTCTGATGCTTGCTTCAAGCGTGGTGCCGATTTTGACTTCTTTCTTCTCTTCCTCTGTGCTAAGGTTGATTGTTTCCACCAGTTCTTCATGTGGCTGAAGGGCTTTGGACTCGTGCTCGAGCAGCCTTGCCAGTTCGTCGGGGATGTAACAATCTTCTTCACCCTCCTCTTCCGCTTGGTAGACAGGAGAGTCAAAGTTATGAGAGGTAGTAAAGTCATTGGATTCAACGGGGTTATCGTTTATTCTGCATGTTTGAATGATTGATTTCTTTTAGAAAAAGTAAAAATAAAAGATGCATAAATGAATTTTTTTTTTTGTTTTTGAAAAGATTGCCATTTTCTTAAGAGAAAGCAAAATAAATGAATAAGAAGAATTTAACAAAATGCCTTTCATTCATTGATAATGATTATTTGAAAAATGAAAAGGGGCCCTACAACATGATCCATTAGCCTTGGGCAGAGCTAATGATTTGAAAGGAAAAAGACAACAATTATTACTTTGACAAAGAAAATATTTCGGGGATCTCAACCGCCTTCCAGTTGTTCAAAGTTGTCTCACACCGGTAAACCAAACATGGCTCATCTTCATTTTCGGTGTTGTCTTCAATGGCATTGACTTGATCTCCATGGATGAATCCTGTGCTGAGGAATACTTCCTGGATGCTTCGGGTGTTGTCCTTTGTAGGGACTCGGGCTCCTTTCGCAGCGGAAGGCACATATCCCAAACCAAAGCGATCATGCTTCTCACGAATATCAATAAGTTGACCCCAACCTTCAGGGTTTCCTCCTTCGATGCTAGACTTTGCGCTTTTCAGAGAAGCGAAAGATGAACAAGCTTTCCCAACAGGGTCCTTCATTTCCACAAAAGTGGCATTGGCTATTTCAAGAGCTTGGAAAGAAGTTTCCAAAGCGTCCTCATCAGCCTCAATGTATCTGAAGGATGAAAGGTGACTGACCACAAAGTCCTCTTCTCCAGAAATGATGATTAGTTGATTGTCCACCACAAACTTCATCTTTTGGTGTAAGGTAGAGGTAACTGCCCCTACAGCATGAATCCAGGGACGCCCTAATAAGCAGCTATATGCTGGATTAATATCCATGACTTGGAAATTAATCGGGAATACATGAGGGCCAATCAATATGGGCAGTTCCACCTCTCCAATCACGGTTCTCCTGGAACCATCGAAAGCTTTTACTACCAAGGCACTAGGCTTCATAGTTGGTCCTTGATAAGATAACTTGGCGAGTGTTCTCTTTGGCATAACATTCAGAGAAGATCCGATATCAACCAAAGCTCTTGCCAAAGCATCATCTTTGCACTTTACCGAGATATGGAGGGCACGATTATGATTTTGTCCATCCTCAGGTAATTCCTCTCCACTGAAGCTCAAAGTATTGCAAGTTGTGATGTTTGCAACTACTCCATCAAATTGGTCAACTGTTATGCTTTGTGTTACATGAGCTTGAGCAAGCACCTTCAACAGAGCTTCCCTATGGGCTTGGGAGTTCAATAACAAAGACAAAATAGAGATCTTAGACGGTGTTTGATGCAACTGGTCCACAACCTTGTAGTCACTTTTCTTGATCAACTTCAAGAATTCAACAGCATCTTCGGATTGGACCACTTCGGGTTCTTTAGCAGGAGTTACAACTGTTGATTCCTTGGTCGGCCTTTGAGGAGTCACATTGAATTCGGGCGTATAGATTCGACCACTACGGGTCGTTCTGCTTATTCCTGCAATATTGGTGACGTCTTCACTTACAACTTCTGTCACCTCAGCGTCTGAACTTCCTTCAACAACCTTATCCACAACAGTAATCTCATATTTCCAAGGCACGGCCTTGGTGCTCTCATACGGAAAAGGTGCGGGCATACATATTTCAACAGGCGACAGATGACTATTCTCAGGCGCCACCCTTCTACTATAGTAAGGGATTTCCACTGGTTCGGGTAAATTGAAACAAGGTTCAATTACCAACACGTCTTCGTTCTTCATAACACTGGATATTTGAAGCACTCCTTTATCCATCAGATCTTGAATGTTGTCTCGTACCACCTGACATCCCTTTGGGTATGTGGCACACTCTTCGCAGTTGTCATGATCAACATTAACCAGGCCAGCTTCCACCAATCGGGCATGGAATGCTACCAAAGGAGTCTTCACATCATCCACCTTATCAACCGTAACACCAGCAGAGGCATCTTCAATGGCATTTACCGTGGGATCTCCATGGGGAGGAAGAGGATTGTTCTTCACATTCGGCCCCATGTCCTTAAAAGACAAGATCTTGCTCTCAATCAATTCCCGAACCCTATGCTTTAGAGCGTAACAACCCTCTAGGTCATGCCCGGGGGCACCTTCATGAAAAGGACAGTGTGCATTAGGGTTGTACCATGGAGGTAGACGATCAGGTGGAGGTCCCATAGGTCTGGGAACCACCAAACCCTTTTGCAACAAGGAGGGATAAAGCTCAGTATACGATATTGGGATTGGATTGAAGGTCGCCCTCTCCCCTAGTCTCCTATTTTGGTTTTGAGCATTTTGCCTCGGTGCTTGAGCTCTCGGTTGTTGATAAACAGGAGCTGCTGGTGCTTGTTGATAAGCTGGAGGAGCCGCAGCACGCTGTTGAACTGGAGATGGTCGATAGACCGGAGGCGCTTGATAAGCCTGAGCAGGCTGTTGATTGAACGCAGGCGTCACAGCAGCCACGTATGGTTGCGGAGCATACTGGACGGGATACATGGGTTGTTGATAGGGAATTGGTTGTTGAACATACTGCTGAGGTGGATATTGTTGTGGTCTCCTTCTTGGAGGAACTCTTCCTTGACCATCAGTCACAACATTTGTTTCCCCTTCCTTCTTCCTAGGAAACCCTCCAGAGAACTTCTTTTGATTGGCATTTGAAGTTCCAGCTACAGCCGCTAGTTTGCCATTCCTTACACCATATTCAACGCGAGCTCCTATAGCAACAAGCTCGGAGAATCCCAAAGAAGCACTTCCAACCATCTTCTCGTAGAATTGGGGTTGGACAGTGTCGATAAACAATTCGGCCAATTCTTTTTCAGCAAGAGGTGGTTCAACCTGAGAAGCCAGTTCCCTCCATCTTTGAGCATACTCCTTGAGGGACTCCTTATCATGCTGAAACATGCTCTGCAACTGTCTTTTGTCAGGCGCCATATCCATGTTATTCTTATAGTGCTTTATGAACGCGTCTGACAGGTCTTGGAAACACCTGATCCTATTCTGATCCAGACTTAGGTACCATTTGGAAGGAGCCCCACTCAAGCTGTCCTGAAAACAGTGGATCATCAGCTTGTCGTCCTCCACGTGTGCAGCCATTTTGCGGTAATACATGATGAGATGGCTTTTTGGACAAGTGTGCCCCTTGTATTTGTCGAAGTCCGGAGTTTTGAATTTTGCTGGAATCACCAACCCGGATACAAGGCACATTTCTTTGGCAGCAAATCCAAAGATGTGGTCTCCTTCCAAATCTCGGAACTTCTTCTCGAGGAGCTGCATGTTCTCCTTTACCTCCCTGAAGTCCTCAAACCTTACTTCGTCACCAGCAACAGTTGAGTCAACAGTCTGATACATGTGGTTTTGATCTTCATAATGTGGAACATGCCTAGCATAGGTGGCTGGTGGAACCACAGTATGGATGACTGGACGTGCTTCGGTGTAAACCGGTAATGGCACGGCTTGTTGGACAGATTGCCCCATTTCGTGCACCACCTCCGCTCGGGGGACGAAGTCATAAGGTAGCCCATACGGAGGAAGGGTTGAGGATAACATCCTCTGAGGTGGGACTTCCACTGCTGGGCCCGTGGTCTCTGAAATCACGGTCGCTTGTGGAATTTCGAACCTGAAGGTTAAAGCTTGCAGCATCTCTCGCATCTGGGACATGCCTCCTTTGATTTCGTCTAGTTCAGCTCTAACTCGGGTGCTCTCTTGTTCTTGTTCAGCCATTCCCTGTCTTGCTCTGGCGCGAGTATTATACTGGTGTTGAAAATTCAGCGTGAAACTCTAGTGGAAGAAAGGGCGGAGTGAGACTCTTTTTTTTTTTGAAAATGTATGAATGCATGTATGGATGCATTTGTTTGCAAAACTCTTAGTTATCTTTATTATTTATTCCAGCAATGTTAGAATATAAGAACAACATGTAATAATTGAGACCTAAAATTACAACTTCTATTAATCAAAATCAAATTCGAATACAAAAGGATTTAACTTCAAGTACACATGATTCGAATACAAAAAGATTTAAACACCAACAATTCAAATTCAAGTACAAGTAAACTTAAGTTCTGTCTCAGCTCTTATGATCGTAGCCAGATCTGTGGTGAGCTCATTCATCATTTTCTTGATAAACTTGACGAAGTTGAAAACTTGAGGAGGCGTGTTTTCTGGACACATACACCAATCCGCTTCCTGGAGTTTTTCTGGGAGTTCCAACATATTGAGGTTAACAAACCTAGCTAAGTTGCGGAACTTGCCATTCCATTCAACATAGAGCTCTTGGAGTTTCTGGATGACCTTTTGATCTTCATCTAGGGTTGCTCTAGCCTCTCTATACAACCTCTTCCAGTACACACAATCATTTTTTAGGAGTAAGTAGGCCGCATCACCTTCTTGGCTCTCCAAAACTGCAAACCTCCTAGTAGCTTCTTCCAACTGGTACCTGAGATGGTGATAGTTTCTTCCAGCTTCTTCCTTTTGGAGTATCTCGCGAGACAATTTTTCCTCGCATTTCTTCAGAGCGTCCTTCAAGTCACGGATCTGTGCCTCGAAGTCAAGCTTAATTTCTTTTTTATCCATAAGAGATTTATCCAACATTCTCCCTAACTCACAGATCCTATACTCAGCTTTCTTGAGCTCTTCCTTCCTGGTTCGAATCACTGATGTGGAACCCAATAGGATATGATCAAGATCATCTTTCTGGTCTTCCAATAGCCTGGCTCTCTTGTTACTATCCTCAAGTTCTTGGGCCTTTTCCTTACGTTCCTCTTTCAAATTCTGATTTTCCAAGATAACTCGGTTCATTTGAGTTCGCAATTCAGTATTCTCCAATTCGAGCTCCTTAACCTTAGTAGTGAGTTTCTCCATGTCCTCAGGGAGTATGGGCTCGGGCTCAGGAGTTTTAGGAAAAGCTGAAGCCTTTAAGATAAATGGCAACTGGATTTCCTCGACTCTTTCTTTCACCCATTGAGTGTAAGGTTCTTTGGCGAGAATGTTTCTTTTTCCAAACTCTTTACCCTTTCTTACAACCTTTAACCAAGCCTTTCGTACTGCTCTTACATCAGGATTGCTTGCTTGGATGTCAGAGAGCACAAATGGCTGTAAGTCCTTTGCGTCAGGAGGACCATCCATGGAGTAACCGTGTTGTAATCGAGATAACATAGGGTTATAGTTAATGCAACCCTTGGTACCCAACAATGGCACATTAGGAAATTCCCCACAGCTAACTATAATGTCTGGGGTTTCCCACTCTCGGATATACCATCTGATGGAACTTGCGGTGAGAGAAGCTAATTTCTGAGGAGACTTAAGTTCTTTTGCCACAAAAGGACCTTCTTCGGGCATGTGTTGCATGAACCAAGTGTAAAGCAAAGGAGCGCAATACAACAAAGTTCCACCCCTCTTTTCGTGTCGAGCATGAAGGGCATAGTAAATATCAGCTAAGAGAAATGGTACTGGATTGCCAGAGAGAAAGACTTCTATGGCTACTTGATCCACAAATTTTTCAACATTTGGGAAGAGCATAATTCCATGGATCAATAAAGCCAAAACAGCATAGAATGCATTCCAATTTCCACTTTTCTTGAACTTTAGAGCTAAATCTTCCAAAAACATCGCGGCAAAACCTTTGCAACCCCCTTTTTCAAACCAATTGTCTCGAACAGTCGGGACATTGATACTTAGGGCCGAAGCTATCCTCTTTGGGCCCATATCTTCTTCGAGCTTTGGAAATGGATTAAAATCTTTCAATTTGAGACCCACAATTCTCTCAACTTCTTCCAAAGTAGGAGCTAGCTAGAAATCAGCGAATGTGAAACAACGCAGAGGGGGATCATAATATTGTGCCAGAGAGCCGATAATTCCATAGTCAACTTTCTTATTTAGAAGGCTCAAAATTTTCCCATAGTTTTTTCCGAACTCATCACGTCTGCTGAGAGTCAAATCAGAAATCAAACCCTTCAGACTGTCCAACTTAGGTTCCTTGTACTTAAGTGTGAAAGTGTGTCTCATTGAAGTAGTCATTTTCAAGTTCTCAATTCCTGAAACAAATAAGAGACAACTAAGAGCTTGCTTTTTTATGATGTTGATGCAATGTACGAATGTAATGCATTTTTTTTGTATAGATTCAATAGGCTTAAGGCATGGATAAGTCTGATTGCTTTGTATAGAACATGGTTCTCACCAGGTACGGTCTAAGTTTTTTTTTTAAGAGTTCCTAGAGTCATGGATCCATTAGACTGTTTGCTACCTGCGGCAACTTACTTGCCGGGCATCAACTCCATCTAAAGAATCTACTCTAAGTGAGGTTCTCGCATCGATCCAACGAGAAATACATCTCGCAGACCCACACTACGCAACCATCTTTCCTAGTTGGACAAAGAACTAAGGTTCTACAAATGGTTCTCAGAGTCATGGATCCTAAAGAAAATATCGAAGCTTACGGCAACTTGCTTGCCGAGCGACAACATCCTCTCAAGAATCTACTCTAAGTAAGGTTCTCGTACCGACCCAACGAGAAATACATCTCGCGGACCCGCACTACTCAACCTCGTCCTATCTTATGTTTTTACTCGAGACTCGGGTAAAAAGTCTTTCCCACAAGGTTTGCAATCAAAGTATCCAAGTACCAAACCATAATCGAACCAATACAACAGATTCATATCAATATGACAATAGAGATAGTAAAAACAATAAAGAAAAGCCACATAGGTAAACAAACAAAGGCACACAAACGACCTAACTAGGTTTGACTCACTTAGGAATTGATACTCCCCAGCAGAGTCGCCATCTGTCGCACCTCGAAAAAATGGGGATACGACTTCAAAGCGAAGCGCGATCGCACGCTCGCAATGATGGACTGAACAGAGTCGCCACCGAACTTTATTTATTCCTAAAAAGGAAAGGGGAAATATCGATAAAACCTCTAAAAGAAAGGATAAGATATGGTCATCGCAACCAATATCAGGGTTCGGGAGTCGATTATGCAAGGGGAAGGTATTAGCACCCCTCACGTCCGTTGTACTCAACGGGAACCATTAGGTTAGTTGTGTGCGTTAGTGTTAGTTGAAATATTACGCTTTTCAAATTATTAGGTGGGAAAGAAAGAATAAAAGAGAGGAAAATGTTTTTGGATTTTAAACGAAGGACTAAACCTAAGTTTTTTATTAGTGGGCCTGATAAGATTTAAAAATCCTGCTCCTACGTATCTCAAAAGAGAAATCAAGGCTTACGTAGTTCTGGGTAGAAAAATGTTTGTTTGTTGGTCGATTTTAGTGAAAGCTACTTTGTGTCAAATCGACAAAAACATTGTTGGACTACCCAAAACAGGTGGAGAAACATTGCCTTGCATTGTTTTGAAACAAAGTACCTTTCGTTTGTGAAAAGGTTTAAGAGATCAATCGCACGGCGGCGAGAAAAGAGTTTGATTGGTTGGATGTATTTTGAGTGATGGCGAGTGTAGCACCTCAAATTTGCACCTATCATCATGCATACATTTTCACATTAGGTCATGGCATATCATGGTCCATTGCATAGCATTGCATCGTCCCTCAGTTGCCTCAAGAGCAAGCAATCAAGAATTAGGTCAAACTAATCTCCTGATCAGTCAACCAAGCAAGCAAAAGAATTTCTCATTGAATCAAGGCCTTGGGGTTTGTCCAACAAGTTCACATGGCTTGGAGGTCTATTTGAAGTATTTTGGTCAAGGGTTAAGGGCTCAGAGGTCAGCAGTTCATGCCCAGACAGTCAAAAACCCTAAAAAAGTCAACTGTCAGTCAAAGCAGTGGATGGTGGTCATTCTTGTGGAATTTGGGCACCATGGTCAATAATCAAGAGTTCATACAACTTGGGACATCATTTGAAGTCAAGTCCTCAAGGAATTAGGGTTTGGAAGTCATCAGTCAATGCATAATCAGTCAGAAACCCTAAAAGTCAACTGTTGGTCAACTGTCCATTTAATCAGTGATTGGATGATTGGAATTGGTTTGTGAGAGTTCATTCATGTCCAAATAGTCATCATACATCATGCCAAACACCATCATGGAAGAATTTGAAGCCAGATCATGAATTTCCCAAAATGGAAACTGGGCCTGTAACTGAAACCTGCCATAAATGGAAAGTCTTGATCCTCAAACTAACATTGTGATACAAGCCTCAAATGAATTTTTGCCCAACATGAAAGTTGAAGATCTTGTTCTCCCATTCCAAAAAGTCCTAGAACTCTCAATTCCCATGTGTGGTTGGCAAGTTATGATCGAATCGATTTCAGAAAATCTTGAACTTCAAAGGGGCATATCTCCCAAACCGTTTGGCCAATTTTGGTGGGGTTTTTTCCTACAAGTCACATTTGATCCCCTCTTTCCAAAAATATAAGTTTCATGAGCCAAAACTTCACCAATCAAAATGGCATATTTTGACCTTTTTCATTTAAATGCAAGTTTGACCAAGAGTTGACTTTTTGATTTAAACATTTTTTCAACATTTGGCCATTTGGAACAGCTCATAAATATCATTTTAAGTGTGTTTGCAAGCTCAAATTATGCAGCACATGTGAATCATTGCTTAGTTGCTTGGAATTTGCAAAAAAGGACACTTTTCATCATGCTAAACCATGCTACTTCATGCCTTGCCTTGTACCTCAAAAGGACAGCATTATGCAGCAACTTTTCTGTCATTAGAGCCTCACTTACAGCCTAAAATTACAGCAAAACAAAGAACCATGCTTAATTGCTTAAGAATTGGAAAAAGGACATGTTTTTACCATACTTTCACAACCATAACTTGTACTCTCACAGCAGAATTTCCCCCCCAATTTCTGTCATATTGCCACACAAGACAAGGGCTTGGCTAGTACTGTCACAAAAAGGCAGCTACAAACCACACACCCTTGGCATTTCTCTTCAAAAAAGACCTGTCACCATACTGCAGAAAAGAAGAAAATCCTTGGCCATTTCTTCACAAACCTGCCACAAACCAAGACCAACTACAAACACTCTTGACATTCCTCTTAAAACACACCATGTTGTGCACTAAAAGAACACCTATACCATGCCATACTTAATGCAGCAGAATACAAGCAATTATTCTGTCATGAAGAAGGACATTGCCTTGCTGAAGAAGCAACACTGAACAACAGTTTGGAGGATGGATTTGCTGTCAAAAAAGGACAGCAACAGCAGCCAACAGCAGGTTTTAGGAATGGGAGTTTTTTCTGTCATTTTGGAAGACTAACTGCTGCATAACAAAAACTTCATATTGTAGAAATGCATCCGGGGGCCATTTGACCAGAGGGCTATCAAAATTTCCAAAACAAAAACCCTTCCATGAAACCAGCAGCAAGGCATGGCATAACATCTGCAACCAACCATCACATAACACTGCAGCAGCAATTGGCATCACACCAAAACCATTTGGCCAAGGCGAATAAAAAGAAGGGATTCTCATTCTAAAAAACGAACTGATGCACAAGGGCTGGCAAAAGATTGGAAAAAGGACTGAAGCATGGGAATTTTGGATGATACATCCATATTGATCATTGTGAAGCAAGGGGCAGACCACAACAACTTCACTCATATTTTTCCAACAAAAAACCTCTGCTCACTTGGATTTTCTGTCAAAACTCACAAGGAACCAAACTGCATTGCTTTCTCAAACCTTGCTTGACTTCACTTCTAAACACCACCTCACTTGCATTTTACCAAGCAAAACCTGTCAAAACTAAAAAAAAACCAAACTTGAGCCTTGCATTTTGACAGTCCCAACCTGGCCTTGCCACAACCAACATAACACAAACCTAACTCACCTGGCCATTGGTATTTTCCTGTCATCAAAACAATTGCACAACCAACCTTCACTTATTTTCCAACCTTGCCCTGCTAACATCTGCAACCAACAAGCATATAACCCTGCAGCAAGAAAATCCATGGCAGCCACATAGCAGGACCATTCATCACTCATCCTAAGAGGAACTTGCCTTGCCATTTGCAATTTACTGTCATAACAAAACCAACAAAACCATTAGCAGACCAACAAAACCAGCTTACCATTTGATTAAGTGATATTAAACAGGTGATATATAAATGTTTTCTGTCCAAAACAAATCCTAAGAAACTACAGCAGCCACAGACCAAAACATCCATTCTCCTCTCATCTTGCATTTTTGCACAAAGGGAATTCTGAGCAAAACATCAAAAAACCCTTGAACCACCTTCATTATTTCTTCATCTGGACTCCATTTGGAAGTGATTTGCTGCATCAAACATCCTCTGCATAGCCATCTTCATGTCCTGTTTTCTCAAAGCTCAACAAATGGCAAATCGAGCTGTGAGATTTTCCAAGCATTCTTGAGCTTGTCTACACCAAGTATCCTTCATTGCCAAGCACAAGGAAGGACTGTTCGAGCACAACAACTTCAAAACACCACTGCATCACCATTGTGCTTCAAATTTGGTAATATTTCGAACTTCATCATTCATTAAGCCATGCCATGTTTCATGTAGGTCTTACTTAGTAGGATGATTTAAGCTTTGAATCACATTAAATGGATGACCATGCTGTGAGATGTCTTGATTTTCATTTTGGTGAACAAATGCATTTTTCATCGATTTAGCTTGGTTATAATGATTTGGTGAAAAGTGGTGCCATGTTTGTGATACTGAATGTTTGATGATGCTATTGGTGCAATTAATTTTGGGATCTGAGCATTTTGATTTTCCTGCTTACATGAAGATGATGATCATGCTGTTATGCTTAAACCCTAATTCTGTCCAGATTTTCTCATGGTTAATGTGTGTTTGGTTGATGATTGATGTTGCTTGATGGTCATTATGCCATGCCCTTGTTGTTTTTGCTCGAAACTTGTTGGATGATTGTTGAACCATGGAGTTGAATTAATGAATGCTGCTGTTCATAAACCCCAACATATTTTCCAGGAATCATGTACATGTGCATATATGTTGGCCATTATTTCTGCTTGTGATCCCATGATGCATCTCATTACCATGACGATTGTATGATGCTTGATCGAGTTTTGTTTGTGGATTACATGAATGTGCCCTGCTGTTCATGAACTCTCATATTTTCCATAACTCCCACCCATGTTGTGTTAGCTGTTGTTGTTGTTTGTGATCACCTGAACCTTTTCCACTGCAATTGCTATTTACCATGCTGTTTGGATTTCGCGTATTGGTGATGAATCATGAAACTGAATATGTGCCTTGCTATTGTTTATGATAAAAGCATGAAGATGCATGATACCTACTGATTGTTGCCGCATAAATCCTGCTACTGTTATGCTTGAATCATGAATATGCCCAGAATTTTCCCATGATTCATGTTTTGCTTTGTTATTGGTTGGTGCTACATGATGAAGTTAATGCTATGCTGTTGTGTGCTGGTCGAGTTTTGTGTTGATGTTTGAATGAAAATGCCTTGGCCATGCTGTTAGAAACCTTAGGGTTTTTCCAAACTCAGAAAATTCAAGTTGGATTGGCTGGTTACTGTTTTATTGGATGAGAGCCAATCAAAACATTTCGTTTTGCCTTGCCAAAACGCAGCACTTCAATAAGTGACTGCAGAATTACAAAAATGCCATCGTTTGACCCCATGTTGACCTTGTTACCATGTCATCTTGTTCATATTTCATCAATTATTCATCAAACTTCCACAATTCATTTTTAATTCATCTCAACTCCAAAATTGTGGGATTTTTTGCATTAAACTCATGAAAATGTCTAGTATTTGATTGTGATTTTTAATTAATTTTCCATTGGCTGGATTTTAATTGATAATTATTTTCCCAACGTGTATGCCAAAATGATACATTGTGCCATTTCAATTGTGAAATACCCATGTTATATCCAATGCCTTTGAAACTTTTTGTGCTTAAAATAGACACATTCATGGTGATTTTGGTATAAAGTTTGTGAATTTATCATTTGTGGTTTGTGAGATATGATTTTTTGAATTAGGGTGTGACAATTGGTGTCACACCATTGATGTCCAACTTCATGATTTTCATTGCCATGCTTCTTGACCTCCAAATGACTTGATATTTTGCATGAACTTACTCTTGTATGTCTAGTTTACATGTGAATTTTCTTGGATTTAATTGAACTATTTTCCATTTGTTTGAGATTTTTCTTCCCTGCCTAGTCAAATGTTGACCTTGTGTGACACTTGTTCCCATTTCATTTGTGAAATTCTCATACTTTATTAGATGGACATGAAATTTTGCATGAGATAACTAGACATCCTCATCTTTGCCATGGTTTTGATCCCATTCATTTATCATACACCATTCTTGACTTATGATTTTTCTAAGTTGATGCACGTTTGGTTGACTTCATTGAGCATGTTCAAATTGGTTTTGACTTTCTGATTTTCATTGACTGCCTTCCACTTGCCCAAATGGGATGAAATTTGACATGCTTACTATGCTATGTGTTAGGTTTGATCATGATTTATTTGGTGATTTTTGGAAAATGTTTAGATTGTTTTTGATGCAAGCCTTGCTGTTGACTTCTATGAGCTTCTGTTTGCCATGTTTTGACCTAATCTGTTCATGAAATGATGATAGTGATTGATATGAGTGTGAACCCAATTGGTTTTGTCTCCTAATTGTTTGAACATAATTTTGGATGCTTGCCCTTTGCTGTTTTAACTTTCTCATTCACTTTTGACCCTAGGCTTGCCCTAGTGGCCCTGTTACTCACCTTTGAGTTTGTAATTTCAGGTTGACTATCAAATGGCCATTGAGACCAATTCTTTTGACTGAGCTTGCTTGAATATTGTTGTCTAACCTCTTTGTTTTGTAGGTGGCTTGGCTCACATGCCTTAAGCCTTGTGCCTTGCACATCCATGTGCCTCAAATTGACTGTTGGCCTCTGTTTCCTTTTACTTTGTTTGAAGTTGTGTACTAACATCTGCTTGACTGTTTCAGGTGCTTTAGTTGCTTAGTTCCTTGTGAACTTTTGCTTTGCTTTGCTTGTATAAGCAATTTGCATTGAGGTATGTCTCTTTTACTCCATGTAGTCTGGAAGACCTGGCCTGTTACTTGGCCAGGCAACTGTCTGAAGTCCTCCTTAAGAGGCAATGTTTGTGACTGTTTACTTTTGTCCTTGCATAGAGTCAAAGTCCTCCTAAGTGAAGAGGCAATTGGTGGAAGGTAGGGATATGCAATCTATCCCCCGCTATTCAGTGTGTCCTCTGCTTCGCTCACACCACTGTGTTGATGCATTGCAGATACAAACCCAAGATCTTGTACAACTGTACAGTTGAGTCAGTTTTAAATGTGTAGAAGGGTTCCCACTTTCTGAACCCACACATTCTTGTCTTGAGCTCTCCCAGGCCAGGGATAAGAGCTGTGAGGTCTCATCCTCACTTCACCTTTCATCTGCTTCACCTTAGCCCCTCAATGGCAAGGTTAAGAGCAACATTCACCCAGTTCCAGAGGTTTGTTTGTTGAGGTTGATATGACCCCTTGACTAAAACCTAACCCTTGTTTGAGCCACTTGTTTGTGTATAGCGTGTGCTATCTGTGCTTGTAGGATTGTTTGACTTGCTTCCTGTGCAAGTTAGGATTAGTTTAGACTTGCTTCCTGTGCAAGTTAGGTTTTGCTTGGCTTGCTTCCTGTGCAAGTTAAGTGTGTGTGTGGCTTGCTTCCTGTGTGAGCCATGCTTAGGATAGGTTGGCCCTTGTGCCAGTTAGCTAGAAACCTTAACTTAGGGATGATTTGCATGATAACATCTAGGCTCGAGTCGTAGTCTCCCTAGTTGTGTCTCCCTCTGTTATCTGGTTAGGCTAGTCCTTTATCCCTGCGTAGGGGAACTACATCGCCCTGATCTTCATACCAGATGAAGTATGTAGGCAGGAGATTGAGCTGATCTCTCCGGGCGCCCTTTTCTTTTGTGTGTGTTGTTTGACCTTTGCTAGGCTCGAGTCCCCGTACTCCTTAGCATTTGCTGTCTGTTTGTGTGTGTTTGACAGTTATAGGCTGAGTCCCCGACTCCCTATCTATCTGTTGTGTTGTTTAGGTTCGGATGTCAATGTAAGTCCAGTGATTGGTATTTGGGCTCCATGTTTGCCTCTTTGCGTGTGTTTAGGTTCGGATGCTGACATAAGTCCAGTGATTGGCAGTCGGGCTCCACGTTCGCCTTTGTCTGTTTGTTTGTGTGCGTGTCAGCCGAGCTACGAATGCTCTGATTCTTCTCTCGTCCGAGAAGATACGTATGCATAGGATGCGATATCCTAGCGAGCATGTGTCGTTTCCCCAGTCCGAACTACTTCGACTCTGATGTCTATGCCTGATAGACTAAGTAGGCCCAGGATGCGACATCCTGCCGAGTTCAGTTTCAGTCAGTCTCTTTCCTTTCTTTCAGCCAGTGTGTGTGTGAATATTTGAGCAGTGTTTAGCAACCAATTTCCTTTCTAGTGTGCGTGGATCCCGTAGAGTACTACGGATGCGTAGGGGTGCTAATACCTTCCCTTCGCATAACCGACTCCCGAACCCATTCTCTTTGGTCGCGAGACCATGTTCTTTCCCAGGTTTACTCTGAGCGTTTCCTTTCCCTCTTTTGGGATAAATAACGCACGGTGGCGGCTCTGTTGTTCTTTCTTTTCCCGCCGGTTTTTTCGCGCGATGCGACAGCTGGCGACTCCACTGGGGAATTATAGAGAAGTTGACCTATGCTGGTCCATCTTCCCTGAGCGAGTCTCTCCTAGCGCTCTCTAGGATAGGGTTTTGGTTGCTTTGTGCTGTGTTTATTTATTGCATTCATTATTTACTGTTTGCATTCATTGTCTATTGTTTGCATTTATGTTTGCATTAATATTTGCATTTATTCATCTGTTCACCTGGCTGGTTGTTTGTTTCTCTCTGTGTGGGGGGGAAGAGTCAGTTGAGGTAAAAGGTCCAATACCCAGACCATGAGTGAAAATCTAGGATACCTAGGAATAGAGTGATTCATGGGAAGCGGGTGGTATGGCGCCACTTAGCGGAACATTGATATCACGAGCAGTTCAGACCCTGGTGGGATGTTGTCGTTACATACTTCGGGTGTGTATATGACAGTATTCTGCGAAAGGTTATTTATGCTGCGTTTCTCTCAAGCTTTACCTCGGCCTAGACTACACCCGTGAGTGGGGAGGGAATGATCATTATTACAGGTACCGTTGGTGACTCGGTTCTGTTGGTGACTTAGTTCTGTTGGTGACTCTAGTTCAGACGACAGTGTGATCAGTTTGACCATAAGTTGGATTTATGTTCTGATCTTGAATGAAGCTTCGACCTAGTGATCAGAGATTGCACAACCAGCCAGCCGTGTCTGCATCATGTGCATCATAGCATATTTATTTTTCAAAAGAAACGCATTGAAAAAAATATATAAAAAAAATCAATCAAAAAAAAAGGGAAAAAAAAAAAAAAAGAAAAAAAAAAAGAAAATTTTCAAGGAACTCAAAGGAGTTTATTTGCAAAAATTTCAAAACATGAAAAAACCGGGAAAATTTTTTCACCTGATATATCTGATGAGATATTCTCATATATGATCAAAATGCTAAATATTTCAAAGTTTGCAAATAAAACCCTCGAGTTCCTTTGAAATAAAGACAAGCATATGCATAAACACTTCATGCATCATTTGCATCAGCAGGTTCTGTTCCGGTCTCCCGTCCTGTGGTCTGACCCTGCGATCTTCATTTATTTTGAAGACGCACTTTGCCGGTATTATACCAGAGCCATCTCTGCCAGATCGATGGATCATCCTGAGCAAGAGAATTGTGAACTCAGAGAGATATTTGCCAGACTTTGTACTGTTGATGGATTTATTCCTGGTTAACCGATCCCGGGTTGGTATTGGCTACTGTTCTGGGGCACTTAATGAGCAAGATTTGTTCAAGAGTGGAGGATTCGTCCATGACGATCAACCTGAAGAAGAGGATGCTGCTATCTTGGAAGAGGACGCAGAGGACTTGAACAATTTCACCATTCCTGGTGGTGTCTGCCACAATTGGGTCACTGTGGGCTTTCCCACAGTTGTTCATAAGTCTTTGTAATAAACACTTTGTTTAAAAACCCTTCTCCCATGCCAAAAAGGAGAAGTGATGACATTGTTGGCAGCATTTTGTGCAATGATATTTTCATTCAAATAATTCATGTTAAACATTTGTTTTTCCATTTGTTTTCCCTTTTCGCTTTTTGCATGAAATTGGTGATCACAAAAAAACCTTTAGAAACAGGAATAAAAGCAATCTTTTCATCTGCATAACGATTGTCTTGTTTGTTTTTCAAAAAGCTTTTCATCTCTAAATCTTTATGCAGGTTGTTTCTCAAACCCATTGAACATAGTGATCGGACGTCATCTCCCAATTTTGAATTCCCTGTATTCGAAGCGGACGAAGATGATGTTGAAGGGATTCCTGACGAGATTTCCCGACCTCTTGAGCAAGAAAAGAAGATCACTCAGCTGCATCTCGAGAATCAGCAGAACAGCCAACTGGGGCATTATCCAAAAAAAAAGAGAAAAAAAAGAAAAGAAAGAGGAGGGTGCAAAATCAAAAAAATCATCATCAAAAGAAATCCAAATCAAAAGAAAGAAAAAGAAAGAAAAAAACAAAAGAGAAATAGCACCCTCAAAGTCCCAAGTTGACTGATGCTGAATTCGATCAACTGCCATATGTTATGGTCAGTCATATCAGCAGAGAGTGAAAAAGCATTTGATAAGAAGGTCAACCCTCGTGTGTTCTGAGAAGGTGACCTTGTGCTCAAGAAAGTCTTGTCTTTCGTGCCCGATTCCAGGGGCAAGTGGACCCCAAACTGTGAATGTCCATATGTTGCCAAAAGAGCCTCTTCAGGCAGTGTTCTGACACTTACTACAATGGATGAAGAAGTTCACTCGTCCTGTGAATCCTGGCGCAGTCAAGAAATACTTCGCCTAAAACAAAAGAGAAAAGTAAAAGCTCGCTAAGTCGAACACCCCAAAGGGCGACTTAAGCAAAAAGGAGCGTCTCGGTGGATTGAAAACCCGAAAGGGCGGTCCAGGCAAAAGTTAGAGACATTGAAAAAAAAGAAGAATTTGCATCCCGCTAGATTGAACACCTCACACTGGGGCAATCTAGGCAAAAATTAGGGATTTGGCAAGTAACTGCATCGTGACAAGACTGTGCTCTATATCTGTCATCCGTCAGGGATTCTCGATTCATCGTCGACTGAAGCTTTGAATACATCGCAAATTCAGAATGGTAGAGGAAAGGTCATTATGTTCAATGTAGCCCTCTCCAATATATATCACCGGTTTCAAATTTGTACAGATCTATGGAGTCTCGCCCTTTGCAGACTACCATCCCATCACATCAATTTGAGCTTTTATCCAATTGTTTGCACTCTTATTTGTTTCAACTCAACAAACGTTTTGCATGTTTTAATTGATAAAGTATCATTGTTTTCAAAATAAGCAAATTTTTCAAAAAAAATTATTCTTAAACAAAGCGAACCTTCACAATGATGGAAAGAATACTTAGGAGACCCGCAGTGCTCTCCCGGGGGTGGTATGATTACCAACAGGTAAGACAATTGTTCGTATCTCAAGCGTGACTGTATCTTTGTCCTACAGAACCTCGTATGGTCTCTCCTCAGTGAAGTTGCCCGACGCAGTGTTGTTTGAAGATGTTCATCTTCATGTCCCCAGTAGTGCAACATTTCTCCCTCCAAGTCCCTATTAGCTCTATTGTGGGGCATCCCCAGTAGAGTGTTGTTTGAGCCTTATCAGGGGGCATACCTGGGGCACGTTTTTATCTGACGATCTCTTGTGCAAGTACTGTTAGATATATTCATTCACTTGTCGGTGGTAATATGAACCTTTTTGACAAGAGATCCCCTCAGAGTCCAACCAGGGGCAAGGGATAGATGAACCGTGAAAAGACGGTGAAGGATTACGACAACGGTCCTGGAAAGTTAATCAAGAAGACTCTTCAAAGTCTGATGATTGGAAAGTATGTATGAATCCCAAGAGTTCAACCTCCGCGGAGTACGGACGAGGTTTGGAATACAAGATGATGGAGCAGAAAAGTCCAGAAGGGTCTGGGAGTTCTTAGAAGTGGAAAGGTCAACACCATGGGTGGATGATGGACACTTGTGGGAATTCATCTCCAGTATGATATGACGTGCTATCACCCTCGACAGAGTTGTTACTCTCGCCACTATGGTTGTTCTCTCCACTAGGATTGTTCTCCTCAGCAGAATGGTGTGGTTTTCCTCAGCAAGTTCCCCGAGTGGAGCGGGTATCATGAAATACATCTCCAGCAGTGATTCTCCTACATATGGATTGGTTGGGTCGTCCCTAATGGAGTAGCATTTATTTCTCCAGCAGAGTTCATCCTACCAGTGGATTGGACGGGTTTCTGTAATAGACTGATATCTGTATCCCCAGCGGAGTTGTGACTGTTTTCCAAGTCTGAAGCTGCCTTCCCAGCAGAGATTGTGTTGATGGTTTTTCCTCAGCAAAAGTTTGTCTTTCCCCAGCAGGATGGAAGCTGACATGGCTATAGGATCCCCAGCACAGTTCCTGGAGTTCCCCGGTGTCGTCTCTGAAGGAGACGGGTGTTTATGCATTCATCATTTAGATAAGCATAGCATATTGCATCATTAGTGCATAGCATTTCTACAATCATGGGGCATTGTGTAAAGCAAGAAAAAACTCATGCATCAACATTGCAAGCATATCCATTAGTCCTAGGCCGTGGCGACCAGCCGAGATTGGGTTGTTGGAAAGAGTTTAGCATCGCGCCATTGGATCGGCTTCAGAATTGGGTTCATCAGCATGGTTGAGAGGTTGGTGTTTTCCCAACAAGTGATTCCTCAGTCGAGTGGGTATCCCCAGCAGTGTTACTCCCCAATTGTTAGCATCTTGCCAGCTTGGGTCTTTTTTCCTTAAGCAGATATGGGTGTGTCTGATCTCTCCATGTAGAGTCTACCCCTTAAGCAGAAAGTGTCAATCTTTTCCTGCCATTTCCCCACTGAGATACATCCTCGTGGATGACGGTTGCTTCCGTTCCTTCCCTAATGGGATGGGTTTTCCCTATTGAGTTCTTTCCTCATTAGGATGAGTCTTGATTCAGTCTGCCTTTTTGGATCGATCCTAAATTGGCTTCTTGTTGACTATCTCTCGTGCTGCCCTGGGGCATAAACGAATAGTGGCTCACTAACCGGCACTCATTCATTTCATCCTCAGCGGAGTTTGTTGTTGGCCTCTACCACCAAACCGGTAGCTGTAAGTCCTATCTTTGTGGTTTTCTACCCACTAGCTGGTAGTTGTAAAATCCCACTTTCATCCCCTTGTTGGAATTAACCCTTTGTGCTCATCCCGATGATGACTGGTTACTTTTCCGTGGTTTTCTGCCTACAAACCGGTAGATGTAATCCCCTCTTTGTGGTATTAATGGTCTTGTCCCCTTTGGATACTTGCTTTGATCAAGCAGTATTGTCCCCATTGGGTCTTCACTTTCTTTTTGGATACTTGCTCCAAGTTAGCAACTTTATCCTCTTTTGATTGGTCATCTTTTGCATACCTAGTCTGGTACCCAGATGCCTTTCTTTTCGGTCGATTGTTCATTTAGCAACCTACAACCCGGTTATGGATAATCTTCCATGCGAGTGTATTATCTACGTTTGACGGCTATAGATAATATGTACTTATGATTTCCCGGTATTCAGACCGAAGGAGTTTCCGACGATCAGGTCGATGTACTCATGGCACAAGGCCAATTTTCCGGTATTCAGACCGAAGAAGTTTTCTCCTCTCCGTTGGTGACAATAAACGTCGAGTTTTTCCTAGTTATCCGATGATGTCTAGTTGTACCCCTCTCCATGCAGAGTTACCTCTCCGTTGGTTTCGATAAACGACGAGTTTTTCCCAGTCGTCCGTTGACGTCTGGTTGTGTTTCTCTTATTCCCATTCATCTGTAAATGTCTGGTCGATCTTTTTGGTGTCTGTAAACATCATCTTTCGATGTCTGTAAACGTCGAGTATTCCCATTCATCTGTAAATGTCTGGTCGATCTTTTTGGTGTCTGTAAACATCATCTTTCGATGTCTGTAAACGTCGAGTATTCCCATTCATCTGTAAATGTCTGGTCGATCTTTTTGGTGTCTGTAAACATCATCTTTCGATGTCTGTAAACGTCGAGTATTCCCATTCATCTGTAAATGTCTGGTCGATCTTTTTGGTGTCTGTAAACATCATCTTTCGATGTCTGTAAACGTCGAGTATTCCCATTCATCTGTAAATGTCTGGTCGATCCTTTTGGTGTCTGTAAACATCATCTTTCGATGTCTGTAAACGTCGAGTTTTCTCCCATTCATCCGTTGATGTCTGGTCGAGTCCCCCCAGTCATTCATTAATGTCTGGTTACCTCTCCGTTGGTTTCGATAAACGTCGAGTTTTCTCCCATTCATCCGTTGATGTCTGGTCGAGTCTCCCCAGTCATTCATTAATGTCTGGTTACCTCTCCGTTGGTTTCGATAAACGTCGAGTTTTTCCTGGTCGTCCCCAGTTGGTTACCTCTCCGTTGGTCTTGGTAAACGTTGAGTTTTTCCCATTTCGTCCGTTGACGTATGGTTGTATCCCTTCCATTCATTCATTAATGTTTGGTTACCTCTCCGTTGGTCTTGGTAAACGTCGAGTTTTTCCTAGTTGTCCGTTGGCATCTAGTTGTGATTTCTTCCCCCCATTCATCGTCGTTGCGATGTCTGGATGTGGCTGTACCCTTTGAAAACAAAACCAAAAAAAAAAACAAATATATACCCAGCAATAAATCAAATCCCAGTGGACGTTCCCATTGGTGGATCCCTGTGTTGTGCAAATTCTACGGTTCTTGGTATTCAATCCCTGTTTACCCTGAAAGTCTGACAGCCGTTGCTCTCATCCATTCGGGTTCCCAGCTGATTGAATAGGGGCAGCTGTAGCACCTCAAATTTGCACCTATCATCATGCATACATTTTCACATTAGGTCATGGCATATCATGGTCCATTGCATAGCATTGCATCGTCCCTCAGTTGCCTCAAGAGCAAGCAATCAAGAATTAGGTCAAACTAATCTCCTGATCAGTCAACCAAGCAAGCAAAAGAATTTCTCATTGAATCAAGGCCTTGGGGTTTGTCCAACAAGTTCACATGGCTTGGAGGTCTATTTGAAGTATTTTGGTCAAGGGTTAAGGGCTCAGAGGTCAGCAGTTCATGCCCAGACAGTCAAAAACCCTAAAAAAGTCAACTGTCAGTCAAAGCAGTGGATGGTGGTCATTCTTGTGGAATTTGGGCACCATGGTCAATAATCAAGAGTTCATACAACTTGGGACATCATTTGAAGTCAAGTCCTCAAGGAATTAGGGTTTGGAAGTCATCAGTCAATGCATAATCAGTCAGAAACCCTAAAAGTCAACTGTTGGTCAACTGTCCATTTAATCAGTGATTGGATGATTGGAATTGGTTTGTGAGAGTTCATTCATGTCCAAATAGTCATCATACATCATGCCAAACACCATCATGGAAGAATTTGAAGCCAGATCATGAATTTCCCAAAATGGAAACTGGGCCTGTAACTGAAACCTGCCATAAATGGAAAGTCTTGATCCTCAAACTTACATTGTGATACAAGCCTCAAATGAATTTTTGCCCAACATGAAAGTTGAAGATCTTGTTCTCCCATTTCCAAAAAGTCCTAGAACTCTCAATTCCCATGTGTGGTTGGCAAGTTATGATCGAATCGATTTCAGAAAATCTTGAACTTCAAAGGGGCATATCTCCCAAACCGTTTGGCCAATTTTGGTGGGGTTTTTTCCTACAAGTCACATTTGATCCCCTCTTTCCAAAAATATAAGTTTCATGAGCCAAAACTTCACCAATCAAAATGGCATATTTTGACCTTTTTCATTTAAATGCAAGTTTGACCAAGAGTTGACTTTTTGATTTAAACATTTTTTCAACATTTGGCCATTTGGAACAGCTCATAAATATCATTTTAAGTGTGTTTGCAAGCTCAAATTATGCAGCACATGTGAATCATTGCTTAGTTGCTTGGAATTTGCAAAAAAGGACACTTTTCATCATGCTAAACCATGCTACTTCATGCCTTGCCTTGTACCTCAAAAGGACAGCATTATGCAGCAACTTTTCTGTCATTAGAGCCTCACTTACAGCCTAAAATTAACAGCAAAACAAAGAACCATGCTTAATTGCTTAAGAATTGGAAAAAGGACATGTTTTTACCATACTTTCACAACCATAACTTGTACTCTCACAGCAGAATTTCCCCCCCAATTTTCTGTCATATTGCCACACAAGACAAGGGCTTGGCTAGTACTGTCACAAAAAGGCAGCTACAAACCACACACCATTGGCATTTCTCTTCAAAAAAGACCTGTCACCATACTGCAGAAAAGAAGAAAATCCTTGGCCATTTCTTCACAAACCTGCCACAA
Source organism: Lathyrus oleraceus (assembly GCF_024323335.1). Lineage (NCBI taxonomy): Eukaryota > Viridiplantae > Streptophyta > Magnoliopsida > Fabales > Fabaceae > Lathyrus > Lathyrus oleraceus. The sequence continues at coordinate 392,156,999 of NC_066584.1, forward strand.
ACCAAGACCAACTACAAACACTCTTGACATTCCTCTTAAAACACACCATGTTGTGCACTAAAAGAACACCTATACCATGCCATACTTAATGCAGCAGAATACAAGCAATTATTCTGTCATGAAGAAGGACATTGCCTTGCTGAAGAAGCAACACTGAACAACAGTTTGGAGGATGGATTTGCTGTCAAAAAAGGACAGCAACAGCAGCCAACAGCAGGTTTTAGGAATGGGAGTTTTTTCTGTCATTTTGGAAGACTAACTGCTGCATAACAAAAACTTCATATTGTAGAAATGCATCCGGGGGCCATTTGACCAGAGGGCTATCAAAATTTCCAAAACAAAAAACCCTGCCATGAAACCAGCAGCAAGGCATGGCATAACATCTGCAACCAACCATCACATAACACTGCAGCAGCAATTGGCATCACACCAAAACCATTTGGCCAAGGCGAATAAAAAGAAGGGATTCTCATTCTAAAAAACGAACTGATGCACAAGGGCTGGCAAAAGATTGGAAAAAGGACTGAAGCATGGGAATTTTGGATGATACATCCATATTGATCATTGTGAAGCAAGGGGCAGACCACAACAACTTCACTCATATTTTTCCAACAAAAAACCTCTGCTCACTTGGATTTTCTGTCAAAACTCACAAGGAACCAAACTGCATTGCTTTCTCAAACCTTGCTTGACTTCACTTCTAAACACCACCTCACTTGCATTTTACCAAGCAAAACCTGTCAAAACTAAAAAAAAACAAACTTGAGCCTTGCATTTTGACAGTCCCAACCTGGCCTTGCCACAACCAACATAACACAAACCTAACTCACCTGGCCATTGGTATTTTCCTGTCATCAAAACAATTGCACAACCAACCTTCACTTATTTTCCAACCTTGCCCTGCTAACATCTGCAACCAACAAGCATATAACCCTGCAGCAAGAAAATCCATGGCAGCCACATAGCAGGACCATTCATCACTCATCCTAAGAGGAACTTGCCTTGCCATTTGCAATTTACTGTCATAACAAAACCAACAAAACCATTAGCAGACCAACAAAACCAGCTTACCATTTGATTAAGTGATATTAAACAGGTGATATATAAATGTTTTCTGTCCAAAACAAATCCTAAGAAACTACAGCAGCCACAGACCAAAACATCCATTCTCCTCTCATCTTGCATTTTTGCACAAAGGGAATTCTGAGCAAAACATCAAAAAACCCTTGAACCACCTTCATTATTTCTTCATCTGGACTCCATTTGGAAGTGATTTGCTGCATCAAACATCCTCTGCATAGCCATCTTCATGTCCTGTTTTCTCAAAGCTCAACAAATGGCAAATCGAGCTGTGAGATTTTCCAAGCATTCTTGAGCTTGTCTACACCAAGTATCCTTCATTGCCAAGCACAAGGAAGGACTGTTCGAGCACAACAACTTCAAAACACCACTGCATCACCATTGTGCTTCAAATTTGGTAATATTTCGAACTTCATCATTCATTAAGCCATGCCATGTTTCATGTAGGTCTTACTTAGTAGGATGATTTAAGCTTTGAATCACATTAAATGGATGACCATGCTGTGAGATATCTTGATTTTCATTTTGGTGAACAAATGCATTTTTCATCGATTTAGCTTGGTTATAATGATTTGGTGAAAAGTGGTGCCATGTTTGTGATACTGAATGTTTGATGATGCTATTGGTGCAATTAATTTTGGGATCTGAGCATTTTGATTTTCCTGCTTACATGAAGATGATGATCATGCTGTTATGCTTAAACCCTAATTCTGTCCAGATTTTCTCATGGTTAATGTGTGTTTGGTTGATGATTGATGTTGCTTGATGGTCATTATGCCATGCCCTTGTTGTTTTTGCTCGAAACTTGTTGGATGATTGTTGAACCATGGAGTTGAATTAATGAATGCTGCTGTTCATAAACCCCAACATATTTTCCAGGAATCATGTACATGTGCATATATGTTGGCCATTATTTCTGCTTGTGATCCCATGATGCATCTCATTACCATGACGATTGTATGATGCTTGATCGAGTTTTGTTTGTGGATTACATGAATGTGCCCTGCTGTTCATGAACTCTCATATTTTCCATAACTCCCACCCATGTTGTGTTAGCTGTTGGTTGTTGTTTGTGATCACCTGAACCTTTTCCACTGCAATTGCTATTTACCATGCTGTTTGGATTTCGCGTATTGGTGATGAATCATGAAACTGAATATGTGCCTTGCTATTGTTTATGATAAAAGCATGAAGATGCATGATACCTACTGATTGTTGCCGCATAAATCCTGCTACTGTTATGCTTGAATCATGAATATGCCCAGAATTTTCCCATGATTCATGTTTTGCTTTGTTATTGGTTGGTGCTACATGATGAAGTTAATGCTATGCTGTTGTGTGCTGGTCGAGTTTTGTGTTGATGTTTGAATGAAAATGCCTTGGCCATGCTGTTAGAAACCTTAGGGTTTTTCCAAACTCAGAAAATTCAAGTTGGATTGGCTGGTTACTGTTTTATTGGATGAGAGCCAATCAAAACATTTCGTTTTGCCTTGCCAAAACGCAGCACTTCAATAAGTGACTGCAGAATTACAAAAATGCCATCGTTTGACCCCATGTTGACCTTGTTACCATGTCATCTTGTTCATATTTCATCAATTATTCATCAAACTTCCACAATTCATTTTTAATTCATCTCAACTCCAAAAATTGTGGGATTTTTTGCATTAAACTCATGAAAATGTCTAGTATTTGATTGTGATTTTTAATTAATTTTCCATTGGCTGGATTTTAATTGATAATTATTTTCCCAACGTGTATGCCAAAATGATACATTGTGCCATTTCAATTGTGAAATACCCATGTTATATCCAATGCCTTTGAAACTTTTTGTGCTTAAAATAGACACATTCATGGTGATTTTGGTATAAAGTTTGTGAATTTATCATTTGTGGTTTGTGAGATATGATTTTTTGAATTAGGGTGTGACAATTGGTGTCACACCATTGATGTCCAACTTCATGATTTTCATTGCCATGCTTCTTGACCTCCAAATGACTTGATATTTTGCATGAACTTACTCTTGTATGTCTAGTTTACATGTGAATTTTCTTGGATTTAATTGAACTATTTTCCATTTGTTTGAGATTTTTCTTCCCTGCCTAGTCAAATGTTGACCTTGTGTGACACTTGTTCCCATTTCATTTGTGAAATTCTCATACTTTATTAGATGGACATGAAATTTTGCATGAGATAACTAGACATCCTCATCTTTGCCATGGTTTTGATCCCATTCATTTATCATACACCATTCTTGACTTATGATTTTTCTAAGTTGATGCACGTTTGGTTGACTTCATTGAGCATGTTCAAATTGGTTTTGACTTTCTGATTTTCATTGACTGCCTTCCACTTGCCCAAATGGGATGAAATTTGACATGCTTACTATGCTATGTGTTAGGTTTGATCATGATTTATTTGGTGATTTTTGGAAAATGTTTAGATTGTTTTTGATGCAAGCCTTGCTGTTGACTTCTATGAGCTTCTGTTTGCCATGTTTTGACCTAATCTGTTCATGAAATGATGATAGTGATTGATATGAGTGTGAACCCAATTGGTTTTGTCTCCTAATTGTTTGAACATAATTTTGGATGCTTGCCCTTTGCTGTTTTAACTTTCTCATTCACTTTTGACCCTAGGCTTGCCCTAGTGGCCCTGTTACTCACCTTTGAGTTTGTAATTTCAGGTTGACTATCAAATGGCCATTGAGACCAATTCTTTTGACTGAGCTTGCTTGAATATTGTTGTCTAACCTCTTTGTTTTGTAGGTGGCTTGGCTCACATGCCTTAAGCCTTGTGCCTTGCACATCCATGTGCCTCAAATTGACTGTTGGCCTCTGTTTCCTTTTACTTTGTTTGAAGTTGTGTACTAACATCTGCTTGACTGTTTCAGGTGCTTTAGTTGCTTAGTTCCTTGTGAACTTTTGCTTTGCTTTGCTTGTATAAGCAATTTGCATTGAGGTATGTCTCTTTTACTCCATGTAGTCTGGAAGACCTGGCCTGTTACTTGGCCAGGCAACTGTCTGAAGTCCTCCTTAAGAGGCAATGTTTGTGACTGTTTACTTTTGTCCTTGCATAGAGTCAAAGTCCTCCTAAGTGAAGAGGCAATTGGTGGAAGGTAGGGATATGCAATCTATCCCCCGCTATTCAGTGTGTCCTCTGCTTCGCTCACACCACTGTGTTGATGCATTGCAGATACAAACCCAAGATCTTGTACAACTGTACAGTTGAGTCAGTTTTAAATGTGTAGAAGGGTTCCCACTTTCTGAACCCACACATTCTTGTCTTGAGCTCTCCCAGGCCAGGGATAAGAGCTGTGAGGTCTCATCCTCACTTCACCTTTCATCTGCTTCACCTTAGCCCCTCAATGGCAAGGTTAAGAGCAACATTCACCCAGTTCCAGAGGTTTGTTTGTTGAGGTTGATATGACCCCTTGACTAAAACCTAACCCTTGTTTGAGCCACTTGTTTGTGTATAGCGTGTGCTATCTGTGCTTGTAGGATTGTTTGACTTGCTTCCTGTGCAAGTTAGGATTAGTTTAGACTTGCTTCCTGTGCAAGTTAGGTTTTGCTTGGCTTGCTTCCTGTGCAAGTTAAGTGTGTGTGTGGCTTGCTTCCTGTGTGAGCCATGCTTAGGATAGGTTGGCCCTTGTGCCAGTTAGCTAGAAACCTTAACTTAGGGATGATTTGCATGATAACATCTAGGCTCGAGTCGTAGTCTCCCTAGTTGTGTCTCCCTCTGTTATCTGGTTAGGCTAGTCCTTTATCCCTGCGTAGGGGAACTACATCGCCCTGATCTTCATACCAGATGAAGTATGTAGGCAGGAGATTGAGCTGATCTCTCCGGGCGCCCTTTTCTTTTGTGTGTGTTGTTTGACCTTTGCTAGGCTCGAGTCCCCGTACTCCTTAGCATTTGCTGTCTGTTTGTGTGTGTTTGACAGTTATAGGCTGAGTCCCCGACTCCCTATCTATCTGTTGTGTTGTTTAGGTTCGGATGTCAATGTAAGTCCAGTGATTGGTATTTGGGCTCCATGTTTGCCTCTTTGCGTGTGTTTAGGTTCGGATGCTGACATAAGTCCAGTGATTGGCAGTCGGGCTCCACGTTCGCCTTTGTCTGTTTGTTTGTGTGCGTGTCAGCCGAGCTACGAATGCTCTGATTCTTCTCTCGTCCGAGAAGATACGTATGCATAGGATGCGATATCCTAGCGAGCATGTGTCGTTTCCCCAGTCCGAACTACTTCGACTCTGATGTCTATGCCTGATAGACTAAGTAGGCCCAGGATGCGACATCCTGCCGAGTTCAGTTTCAGTCAGTCTCTTTCCTTTCTTTCAGCCAGTGTGTGTGTGAATATTTGAGCAGTGTTTAGCAACCAATTTCCTTTCTAGTGTGCGTGGATCCCGTAGAGTACTACGGATGCGTAGGGGTGCTAATACCTTCCCTTCGCATAACCGACTCCCGAACCCATTCTCTTTGGTCGCGAGACCATGTTCTTTCCCAGGTTTACTCTGAGCGTTTCCTTTCCCTCTTTTGGGATAAATAACGCACGGTGGCGGCTCTGTTGTTCTTTCTTTTCCCGCCGGTTTTTTCGCGCGATGCGACAGCGAGAACTTGGATGAGCGAGATATACATCTCGAATCCTAACCTCAGGAGTGCACGGTATACACCATGTTCCATTTCCATCTTTATTGGCAAAGTATTAAGGTAGGAATTAGGTATTTTGAAGTTTGAAAGACGAGTACTTGTGACCTACAAGTTCTTACAGCTTGGGTCTAATACTCGGGACTACGTCTGGACATTCCACCCAGGCAATCTGTTTCTTTCCAATATTGCTAAGAAAATGAATCGAATATTTATGAATGTTTTGGAGGGAAGACGAATATTTATGGCTTGCAAGCTCTTACAGCTTGAGCCTAATATTCGGGATTACGACTGGATATTCCCTCCAGGTAATCTTTTTCTTCAAACTTTATTATGAAGAGGTTTTGAATCTTGGAGTGTGAAAGAGAAGACGAATATTAACGGCTTGCAAGGTCTTACAGCTTGAGCCTAATATTCGGGATTACGACTGGACATTCCATCCAGGTAATCTTTTTCTTCCAACTTTATTTAGAAAATGATTTGAATATTTGAGTGTTAAAGAGAAGACGAATATTAACGGCTTGCAAGCTCTTACAGCTTGAGCCTAATATTCGGGATTATGACTGGATATTCCCTCCAGGATAATCTTTTTTTTTCTTCATGTTTTATTTAGAAAATGATTTGAATATTTGAGTGTTAAAGAGAAGACGAATATTAACGGCCTGCAAGCTCTTACAGCTTGAGACTAATATTCGGGATTACGACTGGACATTCCATCCACGTAATCTTTTTCTTCCAACTTTATTAAGAAAATGGTTTAGATATTCATAACTATTTTGGAGAGAAGACGAATATTTATGGCTTACAAGCTCTTACAGCTTGAGCCTAATATTCGGGATTACGACTGGACATTCCATCCAGGTAATCTTTTTCTTCACGTTTTATTTAGAAAATGATTTGAATATTAAATTAAAACAATTAAAGTACCGAGGTTTGAAATTATTGAAAGTTAAGTTGATGTTGCTTAAGAGCTCATTGTAAGAAGGCCCAAGAGTAAGCCATGTGAGGTTGACGGCGATGCTTAAAAGCAATCGACTTACAAGGGTATGGAAATGGGCTCGACATCGAATCGAGAATTAAGTGATATTTATCATTATTATATTTTTTTTTGAATAGTTTTTTTTTCTTTTTATCAATGAAATTGAGATGATTTATCATGATCGAAACATACCTCACACATAAAAATAAGTAATTCACATAAATCCCAAAGAAAGAATAATCACCTAAGTTATATTAAAAATAAAAATGAATAAACAATAGAAACATGTTAGTTAAGTAGTAATTAAATGTGAGAATTAAAAAAAAATGAGAAAATCAAAAATGCTGAAAAACCAACACAACACACCCGGGTATCGAACCCAGGACCAAGGAGAAGGTGAGCTAATCTCGCTTTCCACTAAACCACAAGCTTCGTGTTGCTAGGCTTAGGACCAACAAATACCAAAATGAGGGTGGAAACCAACTAAACGAAAAAAATAAAAATAAAAAGCAAATATGGTCCACTGGATTTTGGCTTTAGAAACAAGCCCATAATACCCTTGCACCACATGGGCTTGGGTCGGTTGGGATAAGCTTCTAGGCTGGCCCAAACGCCAAGTCCCTAAAAAATTTCAAAAAAGGACAACCCTAGCCGCATGGATGTGGGGTTGGAATCAGGAGAGTTGCTGGCATTTATGGCTAGTTACTAGTTGTTAATGAGAAACGGCTGGAATGAAAGGTCAACACCTCGGTTAAAACAAAATGATTCCAACGGAAGAAAACAAAACAGAAACAAACATAAAACTTGAAAGCACGAGCAAAGATCAATAAAACCCAACAAAACTCATCTCCCTCCCTTACGAGAGACCCAACTTCACGAAAGGGAAAGTCATTCATTGACGAACAGTAAGCGACTCAAAGCCGTCGCGTATCCCATGAAGATGGACAACAATCCAAACATAACAGTAAGCAATCAACATGAAACCCTACTCCATGGTCAAGGAAAGAAACAATCAGGTCGAGATCAAAGAGAAAATGGAAGCAATGATTCGAGGAGGTGACTTACCTGTCACAAACGGATCCAAACTGAGGTTGAGAAAGTAACGCTCGGGTTTGTCTTCCAAACACCCTCTTAATGGTCGGTTCGCGCTCCCCCTTCACCTCCAATGCGAGCTTCGTCTGACGGCAGTAAAAGGTATAGAGTTCTTCAGACTTTTCCTCCTTCACCTTCGTTGATTAGGGTTTTTTTTCTCGCCGCTCTCTCCTCCAAAAAATTAGGGTTTTGTGAATAGTAATGGCTTTTTATACAGGACCCCCCTCTTTCCTCTGCTGCGTTTTCCGCTGTGTAGTGGAGCCTTCGTACGGAGGATGCTTGGAGATTTTGTCTTCATCCTAGCTTGGTGGTCCCCCCTCAACTCTCATCCTAACTTTTTACCACAGGTAAATCACTATTGTGAAACCACTTGAGTATCCGATTTTCTTGAATTAATGGTACATGGTCGTGTTAATTTCATCTGTTGCTGATACTTGCAGGACATACGTCACCGGGTTGAATTTCAGCTGAGGTTTGCAAGCAACATGATTTGTTTTTGGGTTAAATTGGTGTCGGCGCGATATCGCATAAACTATTTTGACACGGTTCTGGTGTGGCCTCGTCGAGAGAGAGGACATCTGAAAGCTCTTGGCCTTTTCTATAGAATCAAACAATGTACAACTCACCTCTATAGGACACGACGGGACACAAGAGACAAGTCTTTCACAATAGAGGCTCCCAAATTTGGAAGAATTCATAATCATATGTGCCAATCAGATATGCTTCTCTTAGTATCTACCGAGGTAATATCCTTCTGCAGAGATAAGTACCCAGCTTGCAGCTTTTACAACTCTGCCATGAATACCAATTCAAAATTTCCCAAACCGTAATACTCTGAATTACAATCGTGGTGCAGCCGAACTACCAGACATCCATGGGATAAAACAACATAGAGGAGGCCTTAAATACAACACAACTACTAATTCAAAGACAGGCAGAAGCATAACCTCTCCCATAAGTGACACCATGATGAATGTCAGTCACCAGAAGCCGATGCAGAATACATAGACTGCCACGAACAGGGTAATTGTAGAAGGAATTTTCTATTTTATAGGACTTCATAAAAGACCGGAAGAGCTTTTGGATATGCATAGTTTAACTTTGAATATAGACTCCAATACCAATTAGTATCATTAACACCGAGATAACCAATGAGCCTAACACAAATTAACAACTAAGAACCTGACCAAACATTAAATACACCAGCAATGACCTAACATTAACTCAAGACAATTGAAGGCCCGATGCAACTAATGAGACAAACCAGATCAATATGTATAATTGTTATCCAAACTCAATCATCTCCAGTTGGAAACAAAGTGAGAACCTTTCTTTCTGTCTTTGTTTTATTCAAAGAACTTTCTAACAGTAGCTTGATAGTAACGGTTTCGTAGCGTGGTCTGATTATTATTATTGAACTGACGCGCATTTTATTTTTCTTGTTTGGAGACAAAACCCGCAGGTTTTAGGTATGCAGCATGGACATGTTCAACACCATTATGATAAGGTGAATTGTTTGGCTTGATCTCAACATTCGATACCGAAGCTTCGGGCAAACCATGAACATCCGAAGACAAATTCATGGCATTTTCAGAAGTGCTTGAATGAACTTGCTGCGTGTTAATAGTTTCCAGATCAGTAGATTCATCCCAAGCACGGGATACACGATATTTTTGTGTTGAATTATTCCTAGAATACTGACTTCAAATTCAAATTCTCTCTGATTCTTAGAGATTTTTCTTTTCACTGCAGCCTGACTACTATCTTCAGATGTTGCCTTTATCCACCTCCAGATTATCAAGAGTATATTGTCTCATCGAATTCCATCTCCTTTCCACAAACTGGACGGTTGTCACTTCTCTCCATCCATTCATAGATGCAGCTAAGGTGAAAATGATGAGAGCATTTTATCATTATCTTGGGATTCTCTTCAGTGTATTCTTCAAGGCAAGTTGGACATATATCCTCTTCTTCTGATGATGACGTGTAAACAAGCCCAACTCCAGGTGTATGTTTTGCTGATGGAAGCTCTTGATGCAGACTTAGAACGGTATATCTTCAATTCATCTTCTCGAGCACATTCATTCCATTTGTCTGCTGAGTTTAGAGGCTCCGCATCATATGGTAAGGGCCTTGGAGGAGAACGGAACATGTCCGATAGAGAATTATCAAGTGATGATGCAGATGTCATGGATGTTGTTTTGTGAAGAGATGAAGAAGTTGAAAGTGCTTCGCCTCTTCGGAATATTGATGCACACGCATTCACAAGATTCTGTACCAAGCAACTGAGACACATGCCGTTCCTGGAAGTGTGAAATTGAGAAGAGTATACAAAAGTTTTGAGGTGACAGTTTGGATTTTTTGGCGAGAATTACTATGAAACTGCGAAATTGAAGCGATACTGTATTTTGTTGTTGTTCTCTTTCTTTTTGTAGTCTTCACTTAATCTTCTTATTTAAGCTAGCCGGTATGGAGGAAACTCTTTGATGTCCACTTCCAAGTCTTCTTTTCAAATCACTTTTTTTCTGTAATTGCACTTGCAGATTTCACAACATTGAGTGGTTGCTACAGCGGCTATCAAAACCTTTGGTATCACAAAATGGAGGGCTGTCTGGTGCTGACACTATTGAGGAGTTGAGAACTCACCTTACAATTTGTATTAAAACCAAAATTTGTTCCCTCAAACTGGTTTGAGAATCCAACTCCACAAGACATAACAATTGCCCATCTAGTTCCAGCAGTGAAATTTGGTAAGAGTTTCAAATAAAACATCAATTATTACAAAGCCTTTTTCGATCATGATTTGGTTGATGTTGCTGTGATTTTGTTATGGATTTGTTACAGGATTCTTGTGTATCAAATAAAAACATACAGTTGCTGGATGCAATTCGCATGGCAGCAACTTGCACTGGATCTTGATCTCCATTCAGGTTATGCACCATCATTTGTTGTTGCTGCTGTAGTTTGTGTATTCCAACACCGTTGCGCCGAATGGTACTAAATGTGTCACAGCATTTGCCATCACATTCTGAAGCTCAACCTTGTCGGTTTCGTCTGTGTCAATGCTCAATACGTTTTCTGCATACAAAGTTGAATTGTGGTGCTTTGCTCTTGAATCCAGCTACCTTCAGCACATCACCAACTCTATAACGGTATAGTCCGGCATAAGTAGTGACAACAAGTTCATGCTCTTGACCGAGTTTGACATCAACAAGTTCAACGAGCTCTTTCTGTTCTTTCTTGTTATGGGATCTAGGTGTGTGAAGAGAACCAACGACACCATCGGTTTTATTAACGGGCAAAAACTCATAGTAACACATGGTGGGAATAAGTGTATAAGAAACTTCACTAGGTTTACAAAGACGGTTGAGATTGACACCAAAGTAACATTCACTGGAAGCATACATAGTGCAAACAAGTGGTAAACAATTGCTATAATGACCCAAAAATAGGAATATACTGTGATATTGTTCCTGTCACGATAACATCCACATACTTAGTATTAGGCCACAACCTAGTAATAATCCCCTGCCAAGAACTCTTACTACACTCATTTTGAATAAAATCAGCAAGCTCAGTATCAGGTTTAAGGATTTTCAGCGATCAAAGAGCTAACTATCCCTGTTCTAATATCATTTGAAAGAAGTGTCAAATGTTGAAACGGTGAAGGTGTTGGCTAAAGCAAAATGAGAACCATGGAATTTTGAAATGGCAACTAGAAATTCGGGCTGAACTTGAGGCCCAACATCGTCGTCTCTTCTCGCTTGTGACTTCCGACGCTTTATCCTTTCAACTTATCGTTGATGCAAACCGTGTTCTTTGTAAATTATGTGTTTTTTTGGATAATCTTATGATTTGAAATGAATGAAAACTAGTGTTTCTTGTAGCAAGACAAAGACCTCTCTTTGCATCTTAGAAAAATTCAAGTATTCATGTGATGAGATGCTTTTTGATTATAAGTTATTCATATGCCATGTACATGGGTGATTATGATTGAATGAATGAATGAAGCGATCTAACTATGAATGAGTATGTGGAAATTCTTGAATATTAATGAAAAAATTTCCAATGTAATGAAAATTTTGAACATGAAATGTAGAATCTTGAATGTAAAATGGAGAATATAAATGTGTATGAAGAGATATGTTTGGAATTTCTTTGAATTATGAATGAATGAGAAAATGAATATGCATGATGACCCAAAAATAAAATATTTTGCACTTGACACATAATTTATTTGAAAGAAAAGTGAGAACTGGTAATGTGACAAGGCGGGATGAATAATCACTTCGATGAAATTGGAATGGAAGATGAAACATGAGGTTCACTTGATTCTAACAAATGAAAGAGTTTTCAAATCTCGCATGGCCAAGGAGATTAATCATCTTATACCAAAAATCAAGAAACAAAGTCCAAAAGACAAACATGGACTGGTCATGGTAGCGAGTCTAACAACAAACGTTTTTCTTTTGGATAGTATCATGACCAGGTGGAATGGTCATGAAGAAAGAATGCAAACGAGTGATGATGGGGAAAAATTTTCAGGTCCAAAATTGGGGTATGACACTCGTTCGTTTTGATCTTTGATTTCCAACACTTATCAATGTTAATCATACCTTTTCAATACCCGTTTGTATTGATATCCAACACTCGTCCGTGTTGATCTTTGATTTCCAACACTCGTTTGTGTTGATCTTACCTTTTCAATACTCGTTTGAATTGATTTTCAACACCCTTCTCTGTTAATCTTACCTTTTTATTACCCTCCCGTATTGATTTCCAACACTCGTCCGTGTTAATCTTTGATTTCCAACACTCGTTCGTGTTGATATTACCTTCTCAATACTCGTTCGTATTGATTTCCAACACTCGTCTGTGTTGATCTTTGATTTCCAACACTCGTCGGTGTTAATCTTACCTTTTCAATACTCATCCTTATTGATTTTGTTTTCCTATCACTCGCCTGTTTTGACTAATTTTTTATCCCCAAAATTCTTCCGCGTAGATCTCATCTTTCAATACTCGTTCTTATTGATTTCCAATGCTCGTCCGTGTTAACTTTTTCTTTCCTACCATCCAATAATTGTCTCTATTGATGCTTTCTTTCCAACCCTGAATTAATGATAGTCCAATACCATACTGACATCAATAATTTCTCCCCCAACAAACATTTTTTTACCAATTGCCGAGTTGAAGATGATTTCTCTCTGTAAAAGATCATATATCTTATAATGGAACTGTTGCCATGTGTCGCATCACGCGAAAAACCGGCGGGAAAACAAGAACAACAGAGCCGCCACCGTGCGTTATTTATCCCAAAAGAGGGAAAGGAAATGCTCAGAGTAAACCTGGGAAAAGACATGGTCTCGCGACCAAAGAGAATGGGATCGGGAGTCGGTTATGCGAAGGGAAGGTATTAGCACCCCTACGCATCCGTCGTACTCGACGGGATCCACGCACAATAGGAAGGAAAATGGTTGCTAAAACGCTGCTCAAACACACACACATACTGGCTGAAAGAGACACAAGAAAACAAAAGAGACTGAAACTGACTCGGCAGGATATCGCATCCTGGGCCTACTTAGTCTATCAGGCATAGACATCAGAGTCGAAGTAGTTCGGACTGGGGAAACGACACATGCTCGCTAGGATATCGCATCCTATGCATACGTATCTCCTCGGACGAGAGAAGAATCAGAGCATTCGTAGCTCGGCTGACACGCACACAAACAAACACTGGAAAAGGCAAACGTGGAGCCTGAATGCCAATCACTGGACTTACATCAGCATCCGAACCAAAACACACACAAAGAGGCAAACGTGGAGCCTGAACGCCAATCACTGGACTTACATCAGCATCCGAACCAAAACACACACAAAGAGGCAAACGTGGAGCCTGACTGCCAATCACTGGGCTTACATCAGCATCCGAACCAGACAAACTCACACTAGAACCCGAATGCCACTCGATGGACTTACATCAGCTTCCAAGCACACGACAACACAAAACAAAGACACAGGCGCCCGGAGAGATCTGCTCATCTCCTGCCTACGTACCTCATCTGGTATGAGGATCAGGGCGACGTAGTTCCCCTACGGGGGGATAAAGGACTAGCCTAACCAGATAACAGAGGGAGACACAACTAGGGAGACTACGACTCGAGCCTAGATGTTATCATGCAAATCATCCCTAAGTTAAGGTTTCTAGCTAACTGGCACAGGGAGCCAGCCTATCCTAATCATGACTTGCACAGGAAGCAAGCCACACCTAACTTCCACAGGAAGCAAGTCAAACTAAACCTAACTTGCACGGGAAGCAAGTCAAACTAAACCTAACTTGCACAGGAAGCAAGCTAAAGCAAACACACAAGCACAAGTAGCACACACTATATGCAAGCAATGGGCTCAAACAAGGTTAGGTTTTAGTCGAGGGGTCATCTCAACCTCAACAAACAAACCTCTGGAACTGGGTAGAGTTAGCTCTTAACCTTGCCATTGAGGGGCTAAGGTGAAGCAGATGAAAGGTGAGTGAAGATCAGACTTCACAGCTCTTATCCCTGGCCTGGGAGAGCTTAAGACAAGAATGTGTGGGTTCAGAAAGGTGGGAACCCTTCTACACATTTGAAACTGACTCAACTGTACAATTGTACAAGATCTTGGGTTTGTATCTGCAATGCATCAACACAGTGGTGTGAGCAAAGCAGATGACACACAGAATAGCAGGGGATGGATTGCATATCCCTTGGGTTCTGCCAATTGCCTCTTCACTTAGGAGGTCTTTGACTCTATACAAGGACAAATGTAAACAGTCACAAACATTGCCTCTTAAGGAGGACTTCAGACAGGTGCCTGGCCAAGTAACAGGCCAGGTCTTCCAGACTACATGAAGATAGAAATATACCTCAATGAAAATTCCTTATACAAGCAAAGCAAAGCAGAAGTTCACAAGGAACTGAGCAACTAAAAGCACCTGAAATAGTCAAGCAGACATTAGTATACAACTTCAAAACAAAGCAAAAGGAAACAGACATTAACAGTTAATCGTAAGCAAGTGAGTGTGCAAGGCACAAGGCTCAAGGCATGTGAGCCAAGCCACCTACAAAACAAACAAGTTAATCAATGATATTCAAGCAAGCTCAATCAAAAAGAATTGGTCTCATTGGTCATTTGTTGGTCAACCTGAAAACATGAGCTCAAAGGTGAGTAACAGGACCACTAGGGCAAGCCTAGGGTCAAAAGAGAATGAAAAAGTTAAAACAGCAAAAGGCAAGTATCCAAAATCATGTTCAAACAATCAAGAAACAAAACCAATTGGTTTCACATTCATATCAATCATCATCATCATTTCATGAACAAATTAGGTCAAGACATGGCATATAGAAGCTCATAGAAGTCAACAGCAAGACTTAACTCAAAAGCAATCTTAAACATTTCCAAAAATCACCAAATAAATCATGGTCAATCACAACCCATAGCATGGTATGCATGTCAAATTTCATCTCATTTGGACAAGTAGAAGATAGTCAATGAAAATCAGAAAGGCAATGCAATTTTGAACATGCTCAAAGAGGTCAACCAAACATGCATCAACTTGAAAAAATCATAAATCAGGAATGGCATATGATAAATGAATGGGACTAAAACCATGTCAAAGATTAAGATGTCTAGTAATCTCATGTAAAATTTCATGTCCATCTAATAAAGTATGAGCATTTCACAAAACAAATGGGCACATGCATCACATAAGGTCAACATTTTGGTCAAACAGGGGAGAAAATCTCAAACAAATGGAAAATGCCATAAACAAATCCACAAAAATCATATGCAAACTAGACATATTCAAGCTCAATCATACAAAAAATCAATCCATTTGGAGGTCAATAGGCATGGCTATAAAAATCAACAAGTTGCACATCGATGGTGTGACACAAATTGTCACACCCTACTTCAAAAATTCATAGCTCACAAACCAGATAAGATAAATTCATGATCTTTACACCAAAACCACCATAGAGAGGTCTAGTTTGTGCACAAAAAGTTTCAAGGTCAAAGGTTGAATCATGACTATTTCACAAATGATTTGGTGAGACATACATAAAATAGGCCACATGAACAAAACCATAGTACATTTAATTTTTCACATGTTCACAATTTGAATAAAAATGCTCATAAAAAACTAGATGAAAAAAGGAGATCAATGCAACAAATCCCATCTCAATTGGAGCATCCTTTAATTATTTATGAATTTTTGAAGATTGTAAATAAAATGAAATAAAAAAAAAGAAATGAATGGAAGTGCTATTTAATAATTATTGAGTAATTATTTAAATTGGAATGGCATTTGAGGAGCAATGGAACGCTGCCGTTCCACTTAAATGGGACTTCAACGCCCAGTCAACAGGAAATACTAGCCAATGAAACAAAGGCACGGCAATGCATCGCAGTAAAGCAGGCATCAAAAAGGGAAAGGCGCCTGCTGAGTATAGAGTTTCAGCGCTTTATTGGGTTAGTGGGGGCAATGCCCGGTCAGCAAAACCATGGGCCAATAGCGCGCAAGCAAGGTAACGCGCTGGGCCAATCAGAGTGTTTCTTCAAGAAACACCATGCACAGCAAACACACGAACCCTTATGGATCTAATGGCTTGGCAACAGAAAAGAAAATAACACAGTAACACGCGTTCCTCTTGTAATCTCCAGCAGAAAAAAAAAATTGCAACCAAAATCAAAAACAAATATACCAAAATGTTCATCTAAACATGCTCAAACGTAAATCAACTTCCATTAATCTCAACTCATGCTAAAATGGACAAATCATGTAAAAATGTAAATGAACATCAAATTTGGATTTCAAATTTCTCTCTCAATTCCTAATCGTTTCCTTCGATTCAAAGCTCAGTAAGCTCATGGCAAAAAGATCTACAAGACGTAGTTCATGATTTTAGAAATGGAGAGATTTGATACCTGACCAATCTTGGAGCACAGAGCTGGAACAGTGGTTGTTTCCTTGTGTATTGTTGAAACAGATGTACTATGGTGTTGGTATTGATGAATGGTCGAGTATGGAATGCTCATATGCCTTGCTTCTAGCTCCAAACAAATTCTGCCATGGGAGAGCTTCTTTAGAACAGTAGAGAAACAAGCTTCACAGTTGAGATATCCAGCCTTCAAAGGGTTCAAAAACAGTAGCATATGATGCAGCAACTAAGGTTGGCTCGAGGGTTTTGAGGTTTTGTCAAGAAAAATCCAAAATGCAAAATGAGGGTTCTTGAGAGAATGCAACTTTTTCTGTTTTTCAAAGTGGCTGCTAGGGTTTCCTTCAGAGAGAAAATGATGAATATATACTCTGTTCAATGGTACTTAATCAAGGTTCATGAAAAAGTGGAATGGAGTTGGTGAAAAGTGTCCTTTTGCCAATTTTCAAGCAAGTTGGTAATGGGTGTGTGTACTGCACGAAAATGGGCCTTGAACATGTCCAAAATATGATTTCTGAACATATTTGATTGGTAGAATTGGTTGGAAGTGGTTAATTTTGAAACTCATTTTTCAACCTCACTTGAAATTAATTCAAGCAAGTTCAAAAAGGCCATTTTGATCCATGAGGTTTTGGTGCATGAGGGTTACATTTTTGGAAAAAGGAGGTCAAATGTGGCTTGTTGGAAAAAACCTCACCGAATTTGGCCAAATGGTTTGAGAGATATGGCCTTTTGAAGTTCAAGAATTTTTGAAAATGAATTGATCATATCTTGCCAACCATACATGGGAATTGAGAGTTCTTGGACTTTTTGGAAATGGGAGAACAAGATCTTCAACTTTCATGTTAGGCAAAAATCCATTTGAAGCTTGTATCATGATGTAAGTTTGGGATCAAGAAGTTTCCATTTTTGGCAGTTAAAATTACAGGTCCAGTTTCTATTTTTGGAAATTTCTGATCTGGCTTCAAATTCTTCCATGATGGTGTTTGACATGATATATGAGGCCTATTTGGACATGAATAAGCTCTCTCAAACCAAATCCCACCATCAAAACCATAAAATCAATCACAGTTGACCAAGTTTGACTTTTTAGGGTTTCTGGCAAACTGTGCATTGACTGATGATTTCTGAACATCCAATCCTTGACCAAAACACTTCCAAAGGACCCCTAGGTCATGTGAACATGTTGGACCAATCCTAGGGCCTTGTTTCAATGAAAATTGCACTTGCTTGCTTGACTGACTGATCTCCTGACCAGTTTGACCTAATTCTCCTGATGATCTTGTACTTGAGGCAGATGGGACAATGCAATGCTATGCAGTGGACCATGTTATGCTATGACCTAATATGAGAATGTATGTACAATGATAGGTGCAAATTTGAGGTGCTACAGCTGCCCCTATTCAATCAGCTGGGAACCCGAATGGATGATAGCAACGGCTGTCAGACTTCCAGGGTAAACAAGGATTGAATACCAAGAACCGTAGAAATTTGCACTCTGCCGGATATGATACAAGAAGAACCACGTCATTTACTGATGACGCCTGCCATTGACAATTTCAGAAGAGCGAAACCATTTACCGATGGTTAGAAACTGGAAACTTGATATTTACCGATATCAACTTCAGCTCGACCATTTACCGACGGCTGCTGGGAAACAACTCTGATGTAAAAGGAAGCAAGACCATTTACCGATGGCGGCTTCAAAGAAAACTTGACATTTACCGATATCAACTTCAACTTGACCATTTACCGATGGCTACTGCAAACTGGGGATCCGATATTTACCGATATCGAAGAAAATGGGGCCATTTATCGATGGCGGATAAAACTGGGCATTCAATATTTACCGATATCGAAGCATACAGGGCCATTTACCGATGGCGTCTCCACTTGGGGAGGAACAAAATCTTTGTGGTGTAATCAGACAAGACATTTACCGACGACTTCTGGGGATCTTGATTTTATCAACAAGGAAACAAAGCATGACCAGACATTTACCGATGACTGGGATGAGACTCGACGTTTACCGACATCGAAAGATGATGTTTACCGACATCCAAAAACGACCAGTCATTTACCGATGACTGGGGAACACTTCACTAAGGGAAAAAACAAATATTTGCAACTGGAAACCAGATAGGACATTTACCGATGACTCTACTGGGGATCTCTAGCTGGGGATTATCAGACATTTACCGATGACTGCAGAAAAGACTCGATGTTTACCGACATCGAAAGATGATGTTTACCGACATCAAAAAATGACCAGACATTTACCGATGACTGGGGAGAAAACCCGATGTTTACAGACACCGAAACAATGGTGTTTACCGACACCAAAAAAATGATGACCAGACATTTACCGATGACTGGGGAGAATACCCGATGTTTACAGACACCGAAAAAAAAACAATGGTGTTTACCGACACCAAACAAAGAAACACACGCGGGTGCTGGCATGACACTTACCGGTATCACAAGAACGTCATCTTAGATATGTCAAGGCAAGGTTGACCACTTGCTGGGGATCTCACTGGGGAGAAACAAACTTTCCGTCCTCGGACGGGTGAGGAAATAAACCTCTCTGGGGAATATCAATCCTGAGTGCTGTCAGGAGCCACTGTAGCAGGCGTGTTGCACCGATGTTGAACAAAATGATCCGCCTCTGCCGGGGATATTGTCTGATTGGGTTAACACATGAATGCATATGTTTGAATTTTTCTATGGCGTAATGCTCCATATTGAATGGGAATGCTACGCAGTTTGAGGATGCAATGATCACTACATGCAAGATGCAAAAATGATGAAAAACTCCGGCTGGGGAGCCAAAAATGATCGGGTACTCCAACTCTGCAGGGAGAGCAACGACTTCTCACTCATGTTGGAGAATAGCACTGCTGCTGGGGGAAGGTAAACTCCGCTGGGGATATCCTTCAGTCCACAGATAGGATAAATGCTGGAGATAAATTTCAATGAACCTGCCTCACTCGGGGAGGAAATCGGCAAATACAGGCCTGCTGGGGGATAGGCAATCCTTAGATCTGTTGGGGAATAGAAGGCACTATCCACAGACGTCTCCGCAGGGGAACATAGCTCTGATAGCTTCCAAACTTGCTTGGGGAAAATATCTGCTGAGGAAACGTCCTCACAGATGCCAACCTGAAAAACAGCACAACAAAATGCCCCAGGGGATACATGGACAAGATACGCTCAAGTGTCCTCAACATTCAAAATGATTTTCAAATGTTTTATCTTTTTGCACATTATTGTGTAGCCTTCATGTTCTTATATGCAATGCTTATCAAAAATTCGGACATTTTTGCAAACAAAACAGTAAAAATAAAAACAAAAGAGCCATTTATCTGAATAACGACTTTTATTGATTGAAAATGCGCCTGAAAAGGCAAATACATTGGGAGGCAATTCCTAGAAAGAGGTAATTGCGCACAAAAGGAAAGATCTATCCTAATGGCAATGTGAACACGGCATCCACTATTTCCCAATTCTGTTATAACTCACAGAT
Source organism: Lathyrus oleraceus (assembly GCF_024323335.1). Lineage (NCBI taxonomy): Eukaryota > Viridiplantae > Streptophyta > Magnoliopsida > Fabales > Fabaceae > Lathyrus > Lathyrus oleraceus. The sequence goes on from NC_066584.1 coordinate 392,177,283, forward strand.
CATCAGTTTTCCTCCCAACTCCTTGCTTTCTGAGAAGAATGACTGGACGGATCACATCTTTCGAGATGGCAGACGACAAAGCTTGATGAAGTACAGACAACTCAGACTGTAGTCTTCGCCTTAATCCCTCTTTTGGCTGGATCGCCCTTTCGGGTTTTCAATCCACCGGGATACCCATTTTTGCCTAAGCCGCCCTTGCGGGTTTTCGACTTACCGGGTGTACAGATTCTTTTCATTTTATCCCTAATTTTTGCCCGAACCTTTCCTTTCTGTTTTTTGGTTCGCCGGGATGCCCATTTTTTGCCTGGACTCTTTTATTCTTTTTGTCCAGCGGGTCAATTTATGCGAAGTATTTTTTGACTACATCTGAGTTAACAGGAGACGGAAAATCTTCACCATCCATAGTTGTAAGCATCAAGGCTCCACCGGAGAATACCTTTTTCACAACATATGGACCCTCATAATTAGGAGTCCACTTGCCCCTGTTATCTGCACCGGGAGGGAGGATCCTCTTCAAAACTAGATCACCGATCTGATAGCTTCGAGGACGCACTTTCTGATCAAAGGCTCGCTTCATCCTTCGCTGATACAACTGTCCATTGCATACAGCTGCTAGCCGTCTCTCTTCGATAAGGCTCAACTCGTTAAACCTTGTTCGAATCCACTCGGCTTCGTCCAGCTTGACATCCAATAAAACTCTCAGAGAAGGAATCTCCACTTCAACAGGTAGGACAGCTTCCATACCATACACAGGGGAGTAAGGGGTTGCCCCGGTCGACGTACGTACTGAGGTACGGTACCCATGCAAAGCGAAAGGCAGCATCTCATGCCAATCCTTGTACGTAACGACCATCTTCTGCACAATCTTCTTGATATTCTTGTTCGCCGCTTCTACAACACCATTCATCTTCGGTCTGTAAGGAGAAGAATTGTGATGTTCAATCTTGAAATCTTTACAAAGCTCTTTCATCATCTTGTTATTGAGATTCGAACCATTGTCAGTGATGATTATCTCAGGAACTCCATAACGACAGATGATTTCTTTCTTGATGAACCGGGTAACCACTTGTTTGGTAACGTTAGCATAGGAAGCTGCTTCCACCCACTTGGTGAAATAGTCAATCGCAACCAAGATGAAGCGATGTCCATTCGAAGCAGTAGGCTCAATCTTTCCAATCATATCAATGCCCCACATGGCAAACGGCCAAGGCGAATTCATGACATTCAGAGGGCTTGGTGGTACATGCACCTTATCAGCATAAATTTGACACTTATGGCACTTCCGAGCATACTTGAAACAATCGGATTCCATAGTCATCCAGTAATAACCCGCTCTCAACAATTTCTTAGCCATTGCATGTCCGCCTGCATGAGTACCAAAGGAACCTTCATGAACTTCCTGCATTAACATGTCTGCCTCGGGTCTGTCCACGCATCTGAGCAAGACCATGTCAAAGTTTCTCCTATACAGCACATCATCCTGATTCAAATAGAAGCTTCCAGCTAGCCTTCTCAGGGTTTTCTTGTCATTCTTCGACGCACCTTCAGGATACTCCTGAGTCTTGAGGAAGTTCTTGATGTCATAATACCACGGCTTCTCATCAATCACAACAGACTCGGCTGCAAACACATACGCAGGCCTCTCGAGTCGATTTACCGCAACATGTGGCACATGATTCCACCAATGAACTTTGATCATAGACGACAAAGTTGCCAAAGCATCAGCCATTTGATTCTCATCCCGGGGGACATGGTACAACTTCACCTTCTTGAAGAACGTCAGTATTCTTCTGGTGTAATCTCTATACGGAATCAAATGCGGCTGATTCGTATTCCAATCTCCATTGACTTGATTGATCACTAGAGCGGAATCTCCAAATATGTCAAGAGTTTTGATCCTTAGATCAATGGCTTCTTCTATCCCCATGATACAAGCCTCATACTCAGCTTCGTTGTTGGTGACGTCAAACGTCAATCTGGCAGAAAAAGGTATATGAGCACCTTTAGGATTGATCAATACTGCCCCAACACCGTTACCATTCATATTCACAGCCCCATCAAACATCAGTGTCCATTTGTCATCCGGATCCGGTCCTTCCTCGACAAGAGGCTCTTCGCAATCTTTCATCTTAAGATACATGATGTCTTCGTCAGGGAACTCAAACATCATAGGCTGATAATCTTCAATCGGTTGCTCGGCGAGGTAGTCTGACAGAATACTACCTTTGATGGCCTTTTGTGACGTGTACTGAATATCATATTCTGTTAGAATCATCTGCCAACGAGCAACGCGTCCGGTGAGAGCCGGTTTCTCAAAGATGTACTTCACTGGATCCATCTTAGAAATCAATAAGGTAGTATGGTTCAACATATACTGCCTCAGTCGGCGAGCAGCCTAGGCCAAAGCACAGCAAGTTTTCTCGAGCAGTGAATATCTTGTTTCACAGTCGGTAAACTTTTTGCTAAGGTAGTATATGGCATGCTCTTTTCGACCAGACTCGTCATGATGTCCCAATACACACCCCATCGAGTTCTCAGTCACTGACAGGTACATTATCAGAGGTCTCCCTGGAACTGGAGGTATAAGGATTGGAGGTTTCTGTAAGTACTCTTTAATCTTGTCAAAAGCTTTCTGACAATCATCATTCCACTTGATCGCCTGATTCTTTCTAAGCAGTTTGAAAATTGGTTCACACGTGGCAGTTAGGTGAGATATGAACCTTGCAATGTAGTTCAATCTCCCTAAAAACCCACGGACTTGCTTCTCCGTTTTCGGTTCAGGCATCTCTTGAATAGCTTTGACTTTTGCTGGATCAACCTCAATCCCTTTCTCACTGACAATGAAGCCTAACAGCTTCCCTGATCTCACCCCAAACGTACACTTGTTCGGATTCAACCTCAGCTTGAACTTTCTCAACCGGTCAAACAGCTTCTGCAAATTAACCAGGTGCTCCTCTTCTGTCTGCGACTTCGCAATCATATCATCTACGTACACTTCAATTTCTTTGTGCATCATGTCATGAAAAAGAGTCGTCATTGCCCTCTGATAGGTAGCACCAGCATTCTTTAGCCCAAATGGCATCACCTTATAGCAGAACGTGCCCCAAGGTGTAATGAATGTCGTCTTTTCCATGTCCTCTGGCGCCATCTTGATCTGATTATATCCAGAGAAACCATCCATGAAAGAGAATACCGAGGATTGAGCCGTATTATCAACCAATACATCAATGTGAGGTAATGGGAAATCATCTTTCGGACTCGCTCTATTCAAATCCCGGTAATCGACACACATTCTGACTTTGCCATCTTTCTTTGGCACGGGAACGATGTTGGCCACCCATGGGGGATAACTTGTAACAGCCAAAAAACCCGCATCCCACTGCTTCTGAACCTCTTCCTTGATCTTAGCTGCCATATCAGGACTCGTTCTACGAAGCTTCTGCTTGACCGAAGGACATCCTTCTCTAAGAGGTAATCGATGCACCACAATGTCTGTATCCAACCCAGGCATATCTTGATATGACCAGGCGAATATCTCCACATATTCTCTCAGCATCTCAATCAGCCTCCTCTTGACAGAGTCCTCTAGAGCAGCCCCAATCTTGATGTCTCTTTTGGCGTCCTCAGTACCCAAATTAACAACCTCCAACTCCTCCTGATGAGGTTGGATGACCCTTTCCTCCTGCTTCAGCAATCTGACCAATTCTGCAGGAAGTTCACAGTCTTCCTCACTCTCCTCTTCAGCTTGGTAGATGGGATTGTCGAAATCATACTGAGCCATAACAGAACTGTTCATAGTGAATGCCATAAGATCGCTTCTGCATGTTTAATGCTTTGTTTTAGAAAAAGAGTTCAATAAAGTCACAAAAAACAAAAACATTGCCATTTTTATTGTTTTTTGAAAAAAGATGAAAACAAAAAAAAGAAAGACAGGGATCACAAAGTTTGATTGCAAAAAATGTCCTTCATTAATGATAATCATTAAAACATGATGAGGCCCTACAATGAATCACTACGCCTTGGGCAGATCGTAGGATTTTCATGCAAAATGAAAAAACAACAGAAAATTACTCTGTCAGAAGAGTAACTTGAACCACTTCTTCAGCCGTCCAGTTGTTGATAGACTCCCCTGGTGCACACGAGCGAACCCAGTTGTCCAAATCACAATCACTGTCACAGTCTTCACTACCGGTTGCAGAGACGTCGCCATGATTCATCAGCCCAGCGCTGGTAAAGGTACTCGGACCCGCTTGACCATTCTGCTCTGCTTGGAGAGGCTCGTAACCAACGCCAAATTTGTATCTTTGACAGGCAAGTCCACCATCTTGCCCCAGCCTTCAGCTTTGCCAGAATCAACAACCTCCTTAGCCTGCTTGTAAGAAGTAATTGAAGCACCTGGCTTCCTCTGCTCAGCGTACGCCACTTTCTCAAGAGCCACAGTCTCAAACGCCTGGCATAAGGTTTCGTGGATCTCGCCATCCACCTCAACATATTTGAACGAGGATAGATGACTCACCAGAATCTCTTCTTCACCGCACACGGTCACAATCTGACCGTTCCAGACATACTTGAGCTTTTGATGGAGAGTCGACGAGACTGCCCCTGCTGCATGAATCCATGGACGCCCCAATAAACAACTATAGGCGGGCTGGATGTCCATAACATAGAAGATGATATCGAATACCTCAGGACCTATCTTCACAGGCAAGGTAACTTCCCCACACACAGAACGTTTGGAGCCGTCGAAAGCACGAACGATCAGGTCACTGGGAGTAAGCACAAACCCTTCCACATCAATCTTCTTCAGAATCTGCTTAGGCAGCACATTCAGCGACGACCCGGTGTCTACCAATACGTGAGACAACACTGCCCCCTTGCACTCCATGGTGGTGTGCAAGGCTTTGTTATGGTTTCGCCCTTCAGGCGGTAAGTCCAGGTTGGTGAATCCTACACCATGCCTGGTGCTCACATTGGCCATCACACCCTCCAGTTGATTGACAGAAATCTCCTGAGGCACGTAAGCCAAATTTAACATCTTCAGCAAGGCATTACGGTGTGCCTCAGAGCACAACAACAGTGGAAGTATAGAAATCTTGGACGGAGTTTGGTTCAACTGATCTACAATCTTGTAGTCACTCTTCTTGATTATCTTCATAAACTCCTCCACGTCCTTCTCAAACGACCCCTCGGGCGCTTCCTTCTGGACAGGTTCTTCCTCAACCACAGCTTGCTTACCCTTTGCTTTGGCGAGAGCCTCAGCATTATTGTCCCTCAAAGGCTGCGGTGCGAACAGACGACCGCTTCTGGTAAAACCTCCTGGACCCCCTACATTATCCACAGCCGGACCAACAGTTGCAGGAACTCTATTCGGTAAACCAATTGTCACTGGAGCTTGATTCACTGGTCTCGTCTGACTTTCAGCCCTTCTGTTACTGCGGTAAGCATTATCATACTTCCACGGCACGACTCTACTATTCTCAACAGCCCTTCTTCCAGACGCAACGATAGTAGTTGGAGCACGGATGGTTACAGGCACGGAAATGGTAACTGGGGTACCATTCGTTGCAGGTGCACTAACGACCCTTTGTCCACGTCCTTCAGTTGGTTTAAAGTAAATGGTGATAGTTGACACTGTCCCACGATCTTTTACAGCCCTACTGAATTGCAAACAACCCTCATCCATCATACCCTGGATACCGGCCCTTAACTGGTCGCAACCATTCTCAGATTCTGCACAGCCCAAACAATCCTCATCACAGCCCGAGTAGACACCCCCATTCAGCAGACGGCCCTTCACAACTAGCAGAGAAGTCTGAACATCATCAACATTAACAACCAGATCTTCAGCTTCTTTCCCCTCAATATTGTTCACTCTATGCCCACCATGCTGGGGCATAGGGTTGTTTACGACGTTAGGCACTGGAGCAAAGTTGATCGCCTTGGCATCGATCAAATCTTGGACCTTGTGCTGGAGAGCCCGACACTTCTCAGTATGATGCCCTGGTGCTCCAGAGTGAAAGTCACAACGGACGTTGGCGTCGTACCCAGGAGGCAATACTGTAGGCGGAGCCATTGTACGCAACTCAACCAACCCCAACCTGAGTAGTTCGGGCAGCAGTTCGGCGTACGACATGGGTAGCGAATCAAAACGTCGATCAGGCATCCTTTGTCTGGGCTGATACGGACGTTGCTGTTGTTGTTGTTGCGGTTGTTGAACTCTTTGTTGTTGTTGTTGACGAGGTTGAGGTGCCGGAATGGTCACTGCAGCAACCTGACAGCGTTGACTTCTGCTCTGATCTCTGCGGTATTGAACAGCATTAGTTTCACCCTCTCTTCGACGAGGTGCCCCAGCAAACAGCTTCTTAGAAGAAGAGGAACCAGCATCTTGGATCTTCCCAGTTTTAATCAAGCTCTCAGTCCTCTCTCCACAAATGACAACATCAGAAAAACTACCGAATGGGCAGCTCCCCATCCGGTCCATAAACACACCCTGAAGAGTACCGATAAACATATCTGTTAACTCCCTCTCCAGCATAGGGGGTTGAACTCTAGCAGCCAGTTCACGCCACCTCTGGGCGTACTCCTTGAAGCTCTCTCCGGATTTCTGACATAGACTCTGCAGCTGAGTCCGGCTAGGCGCCATGTCCATGTTATGTTTATATTGCCTCAATAAGGCCTCACCCAGATCCCTCCAGCATCGGATCGAATCTCTCTTTAATTCCATGTACCAGTCCAAAGAAGCCCCAGATAGACTATCTTGGAAAAAATACATCCACATCTTTTCATCATCGGTATACGCAGAGATTTTTCGATAATAAGCCTGCACATGGGTGCGAGGGCAAGAAGTACCGTTGTATTTATCGAAGGACGGTGCTTTGAACTTGTAAGGGATTCTCAAACCTTCCACCAACCCCATATTGGTAACATCAAAACCGAGAGAATTCTGACATTCCATAGCTCTAATTTTCTCAGCAAGGGCATCAACTTTACGATCCCTCTCATCAACCCTTCCCAGAACGTCTTCGTCTTCACTGAGCAGAGTGAACATATCCTCTTGTCTGTCAATAATCGGAGCAGGATTACGGGCCGGGGCACGGACTGCTCTGGCATTAGCGGCATCTGGAGCAATAGGTTGACCGTTGATTCGAATACCCCCCAACTCATCACCTACAGCATAGTTGTTGATGGGTACAGCAGCAGCAACATTATTATCATTGACCGGGCCTCCCTCTGGCGGAGCATGGTTGACCGGTGGAATTGCAGCCTCTTGTCTCTGAACCATGGCTCGAAGTTCTTCTTGACCTTGTGCAACCCCTTGCATCATATTCATAAACTGGGCCATGTTAGCCTTCATCTCAGCCAACTCAGCTTGAACTTGATCCATACCTCTCTGTTGATTCAGTCTTGTTGAGTAGCGGTGCGGACGTTGATCAGCTATCCTGCCTGAACAGGAACCAAGAGTGAGAAGCCACGACCAAGAACACCTGTTATGCAAAATGATATGAGTATGGTGCTAATGATGCGTATGATGCACATGATATGTTCATTCCTCAGGCATTCAAAGAGCCTGAGTCATCCTCAAAAGATGGCAACCTGCAGCAAGAACAACATAGAAGCACAGAAACAACATACACAAGAGTGATGAGTACAAGGTGAAACGAAAAACCTCATCTATATGAGTAACAGGATCATACAACAAAGTCGACAAAGAAAATCCAAACAATCGGAGTACAACAATGAATCCCATCCAACAAGCCTGGAGGTGATTCTCAACATACACATCAAAGATACAAGCTAAGACAAACGGCCTCCCGGAATGAGAGTCTTCAAGTACTGACACTGGTCTATCAACAGGTCACATTCTGAACATTCTGGCAAAAGAGTGATCTTCTCCTTCAGTTGTCGTCTAAGCTCTACCACTTCTCCTCCAAGGTGGTTCTCTGATGCCTGTCTCAAGTCTACTTCCTTCTTCAACTGGATGTCTTTATCTCTGAGTTGCTTCTCCAAGTCTCTGATCTTCTTCTGATAGCTGGTCTCAACTCTCTGCAACCTCAAGCACTCCCGGTGTTCTGCATCTAACATGCTCTCCATCTCCTCGTAGGATCTCTTCTTGCTTCTCAGTCTGCTAGCATCTTCTTCTCGCACTCCTCTGAGTTGATGAGCCAAGTTCAAACTATCAGCTTTGGCTTTGTACAGCTCCATCTGGGTATCTTGCTCCTTCCCTCTCAAACGGCGATTCTCCATCAGGGCTTGCTTGTAGTGCTCCGCAGGCACACTCTCAGCAAGGATCAAAGGTGGTTGCTCCTGCAACGGCTCCATCCTATCGTAGGGTAACAACAAAGTTTCTACTCTCTCCTTGACCCAATCAGTGTAATCGGGCATAGCAACGGCAAACTTCTTCCCTAAGACAGATCCATCCTTCATACCAATAGACTTCCAAGCTCTTCCTATCTGCTCCAATCTGGCCGGGTCACTCTGCTTCTCAAAATACAGACTTTCAGCTACCTCAGCCTCAAGTGGTCTTCCCTTCATCACAAACCCCAACTGGCGAAGAGAAAGAACCGGGTTGTAATTGATGCAACCCCTAGTCCCTACGAGTGGCACATTACGGAATCCTCCACAGCTCATAATGACGTTACGCACATCCATCCGGTAAGATTGCCACCTGATATCATAGGAGGTAAGAGACATAACCCTCTGAGTCCACTTATGCGTGCCCTGAGCATCCACAAAAGGTCCACTGACTGGCAGGAGAGACAAGAACCATCTGAGCAAAAGCGGGAGACAACACCTGATAGCCCCACCCTTACCATGCCTACTGTGAATAGCATAGTAAGTGTCAGCTAACAGAGTAGGAACTGGATTTCCTTCAATGAAAATACTGACTGCAGCATAGTCAACAAAATTGGGCATACTCGGAAATAGGACGATCCCATAGATCATGACGGCCAACTGAGCATGAAAGGCTTCCCAACTTCCCTTCTCTGCTTCTTCTCTAGCTACCCTCAAAAGAAACTTCAAAGGCAATCCTACGACATCCCCACTGGACTTCCAACTATCACTGACTTCCTTGATACCCAAATGGAGAGCTCTGGCAACAACTCTGAAATCAACCTCCTTGGGCACATCCAAGAAAGGAACCTGATACCGGACCGGGACACTCAGCAGAGTGGAGTACTCCTCAAGAGTAGGCGCCAACTGATAATCTTGAAAGGTGAAACAATGAAGCTCTGGGTCGTAGAACTGTAGAAGAGTCTGCAACGGCACCGGATCGACTACCATCTTCAACAGTGTCAGAATATGTCCATACTGGTCAACAAACCCCTTCTGGTTGCCACTGGTCATAAGGTTGCTCAACTCAATCAGAGACGTCAAAGGTTCACGGTGAAAGCTGTAGGAACAAGTCTTCCGCTTCAACTCTGGGACTGTTGCCATCTCTATCAGCGAACAAGCTCTGGAATGTACCTGAGAAATGATATGCATGCAGGGATTAGTTTTTTTTCCTTTCTTTTTCCCCCTTTTTTTCTTTTTTTTTTTTTTGATTTTTTTCATTGCGTTTCTTTTGAAAAATAAATATGCTATGATGCAAATGATGCAGACTGGACTGGTTGGCTGTGTCTCTCGGAACACAGGATCAAAGCTTCGGCTTGAACTCGGAACCATAAATTCATCTGAAACCCAAAGTCATCTGAGACCCCAAACTTCTGAACCAATAGTCACCAACAGGATCACAAGTCACCAACAAGTCACCAACGAGTCACCAACTGTACCTGTAATAATGATCATTCCCTCCCCACTCACGGGTGTCATCTGGGCCAGGGTAAGGTCGAGAGAAACGCAGCATAAATAACCTTTCGCAGAACATCATCATATACACACCCGAAGTATGTAACGATAATATCCCACCAGGGTCTGAACTGCTCGTGATATCAATGTTCTGCTAAGTGGCGCAATACCACCCGCTTCCCATGAATCACTCTATTCCTAAGTATCCTAGATTTCACTCATGGCCTGGGTATTGGGCCTTTTACCTCATGTAACTCCCACCCCAACAGAGAGAAACAGACAACCAGCCAGGTGAACAGATGAATATGAATGCAAACATTAATGCAAACAATAAATGCAAACAGTAAATGCAAATATATACAAATGAATGCAATAAATACAACAGCAAACAGCAACCAAAACCCTAACCTAGAGAGCGCTAGGAGAGACTCGCTTAGGGAAGACGGACCAGCACAGGTCAACTTCTCTATATCCCCAGCAGAGTCGCCAGCTGTCGCATCACGCGAAAAACCGGCGGGAAAACAAGAACAACAGAGCCGCCACCGTGCGTTATTTATCCCAAAAGAGGGAAAGGAAACGCTCAGAGTAAACCTGGGAAAAGACATGGTCTCGCGACCAAAGAGAATGGGATCGGGAGTCGGTTATGCGAAGGGAAGGTATTATCACCCCTACGCATCCGTCGTACTCGACGGGATCCACGCACAATAGGAAGGAAAATTGTTGCTAAAACGCTGCTCAAACACACACACATACTGGCTGAAAGAGACACAAGAAAACAAAAGAGACTGAAACTGACTCGGCAGGATATCGCATCCTGGGCCTACTTAGTCTATCAGGCATAGACATCAGAGTCGAAGTAGTTCGGACTGGGGAAACGACACATGCTCGCTAGGATATCCCATCCTATGCATACGTATCTCCTCGGACGAGAGAAGAATCAGAGCATTCGTAGCTCGGCTGACACGCACACAAACAAACACTGGCAAAGGCAAACGTGGAGCCTGAATGCCAATCACTGGACTTACATCAGCATCCGAACCAAAACACACACAAAGAGGCAAACGTGGAGCCTGAACGCCAATCACTGGACTTACATCAGCATCCGAACCAAAACACACACAAAGAGGCAAACGTGGAGCCTGACTGCCAATCACTGGGCTTACATCAGCATCCGAACCAGACAAACTCACACTAGAACCCGAATGCCACTCGATGGACTTACATCAGCTTCCAAGCACACGACAACACAAAACAAAGACACAGGCGCCCGGAGAGATCTGCTCATCTCCTGCCTACGTACCTCATCTGGTATGAGGATCAGGGCGATGTAGTTCCCCTACGGGGGGATAAAGGACTAGCCTAACCAGATAACAGAGGGAGACACAACTAGGGAGACTACGACTCGAGCCTAGATGTTATCATGGAAATCATCCCTAAGTTAAGGTTTCTAGCTAACTGGCACAGGGAGCCAGCCTATCCTAATCATGACTTGCACAGGAAGCAAGCCACACCTAACTTGCACAGGAAGCAAGTCAAACTAAACCTAACTTGCACGGGAAGCAAGTCAAACTAAACCTAACTTGCACAGGAAGCAAGCTAAAGCAAACACACAAGCACAAGTAACACACATTATATGCAAGCAATGGGCTCAAACAAGGTTAGGTTTTAGTCGAGGGGTCATCTCAACCTCAACAAACAAACCTCTGGAACTGGGTAGAGTTAGCTCTTAACCTTGCCATTGAGGGGCTAAGGTGAAGCAGATGAAAGGTGAGTGAAGATCAGACTTCACAGCTCTTATCCCTGGCCTGGGAGAGCTTAAGACAAGAATGTGTGGGTTCAGAAAGGTGGGAACCCTTCTACACATTTGAAACTGACTCAACTGTACAATTGTACAAGATCTTGGGTTTGTATCTGCAATGCATCAACACAGTGGTGTGAGCAAAGCAGATGACACACAGAATAGCAGGGGATGGATTGCATATCCCTTGGGTTCTGCCAATTGCCTCTTCACTTAGGAGGTCTTTGACTCTATACAAGGACAAATGTAAACAGTCACAAACATTGCCTCTTAAGGAGGACTTCAGACAGGTGCCTGGCCAAGTAACAGGCCAGGTCTTCCAGACTACATGAAGATAGAAATATACCTCAATGCAAATTCCTTATACAAGCAAAGCAAAGCAGAAGTTCACAAGGAACTGAGCAACTAAAAGCACTTGAAATAGTCAAGCAGACATTAGTATACAACTTCAAAACAAAGCAAAAGGAAACAGACATTAACAGTTAATCGTAAGCAAGTGAATGTGCAAGGCACAAGGCTCAAGGCATGTGAGCCAAGCCACCTACAAAACAAACAAGTTAATCAATGATATTCAAGCAAGCTCAATCAAAAAGAATTGGTCTCATTGGTCATTTGTTGGTCAACCTGAAAACATGAGCTCAAAGGTGAGTAACAGGACCACTAGGGCAAGCCTAGGGTCAAAAGAGAATGAAAAAGTTAAAACAGCAAAAGGCAAGTATCCAAAATCATGTTCAAACAATCAAGAAACAAAACCAATTGGTTTCACATTCATATCAATCATCATCATCATTTCATGAACAAATTAGGTCAAGACATGGCATATAGAAGCTCATAGAAGTCAACAGCAAGACTTAACTCAAAAGCAATCTTAAACATTTCCAAAAATCACCAAATAAATCATGGTCAATCACAACCCATAGCATGGTATGCATGTCAAATTTCATCTCATTTGGACAAGTAGAAGATAGTCAATGAAAATCAGAAAGGCAATGCAATTTTGAACATGCTCAAAGAGGTCAACCAAACATGCATCAACTTGAAAAAATCATAAATCAGGAATGGCATATGATAAATGAATGGGACTAAAACCATGTCAAAGATTAAGATGTCTAGTAATCTCATGTAAAATTTCATGTCCATCTAATAAAGTATGAGCATTTCACAAAACAAATGGGCACATGCATCACATAAGGTCAACATTTTGGTCAAACAGGGGAGAAAATCTCAAACAAATGGAAAATGCCATAAACAAATCCACAAAAAATCATATGCAAACAAGACATATTCAAGCTCAATCATACAAAAAATCAATCCATTTGGAGGTCAATAGGCATGGCTATAAAAATCAACAAGTTGCACATCGATGGTGTGACACAAATTGTCACACCCTACTTCAAAAATTCATAGCTCACAAACCAGATAAGATAAATTCATGATCTTTACACCAAAACCACCATAGAGAGGTCTAGTTTGTGCACAAAAAGTTTCAAGGTCAAAGGTTGAATCATGACTATTTCACAAATGATTTGGTGAGACATACATAAAATAGGCCACATGAACAAAACCATAGTACATTTAATTTTTCACATGTTCACAATTTGAATAAAAATGCTCATAAAAAACTAGATGAAAAAAGGAGATCAATGCAACAAATCCCATCTCAATTGGATCATCCTTTAATTATTTATGAATTTTTGAAGATTGTAAATAAAATGAAATAAAAAAAAAGAAATGAATGGAAATGCTATTTAATAATTATTGAGTAATTATTTAAATTGGAATGGCATTTGAGGAGCAATGGAACGCTGCCGTTCCACTTAAATGGGACTTCAACGCCCAGTCAACAGGAAATACTAGCCAATGAAACAAAGGCACGGCAATGCATCGCAGTAAAGCAGGCATCAAAAAGGGAAAGGCGCCTGCTGAGTACAGAGTTTCAGCGCTTTATTGGGTTAGTGGGGGCAATGCCCGGTAAGCAAAACCATGGGCCAATAGCGCGCAAGCAAGGTAACGCGTTGGGCCAATTAGAGTGTTTCTTCAAGAAACACCATGCACAACAAACACACGAACCCTTATGGATCTAATGGCTTGGCAGCAGAAAAGAAAATAACACAGTAACACGCGTTCCTCTTGTAATCTCCAGCAGAAAAAAAAAATTGCAACCAAAATCAAAAACAAATATACCAAAATGTTCATCTAAACATGCTCAAACGTAAATCAACTTCCATTAATCTCAACTCATGCTAAAATGGACAAATCATGTAAAAATGTAAATGAACATCAAATTTGGATTTCAAATTTCTCTCTCAATTCCTAACCGTTTCCTTCGATTCAAAGCTCAGTAAGCTCATGGCAAAAAGATCTACAAGACGTAGTTCATGATTTTAGAAATGGAGAGATTTGATACCTGACCAATCTTGGAGCACAGAGCTGGAACAGTGGTTGTTTCCTTGTGTATTGTTGAAACAGATGTACTATGGTGTTGGTATTGATGAATGGTCGAGTATGGAATGCTCATATGCCTTGCTTCTAGCTCCAAACAAATTCTGCCATGGGAGAGCTTCTTTAGAACAGTAGAGAAACAAGCTTCACAGTTGAGATATCCAGCCTTCAAAGGGTTCAAAAACAGTAGCATATGATGCAGCAACTAAGGTTGGCTCGAGGGTTTTGAGGTTTTGTCAAGAAAAATCCAAAATGCAAAATGAGGGTTCTTGAGAGAATGCAACTTTTTCTGTTTTTCAAAGTGGCTGCTAGGGTTTCCTTCAGAGAGAAAATGATGAATATATACTCTGTTCAATGGTACTTAATCAAGGTTCATGAAAAAGTGGAATGGAGTTGGTGAAAAGTGTCCTTTTGCCAATTTTCAAGCAAGTTGGTGATGGGTGTGTGTACTGCACGAAAATGGGCCTTGAACATGTCCAAAATATGATTTCTGAACATATTTGATTGGTAGAATTGGTTGGAAGTGGTTAATTTTGAAACTCATTTTTCAACCTCACTTGAAATTAATTCAAGCAAGTTCAAAAAGGCCATTTTGATCCATGAGGTTTTGGTGCATGAGGGTTACATTTTTGGAAAGAGGAGGTCAAATGTGGCTTGTTGGAAAAAACCTCACCAAATTTGGCCAAATGGTTTGAGAGATATGGCCTTTTGAAGTTCAAGAATTTTTGAAAATGAATTGATCATATCTTGCCAACCATACATGGGAATTGAGAGTTCTTGGACTTTTTGGAAATGGGAGAACAAGATCTTCAACTTTCATGTTAGGCAAAAATCCATTTGAAGCTTGTATCATGATGTAAGTTTGGGATCAAGAAGTTTCCATTTTTGGCAGTTAAAATTACAGGTCCAGTTTCTATTTTTGGAAATTTCTGATCTGGCTTCAAATTCTTCCATGATGGTGTTTGACATGATATATGAGGCCTATTTGGACATGAATAAGCTCTCTCAAACCAAATCCCACCATCAAAACCATAAAATCAATCACAGTTGACCAAGTTTGACTTTTTAGGGTTTCTGGCAAACTGTGCATTGACTGATGATTTCTGAACATCCAATCCTTGACCAAAACACTTCCAAAGGAACCCTAGGTCATGTGAACATGTTGGACCAATCCTAGGGCCTTGTTTCAATGAAAATTGCACTTGCTTGCTTGACTGACTGATCTCCTGACCAGTTTGACCTAATTCTCCTGATGATCTTGTACTTGAGGCAGATGGGACAATGCAATGCTATGCAGTGGACCATGTTATGCTATGACCTAATATGAGAATGTATGTACAATGATAGGTGCAAATTTGAGGTGCTACACCATGTTACAAGTATCCACCAATTTACCACCATGTTTGCTCGTCGCAAACCTTTTCAGAAAATATCTGGAAATTCATAATATCTTACCTCATTCATCCCCACCGAGTCTGCTTTCCATTTGATACCCCCATTAGGTTTCCCTTAAAGTGTTCCTTCTTTATTTGCCTTTTGTCAGTATTTTATAAAGAGGTTATGAAATTCTAGTTAACAGACTAATGATGTCACACGGGATGTTATGACATCTGATTCTGTGCAGACAGGAATGTATACAGGAGGTAAATGTAAAGGACAGTAAATAACACAGACAATTGTTTACCCAGTTCGGTGACAAACACACCTACGTCTGGGGGCTATCAAGCCAGGGAGGAAATCCACTATTAGCAATATTAATTCAGGCCTTAAACCAACTGTTTAATCCTACCACTTAATACCTACCCAATGCAATTTCAATCTAAACTAAGACCAGAGTTCCTACTCACTCCCCCTCAATCACCACAGTGATTACAACCTTTAATTAAGTTTAAAGTCAATGGTGAAGTAATACTTCAAACAACTCTTGATTGTGCTTAACAGCTTTAATCAAGATACACAACACTCACGCTTAAAAGCTTAGAGTGACACAATAAGTACAACACAATGAACACCCTAGTCCAATGCAATCATCTAGGTGATAATTGCTTGGCTCACAAGTACAACCTAATACACGACACAATAAAAATACAGTAGTGAAGTATGATGGTACAATGAATGCTTCACGCTTAAAACCCCTGAATTGCTGAAAGTAGGATTGCCATCCTTTTATATTGTAGCACTTGGGCCTTGTACTTGTATTTCCTAAAATTAAGGTTAAGCAAGTTAACCTAATTTCCACATATTAGGGTGCTAACAAATAGGCTATTTGTTAGGTCCATTAATTGTAGCTCAGTTGTTAGTTTCCTGGTTTTTAGCTCAGCTGTTGGATTCCTGAAAAATAGCCTGAGAAAAATACTGAAACAGAAAAACTAACTAGCCTACACTTTAGCATATGCTGTCAGGAATGAATGTCATAACATTTAGTTTGACGTCCAGAACATAGACCATATGCTAGGTCTGTTATTCTCCTGAAAACAGACTGTACTAAATGCTGAACTGTAAAAGACCAACCAGTCTATACTTCAGTATCAGCTGTCAGAGCTAAATGTCATAACATCCAGTTTGACATTTAGACAATAGGCCATATGACAGGTCTGTTATTCTCCTGAAAAACAGACTGAAATAAATACTGAATTGTAGCAGAAAAACCAACCTGCCTATTATTCAGTATATGTTGTCAATGATGAATGTCATAACATTCAGTTTGACATTTAGACAATAGGCTATGTGCCAGGTCTGCTACTCTCTTAAAAAACAGACTGAACTCAATACTGAGCTATAACAGAAAAACCAACTATTCTATAGTTCAATATCTGTTGTCATGGATGAATGTCATAACATCCAGTTTGACATTCAGTAAATCCTGTATTAGCTAATCCTGCAGCATGCTACTCAAGCATATCATGACATCAGTCAAGACATCAGAGTACAGTTAGTGTTTTAACATAAAATGCAGCCAATCAAACATCTACAAACTCCCCCTTTGGAATTTTTTTGGCTAAAACAACTTGGCATCACAACAGAGTTCATAGCAGCGGAAAACACACATCTAAGCAGAGAAATTAACATAGCTAATACACTCAGAATAGCACCACACTCAGCACCCACAGAAGTTAAATAAAAACTTCAACCAGCAGCACACATAGAAGTTAAATAAAAACTTCAAACAGCAGCACACACAAAAGTTAAATAAAAACTTCAAACATCAGCACACATACACTCATCATACATAGAATTTGAACATCAAGCTGCAGCACAACCTCTGGATTAGAGGATCTTCAATATCTGTTCAAGAACATAACATATCTGTTGTCCTGGGGCACATGTGTTACTCCCCCTTTTTGTCAAAAATGTTGCCAAAGCAAAACAAAATAAAATTACACAGAATTGTCAGAAACACAATCTTGATTTTACTTCACAATTTTAATCAAGAATACCCCCTCTTGATCGTGCTTTACAACTTTGATCAAGATACCACCCACTTGATCTTGCTTCATAGCTTTGATCAAGTAGACATACACTCTTGCTTCACAGCAGGTACACCCATATCAGATGCCATGACTTTGAGTCTGACATCTTGAACCACTCCTGCATGAACATGTTCTTGAACTCCAGCAGGTACATAGGCTGTCTCATGTTAGGATATCCCCTTAACATCTTGTTAACACTCTTGCTGCGAGTGAAATAGCTATGATCTATTGACCAATCAGAGCACACTTTCAATTGTTTAATAGTTAGAAATATTAAACAATACATTCCTAACATCCTTGGTTGCTATAAATCCTCAGAAAGGCATATTCCCAATTTGCCCCCTAAATGTTCAAACTGAGTAGCATCCAAAGCCTTTGTGAATATGTCAGCAAGTTGTAGTTCAGTAGCTACATGTTCCAAGGTAATCACTTTGTCTTCCACCAGATCTCTGATGAAGTGATGTCTAATGTCAATATGTTTGGTCCTGCTGTGTTGGATGGGATTCTTTGAAATATTGATGGCACTGAGATTGTCACAGAACAATGTCATGACATTCTGAGAGACATTGTACTCAATCAGCATCTGTTTCACCCATACCAGTTCGGAACAACTGCTTCCAGCTGCTATGTACTCAGCCTCTGCAGTGGACAGTGATACAGAGTTCTGTTTCTTGCTGAACCATGATATGAGATTGTTTCCCAAAAAGAAACATCCTCATGATGTGCTTTTTCTATCATCAGCACTCCCAGCCCAATCAGCATCACAATACCCAGATAAGACAGGCTCAGAGCCATGAGAGTAAAGCATACCATAGTCACAAGTCCCATTGATATACTTGAGAATTCTCTTGACTTGATTTAAGTGACTCACTTTGGGTTCTGCTTGGTATCTAGCACACACACCAACTGCATAGGCAATATCAGGTCTACTGGCAGTTAGATATAGTAGACTACCTATCATGCTTCTATACAAGCATTGATCAACACTGGGACCTCCTTCATCTTTGGTTAATTTTAAATGAGTAGGTGCAGGAGTTCTTTTGTGACTAGCATTATCCATACCAAACTTCTTAACTATGTTCTTGGCATATTTGCTTTGGGAGAGAAACATAGAATCCTCCATTCGGTTAACTTGCAGTCCAAGAAAATAAGTCAATTCCCCAACCAGACTCATTTCAAACTCAGGTTGCATCTGGTGAATAAAATGTTTCACCATTTGCTCTGACATTCCACCAAAGACAATATCATCCACATAAATTTGGGCAATCATGATTTTTCCATCTTCATCCTTCACAAACAAGGTCTTATCTATCCCTCCTTTTCTGTACCCATTAGAGGTCAGAAATTCAGTCAACCTTTCATACCAAGCTCTAGGAGCTTGCTTCAACCCATACAAAGCTTTCCTCAACTTGTACACATGTTTTGGCAGGTTAGGATCACAAAACCCTTTAGGTTGCTCCACATAGACTTCTTCATTCAAGTAGCCATTTAAAAAGGCACTCTTCACACCCATTTGGAACAATTTAAACTTCAGAATGCAGGAAACACCTAACAACAATCTTATTGATTCAAGTCTTGCAACTGGTGCAAAAGTCTCATCAAAATCAACCCCTTTAACTTGAGTATATCCTTGTACCACAAGTCTTGCTTTATTTCTAGTGATTACTCCTTTCTCATCATACTTGTTCTTGTAGATCCACTTGGTACCAATGATGTTAGTCCCTTCAGGTCGTGGAACTAACTCCCAAACTTAATTCCTTTTAAACTGCTCCAATTCATCTTGCATGGCATTGATCCAATATTCATCAGTCAGGGCTTCTTTCACATTTTTTGGTTCAACCTTGGATACAAAACAGGAATTTGAGCTATTCTCCCTTGATCTGGTAGTCACACCACTATTGGGATCCCCTATGATAAGATCCTTAGGGTGGTCTTTCTGAATTCTGATAGAAGGCACCTTGTTGGATGCATCTACCTCACATTCAGGAGGAGTTTCCTATACCTCTTCAGTCTTGACTGGTATGTCTGTTGAAGTCTCAAGGAATGTTCCAACATCCTCTATGGCATTGGCTCCTTCCTCTTTATCATCCACAATCACATTTATGGATTCCATCAGAATATTGGTTCTGGAGTTGAACACTCTGTAGGCTCTGTTGTTAGTCGAGTATCCTAGGAATATACCTTCATCACTTTTGGGGTCCATTTTCCGTCTCTGTTCACGATCTGTAAGAATGTAACATTTGCTTCCAAAGATATGAAAGTAGTTCACAATAGGTTTTCTGCCTTTCCATATTTCATACAGAGTGGAAGAGGTTCCTTTTCTCAAGGTAACTCTATTGTGAACATAGCAAGTTGTATTCATAGCTTCAACCCAAAAGTGCATAGGAAGCTTCTTTGCATGAATCATAACTCTGGTAGATTCTTGAATAGTTCTGTTTTTCCTTTCAACTATCCCATTTTGCTGAGGAGTAATAGGTGAGGAAAACTCATGACTTATCCCTTCATATGAGCAGAACTCATCAAACTTGGAATTTTTAAACTCAGTCCCATGGTCACTCCTAATTCGGAAAACACAACTATCCTTTTCCCTTTGAAGTCTGATGCACAGATACTTGAAGACATCAAATGCATCTGATTTTTCTCTGATGAAGCTTATCCATGTGTATCTGGAATGGTCATCAATAACCACATAGGCATATCTCTTTCCACCCAGACTTTCAACCTGCATAGGTCCCATTAAGTCCATGTGCAAAAGTTCCAGAGTTTTGGATGTTGTAGGATGTCCCAGCTTAGGATGTGACATCTTGGTTTGCTTGCCAACCTGGCATTCTCCACAGACTCTTCCTTCATCAATAAGCAGCTTTGGGATTCCTCTAACTGCTTCCTTGGATATGATCTTTTTCATTCCCCTTAAATGAAGATGACCAAGGCGTCTATGCCACAGCTTCACCTCCTGTTCTTCCTTGGCTGAGGAGAAAATTGAGGAGAAGTTTGAGACTTTAGGTTCCCATAGATAGAAGTTATCTTTGGATCTGGATCCTCTCATAACTTCCTGATTATCTCCATTCGTCAAAACACATAATTCCTTAGTGAACTGAACATAGAAACCTTGATCACACAGCTGGCTTATGCTGATGAGATTAGCAGTTAGTCCTTTTACTAACAGCATATTATTCAGTTCTGGAACTCCAGAACTGTTCAGCTTACCAACTCCTTTGATTTTTCCTTTAGCACCATCACCAAAGGTAGCATAACTGGTAGTGCGAGGTTGTACATCCACCAATAAATTCTCCATACCAGTCATATGTCTTGAGAAGCCACTATCAAAGTACCAATCTTCTCTGGTAGACGCCCTTAGAGTTGTGTGAGCTAACCTAGAAACCCATTGTCGTTTCTTGATGGGGGCATTATGCTTAGATGCCTTCTGCTTAGGTCGGACGTGAGGGGTTTGGTTAGGATAACCATGCAACCTGTAGCAGAATGCTTTTATATGACCAAATCTACCACAGTAGTGACATCTCCATCTCTGAAATTTCTTCTTCTAATGGTTACTCCTCCTGGTTCCCTGATGTTGAGACATTGGTTGTGACTTCTGCTTGAGTTTCTGAACTTCAGCCTTTGAGCGTTTGAGTTCAGCTGAGGATTTCTTAACAAAGCCTAAACCAGACATGGTTTCTGACTTCTGTCCCACCTTTAGAATCTCTTCCAACGTGTCAGTTCCTTTATTCAGCATTCTGATGGATTTTGTCATTTGATCTAGCTTAGAGGTCAGCAAGGTTATCTCACCATTTAGACCATCTATGACTGTCAGATGCTTCTTTTTCTCATCCTCCAGCTCCTTGATGAGTTTCTTCTGCTTTTCTCCTTGTATACACACTTCTGCACTTTTGACACATAGCTCTTTATATGAAGCAGCAAGTTCATCAAAAGTCAGTTCATCTCCACTTGAGTCATCATCTGAGGCACAGACACTTGTTAGTGCAGTGACATGTTTGCATCTTGAGGTAAGTAGGACATTCAGCTCTAACGTGTCCAAAACCTTCACATCCATGACACTGGATTCCCTTGCCTTGGTTGAACTTTTCTTCAGATGTTGATCTTTTCCTGATATCAGACGAAATGTTCTTAACATTTGGTCTACCTTTTTGATCAATCTTCTTTATGAACTTGTTGAACTGTCTCCCAAACATGGCTATGGCTTCTGATATGCTTTCATCACCTCTAGTACTTCCTTCTTCTGAATCCTCTTCAGTATTTGATACAAAAGCTATGCTTTTGTTCTTCTTTTCAACATTCTCACACACGACCATTTCAAAAGTTTGGAGAGAACCAATAAGCTCATCAACCTTCATATTGCAGATATCTTGAGCCTCTTCTATAGCAGTGACCTTAATGGCAAATCTCTTTGGAAATGATCTGAGAATCTTTCTTACAAGTTTTTCTTCAGCCATTTTCTCTCCTAAGCCACCAGAAGTGTTGGCAATTTCAAGAATATTCATGTGGAAGTCATGAATAGTCTCATCCTCTCTCATCCTCAGATTTTCAAACTTGGTGGTCAGCATCTGAAGTTTAGACATCCTCACCTTGGAGGTACCTTCATGAGTTGTTTCGAGAGTATCCCAAACTTCTTTAGCCAGATCAGAGTGATGCACCAGTATGAAAATGTTCTTATTTATTCCATTGAACAGTGCATTCAAGGCCTTAGAGTTTCCAAGGGCTAGTGCCTCTTGCTCCTTGTCCCACTCTTCTTCAGGAATTTGCATAATGATTCCATCTTTACCTGTCTTCGTTGGATGTTCCCATCCTTTGTTGACAACTCTCCAGACCTTGCTATCTAGAGACCTCAAGAAGGCTATCATATGAGGTTTCCAGTCATCATAGTTAGAACCATCCAGCATGGGTGGTCTATTTGAGTATCCTACATCCTTGTCCATGGTACTAGAAAGTAACGTCCCTAGATCTCACCCAGAAATTAACAGGCAGGGTGCCTGCTCTGATGCCAATTGAAATTCTAGTTAACAGACTATTGATGTCACACGGGATGTTATGACATCCGATTCTGTGCAGACAGGAATGTATACAGCAGGTAAATGTAAAGGACAGTAAATAACACAGACAATTGTTTACCCAGTTCGGTGACAAACACACCTACGTCTGGGGGCTACCAAGCCAGGGAGGAAATCCACTATTAGCAGTATTAATTCAGGACTTAAACCAACTGTTTAATCCTATCACTTAATACCTACCCAATGCAATTTCAATCTAAACTAAGACCATAGTTCCTACTCACTCCCCCTCAATCACCACAGTGATTACAACCTTTAATTAAGTTTAAAGTCAATGGTGAAGTAATACTTCAAACAACTCTTGATTGTGCTTAACAGCTTTAATCAAGATACACATCACTCACACTTAAAAGCTTAGAGTGACATAACAAGTACAACACAATGAACACCTTAGTCCAATGCAATCATCTAGGTGATAATTGCTTGGCTCACAAGTACAACCTAATACACGACACAATAAAAATACAGCAATTAAGTATGATGGTACAATGAATGCTTCACACTTAAAACCCCTGAATTGCTGAAAGTAGGATTGCCATCCTTTTATATTGCAGCACTTGGGCCTTGTACTTGTATTTCCTAAAATTAAGGTTAAGCAAGTTAACCTAATTTCCACATATTAGGGTGCTAACAAATAGGCTATTTGTTAGGTCCATTAATTGTAGCTCAGTTGTTAATTTCCTGGATTTTAGCTCAGCTGTTGGATTCCTGAAAAATAGCCTGAGAAAAATACTGAAACAGAAAAACTAACTAGCCTACACTTTAGCATATGCTATCAGAAATGAATGTCATAACATTCAGTTTGACATCCAGAACATAGACCATATGCTAGGTCTATTATTCTCCTGAAAACAGACTGTACTAAATGTTGAACTGTAAAAGACCAACCAGTCTATACTTCAGTATCAGCTGTCAGAGCTAAATGTCATAACATCCAGTTTGACATTTAGACAATGGGCCATATGCCAGGTCTGTTATTCTCCTGAAAAACAGACTGAAATAAATACTGAACTGTAGCAGAAAAACCAACCTGCCTATTATTCAGTATATGTTGTCAATGATGAATGTCATAACATTCAGTTTGACATTCAGACAGTAGACTATATGCCAAGTCTGCTACTCTCCTGAAAAACAGACTGAACTCAATATTGAGCTATAACAGAAAAACCAATTATTATATAGTTCAATATCTGCTGTCATGGATGAATGTCATAACATCCAGTTTTACATTAAGTAAATCATGTATTAGCTAATCCTGCAGCATGCTACTCAAGCATGTCATGACATCAGTCAAGACATCAGAGTACAGTTAGTGTTTTAACATAAAATGCCGCCAATCAAACATCTACAGGTTCTTATACCAAGCACTTGTCTTTTGCAAGATCTTGCTGCCTTTTGCAAGAGATAATCATCTCCCCTTTGCACTTACCTTTTTTAAGTCCCCTCAGCCTTTTGCACGAGGGATATATCAGTTCCCTTTCATTTTGCAAGTTTCATTTCCTTTTGCACAATAAAGATTATGTTATTTCCCTTTACCTTCTGTGAGTTTTCTCCTCTTTTTGCACAAGAAAGTTATGTCTCCTCACTTGCCTTTTGCAGGTTCTCTCTGCCTTTTGCACGAGAAAATTAGTTGTACTTGTTCTTTGCATCTTAAGTGCAAAATAAGGGACTAGATGCATGACTTCTCTCTTCCTGATTATTTGGACACCCGGCGTATGTTTGGCAGCTCAATTAATTACCATTCTTCGAGAACTTCATCTCCGTCGTTGTTCCTGAGAGATATCATGTCATTCTCTTGCCTTTTACAAGTCCCTCTTCCTTTTGCATGAGAAATATCATCTACTTTACACTTGCCTTTTGCAAATTCCCCTTTCCTTTTGCATGAGAAGTTTATCTTTTTGCTTACCTTTTGTAAGTACCCATTTCCTTTTGCATGGGAAACACCTTTTTCTTTACGCTTGCCTTTTGCAAGTTCCCTCGGCCTTTTGCACGAGGAATTCTATTTCCAACATACTTTACTTTTGCAAGTTCCCCTTTCCTTTTGCATGGGAATATTATTTGGTTTACTTCTTTTTTCTTACCTTATGTAAGTATCCTCTGCCTTTTGCATAGGAAAATATATTTCTACATTCGCTTACCTTTTGTAATTATTCTCCGCCTTTTGCATGAGAAGAACGTATGTCTCCTTTTCTTTGCCTTTTTCAAGTCTCATATGCATTTTGCAGAGGAAATATTACTTAATCTTATACTTGCCTTTTGCAAGCCCTCTCCTCCCTTGTGCAAGAAAAGTCCTTCATTTCCTTTTGTGTGAAAGATTACATTTATTATTCACTTGCCCTTTGCAAGTCTTCCAAGCCTTTTGCTAAGGAACTCTCATTACCTTTTGTATGAGGAAACACCCTTCTTCTTAGCCTTTTGCTAAGAATTTCTCATTACCTTTTGTATGAGAAAACACCTTTCTTCTTAGTCTTTAACTAAGGAGTTCTCATTGCCTTTTGCGTGAGAAATCATATCTACCTTTGTTCGCCTTCTTAGCCTTTTGCTAATGAGTTCTCATTTCCTTTTGTGCGAGAAATCATATCCATTTTCATTCTCCTTTTTCAAAGGAGTTCTCATTTCTTTTTGTGTGAGAAACTATATCTATATTCATTCCCCTTCTTGGCCTTTTGCCAAGGAGTTCTCATTTCCTTTTGTGTGAGAAATCATATCCATCTCCGTTCTCTTTCTTAGCCTTATGCTAAGGATTTCTCATTTCCTTTTGAATGAGAAATCATATCCATCTTCAATTTATTTCTTGGCCTTTTACCAAGGAGTTCTTAGTGCCTTTTGAATGAGAAATCACACCCACCTTCATTCGTCATCTTGGACTTTTTCTAAGGAATCCTTATTTGCCTTTTGCATGAGGAAATGACGTGCTCCTTTACTTGACTTTTGCAAGTATACTATATCTTTTGTAGCATAAAATCTTGTCATTCCCCAACAAAGTCTCACTTTCCTTTTGCAAGACGTCTCCGTCTTTAGTACGAGAAAACCTTGAACTTCGCAAATTACCTCTATACCTTTTATGTTTACCTTTTAAAATTACTCAATCATTTCTCTTCTACTTTGAAAAACCCGCGGGAATATCTCAACTACCAATACCTGCCAAAACTCGTTGGTGGAGGAAAAAGAAAATATCATAAACACTTCTACCTATATTTTCTCTTAGGAGTACAAATTTTAGGGTCTTAGTATTTAATCCTTTTCTACCTCGAACGCCTAAAAGTCGTTGCTATTCATACATTCGGGTTTAAGATGATTAAATTAGGGAAGTTGTCATACCCTAAAATTTTCCCTACCTTTCATTCTATTCATATGACTTATGAACTTGTTCATTTGTATATATATTTGCCTATGGATCATGCACTTAGGAGAAATTCATATAATTAAAACATCATTCATTTGCATAAGGTAACATCATTGGTTTAAAAGGTTTGTGATTTCAACTGGATGGTCTCAACATTTGGGATATTGATGATTTGATTAGATGACTATTATTGGTGCTCTTATTGTTACTTATGGAACAAGACTTTATGAGATTCAAGTGGATATTATTGGTCTCATGGACTAGGGTTTTATTGTGCTAACTTATGGATCAAGTCATTTGGATTATTACTTGGAAAAGAAGAAAGAGTGTGCTTCAGTTAACTTTTTGGTCAAAGTCAAATATTGAAGGATGACTTTTTTTGACCTATTTATTGGGACTTTCTTATTCAAGTTGGAGTATGACTACATTTTGGAAAAGGAAGAAATTGAAGACATTCACACAAGAGTTGGCTTTTGGTCAACAAAGTCAACCAAGGAAGGTTGAATTTTTGTTGACCAAGTCATGTTGATTTGTTCAATACTACTTTCCTTTGAATACATTATGATTTCAATTGGCTATTGATTATTACATGATTGAAAGAGAATTTTAAATTCAAAATTCAAGTTTTGAATTCAAAAATGGAGGGAAATTTGTTTCATTACTTGAAAAACAAGATAAGTCAAAGTTCCAATCCAAAACTCATTATAATATTCAAAATACTATGGAATACACTACAAAATGGAAGAATACATGAAAAAAATATAGGTTTTGACCTATAGTTAACTTTTGGTCAACTATTGACTTTTGGTCAAACAGTTGACCAAAGTGTGACCCTGAGCCTGATTTAACCCTACACATATTTCTAAGCCAATCTTATAGCTTCCTCTTCAAATTGCACCATTTGCCTTCATGATCATTTATCTTCATTCATATGGTCATGTCTCCATGTATGGTTTGGTACCTTCACTTGGACCACCAAACATCAATGCCTACAAGTCCCTGCAATACCAGTTATTAAACCTACAACCTTAAGACCAAACAATGTCATCGTCATTATGGAAAGTTGATTAACTTATAATTGATCCATGCAATCAAACAAGATGTAGTTTCATGACAAGATACACACACG
The DNA here is from genome assembly GCF_024323335.1 of Lathyrus oleraceus. Classification (NCBI taxonomy): domain Eukaryota; kingdom Viridiplantae; phylum Streptophyta; class Magnoliopsida; order Fabales; family Fabaceae; genus Lathyrus; species Lathyrus oleraceus. The sequence goes on from NC_066584.1 coordinate 392,204,320, forward strand.
AACATGGTGCGAGTTCAGTATAAATGATAAGAATTGATACCATCCAGGTGAAGCACTCCAAGTCCAATAATCCACATCATAGCATGCAGAGTTTAATCCACTTCTGAAGAAATCAATGCAACATGTAATTAAAACACATAACATGAACTCAATACAATAGACACCTCAGTACATCTAAGACACATGATAGATAGAGCTAGATACAAGTATTTTGCATCCAAACATACAAAATGCAGCATAACGCAAACATATCCATATCAATACATCAAATGCCATGCACATCCATAGTTATACAAATATCCAAAACATATATCATATAATCTAGTTGCAGCACATACATAGCCATGAAGCACGAGTTGAGGTACAAGTTCAAAGCATCCAAACCAAGCATAGTACAAGTTCCAGAAAACCAAAAGCATGTTGCATCAAAATCCAGGCCAAACATAAAGTTCCATTCAACAAACCAATGCAATTATTTCAAAATGATTATGCAATTCATAATATTTATTCCATACAACATACATCATTATAAAATCATGCTCAATTTCAATCATCCATACACACATTTAGTCAAGAACAACACTATTAATTTATCATCGCAACTCATAATAAACATAACTTAAACATACATATCTCAAGAATACAATAAAAAACAATGCACACACATAACCCTAATCATGCTATGCAACTCAAGTTCATCATTCATCATTCATTACAACTGTCATAACAATTTTCTACACAACTTAACAAACTTCTAATCAATTGCTCTAGTGCCCTAACTAACTGCCCAAATTAGTTAGAAATCTCCCTACAATTTTCAATTGAAACAAACTAACACAAATTCATACTTTTTCACTCTATAAAACACAATCCCTAACTAATTTTAAAAATTTAATCTTCACCCTTCTTCAGACATTGCCACAGATCACTATCTAATGGTCCTTAATCACCAAGTTCTGCCTACTTTTCCCCCCAATTTCCTCAAACTCATCTATAAGAACCCTAACTTTCGTCATCATCAGGATCTAATTTTTTTATCCTAAGATTACTCTTTTGAATTCACTCCTCAACCCACCCTTATGAAAGATCTCAAATCCATGAATTGCAAGAGCTTCAATACCCGAAACTATTAGCAATCGAGCTAATCCTGCACTCATTAACCTCTAATTGTTCATCATCCCCCATCTCTACAAATTCAACCTAGCCTTCACACTCTAATTCTACTCTCTGATCTTCCTATCCTACTAACAACAATAACATTATCCCAACACCAGAATAAGGATAAAGAAGAAATAATAAGAAAGAGATTGAATAATAAAAATCAAGGATTTGGTAAGAATACAATACCTGAGCATTTGGCCTTGGTTTTCTAGGTTTCTCCATCGCCATCTTCAGCTTACTCTGCAAAACCACTGGAATACTCCTCATTTCCATAGTTAAACATGATCTCCTTCATTTCTTCTTCTTCTTCTCTTTTGATTCTTGATACCTTGTTATGATGTTTAGCTTGTTGATCATTATCCCTCTTTCAATTGCTGATTGCACAGACCTTTAGGGTTTAATTTAAGTTTTTTCCAGAGTTAGGGTTTCAGTTAGAGTTTTGGAATTAGGAAGCATTTATGAGTTAGTAAAGGGGATGAAGGTGATAAAGGGATAAAGGTAGGTGATATGATCATTTTTGTGGAGGTTTGGAGGTATTCTAGGCTGCACCACCTCCTAATGTGATTTCTTGTACTACGACAGTGATTTCAGATATGAGAGGGAGAAGAGAGGCAGTCTAAGAATGGTGAAGTGAATGTGGGAGTTCTTCTCCCTTCCTTCTTTCTGACCTCCCCCATGGGCCAAAGAATCCAGTCTCATTGTCCTTGTGCTCAATTCACCCTTCAGGGTCCATACACCCCCAATTCTGGTAAAAGCTAGCAAAAAAATTAAACTTGGGCCTCAATCCCTGGATCTAGCGCCCAGATTACTCTTCACACCTAATTTATATTCTACACCCTGGGTATCATATTATTTTATTTTTTTATCTCTTAGGAAATTCATTTTAATCTTTTTAATCTTTTTTTAATATATCAAAATGAAAATTTAGGCATGATTAGAATGTAGTGTCAGTTAAAACTCTTAATTAGGGTTATATTAGTTTAAGTCTAGAAATTAGGGTTTATCTTTAACCTTGATCTTCTCCCTTTGATGTCATGATTTAAATTACCTCTTGAAGTGCTTGCTTGATTTTTGATAAATTGTTTAACCTATAATCTATTATGATCCCCCATTGTCTTGATTTAATGAATTGATTAAATTCTATTTGGTTAATTGGTTGAATTAATTACTTTAGGACATTATTTAGTTAATCATTTTGACTAATTAGTTACATGATCAAAATCCTAGAAAATAGGTAGACAATTACGTGAACCCTTAGGAGTTTAGATTTGATTAATCCTTTTAGTTAGTTATCTAGAATTTGAATCCAAGGGTTAATTTCATATGGAATTATATGATTTTAATACCCTTTTGGTATTGCATAAAATGAACTTTCAATTATCTTGGTATTTCATCTTATCCTTGGTGTTATTAATTTATTTTCCTTATGTCACAATAAGATTAACATTTATTTGCAAATAAACCAAAAATACTAAAAAATATATTGTGAATTGTGCGCCACGAGCCTTAAGAAACGGAGAAAAATGAGAGGGTGTATTCCTATCCTTATTATGAATACCTTTGGATATGGGGTGAATTGCCCAGTTAATCAAAGTGTTCACCTTCATTCATAGACTTTAATGCAATTCAAATCAATGAAAAATTTCATAATTAAAAGTAATAAAAAGGAGGAGGATATAGAATCTCTCTCCCTGAATTTTCAGACATTGTTGTAGAGTTCCTTGTCTGAATATTCGTCAATAGACTAAAATCAAGCACAACGAATCAAATTCAATTTCTTCACCTTAGGGCATTCAAAAGCTTTTAATTAAGGACATATAATTTCCATTCTACCACAATACAACCAATGCTTGAACCTCCCATGCGCGAGTATACAAGCAACATTTAACTGCCATAACACAAACACTAACATCGTTCAATAAAAACAACCATCAAATACTTATTTTCTGACCTACGAATTACGAAGCTCTATTTTCTCATTGCACTATGGGATTTCGTAGGCACAAAATTTCAAGATCTTGGCGAGCACATTAATTAAAAACTTAATTTCCCATTAATTAAAACCAATCAAAAGTAACCTTTAGATAATAACACCCATCCATAAACAACAATCAAATCGGTTCCCGTTGAGTACGATGAATATAGGGGGTGCTAATACCTTTCCCTTGCATAATCGACTTCCGAACTCGAATTTGGTTGCGATGACCATATTCTTTTTCTTTTAAGGGTTTTATCGATATTTTCCCTTTCCTTTGAAATAAATAAATTTTGGTAGCGACTCTGTATTTTTTGCGGCGCGACACCTTTTATGTGTAACAGTAAAACGTACTCCACATGACCTTAAAATATTCATTCATTTTCATTTCAAAGTTGGTGAATTATATCTTTCCTTCGCTCACAAATTAGAGTGAATGATACTCGAGCTTGACAACTCTCTGATTTTTTGGATATTTGCAAGAGAGTATATAGTTTGGTTTTCATATCGACGAGAAATATGTCCTTGCAGATCCAAAATTGAAGTGGGGGTTATGTGTCATTGAAATACACAAATGCAATATGGGAATAAGTAGTCATTCTCTGATAGTTGTGTGCTTTGTAGAAAATATGGGATGAGAGACACCCTATTTATACAAGTATTTGGTCACCTTGGACCTTGGAAAATATGGGGTGAGAGACACCCTATTTATACATCAGATATGCATCTCTAAATAAACCCTGTTTTTTTTTTACAAAGTAAAGTGTTTAGAGATATGCGCATTCGTAAACTACCCTATTGTGTTTTTTTAATTGAGTGTAGAATTTATTCGGATATGCATTTCGGAATCTCCCTGAACCAGAATCATGCCAGAAACTGTGTAACAATTCCATAGTGTCTTCTGCTTTAGAAGCCCTATCTTGTCTTATTTCCCTCTTGGTCATGCGAGTTGTACATGCTTTACCATCATTCATCACACCATCGCCATCAAATCAGAGCCTTTTCCAATGACTGTAGACTTCGTCCATTATCTTTTCTAACACCATACCAGGTTTGACCATTTTATCGTCTTCACCTTTTAGTTGTTTCGTGCATACCGTGGGTTTGAGTCGACTTCTCACATTTTTTGTTATGTGATACCGACAAAGTAATGTGTAGGATGTAGGAAACACCTTTGCAACTGAATTCATCAGTGTGATGTCTTGATCAGTGACAATTACATTCAACATGTTTTCTTGGTCCTTCAATAAAGTCTTGCACATTTCCGAGGCCCATGTAAAGTTGTCCTCTTTTTCGGTTTCCAAAAATGCAAATCCCACTGAAAAAGTTGATACTTTCGGGATGAGTCCTAAAAAGTTGAAGCCTATCCTTGTTGGTTTTTTTATGTTAAATCAATTATAAGGACCGTGGGAAATATGTTAAACAAGTTGATACTTTCGGGATGAGTCCTAAATATTTCACGAATAATGACTTTATCCTCGCAAACTCTATACCTACAAACAAAGCGGTTATCATCCAAAAGCTCCAAAAGTTGTTGCATTTCGAATCTAGGACCTCTTATCGCCATGTTGTTTCGATAACACGCATTGTATACCTATTTGATATTTGAAACACTTTCAGGTATTTCCCGTTTCAAATCTGTAAGTATGTTTATTTCCGCCACCCTGATTAAAGACATGTCCAAAACAATTTCCTTCTCATATGGTTTAAGGCAAAAAAATGATGGGATGGTCGGATAGCTCGGTTTGCAAAGCATGATTATGTATAGAATAAATCACATTAAATTTCCATGTATCATTCAACTTATAGTATTCATATAATTTAAACAGACACTCATATTATCTCGATCCAGTGTCATCACATTTCAGCTTCTGAATCAGTGGAACATACATGCCACTTCTCCCGCATCTCATGGTTGCAAATGCCTACCTTCTATTTGAACCATTATCAGACCTTCTGATAACAATGTCAAATGCTGAAAATTATATTGAGCCATTTTTATGGTCGTGTGATGTTTAACTTTCTGTTGGGGCCTTGGTCTAGGTTGATTTGACTTTTGTTGGATCAAAACCATTGAAATTAGGGGATTGATGAAATGTACATTTCATCTCCCAAAATGAATAGATGGTTTTGATTTGATGAACGTCCTCCCATGATCAATTTGTATTTCTATCTTTCCCTCCCTCTTCACATTTATCCCTATTCTTTCACATTCCCTCATTTGACCAATGAAATCTCTAATGTCTAAAGGCTAATTGATTCACCAACGAACTTGTGTCAGATGAATCAATACAAGTGTGACTGAGATAGGTCCTTCCCATTTTCTTTTTGTGTGTGATATGTTTTAGGAGTTTGGTTCTTCATACCAAATCTCTAACATGCATTAACACCTAAATTTGTATTTCCCGGCTTCAGATAATTGTGACTTCTACATAAGTCCAATTACGATTGCTTAGTAAAGAGCTAAATTTGATCCTCAAGGCATGGCATTCTAGTAAGTGAGAATGTAAGTCTCTCATTCTTCATGGAATTGTGTGGAGACTTGGTCTTTTTTCCTTTCATGGGAGCTAGTGGAATACTAGTTGAATTATCCAAGTTGGAGCCCTTCTCATGGAAGATGTCTTAGTTTAAGGATTCATACTTGTGAATGAATGGTTAAGTGTTATCCAAAGAATGACTTAATCAATTAAAAATCACCATTAACACTTGACTAACTTTTGACTAGCATTTGACTAACTCTTGTTAATATTGCTTTACTTTCATGTCATTTACTTTATGAAATTTAAATTTAAATCATTTATCATCCATTTCCACTTACATTTCATATAACTTATTTATGTTTATGTCATTTTCACTTTGCTCATTTGAGCCATATCTTGTGTTTGTATATATTGTTTATGTGTTTTGATTTTGTTTGTGGTCTTAGGACCTTAAAATACCTAATAACGACAAAAACCCTAAAAAACATCTGATGGACTATTGAACTTGATCTGAACTTTTGGACTTAGGATTAGGCAACATTCCCTGTGCAAAAAGGACTTGGCCAATGCCAACATTTTAAGTCCGAGCTATTGTGAACTGTACCTTCATCTGATACAAGCCTTGGGAATTTCTTGGGTCCATCTGCTACTATGTCTTTTTGCTTAATTGTCATTTTGATCTTGTGTCTGATGCTTTGTTCAGAGTTGATGAAGGAATGTTTCATCTGATACATTGGAAGACAATGAAGATTGCTAGCTATTGGAGTTGCTTTCTTGGATGTGTATATCTTTATTTGATGCTTTGATCTTCATGATGTTTGGATATTTCCCATTGCTTATTGATAATTGCTTGATTAAAAGTCCAAAGGAAAATGGGTTTCTATATGACATTCTTGTCTGTCGGATTACATCCCATTGGTCAGACCTTTTCAACCCTTAGCTTTTAATTTGTGCTCAAGATAACCTCTTCATCTCCTCCCACTTCTTTAATTTCAAAATCTATCCCCCTTTTCAAAAAATTCTTTGCTTGTGATTTTAAACCTAGACTTTGTTTTAATGATTAGAAACTTTGGCCTTATGCCATTGAATTTTCAAACTCTCTCTTAAACCAAATCTGTAAATAAACTTAATCATATTGACTTAAAATTTCAAAAGACAAAAAGAACTAACAAATTCATTAAAACGTTTGGCCCTTTGTGCCTTTTCTTATTAAATTTAGTTAAAAGCAATTCACCAACTTATTTGAAATTTTTACCATGAAGTACGAGGTTTTGATCCCTCATTTTTATGTTGGTACGTAGGCACAAGGCCGAAGGTCTTGTCAAACACAAATATAATCAATGAATTCTTTTCTCATCCCCACACTCTATTTTTATCAAACATCTTTTATACCAAAAAACACATGTACACATAAAAAAAGGCTCCCTAGGGGTACCTATGACACTTTGGGTGCTAAAACCTTCCCTCTGTGTAATCTCTGGCATTTTATTAGTTTTGATTTGAAAACTTCTTATCTGTGGGTTTTGTTAGTACTTTTCCATTTTCCTTTGGAAACAATAAAAGCACGGTGGCGCCTCTGGTTTTGATATCGTTAAGCTTATCCATAACTTGATGGTCATGAATTTACCGCTACAGAAATACGTGGTTACTTTGTTGGGGAGTAGTCCTCAGTGGGTTTAACCTACTTTTTTAGGTGTATATATGTGTATATTTGATGTTTGTATATTGTTTGTATGATATAATTTGTCTGTTGTGCTTGGTGATCTCTGAGTGGTGAGATAAGTTCTAACCCAAACTTGAGTGCAATTAAGATATGAGGATGGTATAGTCATGTTCAACTTGTGTGGAGTAGTCTTTAAAAAGTTGTCTTGAGACCCATATACTCTGTGGAGACCTTTTGGAGTTACCAATGTCACACATGTTATTTGTGGATAAGCCTTACTTTCTCTAATTTGGGGTCCGAGAAGCTGAGGACCGTAGAACATTTAACTCAACTTGGCCTATTTAGGACATAGTGCGGAGACTATTTAGGTGTAGACTTGATAATAGTTGTTACATGATGCTACACTCAGACGAGTTTCTCTTGAGAATATTATGGGTTGATGAGTCAGTCATCCTAACCTATAATATCCGATAGATGGGATCAAGACTTTGGGTACTTTTTAGAACATGATCTATAGGTTTCTATCCTTAGTACCCTCCTTTAGGATGGTTCTTAACCCGTCTCTATGCTCGTGACTCACAACAAACCCTTTGATTCTCGGTTGATCCGATCAAGTCTTGTCAATATCAATGGAACTTGAGTGTTGATAAGGTGAAAACCGTAATCCACCAAAATGGATGATTGATCTTGATGATGACTTGATCCATCCCTTGACCTTTGTTTGTGATTTCCTTGTGTGTGATTGCAACATTCATGCATACACGCACATTCATCATAGAAAAGTAAATTTCAAGGAAACTGAGGTCTTGTTTGCAAATATTTTCATACCATGGATTATGGACGAAGGAACACTAAGAAATACAGTTTCAGATGTCCTGATTTGAAAGAGCCAAGGAAGTTGTCATCCTTTGTATTAGATCCCTTGGACTTCAAGCAATGTCATGGGAAGCTTTTGTCTGTATTATATGCTGATGTGGTTGAAGGACTTCTGAGTGTTTTGGTTCAACTCTATGATCCTCTATACCGGTGCTTCACTTTTCCCGATTATCAGCTTGTGCATATGTTAGAGGAGTATGCCCATTTCTTGGGTATACCCATATCTGACAAGGTACCTTTTAGTGGATTGGAGGAGATTCCCAGATCTCATATCATAGTTGAAGCTCTTCATCTGAAGAAATATGAGATTGATGCTTATTTGGTGAAGAAATGAGGTATTCTGTGGTTGACTTCTAAGTTCCTCATTGGTAAATCTACTGTCTTTACTCAAGTCGGTAGTATGGATGCTTTTGAAGCTATTTTTGTTATGATCATCTATGATTTAGCTTTGTTCCTTAACATTGACAGTTTTGTTGATGTTAACGCCATTAGAATCTTCTTGATTGGGAATCTTATTCTGACTCTGTTGGGTGACATGTATTTCTCTTTGAATTTGAGGAATTTTAAAGGTGGTGGGACTATTGTGTGCTATGTTCCTCTTTTGTACAAGTGGTTCATTTCGCACTTGCCTCATACGCCTATTTTTTTTGGAGAACAAGCAATGTCTACGGTGGTCTCAAAGACTTATGTCTCTCACTAATGATGATATTGTTTGGTATGATTCTGCATTGAGTAGCTTGGATATTATTGACAATTGTGGTGAATTCTTTAACGTGCCTCTCATTGGTATGAAAGGAGGAATCAACTACAACCCTATTTTGGCTCGTCATCAACTTGGGTTCCCCTTGAGAGATAAACCTAATAACACTCAGTTGGAAGGTTTATTCTATCAGGAGGGTAAAGATCCCCAACATTTTAAGCATAGGATGATACACGTGTGGCATAATATGCATAAGAAAGGAAGATCCGAGCTTGGTCCATGCAAATGTATAACTTTGGAAGCTTACATTATTTTGGTGAATAAGAGAGCTTTGGAGCTGAAGATGTTGTATGCTTGTGAAAGACCTATGTATTTGGTTACAAATGAGCCATCAACTCTCCCTAACCAAGATGTAGAGGAGTTAGAATATGCACTCACCAAGATGAAGCAAGAGAAAGATATGTGGTAAGAGCGGTTCCATGCTTTGGGCCAAAAGCATGAAGAGTTGCAACTTGAGTTGAAAGACAAGGGTGCGCTTATTAAGATTCTTGAAGATCGAGCAGTGAAGAGACAGAGAGAGCCAAAGGGTCTATCTTCCTCTAGCATTCCTTAGCCTTCCGGTGCTTAGAAGAAGATTGTTGATCAGCTAGTTCTTAAGAAGGCTCAGATGAAGACATCCTTTGAGTCCGAGTTTTGATGCATCCGAAGGAAGTATGCACCCATAGCCAGACCATCTGATGCAGTTACTAAGGGATCCTTAGGATAATAGTTTCCTTTTCTCTTGTATTTGTATTTTGGTTTCCGAAATTATACTCAGTGTAATCCTTCCAAACTTTTATGAATAAAAGGATATTTTATGGTCAATTGAATTATTATTGTTGATTATTATTATTATTTGCAAATAAGGCTTCATATATTCCTTAAAATTAAAAACAATCAAAAATATTGCATTGCATGCATCATTTGCATAACATGTTTTCTTCTGCCATATGTCTTATCAGTTCTTCTTCTGTGCATCAACCAAGCTAACTCACCGCTATAATACTCGCGCTAATCAACCAAAGAGAATGGAACATCTAGAGCACGAGAACCGAGAGTTGAAGGATGAGATCGCTAGATTAATGGTGCTGATGGAATATGTGATTGATGCCCAAAATCAGTCATCACCAACTCCTGCATCTCCTCCTCCTCAGAGGACCATTATTTCTGAGATTGCTTCTGCAACCGTTCCTGTTACTGCTGCCAGCCAATCGATTCCTTCTATGCCTGCTGGATTCCCTTGGGAAATGACACTAAATTTTATGCCAGAAGGGTATGCACCCACATCTGTTTCTCTACCGGCATCTAGCCCAATCATGTTAGTGCCACCTTCGATTGTCCACACTCTTCCTCGTGTTGATGACACTATCTACCACTCTAAGCTGTTTGAGGGTTCAGATGTATACGAGAAAATGGATGAAATGAAAGATCAATTCCTCGAGCTGCGCAAAGAGTTGAAGACTCTGAGAGGGAAAAATTTGTTTAGGAAGAGTGATGTTGAACTCTGCTTGGTCCCCAATGTTAAGATCCCGGTGAAATTCAAGGTCCTATACCTTGAAAAGTACAAAGGGAATACTTGCCCGCTAAGCCATCTTGTGATGTACGACAGAAAAATGTCTACTCATACTGATAATGATCAGTTGTTGATTCACTATTTCCAAGACAGTTTAACTGGAGTTGCCTTGAGGTGGTACATGGGTTTGGACAGTGCAAGCATCCGTACTTTCAATGACTTAGGCGAGGCCTTTGTCATGAAGTATAAGTACAACATGGATATGGCGCCTGATAGAGGTCAGTTGAGGTCTATCTCAGAAGGATAAGGAGACATTCAAAGAATATGCCCAGAGATGGAGAGAATTGGCTGCTCAGATAAGTCCACCTCTTGAAGAGAAGGAAATGACAAAGATCTTCTTGAAGACATAGAGTTCGTTTTATTATGAACGTATGATTGTGAGTTCCCCTAATGATTTTACCGAAATAGTAAACATGGGAATAAGCCTAGAAGAAGGAGTTTATGAAGGACGTTTGTCTAAAGAAGAAGCATCAGCCAACAAGAAAGATGGTGGGAGTTTATCCAAGAGGAATGAAGGAGAAAATAATTCAATGTCGGTAGGGAGGCAGAGGAGGCCTCGTGTCAGGAAGAGTTCTCAACCTCATCAACATCAACATTAAGTTTCCTCAGTAATTCTGGTTTTTTCCAACAATTCTAATCAATCAGTTCCAGTTCAACAACAACATCAACAACAACTACAACAAAGAACCAACTACAACAACAACAATCATCATCAACAAAACTTTGAGAGGAAGAAGATCTCCTTTGACCATATTCCTATAACCTATGCAGAGTTATACCCGTCATTGATCCTCAAGAATCTGATCCAGCCAAGAAACCTTCTGCAAATTCCTGAGCCACTGCCATGGTGGTTCAAGCTTGATCTTCGTTGTGATTTTCACCAGGGAGCCCCTGGCCACGATATAGAGAATTGCAATCCTCTAAAATATGAAGTTTATAAGCTGATAAAGAATGGTATGATGTCCTTTGAGGACAGAGCACCGAACGTAAAAGCCAATTCGTTGCCTATTCATGGTAACGCTTCTGTCAACATGGTGGATGGTTGTCCAGGGAGTTTCCGAGTTTTTGATGTGAGACGTATCCGAAGATATATGGTGAAGATGCATAAGACTTTGTGTTTAATCAGTGATTGTGAACATGACCATGTTGGTTGTTTCATTTGTAGTGTGAACCCCCGTGGGTGTATGATTGTCAAGAGGGATATCCAGAAGTTGATGGATGAGAATGTAATCCAGATCCAACAGTCGAGGGATATGGGAGATGATGTAAATGTGATTGTGCCAGTAGTCAAGACCCCTGAGCGGGTAGTTATTTAGTTTGATAGCCGTAGGAGAAATAATGCAATAGATCGGTATCGCCATTGGTTATACGGTTGGCGGGCCCTGTCCTCTACTCATCCGATAAAGTTGTACCATATCAGTATAATGCCATAATGATCAAAAATGGTCAAGAGGTTCCTCTACCAATATCAGATAGTGGTAAATATTGCGGATATAGCGAAGGTGACCCGTAGTGATCGTGTATTAAGTCCAGTTTTCCCTAAAGAAGTAGAAGATATTGCAGCAAGTAAGAATGCAGAAATTCGAATAGTGAATCCGGTTAGTGCTCCAACGTGTCAGTCTGGTGAGTCCAGCAAGTTGAAGACTAACAATGATGATGAGGTGTTACGATTAATTAAAAGAAGTGAATTCAATGTTGTAGAGCAGCTGCTTCAGACGTCATCAAAGATCTTTGTGCTATCATTATTGATGAATTCTGAAGCGCACAGGGAGGCATTGCAGAAAGTGTTGGAACAAGCTTATGTTGAACATGATGTTACTGTGGATCAGTTTGACCATATAGTCTCCAACATTACTTCTTGTAATAATTTGAGTTTTCATGATGAAGAGCTTCCCGGGGAAGGAAGAAATCACAATTTAGCACTGCATATTTCTATGAACTGCAAGGAGGGCGCTTTATCCAATATGTTGGTTTATACTGGATCATCGTTGAATGTGTTACCAAAATAACTTTTTCAAGACTCTCTTATCAAGGTGCCGCAATGAGGTACAACAGCGTAGTTGTCAAAGCGTTCGATAGTTCTCATAAAACTGTCATTGGAGAAGTGGACCTTCCGGTTAAGATAGGTCCGGGTGATTTCTAAATTACTTTTCAAGTGATAGATATCCACCCGGCCTACAATTGCTTGTTAGGAAGGCCATGGATTCTTGAAGTTGGATCAGTGACGTCTACTCTTCACAAAAATCTAAAATTTGTGAAGAACGACAAGCTTGTTGTTGTTGGTGGAGAGAAGGCATTGTTAGTGAGCCATTTGTAGTCTTTCAGGTATGTTGATGTTGAGGAGGAGGTTAGAACGTCGTTCCAAGCCTTATCTATTGCTTATGAGTTAAAGAAAACTAGGGCACCCATGTCTTCTTTAAAAGATGCGCAAAAGGCTATTCAGGTTGGCAGCATTGACAAGTGGGGTCGTGTTGTAAAGGTTGCCGAGAACAAGAACAGAGTTGGACTAGGATTTCAACCAGGTTCGTTCAATGGCAAAGTCAAAGTTATGCAACCGACTTTCCATAGTGAAGGGTTCATTCATGAGAATGATCAACACTCAGCTACCGTTATTGAAGACAGTGGTGATGAAGACGAAGCTTGCGCCAACTTTGTGACGCATGGCCATACTTGCAACAATTGGGTTGTTGTTGATGTTCCTGTTGTCATTCATCGTTCTAAGTAATTTGTTTTTATTATTTTTAAGAAAAATCCTTCTCCTATGCCTAAGGGATAAGTGAACATGTATGGGCATTTTAATTATTATCATCAATGAAATACAATTTTATTCATCCACATCTATGATGTTTTATTTTCGCTTTTTACTTTTTCTGAAAATGGTAATCACAAAAAAACATAAATAAAAAATAATCTTCCATCTGCATAATATTTGTTCGCACTCCACTTATCTAAAATCAAAATATCAAATCATTATGTAGGTTGGTTCTCAAACCCATTGAATACAATGATCCTACTCCCTCTCCAAACTTTGATTTCCATATGTTTGAAGCTGAGGAAGAGGTTGATGATGAAGAAGTATCTGATGAATTATCTCGTTTACTTGAGCCGAGGAAAAATCCATTCAGCCGTTTGAAGAGCAGATTGAATTAGTCAACTTGGATTCCGAAGATGATGTGAAGGAAGTCAAGATTGGGTCTCAACTGTGTCCAGAAGCTAAGAAGGGGTTGATTGATCTTCTTCATAATTATTCTGATGTGTTTGCTTGGTCCTATAAAGATATGTCTGGGTTGGATTCTGAGATTGTGGAGCATAGATTGTCGTTGAAGCCAGAATGCCTGCCGATCAAGCAGAAGTTGAGAAGAACTCATCCTGATATGGCAGTAAAGATCAAAGAGGAAGTGTAGAAGCAGATTGATGCTGGTTTTCTTATTACCTCCGAGTATCCGCAGTGGGTGGCCAATATTGTGCCTGTTCCTAAGAAGGATGGAAAAGTCCGCATGTATCTTGATTATAGAGATTTGAATAAAGCTAGTCCGAAAGATGATTTTCCTCTGTGACACATTGATATGTTGGTATACAATACAACTAAATTCAAAGTCTTTTCGTTTATGGATGGATTTTCCGGCTATAATCAAATCAAAGTGGCACCTAAAGATATGGAGAATACCACATTCATTGCACCCTGGGGAACATTCTATTATAAAGTGATGCCTTTCGGTTTAAAGAATGCTGGTGCGATATACCAGAGAGCTACGATCACTCTTTTTCATGATATGATGCATAAAGAGATTGAAGTTTATGTTGATGATATGATTGCTAAATCAAGAGATGAAGAAGAACACGTTGAGCATTTGTTGAAGTTATTCCAGCGTTTGAGGAAGTATAAACTCCGCTTGAATCCCAATAAGTGTACTTTTGGTATTCGTTCTGGTAAGTTGTTGGGCTTCATTGTCAGTGAGAAGGGTATCAAAGTTGATCCTACCAAGGTCAAAGAAATACAGGAAATGCCTACGCCCAAAATGGAGAAGCAATTTAGAGGTTTTCTCGGTCGTTTGAACTATATCTCAAGATTTATATCGCATATGACTGCCACATGTGCGCCTATTTTCAAGCTTCTTCAGAAAGATCAGTCTTGTGATTGGACCGAAGATTGCCAAAAATCTTTTGATAGTATCAAAGAGTATCTGCTTGAGCCTCCGATTCTGTCTCCACCTGTTAAAGGAAGACCATTGATCATGTATTTGATTGTGCTTGATGAAAATATGGGTTGTGTTCTTGGTCATCAAGATGAATCTGGAAAGAAAGAATATGCAATTTACTACCTCAGTAAGAAGTTCACTGACTGCGAGACTCGATATTTTATGCTCGAGAAGACATGATGTGCATTAAATTGGGCTGCTAAGCGTCTGCCCCAGTATATATTGAATCATACTACTTGGTTGATATCCAAAATAGATCCAATCAAGTACATATTTGAGAAACCTGCTTTAATTGGGAGAATTTCCTGTTGGCAGATGTTGTTATCTGAGTTTGATGTTGAATACTGATCTCAAAAAGCAATTAAAGAAAGTGTCTTGGCTGACCATTTGGCTTACCAACCGATTGAAAATTATCAGTCAGTACAGTATGACTTTCCTGATGAAGAGATTTTGTACTTGAAGATGAAAGATTGTGATGAATCATTGCTTGAAGAAGGGCCAGAACCTGGTTCCCATTGGGGCATGGTATTTGATGGAGATGTTAATTCGTATGGTAATGGCATTAGGGAAGTGATCATTACTCCTCAAGGCACTCATTTTCTGTTTACAACTAGATTGACCTTCAAGTGTACAAACAATATGGCTGAATATGAAGCTTGCATTATGGGGCTTGAAGAAGCCATTGATCTCAGAATTAAGTATCTTGACGTTTATGGAGATTCAGCTTTGATTGTGAATCAGATCAAAGGTGAATGGGAGACGAATCAACCTGGTTTAATACCATATAGAGACTATGCTAGGAGGATTTCAACTTTCTTCACAAAGGTTGAGTTTCATCATATCCCTCAAGATGAAAACCGGATGGAAGATACTCTCGCAACGTTGGCTTCAATGATTGTGGTGAAATTTTGGAATGAAGTTCCCAATTTGACTGTGATGGGTCTTGATAGGCCAGCTCATGTGTTTGCTGTTGAAGAAATCAAAGATGAAAAGCCATGGTATTTTGATATCAAATGTTTCCTCCAAAGTCTGAGTTACCCGCCTGGGGCATATTTGAAAGATAAGAAGACTTTGAGAAGATTAGCCGACAATTTCAACCTGAATGGTGATTTGCTTTACAAGAGAAATTTCGATATGGTTTTTCTCAGATGCGTGGATAGACACGAAGCATACCTGTTGATGAACAAAGTCCATGAAGGCTCCTTTGGTACCCATTCCAATGGACATGCTATGGAAAAGAAGGTATTGAGAGCATGTTACTATTGGGTGACGATGGAATCTGACTGTTGCAAGTTTGTGAAGAAGGGCCACAAATGTCAAATTTATGCAAATAAGATTCATGTTCCTCTGACATTGTTGAAAGTCATTTCCTCTCCATGGCCCTTCTCCATGTGAGGAATTGATATGATCGGTATGATTGAGCCAAAAGCTTCGAACGAACATCGTTTCATTCTGGTGGCTATTGATTACTTCACAAAGTGGGTTGAAGCGGCATCGTATGCAAATGTAAACAAGCAAGTTGTTGTAAGGTTTATCAAGAATCAAATTATATGTTGTTATGGTGTGCCAAGTAAGATCATTACTAATAATGGATCGAACTTGAACAATAGTATGGTGGACTCTCATTGCAAAGACTTCAAGATTGGACATCATAGTTCTTCTCCCTACAAACCTAAGATGAATGGGGTTGTTGAAGTTACGAATAATAATATCAAGAAGATCATTCAAAAGATGGTTGTGACATATAAATACTGGCATGAGATGCTCCCATTTGCATTGCATGGGTATCGTACATCCATCCGCACTTTAATAGGGGCAACCCCTTTCTCTCTTGTTTATGGCATGGAAGATATGCTCGTCGTGGAGGTGAGATCCCATCACTGCGTGTGCTAATGTAAGCCAAGTTGGCCAAAGATGAATGGTGTCAGACCAAATATGATCAGTTGAATTTGATTGAAGAGAAGAGATTGACCGCCATGTGTCATGGTCACTTATTTTAGCAAAGGATGAAGAAAGATTTTCATAAGAAGGTCAAGCATCGTGTGTTTTGAGAAGGTGACTTCGTGCACAAGAAGATTCTATCTTTCATACCTGATGTCAGGGGTAAATGGACTGCTAATTATGAAGGCTCATATGTTGTTAAGAGACCCTTTTCAGGTGGTGCTTTGATTCTTACAACTATGGGTGGTGAAGAGTTCACTCGTCCTATGAATGTCGATGCAGTCAAGAAATACATTGCCTAAAAAGAAAAGAACAACCCGCTAAGTTGAAGACCCGAAAGGGCGGCTTAGGCAAAAATGAGCGTCTCAATGGATTAAAAACCCGAAAGGGAGATCCAGGAAAAAATTAGAGACATAAAACATAACATTTATCCCGGTAGATTGAGTACCCCACCTTGGGGAAATCTAGGCAAAAATTAGGGATAATGGCAAGTAACTGCATTCGGTTAGTCATAATCATGGAAGTCGTTTTGAGCAAATTATTTGGTTCCGATTCATCATTCTCAACTGAAGACAAGCAAAATGGATGTTGAAGTTGGTAGGGAGGGTAGTGATCATTGTATTCAATGTATCCCTTTTCCATGTAAATTACCATTTTCAAACTTTGTAAAAATCTATGGAGTTTCGTAATTTGCGGGCTACCATTCTATTAAATAAAGTTGAGATTTTATCCAATTGATTTTATTCTTATTTACTTCTGCTAAATAAATTTGAATTTTTATGATGATAATTTTGAAATAAATTAATGGATAATTATTTTTCTTGAAATAATAAAAGCAATCACTTTAAGAGTAATCGATTTCAGTAAGAATGACAACAACAATTTGAGAACAGGTAAGTCTCGAAGTGTGAAGCATTGTTGGTCTTCCTTAAGCAGTTGGTTTGGTAACTCTTTCCTTCCCAACCGTTCATCATTTATCTCCAACTTGGTTGATGAGATTCTCCCCGAATATTTCATCATCCCTAGTAGGGCCAGTGAGTCTCATCTCCAATAGAGTCGAGATGATGATCGGTCCCCGTTGCAATGCATATTCCCCAACTGAGATCCAGTTATCTTTTCCTTGGAGTTGGTTTATTTCACGATTTCCAAGAAGAATTCGATGAGTATTGAGGAATGTGACGATCTTGGTCATAGCATCCCCGCTATTTTGCTTAAATCCCCGTGCAGAGTTTTACCTATTGTATTCCCCAGCGGAGTTTATCTTCTAATATGAAGATCCCTCGTTCCCGAAAGTATTGGATTCTAAGAAGTATTTGATTTTTACCCCCTGCAAGGTTGTCTCCCATTTGACATAATGTTGACTTAAAATTCCCCGCGATGTTGACAATTTGGATCCTC
This sequence comes from Lathyrus oleraceus, assembly GCF_024323335.1. Taxonomy (NCBI): domain Eukaryota; kingdom Viridiplantae; phylum Streptophyta; class Magnoliopsida; order Fabales; family Fabaceae; genus Lathyrus; species Lathyrus oleraceus. The sequence continues at coordinate 392,222,325 of NC_066584.1, forward strand.
AACAGTACTCTCCCCATGGAGTTTCCCGTGATTGATGGAATCATGCTCTCCATGACTTTCCCAGCCAAAACTGATTTATTCAGAGCTAGATGATTTGTTTTCATCCCTAGCATGTTCTCCAATTGGTGTTTCCATCTTGTTGAGATTAGCCGAGTGTTGCTGCAGTGATTCAAATATTTTTTATTTGTATCCTTTGTTTTGTTTTGTATTCATACATAAATCACAACATCAGATATTTCATTATGCATTTTATCACATTTTATTTCTTTATTCTGATCCCCTGCTTCGGTAATATCGTTTATCCGTGCAAATTTGGTGTGTCTGTCCTCCTTCAATTGTAGAGTGTCAACCCCTTAAGTAGAAAGAGTTTAACCTTTCTCATTCCCCACTGAGTTATTTCCTCATGGATGATTATTATTTCAGTTTCCTCCCCAGTTAATTATCTAGACGGAACCACTCCTATTGGGTGGAGTCCTTGTTTGACCGTTTCTTTTTAGTTATTACCTAGATAGAAATTTTGGTCCCCCGAAAGTTTATTACCCAATAACTGGTAATATCCTTCTCAAGTTTGAGTTCACTACTTTTTCCCAATACCCGGTAAAATGTAATCTACTTCCTTTGTTTTCCCCATCAGATTCGTTTTCACGTTTCCCCAGGTAGTCTATCCTTGATATGTTCATTCTAACCGGTGATGGATATTCCTCCTTTTGTGGTTTTCTACCCAGTAAAAAGGTAGTTATAATCCCTATTGTATTCCCCAGAGAGTCCATCCTTAATATGTTCACTTTACCCAGTGACAGATTTCTCTATTTTGTGGTCTTCTGCCCAGTAACCTGTAGTTGTAATTCCCACTTTTCCCCGCTGTGATACGGTGAACTGACTTTGTGTTTTTGCTTTGAAAAGCAATTTTGCGGATAGCAAGAGTCGCCACCGACTTTTCTTTTATCCAATAAGGAAAGGCGGAAAAGAACAGGAAAGACCTTGATTAGATTTTGAGTTCGGGAGGTACATTATACAAAGGGAAGGTGTTAGCACCCTTTGTATCCATGGTTATCCATGGGCTCTTAATTGCTTAACTCACTTATGTTTTCCTTGTTTGAGAAAGTGTTTGAGAAATGTGGTGTGTTTAGAAAACATTTTGAAAGGAGAGTTTAACTTTGTAATGATTCTTGTACGAATGTATACAAAGTGTTTATCTCGTTTGATTTTGAAAGATGTTTAGAAAAATATAACTCGGCGATGATTCTGGTGCGAATGTATACCAAGTGGTGATTTTCTAAAAGATATTTTGAAAAGTGTGAGGTGTGAAAAGTATTTTAAGTTGTGAGCAAGCATTTAAGAGTTATACCTAACCAAGGTCTTTATAGGTATTTCCTATCCTTAGGAGGGTAAAACTGTCCTTACTATTGAGAGGTAAGTAGTCTTATCCTTTGGATGTAAAGGGACATCGTGGGGTCGTCGATTGGTCATTGAAGGCAACATTTGTAAGGATACCTTAGCATTCGAAGAGACGATCATCATTTAATCGTAGGCTACAACGAAGGGTTATCGAGGGACAAAGTCATATATTCGAAGGCAACGTTCGAGGGACAAGGTCATATATTCGAAGGCAACGTTCGAGGGACTATGATTTATCTTGTAGGGACATTGACCTTTTGATCGAAGGGACTATGACTTATCTGTTTAGGGATGATGATGATTTAATCGAAAGGGTCTTTGCTAAGGGTATCCCCACATTCGCGGGACATGACCGTAATATCGTAAGGCAACAAAGAGAGGGTTACCCTAGAGGTGCAAGTGTGGAAATGATTGGATTCAGATATATTATCTTGAATTAATTTATCTAAGTTCGATTATTTATCTTTCCATGCAATCCTATTAGCATACATCTAGACAGTTATATTCACAGTATGGAAAAATTAAAGTGCGAAAAATAAGCTTACGCTATTACATGGCTTCGGCATGGGGTACATAATTTAAAAGGGGATATAAAATATCTAAATCTTAATTAACGAGTACAAAATTAAAAGGGCATACCAAATAATAAAACCTAATTAAACTAAAAAGAAAGAAATAAAAAAAAATCCTAATTAAATCTATTACATACAAAAGTTCATTACAAATGAAATAAATAAACTAAATTTAAGAATGAATTAAAAATATTTTTAGTCTATAATAATAGAAAGTTTTTTTTTATGAAATTATGGAAAAACTTAGACTAAATTGATAGAAATTTTAAAAGAAAAGAGAAAAAAAAAATATAATTAGATTTTTATTATTCAAAATAGCCCATTTTAATTAATTAAGTGATATATGAAAATTTAATTAATAAACTAGATTAAATTATATCCTAGTTTAAATAACTAACATAATATATTAATTAGAAAATTAATTAATGGGTTTTATTTTAATAATAGAAAAATAGTGGTGAATTAATTATAGTGGAAAGGGAGTAAACATAGTAAAAACACTGAAAAGCTAAAAAATAGGTCCATTCGTTATTTATTCGCCTTCATTAAAATATATATAAATTCTACATGGATTTTTCCATTTTTGACACAACACCACCATGCATGTTACAGCTTTCTCTCTTACGGCAAACTAATTTATTTTTTCTCATGCTGTTTCTTTCATGTGAATACAACAAACCTGTACCTTCATCTTATATCAAACCACACACATAAAATAAGATCATATGTAATCATCATGCAATAATAAAAATAGCCATGCACAAATCAAGAAGCTTATATTATTTTACTCATGTATTAGTTCTCTTTACTGCAAGTGATAATGATAAAACAAACCTTACACATACATATTAAAGACAACCAAGGATTTATATTATCATCATCATCATTATTACGTAATAATAGCATGTGAAATAAACATAATCATGCTAGAAACAACACTCATATAATAATAATTAAATGGAAGATATAATTCTTTAATCATGCAAACTTTGCCTTATGTATCTTCTTCTGCTGTATCTCTCCTCTTTTTCATCCTCCTCCTCTCGCTGCAGCCATATGAAGTATTTATAATGGTGTGGATTAGGGTTTAACCTTGTTAAATATTTGGATCCCTTCCTATACTTTAGGGTTTAACCTTGCTAAATATTTGGATCCCTTCCTATACTTTAGGAGAGTTATGGTTTAACCTTGCTAAATATTTGGATCCCTTCCTATACCTTAGGAGAGTTAGGGTTTAACCTTGTTAAATATTTATTAAATACAAATATTATTATAAATAATGAATAATTTAAAAAAAAATTAATTTAAATTTTAGTTACATAATTGAATTAAAATTTAAACCTATTTCTATTTTTACTTTCATCATTTAAAAAAAAATCAAAATTATTCTTACTTATATCAACCAAAGTTATTTTATAATTTACGGGCTTAAAAAAAGTTACTCTTATAAATAAAGTTTATTAAGTAAAAAACGTGAATTACTAAATAAATACTATTTATAAATAATGAATAAATGGAACATGAGTCACTAATAAAAAATAGTTATTATAATTTAATGAGCTTTAACAAATAAAATTAATTTAAAATTTTAATTATACAATTAAAATTCAAATCTATTTTTATTTATCATTAAATTAAAACTATTTTATTTATATATATAATTTATTTATATCATACAGATAACCAAAATTATTATTATTTTTTATATCTGTATCACATAATAAACAAATTAAAATTTATGATTTATATGAGAATGTATGCTAATGAATGAATGCAAATGTGAAATGAATGTCATGCATGAATCAATTTATCATAAAAATTAACAGGCAAATTTTGGGGTATGACCGCTGCCCCTGTTCAATATTCTTAAACCGAGAGAATTAGAATGGTATGTACGCCATTCGTGATCTGGAGGTGGAAGATTATTGAACACTTAGAATGCCCCAAAAATTTGCACTTGTTAATTAAAAGATAGTCTTGATGGAGATGGGCTTAAAGATGTCATCCATAAAGTTTGATGATGAGAGCTTCAGAGTGCGTCGTACATTAGACCATATCTGAAGACATGGGTGTCACACTGGGTCGTACGCTAGACCGTATGATGAGTCATCCATTAGGTGATATTAGGGTGAGCTGAACCTGATGAGATAAGGATCGGAATGGGTCATACGCTAGACCGTATCTGAGTAGCAGAGTGAGCCGTCCGTTAGGCTGTATCTGGAGAAATAAAGATCAGAATGGATCGTACGCTAGATCGTATCTGAGTAGTAGAATGAGCCGTCCGTTAGGCTGTATCTGGCGATAAAAAGTAGTCGCATGCTAGACTACATTTCAGAATGTACCGTACACTAGGTAGTATCTGATGAGAAGAGCCAGACCGGGTCGTACACTAGACCGTATTTGAGTTGCAGAATGAGCCGTCCATTAGGCTGTATCTGAGGATAAAAGATCAGAATGGATCATACGCTAGATCGTATCTGAGTAGCAGAATGAGCCATCCATTAGGCTGTATCTGATGATAAAAGGGGTAGTCATACGCTAGACTATATTTCAGAATGTACCGTACGCTAGGTAGTATCTGAGGGGATGAATATCCAAATGGGTCGTACACTAGACCGTATTGGAACAGTTGAAGGAACCACACGTTAGGCTGAATCAGAATGAGCCGTACGTTAGGCTATATTTGATAATATTTGTATATGTTATATTTGCAATAAATGTCTGAGATGGGCTTAAAGATGCCATCATTAGGAGGATACCAGAATGCTTGTCAGAATGAATATTCATATGGCTTATATCTGAAAGATGTATCTGAATCTTGAATGTAATCGATAAAGATATCCGTCTGAATGAATCTTTATTTTGACTGTATCAGGAGGATAATTAACCTGGAAAAAAAAGAGTTAGCCTCATGCCATGATGCATGAGATGTTGTATGCTCTTGAAAATAAATTCGAACATTGCATGCATGTATATGCTGTGAAATGATGCATGAATGAATTATGCGTCTGAATTTTTTGCCATGGGAAAATAAATCCCGATATTCTGGTTGGAGATATTTGTATTGATGACTCTTTCTTAGCTGGGGATATTTGATTTCTGTCTGATGGTAGAAATATTCAACAGAACCTGACTGGGGATAAAAGAGATGACCAGTCTGTCTAGTAGTGCCAATTTCTTCTGGGAATAACTGGTTTTGCTGGGGAATAGGATTTGCAACCGGATTTGTTAGAACGCATGGTTAAACCTTATCCTTGATCCTAAAGTCTTTTAGTAATTGCTATTTCTATTTTATGCATGTATTTTCGGTAAACATCAATCATATTCAAATGCATATATTAATTCGAATTAAATCAATGGACGTTTATGCAAACAAACGGAGAAAGTAAAACAAAAGTATCTTTTTGGAAATAAAATTGTATTGATTTTGAAAGAGGGCCTATAAACAAGCAATTTTAATACAAGGAGACAGAAATCCTAGTAAGAGGAAATTGTCAAGAAAGCAAAGAAAAAACAGCTATGAAAAAAAGTCCTATTGATTTTAATTCTACTACTGCTATTATGTCTTCAAGCATCTCATCTCTTGTTGTCGGATAGAAGTGATTGGCTTGTTCAGTCTCTTTGACTTTGGTGAAGCTGACCGAGAACGGGACATAGTCATACGCTTTAATCCCTAATTTTTGCCTGGACCGCCTTTTCAGGTTTTCAGTCCACCAGGATACCCTTTTTGCCCAAGCCGCCTTTCAGGTTTTCGACTTGCCGGGTGTACATTTTTATATGTTTATCCCTAATTTTTGCCCGAACCCTTTTGGTTCGCCGGGATGCCCTTACTTTTGCCTAGATATGTCGACCTAGCGGGTCTCTTTTATGCGTAGTATTTTTTAACTATGTCCGCGTTCACGGGATGCGGGAAATCTTCGCCATCCATTGTAGCAAGCATCATGGCTCCACCAGAGAATACCTTCTTAACTACAAATGGCCCTTCGTATGTGGGAGTCCATTTGCCTCTAGGATCACCTTGTGGTAGAATGATACGCTTTATCACCAAGTCGCCAATTTGATACACCTGTCTCTTGACTTTTTTATTAAATGCCTGGGTCATGCGCTTCTGATATATCTGTCCATGACAAACAGCCGCAAGTCTCTTTTCATCAATCAAATTTATCTGATCGAGTCGAGTCTGAATCCATTCATCTTCATCTAAGCCTGCATCTTTCATAATTCTTAGAGAGGGAATCTGAACTTCCACTGGTAAAACGGCTTCCATTCCGTAGACTAAAGAGAAAGGAGTTGCCCCTGTCGAAGTGCGTACTGAAGTGCGATAACCATGAAGAGCAAATGGTAACATCTCATGCCAGTCTTTGTATGTTACTGTCATCTTTTGTATAATCTTCTTAATATTCTTATTAGCAGCTTCTACGGCGCCATTCATCTTTGGCCGGTACGGAGAAGAGTTATGGTGTTTTATTTTGAACTGCGTGCAGAGTTCAGTAATCATCTTGTTGTTCAAATTAGTACCATTATCAGTGATAACTCTTTCAGGGATGCCATACCGACAAATAAGACTATTCTTGATGAACCGTGCCACCACATTCTTGGTGACAGAAGCAAATGAGGCTTCTCTACCCACTTCGTAAAGTAATCAATAGCAACAAGAATGAAACGATGTCCATTAGAAGCAGTAGGTTTAATCTCTCCAATCATATCAATGCCCCACATTGCAAAGGGCCAAGGGGCTGTCAACACGTTCAATGGAGCAGGAGGTACATGTACTTTGTCCGCATAGATCTGGCACTTGTGACAAGTTCTGGAGTGATGGTGGCAATCAGCTTCCATGGTAGACCAATAATACCCTGATCTCAGAATCTTCTTGGCCATCGTATGTCCACTAGAATGAGTCCCAAAAATACCGTCATGCATGTCTTCCATAATCTTTTCTGCTTCCTTTTTATCCACACAGCGAAGCAAAGTCGAATCATGATTACGTTTGTATAATACTCCATTACTCAAAAAGAATTTAGCGGAGAACTTCCTCAGAAATTTTCTGTCATTGATGGATGCCCCTTCAGGGTATTCCTGAGTTTCTAAATATCTTTTACTTCGTGGAACCAAGGTTTCTCTTCTACTTCATCAGCATTAAGTTCATAACAATATGCTGGTTCATCTAATCGTTCAATGGTGATCATGGGAGCTTCATTGTCCCATCTGACTCTGAACATAGATGACATGGTAGCCAATGCGTCTGCCAACTGATTCTCTTCTCGTGGAATATGTTCGAATGTAATCTCTTCAAAGTATGGGATTAATGTCAACACCCGCTCTCGATAAGGGATGAGATTCGGATGTTTAGTGTCCCATTCTCCTTTGATCTGACTGATTACTAAGGCTGAGTCTCCGTACACACTCAAAAACTTGATTCTCAGGTCTATAGCAGCTCTGAGTCCCAAAATACATGCTTCATACTCAGCCATATTATTGGTACAATCAAAACATAGTCTAGCAGTGAAAGGCGTATGGCAACCCTTGGGAGAAATAATTACAACACCAACACCATTGCCCAATGCATTAGAAGATCCATCAAAAACCATAGTCCATCGGGATCCCAGTTCGGGTCCTTCATCCGGTCCAGGTTCTTCATAATCAGTAACAAGCATAACATCCTCATCAGGGAACTCAAAATTCATAGATTGGTAATCATCAACTGCTTGATGAGCCAAATGATCAGCTAACACGCTTCCTTTGATTGCTTTCTGGGTAGTATACTGGATATCATACTCTGTTAAAATCATCTGCCATCTTGCTATTCTTCGGGAGAGAGCAGGTTTCTCAAATATATATTTGATAGGATCCATCTTAGAAATCAATAAAGTGGTATGATTCAACATATACTGTCTTAGTCGGCGAGCAGCCCAAGCCAAAGCACAACAAGTTTTCTCAAGCAGTGAGTATCTTGTTTCACAGTCGGTAAACTTTTTGCTAAGGTAGTATATTGCATGCTCTTTTCGACCAGACTCGTCATGTTGCCCCAACACACACCCATTGAATTTTCTAACACGGTCAAATACATGATTAGAGGTCTTCCTTCAACTGGTGGCATCAGAATTGGAGGTTCTTGGAGATACTTCTTGATTTTGTCAAAAGCTTCTTGACATTCATCATTCCATATTATCTCTTGATTTTTCCTCAGTAATTTGAAGATGGGTTTGCAAGTAGCAGTCAAATGGGAGATAAATCGGGCAATGTAATTCAAGCGTCCCAAGAAACCTCTGACTTCTTTATCTGTACGGGGAACTGGCATTTCTTGAATAGCTCTCACCTTAGCCGGGTCAACCTCAATTCCTTTACCACTGACAATAAAGCCCAAGAGTTTACCGGATCTTACTCCAAAGGTGCATTTGTTCGGGTTCAATCTCAACTTGTATTTCTTCAACCTCTCAAACAGTTTGTATAAATGATCGAGATGTTCTTCTTCAGTATGAGATCTGGCTATCATGTCATCCACATATACCTCTATTTCATGATGGATCATATCATGGAACAAAACCACCATAGCACGCTGGTATGTTGCCCCTGCATTCTTTAAACCGAATGGCATTACTTTGTAACAGAAAGTGCCCCATTGCGTCACAAACGTAGTTTTCTCCATGTCTTCAGGTGCCATCTTAATCTGGTTATAACCTGAGAATCCATCCATGAATGAGAATACCTTGTGTTGAGCGGTGTTATCTACCAGAACATCAATGTGCGGAAGTGGAAAGTCATCTTTGGGACTTGCTTTATTCAAATCTCTGTAATCTACACACATTCGCACCTTACCATCCTTCTTTGGCACTGGTACCACATTAGCAACCCATTGAGGATAAGAAGTAACAGCTAGAAAACCTGCATTAAATTGTTTCATAACCTCGGCTTTGATTTTCTCAGACATTTCAGGACGCATGCGACGAACCTTTTGCTTAACAGGATGACAATCTTCCTTCATCGGCAAACGATGTACTACTATATCAGTATCCAGTCCTGGCATGTCTTCATAAGACCAAGCAAAAATCTCTACATAGTCATGTAACATCTGAATCAATCTTTCTTTGACACTGTTTTCCAAGCCTGCTCCTATTTTGACTTCTTTCTTGTCTACTTCAGTACCCAGATTTACAATTTCAATTGATTCCTCATGCGGCTGTATAGTCTTTTCTTCTTGCAGTAACAGTCTGGCAAGCTCTCCAGGCACTTCGCAATCTCCTCACTTCCATCCTCGGCTTGGTAGATCGGATTTTTAAAGCCATAATTAACAGTAGCAGAATTATTATCAACAGGATCCAGAGTGGATATGGATCTGCAATTTGTTACGTGAGTGTGTGTAAGAAAACATAGCTTATTTGAAAGATGACAGGAAAGATAAAGAGCGCAATATTTGAATGCAAAAAGTCCATTGATTTATTGAATGTGAATATGCTTATGAAAATGACAAAACCCTTAACAAATTAGCTATTGTGCCCCGGGCATAGACACAATGCTTTAAGAAGTTCAATTGTTCATAATAAAAATTACAAATTTGAAACACTAAAATAAGCAAAACAATTACTCCTGACTAAAGGAAATCGGGATAGTGTCTTCAGCCTTCCAATTATTGAGTTCGTCACCAATTGTTGGGAAAATCCAGCTATCCAAGTCGCAATCGCTATCAGCATCTTCTACAGCATTAATCTGATCTTTGACTATCTTTTCAGAGCTAAACCCCAGGCCAAATTTATCAGACTTGTACGGTACATCGATCAGTTGACCCCAGCCAGTACGACCACCATCTTCAACCACGGCTTGAGCATCTTTCAGAGAAATCATAGCAGGAGGAGCACGAATAACCTTGGGCACACGGGAAGTTGGCTTAAGGACAGGACTGGTCGGAGGAACTACTTCAAATGACTGAGAAGGAGTCTCAAAGAATTCACCATCCATCTCGACGTATCTGAAGGTATGCACACTACTGACAATATACTCTTCTTCTCCACACACAGTGACAATCTTGCCCTCTATTGGATACCTCAGCTTTTGATGGAGAGACGAAGCTACAACACTTGCCCCATGGATCCAAGGGCGTCCCAGCAAGCAGGAATAGGCAGGACGAATGTTCATTACGTAACAGGTAGTGTTGAAGACTTGAGGTCCTATCTTGATAGGGAGAACCACTTCACCATGGACAACACTCTTCGCACCATCGTAAGCACGCACCACAACGTCACTAGGTTTCAGTTCAATGCTTTACAGTCAAGCTTATCGAGCACAGCTTTCGGTAGCACATTCAAAGAAGAGCCATTGTCGATCAACACATGAGACAAGGTGATCCCCTTACACTCAATGGAGATATGCAGAGCTTTATTGTGATTCTTTCCTGCTGGTGTCAGGTCAGCATCAGAAAAGCCTATGCCATTATCAACAGCCAAGTTAGCAACATAATTTTCTAACTGATCGACAGATGTCTCCTGAGGTACATGAGCGGTCTTCAAGAATTTTATCAACGCATTGGCATGAGATTCAGAAGATAACAACAAGGATAACATCGAAATTTTAGACGGAGTATGCCCCAGCTGTTCTACCACATCAAAATCACTCTTACGGATGATTTTCAGCATTTCTTCCATTTCCTGCTTGGCAACATCTTCGGTAGTAACTTCGACTGGTGTCTTTGACTGAGAAGGATTGATTACTGGTCCCTTTCCTCGAGTTTCAGGGCGGGAGGTGAGATTTCTGGAGAGAAGATCCTTCCACTTCGAGTAATTTTACTAGTCCCAACAATGTCAACGTCATTAGGATTAGCAGAATCATCATCTTGCTTTATGCCGTGGATGTAAACATCACCTCCATAATTCCACGGAATGGCTTTGCTTGAGGAATACGGTACTGGGCCAGGTGCAGTAATAATTAGGGGAGCTACCTTGGGCTCAGCAGTAATCTTCACAGGCACTCTAGTAGCGGTAATCTTCACTGGAACTTTGGACCTAGCAATCACAGATATTTCTTCAATAGGGTTTTCCACCTTAGGAATCTTTTCAAAGAGAATTGTACGATCATCCATCAGCCGTTGAATACCATTCCTCAACTTCAAGCAATCATTGGGTCGGAGTATACAGAGATCGCAATTTTCAGCACAACCTGGAAATAAACCAGCTTGCAATAAATTCTTCTTGATGATCAGGAGAGAAGATGCTAAGTCATTTACATTAGTAATGTGAGAATTGTCATCCACAGCATTAACAGTCTTGTCATGATTAGGCATAGGAGCAGTGATGACATTAGGAGTCTCCGGAGGATCAAATTCAATTTCTCCAGCGTCGATCATATCCTGAATCTTATTCTTCAACAACCAACAATCGTTTGTATCATGTCCGGGGCTATCGGAGTGATAGGCACACCTGGAATTGGGATTATAACGAGGAGAAGTAGTGTTGGGATTTGCAGGAGGATCTCTGAGGGTAATTAAATTTGCTTTTAGCATACCCTGCAGTGCTTGTGCTAAAGTCATATTGATCTTGGTAAACTGCCTTCTTGGCCTGTCTTGTCTGTGTTGGAAGTTTTGAGATGGCGGTGCTGCAATCGTAACTGCTCCAACAGTATGGTCACGATTTTTCTTGTTATGACCCCTTTGACCGTACACAGCATTTGATTCATTTTCCCTGATAGGACTTTTTGGTGCTTGCAGAGGTAGCCGCCTGTATCTTTCCACTTCGAATGCCGCTTTCAACATTTCACCCGTCAATATAAGTTCAGTGAAACCCGATGAGGAACTTCCCAATAGATGGCTGTAGAATGGGCCAGTCAGTGTACCCATGAACATGTCCACTAATTCTCGATCAGTCATAGGGGGTTTGACTCTGCCAGCCAAGTCTCTCCATTTTTGAGCATATTCTTTGAAGCTTTCTTTAGAGCCCATAGTCATATTCTGCAGCTGTAGCCGAGTAGGCGCTAATTCAGAATTATACTGGTAGTGCTTGTAGAAAGTTGTCGCTAAATCAGTCCAGGTGCGGATGTTAGAGCTCTCGAGCTGATAATACCACTCTAACTGTGTGCCAGACAGACTCTCTTGGAAGAAATGGATCCATAGCTTCCTATCAGTGGTATACGGCTGGATCTTTCTCACATAAGCTCTCAGATGCATCTGAGGACAAGACGCACCATCATACTTAGTGAAAGCGGGGACCTTGAATTTGCGAGGAATGACCACATCAGAGACCAGACCTAAGCTTTCGAAATCCAGACCGGGCGCCTTCTGACCCTCCATAGCTAGCATACGTTCTTCCAGCAACTTATACTTATCATCTTTCGGAGAGTACTGTTCATTTTCATAATTTTCATAGTCGTCCTCAGGGTTGAAGGGATCAACATTCTCATCTTCCGAATCATTTTCTGTCTCATCTTCTTTATCCTTCGGAATTCCAATCTTGACTCCTGGAGCCTGTCCTTTAAGCCTTCTTCCCGGGTTAATGTAACTCACAGATTTCTTGTCCTTCTTCTTCTCGAGCAATAGAGTCTTCAGTTCCTCCTGCCCCTTGGATAAGTTCAAGATCATCTCCTGGAATTGAGCATTCTGAGCCTGGAGATCCTTGACAGTTTGTTCGAGGGCCATTTTTCTGTTTGAGAGGAAGACCGTGAGAACATTGATCCTTTAGAGTACCTGTTATGCAATGTTATGTTATGCTATGCAATGTATGAAATGTTTTCAAGGACTTTTGGAATTTAACTTTGCGTAAACCACCAAAAAGGGGAACTTTTATTATAATTTCTTTAATCAATGTTCATTACAAGAAAAAATGAAAGCTCAAGTCTCCCAGGGACGGCTTCTTTTTGGGCGGAGATATGCATTGAGACTTCGTTCCTCATTAAGCTGGCTGGTGAGCTCTAATACTTTCTTCCTTTCAGCACAAAATGAGCTTCAAAAGTATCCCTTTCCTCTCTCAACTGGATCCAAGATTTCTTCAATTCTTCAACATTGGTAGGCATATCTGGATAAGGAATGATCTGAGGGGTACCTCCTTCAACTTTTGGTTCAACAATCAGAGGTCCGATTGCAAGATATGGCATGATAAGCTCACGAGCTCTGGCGCGTACCCATCTGAGATAAGGTTCCATAGGAATAGAGTTTTTCTGTCCTAAAGTACTTCTTTTCACCATGCCCCAAGCTCGTACAAACCTTTGACGGAGACCTTGAGAATCATTGTCATAGTCAAACACAGTGCCTTGGATAATTATTTCATGTGGACCATCTCTTCGAGCATAACCAAACTGACGTAGGGCTAAAGCAGGATTATAAGTAATACCTCCTCTTATCCCCAGGAGTGGTACGTTAGAGAATTCTCCACAACGGTCAATGATGATAACATTTTCTTTGGGTTGGGGACACCAATGGATGTCTGAATGGGAGAGCGACATTATCCTTTGAGACCATTTCAAATTTTGCTCATTCTTCAAGACTGATTGAGGAAGGTGCGAAATAAACCACCTAGATAATAAAGGTACGCAGCACATGAGAGTCCCTTGCCTTTTCATAGTACGAGTGTGAAGGGAATGCAAAATGTCTCCAAGCAAGGTGGGCAGCAGGGTTATGAGTGAGAAATATCTTAACAGCATTCATGTCTATGAATTGATCCGGATTAGGAAATAGCACCAAACCATAGATTAGTAATGCTAGAACATCTTCGAAAGCGTGGACACTCATAGCTTTTAGGAATTCTCGGGCCTTATTTATCAGAAATTTGGCAAGTAAACCCTTAACTTCACTTCTTGTTACCCAATTAGTTTCAATGTCGGACTTTGTCATGTGTAAAGCCGCGACAACCTCTTCAGACCTCGAAATCTTTTCTAAACCACTGAAAGGTGTTTGATCAAGGATAGGTATCCCAAGCAACCTGGAAAATTCTTCTAATGTGGGTACCAACTGATAATCTGGGAAGGTGAAGCAATGATGTTTAGGATCGAAGAACTGGAATATAACTCTCATCATATCTTCCTTGAAACCGGTGGTAACTAAACTGAGGAGATAACCATGTTTCTTGATGAACTGAGCATGATCGGGAAGTTCCGACACTAAATCCTTGAGTTGAGGAGAGGTCGCTACAAAATTGATCCGGATGGTCTTCCTGGAAGCCATAGCCCTACAAAACAGAGCAAAGTTAAATTCCTAAGTCCTCGAAATGGTTAGTACAATGCCATGATGTCATGATGTTATGATGTTATGATGTTAAGTAAGTAACAAGCACAAACAAGTCACACCACAATCATTCCTAGGTTTTAAGGCTTGCATGAGTTCCATAGGTAAGTACCCTCCCCACTGAAGTTTGGTTGGTTCAACCTGTCCTAGAATAGTAACTGGGTTCTAGAAGGATCTCAAATCATTGACCTTTCCTTAAGTCCACTTCAGTGCAACACCAAGCAGTTGACCAAAATTTCCCTAAAGTCCAATCTCAAAGAGTGTAGTATCGAGTATCAACCAACCCCAGTCGGAACCGAAGTCAGTTATCTCACTACTTTCTAATGGCTAGGATGAGTCAATTAGGGTTCTAAAGGTCTGGTTAATGCTTTTATGACACCACGCAGACGCCAAATTTTTCCTCAAGTAAACATGAGGAAAATCAGGACATCCAAAGTGTCACATTAACCGTAGCCATCATTTTAACCATTCTAGTATACGCCGGACAGTCGCGATGATCTCTAGCTACTTACCTAAGGTACACTAGATCTGGGTGTAGGATCTTTCACTCAAGCATAGAATACCCAAACAATCCCTTAAAAGTAAATCAGACAAAGAAACAATTCGAAAACATAAGTGATCTTATCTTTAAGGTAACCTCTCTTTTTAAGACTCCCCAGCAAAGTCGCCAGTTCTGTGATACGGTGAACTGACTTTGTGTTTTTGCTTTGAAAAGCAATGTTGCGGATAGCAAGAGTCGCCACCGAATTTTCTTTTATCCAATAAGGAAAGGCGGAAAAGAACAGGAAAGACCTTGATTAGATTTTGAGTTCGGGAGGTACATTATACAAAGGGAAGGTGTTAGCACCCTTTGTATCCATGGTTATCCATGGGCTCTGAATTGCTTAACTCACTTATGTTTTCCTTGTTTGAGAAAGTGTTTGAGAAATGTGGTGTGTTTAGAAAATATTTTGAAATGAGAGTTTAACTTTGTAATGATTCTTGTACGAATGTATACAAAGTGTTTATCTTATTTGATTTTGAAAGATGTTTAGAAAAATATAACTCGGCGATGATTCTGGTGCGAATGTATACCAAGTGGTGATTTTCTAAAAGATGTTTTGAAAAGTGTGAGGTGTGAAAAGTATTTTAAGCTGTGAGCAAGCATTTAAGAGTTATACCTAACCAAGGTCTTTATAGGTATTTCCTATCCTTAGGAGGGTAAAACTATCCTTACTATTGAGAGGTAAGTAGTTTTATCCTTTGGATGTAAAGGGACATTGTGGGGTCGTCGATTGGTCATTGAAGGCAACATTTGTAAGGATACCTTAGCATTCGAAGAGACGATCATCATTTAATCGTAGGCTACAACGAAGGGTCATCGAGGGACAAAGTCATATATTCGAAGGCAACGTTCGAGGGACAAGGTCATATATTCGAAGGCAACGTTCGAGGGACTATGATTTATCTTGTAGGGACATTGACCTTTTGATCGAAGGGACTATGACTTATCTGTTTAGGGTTGATGATGATTTAATCGAAAGGGTCTTTGCTAAGGGTATCCCCACATTCCCGGGACATGACCGTAATATCGTAAGGCAACAGAGAGAGGGTTACCTTAAAGGTGCAAGTGTGGAAATGATTGGATTCAGATATATTATCTTGAATTAATTTATCTACGTTCGATTATTTATCTTTCCATGCAATCCTATTAGCATACATCTAGACAGTTATATTCACAGTATGGAAAAATTAAAGTGGGAAAAATAAGACTACGATATTACATGGTTTCGGCATGGGGGTACATAATTTAAAAGGGCATATATAATATCTAAATCTTAATTAACGAGTACAAAATTAAAAGGGCATACCAAATAATAAAACCTAATTAAACTAAAAATAAAGAAATAAAAAAAATCATAATTAAATCTATTACATAGAAAGTTCATGACAAATGAAATAAATAAACTAAATTTAAGAATGAATTAAGTATATTTTTAGTCTATAATAATAGAAACTTTTTTTTTATGAATTTATGGAAAAACTTAGACTAAATTGATATAAATTTTAAAAGAAAAGAGAAAAAAAAATATAATTAGATTTTTATTATTCAAAATAGCTCATTTTAATTAATTAAGTGATATATGAAAATTTAATTAATAAACTAGATTAAATTATATCCTAGTTTAAATAACTAACATAATATATTAACTAGAAAATTAATTAATGGGTTTTATTTTAATAATAGAAAAATAGTGGTGAATTAATTATAGTGGAAAGGGAGTAAACATAGTAAAAACACTATATATTGCATTGAGGGAGGAGCTACCAACGAGCCATGTTGGTCCATTCGTTATTTATTCGCCTTCATTAAAATATATATAAATTCTACATGGATTTTTCAATTTTTGACACAACACCACCATGCATGTTACAGCTTTCTCTCTTACGGCAAACTAATTTATTTTTTCTCATGCTGTTTCTTTCATGTGAATACAACAAACCTGTACCTTCATCTTATATCAAACCACACACATAAAATAAGATCATATGTAATCATCATGCAATAATAAAAATAGCCATGCACAAATCAAGAAGCTTATATTATTTTACTCAAGTATTAGTTCTCTTTACTGCAAGTGATAATGATAAAACAAACCTTACACATACATGTTAAAGACAACCAAGGATTTATATTATCACCATTATATCATCATCATCATTATTATGTAATAACAGCATGTGAAATAAACATAATCATGCTAGAAACAACACTCATATAATAATAATTAAATGTCAGATATAATTCTTTAATCATGCAAACCTTGCCTTATGTATCTTCTTCTGCTGTATCTCTCCTTTTTTTCGTCCTCCTCTCGCTGTATCCATATGAAGTATTTATAATGGTGTGGATTAGGGTTTAACCTTGTTAAATATTTGGATCCCTTCCTATACTTTTGGGTTTAACCTTGCTAAATATTTGGATCCCTTCCTATACTTTAGGAGAGTTAGGGTTTAACCTTGCTAAATATTTGGATCACTTCCTATACTTTAGGAGAGTTAGGGTTTAACCTTGCTAAATATTTATTAAATAAAAATATTATTATAAAATAATGAATAATTTAAATAAAAATTAATTTAAATTTTAGTTACATAATTGAATTAAAATTTAAACCTATTTCTATTTTTACTTTCATCATTTAAAAAAAAATCAAAATTATTCTTACTTATATCAACCAAAATTATTTTATAATTTACGGACTTAAAAAAAGGTTACTCTTATAAATAAATTTTATTAAGTAAAAAACGTGAATTACTAAATAAATACTATTTATAAATAATGAATAAATGGAACATGAGTCACTAAATTATAAAAAATAGTTATTATAATTTAATGAGCTTTAACAAATAAATTAATTAAAATTTTATTATACAATTAAAATTCAAATATATTTTTATTTATCATTAAATTAAAACTATTTTATTTATATATATATATATTTAATTTATTTATATCATACAGATAACCAAAAGTATTATTATTTTTTATATCTGTATCACATAATAAACAAATTATAATTTATAATTTATATGAGAATGTATGCTAATGAATGAATGCAAATGTGAAATGAATGTCATGCATGAATCAATTTATCATAAAAATTAACAGGCAAATTTTGGGGTATGACACCCGCTGAGTCTATCCTTTATATGTTCATCCTAACCGGTGACAAATATTCTCTCTTTGTTATTCTACCCAGTAACTGGTAGATATAATTCATATTTTTCCAGGCGGTCTATCCCTGATATGTTCATCTTAACTTATGACAGATATTCTTCCTTTGAGTCTATCCTTGATATGTTCACTTTAACGAGTGACTGATACTCTCTATTTGGTCTTCTACCCAGTAATCGGTAGTTGTAAATCCTATTTGAGTTCTCTCCCCAGTAGGTTATTCTTATCCAGTAACTAGTAATGAATATACCTCTTTTCCTCAACGAGTCATCCTTGATATGTTTACCCTAACCGGTAATGGATGTCCCTCTGTCGGAGTATCTTATATTTCTATCCAGTAATCGGTAAGAGATAATAGATCTTTGGTTCTCCTGTGTTGAAGTTCATTCTTCCCCATTTGAGTTTGGATGCGTATTTCCTCAGTGGAATCGCCATCCCCTGTTTGGTTTGAATATTTCAGTTTTGTTCTGATCTATTCCTATCCCCTGTATATTTCCCTTTATCCTCAAACCGAGTCTTTCCATTGATTTATTTTCATAGAAATCCCCTCGTGTCTCCAACAGTTTTCAAGTTGTATCCTGGCCTACGCATAACTTTTATCCCCCAGAGCCTTTGTCTCCTCAGTGAGTTTTCCTTACGGAATGCAGTTTGCTCCTATGGACTTTCAGTCTCTCCGGATTCTTCTCCCTTTGTGGCAATATATTCCCCACAAAAATTGTTTTAACGTTCATATCATATGCATCACGAGGTCTCTTAGGGACCAAAATTTGTTTCTAGATGTTGTTATTTAAGTCCATTCTACTGAGTTGGTACGAAGATTTTAACCTTCACATCCTCAGTTAGAATGTCCTTAAATAGGGGCAGCTGTAAGACCCCAATTTTGACCCTAAGATCCCTAATGCTATTTCATCATTTGCATTTTGGGATCACACATTGGCATCCTCCTTACCCCTATTCATTGGGTTTGCATTGGGAGAGTTCACCAAGCACATATGATTGTATCATACTTTGTTTTTCATTATTTACTAACCAAAATACCAAAACTATGTTTATGTATAGCTTTGTTTCTTTTGTAGGTAGTGTGTGCATCCACCAATGCCCCATCAAGCTCACAACTAGGGTTTGAGACCCTCAATGCAAGGAGGTTAATTAAGACATAGTTCATATTGGCTCTAGATATCATGTATGGGTCCCCATGATCTTTATTTATCATTTTGATCAAAAAATCATCAAGAGTTTGAAACTTGTTTGCCTTGGAAGTCCTAATTCATCTGGGTATCTTGTGTGACTTCCTTAACAAGTTTCTTCAACACTTGATTAAATATTTCAAGGGATAATTCATTATACATCATCTTATTCATATATCATCCTCCATGAGTCCAAAATATCAAGAGAGCTTCAAGTTTGAAAGTTGGTCCAAAGAGGTTGACCAGAGAAAGTCAACTGGTCAAAATTGGGGTTCACTAGACCCTGTCTCCTACAATTTTTGTCATATGAAAATGATTACAAGAGAAAAGTTACTCTTTATGACATACCAAACAACTTTCATGTTGACATCAAGATCTAGTTTTTCTTGTAAAGTCATTTTGTATGGTGAAACATTATAGGTCATTTTGCTTGTGCCCTAGTTAGGAGGTCAACTTCCAAGGACCATAACTTGCTCAATTTTTATGCGATGAAGGCCATCCAAGTTTCATGATCAGTTTCAAGATATCCTATCCAACTTTTTTTCTTTGAGAATTTTCAAATTAAATTTGCAAAGGCATGTGCCAAGAGGAAACATTATAGGTCATTTTGGGTCATTACCATTGAACAAGAGATTTTCCTCAACTTCTAAAATGCATAACTCCTTAATTCCAAATCCAAATGAGGTCAAATTTGTTACAAAATTGAAGAGGTTTGAAATAGCTACAACTTTTATGAAGGAACGTTTTCCATTTGAAGCTCATAGAAAAAGCTATTCAAGGTGGAAGAAGTGAACATTTGACTTCGTACATAGAAAAATTTCAATTATGTTTGATTTCCCAAACTTCCACCTCAAAATTCATCATGATCCATGCTTCAAATGAAAAAGTGTTCAACATAAAAGTTGTTCCCCTTGATCTCACCTTTCCAAAATGTCCAAACTCACTTTATTTGGCCAAGGTTTGAATGACTTACGCATGGCTTTTCTTCAAGGTTCCATTTGGATGAATCTCATGACCACTTCTCAATTCCAAATGCATGGCTTCATGTTACACTTTCAGCATCACTCATGATCATCTTTGGACATTTTGACATCATTCCATGGGCCTATCACACGCCCATGCAAGTATGCACACGAAAATTGTTATTTTTGGCATTTGAATGGAAGCGTGTGGAAATCAATTGCCAAGCCTATAAATACATTGCCTCATGCTCAAAATTATGCAAACCTTGTCCAAACTTTGCTCCTGCAACCTTCCCTTCACCATTAGAGGATAAACTTGAAGGTTTTCAATTGAAAATTGAGTTTCAATTTCACTTCTGTTTTGAAGTTGAAACTTCAAGAATCCAAGCCATTTGAGCTCTCAATTCATCTCCTGCAATCAAGTGGAAGCAAGCCCAAGCAAATTGAGATCCAGATTGAGCCTCATCACTGCAAACATAAGGTGAAATTTACCAAATTTTCTCTCTTTGATTATCTCTCAATTCTTTACCATTCTCTTTGATTTTTGGTTGGCTGAAGTCCTACCAATGTAGGCAACAAGATTGAGTTGCTTTGAGGTCAAATCGAAGCAAGTCAGATCATGAACCTCAAATTCCAAATCCATGTATCTTTCAATATACTTGGAATTGGAAGAAATGGAGGTCAGATTCGTGCTCCTGAGCATTTTTCCTTCAAAAACATGTACTCATTTTTCATTTTCCGTTTGATTCATGGTGGACCAGTCCGGTGAGGTCAACTGAAGAAGACGACCGGAGCTAGGGCTCCGATGGTGTGTTGCCTTTACCCAGACCATCTGATAATGGTTCCACGTTTTAATCAGGACCCTTGCTTTTGCATGCCACGAGTGCACACGTGTTGGCTGAAGTGTTGGATGGATGCGCGTGCTTGGCCATCATATTTGCCACCTCAATTAATGAGGGAGATCTGATGGCCCTTGTTTTTTTGAATTTCTTTTTATTTTCTGATTTTTCATTTAATCCCTTTATTTTGTTTAATTCATATTAATCCAAAAAATATGGGAGTTTCACCAAAAATCTTTAAATATTTTTCTCTTCCATATCTGAATTAAGATTATTTTTTGGATTAATTTTGATATTTTTCATGAATTAAATGTTTTTGTGCATATTTTTAATTATTTAAAAATACTTCTGACTTTTCAAAAATCATGAAATTTTTTCTCTAAGGCCCTTTGACCTTGTTTGACCTAGGATAAATCCCTTGACCATTTATTTGGTATTTTGAAGGGATTTTAGGTTTTGACCAAATAAAAATGCATTTTAATTCATTTTTAAATTGATTTTTAATTGATTAAATGCTTGAAAATTATGTTGAGCCATTTTTATGTTCTTGTGATGTTTGACTTTCTGTTTGGGCCTTGGTCAAGGTTGCTTTGACTTTTGTTGAATCAAAATCATTGGACTTAGGGGATTGATGAAATGTACATTTCATCTCCCAAAATGAATGAATGGTTTTGATTTGATGAAAGTCCTCTCATGATCAATTTGTGTTTCTATCTTCCCATCCCTCTTCATCTTCGTCCCTATTCTTTCCCATTCCCTCATTTGACCAATGAAATCTCTAATCCTAAAGGCTAATTGATTCATCAACGACCTTGTGTCAGATGAATCAATACAAGTGTGACTGAGATAGGTCCTTCCCATTTTATTTTAGTGTCTGATATGTTTTAGGAGTTTGGTTCTTCATACCAAATCTCTAACATGCATTAACACCTAAAGTTTTATTGCCCGACCTTAAATAGTTGTGACTTCTACATAAGTCCAGTTACGATTGCTTAGCATAGAGCTAAATTTGATCCTCAAGGCATGGCATTCTAGTAAGTGTAATTATAAGTCTCCCATTCTTCATGGCATTGTGTGGAGACTTGACCTTTTTTCCTTTCATGGGAGCTAGTGGCATACTTGTTGAATTATCCAAGTTGGAGCCCTTCTCATGGAAGATGTCTTGGTTTAAGGATTCATACTTGTGAATAAATGGTTGAGTGTTATCCAAAGAATGACTTAATCAATTAAAAATCACCATTAACACTTGACTAACTTTTGACTAACATTTGACTAACTCTTGTTAATATTGCTTTACTTTCAAGTCATTTACTTTATGCAATTTAAATTTCAATCATTTATCACTCATTTCCATTTACGTTTCATATAACTTGCTTATGCTTATGTCATTTTCACTTTGCTCATTTTGGCCATATCTTGTGATTGTATATATTGTTTGTGTGTTTTGATTTTGTTTGTGGTCTAAGGACCTTAAAATACCTAATAACAACAAAACCCTAAAAAAACATTTGATGGACTGTTGAACTTGATCTGAACTTTTGACTTAGGATTAGGCAACATTCCCTATGCAAAAAGGACTTGTCCAATGCCAACATATTAAGATTGGGCTATTGTGAATTGTACCTTCATCTGATACAAGCCTTGGGAATTTCTTCGGTCCATCTGCTACTCTGTCTTTGTGCTTAATTGTTATTTTGATCTTGTGTCTGATGCTTTATTTTGAGTTGATCAAGGAATGTTTCATCTGATACATGGGAAGACAATGAAGATTGCTAGCTATTGGAGTTATTTGGTTGGATGTGGCTATCTTTATTTGATGCCTTGATCTTCTTGATGTTTGGATATTACTCATTGCTTATTGACTATTGCTTGATTAAAAGTCCAAAGGAAAATGGATTTCTATATGACATTCTTGTCTGTTGGATTGCATGCCATTGGTAAGATCTTTTCAACCCTTAGCTTTTAATTTGTGCTTAGGATAGCCTCTTCATCTCCTCCCACTTCTTTAATTTCAAAATCTCTCCCACTTTTCAAAAACTTTCTTTGCGTGTGATTTCAAACCTAGACTTTGTTTTAATGATTTGAAACTTTGGCCTTATGCCATTGAATTTTCAAACTCTTTCTTAAATCAAATTTGTAAATAAACTTAATCATATTGACTTAAAATTTCAAAAGACAAAAAGAACTAACAACTTTATTCAAACTTTTGGCCCTTTGTGCCTTGTCTTATTAACTTTAGTTAAAAGCAATTCACCAACTTATTTGAAAATTTTACCACGAACTACGAGGTTTTGATCCCTCATTTTTATGTTGGTACGTAGGCATAAGGCCGAAGGTCTTGTCAAACACAAAAATATAATCAATGAATTCTTTTCTCATCCCCACGCTCTATTTTTATCAAACATCTTTTATACCAAAAAACACATGCACACATAAAAAAGGGCTTCCTAGGAGTACCTAGGACACTTTGTGTGCTAACACCTTCCCTCTGTGTAACCAACCCCCTTACCTGTAATCTCTGGCATTTTATTAGTTTTAATTTGAAAACTTCTTATCTTTGGGTTTTGTTCGTACTTTTCCCTTTTCCTTTGGAAACAATAAAAGCGCGTTGGCGACTCTGGTTTTATTGACGTTAAGCTTATCCATAGCTTGATGGTCATGAATTTACCGCTGCAAGATACAACCAACTGTTTGAAAGTTGTAGCATCTACATCATCGCCTTCAGAATTAGAATCTAATTTGTGATTTGTTTCTGCAAGTGTGACATTAGCCTTACAATTAAGTAGCTCAAATCTCTCCAGAAGCTTAAGTTCTTCTTGAGATCTTCTTCAATACTCACTAGTTCAAAGTCTACTAATATGGCATATTGAATGACTTCTCCCTCCTAGTCTACTTCACTATCTTGCAACATGTCAAACTCTCCAAATCTTATTGATATTTGTCTAATTCTTTCCGGCCTTTGAACTTGTTCATAATCTCCTTTTGATTCTGGAATAGTATTAGATGCTTAACCATCCTAAGAAGTTGGACCACCTTCATAGGCTCCACCTTTAGAAGCTTCACCTCCAGAAGCTCCATTTCTAGAGTTTGTATTACCTCCAGATTCTGGATTATCATCAAAATCTGGATCATAATTAGATTCACCTTCAGAATCAGACTCACCTTCAAAGTCTTCTTTATCTTCACAGTCACCTAAAACTCTGAATCATCTTCAGCTTCAGAGTCATCTTCTGACTCTAACTCATCTTCAAGACCCTCAGATTCTTACTCTTCTTCAATACCTTCAGATTATGACTCATCTTTTGATTCTAACTTATATTTAGAGTCTCCTTCAGAATCAAAAATCGTCAATCGCACAGGTTCATCATCATTAAATTCATAAGCCATCAATAGCACATGCTCATCATCATAATCTCATCTGGCTATGTTTTTTTCTTCTAACTGTAAGACCCTAAATATGACCCTAAGATCCCTCATGGCATCATAACATTGCACATTGCATTTGCCTCAAGGATCATAGCATCTTGGCTCTTTACCCTAGGGTTGGGACTTGTGTGAGTTGGTTTGAGACCACCAAGCATGCTTGAATTGTATATTATTGATTTTATTATTTTGTTTACTAACCAAAAGCACAAAAATATGTCACTAGCACCTTTTGTTTTGTAGCTTGAGCAATCATGTGACCCAAGGCTCCTAGGAGACCCCTATGCTCAAAGAATGGTCAGATGAAGTTGAAAGTAAGCATGAAAATGGTTCCCATAGCTATCAATCATCATATATGCCTCCCAAGTATCTCAATTTGTCAATTTGATCAAGATAAACCAAAGGGCTTGAGGATTGTTTCTCAAGGAAACCCTAATTCATCTGTGCATCAACTGTGCCTTGCTCATGAAACAACCTCAACCTGTGATCAAATACAATCAAGGTAAGTTCTTTAATTCATCATTTCATGCATATATATGACTATGTGAGTGTCCTCAATCATTAATTCATCAAGATTTGAAGTTTGGACTTAAGAAGTTGATCAGTCAATTCATCTGACTATTTTAAAATCCACTGAGACTTAACTTTTGATGTTTTTGTCAAATGAAGATGACCCCAAGAGAAAAAATGTTTTTAAGAACCATATGAACAACTTTAATATTCATAAACAATTTATTTGAAGCTTGTAAGGTCATCATCCATTTCAAAACATTATAGGTCATTTTGACTGAAACCCTAATTTTAAGTCAACTCCTCAAGGACCTAACTCACTCATTTTTCATAATTTTGAGGTGGGATCAAATGAATTGGAAATTTTAAGATGTCTACTTCATTTGTTATGTTGTACAAATTTTCATAATCCTGAAAGAAACACATGTGATAATGCAAAACATTATAGGTCACTTTGGACCAAAGTCATTGAAATGTGAAAAAGTCCAACTTCAAGTGCCCATAACTTTCTCATAAGAAATCCAAATGTTGCAAAATTTAAGTCCAAATTGATTTTCTTGAAAATATATACAACTTTTATGTTTAAGGTTTTGTCATTTGAGGCTTGCATCACTGAAACAGAATGGCTTGAAGTTGGTCCATTTTGGCAAAATTTCCATACACATGTTTTGCACCTTGAACTTTATGATCAGCTTTCATTAATTTCCCAACACCAAATGGATTTTTGTTAAACATAACATTTTTTCCTCATGTCAATACCTTTCCTACCATTACCCACATGACCGTGTTTCAATTTGGCAAAGTGCATTTTCGAAGAGGAGAAGATTTATGTTCATTTATGGAAACAATGTTGAAACTACATGCACAAGCCAATGCAATCAAAATTGCACATCCAAACCATTGCATACTCATATCAGCTTGCATTTGCAATGTATTTTAGGCCTCACATGCGCCTGTACAGGCCCATGTATGGAGGCTCTCATTCCACATGCACACAAGTTTGTCATTACTTGCATCAGCTTTCACTATAAATACACATGCCTGGCTTCATTCAATTCTAACCTTAAGGCGCCTAACACTCTACAGAATTGAAATCCTACCCTTCACTTAAAGGAATTTTGAGTTTTCTTCTTCAATTTTTCAGTTCAATTTTCAACTTCCTTGGTTGATCATTGAGCTTCAATTCCTAAGCCTAGCTCCATTGCCATCTCAAGATCACACTATAACAAAGAATTGGAAGAGATCGTGCCTTGTAAAGCTGCACTTCAAAGGTTGTTGTTCAAAATTTTTTGATTCGAAACTCACTGGATCTTGCTTATTTCTTGTGTTTGTTGGTTCCTCTGAAGTCCTCTCATAAGAGGCAATTGATCTATGCATTTAATTTCATGAATTGAGCAAACTCAGATTGAACTCCATAATTTTCTATCTCAGATTTCTCCTTCTATGAGAGTCTAGAGTAGAAATCAATGGCACAGGGATAATGTACATCATCCCAGCTTTCCAATGATATGAGGATCGTGTGTTTTGGTGAGGTTTTCAAAACCTGCAACTCTGGCCGGAGCTGGCTTGCTCGCCGGAGAAGAAGGTGGTGTACACCAACGTCCACCACGCGTGGATGAATATGGACCATTGGATCTCATTTCCAGATCAAATCCCAGCCATGCAATGTTATGACTTTATTAAATGCAACATGTTTTCCTTTTGACTCTGGTCCATCATGCGCGCGCGTCTCTCCACCATCTGATGTGCCACATCATTTAATGAGCTTGATCCAACGCGCTAGGCTTTTTTCTCAATTCTGAATTTCATTTTATTTTCTTTTATTTCCTTTTATTTCAAAAATTCATATCTTCTTCATTTTAAATCCAAACAATATGGGACCAATTGCATTATTTTCCTTTTTAATTCTAGTTTCTGAAAATGATTTTTAATATTTTTTATGATGTCATTTAATTTTTTTGTGATTTTTCTCTTTTATGGTTATTTTTAATTCATTTTAAATAGTTCCCAATATTCAAAAAATGCAAAAATATTTTCTTAACATCTTTGAATGATGATGAATCTATGAAAAATATTCTCATCAATTTATTAATTGATTTGAGATTTATTTGAGATTTTAGTTCAATTATGTTATATTTTCTTCATTTTTAATTGTTTAAAATTAGTTTCTGTTTTTAAAAAATGATGAATTTTTTTTGTCAAACTTTGTTTGACCATGTTGAACTTATGATGATCCATTTGGACTTTTCCAAGTTGATTTGAAATGGATTTGAAGTTTGACCTTTATTTGTTTATTTTAATTCAAGTATTATTTTGTATTCAAAAAAATACCAAAAATATTTTTATTGTTTCTTGACTTCTAAGCTTCATCTCACTTCTGTTTACCATTGATTGATTTTGATTCATTTCATGTTTGATCAATGTGTGTTGATTATTTCATTTGAATTCCATTTATGTACATTCTTATTCTTCTTCTTCTCCATCTTTTTTTTATCAATGAGTTAAAGATTGATGGTTAGCCTTGACATATGAGAGGCTTAACCTTCCTTGATTCAAATCAAATTCATCTTGATCAAAGATCAAGTGAATTTCTTTGCATTAAGGATAGGTTGCTTCTTGGTCAAGCAAAAAACCTAAATCAATACAAGATCATTCTTCTTTTCTTTTGGCATGGCAAGTTGTAGGAGCTTGGCTTACTAGTCATGATCTCTAACTTGTGTTTGTTGCCTATAGTTTTATTGACCGGCCTCAGATAGGTGTGACTACTACATTAGTCCATTTACGATTGCTTAACATAGCGCTAAATTGCCTTATGGCACACTAACACTAACTACTAATGACTAACTTTTAATTCAAGCATTTAATTCTTGCAATTTACTTTTATGCAATTTAATTTCTTGCACATTAATTCATTTGCTTTTGCCCTTTGCTCACTTGAGCTTATGTTTATGTTAATGCAATTTGCTTTTTGCTCACCTGAGCACATTATTGTGTATATATTATTGTGCTTGTTTTGTTTTATTTGTGTGAACCCAATGCAAATGGACAAAGGACTTAGATTTTAGGACCTTACCTATGCTAATGGAGTTTGAAGAGCAACTAGGCCTCATGCCTTTAGAGTGCTAAAATTGTCAAAGAGCAACTAGGCCTCATGCCTTTAGAATGCTTAATCTTGAAGATAAACATTGAAAGGATCCTAATTCTAAACTCACTCTTGTCCATTCTTTATTTGCATTGTGGAACTTTTTGATTTGTGTGTTCTTGTGTGCTAGGGATCCTAAAATTGAGCGAATTAGAAGAACCATTGTCATGAGCATCCAAAGTGAGAGATACAAAAGCCAATTGGAAGATTCCTAGGAGCTTGATTGATATTTTCTGGATTGCTTGAGTTATTTGCTTATTGCTTGCTAATTCCAAAGGATGGGAGCAACTTGGATCATCTTTATGATCTCAAGAAGGGAACTCCAATGTGGTTTTATTTCTCTTCCTTCATCTTTGCATGTTTAGGACTTAGCCATTCTTCTTCTTCCCTCCACTCTAACCCAAGCCAAACTTTTGTGCAAACATTAACATTGTCTTCAAAATTAGAAACCTAAGCACTATGCTTTTGATTTTCCAAACTCTTTTCATGACACTTATTTTGAATTGAATCCTTAAGTCAACTTTGACCTTATTTTGTGAATACTTTTCATTTGTAAATACAACTCACTCAATTGTTTTTGTGGTTTCAATGGCCACTTTTACCAAGGGTTTTCATAAATATTAGCTATTAGGTTTGAGTTATCCTAGAGGTTGATATAATACTCACCTATATCCTTAGTGATGGACTATAAGACTTCCATGCTTACTATAGGGTTAACCCCTCTCTAGCATGTTGAAGCTCTCCTCACATGGTGGATTTGTGGTTTTAGGTTAAGTTTTCTCCATTTGATAACAAAAGACCTTAAGGCTTTTGGACCAATCAATTCACCAACTTCTTTTGAGATTTTTACCCCCGAACTACGAGGTTTTGATCCTATTCTTTTTTAAGATGGTACGTATGCAATGGGTTTATCCATTCAAATACAAAATTGTATATAACTTGTATATTCTTTTCTCATCTCCCCAATCATGTTTGCACAAATATTTTCACAAATACCAACCTACCTTACAAAATTTGTAAAAAGGGCTCCCTTAGAGTACTAAGGATGTTTTAGGTGCTTAAAACCTTCCCATTGCATAACCAACCCCCTTACCCAGATCTCTGACATTTTTATTAGTTTTTTATTTGATAAAACTTCTCGGTTTTTGTTCGCTTTCTAACCTTTCCTTTGGATAAATAGAAGTGCGGTGGCGACTCGAATTGTATTATTTACTTTTGATTTAGTCAATAAATCTAAAGGTAACGAATACCTCGCTACACTAACTTCCTTTCCTTGTTTGACCAATAATCTTTAGCAAAGTGGTCAAACCTATTACAACAGTAGCATTGAACCATTATCTTGTCAAGCTTCTCCATTCCCTTCTGATGTTTCTTCTCATCAAAATTCAAGACTTCTGACTCCTGATACCTACCATATCTTTTCTTGGCCTCTGACCAAGACTGCTTCTGGTCCTTCTTGACAAAAGAAGCTTTCAGAGCCTGTTATATGTCTCTCACATAGGTTCTTTTAGTCAGATGCAACTCTTGCGCCTCTAAACTGCTCTACAGCTCTTATATTCTCATGGTGCTCAAATCCTTAAAATGTTCAATTACTACAATGATGTAATCAAACTAAGGAGTAAGAGATCTAAGTACCTTCTTAATGATTCTTTCTTCAGAGAGAGTCTCTCCATACAACTTCATCTCATTTGTGATCAGAACACCTTGGAGATATAGTCAGATACCTTCTCATTGTTCTTCTAACTGAGATTCTCATACTGCTTACGTAGAGACTGAAGCTTTACCTTCATCACTGATGCATCACCTCCGTATCACCATACTAGTATGTTCCGCACAGCCTTCTCCATCGTTGAATCAATGATTTTCTCAAACACGTTCACATCCATACAACGATGGATGTAAAATAACGCCTTCATCCTTCTTCCTTATAACCCACTGAGCATTTCTCTACGCGTCTGTTGCATTTTCCGGCAGTGCAACCTGAACATAACCGTCGTTGACGAGATCAAGAATATATTGAGCACCAAACAACACACGCATCTGAATCATCCAATGATTCTTGTTCTTGTCATCGAAGACTGGAAGTTTGGTACTTATATTACCTTTTATGTTCATCTTCAACATTGTACAAAACTCACATCTCACAAACACTAGTGTTTCTCAATCCCACAGAATCAAGAAATGTGATTCTATTATGATTCCAATCAAAAGTTCAACACGAACTCAAGAAACAAAATCAATCACATAACGCCTCATCGTTCACTCGTATTTCCCTATGTTTCCCTATGGATCTGAAACGAAGCTCTAGATACCAATTATTGATGCACAAAGTGAAGAAGATAAAGATGGAAAAAGAAAGAGAAAGGAGAATAACAAACTTCACTACTCTGCCAAAACGGTTACACACAGATAATGGTTGCACACACACTGCACTGCAATGCTCAGTGGATATAACAGTTGACAACTACAATACTATATATACACAAATAATAATGTCACATGAGAGAAATACTAAAATATTGAATTACACTTCAACAAGATTGAAAGAATGGTATGGTGGTATAAGGTTGAAAGTGGGTGATGTTGTTAGTGATGAGACTGGTATGAAGAAGAAGTGAGAAAAAAATTTCAATTTTCTTCTTACTGTACGTGTATTCTCTCCCCCTCCATTGGTGTCCTAATTTCTCTCTTTTTATAATGTAAAGCAAATAAAGACAAAATAAAGACAATATTTTTTGTTTTATGACTTCAAATACAAATAAAGATGAAATTAAAAGCATATTTAAATGTAACAAAACATAATAAAAGTAAAATATATTTTTTTGGATTCTTATTTTATTTTATGCATAAAATACTTTATTTTTATGATTTTTTAATTAAAAAATAAAAATGGTAAAAAATCGGTTTTTTTACCGAGATAACCCAGTTTTTTGAAAAAATTCCCAAAATACCCCAGTTTTCAGCAAAATTCTCAATCTACCCCACTTTTAGGAGGTGTCCCCAATTGAATTGGCGACTCCTCTTAAATCTTGAATGGAGGCGCCAATTGGATTGGCTAGGGCCCTAGCCAATCCAATTGGCGCCACCATTCATGATTTTAGAGGAGTCGCCAATTCAATTGACGACACCCTTAAAAAAGCCTCAAATGACAAAACCTCCAACATTAAAGTTGTAGATATTTTCAATACAATGAATTTTGACATAAATTTTGCATCATTTGGATTTTCTATGAGAAAGTTATGGGCGGTTGAACTTGGACTTCTGATTTTTTCAATTGTTATCTGACCTATAATGTTTTGTATTATCGCATGTGTTTCTTTTAGAGTTATGAAATTTTGTCCAACATAACAATTGAAGTAGACATCTCAGATTTTCTAATGCATTTTGTCCCACCTCAAAATAATTAAAAATGAGTGAGTTAGTTCCTTGCGAAGTTGACATAAAATTAGGGTTTCTGTCAAAATGACCTATAATGTTTTGAAATGAATGATGAGCTTCCAAGTTTCAAATGGATTTTTGATGAACATGAAAGTTCTTCATATGGCGACTCTTCTTTAAATTTGAATGGAGGCGCCAATTGGAGCATGCGCTTATACTCGTCAAGACGCTTACAACCATTTATCTGATGTGTACAAGGCCAACACCATCATGAATGTATATAGTCAAAGCTTTTCAGTACTACCAATGGAGGATTACTGGCCTCCATATGAAGGAGATATTGTTTGGCACAATGAAGAGATGCGTAGAAAGAAGAAAGGAAGGCCAAACAGCACACGTATCAGAACAGAGATGGATTCCAAAGATAAAATGATAAGATTATGTAGTATCTGTCGTCAACCAGGACACAACAAAAACAACTGTCCCAATCAAGGAGCATCATCTAGATCTTAAGCTTTATGTAATATTGTATTTCTGTAACAATCAATCATTATATATCATTAAGTTCTTGTTACAACGAGTTTCATAACAAACATCAATACAAAACATCTTAAAACATAAATAATTCTAACTGATTACAACAATCAAATTAATGTCGTCTCGACCGAACATCATTTCCCTAGCATCCTTATCAGTCTTCATTCGCACCCAACCAAAGATATTGTCAAGTCTCTCAATACCTCTAATTTTTTCCCCTTCTGGTATTTTCCCGTCTAACCATCGAACCAGCTCCCTCTTCAGTTGATCGAA
This sequence comes from Lathyrus oleraceus, assembly GCF_024323335.1. Classification (NCBI taxonomy): domain Eukaryota; kingdom Viridiplantae; phylum Streptophyta; class Magnoliopsida; order Fabales; family Fabaceae; genus Lathyrus; species Lathyrus oleraceus. Next base: position 392,254,460 of record NC_066584.1, read on the forward strand.
CGTGGTGATGTTCCAAAACAGCATCAGCATTTGAGGTTTGTCTCTCGCATAAATCACCTTACCGTATCGGCGACGAACACCAAACATGATAGCCAAATGATTATATGAGTTGTGGAACAATTGGTCACACAATGCATCTATTTATAATACAAAAAAAGCATTTTATGAGGGAGTCGCCAATTGAATTGGCGACTCCACTTAAAACCTACACATAGGCGCCAATTAGATTAGCTAGGGCAGGTGCCCTAGCCAATCCAATTGGCGCCTCCATTCAAATTTTAAGAAGAGTCGCCATATGAACAACTTTCATGTTCATCAAAAATCCATTTGAAACTTGGAAGCTCATCATTCGTTTCAAAACATTATAGGTCATTTTGACAGAAACCCTAATTTTGGGTCAACTTCGCAAGGACCTAACTCACTCATTTTTAATTATTTTGAGGTGGGACCAAGTGAATTGGAAAATTTGAGATGTCTACTTCAATCGTTATGTTGGACAAAATTTCATAACTCTAAAATAAACACATGCTACAATACAAAACATTATAGGTCAGATAACAATTGAAAAACTCAGAAGTCTAACTTCAACTGCCCATAACTTTCTCATAAAAAATCCAAATGATGCAAAATATATGTCCAAATTCATTGTCTTGAAAAGATCTACAACTTTAATGTTGGAAGTTTAGTCATTTGAGGCTTTTTTAAGGGAGTCGCCAATTGAATTGGCGCCTCCTCTTAAAAATTACACATAGGCGCCAATTGAATTGGCTAGGGCACCTGCCCTAGCCAATCCAATTGGCGCCTCCTTGCAAGTTTTAAGAGGAGTCGCCAATTCAATTGGCGCCTCCTCCTAAAAGTGGGGTAGATTGGGAATTTCGTTGAAAACTGGGGTATTTTGGGAATTTTCTCGAAAAACTGGGTTATCTCGGTAAAAAAACCTAAAAAATCATAATAATTAAAAAACGAAAATTAAAAGAAAATAATAGAAAAAAGTAAACTTTTGACTTTAGATGACTTTAATAAAAATAAAATAAATTAACAAAGAAAAAGAAAGTACAATAGGATTTGAACCTAAAACCTAATGCTTAATCTCCTTGCTACACTACCAATTGAGCTAATTGAATCATTCAAAAGGATAAGCTCCTTAAAAGCATAAAAGGGAATCAGTGAAAATTTGGGTAGGACATAAATGATATGGAGTGTGGGAGAGATGAGCATGCAAGACGGTGTTATATTCAATTTTTCGCTTGACATTTTCGAAAATGTTACTGAATGGTTAAAAAAATTAACTCAATGAAAAATGCGAAGTAAATGGGATTTAGGGTTGTTTTTGAAGATGCATCTCCGAGTACACCCTAGAAAGTTTTGCAGATGCATCTCTGGACCAATTTTTGGCAAAAATAGGGTGACTGCTTGATTTATTAAGGATTAGGTGCTTTAAGGTGCGTCCGAAGATGCATCTCCGAAAACGTCAGAGTAAAAATTTGAGTTTTACAATGGTATAAGCCACACTCTAAGTGTGGGAAAAGAAATTTTCTTATTATTTTTATATTATTAGATAGATGCGCTTATTAAACTCTAGCCCAACACAAGATTCAATCTCACTATTTTCCAATATCAAATAAAAAGAAAGTGCAAGCCTAACCCTAATTCACTTTCACTATTCTTTCTGATGTTCTCTCTCACCTCTACCTCCCTCACTCTCTTCTCATCTCTAGGGATGTACGTAGGCTAGTTTGAATTGGGTTTGACCAAACTCAATACCTAACCCATATAGTACATTGCGGTTTGGGGAAATCCATTAATTTTTCGGGTTAAGTTAGGTTGGGTAGTGGATTTCCCAAATAATTTTTCTTTTTTTATTAATATTAAATGATAAAATAATGAGTCATCATATTCTTTTCATAAAATTACTCAATAGTTTATATTTTTTTTATAAATAAATAACCTATTTTTACTATCCTTTAGAATCATAAAATAATAAATGATATCATCAACTAATAAATTATCATAAAATACTAGCAACAAATTAAAGTTGCATGACAGAAAATTGTATTAGCATCAAAATAATTAAAAAGTGAAACATTCAAAATTAGTTAAAGTCATGATTCACTAAATTAGTAAATGTTAAGAGACTAAAATTGTAACAACTAAGTTAATATTCATCAAAATTATTAAAATTGTAATAATAAATATTTGATTAATCGGTCAATGCGTTTTTTGGGTTTGAGTATGGTTTTACCCGAATCCAATTTTTTTAATGAATTTTTTAATTTTTAAACTCATATTCACCTAATTATCCGATCCAATCGACTTTTTTGAATTTTTTAAAAATGGATTTATTACAATTTTGTGGATTGACGCAAATCATATACATCCCAACTAATCTCTTTGTCTCCTCCCTCTATTTCCATCACCATTGGTATACCCTCATTTTTATTTATAACTTTCTCTTCTCATTTGAATATCAATATGTTCTTGAACCGAGGAATCATACAAAAGAGTTTAGGTGTTAGAATATCAACAAAATCATCATCACTAATGGAATTCTTGTTGTGAGTAGAAAATATGGAATTTTTGTATGAGTAGAAAATCAGAGTGAAACACGAAGTCAAAGACGAGCAAAGCGATGAGGAGGAGAGATTCTGGTTAATGTTGTCGGAGATTTTGATATTGTTGGGAATTTAAAAGAAAAAATGCAATTGCAAAGAAAATATGTAGAAGAAGACGTCGTTGACATTGTAAGGCCAAACAAAGCATAACCATATTGAAAAATTATATTTTTACACTTCATTATATATATACACCGTATTTTACTGTTCATAAATACAGTGAACAATAAAATATTATAATAATATATTATTTTTAAAATTTTATTTATTTATTTATTATCTGAACATTTATTAACCAATTTTATAACTTTTTAAACTAATTTCATAACTTGTATTAACCAATATTGGTGGCTATTCAAAATTATTTTTAATATTTAAACGTTTATTAAACAATTTTATAGCTTTATTAACCAACTTTTTACTTTTCATTAATAAACTTTGATTTATCATTATAAATTATTTTTAATATCTGAGCATTTTTTAACCAACTTCGTCATTTTATTAACTAACTTTTTACATTTAATTAACCAATTTTTTTCACTATTTTAAATCACTTTTAACGTGTAATGTTCATAAGCACTGTTATTGTTCATGTATTGTTCACGTACTGTTCATAAATATATTATTTTATTTTAAAAATGTATTGTTCACTGTATAAATATGATGAACAACGTATACGATATAAATATTTGAGGTAAAAAAAATGTAAGAATAGCATTGCTGAATCATATATTCAGTTTTTTTATTATTTGTCTTTTTTTTTCTCTGTAATTTTAAAGGGTATTTTCTGGCTCATAAACAAAAATCATGTTAATTAGAAATTAAGATAATTTTGAAATTGAATAGAAAAAATTAATTAAATTAGTCTAATTTTAGAAAAATTAAAATAGGTCTAAATATTCCAGATTTAGTCACAGAATAAAATAAAAAATAATAACTTATTTTAAAGTCTAACAAAAAAACCGACATAAAATACCAAATTCGTTTAAACCAAATACGAAAAACTTTATAATCAAAAAAGATAATCAAAAGGGTCGAAATTTTGTCTATAGATCTCACCCATGAATTGGCTCGGTTTACTATTTTAGGCCTAATTGGAGGAACACATTCAATCATCATAGCCAATCTTCATTACTATTTGCTTCAACACAAAGCAGGGAGTTATCAAATAATAACTCAAAGAATATCATCGAGGAAAAGAAGAAGCAAGAGGATGATAGATGTTTGTGGAAGAAGACCATATTAATGGGAGAGAAGTGTCAACCGCTGGAATTTTCAGGTTTAATTTTCTATGATACAGAAGGAAATCATCTTTCGGAGCCACCAAAGACCACACCAAGGAATAGTCCTTTAATTTCTTTGGTTAGCCTTTGTCCCAAATCAATTAAAAATGTAAGGTCAAGAATAATATCATCTCCATGTATGCTCTATATAATTTTATGTTCTAAATCTCACTCATGAGAGCTTCATTTACAAAAAAAGCATACGTCTAAAACTTTTAGAGTCTTCCAGTATTAAATAATTATTTTATGAATTGGTCTAATTATAATCTTTTGTTAAATATTTATGATATCAATTTTTTAGAGAACTTTATAGTTTATTGTAGTTCTCTAGATTAATATTTTTAAATGTACACATTATATATATATATATATATATATATATATATATATATATATATATATATATATATATATATATATATATATATATATATATATATTTCTATTAATTAATATTTTTATCAATTATTTTTTCCACATATGGATGTGTATGTACTGTCAAAGTCCACTCATACAATCTTTATTGCTCTTCAAAAATATATTTTATATATGATGATCTCAAATTAAATTGGAGTTTTGAGTTAGTTATTCGTGGAATCGTATCTAGTGATTTTGAAATTATTATGTTCTTATACAAGCTAGAAATCCAGTGACATTTTATATGAAGCTAATCTCGAACCATATAACTTTTATATAGGGCTGAGCTCAAAAAATTAACGTGAAGACTTTTTCCTGATTTTTCTTCACGAATTCAAAATGAATGCTTTTTTTCAATGATCTTTTATATAGGCTTAACTCCAAATCAAAAGGACTAATTTTTAAGAAAGAACAATTTAATCTAGAGAAAAATAATTCTCGGTAAATTTATAATAATACCCATTATCCAGAACAATTTCTTCAATAAACTCAAGCATGCTCTTAAAGCATTGTAGCTAAAGATGTGAGATAGAAAAATATTTTTAAGAGAGATTGAGAAAAATAGGAAAAGTGTGATTTTTCGGTTTTTTTCATGTTATGAAATAAAGGGAAAACCCTCTATTTATAACCTAAAAGATGGTTTATTTTAGGAAACAATTCATGGGAAAAATAAATGGCTTCATCGATTAGCTAATTGATTAGATACATGCAATAATTGATTATTGCTGCCCAAATTAAAAAAATTGATAGAGAGTCGTTTACATTCATTAAGGCACTGTCATAATCGGTTATGGACTTGATTCACCCTCATCTATTTAAGTAGGTTGTTTACTTTAATTGATTAGATAGTTAAAAAAACATCTCCAGATCATTTTGGCAGTTCCTAGCTCATCTGACTAGGTTCCAAAAATATCTTTGGTGATTTTAATTGAAAAAGAGAGGTTTCAAAAATACTTTTAAATGTGTGTGTGTGTGTGTGTGTGTGTGTGTATTTTAGTCATACTACTTACGAGAATGTCCTTGTGTTTTATAAAACACTAATCAATCAACCAAACACGACTAATCGAGCTTTCACAATTTCTCTCTTTCACACTCTGAAGCTTAAAGTCCTTTTGCTGGATATACCAATCAAATAAGCATTTCACTTGAACCATCTTGAGTCTTCAGATATATTTAAGTTAGTCACCATCAACAAAGGACAAAGATATTATAGTCGATCACAAACCCTAATTGTTTAGCTTGATTTAGAGGAATATCTTGATCAACAATATTGTGCACCTTTGACCACTTGAAATTGCTTTGGTGCTTGTTTGTATTCATGTCTTGTTGTCATCAAAACCACTTCAAGATTTGTTAAAACTATGGGTGTTTTCATCATCAAAACCATAACATTATCAGGGTCATCCAAATTTTGCTTATTTATGATAGTTGATCACTCTCTAATTATACGTGCAAGCACTTAGTACCAATCAAATAAGCATTTCACTTGAACCATCTTGAGTCTTCAGATATATTTAAGTTAGTCACCATCAACAAAGGACAAAGATATTATAGTCGATCACAAACCCTAATTGTTTAGCTTGATTTAGAGAAATATCTTGATCAACAATATTGTGCACCTTTGACCACTTGAAATTGCTTTGGTACTTGTTTGTATTCATGTGTTGTTGTCATCAAAACCACTTCAAGATTTGTTAAAACTATGGGTGTTTTCATCATCAAAACCATAACATTATCAGGGTCATCCAAATTTTGCTTATTTATGATAGTTGATCACTCTCTAATTATACGTGTGTTAGATGCCCAAAAGTGTTTATTTGAGCTATCATATGTGGGCATCTTTCACTCTTTTACCCTGCTAAAATTGTCAAAGTCACATTTATTTTACATGGAATGCGTACATTGATAAACAAGCTTGGTGCCTTTGATGTGTTTGTTATTGTGCAGGAAAGGCATGAATTAATCGATAATAAAGACACAAGAGAATTGGCAAAGGAACCAAAGCAAAGGAGCATTTCATCTGCCAGCTCGCTAGGCGAGGATGTGGCGAAGCAAAACCTTCGCTAGGCGAGCTCCTGGCGAAAGGCTCCAGTAAATTGGTTAATTAATTCGCTAGGCGAACTGAAGGCGAAGTGGCAGCGAATTCAGTCTGTTTTGGTGAAAAGAGCAGCCAGCACTAGCTCGCTAGGCGAGGCTCTAGCGAGTCCCCAGCGAGCATTCCAGTAGCAAAACCTCTCAACCTCGCTGGGGCGAAGGTTGAAGCGAGTTCTTCGCTAGGCGAAGGTCTGTTCGCTAGGCGAACATGACAGTTCCACAGGCCCAGTTTTCTCTGGGCGCAGGGGCATTTTGTGCCCACTTTTGGCCTTCGCTAGGCGAGCCATCTGCTCGCCTAGCGAACGTGACAGTTCTGCACTTGTCTATAAGTAGCAGGTGCCACTTTTTGTGCCCATACCACTTTTTACCAACTTTTCCATTTTTTGTACTTTCTCTTAGATATTTTACAGCATTGTTTGGAGGGATTTTTGATGCCCTAATTTCATTTCTCATCATCTAGCAACCATCTTCCACAAAAAGAAGGTGGATTCCCATCCAACTTCGATCATTCGACTTGGATGTTGATCAACCCTCTTTTCTTACTTGCCGACCAAGCTACCATGAAAATGAGTAGCTAAGTCTCCATTTGTCAAGGTTAGATGTAGGTGATTTCCAAGCTTTGTGTGTAAATGTAAGGATCCTCATTTGTAAACCCTTTAACGGTAAATATATGATGAAAACTTTGTTTCTATTTAAAACTCTATGTGTTGGTATTTGATCGAGAGATGTTTACCGATTCTTGACCTAGGTTTTCATCCAAACTTGTTTGTTAGCTAGAGATAGTAACGAATGATTTTGTTCACCATAAGGTTGAACCAAAACGTTGTCTTTTTGATAGATTGTGTTCGAGAGAAACAATGGATCAAAATGACAAAACTCACAATGGGTGTTCGAGAGAAACGCATTGAGAGGACTTTGTGAAATTATTTATCATCTAAAGGAGTTTATAATATTGTTGACCGTGCAAAAACATGCAAAGCAAATGTAATCATTGAAACCTAACTCTGACAATATTTCTCATATTAATCAAAAAGTAACTTTTACCGCAATTAATTACTTTGTAAGCAAGATAACTTGATTAAAACCAAAACCCTAGTGTTACATTAAGTTAAGATTAATTCAACCATTGAACGGCAGTGATATCTTACAATCTCTGTGGATACGATAACAAAACCCGACACTTAAAAACTGTCTCAACAAAAATGGCGCCGTTGCCGGGGATTGTAAATTGATATTGCGAGCATCGCATTGGTTGTTTAAGTTTTAGCTTGTGAATTTTTGACTTGTGCTTGTAATTCGTTTGGTTTAGTGTGCAGCTTACGGTTTATGCGAGGGAAAATCCCTGTGGACGAACTTCTTTTTGATCCGGAGATCGAGAGAACCGCAAGGAGGCTCAATAGCAAAACAAGACGTAGGAGGCAACAGGCTAGGCAACGCCAAGAGCAAGGAGAAAGTTCTTCAACAACCAATCCACACACATTCGTACCAAACATGGAGCCACAACCACCACCACCGATTTCTACTCCATGTATCAACAGTCCAAGGAACACCGCTCAGTTTGCTAACCACACAGGAAGGCAAGCTGAGATGAAGACGGGAACTCTGAATTTATTGTATGGGAGTCCATTCACCGGAATGGACCATGAAGACCCATTTGCTTTTCTCACAAAATTCTATGAGATAGCATTGGCTGCCGGAGTGGATCAGGCTCAGGAGCTTCCGTTGTTCAGACGTTTATTTCCTCACGCTTTGCTCGGTAAAGCAAAGGATTGGTATCTCGATCAAACACCTGCCGTAATGACAGATTGGAATGTGTTAGAGGAGAAATTCATTGAAAGATTTTTCTCTCATAACCGATTCATGGAATCAAAACGGCCATCTCGGTGTTTTCTCAAGGAACCAGTGAATCGTTGAATGAAGCGTGGGAGAGATTCAAGTCCATGCTAAGGAAATGTAAAGGGCATGGATTTGATGAATTAACTCAAATCCATATCTTCAGAAATGGACTTCAACCAAACTGTAAGACGTTGTTGATGATGCCACCTCGGGTGGCTCGTTGATGTCAAAGAGTGCCGAAGAAGCCACCAACATTATCAACCGTATGGCTTTGAATGATCTTCAAAGTCAAAGTCGTGGAAATTCTTTGAAGAAGGCGGGAGTGCTTGAGTTAGGGACGAATGATGCCATACTTGCCCAAAACAAGCTCATCTCACAACAAGTGGAACTTTTAACGCAACAAATCAAAGAGTTAAGAGAACCGTCAAAAGTTAAACAAATAGCTTGTTGTGAACTTTGTAAGGGTGAACATGACACCGGATTTTGTCCACCTCCCGGCTTTGACGAAGTGAACTATATGGCCAATCAACGGGACTATCAACCAAGACAACAACAACCTTATCAACCGCACCCTCAACACAACAACAACAACAACAATTCCAAGGGAACCAAGGGTTCCAACCTAGAAGCAACTATTATCATAACCAAGGTTATGGAGGTGGTTCTTCTAGCCGTCAAAATCCTCCCCAAAATCCGTATCAATCTCAACAACCGCCGGTAGTCAATTCTAAATTGGAAGAGACATTGACGCAATTCATGCAAATGTCAATGGCCAATCAAAAGAGTAATGACGCGGCCATAAAAAATCTTGAAACTCAAGTGGGGCAACTTGCCAAGCAACTAGCTGAACAACAAACCGGTCCTTCTTTCTCGGCCAATACGCAAACAAATCCTAAGGAGCATTGTAAGGCGATTGTGACGAGAAGTGGAAGGGAGTTGGGTAGTGAAAACGAAAAAGAGTGGAGAGTGAAAAAAGAGAGAAAGAGAAGGAGATTGAGGAGGAGATAGTGGAAGAAAATGTTGATGGTGAAGTAGGAGTGTGGAGTGATGAGGAAGTAGTTGAAAAGAATAAAAATAATGGTGAAGTTGAAAATAAAAAAATGTGGAGATTGAGGAGAATAAAAATGATGAGGTAATAAGGGAGGTAGTGAAGAAGCCGAGATGGAAAAGCGCTAGAGTAGCGAAAGGGAAGGAGGTAGTGAGCGCTACTCCTGTCCAAAACCTTCCTTACCCTCATGCCCCTTCCAAAAGGGAAAATGAACGGCATTACGCCCGGTTCATGGATATTTTTAAGCAATTACAAATAAACATTCCGTTTGCTGAAGCTTTGGAACAAATGCCAAAGTATGCCAAGTTCATGAAGGACATACTAACCAAAAAGCGGAGGTATACGGAACCGGAGACCATCGTCCTTGATGTGAGCTGTAGTGCCATCATTCAAAGGACACTTCCTAAGAAAGAGGTTGATCCGGGAAGAGTTACATTGCCGGTTAAAATTGGTGATGTGTATGTCGGAAAGGGACTTATTGACTTGGGGTCGAGCATAAATCTTATACCTTTGTCAATTATCAAGAGGCTTGGCAACATCGAGATTAAGTCCATCCGAATGACATTACAATTGGCGGATAAGTCGACGACCCATCCTCATGGCGTAGCCCAAGATGTGTTGGTGAAGGTCGACAAATTCTTTTTCCCGGTGGATTTTATTGTAATTGATATGGAGGAAGATGATGATGCTCCGCTCATATTGGGCCGACCATTCATGAAGACCGCAAGAATGATGATTGATGTTGATGACGGTTTAATGAAGGTGCGTGTTCAAAATGAGGAGGTCACCTTTGATCTATTCGAGGCGATGAAGCATTCCAAAGATAGACATGATGGCTTTCGAATCGATGTGATCGAAGACGCTATTATGGAAGTTTCAAAGCATATTCACGAGATATCTCCTATGGAGTTAGCTCTCGACGACTCATTGGAGGTTTTCACTGTTGAAGAGGAGCTAGCTCTTGAGGAATGCTTGAAGGAACTTGATAGCTTGGAAGACCTCAACAACCGTGGGAAGTAGAGGAAAAAATTTGAAGAAGGAGGTAATTGATGAGAAAGCGTCAATTGAATTAAAAGAGTTACCTTCGACTTTGAAATATGTATTCCTTGATGATACCGAGGGCAAGCCGGTTATCATAAGCAACCTTTTGACAATTGAAGAAGAAGCCCGTCTTATATTTGTGCTAAAGACCAATCAAGAAGCTATGGGTTGGACTCTTTCCGATCTTAAAGGAATTAGTCCATCCTATTGTATGCACAAGATTTTGATGGAGGAGGATTTCAAGCCGGTGGCTCAACCACAACGCCGCTTAAATCCTACGATGAAAGAGGTTGTAAGAAAGGAAGTGGTGAAGCTTTTGGATGCGGGAATGATTTACCCGATCTCGGATAGTCCGTGGGTTAGTCCCGTGCACGTGGTTCCGAAGAAGGGTGGAATGACCGTAATCCGTAATGACAAAGACGAATTGATCCCGACTAAAGTTGCCACGGGATGGAGAATGTGTATAGATTATAGACGGTTGAATACCGCGACTCGTAAGGACCATTTTCCACTCCCATTTATGGATCAAATGCTTGAAAGACTATCGGGCCAACAATACTACTGTTTTTTAGACGGCTACTCCGGGTACAACCAAATTGCGGTTGACCCGGTTGATCATGAGAAGACGGCTTTCACGTGTCCGTTTGGAGTGTTCGCATACAGAAAAATGCCTTTTGGGCTTTGCAATGCGCCGGCGACATTCCAACGATGTGTCCAAGCTATTTTTGCCGATCTAATAGAGAAAACAATGGAAGTCTTCATGGATGACTTCTCGGTGTTTGGTGGGACGTTTAGTCTATGCTTGGCAAATTTGAAGACGGTGTTGGAAAGGTGTGTGAAGACTAATTTGGTGCTGAATTGGGAAAAGTGTCACTTTATGGTGACCGAGGGGATTGTGCTAGGCCACAAAGTCTCTAAAAGGGGGCTTGAAGTGGATAGAGCTAAGGTTGATGTAATTGAAAAATTACCCCCTCCGGTCAATGTGAAGGGCATCCGTAGTTTTTTGGGGCACGCGGGGTTCTACCGGCGCTTCATCAAGGACTTCTCAAAGGTGGCTAAACCTTTGAGCAATTTACTCGCCAAAGATCAGGTATTTCTCTTCACCGACGATTGTTTGCAAGCTTTCGAGGTTTTAAAAGAAAAATTGGTTACCGCTCCAATAATAGTCGCTCCCGATTGGAATGAAAATTTTGAACTAATGTGTGACGCGAGTGACTATGCCGTTGGAGCGGTACTTGGCCAAAGAAAGGACAAAACTTTTCATGCTATACATTATGCGAGCAAGGTTCTTAACGAGGCTCAAATAAATTATGCCACAACGGAAAAAGAACTACTCGCAATAGTGTATGCGCTAGAAAAGTTTAGGTCCTATCTTATAGGGTCTAAAGTCGTGGTGTACACCGACCACGCGGCGATTAAATATCTGCTGACCAAGCCGGATTCGAAGCAAAGGCTCATCCGTTGGATCCTCTTGTTACAAGAATTCGATGTCGAAATTAAAGACAAGAAGGGGTCGGAAAACTTGGTAGCGGATCATTTATCCCGCTTGGTGAATGTCGAGGTTACCGCATCTGAAAAGGAAATCCGGGAAGAATTTCCTGATGAAAAATTGTTTAAGGTTCAAGTTAGGCCGTGGTTTGCAGACTTTGCAAACCACAAGGCTAGTGGTTGTGTGCCGGCCGATCTAACTTCGAACCAAAAGAGGAAGTTCCTTTCGGATGCAAAGTATTATGTTTGGGATGACCCATACTTGTTTAAGTTGGGTAGCGATAACCTGTTAAGGAGATGCGTAACTGGTGATGAAGCCCAGAGCATCCTTTGGCATTGTCACAACTCGCCTTATGGCGGTCATTATAATGGGGTTAGAACGGCCACTAAAATTCTTCAATCGGGATTTTATTGGCCAACTATTTTTAAAGACGCACATACCCATGCGCAAAGTTGTGACAGTTGCCAAAGAAGTGGTGGGATAGGTAAGAGAGATGAGATGCCTCTCCAAAATATCCAAGAAGTGGAAGTGTTCGATTGTTGGGGCATAGATTTTGTTGGACCTTTCCCACCCTCTTACGGGAATGAGTACATGCTTGTAGCTGTTGATTATGTCTCTAAATGGGTTGAGGCGATTGCCTCACCTCGGGCGGATGCCAAAACGGTGATAAAATTTTTAAAGAAAAACATCTTTTCCCGTTTTGGAACACCCCGAGTGTTGATAAGTGACGGAGGGTCACACTTTTGCAATGCACCTTTGGAAACAATTCTAAAACATTATGGTGTGTCGCATAGGGTGACAACTCCGTACCACCCTCAGGCTAACGGGCAAGCGGAGGTCTCTAATCGAGAGATTAAGAGAATCCTAGAAAAAACCGTGTCTAATTCTAAAAAAGAGTGGTCCCAAAAATTGGACGAAGCATTATGGCCTACCGTACTGCCTTTAAAGCTCCAATTGGCCTAACTCCGTTTCAATTGGTATTTGGTAAAACTTGCCATTTGCCGGTTGAATTGGAGCACAAGGCTTTGTGGGCCCTAAAATTTCTAAATTTTGAACATGAGTTGGCCGGTAACAAAAGGAAAGTACAACTACTTGAGTTGGAGGAGATGCGCAATGCCGCATACCACTCAAGTTGGTTGTACAAGGAAAAAGCAAAGAAATATCATGACAAGAAGATCCGAACCAAAGAATTCGTGCCCGGACAATTGGTCTTATTGTTCAACTCCCGGTTGAAGTTGTTTCCCGGGAAGTTGAAATCAAAATGGTCCGGGCCATTTCGGGTGAAAGAAGTAAAAGAATACGGGGCCATTATCATTGAAGACATGGACGAGAAAGACAGTTGGACCGTGAACGGCCAACGATTGAAAGTGTATCTCGGCGGTCATGTGGATCGCGAGAGTTGTGCTCAGCCGCTCGATGCTCCTCTGTGAGCATCGCACCGTCGAGCTTAGCCGACGTTAAACAAGCGCTAGTTGGGAGGCACCCCAACATTGTAAGTATTTCCTGTTTTATGTTTGATGTTGTATGAGTATTGTGTGCTTTTTCAGGCTGGATGACATGCAAGTGCTGCATTTGCAAAAGCACTTGCTGTCATGCTCGCTTGCAGCTCGCTAGGCGAGGCTGCAGCGAGCGCGCTCGCTGGCTGCTCGCTAGGCGAGGCAGTAGCGAGCGCACCAGTACTGTTCTATTTAAACAGTTCAGCAGGGCAGTTTTGCCCTTACCCTAAAATTCTTCTAAACTGCTCTGCTGAAGAGTGCGATTTGCCTTCTCAAATTCTCTGCTGTGCATCCATATCAACAACATTTGTGTGTCGGTCAATTGCAAACACTTCCCACTTCTCCTTTCCAAATCCGTTTACCTCAAGGTTTGCCCTATTGCATGTTTCTTTTGTTGCATTATTTATTTCCAAATTTGAATGGTAAATAGGATAGGTGTGATAGGAACCTTGAGGTTGCATGCAATTTTGGGAGTTTGCAATGTTGTGCATTTAGGTTTTTAAATTGGGGATTTACTCTTACTTAGGTTTTCCATGAAATTAGGTATCCCCAATAGCATAGAACAATTCATAGTCATGAGAAATCATTGGGTTTTGCTGTGGAAGCCTTGTATTTACGGGTTTTGGGGGAAACAATTTTGAAAATGCAGAAAACCCCAAAACCCGTAAGGTTCGCTAGCACTCGCTAGGCGAACCTGGGGCGAGCATTCGCTGCCACTTCGCTAGGCGAAGCAGCAGCGAGCAAACCAGTCCCTTATAAAAACTGTTTTGGTTCTAATCTGTTTGTTTCGTGTTTGTTGCTTTATCTCTTGTTTTGCAGAATGGAGTCAAGATCTAGTGCTGGCAAGAAAAGAAAGGGTGCGGCAACTACTTCACGAACCGTGCCGATCCAATTCGATACCGACAAGTTTGTCGGTGCAAAGCAAGCGGCACGGTACATCGCTTTGGAGAAGCGAAAATTTTGCCTGAGAAGCGTTTTCTGATTAACCCACAGGGCACGTATCGGAGTTTTGCCGGGTTGATCGATACAAAGAAATGGGATAGGTTGATAAATCCCTTGGAACACTATGACATCGCTACAGTGCGGGAGTTCTACGCTAACGCATTGCCAGATGATGATGAGCCCTTCACTTGGGTCTCTAGAGTGGCCGGACGGCCAGTTCCTTTTGACAGGGATACGATCAACCAAATCCTCGGGGAGCCGCTTCAGCTGGGTGCTGACCAAAGAGACCAGTACCATATAGACCTCCGGCTGCACAAGGATGTCCCAGCAATTACGGCCGCCCTGCTTTTACCAGGGAAATCAGTTGAGCCGAACCCATCTGGGGTTCCTATGAGATATCATCGGGAGGACATGACTCCCATGGCTCAGATGATTCTACTTCTGGTTTTGACCAACATACAACCCAAATCCCACACATCTACTGTGCCGATCCCAGTGGCACATTTAGTACATTCCATCCTCGCCAATGTTGAGATTGATGTGGCGAGGATCATTGCCAATGAGCTGAAGACGGTAATAGAGAGCGGACTGAAGTCGGGGGCTCGGGTGAATTGCCCCCTTGCATTCCCTTGTTTGATTATGAGTCTGTGCATTAAGGCACGAGTGCGACTTCCGTCTCGGGGTCAGGTTAGGATCCCGGCTCCTATTGATGACCGGTATGTGGCAAAATACTGCAGAGCTAAGGCCACCGGCAGCAGTGCAGCCTCAGGTAGCACTAGGGTTTCTGATGGTCCTAGTGCTTCTACTCCCAGGGTCGATCCTTACCTGCGGGCTGCGTGTGAATTCAATTTCGAGTGGATGGCAGCATCGCAGAGGGCTATGATTGACATGCACGACTCGATGCAGCGTTTGCAGCTGCAGGGTAGTGGTGCACATGCTTTGATGACACGGGAGCAGTTTCTGACTAATGCAAATTGGCCCGTGGACGTGCCAGTCTATTCTGAGGGGGTGGGAGCTGATGATGATGATGAGGATGATGATGAGGCGACCGGTTCTGAGGCCGGTAGTGAGGAGGAGTCTTGAGCCCTTTGTGGGTTAAGTTTTTGTTTTTGTATTTCAGTTTTTTTTTATTATGGCATTTTTATTTGTACTTTTGAATTTTGTATTTTGACCATGGGTTGTACTATTGGGGTGTTTTGTCCCCCACGAACAAAATTTTACTTTTCAGTTAATGATATTTATGTTTGTTTTTAATTTTGTGTGTTTAATAAATTTTTGGTTGAATGAGTGGCAAACCCTTCTAGATTGGTTGCTCCTCAAGAAGTACCCAATGAAGGTGCATCCGAGCTTGGATGGCAATGATAAGAATAACAAGTGAATGAAGCTAAGGTACATGGTTACCGTCGGCTAGAATTTTAGAATGCATTAGGAACTTTACTCTTTTTGGTAAATAGAATATTGTCTTTTTGCAACATAATTGAATGAATGTTTCATCTAGAACTGAGAACCATATATTGTGAGGAAACCTCCATTGTTCACTTAAATGCTGGATTCTAATAAGTTTTGTTGATTCATGTGATTCATTATTTGTCTGTTATTATTGTGAAATTGTGGAAGCAATTAGAAATGATCAAGGCACTTGTTTTCTTTCGAGCACAACTACATCCAAAAACAACTTACCTGTGAGCAGAGAGAGTATTTGTTAACCCCTTTGAGCCTAAACAGTTGAATCTCGGCTTGAAATAAAGCGAGATCTCAAAAATCTTTTTTTTTACAACCCGGAAAATATTGATTATTGTTCTTTTGTCGTAAAAAGGTAAGAGCATTCACTTAGGGTGTGGAAAACCTAAGTTGGGGAGAACGAAAAAGAATTGGTAAGCACCACAACTCTTGAAAAATAAAAGAAAAACCGAGCAAGCATAGAAAAATATATGTATAGAAAATATAGAAAAGAAACATCTGTTTTGTACATTTGATGTGAAAGAAAAGAACAAAAATATAAAGAATGAAAATGAATGCTTGCTTGGAAGAAAAATAGTGAAAAATAAGAGTTGAGTTGTGGAATATGTGTTGTGAAGGTTACAAATAAGAAACAGATGAAACAAGTCGAGTAGTGTGAATAATACTGTGAATGTCTCTTTTGCATCGGCACTTTCGTTTCAATGGCCTTAGAAATGACCCTTGTTTGTTAACCTGACCAAGCTTCAACCGAAAAGCCCTTAGTGATCTTTTTGCTTCCACAGTACCATTTTTAATTGATTAGACATTGTATGAATCTATTTGATATCTTCATTATTTGTTAGTGAGTGAGATTAGTCCCGCGGTTGCAAACGCGCAAAATCTTCATTCCTTATTCGAAGAGGAGAGATAGGATGATTCATTCAGAATAGCATTGTTGTAGATAGATAAATATTTTGCATTACTATTTAAGTTTTAGTTCTTATGTATTATTTTATTCAAAACCGTTGGAAACGTGTATTTGCGGATTTCGCTTGTGTTTGAGCCGTTTATCCAACTTCGGAGAAACTGTTTCTTTATGCAAATCCTCTTGTCTTTCAAGAGGCATACTTTGCTTGAGGACAAGCAAGAATCTAGTTGGGGAGAGTTGTTAGATGCCCAAAAGTGTTTATTTGAGCTATCATATGTGGGCATCTTTCACTCTTTTACCCTGCTAAAATTGTCAAAGTCACATTTATTTTACATGGAATGCGTACATTGATAAACAAGCTTGGTGCCTTTGATGTGTTTGTTATTGTGCAGGAAAGGCATGAATTAATCGATAATAAAGACACAAGAGAATTGGCAAAGGAACCAAAGCAAAGGAGCATTTCATCTGCCAGCTCGCTAGGCGAGGATGTGGCGAAGCAAAACCTTCGCTAGGCGAGCTCCTGGCGAAAGGCTCCAGTAAATTGGTTAATTAATTCGCTAGGCGAACTGAAGGCGAAGTGGCAGCGAATTCAGTCTGTTTTGGTGAAAAGAGCAGCCAGCACTAGCTCGCTAGGCGAGGCTCTAGCGAGTCCCCATTGAGCATTCCAGTAGCAAAACCTCTCAACCTCGCTGGGGCGAAGGTTGAAGCGAGTTCTTCGCTAGGCGAAGGTCTGTTCGCTAGGCGAACATGACAGTTCCACAGGCCCAGTTTTCTCTGGGCGCAGGGGCATTTTGTGCCCACTTTTGGCCTTCGCTAGGCGAGCCATCTGCTCGCCTAGCGAACGTGACAGTTCTGCACTTGTCTATAAGTAGCAGGTGCCACTTTTTGTGCCCATACCACTTTTTACCAACTTTTCCATTTTTTGTACTTTCTCTTAGATATTTTACAGCATTGTTTGGAGGGATTTTTGATGCCCTAATTTCATTTCTCATCATCTAGCAACCATCTTCCACAAAAAGAAGGTGGATTCCCATCCAACTTCGATCATTCGACTTGGATGTTGATCAACCCTCTTTTCTTACTTGCCGACCAAGCTACCATGAAAATGAGTAGCTAAGTCTCCATTTGTCAAGGTTAGATGTAGGTGATTTCCAAGCTTTGTGTGTAAATGTAAGGATCCTCATTTGTAAACCCTTTAACGGTAAATATATGATGAAAACTTTGTTTCTATTTAAAACTCTATGTGTTGGTATTTGATCGAGAGATGTTTACCGATTCTTGACCTAGGTTTTCATCCAAACTTGTTTGTTAGCTAGAGATAGTAACGAATGATTTTGTTCACCATAAGGTTGAACCAAAACGTTGTCTTTTTGATAGATTGTGTTCGAGAGAAACAATGGATCAAAATGACAAAACTCACAATGGGTGTTCGAGAGAAACGCATTGAGAGGACTTTGTGAAATTATTTATCATCTAAAGGAGTTTATAATATTGTTGACCGTGCAAAAACATGCAAAGCAAATGTAATCATTGAAACCTAACTCTGACAATATTTCTCATATTAATCAAAAAGTAACTTTTACCGCAATTAATTACTTTGTAAGCAAGATAACTTGATTAAAACCAAAACCCTAGTGTTACATTAAGTTAAGATTAATTCAACCATTGAACGGCAGTGATATCTTACAATCTCTGTGGATACGATAACAAAACCCGACACTTAAAAACTGTCTCAACAACGTGCAAGCACTTAGTACCAATCAAATAAACATTTCACTTGAACCATCTTGAGTCTTCAGATATATTTAAGTTAGTCACCATCAACAAAGAACAAAGATATTATAGTCGATCACAAACCCTAATTGTTTAGCTTGATTTAGAGGAATATCTTGATGAATAATATTGTGCACCTTTGACCACTTGAAATTGCTTTGGTACTTATTTGTATTCATGTGTTGTTGTCATCAAAACCACTTCAAGATTTGTTAAAACTATAGGTGTTTTCATCATCAAAATCATAACATTATCAGGGTCATCCAAATTTTGCTTATTTATGATAGTTGATCACTCTCTAATTATATGTGCAAGCACTTAGCTCCACATTGTTCTCCTTTGTGATGATGTCAACGCATCTCTCGAGGACAAGGTAAAAGAAAATATAGGTGAATAAAATTTCGAGTGGTTAAACTTCTTCTCATATGAGTAGAGAGCATACTCTACTCCCCCTAAGATTATACCCCGTTGATATTATCAAAAAGATGGATAAAGATGCAAAAGAGAATTTTAAATATACAAGTACGTTGTTCACATAGTCAAACATATTAAAGGGAAAATCATTTCATTAATTCAAAACACATTCAAATTCAAAGTACAAGTAAGTAGGAAATTGACGACGGAAAGTGAAAAACATTCAAAAACAATAAAGCAAAAAAAAATAATTAAGCAAACCACTAGTTTGCCTCTTTATCATCCTGACTGGATACAAATTGAGATATGAGATGAGATATTTCATGTTTTTCAGTGAGGCAAAGAATCTTCTAATTTATTCTCCTATGCATCCTTATCATCACTTCTTAATTTTGAAGGAGGTGGTTGAGGATATTTGAGGAAGAATGAGGGAGGTCGGCATTCTCTGTTAGTTGTCTTACACTTGGTGGTGCTTTTGGAGATAGTGAGAGAATTTTTCTCAACTCTGTTTACCAAAAACCAAACCAGAGAGATGTCTAATTTATTTATATGGCTGGAGTTGTTCTTTCATGGAAAGAGAACATGATTCACCATACCGTGAATTACTCAAATATTCACGCGTATCAAGGTAATAATGAAAGGAGTGGAAATGATAGTGGTTCGATCAATCAAAAAGGAATTACCATTAAAATCAAAATTAAACTCGTTTTACCTTCTTCACTTTCTTCATACACTTGATTATTGAGAAGATTGCAAACTTGTGTGAACTCTTCAAGACTCAATTAAATGAGATGTTCTTCAAAGACAAAGTTTATTAAATCAGCCACCGAAAAAGCTTCAACAAAGTTTCACTCCTTAAAGAATTATTCATCCAAATAATACGATTCAAAAATCTTTCTATTGACTTAAAAAAAATCACTACTTTTAATTTTATAAAAATTACTATTTTAAAAATCACACACACGTACACACAGCACGTTCTAATTTAACTTTTTTTCACTATGTTTTGTTTTTCTCTTAAGAAATAACATAATTTTTTTCAATTCACCATTTCATTTATTAAAAGTTATTATGCACACGTTGAATAATAATAATAATATTTAGAAAAGTATTACATCTAAATGATTTTTAAAATAGTATTTTTTATAATATTCAAAAGAAAAATTACTATTGACCTATTGGTCAACAACTACTCCAATAAACATTTAAATTCCTAATTTTACATAAGTCAAACAATTTGACTCTGACTTTAAAAGTTTATGGTAAATATAATCACAAAATTAGTATTTATTAGTAAAATATTTTTATTAAGATGAGTAGAGTAAGTTATCAAATGTGGAGTTTATATATAAGATAAGTAGAGTAAGTTTTTATATAAAGTGTGATGTGTTATCTTTATAAAACCCAAATTTATAAAAATAAAATATAAATTTTGTCAATTTTTAAAATATTCTCCAATATGCATAAATACCCTTCTTCCTCACTTTCTTTTGACCAACCCAAAGATATAAACTCAAACAATATATCACAAGCATTTGAAATAGATGGATAGTGTGAGTGGTTTCAGAAACCATCTAGCCATCCCATCAATTTCCATTTCCATTACTTGTTTTCCTCCAAATCATGGTTGGAGGAACACATCCAATCACCATAACCAATCTTCATCAAATCAAGTAGTTATTCAAATGTCATCACTTTTTCATACCCCAAAAAAGATTATAAATAAGATCTCTAAGGCAATTATCCCATTTACTATTTGCTTCAAAACAAAGAAGCAACAAGAAGAGTTATCAAATAATAACTCAAAGAATATCATCACGGAAATGAAGGAGCAAGAGGATGATAGATGCTTGTGGAAGAAGACCATATTGATGGGAGAGAAGTGTCAACCATTGGAATTTTCAGGTGCAATTTTCTATGATAGTGAGGGAAATCAGCTTTCTGAGCCACCAAAGACCACACCAAGGAACACGCCTTTAATTTCTTTTGGTTAACCTTTTTCCTAAATCAACTAAAATTGTAAAGTCAAGAATAATATCATCTCCACTTATGCCCTATATAATTTTTAGGTTATAAATCTCACTCATGAGAGCTTCATTAATAAAAAGCATACAAAATTTTTATAGTGTTTGACTACTTTATTTTATTTTTTGAAATGCTTACTTTTTAAGATATAATTATTTTATAAATTGGTTTTATTAATTATAATCTTTTGTTAAATATTTATGTTATCAATTCTTTTGAGAGAAAGTTTTATTGTTTATTGTAGCTTTTTTATTTGAATGATTAGTTTTTTTTATTCCAACGATTAATCTATACAATTTTTGTTTTATGAAGAAAAAATTATGTTCTATCAACTGTAAGATTATTTATGTCTATATACCGTTAACGTTCACCCAAGCAATCTACCGTTCTTCAAAAATATATGGTTTAATTTTTTACAATAAATTTCTGAGTCACTCTTAAAAGAAGTGTCAAAGATGAATTATTGCTTGTACATAAATTATAAAAATCATTGTTAATATAAATGAGCTCACAAATATATATTCTATTATACTTAATGTATTTGAAAATAGTGTAATAAAAACTATAACTCTTCAACAATAATAAAAATTATAACTCCCATTTTATTTTGTTTGTCAAACAAATATAGAGAAGTTATAAATTTCAGACTCGAACACGTTTACAACACGTCAAATGTCTGCCTAGGTATTATTTGAGTTTACTTCAGAAAGCAACCCGTCTGAATTTAGTCAATATTTTTAACCTTCATTGTCTTTTTTGGTCAATAAATTTAACCTTTTAGAATGCTTGATTTGAAGATCAACAACTCTCCTTCTAAACAATTTATATATATATATATATATATATATATATATTATATATATATATATATATATATAATATATATATATATATATATATATATATATTATAATATATTATATATATATATATATAATCAAGATCAAATTCGTATAACAAAATTCACAGTTGAATTGAAATGTATTATCATATATATTACACCATACCCCCTTATAATCTATGTCGTCGAACACAAACTAATTATAGTCGGTCCAAACTATTTCTATTTTTTTTCTCAAATTAGGAATTTGTCGATAACAAAATATTTAAAAGGGGACTGAACTACTCTCAAGTTGTGAGAGGAACCATAATAGCTGCTTGTGTCTCTGGTTTACTTTACTTGCTTTTGAACTATATTTCTTTGTTGTCAAATCCGATACTCTATGTTAGATTCTGGTTCAGAATCTGATAAGGACTTACATAAGTAAATCAAGAATTCTGAGTGAGACTCTTAACCAAGTGTTCGGAATTTAATTGAGATCCATTAGAAGCAGAAGAAGAAAAATCTTATAGAGGAGAAAGCCAACACAATTCAACCCCTTATTTTTGTATTTTTCTCACCTTCAATTGGCATCAAACCAATATTTGTGTTAAACACTTAACAGTGGTATAGAAAAGATCTTGAGAAAAAACTTTCCTTATCATGAGTGATTCGGAAGCTGAATCATATCACTCTGGTGATGGTAGTCCACAACCTACTCCTCTTGGTGATGTTAATCGTAATTATAGTACATCTGAAAAGAACAACTATGTTGCTATACCTCCAACATTCAATGGAGACTCTACCAAATTTGAATGGTGGAAAAGCAAGATGTACACTCATATCATAGGTCTTGATGATGAGTTGTGGGACATTCTTGAAGATGACATTGATATTCCTATGAATGGAGTAGGAATGATAATAGAAAAACTCTCACACCTGCTTTGAAGAATATTTACATAAAACACCATATAGTGATATGTACTATTGTAGATGCTTTGCCTCACTCTGACTACATAAAGATCATTGAAAAATCTATTGCGAAAACTATTTTTGAATTATTATGTGCTACTCAAGAAGGAAACCAACAAGTTAAAGAAGCTAAAGCTAATATTCTGGTTCAACAATATGAGTTGTTTGAAATGAAAGAAGATGAAAAAATTGAAACCATGTTCTCAAGGTTTCAAGTTCTTGTGTCCATACTTTAAGTCCTGAACAAAATCTATACCACATTTTATCGATATAAACCTGAAGTGATAGTTATTCAAGAAGCTAAATACCTGAACAATATCAGTCTTGAAAGTATGATCAGGAGTCTCCAAATCCATGAGTAAAAACTCAATGAATATGAAGAACCAATCAAGAAATTAAAGTATTTGGCTTTGAAATATTTTTTGGGAGGTCTGTTAAATCTTCACAGACTTTGGAGCACAAAGAAGCCACTCATGTTGAAGCCTCTGATGAAGAGTTATATGACGATGAAATGGCTTTCATCATAAAGATATTTTAGTATCTTGCTAACAAGAACAAAAGTTTCTCTAGAAGAAGATCTAGCTTTAGAGGAACAAGCTCCAGAGTTAACATAGATGATTATAAAGGATGAACTTGATGGTGAAGAAGAAGCTAACACGAATGAAGAAGAAGCCAATCTAGCTTTGATGACTTCAACATGCTCAGACACAGAATCAGAAGTTGATTCTGACTCGGATTCAAAGGATGAAATGAGGTATTCTCTAAACTCTCTATATCTGATTTAATTACCTTCCGTCAAGACCTTATGGGTCGATGTCAGGAGAAACCCAGACATATGAAAATTATACGAAAGCAATATGGTCTTATGAAATATGAACTAAATTTCTCTAAAAATAAGATTGAAAAATTAGAAAGAGATTAAATTGCTTTAGTTAAGGATATGTTTGACAAACCACTTGATGAGTATGAACTGGCTCTTCAAGAGTTTGTCATAACTAGCTTTAACATAACCAAACTTGCATCCATGATCTATGGTGTAAGTAGAAGGAAAGTAGAATGTCTTAGTTATCATCAAAAACTTTTTAATCCAAGGACTAAAACCTTAATTAAACCATCAGATCCTTCTTCTTCAAGCTCTTCTAAAAAAGGGATGTACTCTCATTTTGTACTTGCTACTAATGCTAAGGTTTTAAACCAATCATAACCTACAACTATAGATTCAGAGGTTCTGAAGAAATCAGAACCTGAGGCCTCAAGGTCAAAAGTTCTAAAGAAATCAGAACCAATGATTCTTAAGTCAAAGGTTCTAAAAGAATCAGAACATGAGACTTTAAAGTCAAATGTTCTGAATAAGCTAGAACCTTAGACATCAAGTTACAAGGTTCTGAAAGGTCTAGAACCTAAGGTTAGGATTCATTTAAGACAACAAACTCTTAAATCTAAAGTCTTGAATGATCCTAAGCCTTATTATAAATCCAGGGCTCAAAAATAAGAGGAAGCATATTAAAACTAACCTTATAGGACCCAAAAGAGTATGTGTACCAAAACGTGAGATTACCTTTGATGCGTATATGCTAAAAGGGAAGAATAAAGCAACAACTTCATTTCTAGGACAATGGTTTCCCAACTCTGAAGGAGGAAGAAAATGTGGAATCTGGAAGGGACCAGGAAGAAGAGATCACTGGTATTGGGAAGGCTGAAGTCGATTGATCAGAAGTTGGTGCTTTATATGATTAACTAATCTATGAAGCTCCTCCAATTGATATGGCCTTTGAAAAGGCTCATGTTGGTTATCAAAAGAGCATTTTTAGAATAGTGATTCCTTAAGAACAATCTCATTAGCATATCAGAAGCTACCCGAAGAAAGGTATGGCAATTTCTCTATTTTTACTCAATAGTTTCTAATCCTGATATTCTAATATCAATTAGTAGAATTTCATATTTATGAAAGTAAAATTACACTTCACTGTGATAATACTACTTATATCTAAGTTGTAAAGAATCTTATTCTATCTCAGAATCAAGCACTTTAAAAATTATGTGCTTGCATTTGATTGGAGATTCAAAGTCTGATGATGATCAGAAGCTACTATGATCAGAAACTATGAGCTAGCCTCTAATGAATAGTAGCCTCTAAAGCATCTCAGCCTCTTAAGCTATGAATAATATTAATTTCCTCTGATATACACACAAGTGGATAAACCTTTTCAACTGCCTCTAACACCTATCCACTTACGTGTCATGAATCTCAAATGTCTTTTGACATGTGGGTTGTAACAACTAGGTAATAAACCTTTAGATTATGATGATTTGTCTTTAAAAGTTGTGTCTCTCACCTCCTTTGTCTTTAAGTTTTTCTTTGATTAAATTGTTTTTCACTCAAAACACGCTACTAAATCGACTCACACACTTCTCTTTCACTTCCCTCACTTTTGTTTCTCAAGCCTTCTCTAAAAACTACCCATTTCAAAAGAAAACCTAAAATACTTTTGCAATGGTTTCATCATATTCTCAAAAAGCACCCATGAATGCCAAATCCGGTAAAATTCTGTATATCAAACCAAGAACTATTGATATCAACAAGGAGCATCTGAAACTCACTATGGAGTAGATTGTTGATTTTGATTCCTTCAGTTTAAATGGTTACCCCCTCTGGAACTACTTCAAAGTGAAAGAATCGGTTTTGTTATTTGATATATTGAATGAACCAACCTATTTCCATCTGGTCAAGGACTTCTGGATTAGAGCTGAAGTATATGATTAGTTTGTTGCTTCTCTTGAAGAAAATTAGAAGGTTGCTGGAGACAATTCTTTGAGAGGGAAGAGTAGAAAGGAAATGGGTCTGAAAGAGTTTAAGGAAGTGTAAATAAAGTCATATTTGATGGGAGTTGATGTCACCATCACTCAGAAAATAATTTCCAAGCTTCTTGGTGTGTCATCTATGGGAAGGTGCACTCTGAACACCAAGGAAAGCAGTTGATGTTATCAAAACAAGGTGGTTTGAGTTGTAAGAAAATACATAATCCTCTTCATACTTTTAAAAGGTGAAGAACATGAAGCCTCCTTACAAGCTTCTGTTCAAAATACTTATTCGGTGTTTAATTCCTAGAGAAGGAAACACTGATCAAATCTCTTGGGATCATAGACACTTCATCTGGTATTTTGTCAAAGAAGAAAACATCAATCTTCTTGGGTACATCTTTAATCATCTGTGTGAAGCTATCAAGGAGTTCAATAAGCATAAAAAAAATAATGTACCTTATGCTAGACTCTTGTCTGAATTATTTCATCAAGGCCGTCTGATTAACTCTCTAAGAGCTGCTTCTGCTCATGATGATCATGAAGAAATTCATGGGAACATTCTCTCTACTTCAGTTCTGGATAACATGAAGCTTATGAAGAAGGATGAAGATGTGGTATCAGAAGAACCTCTCAGAGTCATAAGTAAAAAAATATGCCTATCTTGAGGACTATCCAGTAATTACCAAGCATGACAATCCTGAGGTAATTAGGGAATTCATCAAGATGGCCTGAAAAGAATCCAGTGTTGTTTTGACTTATAAGGATTGCTAGAACAACAAACTGATGCGTATAAACCTTCTAAGAAAATAAAACAGGTTCCTTTTGATGCCCAGAAGATAGTTCATAAGCCTCCTAAGAATAATGATGTATAACAGAAGGAGATTTAGAAGGAGATTGAATAGGTAGTCTCCTCCAATGTATTGATGCCCACTATCATACTCTAAAATTTTCCCTCCTTTTTTGACTATCATCTCACTTTTGGTCCATGGTTCATCTTTTAAGACCCCAATTTTGATCCTAAGATCCCTCATGCAACTTCATCATATGCATTAGCATTGGGATTATACCTTGGCATCCTCCTTACCCCCTTTCTCATTGGGTTTGTTTTGGGAGAGATCACCAAGCACCATGTGTAAGACCCCAATTTTGACCCTAAGATCCCTCATGGCATCATAACATTGCATTTGCATCTTGCCTCAAGGATCATAAGCATCTTGGCTCTTACCCTAGGGGTGGGAACCTTTTTTGAGTTGGTTTGAGATCACCAAGCATGCTTGAATTGTATATTATTGCTTTTCTCATTTTATTTACTAACCAAAATCACTAAAATATGTCACTAACATCTTTTGTTTGTAGCTTGAGCAGTCACAAGATTCAAGGTTCATAGAAGCTCCTATGCTCATTGAAATGTCTAGGTGAAGATGAAAGAAAAAATGGAAATGGTTCCCAAAGCTCTCATCCATCAAATATGCCTCCCAAGTATCTCAATTCATCATTTTGATCAAATCAAACCAAGGGGTTTGAGGCTTGTTTCCCAAGGAAACCCTAATTCACTTGTTCATCAATTGTGCCTTGCTCATGAAGCAACCTCAACCTATGATCAAATGAAATAAAGGGAAGTTCTTTAATTCATCATTTCATGCATATTTGATCTTATTTGAGTTTCCTCAATCATCAATTCATCAAGATATAAGGCATGGACTTGAGAAGTTGATCAATCATTTCATTTGACTATTTTGAAGTACACTGAGACCTAAAGTTTGATGTGTTTGTCAAATGGAGATGAACCGAAGAGAAAAAATGTTCTTAAGAACCATATGAAAAAGTTTCATGTTCATCAAAAATTTATTTGAAGCTTGGAAGGTCATCATCCATTTCAAGACATTATAGGTCATTTTGACTAAAACCCTAATTTTGGGTCAACTTCCCAAGGACATAACTCCTTAATTTTTCATGATTTTGAGGTGGGATCAAATGAGTTGGAAATTTTAAGGTGTCTAATTCAATTGTTATGTTGAACAAATTTTCAAAATCCTAAAATAAATACATGTGATAATGAAAAACATTATAGGTCACTTTGGACCAAAGGCATTGAAATGTAAAAAGGTCCAACTTCAAGTGCCCATAACTTCTTCATCGAAAATCCAAATGATGCAAAACTTAAGTCCAAATTGATTTTCTTGAAAAGATCTACAACTTTTATGGTAAAGGTTTTGTCATTTGGAGCTTGCATCATTGAAATAGAGGGGTTTAAAGTTTGGCCATTTTTGAAATTTTCACATGTACATGTTTTGCACCCTACACTTCATGATCATTTTTCACCAATTTCCAAATGTCAAATGAATTTTTGGTCAACATAACAATTAATCCTCATGCAAAAATATTTCCAACCATTACCCATAAGGCTATGTTTCAGTTTTGGAAATGCCATTTTCGAAGAGATGAACAAGTTGGTACAATTTTGGAAACCATTTGAAAATGCATTGCATGATTTCATTACACACCATCTGCACGTCCAAATTAGATCTGCTGATGATAAGCTTGCAAATCCAAGTGGAATTGGGCTCTCCATACGCTTGTACAGGCCTATGCATGGAGGCCCTTTCCATCCATGCAATGCTTTGTTCATGCATATCAGCCATCAGTTGCTATAAATAAAGGGCCAATGCTTCTCATTTCCACAACCTAAGGGCGCCTTACATGCTGCACGAATCATTCCTCAACCATACTCAAAGGAACTCACCCCTTCTCTCAAATTTTTCAGATCTAAATTTCAATTTCCTTGATTGATTTTTAGATCTACAGTTCCTAAGCCTTGCTCACCTTGATCCATAGAACACACTGCAAGCATAAGCATCAAGAGATCGTGCTCTCAAGCTCTTCATTTAAGAGGTTTACTTCAAATTTTGTTTTCTTCGAATCTACTTATAAATTGCATATTTGTTGTTGTTGTTGGGTTGTCTGAAGTCCTCTACATAGAGGCAATCATTTTGAGCTTTGAATTTTCAAATTACATCAAGTTCCAGTTGAACACCATAAAATTCAAGCTCTGATTCCTCCTTCTATGGAAACCTAGAGTGAATTTGGTTGGTACAGGGGTGATGTACATCACCCCATCTTTCATTTGATACCTGGATCGTGTCATTTGGAAGAGTTTGGATCTCTGCAACTTCTGGCCGGCGCCGGAGGACTAGCCGGAGAAGACGGTGGTGTATGTTAGACGGTGTGGCTAGTGATCGAGAGGGGGGGTGAATAGATCACCTCTTTTAAATAAATAGATTTAAAAAATCTTATCAGAGTTATTGAAACTTAGCGGAAAATTACAGTCCCGAATCGACTTCCGTCTAATCTGAACCGCTACTAGAAAACCGGACACACAAATTTATTGTTGGATTTGAATAGGAACGATAGAGATTATTAACACCAGAATATTATCAAATCAAATGCACTTATCACTAAATTCTAATTCCAATGAATAAAACTCAGCTGACAGTTTTGTCAAACATTTGGTGTGTATGTGATCAATGATGAACAATGGTGGAGTTTAGATAAAGAAGTTTTCTTGCCACTATTGTATCACGAAATGTACAGCCACAATACACCAACTGAAATCACAAAACTGTTGAAAACGTAAAGATAGATAAGGAAAGAATACGATACGCAGAGATTTGGTAAGGAAGTTCCCCACTGTCGTCCTCGCGTGTGGGTACGTCTCCCTCTCAATTTCAAATGAAATTGAGAACTGTTGTTATCAATAATGCTGAATTCGTTGATACAAGGTTACAATACAAAGACAGAAATCTAAATCCCAAGATCTTCTTCTTGTATAAAACCTCCACTTGATCTGAGCTCAATCAAGAATTTCCTGCAAGAAATTGCAAACAATTCACCGGTTCCACGACCTGTTTGCGAAATTACCCAATTTCCAAACCCTACGCTACGGCTGAATATGTTCTGCAAACGTGACTAACAAACCCGCAAGAACACTCCAGTTCTTGAAGGACAAACTATTTGGTTTTTCCTCGAAACCCCCTTCAACCTTCAACTCAGCTAGATCCTCGATCGTTCCACTGAACACCTCAGCTAGATCCTTGATCGTTCCACTGAACGTTATCTCGTTGATCCTTTAATCCAAAGAACAAGAATGATTATGTGTTGATGTTATTGAAGAAAAGAGATTGAGAAGATGAAGAAGATGAAGTCTCTTTCATGTTTCTAACTGCTCAAAACAATTGCTGCTACACACTCCTTTGATTTGTGTTACAACCGTTTTTCACTTCTGAATTCGTACTATTTTACTGAGCTGTCAAAATACTTCTTATATGTGAAAGACAGAAGCTGTTAGTAGACAAAATAGAATTATGTATTGATACAAAAGATTATGCATCGATACATACTGTAGCTTTGATTAATTTTAGAGAATTAATACAAGCATGTATCGATACAAAGCTCGTATGTATCGATACATAGAACATTTTAACTAAGCATGTATCGATACAAAGCTCGTATGTATCGATACATAGAACATTTTAACTAAGCATGTATCGATACAAAGCTCGTATGTATCGATACATACTGAAGCAAAAACGTTTTGTGATTTAAAACAAATTTATGTATCGATGCAGATGAACATGTATCGATACATACTGACACAAAACAATTTTTATGAGTTCTTTTAAGAAATGTATCAATGTGGATCTTTATGTATAGACACAAAACAATAGTATAGGCTAAAAACACAAATGAAACATGTAAAATAATGCACAACCAACAATTAGACAATGATCACACAATTTGCTATCATTCAAAACTTATTCAAAGTAAAGAATTTGCTCACAAACTCCCCCTTTTTGATGATGGCAAATTTTTAGCAAGATGTGTGATACTCCCCCTGGGTTTGTGCATATCTGTCAACATCTGCATTTCTCCCCCTTTGTCAACATCAAAAAGAAGAAAAAAAACAGTTTTATCAAGGCAACATGTTGTAGCAGGACACAACAAAAATGATAAAGAAGCTAACAATCACAAAGAAGGAAGCTTAAAAAGTAAAGAATCACTCACAAAGAATGACAAATAAGGGCAATAACACCAGAAGTAAGCAGAAGGAAATAAGCATTTAACTAGTAGAAAGTATTTAAAAATTACATAAGCCAAGACATATAAGGTGCAACTAATCTGAAAAGAAAAAAACTCAAGCAACATGCAATGAAATGCAGTGAAATGAAATGATGATGGTTTAATGTGGATTATAGCCACCATAGGACTCCTCGTCATCTCTATCAGGATCTCTGAAGCTTGGCGGAGGCGGAGGAGGAGGCATTGCATCTGGATTGTGGCCCATGAAGGTGTAGTGCCTGAACCGGTCCTGAACTTCAACACTTCTGAATTTGTCCATAATACCAGGATTGGCACGGCAGTCGTCCATAAAACCAGACATTTCATTGTAGAAGACTTGGTGCCACTTAACCAAGTTCGTGTGCCAAGAGTGTTGGTTATGGTACATCCGTGTATGATCGTCATGCCACTCACGATGCTCCTTATGCCACTCACTTTGTTGTACATGCCAAGACCGTGCCTCTTCATGACATTCTTGGTTGGCAAGCTCCATTTGTTGAAGCATTTGAGTTAGGTGTGCAGTAGGTGTTGAAGATGAAGCACCGCCGGAGAACGGAGGAACCGTTGGTTCAGGTACATAGTTGGTTGGAGACCACCTTTGTGGCACCCAATCACCCCAACCAGCATTGTCATCAGCTGCAGGCACATCTGCTTCGTTCACATCATGCATTTCTTCATCAGGTTGGTCTTCAACTACATGAATTCGTTCAGAAGGCACATCAAAATTATAGATCCTTGTTTTGGATTTCCTTTCAAAGAAATAGAAACATTGACGTTCCTTGTCCCACCGATATCCCATATGAGATAAAGTGGAAGAGTCAAACTCTTGAGCAGCAGATGGTGATATGAGAGGAACTAAAGGGATTGCAACATTCCAGAACGTAAGAATTTTCATGATTTGAGACGCATAACCAAGAGCAACATTCTTGGCACTATTACGCATAAAAAAGAGACGCTTCACAAAGTAATTTGCCCAATTCAAGGGAACCTTATTTTGAAGAGTATACAAGAGATGAATGTTTGCCTTGTCTAACCTAGAATGTCCACTGTTTGCTGGACGCAGAATGTGCGAGATAATCCACTGAAGTATACGAGGAATTTTCTTAATCATACCAGACGTAACCTGTTCATCCTCACCCAGCGGTCTGTCCAATTTCAAGATAGATAGAGTAAACTCCTTCAAGTTAAAGTCAGTATCAAACTTCAAGTTATACCAAGTCTTGAAATTATGCGACGGAAGCGGAATTTGAAACACTGTTTCCCAATCAGCAGCCTCAAAAGTATAGGTTCTGACACCAATAGAACACTTAAACATGTATCCTTTACCGGATTGTAAGCCAACATAAAATGCACGGATAAAATCCTCATGGTAATCATCCTTTGTAGTAAAAAATGAACCAAGTTTTTGTGCATTAAGGAGTTCAACCACATCATTGAGATGCAGATGAATATCATCATGTTTATCGAAGACATGGGGTTTCATAACTAACCTTGTCTTGAAAGAATCCTCAAACTCAGTAGCAATTGCAGGATGAAGCAAATCTAAGGCATTAGGAGGAATTTCTGGTAACTGCTGAGAAGTGCAAACCGGTTCCTTTCCTTTTCCTTTTCCCCCTGCTCTAGCCGGAATGATTCTTGGAGGCATGGTGATGAAAAATTGAAGAAAAGTGAGATGAATCTAGGGTTTTGGAGAGAATGACGATGAAGGAGATTAGGGTTAGCCGCAGGTTTTGAGAGGTAGGGGAACTGCTGATACCAAGTTTGTGAAAAGATGTGATAAGAATTGCTGATGTGTCGATCCATGAGTGAAATAAAATGCATTTAATCCAAATAACAATCAGTATGTGTCGATGCATATGGGAATGGATCGATCCATGTCACGCATTTTTGTTTTTAAAGGGTCTATGTATCGATACAAACGACGAATGAATCCATACATACTAAACCAATTTTGACAGATGTGAAATGAAGAAGACATGAATCGATACATACATCTTTGAATCAATACAAACTGATGCCAAACCAAATTTTAATTAATTTTTATGCAGTATGGTTATGCATTATGAAGTATGTCATGATAATGATGCCCAAGTATAATTCACAAATCAGATATTAATGTTCAAACAATATATGCAAAGAAATTCACATAAACGAAAATAAGGAATTTTGTTCTAACATACACAATCACATAGTTCTAAAAGAGATATAGAAAGGAGTGATATTACCTCTGTTGATGTAACCTTGTGAGGTATAAATGAAATCTAAAACAAATCTCATCAACCAAGGTGAGGCATAATATAAATAAGAACAAACATGCTTAAGACAACAATGGAGAGAGATCTAAGATCCCTAATTCACAAAGAATGTTGAAGAACGGTTTCGTTGCCAAAGGTTTAGTGAAAAGGTCAGCAAGCTGGTTTTTAGTATCAACATGCTCAAATACAACGTCTTCTTTTTCAACATGATCACGAAGAAAGTGATGTCTAATCTCTATGTGTTTAGTGCGTGAGTGTAAAACAGGATTTTTAGTAAGGTTTATGGCACTAGTGTTGTCACATTTTATTGGAATACGTTTGAGTTGAATGTTAAAGTCTTGTAGTTGTTGCTTTAGCCACAAAATCTGAGCGCAACAACTACCAGCTGCAACGTACTCAGCCTCTGCAGTTGACAAAGCCACAGATACCTGCTTTTTGCTACGCCAACTTACCAAGGAGTTTGAAAACAAGTGACATGTACCACTCGTGCTTTTCCTATCTAATTTGCAGCCAGAAAAATCAGAATCAGAGTAACCTACTAAGCTACAATCACTTCCTTTGGAATACCAAAGCCCATATTTAGATGTTCCATGAAGATATCTAAATATATGCTTAACAGCTTTCAGGTGTGATTCCTTAGGATTTGATTGATATCGTGCACACATACAAACACTAAACATGATGTCAGGTCTAGAAGCAGAAAGATACAGAAGAGACCCAATCATACCTCTAAACTTTTTGACATCTACACTCTTACCATGCTCATCTTTATCTAGATTTCCGTTGGTAGGCATAGGGGTGTCAATTGATTTTGAGTCGTTCATTCTAAAGCGCTTGAGTAGTTCTCTGCAGTACTTTGTTTGATATACTGTTGTACTCTCATCAAGTTACTTTATCTTAAGACCTAGGAAGTAATTCAGCTCCCCCATAAGACTCATCTCAAATTCACCCTGCATAACCTTAGAAAATTCTTCGACCAAGTGTGTGTTAGTTGAACCAAAAATTATATCGTCTACATAAACTTGAACTAAAAGAATGTGCTTTCCCTTGTGTTTAATAAAGAGAGTATTATCCACTTTACCTCTTGAATATCCATGATCAATTAGAAATTTGCTAAGCCTTTCATACCAAACCCGAGGGGCTTGTTTAAGACCATACAAAGCTCGTTTTAATTTGTAAACATAATCTGGATTTTCAGCATTCTCAAAACCAGGAGGTTGTGAGACATATACCTCTTCATTTATGACACCATTTAGAAACGCACTCTTTACGTCCATTTGGTAAAGCTTAAAATTATTAGAACACGCATACGCAAGCAAGAGACGTATAGCTTCAAGGCGAGCAACTGGAGCATAAGTTTCCTCATAGTCTATGCCCTCCTCTTGGTTATACCCTTGTGCTACTAAACGTGCCTTGTTCCTAGTTATCACTCCATTTTCATCAAGCTTATTTCTAAAAACCCATTTAGTACCTATGATATGATGATCTCGCGGACGAGGGACAAGTTCCCAAACGTCATTTCTTTTAAATTGATTAAGCTCTTCTTGCATGGCCATTAGCCAACATTCATCAATCAAGGCCTCTTTGGCATTTTTAGGTTCTACTTGTGAAACAAAAGAGAAGTGAGAACAAAAATTACTTATCTTAGAACGAGTCATTACTCCCTTTGAAATATCTCCCAAGATGTTGTCAATAGGATGGTCTTTTGAAGATTTCCAAGCTGGTGGAAGGTCATTCACTTCAGCTGTCCTTTCTTCCTCATCTTCTTCATGACTAGTATCTTCCTCCTTCTCATGGGCAACTGTTCTGGACTGATCAGTTTCCGTAACAGCTTCCTTGAGTATGTCTTCTGTAGATACACCTGCGTCATCAAAAGAAATACCTTTTCCGACACTTTTCGGATAAGACTCATCAAAAGAGGCATGGACAGATTCTTCAACAGTAAGTAAACGCTTATTATATACTCTATATGCTTTACTTGATTGTGAGTATCCAAGAAAGATACCTTCATCCGCTTTTGCATCAAACTTCCCAATATTTTCCTTACCATTATTCAAAACAAAACACTTACAACCGAATACGTGAAGATGTGACAAGTTTGGCTTTCTTCCTTTTAAAAGCTCATAAGGAATTTTATTTAAAATAGGAGGAATTAAGATCCTGTTTAAAACATAACAAGCTGTGCTAACTGCATCAGCCCAAAAATATTTTGGTAATCCACCCTCATTTAGCATTGTTCTTGCCAACTCTTCTAAAACACGACTTTTACGCTCCACAACGCCATTTTGTTGTGGAGTTCGAGGAGCTGAAAAGTTATGCTCAATACCATACTTGTCACAGTACTTATCAAAGTGATAGTTTTGAAATTCACCACCATGATCGCTACGAATTGTAACTATTTTGGAATTCATTTTGTTTTGGGACAGATTTGCAAAATTCTTAAAAGCAGAAAAAGTTTCATCTTTGCTATGAAGGAATATAGTCCAAGTAAATCTAGAATAGTCATCAACGATTACAAAACCATAATAATTTCCACATAAGCTCTTTGTCCTAGAAGGTCCAAAGAGATCCATATGGAGAAGCTCAAGGGGTCGTGAAGTTGAAATTACATTTTTAGATTTAAAAGAGACCCTCGTTTGTTTTCCAATTTGGCACGCGTCACATAGGTGGTCTTTTGAAAATTTTATTTTTGGAAGACCGACTACTAGATCCTTAGATACAGCCTTATTAAGCAAATCGAAATTAACATGCGCTAAACGTCTATGCCAAAGCCAAGAATCATCATTCAAGGTAACTAGACATTTAGTACTTGTTAAAGATACATCAAAAAGGTCAAGCATATAGATATTGTTTACTCTTACACCCTTAAACACAACGTTCTGTTCAGCATGTTCAATTATGCAGCAAGTTTTTGTGAAAGAAACTTTATAACCCTTGTCACACAATTGACTTATGCTTAACAAATTGTGTTTAAGCCCCTCTACTAAATGGACATCAGAAATAGTAGTGGTAGAGGGATTACCTACACTACCTTTGCCAAGTATAGCTCCTTTGTTATTGTCTCCATAAGTAACATATCCCTTCTTCTTTGCTTTGAAGTCTATAAAAAGCGATATGTCACCGGTCATGTGCCTTGAGCAACCGCTGTCAAGAAACCATCTCCTATCTACGGAAGCAAGGCACTCATCCTTTTTATCATTGATTTTATTCTTGTGGTAGGACATATTTTTGGTGTGAGCCATAAGGCACAGATTTGCGTTTTCATCACTATCACTTGAACTTTGTGTGCTTGATGAATCACTATCACTTTCCCATGCAATGTAAGCTCTTCTTTGTTTGTTGTACCCTTTTGGTGGAGCTTTTCCTTGAACCTTATACTTCATAGGACAATCTGTTTTATAATGTCCAGATTTACCACAATTAAAACAAGATCCTTTTCCTCTACTCTTCTTATTCTCTTCCTGTTTTGAATCTGTAGATTGTCTTCGAAACTTCATGAGGTTTTTATCGGAATGCTTGACTCCATTATTTCGAATGAATCTATTATATCTCCTTACAAAAAGTCCCATTTCCTCATCATCCGAATCTTTGTCACTACTAGAATCATTGTCACTTTGCTCTTTTCGTGAGGACTTAGAGCTAGAGGCCACAAGAACTATTGGCTTCTTCTCTCCCTCTTTGTCTCTCTTCTTTTCCTTTTCCTTCTTACTTTTGTTCTCAAACTTTTCAAGACTTTCTAATGCTTGCTGATGTTCTTCCAGCTTTCCAAACAGAGTTGTAATCGTAAGTGTCGTTAGATCGTTGGCTTCCTTAATAGCTGTTACTTTAGGTTGCCATTCCCTGCTAAGACATCTCAGAATTTTATTAGTAGCTATTTCATTGGAAACAGGTTTTCCAAGTGCATTCAAACGATTAGTGAGATGAGTAAATCTCTTTTGCATGTCGGAGATAGATTCTCCTTGTTTCATGCGAAAGAGCTCAAACTCTTGATTGAGTGTGTTAATGCGGGACTGTTTTACTTCAGTAGTACCCTCATGGGCAACTTCTAAAGCATCCCACATTTCTTTAGCTGTCGTGCAATGGGATACCCGATAATACTCATCAACACCAAGTGCTGAAATTAGCATATTTCGAGCTCTCCAATCACTCGACCACTTTTTCTCATCTTTCTCATTCCAATCACCTTCTGGTTTAGGAACTATGGCGCCAGCCGCATTTGTCATAGTAATTTGAAAAGGACCATTTTCAATGGCAGCCCATACTAGCCTATCAACAGAATTTATATGAACTCGCATGCAGTCTTTCCAGTAGCCGTAATTTTCACCGTTGAAAATCGGCGCTCTATTATACGCCCCCTTTGGTTCAGAATCCATATCGTTACAGGCAGCCACAGAACACCAGCGAACCGGCGCTCTGATACCACTTGTTAGACGGTGTGGCTAGTGATCAAGAGGGGGGGGGGGTGAATAGATCACCTCTTTTAAATAAACGGATTTAAAAAATCTTATCAGAGTTATTGAAACTTAGCGGAAAATTACAGTCCCGAGTCGACTTCCGTCTAATCTGAACCGCTACTAGAAAACCGAACACACGAATTTATTGCTGGATTTGAATAGGAACGATAAAGATTATTAACACCAAAATATTATCAAATCAAATGCACTTATCACTAAATTCTAATTCCAATGAATAAAACTCAGCTGACAGTTTTGTCAAACATTTAGTGTGTATCTGATCAATGATGAACAATGGTGGAGTTTAGATAAAGAAGTTTTCTTGCCACTATTGTATCACGAAATGTACAACCACAATACACCAACTGAAATCACAAAACTGTTGAAAACGTAAAGATAGATAAGGAAAGAATACGATACACATAGATTTGATAAGGAAGTTCCCCACTGTCGTCCTCGCGTGTGGGTACGTCTCCCTCTCAATTTCAAATGAAATTGAGAACTGTTGTTATCAATAATGCCGAATTCGTTGATACAAGGTTACAATACAAAGACAGAAATCTAAATCCCAAGATCTTCTTCTTGTATAAAACCTCCACTTGATCTGAGCTCAATCAAGAATTTCCTGCAAGAAATTGCAAACAATTCACCGGTTCCACGACCTGTTTGCGAAATTACCCAATTTCCAAACCCTACGCTACGGCTGAATATGTTCTGCAAACGTGACTAACAAACCCGCAAGAACACTCCAGTTCTTGAAGGACAAACTATTTGGTTTTTCCTCGAAACCCCCTTCAACCTTCAACTCAGCTAGATCCTCGATCGTTCCACTGAACACCTCAGCTAGATCCTTGATCGTTCCACTGAACGTTATCTCGTTGATCCTTTAATCCAAAGAACAAGAATGATTATGTGTTGATGTTATTGAAGAAAAGAGATTGAGAAGATGAAGAAGATGAAGTCTCTTTCATGTTTCTAACTGCTCAAAACAATTGCTGCTACACACTCCTTTGATTTGTGTTACAACCGTTTTTCACTTCTGAATTCGTACTATTTTACTGAGCTGTCAAAATACTTCTTATATGTGAAAGACAGAAGCTGTTAGTAGACAAAACAGAATTATGTATTGATACAAAAGATTATGCATCGATACATACTGTAGCTTTGATTAATTTTAGAGAATTAATACAAGCATGTATCGATACAAAGCTCGTATGTATCGATACATAGAACATTTTAACTAAGCATGTATCGATACAAAGCTTGTATGTATCGATACATAGAACATTTTAACTAAGCATGTATCGATACAAAGCTCGTATGTATCGATACATACTGAAGCAAAAACGTTTTGTGATTTAAAACAAATTTATGTATCGATGCAGATGAACATGTATCGATACATACTGACACAAAATAGTTTTTATGAGTTCTTTTAAGAAATGTATCAATGTGGATCTTTATGTATAGACACGAAACAATAGTATAGGCTAAAAACACAAATGAAACATGTAAAATAATGCACAACCAACAATTAGACAATGATCACACAATTTGCTATCATTCAAAACTTATTCAAAGTAAAGAATTTGCTCACAGTGTACACCACCGCCTGGTTGCCAGATTGAATAATAGCCACACGATTTGTTTTCCAGATTTAATCATGGCCACTCAATGTTATGACTCAATTAAAGATTGTGTGTGATGCATTGACTCACGTGTTTGGTAGGTGCGCGCTCAGGAGCCATGTGATGTGCCAGCTCAATTAATGAGCTTCATCAAACGCTCCACGTTTTTTCGCCATTTTATTTTCTGATTTCATTTTCTTTTTATTTCTTTAATTCCATTTTATTTCTAAAAATCATATCTCCTTCATTATTGGTCCAAAAAATGTGAGACCAAATGCATTTTTCTTCTTTTAATTTCTAGTGTCCAAAAATGATTTTTAATATTTTTTATTTATCATTTGATATTTTTTAGGAATTTTCTATTTTCTGGTTATTTTTAATTCATTTTAAATAGTTTTTGATATTCAAAAAATACAAAAATATTTTTCCAACCTCTTGGAATGATGATAGATCTATGAAAAATATTCTCATCAATTAATTAATTGATTTGAGATTTATTTGAGATTTTAATTCAATTAGGTTATTTTTATGCATTTTTAATTGATTAAAAATAGTTTCTGACTTCTAAAAATGCTGAAATTTTTTGTCAAACTTTGTTTGACCTTGTTGAACTTGGGATAATTCACTTGGACTTTTCAAAGTTGATTTGAAGTGAGTTTGAAGTTTGACATTTCTTTATTATTTTAATTCAAGTATTATTTTACTTTTGAAAAATACCAAAAATATTTTATTTTGTTTCTTGACTTCTAATCTTCATTTTGCTTCTGTTTACTATTTTTTGACCTTGATCTCCTCTATCTTTGGTAAATACTTGTTGATTACCTCATTTCATTTCCAATAATGCACTTTTTATTCATCTTCTTCTTCTTCTTCTTCTTCTTCTTCTTCTTTTTTCTTTTTGATCAATGAGTTAAAGATTGGTGGTTAGCCTTGATACATGGGAGGTTTAACATTCCTTGATTTAAATCTAATTCATCTTGATCATAGATCAAGTGAATGGCTTTGCATTAAGGATAGGTTTCTTCCTAATCAAGCAAAGAACCTAAATCAATACAAGATCATTTCTCATCTTCTTTTTGGCATGGCAAGTTGTAGGAGTTTGATTCACTAATCAAAATCTCTAACTTTTATTGTTGCCTGCATTATTATTGACCGGCCTCAGATAGTTGTGACTTCTACATAAGTCCAATTACGATTGCTTAACATAACGCTATATTGCCTTATGGCACACTAACTCTAACACTAACCATTAACTATTAACATTTAATTCTTGCACTTTACATTTATGCAGTTTACTATTCTTGTACATATTATTCATTTGCTTTTGCCCTTTGCTCATTTGAGCACATGTTTATGTTAATGCAATTTTCCTTTTGCTCACTTGAGCACATAATTGTGTATAATATTATTGTGCTTGTGCTTTTTTGTTTTGATTGTTGTGGACCAAATGCAAAAATGGACAAAAAGGACTTAGATTCTAGGACATTCCCTATGTAAAATGGAGTAAAAAGGCCTTAATGTTGAAGATGAATTAGAAGGATCAAATCTCTAAACTTACTCTTGTCCATTCTTGATTTACTTCATGGAACTTTTTGATGTGTGTGCTTTTGTGCTAGGGATTCCTATTTGAGCCAAATTGAAGAACCATTGTCATGTGCTTCAAAAGAGAGAGATACAAGAGCCATTGGAAGATTCTTAAGAGCTTTGCTTGCTTGATTGATTGCTTGAGTATACACTTATTTGCTTGCTTATTCCAAAGAATGGGAGCTACTTGGATCATCAATATGATCTCAAGAAGGGAACTCCAGTTGTGGTTCTACTTCTTCTCCTTCATCTCTTGTATGATTAGGACTTTAGCCATTCTTCTTATTCTCTCCACTCTAACCCAAGCCAAAACTTTTGTGCAAACATTAACACTTGTTTTCAAACATTAGAAACCTAAGCATTATGCTTTTGATTTTCAAACTTTCTTTTCATAACACTTATTTTGAATTGAATCTTTAAGTCAACTTTGACCATATTTTGTAAATACTTTTCATTGGTAAATATAACTCATTCAAATGCTTTTGTGGTTTCAATGGCCACTTTCTTATCAAAACTTTTCATAACCTTTAGCTATTAGGTTTAAGTTATCCTTGAGGTAGATATAATGCTCACCTATATCCTTAGTGATGGACAATGAGTCTTCCATGCTTATTTATAGGGTTAACCCCTCACTAGAATGTTGAAGCTATCCTCACATGGTGTATTTGTGGTTTTTTTAGGTTGAGTTTTCTCCCTTGGATAACAAAAGACCTTAAGGCTTTTGGACCAATCAATTCACCAACTTGTTTTGAGATTTTTACCCCGAATTACGAGGTTTTGATACTAATCTTTTTTTAAGATGGTACGTAGGCAATGGGTTTATCCATTCAAACACAAAATTGTAAATAACTTGTATATTCTCTTCTCATCTCCCCAATCATGTTTGCACAAACAAATTTTCACAAAATACCAACCTTACAACAAGTGTGAAAAGGGCTCCCTAGACTCACCTAGGATGTTTTGGGTGCTTAAAACCTTCCCATTGCATAACCAACCCCATTACCCCGATCTCTGACATTTTTATTAGTTTTTGATTCGATAAAACTGTAAGACCCCAATTTTGACCCTAAGATCCCTCATGGCATCATAACATTGCATTTGCATTGCCTCAAGGATCATAAGCATCTTGGCTCCTTTACCTTTGGGTAGGATCTCTTGTGAGTTGGTTTGAGATCACCAAGCGTTTTTGAGTTGTACATTATTTCTTTTCTCATTTTATTTACTAAACAAAAGCACAAAAATATGTCACTAACATCTCTTGTTTGTAGCTTGAGCAGTCACAAGGCCTAAGGCTTCTAGGAGATCTTATGTGCATTGATATGGTCAAGAGAAGATGAGAGAAAGCATGGCAATGGTTCCAAAAAGTTCTCATCCATAAAATATGCCTCCCAAGTGTCTCAACTCATCATTTTGATCAAAGGAAATCAAGGGGCTTGAGTTTTGTTTCACAAGGAAACCCTAATTCATCTACTCATCAACTGTGCCTTGCTCATGAAGCAACCTCAACCCATGATCAAATACAATCAAGGGGAGTTATTTAATTCATCATTTCATGCATATATGAACCTATTTGAGTGTCCTAAATCATCAATTCATCAAAATATGAGGTGTGGACTTGAGAAGTTGACCAGTCAATTCATCTGACTATTTTGAAATACACTGAGACCTAACTTTTGATGTGTTTGTCAAATGGAGATGACCCCAAGAGAAAAAATGTTTTTAAGGACCATATGAAAAACTTTCATGTTCATCAAAAATTTATTTGAAGCTTGGAAGGTCATCATCCATTCCAAGACATTATAGGTCATTTTGACTGAAACCCTAATTTTGGGTCAACTTCCCAAGGACATAACTCCTTCATTTTTCATGATTTTGAGGTGGGATCAAATCCATTGGAAAGCTTAAGATGTCTATCTAAAATGTTATGTTTATAAAAATTTCAAAATTCTAAATTAAATACATGTGATAATGCAAAACATTATAGGTCACTTTAGACCAAATGCATTGAAATGTGAAAAAGTCCAACTTCAAGTGCCCATAACTTCTTCATCCAAAATCCAAATGGTGCAAACTTTAAGTCCAAATTGATTTTCTTGAAAAGATATAGAACTTTTATGTTGAAGGTTTTATCATTTGGAGCTTGCATCACTGAGACAGAAGGGCTTGAACTTTGGCCAATTTTGAAAATCTCACATGTGCATGTTTTGCACCCTACACTTCATGTCCATTTTTCACCAATTCTCAAGGCCCAAATGGAGTTTTGATCAACATAAAAAATGATCCTTATGCAATAAGCTTTCCAACCATTACTCATGAGGTGGTGTTTCTATTTTTGACATAGCATTTTGGAAGGCTTGAACATAATAGTGCAATTTTGGAAAATCATTTAATTTGCATTGCATAAGCTATTACCACCTATACTGCACGTCCAAAATGCTTCTAGCATGCATCAACTACCAAATCCAATTGGAATTGGGCCCTCCATGCGCCTGTACAGGCCCATGCATGGAGGCCCTTTCCATTCATGCAAGTTTGTGATCATGCACAACAGCCATGCCTTGCCTATAAATACAATGCCATAGCTTCATAATTCCTCAACCTGAAGGCGCCCCAAATGCTGCTAAAATAAAATGACAACCCTCACTAAAGGAACTATCTCACTTTTCTCTCAAATTTTCAGATCTGAACTTTGGTTTCCTCGATCAATTTTCATATCTTAAAGTTTCTAAACCTTCTTCTCCTTGATCTATGGTGTGAACTGTAAGCATTAGCATCAAGGAATTGTGACTCCAAGCCCTGCAAATCAGAGGTTCACCTCACACTTTATTTTCTTCGAATCAGCTTGTATAGTGCTTAATTCTTGTTGTTGTTGTGTGATCTGAAGTCCTCTGCATAAAGGCAACATTATTGTGCTTTCAATTTTCAAAAATCATGAAGTTCATTTAAACACCGCAGATCTTCCATCTCTGATTTCTCTCAATGTAGACTTCTAGAGTGGATTTGGTTGGTACAATAATCTCGATTGATGCCTGGATCGTGTCTTTTGGTTACCATTTGAATCTCTGCAAATTTGGACTTGGCCGGAAGTTGGCCGGAGAAGACGGTGGCGCTGGCCACCGTCTGGTCTCCAGATTGGATCTGGATCGTCCATTCCATTTCCCAGATTCAATCTCACATGTCCATTGTTATGACTTTTTATTTGGCATGGTGTATCCCAGTTGACTGGCGCATATGGTGAACGCGCGCTTCTCAGCCGTGTGATGATCCACGTCAATTAATGAAGCTTCATCAAGCGGTCCACACATTTCCTTATTTTTTTAATTTCTGATTTTAATTCTTTTATTTCTTTTAATTCTATTTCTTTTTAAAAATTCATAACTCCTTCATTATTGGTCCAAAAAATATGAGACCAATTTCATTTTTCTCCTTTTAATTTCTACTTTCTAAAAATGATTTTTAATATTTTTTATTTTATCATTTGATATTTTTTAGTAATTTTCTCTTTTCTGCTTATTTTTAATTCATTTTAAATAGTTTTTGATATCCAAAAAATACAAAAATATTTTTCTAACCTCTTTGAATGATGATAGGTCTATGAAAAATATTCTCATCAATTTATTAATTGATTTGAAATTTATTTGAGATTTTAGTTCAACTAGGTTATTTTTATGCATTTTTAATTGATTTAAAATAGTTTCTGATTTCAAAAAATGCTGAAATTTTTTGTCAAACTTTGTTGGACCTTGTTGAACTTGGGATAATTCACTTGGACTTTTCAAAGTTGATTTGAAGTGAGTTTGAAGTTTGACCTTTCTTTATTATTTTAATTCAAGTTTTATTTTAATATTGAAAAATGCCAAAAATATTTTATTTGTTTCTTGACTTCTAATCTTCATCTTGCTTCTGTTTTCTATTGATTGACCTTGATCTTCTCTATCTTTGG
Organism: Lathyrus oleraceus; assembly: GCF_024323335.1. Taxonomy (NCBI): domain Eukaryota; kingdom Viridiplantae; phylum Streptophyta; class Magnoliopsida; order Fabales; family Fabaceae; genus Lathyrus; species Lathyrus oleraceus. The sequence goes on from NC_066584.1 coordinate 392,298,871, forward strand.
TTAATGCTTGTTGATTATCTTATTCCATTTCTATTAATGCACTTTAATTCTTCATCTTCTTCTTCTTCTTCTTCTTTTTCTTCTTTTTTTCTTTTTTGATCAATGAGTTAAAGATTGGTGGTTAGCATTGATACATGGAGGTTTAATCTTCCTTGATTCAAATCTAATTCATCTTGATCATGGATCAAGTGAATGGCTTTGCATTGAGGATAAGTTGCTTCCTAATCATGCAAAGAACCTAAATCAATACAAAATCATTTCTCATCTTCTTTTTGGCATGACAAGTTGTTGGAGTTTGATTCACTAATCAAAATCTCTAACTTGTGTTGTTGCCTACATTATTATTGACCGACCTCAGATAGTTGTGACTTCTACATAAGTCCAATTACGATTGCTTAACATAGCGCTAAATTGCCTTATGGCACACTAACTCTAACACTAACCATTAACCATTAACATTTAATTCTTCCTCTTTACATTTATGCAATTTACTATTGTTGTACATATTATTTATTTGCTTTTTCCTTTGCTCATTTGAGTACATGTTTATGTTAATGCAATTTTCCTTTTGCTCACTTGAGCACATAATTGTGTATATATTATTGTGCTTATGTTTTGTTTTGATTGTTGTGGACCAAATGCAAAAAATGGATAAATGGACTTAGTTTCTAGGACATTCCCTATGAAAATTGGAGTAAAAGTGCCTAATGTTGAAGATGGATTAGAAGGACCAAATCTCTAAACTCACTCTTGTCCATTCTTGATTTACTTCATAGAACTCTTTGATGTGTATGCTTTTGTGCTAGGGAATCTTATTTGAGTCAAATTGAAGAACCATTGTCATGATCATCTAAAGTGAAAGATACAAGAGCCATTGGGGATCTTCTAAGAGCTTGCTTGATTAATTTGATTGCTTGAGTGCACTTATTTTGCTTGCATATTCCAAAGGATGGGAGCTACTTGGATCATCAATATGATCTCAACAGAGGAACTCCATTTGTGGTCTTGTTTCTTATCCTTCATCTCTTGTATGATTAGGACTTTAGCCATTCTTCTTCTTCCATCCACTCTAACCCAAGCCAAAACTTTCTGTGCAAACATTAACACTTCTTTTTTTAAACATTAGAAACCTAAGCATTATGCTTTTGATTTTCAAACTTTCTTTTCATAACACTTATTTTGAATTGAACCTTAAAGTCAACCTTGACCATATTTTGTAAATACTTTTCATTGGTAAATATAACTCATTCAAATAATTTTGTGGTTTCAATGGCCAATTTCTTAATCAAAAACTTTTCATAACCTTTAGCTATTAGGTTTGAGTTATCCTTGAGGTAGATGTAATAGTCACCTATATCCTTAGTGATGGACAATGAGTCTTCCATGCTTATTATAGGGTTAACCCCTCACTAGCATGTTGAAGTTATCCTCACATGGTGGATTTGTGGTTTTAAGTTGAGTTTTCTCCCTTGGATAACAAAAGACCTTAAGGCTTTTGGACCAATCAATTCACCAATTTGTTTTGAGATTTTTACCCCGAACTACGAGGTTTTGATCCTAATATTTTTTAAGATGGTACGTAGGCAATGGGTTTATCCATCCAAACACAAAAATTGTAAATAACTTGTACATTTTCTTCTTGTAGGTGTTTAATTGGCTGCATTATATGGTAAAACACTAGCTGGATTCTAATGTCTTGACTGATGTCATGACATGGTGTGTATGTGTGACTGCAATTGTAGGTTAGAATATCTAACTGTACACTTGAGTAGTTACTGCAGGATTAGCTAATATAGGATTTATAGAATGTCAAACTGGAGACTGTGACATTCATCCCTGTCAGCAGATACTGAGGAATAGAACAGTTGGTGTTCTGTTAGAGCTCAGTATTCATTTGCATTCTGGTTATCAAGGAAGAACCAGACCTGGCATAAGGCCTACTGTATGAATGTCAAACTGGATGTTATGACATTCATCATGGACAGTATATACTGAATAATAGACAGAGTGGTGTTCTGCTACACTTCAGTATATTTCTTAGTTTGTTCTTCAAGAGGATAACAGAACTAACTTAAGGCCAAATGTGTAAATGTCAAATTGGATACTTTGACATTTATTAATCTAAGCTGTTACTGTAGTATGGTCATTTTGGTCATGTACAGGTCAGCAAAATTGTACAGTCTATTTTCTGGAAAAACAGACTCAGCATATGATCCTTGATGTCTAGCTGAATGTCGTGACATTCATTCCTGACAGCATATGCTATATTGTAGGTTGTTCAGTTTTCTGTTTCAGCTTTTTCTTAGGCTATTCTTCAGGAAGTCAACAGCTTAGAGAAAAACCAGGAAATCAACAACCAAGTTACATTTAATGAACCTAACAAATAGCCTATTTGTTAGTAACCTAGATATTGAATTTATGGGAACTCGCGTGACCTTAAATTCAGGAGAATACAAGTGCAAAAGCCCAGGTACTGCAATATAAAAGGAAGTCGTTCCTTCATTCAGTTTCGGGGATTTTCAGGCGTGAAGATTAAGTGTGTCCATCATACTTCACTGCTGTATTTTTGAGTCTTGTATTAGACATATCTTGTAAGCCAAGCCATTATCACGTTGATGATTGTTTTGGTATAGGGTGTTCATTGAGTTGTAAGTGTTGTGTCGCTCAAAGCTTTTAAGCGTGAGTGCTGTGTATCTTGATTAAAGCTGTTAAGCACAATCAAGAGTTGTTTGAAGTGTGACTTCAACGTTGTCTTTAATATTGATTAAAGGTAGTAATCACTGAGGTGATTGAGGGGGAGTGAGTAGGAACTCTGATCTTAGAGTAAGATTGAAATTGCATTGGGTAGGGATTAAGTGACAAGTTGTAAACGGGTGAGTTTAGCTTTGAATTAATACTACTGATAGTGGATTTCCTCCCTGGCTTGGTAGCCCCCAGATGTAGGTCATGTTGGACTGAACTGGGTAAACAATTACTTGTGTTATTTACTGCACTTACTGTTAAGTTCTGCATAATTCTTGTCTGTGCAGAATTGGATGTCATAACAACCCGTGTGACATCTAAAGTCTGATAACTAGAATTTCAATTGGCATCAGAGCAGGCACCCTGCCTGTGAATTTCTGGGTGAGATCTAGGGAAGTTACTTTCTAGTACCATGGACAAGGATATAGGACACTCAAATAGACCACCCATGTTGGATGGCTCTAATTATGATGACTGGAAGCCTCGTATGATAGCCTTCTTAAGGTCTCTAGATAGCAAAGTCTGGAGAGCTATCAACAAAGGATGGGAACATCCAATGAGGACAGGTGAAGATGGAGTCAGTGTGCAGATTCCTGAAGAAGAGTGGGACAAGGAGCAAGAGGCATTAGCTCTTGGAAATTCCAAGGCCTTGAATGCATTGTTCAATGGAATCAGTAAGAACATCTTCAGGCTGGTGCACCACTGTGAACTAGCTAAGGAAGTTTGGGATACCCTCAAGGTAACTCATGAAGGTACTTCCAAGGTGAAGATGTCCAAACTTCAGATGCTGACCACCAAGTTTGAAAATATGAGGATGAAAGAGGATGAGACTATTCATGACTTTCACATGAATATTCTTGAAATTGCAAACACCTCTGGTGGACTAGGTGAGAAAATGGCTGAAGAGAAACTTGTAAGAAAGATTCTCAGGTCCTTGCCTAAGAGATTTGCTATGAAGGTCACAGCCATAGAGGAGGCGCAGGACATCTGCAATATGAAGGTGGATGAGCTCATTGGTTCTCTCCAAACCTTTGAAATGGGCTTGTGTGAGAATGCTGAAAAGAAGAACAAAAGTATAGCTTTTGTATCTAATGCTGAAGAGGAGTCAGAAGCAGGATATACTGAAGGTGATGAAAGTATATCAGAAGCTTTAGCCATGCTTGGGAGACAGTTCAACAAGTTCGTGAAGAAGATTGATCAAAGAGGGAGACCTAATGTCAAGAACATCCCGTCTGACATCAGGAAAAGATCAACTTCTGAAGAAAAGTTCAACCAAGGCAAGGGAATCCAGTGTCATGGTTGTGAAGGGTATGGACACGTCAGAGCTGAATGTCCTACTTATCTCAAGATGCAAAAGAAGGGGCTAACTATCACATGGTCTGAAGGAGATTCTGAAAGTGAATCTGAAGGAGAATCTGCCAAACATGTCACTGCACTAACCAGTGTTTGTGCCTCTGATGATGACTCAAGTGCAGATGAACTGACCTTTGATGAACTTGCTGCAGCCTATAAGAAGCTGTGTACCACCAGTGCAGAAGTCCGTGCACAAGGAGAAAAGCAGAAGAAACTCATCAAGGAACTGGAAGATGAGAGACAGAAGCATCTGACAGCCATAAAGGGTCTAAATGGTGAGATAGCCTTGCTGAACTCCAAGCTAAATCAGATGACTAAATCCATCAGAATGATGAACAAGGGAACTGACACCTTGGAAGAAATTCTAAAGGTGGGACAGAAGTCTGGAACCAAATCTGGCCTAGGATTTGGGAAAAGATCCTCAGCTGAACACAAACGCCCAAAGGCTAAAGTTCAGAAGTTCAAGCGGAAGTCAAAGCCAATGTCTCAACATCGAGGAACTAGGATGAATAATCATCAGAAGAGGAAATACCAGGAGTGGAATGTGGTAGGCTTGGACATATCAAAGCCTTTTGCTACTGGATTCATGGTTTCCCTAACCAAGCCTCGCATGTCAGGCCTAAGCATAAGACATATAAGCGCTATGTCCCCGACAAGAAGCAACAATGGTATGCTAGGTTAGCACACACAGCTCTAAGGGCTTCTACCAGAGAAGACTGGTACTTTGACAGTGGATGCTCAAGACATATGACTGGTATGGAAAATCTACTGGTGGATATTCAACCTCACACTACCAGCTATGTGACCTTTGGTGATGGTGCCAAAGGAAAAATAAAAGGTGTGGGCAAGCTGGACTGCTTTGGAGTTCCAAAACTGAATAATGTACTGTTAGTAAGAGGACTAACTGCAAATCTCATCAGCATAAGCCAGCTGTGTGATCAAGGATTCTATGTTCAGTTTACTAAGGAGCTGTGCACTGTGACAAATGGTGACAATCAGGAAGTTATGAGAGGAACCAGGTCCAAAGATAACTGTTATCTGTGGGAACCTAAATTCTCTAACTTTTCCACAATATGCTCCTCAGCCAAGGAAGAACAGGAGGTGAAGCTGTGGCATAGACGACTTGGACATCTCCACTTACGGGGAATGAAGAAGATTATATCCAAGGAAGCAGTCAGAGGGATCCCAAAGCTGCTTATTGATGAAGGAAGAGTCTGTGGAGAATGCCAGGTGGGCAAGCAAACCAAGATGTCACATCCGAAGCTGGGACATCCTACAACTTCCAGAGTTCTGGAACTGTTGCATATGGACTTAATGGGACCTATGCAGGTTGAAAGTCTTGGTGGGAAGAGATATCCCTACGTGGTGGTTGATGACCATTCCAGATACACGTGGATAAGCTTCATCAGAGAGAAGTCAGATACATTTTATGTCTTCAAAGACCTGTGCATCAGACTTCAAAGGGAAAAGGACATTTGTGTGGTCCGGATTAGGAGTGATCATGGTACGGAGTTCAAGAATTCCAAGTTTGATGAGTTTTGCTTGTCTGAAGGAATAAGTCATGAGTTCTCCTCCCCTATAACTCCCCAGCAGAATGGGATAGTTGAAAGAAAAAATAGAACTATTCAAGAATCTGCCAGAGCAATGATTCATGCAAAGAAGCTCCCCATGCACTTTTGGGCTGAAGCAATGAATACCGCGTGCTATGTTCACAACAGAGTCACTTTGAGAAAAGGAACCTCCTCCACTCTATATGAAATATGGAAAGGCAGAAAACCCACAGTGAAGTACTTTCATATCTTTGGAAGTAAATGCTACATTCTCACAGATCGTGAACAGAGAAGGAAGCTGGATCCCAAAAGTGATGAGGGTATATTTCTAGGATACTCCACTAACAGCAGAGCCTACAAAGTGTTCAACTACAGGACCAATGTCCTGATGGAATCCATAAATGTTATTGTGGATGATAAAGAGGAAGGGATCGATGTCATAGAGGATGTTGAAACATTCCTTGACAGTTCAACTGACATTCCAGTCAAGTCTGAAGAAGTACAGGAACCTCCTCCTGAATGTGAAGTAGATGCAACCACCAAAATGCCATCTATCAGAATTCAGAAAGACCACCCTAAGGATCTTATCATAGGGGATCCTAATAGTGGTGTGACTACCAGGTCACGGGGAATAAGCTCAAGTTCCTGCTTTGTATCCAAGGTTGAACCAAAGAATGTGAAAGAAGCCCTGACTGACGAGTACTGGATCAATGCCATGCAAGAGGAACTTGAGCAGTTCAAAAGGAATGAAGTATGGGAGCTAGTTCCAAGACCTGAAGGGACCAACATCATTGGTACCAAGTGGATCTACAAAAACAAATCTGATGAGAAAGGAGTAATTACTAGGAATAAAGCAAGACTAGTAGCTCAAGGATACACTCAAGTCGAAGGGGTTGATTTTGATGAGACATTTGCTCTTGTGGCTAGGCTTGAGTCCATCAGATTGTTGTTAGGGGTAGCATGCATTCTGAAGTTTAAACTATTCCAAATGGATGTGAAGAGTGCATTCTTGAATGGCTACTTGAATGAAGAAGTCTATGTGGAACAACCTAAAGGGTTCTGTGATCCTAACCAACCTAAGCATGTATACAAGTTGAGGAAAGCCTTGTATGGGTTGAAACAAGCACCTAGAGCATGGTATGAAAGGTTGACCGAATTTCTGACCTCAAATGGATACAGAAAAGGTGGAATAGATAAAACCTTGTTTGTGAAGGATGAAGACGGCAAAATCATGATTGCTCAAATCTATGTGGATGATATAGTCTTTGGTGGTATGTCAGAACAAATGGTATCACATTTTGTTCAACAGATGCAATCTGAGTTTGAAATGAGTCTGGTTGGGGAACTAACCTACTTTCTTGGAATGCAAGTCAACCAAATGGAGGACTCTATGTTCCTCTCCCAAAGCAAGTATGCCAAAAACATCGTTAAGAAGTTTGGTATGGATAATGCTAGGCACAAAAGGACTCCTGCTCCTACTCATCTGAAGTTAACCAAAGATGATGGAGGGCCTAATGTTGATCAATGCTTGTATAGAAGCATGATAGGCAGTCTACTATATCTAACTGCAAGTAGACCTGACATCTCTTATGCAGTTGGAGTGTGTGCGAGATACCAAGCAGAGCCTAAGATGAGCCACTTGAATCAAGTCAAAAGGATTCTCAAGTACATCAATGGGACTTGTGACTATGGAATGCTGTACTCACATGGGTCTGAGCCTGTCCTATCTGGGTACTGTGATGCTGACTGGGCTGGGAGTGCTGATGACAGAAAAAGCACATCAGGAGGATGTTTCTTCTTGGGAGACAATCTCATATCTTGGTTCAGCAAGAAGCAGAATTGTGTATCTCTGTCCACTGCAGAGGCTGAATACATAGCAGCTGGAAGCAGCTGTTCCCAACTGGTTTGGATGAAACAGATGCTCACTGAGTACAATGACACTCAAAATGTCATGACATTGTTCTGTGATAATCTCAATGCCATCAATATCTCCAAGAATCCCATCCAACACAGCAGGACCAAACATATTGACATTAGACACCACTTCATCAGAGATCTGGTGGAAGACAAGGTGATTACTTTGGAACATGTAGCCACTGAACTTCAACTGGCTGACATATTTACAAAGGCTCTGGATGCTACTCAGTTTGAAAACTTAAGGGGAAAACTGGGAATATGTCTTTTTGAGACCTTATAGCAATCACTGAGGTTTGGAATGTACTTGTTGGAACTATGTTCTGATTGGTCAACATATCATAACTTTACCACTTGCAACAAGTGTGGCAACAAGAGGGTAAGGAGACACCCTAACGTGAGAAGGCCTATGCACCTGTAGGAATTCAAGGACACTGTTCATGCAGGAGTGGTTCTGGATGTCAGAAACAAAGTCATGGCATCTGATATGGTTGTACCTACAGTAAAGCAAAAGTGGGTGATTACTTGATCAAAGCTGTGAAGCAAGATCAAGTGGGTACTAACTTGGTTGAAACTGTGAAGTAAAACCAAGTCTGTAAGTCTGTCATTTTTTCTGTTTATGTTGTTGGCTTCGGCAACATTTTTGACAAAAAGGGGGAGTAACAGGTGATACCCCAGACAACAGATTGGTCTGTGAAAATAGACGTTCTTGACAGATTCGAAGATTCCCCCCCCCCCTGCAGCAGCTGATATGTGCTGCTTTGTGAAGTTTTTATTTAACTTCCATGTATGTGAGTATGCTGCCACTCTGAGTGTATCAGCTAGGTTTATTTCCTGCTAGATGTGTGATTCCGCTGCTATGAACTCTGTTATGGGGATCAAAGTGTTTTAGCCAAAAATTTGCCAAAGGGGGAGTTTGTAGGTGTTTAATTGGCTGCATTATATGGTAAAACACTAGCTGGATTCTAATGTCTTGACTGATGTCATGACATGGTGTGTATGTGTGACTGCAATTGTAGGTTAGAATATCTAACTGTACACTTGAGTAGTTACTGCAGGATTAGCTAATACAGGATTTATTGAATGTCAAACTGGAGACTGTGACATTCATCCCTATCAGCAGATACTGAGGAATAGAACAGTTGGTGTTCTGTTAGAGCTCAGTATTCATTTGCAGTCTGGTTATCAAGGAAGAACCAGACCTGGCATAAGGCCTACTGTATGAATGTCAAACTGGATGTTATGACATTCATCATGGACAGTATATACTGAATAATAGACAGAGTGGTGTTCTGCTACACTTCAGTATGTTTCTTAGTTTGTTCTTCAAGAGGATAACAGAACTAACTTAAGGCCAAATGTGTAAATGTCAAATTGGATACTTTGACATTTATTAATGTAAGCTGTTACTGTAGTATGGTCATTTTGGTCATGTACAGGTCAGCAACATTGTACAGTCTGTTTTCTGGAAAAACAGACTCAGCATATGTTCCTTGATGTCTAGCTGAATGTCGTGACATTCATTCCTGACAGCATATGCTATATTGTAGGTTGTTCAGTTTTCTGTTTCAGCTTTTTCTTAGGCTATTCTTCAGGAAGTCAACAACTTAGAGAAAAACCAGGAAATCAACAACCAAGTTACATTTAATGAACCTAACAAATAGCCTATTTGTTAGTAACCTAGATATTGAATTTATGGGAACTCGCGTGACCTTAAATTCAGGAGAATACAAGTGCAAAAGCCCAGGTACTGCAATATAAAAGGAAGTCGTTCCTTCATTCAGTTTCGGGGATTTTGAGACGTGAAGATTAAGTGTGTCCATCATACTTCACTGCTGTATTTTTGAGTCTTGTATTAGACATATCTTGTAAGCCAAGCCATTATCACGTTGATGATTGTTTTGGTATAGGGTGTTCATTGAGTTGTAAGTGTTGTGTCGCTCAAAGCTTTTAAGCGTGAGTGCTGTGTATCTTGATTAAAGCTGTTAAGCACAATCAAGAGTTGTTTGAAGTGTGACTTCAACGTTGTCTTTAATATTGATTAAAGGTAGTAATCACTGAGGTGATTGAGGGGGAGTGAGTAGGAACTCTGATCTTAGAGTAAGATTGAAATTGCATTGGGTAGGGATTAAGTGACAAGTTGTAAACGGGTGAGTTTAGCTTTGAATTAATACTACTGATAGTGGATTTCCTCCCTGGCTTGGTAGCCCCCAGATGTAGGTCATGTTGGACTGAACTGGGTAAACAATTACTTGTGTTATTTACTGCACTTACTGTTAAGTTCTGCATAATTCTTGTCTGTGCAGAATTGGATGTCATAACAACCCGTGTGACATCTAAAGTCTGATAACTAGAATTTCACTTCTCATCTCTTCAATCATGTTTGCACAAATAAATTTTCACAAAATACCAACCTTACAACAAGTGTGAAAAGGGATCCCTAGGAGTACCTAGGATGTTTTGGGTGCTAAAAACCTTCCCATTGCATAACCAACCCCCTTACCCTGATCTTTGACATTTTTACTAGTTTTTGATTCCATAAAACTTTTAGGTTTTTGTTTGCTTTCTAACCATTCCTTTGGATAAATAGAATTACGGTGGCGGTTCGACTTGTATGGTTTACCTTGGATTTAGTCAATATCTCTAATGGCAACGAATACCCCGCTACAAAAACTTCTCGGTTTTTGTTCGCTTTCTAACCTTTCCTTTGGATAAATAGAAGTGCGGTGGCGACTCGACTTGTATGGTTTACTTTTGATTTAGTCAATAAATCTAAAGGTAACGAATACCCCGCTACACCATGTGATTGTATCATACTTGTATATTTATCATTTTTACTAACCAAAATACCAAAAATATGTCTTTGCATTTGCCTAACTCTTTTGTAGGTAGGGCATGATCACCCTGATCTATCAAGTTCACATCTAGGGTTTAAGACCCTCATGGCAAAGAGCACAACTAAGGATTGATCCAAAAAAATTTAAAGCATCATATATGAGTCCCATTTATCTTTACATGTTATTTTGATCAAGTTTTCTTCAAGAGTTTGGAGTTGGTTTGCCTTGGAAACCCTAGTTTGTCTAGGTATTTTGAGTAACTTCTTCAACAAGCTTCCTCATCAATTAATCAAATTCCTAAAGGGAAACTTCAAAATTCATCATCTTATGCATATATGATCTACCATGAGCCTAAAAAAGTCAAGAGAATTGCAAGTTAGCAAGTTGGTTGATGGTGGTTGGCCAGATGAATTCATCTGATCAAAACTGGGTCTCCCTAGACCCTATCTCCTACAATTTTTACCATATGAAAATTATTCCAAGAGTAAAGTTACTCTAAATGACATTCCAAACAACTTTAATGTTGAGTTCTAGATCTAATTTTTCTTGGAAAGTCATTTTCTATGTTGAAACATTATAGGTCATTTTGTCTAAACCCTAATTTGAAAGTCAACTTCCCAAGGCCATAACATGCTCAATTTTTATGAGATGAAATATTTCCAAGTTGCACAATAAAATTCAAGATGTCTACTTTAACTTTGATGTTTGGAGTGGAAGCTAAATCAACTTTTATGAGCATGCGATATGAGGATGCGATATGAGGATACATTATAGGTCATTTTGGACCAATACCATTGAACAAATGATTTTCCTCAACTTCAAAAATGCATAACTCTGTCATTCTAAATCCAAATTATGTCAAATGGGTGACAATTTTGAAGGTATTTGAAAGAGGTACAACTTTTATGAATACACGTTTCTCATTTGGAGCTCACATGAAAAGTTAAGGAAGGTGGAATATTGAAGTATATGAATTGACACTTAGAAAAAATTTCAACATGTTGAAATTTCCAAAATTCCACCTCAAAATTCACCTTGATCCAAGTTCCAAATGAAAAAGTGTTCAAAATAAGAGTTGCTCCTCTGGATATAAGCTTTCCAAAGAGTCCTAATTCATTAATTTTGGACCAAGTTTGCTAGGGCTGCACATGGTTTTAACAGGCCTGCATCATTGGTAGGAATCAAAGTTCAAATGACCATTTCACATTGCCTTGCCATTCAAGCTTCATTCAAACTTCAGAATAGTTGCATTTGGACCTTAGTGAGTTGCTTCATGGGCCTGTACACGCCCATGCAAGCGTGTGCATAACATTGCCAAATTTGGAAGAAAATTCAAGTGTGCAAATAACATTTCCAATTGCTATAAATATGGACCCTCTGAGCTCATTTGAGAGGACCCTTGCACTCCAGCTTTGCCCCCTCTCTTCAAACCCTCATAATTCAAAGGAAAACCTGATAAATTTCACTTGAAAATTAAGTTTAAATCTCACTGTTTGGAGATTCAAAATCTCCAAGATCCAAAGCTTCTTTGCATTCCTATTCCACTTCTGCAAGTCATTGGAGCAAGATCAAATAAGAATTGAAGCAAGGAAGAGCAAGTTCTACACAGCATTGAAGGTATTTTCCAAAAAAATTCTTCTCTTCGATTCTCACTGAATTCTCATCAATTCTCTTGGATCTTTGGTTGTCTGAAGTCCTACCAATATAGGCAAGAAAATTGAGTTGCTTTGAGGTTAAATCGAAGAAACTCAGTGAACACACCTCAAAATTCAACTCCTCATATCTTTCTATATATTTGGAGTTAGTTAAAATTGAGGTCAGATTCGTGCTCTACGCCATTTTTCTTTCAGATCATGTCCTAATTTTTCATTTTTGTGATGGTGATGACTGAACCATTCCAGCGAGGTTCGCCTGAGAAGGTGACTGGCCATTTGCTCAGGTGATCTGCTGGACAGGTTTTGAGCCACATGATCAATTCAAAATGTTTTAATCTCACATGTTGGTTTTGATTACCATCCTTGCAGCGCATTGACTAATGTCCATAGTGGAACGCGCGATGAGGACCACTTGATCTGCCACCTCAATTAATGAAGGAGATCAAGTGGTCCACGTTTTTTTTGTATTTTCTGATTTTCATTTTGTTCCTTTGATTTTCATTAATTCATATTAATTTTAATATTGATCCAAAAAATATGAGAATTTCACCAAAAAAATTTAAATAAAATCCTCTTTCATATTTTGAATTAAAAATATTTTTTGGATCATTACTAATATTTTTCATGATTTAATTAATTTTGTGAATATTTTTAATTGTTTAAAAATACTTTTAAGTCTCTAAAAATTTAGAATTTTTTTCTCCAATGTCCTTTGACCTTGATTGACCTATGATATTTCTCATGGCCATTTCTTTGGTGTTTTGATGAGGTTTTAGGAATTTGACAAACCATATTTAATTTAATGAATTATTTTTAGTATTTTTTAAATTGAAAATGCCAAATATTTGTGTTGAGCCATTTTGATTGATTGTGTAAGTTTGACTTGTGTTGTTGGGCCTTGGTCAAGGTTGATTTGACTTTGTTAGGTTAAGATCATTGGATTTAGGGGATTGATAGAATGTGCACTCCATCTCCCAAAATGAATGAATGATCTTAATTCGGTAAAAGTCCTCCTTTGTCCAATTTGATTTTTGATCCATTTCCCTCCCTCTTCATCTCATTCCCCTTCTTTATGCATTCATGTCATGGACCTATGATATCTCCATATCATAAGGCTAGTTGATTTCAAAATCAACATAAGTATGGATGAGATTAGGCCACCACTTTTGCATATTCTTTTTGTGTGTGGTATGTTTCATGAGCATAGTCCATTATATTATGTCTCTAACATGCATTAACAACAAAATTCTATTGCCCGACCTCAAATAGTTGTGACTTCTACATAAGCCCAATTATGATTGCTTAACAAAGCGCGAGATTTGTGACACAAAAGGCATATCATTCTAGTTAGTGAGATTGTAAGTCTCCCCTCTTTCATGGTATTGTGTGGAAACTTGGCCTTTTTTCCTTCCTTTGGAAGATGTCTTGGTTCAAGGATCCATGCTTGTGATAAGTGGGTTGAGTGTTCTCCAAAGAATGATTTAAAACAAAAAACAGCAAAAGAAATACTAACTTCTAACTCATTAACAACTAACATTTAATTTCAAGTCATTTACTTTAATGTACTTTATTTTTAAGCCTAATTCATTTGCCATTATTCATACAATTCTAATTGTTTATTTTAATGTCATTTTCACTTTTTCCATTTGGACCATATTTTGTGATATATTATGATTGTGAATATTGTGTTTGTTTGTCTGGTCTTTGACCATTAATGTACATAATAAGAACAAAAACCCTAAAAAATATCTTGTGTGAACTGTTGGTTTGATCTGAGACAATTGGACTTAGAATTTAGGCAACACTCCCTATCTATGCAAAGGACTTGGCTAAGGCCAACTTTTATGAAACCAAGTGCTTGCAATTTGAAACTTCATCTGATACATCATTGAAGATCCATTTGAGTTCATCTGCAACATGATCATTGTGAAGCTGTTATTTTGAACCTGTAATTGTGGAATTCATCTACTACATAGGAAAATTTGAATAAGATCATGGAGTTGCTAAGCTTGAATGTGGCTATCTTTATTTGATGCCTTGCTCTTCAAGTTGTTATATTGTGCATTGTTTGTTGCTTGATTCTAATATCCAAGGGAATTTGGGTTTCTATATGACATTCTTGTCTATTAGATTGCATCCCATTGGTCTCTTCAAATTTATGCTTAGGATTAGTCTCTTCATCTTCTCCCAATTCCTTTAATTTCAAAATCTCTCCCTTTTTTTTGTTGAAAACTTCCTTGTTTGTGCTTGTTCTTTTCTTAATTAAACATATAAATAAACTTAACTATACTTGACTTAAAACTTTCAAAAAGCCAAAAAGAACTAACTCATTCAAACCAATTTGAAATTTATACCACGAACTACGAAGTTTTGATCCCTCATTTTTATGTTGGTACGTAGGCACAAGTCCGAAGGTCTTGTTAAACACAAAAATATAATTAATGAATTCTTTTCTCATCCCCTCATTCTATTTGCTTGCAAACATCATTTGTACAAAATACATATGCACACAAAAAAGGTCTCCCTAGGAGTACCTAGGACACTTTGGGTGCTAACACCTTCCCTCTGTGTAACCAACCCCCTTACCTGTAATCTCTGGCATTTTATTAGTTTTGATTTGAAAACTTCTTATTTTTGGGTTTTCTTCGTACTTTTCCCTTTTCCCTTAGAAACAATAAAAGCGTGGTGGCGACTCTTGTTATTTGATGTCTTGCTTATCCATAACTTGACGATCATGAATTTACCGCTATAGAAATTAAGTGGCGACTCTGCTGGGGAGTAGTCTCCAGTGGGTTTAGCCTACTTTTTTGTGTGTATATAATTGTATATTTGATGTATGTATATTTGTTTGTGTGATATAATCTGCTTATTGTGCTTAGGGATCTATGAGTGGTGAGATAAGTTCTAACCCAAACTTGAGTGCAATTAAGATAGGAGGATGGTATAGTCATGTTCGACTTGTGTGGAATAGTCTTTAACAAGTTGGCTTGAGACTCATCCGCTCAGTGGAGACCCTTTTGGATTTGGAAATGTCACACAAGTATTTATGGTTAGGCATTATTATCTCTGATTTGAGGTCCGAGAAGTTAAGGACCGTAGAACATTTACCCCCTCTTGGCCTATTTTAGGACGTAATACGGAGAATGTTCAATTGTAGACTTGATAACAGTTTTTACGCAATACTACACTCAGGCAAGTTTCTCTTGAGAATATTATGGGTTGATGAGTCAGTCATCCTAACCTGTAATATCTGATAGATGGAATTAAGACTCTATGAACTTTTTAGAACGTGATCTACATGTTTTTATCCTTAGTTCACTCCTTAGGGATGGTTCTTACCCAGACTCCATGCTCGTGAATTACAACAAATACTTGATTCTTGGTTGATCCAATCAAGTCTTGTCAATATCAATGGAACTTGGGTGTTGATAAGGTGAAAACCATAATCCACCAAAATGGATGATTGATCTTGACAACGACTTGATTCATCCCTTGACCTTTGTTTATTTTATTTTGTGTGTGATCTCTTATTTGTGATTGTTGCATTCATGCATTCACGTGCATCATAACATTCATCACACGAAAATTTCAAGGAACTGAGGTGTTATTTGCAAATATTTTCAGACCATGGATTATGGACGAAGGAACACTAAGAAGTACAGTTTCAGATGTCCCGACTTGAAAGAGTTAAGGAAGCTAGCATCTTTTGTATTAAATCCCTTGGACTTCAAACAACTCCATGGGAAGCTTCTGTCTATCTTGTCTCCTGATGTAGTGGAAGGACTTCTGAGTGTGTTGGTTCAGTTCTATGATCCTCTCTACTGTTGCTTCACTTTTCTGGATTATCAGCTTGTGCCTACGTTGGAGGAGTATGCCCATCTCTTGGGAATACCTATTTCTAACAAAGTGCCATTTAGTGGATTGGAAGAGATTCCCAAATCTCATCTTATTGCTGAAGCTCTTCACTTGAAGAAGTCTTAGATAAAGGATCATTGGGGGAAGAAAGGAGGATTATTTGGGTTCCCATCTAATTTCCTCATCAAGGAAGCTACTGCCTTTGCTCAAGCTGGTACTATAGATGCTTTTGAAGCTATCTTTGTGTTGCTCATCTATGGATTAACTTTGTTCCCTAACATTGACGATTTTGTTGACGTTAATGCCATTAGAATTTTCTTGATTGGAAATCATGTGCCTACTTTGTTGGGTGATATGTACTTTTCTTTGCATCTAAGGAATTCTAAAGGTGGTGGAACTATTGTATGTTGCATTCCTATTTTGTACAAGTGGTTTATTTCGCACTTGCCTTAGACACCTGCTTTTGTGGAGAACAAACAATGTCTACGGTGGTCTCAGAGACTTATGTCTCTCACTAATGATGATATAGTTTGGTATGATCCTTCTTTGAGCAGTTTGGAGATTATTGACTATTGTGGTGAATTCTCTAATGTGCCTCTCATTGGTACACAAGGAGGAATTAACTACAACCCTGCTTTGGCTCGTCGTCAACTTGGGTTCTCCTTGAGAGACAAACCTAATAACACTTTGTTAGAAGGTCTTTTCTATCAAGAGGGTAAAAATCCCCAACATTTGAAGCATAAGATTGTACATGCTTGGCATAATGTGCATAGGAGAGGAAGATCCGAGCTTGGACCATGCAACTGTGTAGCTTTGGAAGCTTACACTCTTTGGGTGAAGAAGAGAGATTTGGAATTGAAGATGCCTTATCCTTGTGAGAGACCTATGTCTATGGTTGTGGTTGAGCCATTAACTCTCCCTAACCAAGATGTAGAGGAGTTGGAAGACGCACTCGCCAAGATGAAGCGAGAGAAGGATATGTGGGAAGGGCGTTTCCATGCTTTGAGCCAAAAGCATGAGGAGTTGTAGCTAGAGTCTAAGGACAAAGATGCACTCATTGAGCTACTTGAAGACCGAGTGACAAAGAGATAGAGAGATCCGGAGGTTTCAGCTTCCTCTAGCATGCCTCAGCCTTCCGTTGCTTTGAAAAAGATTGTTGATCAGCTTGTCCTCGAGAAGACTCAAATGAAGGCTTCTTTTGAGTCCGAGATTCGACACATTCGAAGGAAGTACGCGCCTACAGCCAGATCTTTTGACATTGTTGTTAGGGATCCTTAGGATGACTAGTCTCCTTTTCTCTTGTATTTTTCATTTGGTTTCTGAAATTGTACTCAGTGTAATTCTTCCAATTATATAAATAAAAGAGATTTTTGGTCATATCAAATTGTTGCAATTATTGTGAAGATTCCAGTGAAGTTCAAAGTGCCTGACTTTGAAAAATACAAAGAGAACACATGTCCGCTTAGTCATTTGGTGATGTATGCCCATAAAATTTCTACCCAAACAGACAACGATCAACTGTTGATTCACTACTTTCAAGACAGTCTGACCGGTGCTGCGCTAAGATGGTACATGGGGTTGGATAGTGCGAGCATTTGCACTTTCAACAATTTGGGTGAAACATTTGTTAAGCAGTACAAGTACAATGTTGATATGGCTCTGGAACAAGATCAGTTGAGATCACTATCTCATAAGGACAAAGAAACGTTTAAAGAGTATGTGCAGAGGTGGAGAGAACTCACTGCTCAGATCAACCCTCCTTTAGAAGAAAAGGAGATGACCAAGATTTTCATAAAGACCCTGAGCGTATGATCGCTAGTGCCCCCAGTGATTTTACCGAAATGGTAAATATGGGGATGAGGCTAGAAGAAGGTGTCCGAGAAGGACAGTTGTCTAAGGAGGAGGTATCGTCCAACAAGAGGTACGGCAACAGTTTTGGTAAGAAGAAAGATAACGAAGCCAACATAATTTCTAGTGGGAGGCAGAGGAGGCCTCAGATCAGAAGAAGTTAACCACCCTGTCAACATCATCATCAAGTATCATCTGTAATTCCTGTATTTTCAACTAGTCAATCAACACCAATTCAACAACAACAGCGTCAATAACAACAACCACAACAACGAGCAAACACCTACAACAACAACAATACCAACAATCATCAACAATAAACTTTCAAGAGGAAGAAGATCTCTTTCGACCTGATTCCTATGACATATGCAAAGCTATATCCATCATTGGTTCTCAAGAACCTGCTACAACCGAGAAATCCGCCACAAATTCCTGAACCACTTCCATGGTGGTACAAGCCTGACCTCCGTTATGCTTTTCATCAAGGAGCACCCGGACATGACATTGAGAATTGCTATCCACTTAAATATGAAGTTCAGAAGCTAGTGAAAAGTGGAATGGTGTCTTTTGAGGACCGTGCATCCAATGTAAAGGCTAATCCACTTCCAGCCCATGGAAATTCATCTATTAACATGGTAAACGGATGCCCTGGGGAGTTCAAAGTGTTCGACATCTGTTTCATAAGGAGTCCTTGTTGACGATGCACGAGGATATTTGCTTTGTTAGTGAATGTGAGCATGACCATGATGGTTGTGCAATCTGCAATGTCAACCCGAGAGGTTGTATGATTGTGAAAAGAGACATCCAGCGGTTGATGGATGAGGGTATGATCCAGATTGTTCAATCCCGTCACATGGATGACGATGTGAATGTGATTGTTCTTGTGTTAAAGAATCCTGAGAGAGTGGTAATTCCATAATATAGTAGCAACAGTAACAGTATCTGCCAAAGATCGGTATCACCGTTAGTTATACGGTTGGCGGGTCCAGTCCCGTATTCATCCGATAAGGCTGTTCCTTATCAGTATAATGCAACTATGGTGAAGAATGGTCAAGAGGTTCCATTACCTACGACTAGTTCTGTCGTGAGCATTGTTGATGTTACCAAGGTGACCCGCATTGGTCGAGTGTTTGGGCCAGTGTTCCCAAAAGATGTAGAAGATTCAACCGTCAGTAAGAAGGTAGAAGTGCCTGCAGCAGATCCGATTAGCACTTCAAAGCGTCAATTTGGTGAATCCAACAATTTGAAGACTAATGATGATGATGAGGTACTTCAGTTAATAAAGAAGAGTGAGTTTAATATGGTGGAGCAGCTGCTCCAAACCCCCTCAAAAATTTCAGTATTGTCTCTGCTTATGAATTCAGAAGCACACAGAGAAGCACTGCAAAGAGTTCTTGAGCAAGCGTTCGTAGAACACGATGTTACGATGGATCAGTTTGATCATATTTTAGCTAACATCACTTCTTGCAACAATCTCAGTTTTTGTGATGAGGAACTCCCTGAGGAGGGTAGGAATCATAATATGGCTTTGCATATCTCCATGAACTACAAATATGACGCTTTATCCAATGTTCTTGTTGACACCGGATCTTCATTGAATGTATTGCCGAAGTCAACATTATCAAAGCTTTCATATCAAGGAGCGCCTATGAGGTATAGTGGTGTAATCGTCAAAGCTTTTGACGGTTTACGCAAGACAGTAATAGGTGAAGTGGACCTTCCAATGAAGATAGGTCCGAGTGACTTCCAGATTACTTTCCAAGTAATGGATATCCACCCGGCCTACAGTTGTCTGTTGGGAAGGCCATGGATCCACGAGGCGGGAGTTGTTACCTCCACATTGCATCATAGGCTTAAACTTGTCAAGAATGGCAAGCTTGTCATTGTTGGCGGAGAAAAGGCGTTGTTGGTTAGCCACCTGTCATCTTTCTCTTACGTTGAAGCTGAGGATGAGGTTGGAACTCCATTCCAAGCCTTATCTATTACTGTTGAAAAGAGAGTTGGGGCACCTATGTCCTCATTGAAAGATGCAAGGAAGATTGTTGAAGAAGGAAATGTTGATCAGTGGGTGCGAATGGTAGAGGTCTCCGACAACAAGAATAGAACCGGTATAGGTTTTCAACAAGGTTCGTCAACTGCTAGATCAGAGGATATGCAACCCAACTTCCGTAGCGGAGGGTTCATTCATGGCAATGAACAACACTTAGTTGCTATGCTAGAGGATGACGAAGAGGAAGACTGCACCAATTTTGTAACACATGGAAAAGCTTGCAACAATTGGACTGTTGTTGATATTTCTGTTATTTTTCATCAATCTAAGTAATTACTTTTATTTATTTTAAAAAGTCCTTCTCCTGTGCCTAAGGGAGAAGTGAACATTGTTGGGTATTTCAATTGATCATCAATAAAATTAATTTTATTAATCCACATCTATGATGTTTTGTTTTTTACTTTTTCCTTTATTCTTAAAATGGTAATCATAAAACACATAAATAAATAATATAATTGTCCATCTGCATAATATTTGGTCAAAAATTTACTTCTCTAAAATCAAAATATCAAGTAATTATGCAGGTTGGTTTCTAACCACATTGAATACAATGATCCTTCTCCTTCTCCAAATTTCGAATTCCCTGTGTTTGAGGTTGAGGAGGAAGGTGATGAAGAAGTGAGTGATGAATTGTATCATCTTCTTGAGCATGAAGGAAAAGCCATTCAGCCGCTCGAAGAGCAGATTGAGCTAGTCAACTTGGGTTCCAAGGATGATGAGAAGGAAGTCAAGATTGGGTCTCGACTGTGTCCAGATGTTAAGAAGGGGTTGATTGATCTTCTTCGAGAATATTCAGATGTGTTTTCTTGGTTCTATCAAGACATGCCTAGTTTAGATTATGAGATTGTGGAGCATAGATTGTCGTTGAAGCCAAAATGCCCGCCAGTCAAGTAGAAGTTGAGAAGAACGCATCCTGATATGGCAATGAAGATCAAAGAAGAAGTGCAGAAGCAAATTGACGTCAGTTTCCTTGTGACCGTTGAGTATCGGCAATGGGTGGCCAATATTGTGCTTGTGCCAAAGAAAGATGGAAAAGTCTGCATGTATGTTGACTATCGAGATTTGAATAAAGCTAGTCCGAAAGATGATTTCCCTTTGCCACACATTGACATGTTGGTAAACAATACAGCTAAATTCAAAGTCTTTTCGTTTATGGACGGATTTTCCGGATATAATCAGATCAAGATGGAACCCAAAGATATGGAGAAGACCACATTCATCACACCTTGGGGAACATTCTGTTATAGAGTGATGCCTTTCGGTTTGAAGAATGCTGGTGCAACTTACCAAAGAGCAATGACTACTCTTTTTCATGATATGATGCATAAAGAGATTGAAGTTTATGTCAATGACATGATTGCTAAATCAATTGATGAAAAGGAATATGTTGAGCATTTGTTGAAGCTATTCCAGCGTTTGAGGAAATATAAACTCCGCTTGAATCCCAATAAGTGTACTTTTGGTGTTCGTTCTAGTAAATTGTTGGGCTTTATTGTCATTGAGAAGGGTATTGAAGTTGATCTTGCCAAGGTCAAAGTAATACAAGAGATGCCTGCGCCCAAAACTGAGAAGCAAGTCAGAGGTTTTCTTGGCCACTTGAGTTATATCTCAAGACTCATTTCACACATGACTGCCACACGTGCACCTATATTCAAGCTCCTTCGGAAAGATCAGTCTTGTGATTGGACTGAGGATTGCCAGAAAGCTTTTGACAGTATCAAGGAATATCTGCTTGAGCCTTTGATTCTGTCTCCACCTGTTGAAGGCAGACCGTTGATCATGTATTTGATTGTGCTTGAAGATAGTATAGGTTGTGTTATTGGTCAACAAGATAGTGTGGGTTGTGTTCTTGTGTTCTTGAAGAAAGAATTTGCAATTTACTACCTCAGTAAGAAGTTCATCGATTGTGAGACTCGGTATTTTATGCTAGAGAAAACTTGTTGCACATTAGCTTGGGCTGCTAAGCGTTTGCGTCAGTATATGTTGAATCATACCACTTGGTTGATATCCAAAATGGATCCACTCAAGTATATATTTGAGAAGCCTGCTTTAACTGGGAGAATTTCCCGTTGGCAGATGTTGTTATTAGAGTATGATATTGAATACCGATCTCAAAAAGCAATTAAAGGTAGTGTCTTGGTTGACCATTTGGCTCACCAACCGATTGAAAATTACCAGTCAGTGCAGTATGATTTTCCTGATGAAGAGATCTTGTACTTCAAAATGAAAGATTATGATGAACCATTGCTTGAAGAAGGGTCAGAACCTGATTCCCGTTGGGGCATGGTATTTGATGGAGCTGTTAATTAATATGGTAATGGCATTGGGGCAGTGATTATTACTTCTCAAGGCACACATTTTCCGTTTACGGCTAGATTGACTTTCAAGTGTATAAACAATATGGCAGAATATGAAGCTTGCATTATGGGGCTCGAAGAGGACATTGATCTCAAAATCAAGCATTTAGATGTCTTTAGAGATTCAGCTTTGGTTGTGAATCAGATTAGAGGTGAATGGGAGACGAATCAACCCGGTTTGATACCATATAGAGATTATACGAGGAGGATTTCAACTTTATTTACAAAGGTTGAATTTCATCATATCCCTCGAGATGAAAACTGGATGTCAGATGCTCTTGCAACGTTGGCGTCAATGATTGTAGTGAAGTATTGGAATGAAGTTCCCAATTTAACTGTGATGCGTCTTGATAGACCAACTCATGTGTTTGCTGTTGAAGAGGTCAAAGATGAGAAGTCGTGGTATTATGACATCAAATGTGTCCTCCAAAGTCAGATTTACCCGTCTGGGGCATCGTTGAAAGATAAGAAGACTTTGAGAAGATTAGCTGGTAATTTTTACCTAAATGGTGATGTGTTATACAAGAGAAACTTCAATATGGTTTTGCTTAAATGCGTGGATAGACACGAAGTAGACCAGTTGATGACTGAAGTCCATAAGGTTCCTTTGGTACTCATTCCAATGGACATGCAATGGCAAAGAAGATGTTGCGAGCAACTTACTATTGGCTGACAATGGAATCTGACTGTTGCAAGTTTGTGAAGAAATGCCACAAGTGTCAAATATATGCGAATAAGATTCATGTTCCTCCGACACTATTGAACGTCATTTCCTTTCCATGTGGGGAATTGATATGATTGGCATGATTGAGCCCAAAGCTTTGAACGAACATCATTTCATTTTGGTGGCAATTGATTACTTCACCAAATGGGTTGAAGTGACATCATACGCAAATGTAACCAAGCAAGTTGTTGTAAGGTTTATCAAGAATCAGATTATATGCCGTTATGGTGTGCCAAGCAAGATCATTACTGATAATGGATCAAACTTGAATAATAATATGGTGGAAGCTCTTTGTAAAGACTTCGAGATTGCACATCATAATTCTTCTCCCTACTCACCCAATATGAATGGGGTTGTTGAAGCTGCGAAGAAGAACATCAAGAAGATTATTCAGAAGATGGTTATAACGTATAAGGATTAGCATGATATCCTCCCATTTTCTTTACACGGGTATCGTACATCCATCCGCACTTCAACAGGGGCAACCCTTTTCTCACTTGTTTACGGTATGGAAGCAGTGCTCCCCGTGGAGGTCGAGATTCCGTCATTGCGTGTGCTCATGGAAGCCAAGTTGACTGAGGCTAAATGGTGTTAGACCAGGTATGATCATCTGAATTTGATTGAAGAGAAGAGATTTACTGCCATGTGTCATGGGCAGTTATATCAGCAGAGAATGAAGAAAGCTTTTGATAAGAAGGTCAGACCTCGTGTGTTCAGAGAAGGTGACCTTGTGCTAAAGAAGATTATATCGTTTAAACCAGATGCTAGGGGCAAATGGACTCCTAATTATGAAGGCCCATATGTTGTTAAGAGAGCCTTTTCAGGCGGTGCTTTAATTCTTACAACTATGGATGGTGAAGAGTTCACTCGTCCTGTGAATGCAGATGCAATCAAGAAATACTTCGCCTAAAAAAGGAAAAGAACAGCTCGTTAAGTTGAAAACCTGAAAGGGAAGCTTAGGCAAAAAAGAGCGTGTCAGTTGATTAAAACCCGAAGGGCGATCCAGGAAAAATTTAGAGACATAAAACATAAAGATTTGCTCCGATAAATTGAGTACCCCACCTTGGGGAAATTTATGAAAAAATTAGGGATTGTGGCAAGTAACTGTATCCTGCTGATCTTCAGATTTTAAAGACTTTGTTGAGCGCAATGGTCGACGGTGATTCATTATCCCCAGTAGCGGCCAGAAGCACAGTGGATATCAAGAGTTGATAGAAGGATTAGTGATCATTGTATTCAATATAACCATTTTCCATGTAAATTACCATTTTCAACTTTGTAAAAATCTATGGAGTCTTGTCATTTACAGACTACCATTCCATTAAATAAAGTTGAGCTTTTATCCAATTGTTTCTACTCTTATTTATTTCAGCAAATAGTTTTAAATTTTATTATGATCATTTTTGAAATTAAAGTTTTAATCAAAATCATTTTTCTTAAACATATAAAAGCATGAATTTCAAGCAATTGATTTCATTTAAAAGGAATATCGATAGTGGTTCGAAAGCAGTAAGCCCTAAGTGTGGAGCGTTATTGGTTCTCCCCAAGCAGTAGGCGCAATTTTGCTTTCGTCCTCGACAACATTTTAGCATTCAGCAATCGCCGTTTGCTATTCCCCAGGAGATAGCCAGCTGAGTTAGTTGATCAGTCCCCTGCGGAGTTTGGTATTTGTCCCTCAGGTGGAGTTAGTGTGTATTCCCCAGTTGAGAATGGTTTCCTCAAGAGTTCATGTGGTTGCGGTAGAATTTTGGTTTCCCCCATCAATCGCCATCTAATTTACTCCCAGTCAGAGTTTCCTCCTGGTTTCTGAGCAGCTATTTGTGTTTATCCTCTGCATGGTTGTCTCCCATTTGATATGGTGTTGACCTAAAATTCCCCGCAGACTCGATAACAATTTTTCTCAGCAGATCTCCTCTTTCCTCAGCTAGGTTTGAGCCTTTGGGATGTTGATCTCTCCTTTCTCCAGCAGTTATCTCCCTCTTTTTGGGATTGACCGAGAATTGTACCGATGATTAAAATTTGCGACACTTTTGTATCCTTTGCGATCGTTTTGTCAGCATGATCATCACATATACATATACATATAAAGATACATATACATGTACATATATACTCATATATTTCATCATCATTATTGTTGATTCACTCATGCGATTCTTATTCTTTGTTATGGAGGTACTTTATCCCCACACAAATTTGGTTTGTCCTCCCTCCATTGTAGAGTGTTGGCCCCTTAAGCAGAAAAACTTTAATCTTTCTCCTTTCCCCATTGAGTTATTTCCTCATGGATGATTATTATTTCAGTTTCCTCCCCAGTTGATTATCTGGATGGAACCACTCCCCTTGAGTTATATCATCATTGGGTTGAGTCTTGATTGACCGTTTCTTTCTAGATCTTACCTAGATAGATGTTTTGGGGCCCCTCAGAATTTATTACCCAGTAACTGGTAATATTCTTCTTAGTCTGCAGTTTATCACCTCTTGCCCAATACCCGACAAAAGTACCTCTGTTCTCTCCTTAGTGGAGTCCCCAGCGAACTCATTTTTATGTTTCCTCAGGAAGTATATCCTTGATATGTTCATCCTAACTGATGACAGATATTTTCTTCCCCTGTTTGAGTTTATCCTTGATATGTTCATCCTAACCAATGACAGATATTCTCATCTTTGGTATTCTACCCAGTAAAAAGGTAGTTATAATTCCTATTTTGGTTCCCTAGAGAGTTAATCATCGATATGTTCATCCTAACAGATGACGAGTTTCCTTCTCTTTGTGGTCTTCTGCCCAGTATCCGATAGTTGTAAATCCTACTTTTCATCCCCCTCGCAGAGTCTATCCTTGATATGTTCATCCTAACCGATGACGGATATTCTCATCTTTGGTATTCTATCCAGTAACTGATAGATGTAATTCCTATTTCTCTCCTCACAGAGTCTATCCTTGATATGTTCATCTTAACCAGTGACATATTTTCTCTTTGATGGTATTCTATCCAGCATTTAATAGATGTAATTCCTACTTTTTGTTCAGGTGGTTTATCCTTGATATGTTCATCTTAACCAATGACGGATATCCTTCTTGACATCCCAGGCAAGTCTATCCTTGATATGTTCATCTTAACCGATGATGGATTTTCTTTCCTTTGAGTTTATCCTTGATATGTTCACTCTAACCGGTGACAGATATTCTCATCTTTGGTCTTCTTCCCAGTAACTGGTAGTTGTAAATCATATTCCTGCAGTTTTCCCCAGGAAGGCTATTCTTACCCAGTAACCAGTAATTAATACTCCCTCCTGGCATTTCCCAGCGAGACATCCTTGATATGTTTATCCTAATCGATGACGGGTTTCCTCTCTGTCAGATTTTTATTATCGCCATACCTAGTAACAGGTAGTGGATAATAAATTTTTGTTCCTCCTGCGTTGAAGTTTATTTCTTCCCCAGTTGAGTTGAGTGCATATTTCCATAGTGAAATCGCCTTTCCTGCATGATTTGAGTACTTCAGTTTTATTCTGATCTACTCGTTTCCCCTGCAGATATTCCTTTGTTCCCCCGACTAAGTCTTTCCATTTTTTTATGGAATTCCTCTAGTCCCCTAGCAGTTTTTAAGTCGTAGTCTAGCCTACGCATAATCTCTTTTATCCCCTCAGAGTCTCTGTATCCCCGGTGAGTTTTCCTTACGGAATGCATTATACTCATGCGGACCTTCGGTCTCTCTGATTTATTTTCCTTTGTGGCAATGTTTCCCCACAAAGAATTTGCTTTTACATTCATATCATATGCATCATGAGGTCTCTTAGGGACCAAAATCTGTTTCTATATGTTATTATTTAAGCCCATTCTACTGAGTCGATACGAAGATTTTAACCTTCACCTCCTTAGTTAGAATGTCCTTAAATAAGGGCAGCTGTAAGACCCCAATTTTGACCCTAAGATCCCTCATGCAATTTCATCATATGCATTAGCATTGGGATCATACCTTGGCATCTTACTTACCCCCTTTTTCCTTGGGTTTATTTTGGAAGAGATCACCAAGCACCATGTGATTGTATCATACTTGTATATTATCATTTTACTAACCAAAATACCAAAAATATGTCTTTGCATTTGCCTAACTCTTTTGTAGGTAGGCATGATCACCTTGATCTATCAAGTTCACATCTAGTGTTTGAGACCCTTATGGCTAAAAGCACAACCAAGGATTGATCCACAATGTCTCTAAGCATCATATATGAGTCCCAGGGATCTCTACATGTTATTTTTATCAAGCATTCTTCAAGAGTTTGGAGTTGGTTTGCCTTGGAAACCCTAGTTTGTCTGGGTATTTTGAGTAACTTCTTCAACAAGTTTCCTCATCAATACTTCAAAATTCATCATGTTATGCCTATATGATCTACCATGAGCCTAAAAATGTCAAGAGAATTGCAAGTTAGCACTCTCTCAGGATGAATTCATCTAATCAAAACTGGGTCTCCCTAGACCATATATCCTACAATTTTCACCATATGAAAATGATTCCAAGAGTAAATTTACTCTAAATGACATTCCAAACAACTTTCATGTTGAGGTGTAGATCTAATTTTGCTTGGAAATTCATTTTCTATGTTGAAACATTATAGGTCATTTTGTTTAAACCCTAATTTGAAAGTCAACTTCCCAAGGCCATAACTTGCTCAGTTTTTATGAGATGAAATATTTTCAAGTTGCACAATCAAATTAAATATGTCTAATTCAACTTTTATATTTGGAGTGGAAGCTAAATCAACTTTTATGAGCAAGTAATATGAGGATACATTGTAGGTCATTTTGAACCAATACCATTGAACAAATTATTTTCCTCAACTTCAAAAATGCATAACTCTATCATTCTAAACCCAAATGATGTCAAATTAGTGACCATTTTTAAGGTCTTTGAAATAGCTACAACTTTTAGGAAGACACTTTTCTCATTTGGAGCTCACATGAAAAGTTAAGCAAGGTGGAATATTGAAGTATATGACTTGACACTTAGAAAACTTTTCAACATGTTGAAATTTCCAAACTTCCACCTCAAAATTCACTTTGATCCAAGTTTCAAATGAAAACATGTTCAAAATAATAGTTGTTCCTCTTAATCTAAGATTTCAAAAGAGTCCTAATTCATTAATTTTGGACCAAGTTTGCTAGAGCTGCACATGGTTTTAACAGGCATGCATCATTGGTGGGAATCAAAGTTCAAATGATCATTTCACATTTCCTTCCCATTCAAGCTTCATTCAAACTTCAGAATAGTTGCATTTGGACCTTAGTGAGTTGCTTCATGGGCCTGTACACGCCCATGCAAGCTTGTGCATGACATTGCCAAATTTGGAAGAAAATTCAAGTGTGCAAATAACACTTCAAATTGCTATAAATATGGACCCTCTGAGCTAAATTGAGAGGACCCTTGTGCGCCAGCTTTTCCCCCCTCTCTTCAAACCCTCACAATTCAAAGGAAAACCTGATAATTTTCACTTGAAAATTGAGTTTGAATCTCACTGTTTGGAGATTTAAACACTCAAGGATTCAAAGCTTCTTTTCATTCCTAATCCACTTTTGCAAGTCATTAGAGCAAGATCAAACAAGAATTGAAGCAAGGAAGAGCAAGTTATGCACAACATTGAAGGTATTTTCCAGAATTTTTCTTCTCTTCGATTCTCACTCAATTCTCATCAATTCTCTTGGATCTTTGATTGTCTGAAGTCCTACCAATGTAGGCAAGAAGATAGAGTTCCTTTTGAAGGAGAATTGCGATCCAAAACGCAGCGGAAATTAAAATTTTCTCCTTTAGAGATCCTTACAAATGGTCATGATCAGTGATAGAATATTTACCTCTTGTGACGATTGAAACCTTTGGTGCAGATCTCTTGTGACGATCAAAACCTTTGATGCAGATCCACGAAGCGATCACGAACGTTGAACGATGACAACGTCTCTACTCAGTCCACACGAACGGATTCCTTCAATCTCAGTGCTAGATGGTACGAATGAAAGCTTTGAGTGAGAGAGAGAGAGAGAGAAAAAACGAAAACAATGCAACCGCAATTAATGCTTCTGCACAAGGGTTCTATTTATAGAACCACTTGTGTGGGCTTCAAGCTAAAAAGCCCACTTAAGTGTATTTTGGCCCATATCTTATAATATGCCCAAAATCACTTAAGCTCATGGTACCTTACCATATTTCGTATTCTACTTAAGTACACCGTACCTTTACGATGTTCTACAATTTACTTAAGAGCACCGTACATTACGGTGTTCCTTAGTTACTCTATCTCTCATCAATCCGTCCTTTGTGTGTGACCCTGTAGGTTTTCGCGGCATTGGAAATTATATTAAATCATGTATTTAACATAATAAATAGTAAGCGGTATCTAGCAACACATCACTGCTACCCAAGACACGAAAATGTCATGTGATATGACAATTCCTTCTATGATAATACTTATGTGTATAATTACCCTTTTGCCCTTATGTCTATACTGAACACAAGGCATAGACCGTGTCATCCTTGTCCAGTTCAATATTGGGCCCATAGACATTTATCCTGTTATGCAGGATGGGCAAATTCCATCTAGGTCACTCATGTCCCTCAGCATGCTTCGTGGAGTACCCATCAACTGTCTTTATGGTTATCCAGTTACGGATGACGTTTGATCAGGAATAAAGCACTCGACTCTACATCTAGGGTCCATAGTGGTTTCAGGTCGAAGAGTGGCATACACCATTATCACCATGAGAATAACTTATGACACTTTGCATAACTTTCTATATAGTATTCTCATAGCGGGTCAATCCGGTATAAATATTACTCCTAATATTCATATCTATGTTTAAGACTTGATAACTCTTTATCCATGATCCATGAGATGTGATCATCAGTCTACAAACATAATAGTCTTAATG
The DNA here is from genome assembly GCF_024323335.1 of Lathyrus oleraceus. Lineage (NCBI taxonomy): Eukaryota > Viridiplantae > Streptophyta > Magnoliopsida > Fabales > Fabaceae > Lathyrus > Lathyrus oleraceus. Next base: position 392,328,678 of record NC_066584.1, read on the forward strand.
CTTTAATGTTATCCCACTTCACACTAAAGCTTGACTACGGATACTTTAAGAATAGTATCCTTATGTTTAATGTGATCTCATGATTAAGTCATACTTGATACATTAAACAGACTAGCTATTCTAGGGACTTTATTAAACAAACGTAATAAAGAAAAAGCCTTTTATTATTAATAAATAATTCGATACAAGTACCAAAAGTATTGGCCTCTAGGGCTTACACCAACACCTTTAAGGTCAAATCGAAGCAACTCAGTTGACACACCTCAAAATTCAACTCCTCATATCTTTCTATATATTTGGAGTTAGTTAAAATTGAGATCACATTCGTGCTCTACGCCATTTTTTCTTTTAGATCATGTCCTTCTTTTTCATTTTTGTGATGGTGATAACTGAACCAGTCCGGCGAGGTTCGCCTAAGAAGGTGACCAGTTATTTGCTCTGGCGATGTGCTGGACAGGTTCTGAGCCACATGATCAATTCAAAATGTTTTAATCTCACGCGTTGGTTTTGATTACCATCCCTGCAGCGCATCGACTAATGTCTATTGTGGAACGCGCGCTGAGGACCACTTGATCTGCAACCTCAATTAATGAAGGAGATCATGTGGTCCATGTTTTTTTTTGTATTTTCTGTTTTTCATTTTATTCCTTTGATTTTCATTAATTCATATTAATTTTAATATTGATCCAAAAAATATGAGAGTTTCACCAAAAAATTTAAATAAAATCCTTTTTCATATTTTGAATTAAAATTATTTTTTGGATCATTATTAATATTTTTCATGATTTAATTGATTTTGTGAATATTTTTAATTGTTTAAAAATACTTTTAAGTCTCTAAATATTCTGAAACTTTTTCTCCAAGGTCCTTTGACCTTGTTTGACCTATGATAAGTCTCATGGTCATTTCTTTGGTGTTTTGATTAGGTTTTAGAAATTTGACAAACCATATTTAATTTAAGGCATTATTTTTAGTATTTTTTAAATTGAATAAATGCCAAATAATTGTGTTGAGCCATTTTAATTGATTGTGTAAGTTTGACTTGTGTTGTTAGGCCTTGGTCAAGGTTGATTTGACTTTGTTAGGTTAAGATCATTGAATTTAGGGGATTGATGGAATGTACATTCCATCTCCCAAAATGAATGAATGATCTTAATTCGGTAAAAGTCCTCCTTTGTCCAATTTGAGTTTTGATCCATTCCCCTCCCTCTTCCTCTCATTCCCCTTCTTTATGCATTCATGTCATGGACCTATGATATCTCCATATCCTAAGGCTAGTTGATTTCAAAATCAACATAAGCATGGATGAGATTAGGCCACCACTTTTGCATATTCTTTTTGTGTGTGGTATGTTTCATGAGAATAGTCCATTATACTATGTTCCTAACATGCATTAACACCAAAATTCTATTTCCCGACCTCAAATAGTTGTGACTTCTACATAAGTCCAATTACGATTGCTTAACATAGCGCTAAGTTTGTGACACAAAAGGCATAACATTCTAGTTAGTGAGATTATAAGTCTCCCCTCTTTCATGGTATTGTGTTGAAACTTGGTCTTTTTTCCTTTCTTTGGAAGATGTCTTGGTTCAAGGATCCATGCTTGTGATAAGTGGGTTGAGTTTTCTCCAAAGAATGACTTAAAAGAAAAAAAGAAAAAGCAATACTAACTTCTAACTCATTAACAACTAACATTTAATTCCAAGTCATTTACTTTAATGCACTTTATTTATAAGCCTAATTCATTTGCCATTATTCTTACCATTCTAATTGTTTATTTTAATGTCATTTTTACTTTGTCCATTTGGACCATATTTTGTGATATATTGTGATTGTGAATATTGTGTTTTTCTATGTGGTCTTTGACCATTAATGTACATAAGAAGAACAAAACCCCTAAAAAATATTTTGTGTGGACTGTTGGTTTGATCTGATACAATTGGACTTAGAATTTAGGCAACAATCCCTATGCAAAGGACTTGGCCAGTGCCAACTTTTATGAAACCAAGTGCTTGCAATTTGAAACTTCATCTGATACATCATTGAAGATCTATTTGAGTTCATTTGCAACATGATCATTGTGAAGCTGTTATTTTGAACTTGTTACCTGTGGAATTCATCTGCTACATGGGAAAATTCGAATAAGATCATGGAGTTGCTAAGATTGGATATGGCTATCTTTATTTGATGCCTTGTTCTTCAATTTGTTATATTGTGCATTGTTTGTTGCTTGATTCTAATGTCCATGGGAATTTGGGTTTCTATATGACATTCTTGTCTATTGGATTGCAACTCATTGGTTAGATCTTTTCAACTCTTAACTTTTAAATTTACGTTTAGGATTAGTCTCTTCATCTTCTCCCCATTTCTTTAATTTCAAAATCTCTCCCCTTTTTTTTTTGAAAACTTCTTTGTTTGTGCTTGTTTTTTCTAAACTTAGACCATATTGCAAACTAGAAACTTTTGCCTTATGCCATTGCATTTTTAAACTTCTTTTCTTAATAAAACATGTAAATAAACTTAACTATACTTGACTTAAAATTTTCAAAAAGCCAAAAAGAACTAACTCATTCAAACCATTTTTAGGCTCTTGTGCCTTTCAAATTTAAATTTTGTTAAAAGCAATGCATCCACTTCGACAAGACCTAAATTTGTAAAAGTAATTCACCAACTCATTTGAAATTTTTACCATGAACTATGAGGTTTTCATCTCTCATTTTTATGTTGGTACGTAGGCACAAGACTGAAGGTCTTGTCGAACACAAAAATATAATTAATGAATTCTTTTCTCATCCCCCAATTCTATTTGCTTGCAAACATCATTTGTACAAAATACATATGCACCCAAAAAATGGCTCCCTAGGAGTACCTAGGACACTTTGGCTGCTAACACCTTCCCTTTATGTAACCAACCCCCTTACCTGTAATCTCTGGAATTTTATTAGTTTTGATTTGAAAACTTCTTATTTTTGGGTTTTGTTCGTACTTTTCCCTTTTCCCTTGGAAACAATAAAAGCGCGGTGGCGACTCTTGTTTTTTGATGTCTTGCTTATCCATAGCTTGATGATCATGCATTTACCGCTACACATCTGCATACTCATTGGCATCATAAGACATTCATTTATAATTGCATTCTTAAAGTAAACATCATTAATTGAAAGGCCTTTTGATTTTCATGATTAACATAGGGCTAGGGTTTCCCTGAGGACCAGATCTATGGCATCTTGATGCTACATTGATTAGTGATGGCCAATTCTCTTGAACTCAAAGCCATGGAACCCTAATTCTTGATCTTTAGCACTTATGAATCATATGGTTTGCATCATGGCATTGGATCTGATTTTGGATTGCAAATTTCATATTGGTCAACCATGAAAGATTGACTTTGACTGGTTAAATCTCTTTATAAGCTTGTTCATTTCACTAGTCCATTATTTGTTTGGTTTGGATTCAAGGCCATCCATTATGGTTCATTCATAATTCATATTCAAGTTTCAAGATTATGTCCAAATTCAAGATTAAGTTTCAATCAAGAATTCAAATTCATCCAAGATTCAAATTCAATTTTGGAGGGAAAAATAATTCATTCTTGAACACAAGGCACATACCATTCAAAGGGCCAAAACCTTCAAACATTTCATTATAAACGAGTCAAAATCAAATTCCATACAAAATTACATCATTTGACCTAGAGTTTAGTTTTTGTAAACTGTTAACTCTTTGGTCAAACAGTTGACCAAAGTCAAAATGCCTAATTCTAAACCCTAACAACACTATTTGGTTTTCATCCCCACAGGTCCTCCATTTTGTGTTTCCAAGTCCTACATGGCTTCAAAATTATTAATGATTCTTGGTACATTCCACATACTTCCTCTTGATGCCATACTTTAAGCATGTCATAGATAAGCCTTGATCGTTCCACCTTATTCCCATCAGCCCTGGACCAAATAAGACCAAAATAACTTTTTTCAATACACAATCAAACACATGATCATTCATTATACATGACACAAGCCACAAACAAATCAAGCTTGGCATACTTAAGCTAACTTATGCGTCCAATAAAATAATAGTTCAATTTAAACCCAACACCACTAACTAATATCCACTATTTGTCATCAAGCTCAAAATAGCTAGTTAACTCCTACTTTAACCAATTCTAACATAGCACAAATTAACCTTTGTAACTAAGTCAACAACTTGCATCAAGTAGCTATCACAGTAACATAACAGTTCAGGCACACTTCAAGAATCTAACTAAGTCTTAGTTGTTGAAGCCATAAGGTAGTATCGTTAACTAATTATAATACAACCATTATAACTAGTATTCACCTGTCACTAATTTTGTAGCATTTGTTTTTCAAACTAACAGGAATTAATTAGATGCTTCACTAACAAGCCTAAGCATTTAACAATGTCCTAACTAGCCACTAACATTCTGAATTTCCATTTTCTAACATGACAATTCACATTGATATCCTTCACTAACAATCATCACCATAACTTCCCACTAATACTAGTTTCTAGCATTATTCTAACTCTTAAACAACTAAGGCCTAATAACCATCTCCTAATCCTAACAAGTCAAAACAACACAAATATGCCATAAAAGTCAATTACTTTAACTTCAAATTCACTTACAAATTCACTTAGTAGAAAGTCCATAACAGGTCTGCTCACAAAAGATAATAATCATAACATGCTAATTCCATAATAGTCCATAAGTTCTCAATAACACTCTGTAGCGGTGAATTCATGACCATCAAGCTATGGATAAGTTTAACGTTAATAAAACCCTAATCGCCATCGCGCTTTTATTGTTTCCAAAGGAAAAGGGAAAAGTACGAACAAAACCCAAAGATAAGAAGTTTTCAAATAAAAACTAATAAAATGCCAAAAATTACAGGTAAGGGGTTGGTTACACAAAGGGAAGGTGTTAGCACCCAAAGTGTCATAGGTACTCCTATGACTTTGGTATAAAAGATGTTTGATAAAATAAAGTATGGGGATGAGAGAAGAATTCATTGATTATATTTTTGTGTTTGAAAAGACCTTCGGTCTTGTGCCTACGTACCAACATAAAAATGAAGGATCAAAACCTCGTAGTTCATGGTAAAAATTTCAAATGAGTTGATGAATTACTTTTAACAAAATGTTTAATAAGAAAAGGCACAAAGGTCTAAAAGATTTGAATCAAGTTGTTAGTTCTTTTTGTCTTTTGAAAATTTTAAGTCAATATGATTAAGTTTATTTACAAGTTTAATTCAAAAAAAGAGTTTGAAAATTCAATGGCATAAGGCCAAAGTTTCTAATCATTAAAACAAAGTCTAAGTTTAAAATCACAAGCAAATAAAGAGGGAGAGATTTTGAAATTTAAGAAGTGGGAGGAGATGGAGAGGCTATCCTAAGCACAAATTAAAAGTTAAGAGTTGAAAAGATCTGACCAATAGGATGCAATCCAACAGACAATAATGTCATATATAAACCCATTTTCCTTTGGACTTTGACAAGCAACAAGCAATAAGTAAATAAGCAATATCCAGACATCATGAAGATCAAGGCATCAAATAAAGATAGCCACATCCAAGTAAGCACTCCAATAGCTAGTAGTCTTCATTGCCTTCCAATGTATCAGATGAAATATTCCTTGATCAACTCAGACAAAGCATCAGACACAAGATCAAAATAACAATTAAGCATAAAGACAGAGTAACAGATGAATTTAAACAAATCCCAAGGCTTGTATCATATGAAAGCTCAATCTATAATAGCTCAGCCTCAGAATGTTGTCATTGACCAAGTCCTTTTTGCACAACGAATATTGCTTAATCCTAAGTCCAAAAGTTCAGATCATGTTCAATAGTCCACCAGATGTTTTTTAGGGTTTTTGTTATTATTGGGTATTTTAAGGTCCTAAGACCACAAACAAATTTATAACACACAAACAATATATACAATCACAAGATATGGCTCAAATGAGCAAAGTGAAAATGACATAAACATAAATACGTTATATGAAATGTAAATGGCAATGAATGATAAATGACTGGAATTTAAATTGCATAATAGTAAATGACTGAAGAGTAAAGAAATATTAACAAGAGTTAGTCAAATGTTAGTCAAAAGTTAGTCAAGTGTTAGTGATGATTTTAATTGATTAAGTCATTCTTTGGAGAACACTCAACCATTCATTCACAAGTATGAATCCTTAAACCAAGACATCTTCCATGAGAAGGGCTCCAACTTGGATAATTCAACAAGTATGCCACTAGCTCTCAGGAAAGGAAAAAATGTCAAGTCTCCATACGATACAATAAAGAATAGGAGACTTACAATCTCACTTACTAGAATGTTATGCCTTGAAGGTCAAATTTAGCTCTATGTTAAGCAATCGTAATTAGACTTATGTAGAAGTCACAACTATCTGAGGTCGGGCAATAAAAATTTAGGTGTTGATGCATGTTAGAGATTAGGTATGAAGAACCAAATTCCTAAAACATACCAAACACTAAAATAAAAGATCAAGAGGGAGGGACCTATCTCAACCATACTTGTATTGATTCATCTGACACAAGGTCATTGATGAATCAATTAGCCTTTATACATTAGATATTTCATTGGTCAAATGAGGGAATGGGGAAGAATAGGGATGAAGATAAAGAGGGAGAAGAATATAGAAACACAAATTGATCATGGGGGGAATTTCATCAAATCAAAACCATTCATTCATTTTGGGAGATGAAATGTTCATTTTATCAATCCCCTAAATCCAATGGTTTTGATCCAAGAAAAGTCAAATCAACCTTGACTAAGGCCCAAACAGAAAGTAAAACATCACAAGACCATAAAAATGTCTCAACAATATTTTTAAACATTTAATCAATTAAAAATCCATTTAAAAATCAATTAAAAAACATTTTAATTTGGTCAAAACCTAAAATCCCTTTAAAACACCAAATAAATGGCCAAGGGATTTATCCTAGGTCAAACAAGGTCAAAGGACCTTAGACAAAAAATTCACTATTTTTTGAAAAGTCATAAGTATTTTTAAACAATTAAAAATATTTACAAAAACATTTAATTCATGAAAAATATCAAAATTAATCCAAAAAATAATTTTAATTTAGAATATGAAAGAGGAAAATATTTAAAGATTTTTGGTGAAAAAGTTCCATATTTTTTGGATTAAAAATGAAATTTCTATGAATTAAATAAAATAGGAGAAATTAAAATAAAATCAAAAATTAAAATAAAAAGTAAAAAAACAAGGGCGATCAGATCTCCCTCATTAATTGAGGTGGCAGATCAGATGGCCACGTGTGTGCTATGTACCATGGTCTCTAGTCAACGCATGGGAACTATGGTAATTCAAACCAAAGGCAAAGATTAGATCCTTGGACCAAGATCAGATGGATGAGAGGAAGACAACTCACCATCGGGCCCTAGCTCCGGTCATCTTCTCTGGTGGACCTCACCGGACTGGTCCACCCTTAACTCAATGAAAAATGAAAAACAAGGATACTATTACAAAGGAAAAATGTTCAGGAGCTCGAATCTGTCCTTAATTTTCTCCAATTCCAAGTATATTGAAAGATATGTGGATTTGAATTTTGAGGATCATGAACTGAGTTGCTTTGATTTGACCTCAAAGCAACTCAGCCTTGTTGCATACATTGATAGGACTTCAGCCAACCAAAAATCAAAGAGAATGGTGAAGAATTGAGAGAGAATCGAAAAGAGAAAGTTTCTGCAAAACCACCTTCGAGGAGCTTGAATCTTGCTTGATCTTGCTTCTAATTGGCCTTGGCTTGACTTTAGAAGCTTGCAGGAAGTGAATTAGATCAAAGAAGGGCTTGGATTCTTGGAGTTTCAACTTCAAAACAGAAGTGAAATTGAAACTCGATTTTCAATTAAAAACCTTCAAGTTTATCCTCTAATGTTAGAGGGAAGGCTGTATGAGCAAAGCTTGGGAAGGTGTCCATAATTCTTAGCATGAGGCAATGTATTTATAGGCTAGGCAATTGATTTCCACACTCTTTCATTCAAATGCTAAAAATAGAAATTCTCACTTGCATGGATGCATGGGCGTGTGATAGACCATTAAGTGATGTCAAAAGGTCCAAAGTTGATCATGAGTGATGCTGAAAGTGTGATATGAAGCCATGCATTTGGAATTGAGAAATGGTAATGAGATTCATCCAAATGGAACCTTGAAGAAAATCCATGAGGAAGTCATTCAATCCTTGGCCAAATGAAGTTATTTTGGACTTTTTGGAAAGGTGAGATAAAGGGGAATAACTTTCATGTTAAATACTTTTCCATTTGAAGCTTGGATCATGATGGATTTTGAGGTGGAAGTTTGGAAAATCAAACATAATTGAAATTTTTCTAAGTACCAAGTAAAATGTTCACTTCTTCCACCTTGAATAACTTTTTCTATGGGCTTCAAATGGAAAACGTATCTTCATCAAAGTTATATCTATTTTAAACCTCTTCAATTTGGTCACAAATTTCACCTCATTTGGATTTGGCATGAAGGAGTTAGGCATTTTAGAAGTTGAGGAAAATTGCTTGTTCAATGGTAATGGCCCAAATTGACCTATAATGTTTCCTCTTGGCACATGCCCTTGAAAGTTCAATTTGAAGTTTCTAAAAGAATAAAAGTTGTAGAAGACATCTTTAATTTGATCATAAAACTTGTATGGCCTTCATGTCATAAAAATTGAGCAAGTTATGGTCCTTGTAAGTTGACCTCCTAACTAGAGCACATGCAAAATGACCTATAATCTTTCACCATAAAGAATGAATTTCAAAGCAAAACTAGATCTTGACTTTAACATTAAAGTTGTTTGGAATGTCATAAGGAGTAACCTTTCTCTTGGAATCATTTTCATATGACAAACATTGTAGGAGATAGGGTCTAGTGAACCCCATGAACCAACTTGAAAACTTGAAGTTCTATTGATCTCTTGGACTTATGGAGGATCATATACGCATAAGATGATGTATAATGAAGTATCCCTTGATATATTTGATCAAATGTTAAAGAAACTTGTTGAGGAAGTCACATAAGATATCTAGATGAATTAGGGCTTCCAAGGCAAACAACCTTGAAACTCTTGATGATTTCTTGATCAAAATGATAAATGAAGATCATAGGGACCCATATATGATTTCTAGAGTCAATGCGAACCATCTCTTGATTAATCTCATTATATTGAGGGTCTCAAACCCTATATATGAGTTTGATGAGGTATTGGTGGATGCACACACTACCTACAAAAGAAGTAAAACTATACATAGACATATTTTTGGTATTTTGGTTATTAGACAAAGAAAAACAAAGTATGATACAATCAAATGTGCTCGGTGATCTCTCCCAATGAAAACCCAATGAATAAGGGGTGAGGAAAATGCCAAGGTGTGATCCCAAAGCCAATGCAAATGATGAGATATCATGAGGGATCTTAGGGTCAAAATTGGGGTCTTACACATTACATTCAGAACCAATTTTTTAATTCAATAATAGCAGTTGTACTATTTGTCAATTCAAATTTCTAACCTCTAACAACCTAGTCCAAATTGATTAGAAGATTAATTAACATTCATCAACCAATTAAGCGTTCCTAACTACTAACCTCCTAACATAATCCATTCCACTAACAATTCAATAGTAGTTCATTCTAATAGTTAGATAACTAACAGTCAGTCTATTAACTAACTGTCTCTAGCTAAACCCACATATCCAATAATTTAACTAATTTCTCATTAACACAATTCCACTAGTTCTTAGTAGTTTAATTTCATAACAGTTTAACTTCAAACATAACTAAACTAACTCTAACTGTCAAAATCATCATTCATTAACTGAAGAGTTAACAGAGTTAAATTTTTAACTAATTTTCTCTTGAGATTACTTAACTTTAAGAGTGCCCTAACTCTAACTACCATTTACCTAAACCTTCTCGAAAAAGTTAGGATCAATCCTTCTATATAATATCAGCCTCACCTTCAAGCATCTTCAATAATTCATTGTGCAACTTCACCCTCAATCACTCTCTATCTGAATTCTCAATCTACTCGTTATCACCTCACTACAAGGTTCAAGTTACACCATTATTGAGAAAGATTCACCTTGAAGCTTGCTACAAATGAGCATTAGACTCCCCCCACTCTTTGCACTCTCCACCACTCACCAAGCAACAACAACAATGCAATAGATTTAATCCTACAGACTAAGAGTTGAGAGAAGAAGAAGAAGAAGTAGAAGAGGAAGATTTTTCTTTCAAAGGAAGAGTTGAAGTTCTAAGTGCTTACCTAAACAATCTCTAGTTTTCATTTCTTTGCAGCCTCATCACCTTCATCTTCAACAAGCTCCAAGGTAGCCTCCTCCTTGTAAGCAGGTCCCCGATCTTCATTATCCTTGCTCTAATTCAGTTACCACCATGTAGAAATTGATTAGGCAAACCAAACCCCTAAGGTTTGAGTTCGGATTAGCCAACCATCGTTATTTAATTTCATTTCTTGAACTTAAGTTTAATAACTATTTTGGTGTGATTTTGGAATTTAATTGAGTTTTAGGAAAATAGAGTACTAGAATAGGAGAGAGGAGGTTGAGAGGGTTTGGACGGTGATCGTTTTAGGCATAATTGAGATTGCTCCACCGCCTCTGGCACTGAGGAGCGATTTCAGATTGCAAGAGTGCAAGAGGGAGAAAGAGAGAGTCAGGTTGTGTTAGAGATGAAATGAGGGATCTGAACTTTCCCTCACACACATTGTCTCTTAACATTGGGCCTAGGCCACAAAGCCCAATGATTCATTCCTACACTCCCTGGATTGATACACACGCTCCCTGGTCTGAAAACTCAAACAAATAACACCTTTGGCCTTCAGTTTGGGCCCCTGCACCACTCTTGCTTAGCCACACACACCTAGGTAAGATACACCCCCTACATCAAAAAAAATTAATCCTTGTTTCTTACTTTATTTTAATGCATATGCTTATTTTTACACATTCTAATCTTTTTTTTAATACGCGTTTTAATACATTTTAATACTTTATTTTAGTGCTTAGGATTTCAATTAGGTTTTAATCTCATTTCTTATTTGGAAAATTCTTAAAAAGATAATAATACACTTGTTTTTTTAATTACAAATTAATCAACATTAGTCTTAGATATTATTAGCAATTTAGATTTTAGAAATTGATACACATCTTAGTATTATATTCTTGATTAGAATTTTAGTTAAATTTTTGAAATTAATAGATGTTAGCATTGTAATTTCTTCATGATTTTTGTCTTTCAATTTAAAATCCATGTGCTTGATATCTTGACCCATGCCCTGATTGATTGATCAAAGTCAACTTTGATCAGTTAATCACTTCACACTTTATTTGATTCCCCTATCCAGTCAACTGATCATAAGTCCCTTGATCACTTGATGGGATTAGATCTCTGCACTTGTATCACATTGGATTCCAAATCAAACACAAGATCAAGACGTCATGCAAACTTTGGGGACTCTAGACTTCAAAACGGAACCACTCCTTCATCCTTTAAGCACAAAAAAAGATACATCTTCAACACTTATCAGTTATGATGTGAATTATGCATCAAGAGCCTTGAGTAGTGGAAGAGGAGTGAGAGAGTGTATTCCTATCTTCATTATGAATATCTTTGAATATGGGATGCTTGACCCAATTATTCAAAGTATTCACCTTCATTCATAGACTTTAGTGTAATTTAAATCGAATAACTTTCAAGTCTTCTTCTCTATAGACAACCACTCAACACTACAACAATCAACATCCGATACAATTCTCTTTGGACCAAACACTGCATTCTTTGGACTTCCATACATTACTTGGGTTAATCACCTCATGGTTAAATACCCATCTATGAATCAATATCTTCATGCATTCCCCCGTGGAGTTTCATGCTCTTGAAACTTTCATGCATTGCCTTGTGCAGCCTCATGCTCTGGCAAACCCCTTTTTCATTTATTTTCCCTGTAGAGCCTCATGCTATGGAAACCTTCATGCCTTTCCATGTGGAACCTCATGATCTGGAAACCTCATGCATTTCCCTGTGGAGCCTTATGCTCTAAAAAACCTTCATACATTGCCATGTGAAGCTTTATGCTCTAGAAACCCCCTTCTTATAGGTTTTAACCTACAATTCTACATTGGCCATACCATACATTCATTAACTCCACACACACTCTTTGGTTCAGACATACTTATCTAATCGTTTCAAACAAAACACTTAGGGTCCAAGAAATACTTTCACTATACACAAACAACTCTTTTTTCATTTCCCAACTCTTTCCTCATTGCACAATTTATTTGAAATTTAAGCAACATTTTTTGCAATTCAAGCAAGTTTCTCCCCTTTTTCTATTCAATCAACTATTTTTTCTTCTATCACAGAAACCTTTTCAAAACAATTTTCTTTCTTTTCCAAAAAGAACTAATATAATCCATTTCTTAGCAGTTAGACTAAAAGCTTAGAGCATTCGAACAAGGATCAGAATTAACTAACACCTACACACTTTTAGGATACGATTATAATTGTTCCCTAAAAGCAACCAACATATCTGTATTTTCTACCACGAACTACAAAACTCTAATTTTCTCATTGCACTATGAGAATACGTAGGAATGATGGTTCAATACTTGGCAATCATACTAATTAAAAACCTTTTCCCATTTTTACAAGTCACCTACTTTCTTACATAACCAACTTCCCATTTTTGCAAGTAACCGACTTCCTTTTTCCCATTTTTGCAAGTAACTCATCTGAGCAAAGAACAATAAAAATTGTTCTCGTTGAGTACAACATATGTGAGAGATGCTAATACCTTCCCCTTTCATAACCGAATTCCTTATCCTTTTTCTCTTCCCTTTGGGTTTTATCGATATTTTCCCTTTCCTTTGGAATAAATAAATTTGGTGGCGACACTGTTGTATCTTCGAGTGTGCGATGCGCTCCGGTATTTTTCGTGGTGCGGTAGCTGGAAACTCTGTTGGGGAGTCCCTAAGTAAATCAAGCCTAGTTTTGTTTGTTCCCTTGTTTGTTTGGGTGTTTATCTTTATTGTTTTACTTGCTTTATCATTATGCCATGTATTGTATCTTTACTGTTTTACTTATTTCATTGTATTGCATTCTTTATTGCTTTTATATATTCATCATGCTCTGGATATCTGTTATATTCTCTATTGTTGGATTCAAATGATGTTACTGAAGGAGAATTGCGGTCCAAAACGCAGCGGAAATTAAAATTTCTCCTTTAGAGATCCTTACGAATGGTCATGATCAGTGATAGAATATTTACCTCTTGTGATGATCGAAACCTTTGGTGCAGATCTCTTGTGACGATCAAAACCTTTGATGCAGATCCACGAAGCGATCACGAACGTTGAACGATGACAACGTCTCTACTCAGTCCACACGAACGGGTTCCTTCAATCTCAGTGCTAGCTGGTACGAATGAAGGCTTTGAGTGACAGAGAGAGAGAGAGAGAGAGAAAATGAAAATAATGCAACCGCAATGAATGCTTCTGCACAAGGGTTCTATTTATAGAACCACTTGTGTGGGCTTCAAGCTAAAAGCCCACTTAAGTGTATTTTGGCCCATATCTTATAATATGCCCAAAATCACTTAAGCCCATGGTACCTTACCATATTTCGTATTCTACTCAAGTACACCGTACCTTACGATGTTCTATAATTCACTTAAGGGCACTGTACCTTACGGTATTCCTTAGTTACTCTATCTCTCATCAATCCGTCCTTTGTGTGTGACCCTGTAGGTTTTCGTGATGTTGGCAATTATATTAAATCACGCATTTAACATAATAAACAGTGAGCGGTATCTAGCAACACATCACTGCTACCCAAGACACGAAAATATCATGTGATCTGACAAAACCTCCTGTGATAATAATTATGTGTATAATTACCCTTTTGCCCTTATGTCTATATTGAACACAAGGCATAGATCGTGTCATCCTTGTCCAGTTCAATATTGGGCCCATAGACATTTATCCTGTTACGCAGGATGGGCAAATTCCATCTAGGTCACTCATGTCCCTTAGCATGCTTCGTGGAGTACCCATCAACTGTCTTTATGGTTATCCAGTTACGGACAACGTTGGATCAGCAATAAAGCACTCGACTCTACATCTAGGGTCCATAGTGGTTTCAGGTCGAAGAGTGGTATACACCATTATCCCCATGAGAACAACTTATGACACTTTGCATAACTTTCTATATAGTATTCTCATAGCGGGTCAATCCGGTATAAATATTACTCTTAATATTCATACCTATGTTTAAGACTCGATAACTCTTTATCCATGATCCATGAGATGTGATCATCAGTCTACAAACATAATAGTCTTAATGCTTTAATGTTATCCCACTTCACACTAAAGCTCGACTACGGATACTTTAAGAATAGTGTCCTTATGTTTAATATGATCTCATGATTAAGTCATACTTGATACATTAAACAGACTAGCTATTCTAGGGACTTTATTAAACAAACGTAATAAAGAAAAAGCCTTTTATTATTAATAAATAATTCGATACAAGTACCAAAAGTATTGGCCTCTAGGGCTTACACCAACAATCTCCCACTAGCACTAGAGCCAATCAGGCATACCCTTAATACCCATAGATCTAGTATGGCCTTCATGCTTCTGCTGCGCAAGAGGCTTTGTCAGTGGGTCAGCAATATTGTCAAGTGTAGGTACTCTGCATATTTTCATATCTCCTCTATCTATTATCTCTCAAATGAGATGATAACGCCTAAGTATGTGTTTGGATCGTTGGTGAGATCTAGGCTCCTTGGCTTGTGCGATAGCACCATTGTTATCACAGTAGAGACCAATGGGATCCACAATGCTAGGAACTATGCCAAGTTCACTAATGAACTTTTTGATCCAAACAACTTCCTTTGCTGCACTTGAGGCAGCAATATACTCGGCCTCGGTTGTAGAATCAACAACTGTATCTTGCTTTGAACTTTTCCAGCTCACAGCGCCACCGTTTAAGCAAAACACATAACCAGATTGCGATCTAAAGTCATCCTTATCTGTCTGGAAGCTAGCATCGGTGTATCCAATTACAACCAACTCTTCCTGACCTCCATATATCAAGAATGAGTCCTTAGTCCTTCTTAAATACTTAAGGATATTCTTGACAGCTACCCAGTGAACATCACCAGGATCAGATTGGTACCTACTCGTTGCACTTAAAGCATACGAGACATCTGGTCGAGTACATAACATGGCATACATGATAGATCCTATTGCAGATGCATATGGAATCTTATTCATGCGATCCCTTTCTTCCTTAGTTAAAGGGGATTGTGTTTTTGATAGACACAGGCCATGTTGCATAGGTATGAATCCTTTCTTGGAATCATGCATATTAAAGCGTCTCAACACTTTGTCTATGTATGTACTCTGACTTAGGCCAAGCAGTTTTTGCGATCTATCTCTATAGATTCTGATTCCTAATATATAGGTTGCTTCACCTAGGTCCTTCATAGAAAAGCATTTCCCCAACCAAGACTTTACTTGTTGTAGGGTAGGGATATCGTTTCCAATGAGTAATATGTCATCTACATATAATACCAGGAAAACGATCATGCTCCCACTAACCTTCTT
Organism: Lathyrus oleraceus; assembly: GCF_024323335.1. NCBI lineage: Eukaryota > Viridiplantae > Streptophyta > Magnoliopsida > Fabales > Fabaceae > Lathyrus > Lathyrus oleraceus. Next base: position 392,344,354 of record NC_066584.1, read on the forward strand.
GTAGACACAAGGCTCATCTTCGTTCTTGATGAATCCATATTGTTTTACTGTTTCATCAAAACGAAGATTCCAGCTTCTGGAAGCTTGCTTCAATCCATAGATTGATCTTTGTAACTTACATATCTTTTGGGCTTCCTCTGGTATGTCAAATCCTTCAGGCTGTGTCATGTACACATCCTCAAGAAGATTTCCATTAAGGAAAGCAGTTTTGACATCCATCTGCCATATTTCATAATCATGATATGCAGCGATAGCAAGTAAAATCCGAACAGATTTAAGCATTGCAACTGGTGAAAAGGTTTCATCATAGTCAATCCCATGAATTTGTTTATATCCTTTTGCAACCAGTCTTGCCTTATAGGTATGTACCTTACCATCCATGTCAGTCTTCTTTTTAAAGACCCACTTGCATCCTATAGGGTTAACTCCTACAGGAGGCTCTACCAAGGTCCAAACTTGGTTTGTGTACATGGAATCCATTTCAGATTTCATGGCTTCTAGCCACTTCTCAGACTCGGGACCAATTATGGCCTCTTGGTAGGTCACAGGCTCATCTTGATCCATGAGTAATACATCACCTTGATCAGTTATGAGATATCCATATCTCTCAGGTAGTTGACGTATCCTGCTTGACCTACGCTGGTTTTGTTCTACTTGAGCAGGTTGCTCTTCCACAACTTCTTGTGTTTCCTGCTCTAATTCCTCCATAGGTGTATCTGTGCTTTGTGATTCTTGAATTTCTTCAAGCTCTACTTTCCTCCCACTGGTTCCTTTGGAAATAAAATCCTTTTCTAGGAAAACTCCAGTTCGAGCGACAAACACTTTGCCCTCAGAAGGATTGTAGAAGTAATACCCTTTTGTTTCTTTAGGATACCCCACAAATTAGCATTTGTCAGATTTGGGCTCAAGCTTAGTTGAAATTTGTCGTTTCACATAAACCTCACAACCCCAAATCCTCATGTAAGACATATGTGGTTTCTTACCACTCCATATCTCATATGGTGTCTTCTCAACCTTTTTGGATGGAACACGGTTAAGTGTGTAAGCTGCTGTCAATAGTGCATGTCCCCAAAAGGAGTTTGGAAGATCGGCGTGACTCATCATGGATTAGACCATGTCTAACAGGGTTCGATTTCTTCTCTCAGATACACCATTCCATTGGGGTGTTCCAGGAGGAGTAAGTTGGGATAGGATCCCACACTCTTTCAGATGGTCATCAAACTCTAGGCTTAAATACTCACCACCTCGATCTGATCGAAGAGTTTTAATATTCTTACCTAGTTGGTTTTGTACTTCATTCTTGAACTCCTTGAACTTTTCAAAGGACTCTGATTTGTGTTTCATTAAATACACATAACCATATCTACTGAAATCATCAGTGAATGTGATGAAGTACTGAAAACCTCCTCTGGCTGGTATGTTCAGTGGTCCACATACATCAGTATGTATTAGGCCCAAAAGATCATTTGCTCTTTCACCTTTTCCTGTGAATGGAGACTTTGTCATCTTTCCAATTAAACAAGATCTGCATGTCTCATATGATTCATAATCAAAAGAGTCCAAGAGTCCATCTTTATGGAGTTTGGAAATGCGTTTCTCATTTATGTGGCCTAATCGACAATGCCAAAGGTAAGTTGGATTTAACTCATTAGGTTTCATCCTTTTAGTATTAATGTTATATATAGGCATTTCGAGATCAAGGACATACAGTCCATTGCTCATTTGTGCAGTAGCATAGAATATATCATTCAAATAAATTGAGCAACAATTGTTCTTTATTATAAATGAAAAACCAAACTTGTCCAAACAAGAAATGGAAATAATATTCCTGCTAATTGCAGGTACATAATAGCAGTTCTCTAACTGAATTATTAAACCACTAGGTAAAGTTAATACATAAGTTCCTACGGCTAAAGCAACAACCTTTGCTCCATTGCCAACTCGTAGGTCAACTTCACCTTTTGCCAAATCTCTACTTCTTTTTAGCCCTTGCACATTTGTACAAATGTGAGAACCACATCCAGTATCTAATACCCATGATGCAGAAGTAGATAAATTTATTTCAATAACAAAAATACCTGAAGTTGAAGTCTCTACTCCATTCTTCGTATCTTCCAGGTACTTTGGGCAGTTTCTCTTCTAGTGTCCGGTCTTACCGCAATGGAAGCAGGTGCCTGCCTTTGCTATGCCTCCTCTAGGCTTCAAAGAAGCAACAGTGGGTCTGGGTTTGGCAACTTCCTTGCCTTTCCCTTTATCACCCTGCTTGGTAGGCCTTTTGTTCTGTCTCTTTCCATTTCCGATCATCAGAATGGACTTCCCTTTTGTCTTCAGATTCTGCTCAGCTATTCTCAACATGCCTAGCAGTTCAGGAAGAGATTTATCCATATCATTCATGTTGAAATTTAGGACAAATTGACTGAATCTTTCTGGCAACGATTACAAGATCAAATCAGTCGCAAGTTCCTTTCCGAGGGGAAAACCCAACCTTTCAAGGTTTTCCACATACCCAATCATCTTGAGCACATGGGGACTTACAGGGGCTCCCTCAGCTAACTTGCTTTGAAAAAGGGCTTTTGAAACCTCAAACCTCTCATGCCTTGCTTGCTCTTGATAGAGCAACTTCAGGTGTTCGATCATATCGAACGCTGACATGTTCTCATGTTGCTTTTGCAATTCTGAGTTCATGGTAGCTAGCATGAGACAAGCAGTTTCATTGGCATCATCGACATGCTTCTTATAAGCATCTCTTTCTGCCTTAGGTGCAGAACTAGGAGGTTCCTCTTCAGGAACAGGAGTCTCCAAGACATACAGCTTTTTATCATGTTTAAGGACAATCCTCAGGTTTCGGTGCCAATCCAGGAAATTTGTCCCAGACAATTTTTCCTTGTCAAGGATTGATCGCAAGATGTTGTTAGAGGTGTTTGTTGTCATGGTAATCTACATAAGAATTAATGGAAATATAAGTATCATTGACATATTTAATTAGGCCTTTAATCAAATATGCTCCCACTATTTTACTCAAAACAAATGACCCTCATCATTTGATTCGGAAAATCCCGTTGGAAGATTTTCTAGTGGGTCGAGATCCATATTTCACTTCGTTCTAAGTCCGCGTAGGCGGATTACACAAAACTAGGTTATTTAGGTAGGAACTCCTTCCAATTGTATCTCATACAACTCTCGAAAATTTCAGTTGGGTGAATAACTCCTTATTCCAATCCATCATATGGATCATTCCCAACTCTTGCTTCTAAAAATATATAATCTTATTATATATTTATTTAGTTAAGTTTGACCCATTGTTTTAGCAATTGGATATTACTATTATCCCATCGCACCTTACTAATATAGAACATGCACCTCGCGTTGGCGAAACCTACATTATCCGATACTAGTCTTGATGAGTGCTAAGACTTGGAAAGCATAAACTTAATATTTTAGTTTGAGGGAATTGCAATTGTTCTGATCTCACCGGCTTATTTATCATATAAATCGTCTCTCACATGCATCAACATATATTCACAATGAAACAGTTATGGCCCCTAGCGCAATTGGTCTCCCAAGCCAATGAGAGAACCTAAGCTAACCTAATAACGATCTAAGCTTCTCCAAGCAAGATCTTCAAGGTTGTCCTCCTTTAATATTGAATTCTTATCTAAGCTTCTCCAAGCAAGATCTTCAAGGTTGTCCTCCTTTGATATTGAAATCTTCTCTTTCTTTGTGACATTGTCTTCTTCTCATTCTTCATAACATTACATAGAAGAAACTCGTTTTACATACGAGGGATTGAGATGAGAAAAGAAGTTACATTCAGAGATTAAAAGGAGAGGCACGACACGCAGGTCGTATTTAAAACCCAAAACAAAATAAAGGAAGACTAAGGCCATAACTGATCACGACTGGGCAATAATAACAAACACATTATTATTATTATTATTTTTAATTCCTTTAATTAATTAAAACAAAATTAAATTTCTGCGACCGATCACACTACGCAGAGTTAGCCGGGGGTTCCGCTGCCTTGCGGGGTTGGAGGGGCAGCGCCCCTGTCCAAAATTTTAATGAACAATTCATTTAAAATGGACATTGTTTTGCACCAACACAACCCTTGCGTAGTCACAAAAAAGAAACCCCACAATTTTGACTCTGTGAGTGTGACGACCGTCACAGGCATGTTACGACCGTCACAGGCCATGTGAGTGTGACGACCGTCACAAAGCACGTTATGACCGTCACAGGCCATGTGAGTGTGACGACCGTCACAGGGCACGTTACGACCGTCACACATCCAGTTTGTTACGCTTGTTACGCTCGTCACACGAGCTTCACGCGGCCAAAGTAACAGAACTTTGAAACAGTCTACAGACCTCTTCCAAAAGCCCTAAATTCACAACTCCTTGACGGCACAACCCTTGCGCCATCACCAACCCTAATGCGCCAATTTCAGACCGTCAAACATACCTCGATTGTTAATTTAGTATGATTGATCAACATGTCATTGCTTCACCATACTAATGTCGGATTCCGAAGCAAATGACCATTGATCGCTCAAAGGAAAACAATAATTTAGTGTTTGAATGAACGAAACAGAAACAGTATATCACATATACCGTACTTTGCATTAGGATTACTTATATCATATATAAGTTGATCGGTCTCAATTGCGTAACATATGGACGATCGATGTATCGTTGCTTCACCATACTAACGTCGGATTCCGAAGCATAGTCAACATCAATCATCCAACTCGTACACTCATGATGCCAAATTTAATTGCCCGTTTAATTAATTGATTCATTCTGTCTTTTAATCATATTAATACAGAAATTAAACACCTATCTGATTCATGGTTTCGTAAGTGGCTCTGATACCACTGAAGGAGAATTGCGGTCCAAAACGCAGCGGAAATTAAAATTTCTCCTTTAGAGATCCTTACGAATGGTCATGATCAGTGATAGAATATTTACCTCTTGTGATGATCGAAACCTTTGGTGCAGATCTCTTGTGACGATCAAAACCTTTGATGCAGATCCACGAAGCGATCACGAACGTTGAACGATGACAACGTCTCTACTCAGTCCACACGAACGGGTTCCTTCAATCTCAGTGCTAGCTGGTACGAATGAAGGCTTTGAGTGAGAGAGAGAGAGAGTGAGAGAAAACGAAAATAATGCAACCGCAATGAATGCTTCTGCACAAGGGTTCTATTTATAGAACCACTTGTGTGGGTTTCAAGCTAAAAGCCCACTTAAGTGTATTTTGGCCCATATCTTATAATATGCCCAAAATCACTTAAGCCCATGGTACCTTACCATATTTCGTATTCTACTCAAGTACACCGTACCTTACGATGTTCTATAATTCACTTAAGGGCACCGTACCTTACGGTATTCCTTAGTTACTCTATCTCTCATCAATCCGTCCTTTGTGTGTGACCCTGTAGGTTTTCGTAACGTTGGCAATTATATTAAATCACGCATTTAACATAATAAACAGTGAGCAGTATCTAGCAACACATCACTGCTACCCAAGACACGAAAATGTCATGTGATCTGACAAAACCTCCTGTGATAATAATTATGTGTATAATTACCCTTTTGCCCTTATGTCTATATTGAACACAAGGCATAGACCGTGTCATCCTTGGACAGTTCAATATTGGGCCCATAGACATTTATTCTGTTACGCAGGATGGGCAAATTCCATCTAGGTCACTCATGTCCCTTAGCATGCTTCGTGGAGTACCCATCAACTGTCTTTATGGTTATCCAGTTACGGACAACGTTGGATCAGCAATAAAGCACTCGACTCTACATCTAGGGTCCATAGTGGTTTCAGGTCGAAGAGTGGTATACACCATTATCACCATGAGAACAACTTATGACACTTTGCATAACTTTCTATATAGTATTCTCATAGCGGGTCAATCCGGTATAAATATTACTCTTAATATTCATACCTATGTTTAAGACTTGATAACTCTTTATCCATGATCCATGAGATGTGATCATCAGTCTACAAACATAATAGTCTTAATGCTTTAATGTTATCCCACTTCACACTAAAGCTCGACTACGGATACTTTAAGAATAGTGTCCTTATGTTTAATGTGATCTCATGATTAAGTCATACTTGATACATTAAACAGACTAGCTATTCTAGGGACTTTATTAAACAAACGTAATAAAGAAAAAGCCTTTTATTATTAATAAATAATTCGATACAAGTACCAAAAGTATTGGCCTCTAGGGCTTACACCAACAGTTACATGAGAGAGAAGCTTTATACCTGAGTTTGACAAACAGGATAGAATCGTGGATAGTCGTGTTGAGCTACATTTCACGCGTTGGGTTGGCACGAGACCCACACCCATACTCGATTCACTTGGAAGTACCTTTGTCCCGCAAGAATTTTTTATGGCAAGGTATTTTCATTTGGATCCATGACTCTGGGAGCCCTTTTAGGGATCACCTTTGGATACTAGAATCTACATGTCAGGGGATATTGGGGTTTGCAGGAAACCAAGACCCTACATACCTTGATCATCATGTATACATCGAAACTTTGAACCTACATCGAGAACTATATGCAGATGATCTAGAATATGTTGAACCTTTGAATCTATGGGGTTACATATCATTACATCATATTAAAATTGATTTTTTCATGTGCATTTCCAGGGAATCCAATAACTTGGTCTTTGTTGAGTATTCGGGAAGAAAATGAGTACTAGCAGCAAAAGCATTTACAGTTACAAGTTTGTGAAACCACAATTAAAGTCTTTGAAAGGATTAGGGACCTGTCTGATTCACGACAACAAGGATGATTTCAAGAATAGATATGGTAATATCTTAGGTATCCTCATCATTCAAGTCAACATCATGGCTATGCACACTCTCATGCAATTCTATGATCCTCCTATGAGATGTTTCACTTTCCAAGACTATCAGTTGGCTCCTACTCTGAAGGAGTATTCTTATATCATGAGGGTTGATATTAAAGATCAAGTTCTATTGATTAACACAAAGTAGGTTCCCAAATTCCATCATATAGCTGAATCACTCCACTTGGAGAAGAAGGAGGTGGAGCTTAACCTCAAACTCAAGGGTGGTATTCATGGCTTTACCTTGAAGTTTTTGATGGACAAGGCCACTAATTTTGCTAATGTTGGGACCTAGAATGCCTTAAATTTCATTCTTGCTCCACTTATATATGGGATAGTGTTTTTCCTAATATTGAAGACTTTGCGGACTTGGCTTCTATCTATATCTTCATGATTGGGAATATTGTTCCTACTTTGCTGGAGTGATACCAATTATTCTATTCATTTGAGGAATCAGAAGAAGAAAGTAACTATTATGTGTTGCGCTCCTCTACTGTACAAATGGTTTATTTATCACTTACCCAACAAGGATCCTTTTGTTAAGAACAAAGGCAATCTCAAATGGTCCTAGAGGATCATGTCATTAAGTGCATATGATATATTGTGGTAATCTCGAAACTACGATGATTTCAAGATAATCCTCAAATATGGTAGTTTCCCTAAAGTGCCCCTCGTAGGTACAAAATTAGGAATAAACTACAATCCAAGTCTGGCATTACGTTAGTCGGGTTACCCAATGCTTGACAAACCAAACATCGAGCAATTTGAAGAGTTTGTCCTATATGAAGGGGTTGATAATACATAGTTGCTGAAGAAGATTAACAGAGCTTGGGGAGAGATTCACCATCAAGGAAGGGTTGAATTGGGAAAGAAGAATTGTATAGAAAAAGAAGCCTACACACAATGGGCCATAGAAAGGTTCAAGGAAGTTTCATTGCCAATTATATTTGAACCTTCTATGAGCCTTAAGCCTCTGAGACCTTCTATTGCTCCTATCTCTGAAGTTGACATACTCAAGGAGACTATCAAGCTATTGGAAAAGGAGAATTCTGGTCTTCGGTCCGATCTTGATAAACTCATGCAAGAGAGGATGACTTGAAAATTAACCTCAATCAAAAGATAGAGTGCATGCTCAAAGTTGTTGAAGTTACTCAAATTGAATAAAATAAGCGAAGGAAGATTGATTATGCTCTTACGGGTACATATGTTGGGCTCTCTACTAAGAATAAACAGCTTGTCGAGACTTAGTATCAAGCAAGCAAGATGGTTACTGTTTGAAACCAGACTCTAACATCTCACAAGGAGATGGAGGAGAGCTACAAGGCCCAGCTCGAAGAACTTCAAGACCAACTGAAGGGTTGTAAGAAGGAGTTGAAGAAAGAACAAGACCATGCTAAAAAGCTGGAAGATTCTCTCTCTCAACGCCAGTGTGACATCGGTAAGAGTTTTGAAGAAATCAGGAGGTTGAAAACCTAAGCACATCAGAGTTAAGAGGTTGTTAATCAGCTTAACCACGAGGTATCTCATTGGGAATGATATATATGTCATCTCGAAGTCCTCCTCGATCATAAAGAAGTGTTTTTGTAAGGCATCCTGCATGGGCCTAACCATACCTTATTGTACAAGCTCCTCAAAGATGTGAAGTATTGGAAGGAAAGGCATGAACGCCTGGCCAAATTTATTGATCATGCTATGAGAGATCTCCCAGGTTTGTTGAAGGAATCTTATGCTGATGTGTTTTCTCACAATGTTCCTTGGGCTATTTTTCACTTTATATCTGTTTGTAGGGTGATATTTGAGAGACTTAAGCCTGATCTTCTTGTAGCCCATCAGGCAGATCTCTGATTTGTAATGAAATGTACTCCTTTATTCCCAAAATGAATAAAATTAGTATTCTTTATTGATGGCTTTATCTTCTATCTTTATTTCTTATGCTTTGTGATCACTCATAACAATGGACAAAATATCAACGATTCCTTGGGGGGGAAAATTAAAAATCTTTTTGTATGCATTCATGGAACAAGAAAGGAGTACAATTCATACCATCTTCCTTCAACCATCCAGAAAAGACGAAGACTCTCCGTCACAAATATTTCACCAGAGCTAATCATCAAAAAATTATGGTTGACATGGAACAAGAAAACATCACTTACAAGGAGACCTTTGAACAATTCCAAGGATAGATGGATCAGTTTTACAGAAAAATTGACATTATCCTGGAGTACCTTCATACTTAGAAAGACTCCACTATTATAACTGTTGTCATGAGACTCCAAATGAGATTGTTGCTCAACCCGTTCCTAATAAATCAGGCTCTATTCTAGGGATAAGTGATCATGCTACTGTTTTTCCTTGGGGGATGCCTCAGAATTTCAATCTCTGGGTTGCAAATGGTGGTGCTTTTGTTATGTACCATCCCATGTCAATGCCTACTGTTAATGGGAATTCTGATGCTTATCTATAGGGAATACCTCCCCATCTCTCTCCCCAGGTAGTGGATGTTGATAACCATGAGGTACCTCAAGACCAGCCTCGTCAGAACTCAGTACGTGTAACTGCTGAAGCGCATGGTGAAACTAACATTGAGTATAAGGGCCCTCCCATTCATGTCGAGATTCCTCATATTACTTGTAAGACCCCAATTTTGGGCCCTAAGATCCCTCATGGCCCATATCATTCATATCATAACCTCAAGGATCATTGCATGCCTTTGTCCCCTCCTAGTGGGTTGGTTTGCCTTGTGGTTTGTTTCTTGATCACCAAGCATACTTTGCATTTGTATATTCTTGCTGTCATATGTTTATCATTCAAAAAGTACAAAAATATTGTCTGTCTAACCTTGTTGCTTGCAGTGGAAGCAATCATCAGCAATTAGGTCAAAGACAGTCATTGATCAGTCAAAGCAATGGATGATGGCCATTCTTGCAGAATTTGGGCATCATGGTCAATAATCAAAGGTTCATACAACTTGGGACATCATTTGAAGTCAAGTTCTCAAGGAATTAGGGTTTGGAAATCATCAGAAGAAGTTCAATCAGTCCAAAACCCTAGAAAAGTCAACAGACAGTCAACCTTGGTCAACTGTGGATTTAATCAGAGATTTGATGGATAGAATTGATTTGAAGAGTTCATTCATGCTTATATAAGCCTCATCTATCATGTCAAACCTCATCATGGAAGAAAATCAAGTCAAATCAGAAATTTTCCAGAAATAGCAAGTGGACCTGTAATTTTAACTGCCAAAAATGGAAACTTCTTGATCTTAAACTTACATCATGATCCAAGCTCCAAATGAATTTTTGCCCAACATGAAAGTTGAAGATCTTGTCTTCCCATTTTCAAAAAGTCCAAGAACTCTCAAATCCCATGTGTGGTTGTCAAGATATGATCAAATCATTTTCACCAATTTTTGAACTTCAACAAGCCATATCTCTCAAACCATAAGGCCAAATTTGGTGGGGTTTTTTCCTACACACCACATTTTTCATCCTCTTTCCAAAAATATAAATTTCATAACCTAAAACCTTGCCAATCAAAATGGCATTTTTGGACCTTTTGCATTTAAAATCAAAGTTTGACCAAACTTTGACTTTTTGATTTATGGACTTTTTCATCATTTTGCCAATTGGGAAATGTTTCACATCCTATTTGAAACTTGCTCAAAGTCTTAAACCACCATCATTTCACCCTTATGCCATCATTTTTTGGACAAAATGCAAAATGGACAAATTTGGCAATTGACTTCATTTGAACAAAATCAGTACAGCAGTACATGTACCACTACAAACAGCAAATGTGTTGTCCTTTTTGCAGCCTGTTGCAGGCCCAATTCGCAGCAGCATTGCACCCTCCAATTCCACATTCTTCCACTTAGCAAAAATGCAATTGGCCTTCATTAAGCTAAACCAACTTACCATTGGATTAAATGAGGATTAACAGATGATATTTAAGCCATTCTTCTGCATTTCCAACCCTAGTTCTGCAGCCTACCACACAGAAAAACTCATTCCCTCCTCTCTTGCAACCTTGCATTTTGACTCGATTTGGAGAAACCACCAAAAACCACAAATAACCTTTGCATCCATCATCATTTGGACTGCATGGTGAGGCATTTTGAACCATCCTTTATCAACTGGAACACCTTCTTTAACACTGCATCTCCAAGCTATCAACAATGGTGAAGGAAGATTTGAAGAACTCGATGCACTATTGAGCCAAACCACCTCAAGACTCCATCATTGTATAGCATAGAGAGGAACTGTTTCAGCTTCAAACCTTCAAACAGACACTGTTCCATTGATTTCCTCCAAACAAGTGAGTTTTTCGATTACCTTGTTTTGGCAAATAATGATATGCTTTAAGTAGGCCTTGCTTCACTGATTCTAAAGAGCCATAGTTTGTTTGAATTGATGAAGTATTGCATGAGATATTTGAAATTGAAGTTTTATGTACAAGTGAAGTCTTGCTCGATTTGCCATGTTTGATTTGATTCTGGGAAGTTTGATGTTGTATTCTTGTTATTTGATGCTTACTGATGCTGTGACCATGCTTATTTTGAACTTCTGTTTGATTTGATTTTAAGTGTATGATGATGTTGAAGTTGATATGCTATTCATGATTAACCAAACTCTGCCCAGATTTTCGTTTGAAATGTTGTGTTTTGTTGCTGTTTACACCTTGCATGAACTTGTCATATCATTGTTTGGGTGATTGCCATGCCATGCTGCTGTTATGCTACTACCATGCTATTGTATCATGCTACTTAATATGTTGATGAATTTGATGAGCACGTGCTAATAAAACCCTGCTACTGTTATTTGAACCAAATATCATGTTCAGAAAATCCAATGTGAAATATGTTGTGTGCTGTTGCATGCTGTTGCTCACGTTTTGTGTTATAATAATGATGACATGATGTTAACAATGCTGTTATTTGTTTTTGTTTGGTTTGATGATGATGAAGTTGAGCATTTTGCTGCTGTGATAAACCCCCACATTTTTTTCCAGAAATCCATATGGTTGTGGCTGTTGTGTATGGTTTGTGCTGTTGGATGTTGCATGAGCCAATACCATGTTGATTGTATGCTGATCAAATTTTGTTTGGATATGGATGAACACATTGATGCCATGCTAAACCTTGCTGCAGTTTTAAAACATGAATGCTGCTATGTGCTTTTGCTTGGTTTGCTGTTGAATGATAATGATGCTTGAATGCTGTGCTGATTGTGTGTCTTGGTCTTGTTGTGTATAACATGTTTGCATTGAAGAGCATTATTATTGCCATGTTGTTTTCTTGGTGCTGTTTATGGGTTTGTCGAGCTAATGATGAGTTTGAATGCTGTTGCCATGAGAAATCCCAATGCTGCTGTAGTTGAAACCTTGGTCCTTTCCATAAATCATGACTTTATGTATGCACTAGTTTGGCTGATGTTATTGTTTGTGATCATGTGATGCTATTACACTGTGTTTGGTCTGCTATTGAATTCGACATACCACTGCTATGCATTGTCCTGCTGTTGTTGAATGATGTTAGTTGCTGTTATATGTTGCATAAACATCATGTGTGTATTATCATGTGGAGTCCATGTGGCTGTTTGAGTTTTATTTGTTAATGAACATGAGAAGAATGCCCTTGCCCTGCTGTTTGTGAGCTCTTGTTGGGTTTCAGTTTGAATTGATTGCATGAAGTCACATGATACCATTGCTGCTAAATCCATGCTGTTGCTAAAATTCTGCTGCAATTTTGAAACATGAATGTGTGCCTGCTATGCTGTTATATGCTATTGCTTACTTGCTGTTTGAATGATGATGATTGTATGCTGCTTTTAGAATACTTGTCCTGTCCAAACTTTTGCTCGAATGTTGAATGAGTGCATGCTGTTCTTGTTAAACTCTGCCCAGATTTTTACCATGGTTGATGTTTGTTTGGTTATTGGTTGATGTTGTTGGATGTTCATTATGCCATGCCATTGTGTGTTAGTGCTTGAAACGTGTTTAATGTTGATGAACCATAAACATGAGTTTGATGCTGCTTTTGCTGTTTTGAACTTGGCCCAGAAATACATGCTGTTTATATACTGTCATGTGCTGTTGTTTTGTTTATGAACATTGAGCTATGCCAAGCCATGCTGCTACAATCCTGTTGATGTCTTGAACTCGCCATGAAAAATACATTTGATGAACTTATGCTGTTGCTTACTGTTGGTTATGTTTGCATGATGATAACATGATGAACACGATTTGCCATGCTTACAATGCTGAAATCTTGCTGCTGCTATGCTTGAATCATGAGCTGTCCAGAAATCCTCAAGCTCATGTTGTTTACTGTTATGTCATAATGAATGTTGCTGCGGCTGTTATGATGATGTGCTGCTGTTAAACCATTTGCCTTTTCCAGATTTTTTCCCAATGCCATGTTATTGTGTGATGTTGCTTGAAGTTCATTTTTATGATGATGAACTCACACCTTTCCCATATTGTCTTGTTGGTTGCTGTTGTTCTATGCTGCATGAATACCACATTTGTGTTACCATGTTGGTCTGTGTGATTTTGCTTGAGGTTTGTTGGCCATGATAATCAATTGAAGATGAGCATTTTGAGCTGCCCTGCTGTATGTTAAACACTAGGGTTTCTAAAAATCAGAAAATATGAAGTTTCTTTGGTGTTTACTGTTCCATTGGCCTTTGGCCAATGAGAACATTTCGTTTCCATGCATCAAAACGCAGTAGTTTAAGTTAATGAGCTCAGAATTACACAAATGCCACGGTTGACCCTTGTGTTGACCAATTGCCTTGCCTTTTGTTCATGCTTGCTCCATTATTTCACTCAACTTCAACAATTATTTTCTCATTCATTTTTTCACCAAAAATTATGAAATTTTTTCCACATGTTCACAAATGAGTCTAATATTTAATTGTGAATTTTAATTAATTTTTCATGTCCTGGATTTTAAATGATAAATTATTTTCTCAACATGTGTGAATGATTGATACCTTGTGCCATTCTCTTTGTGAAATATTCATGTTGCATCCATTGCCTTTGAATTTTTTTGTGGTAAAACTAGACACATTGATCTTCATTTCCATATAAAGTTTGTGGATTTCTCATTTGTGGTTTGATAGACATAAATTTTTGAATTAGGGTGTGACAATTTGTGTCACACCAATGATATGCAAATGTATGATGTTTGTTCACATGCTTCCCCCTATTCAAATCATTTGAAATTTTGCATGAATGATCCCTTGTATGTCTAATTGATGTATGAATTTTCTTGGAATTAATCTTGCTGTTTTCCATTTATTTGAGAATTTTCTTCCATATGTGGTCATTTGTTGACTTTTTGTGCTATGCCTTGCCAAATCTTTTGTGAAATTCTCAAATCTTATTGTATGATCATGAAATTCCATATGTGATAACTAGACATCTCAAGCTTTGCATTGGTGTTAATCTCATTCATTTCTCTTCTGTTTTCAAATTGATATGATTTTTTGAAGTTGACCCATGCTTGTTGACTTTCACCATGCTTACTTGATTTTGTTTTGGCTTCATGATTTTATTTGACTGCCTTCCTCTCATCCAAATTCATTGAAATTTGACATGCTTGCTATGTTAGATGTTAGGATTGAGTGTGATTTATTTCATGATTTTTGAGATTGTTTGAATTGACTTTTTAATGAAGTCTTTGCTGTTGACTTTTGTATGCTTCTCTTGCCATGCTTTGCATCCTTTTGCACATGAAATGACCATGATGCATGATTTTATATTGAATCCAATTGAGAATGCTTCTTGAATATTTAGTCTTGGTTTGGGTTGACTTTTTCTTGCTGCCTTGACTTTTTCTTTCATCTTTGACCCTAGGCTAGTCCTAGTGGTCTTCTGAGCTTATGTTGAGTTCATCTGTTTCAGGTTAAGCACCAATGCATTGAGGATCATTCTAATGTGCTTGAGTTTGATTGTTAAATGTGCTAACCTTTGTTTTGTAGGTGACTCATATGCTTGAGTCTTTGTGCCTTGCACAATTGGTCCCACTGTGTGACCATTGGTTCATTTCTCTTTGTTTTAATTGTTGAACTGTTTACTAATGAGTTTGACTTTTTCAGGTACCTTAGTTGCCTAAGTTCTTTGAACTTACTTGCTTGCTTTGCTTTTTTTAGCATTTGCTTTGAGGTATAATTACTTCTTCTTCATGTAGTCTGGAGACCCGGTCTGTTATTTGACCGGGCAAACTGTCTGAAGTCCTCCTTAAGAGGCAATGCCTGTGTTTGTTTATATTTGTCCCAAGCAGGAAAAGTCCTTCAAGTAAGGCAATTGGTGGAAGGTAGGGATAAGTAATCTATCCCCCACTATTCAGTGTGTCCTCTCTTTGCTCCCATTACATGGTTGAAGCAATGAGACAAATACCCAAGATCTAATCGAGTCAATAATGTGGAGAGAGTTCCTACTTTCTGAACTCCCACACTTTCTTTTATGCTCTCTCTGATTTGAGATTGAAGCAATGAGGCACACCCCTCATCTCCTTTTCATCTGCTTCACCTGAGCCCCTCAATGGCCAGGTTAAGAGCGACATTTACCTATTACAGTGGACTTTTAAAGTCAAACCCTCTTGTGTGAGCCCCATTGTTTTGGCTATAGAGTGTGCTGTTTGTTATTCATTGATTGATTGATTGCTTCATATGCACTTGCTTGCCTGTATGCTATGCATTTATCATCATCATCAATTGCCATTAATGCATGATCATCTCATCTGTTTTGTGATGCTATCATTGTTGTTTGCCCATGGAGGACAATTGTAAGTCCATTGCTTTGGCGTTTGCTCCTGTGATATGGAAGGATAGAGTGTAAGACCTCATTGGTCACTCATATCTTCTGTTTATCTGTTTGTATGTGAGGATACAGTTATAAGTCCCTGTAAGTTGGCATCTGCTTTCCTGTGATCATAATTTGATCTGTTTGATTTGTATGTGAGGATACAGTTATAAGTCCCTGTAGGTTGGCATCTGTTTTCCTGTGATCATAGCTTGTTCATCTGTTTGTATGAGAGGTTGCAATTATAAGTCCCTGTAAGTTGGCATTTGCATTCCTGTGATCATATTGTTTCTTTTGTTCTTGTATGTGAGGATCCATTGTAAGCCCCTGTGATGTGGCATTGGATTTCCTGTGAGCATACTGTGGAGTTAACCTAAGTCCAGATAGATTGGCAGTTGACTTCCCTGTTTCATTCTTGTTTTCTTCTGAGGAGATTAGTATAAGTCCATTGAGTGGCATCTGATATCCTGTTCTGTTTTAGGAGACTGGTGTAAATCCATCTATTGGTATCCGGTATCCGCTTTTTATTTCTTTGCCTGTGGAGATTAGTGTAAGACCATTGAGTGGCATCAGATATCCCGTTTTATTTTAGGAGATTGGTATAAGACCAGTGATTGGCATCCGATATCCGCTTTTGCTTGCTTTGCTTGTTTATTATTATTAATTGCCATTCCAAAGGACACACTTGAATCATCTGCTATATGATTTCAAGAAGTGAACCTTCTAAGAAGTTTTACTATCCATCCTTCATCCATTCATCATTCATTACGTCCTAGACTTTTCACACTTTATCTTTTAAACGTGACATAAGTGTTGTGCAAACATCTTCATGTTTTTCTAACTAAAAACCTGGACTCAAGTCCTTGACCTTTTTCCAAACTTCATTTCATAATACTTATTTGAATTGATCTTAATCATATTTTGACTTCATTTTCATAATCATAATCAGTAACTCCACTCATTCACTTGTTTTGGCTTTGTCCATTAATGTTTTCATACATGAGCTATAGGTTTGATTTATCTTAGTGGTTGATGTTAATCTCACCTTCTGTCTTTAGTGATTGAATTGTAAGTCTTCCTCGCCTATTATAGGGTTAACCCCTCTCTGGCCAGTTGAAGCTGTTCTCACATGGTGGACGTTGTTGTTTGTATAAGGTTGAGTTTTCTCCCGTGGATAACGTAAGACCTAGGGTTTGTGTTTAAAATTGAACCTAACCCACTTTTGGAAATCTTTTAGCCGAACTACGGCGTTCTGATCCTTACCTTTGATGGAAGGTACGTAGGCAACGGGTTCATCCGTTCGAACCCAATAACCCAATAATAATAAAAATGTATATTCTTTTCTCACCATCCCAATCATGTTTGCACAATATTTTTGTCATAATAAATAATCATTTAGCATAACAAGTGTGAAAAGGGCTCCCTAGGAGTACCTAGGACGTAGTGGGTGCCTAACACCTTCCCATTGCGTAATTTACCCCTTACCCAGAATCTCTGATCTTTTTATTAGTTTTCTACGTGTAAAACTTCTTAGGCTTTTGTTCGCTTTTTAGCCAATCCTTTGGATAAATAAAAGTGCGGTGGCGACTCGAAATTTCAATGTATCTCATAGCTTATGATTTAATCGATAGATCATATAGCGACGAATACACCGCTACATTACTCAACATGCTGCACAATATCCCTGTCAAGGTGTCTAGTCTGCTTATGCTGGAATGTCTGATATCGATCCTAGGGCATCTGCAGCCAAAGTGGTTCCACAACTATATGCCAATGCTACACTTTAGCTTGTTCATCCTGGGGAACCTTATGCTTCCTATGTTCATCCTGGGGATCCAATATCCTCAAACTGCTAACTCTGGTTCACAGGTGGTTAATAATGGTATGATGTATCCTCCATAAATGTTTCCTTAATTTACTGCTACTCAAATTCCTCAATATGGTATTTCTCAAGTGCTTGCTCAGACTTCTCCACAAGCTCCTCGGTTCCCTGCTTCATAAGCTTATCCTCAAGGTCAGTCTGCTAATCAAAATCTTTCAAACAAGCCTGTTGATTACCAATTTCTAGATGAACGCATCATAGCTATTGAAGAATTTTTTACATACAATATGGATGCAAAAGAGTTATATCTTGTGCTAAATGTGTTCTTATCTCAAAAGTTTAAAGTGTTGGATCTACAAAAGTATAAAGGGCTCAGCTATCTAAGAATTCATATCAGAATGTATTGTAGGAAGATGGATTCCTATATGGATAATGATGCCTTAATAATTCATTGCTTTCAAGATAGCATGTTGGGGCTTCACTTGACTGGTATATGGGAATGGAGTGTAGTAAGATCTATTCCTGGAAGGATCTTTCTAATGCTTTCTTAAAATAATACAAATATAATCTGGACATGGCTCCTACCATATTACAATTGCAGAATCAGACCTCGAGGACAAATGAGACTATTAAAGAATATGCTCAAAGGCGGGGAAAGTGGTTGCATGTGTTCGACCTCTATTGTCTGACACTGAATTGGTAGGTATCTTCATGGGTACACTTTAGGGAATGTACTTTGAGAAAATGATCAGTAGCATGTTCTTCAACTTCTCAGATGTTGTAACAATTGGCGAGCACATTTGTCGCATCGCGCGAGAAACCGGCGGGAAAAGAAAGAAACAACAGAGTCGCCACCGTGCGTTATTTATCCCAAAAGAGGGAAAGGAAACGCTCGAAGTAAACCTAGGAAAGAACATGGTCTCGCGACCAAAGAGGATGGGTTCGGGAGTCGGTTATGCGAAGGGAAGGTGTTAGGCACCCTACGCATCCGTAGTACTCTACGGGATCCACGCACAAAAGGAAGGAATATTGGTTGCTAAACACTGCTCAAAACTCACACACACAACTGGCTGAAAGAAAAGCGAGAGACTGACTGAAACTGACTCGGCAGGATATCGCATCCTGGGCCTACTTAGTCTATCAGGCATAGACATCAGAGTCGAAGTAGTTCGGACTGGGGAGACACATGCTCGCTAGGATGTCGCATCCTATGCATACGTATCTTCTCGGACGAGAGAAGAATCAGAGCATTCGTAGCTCGGCTGACACGCACGCAAACAAGACAAAACACAGGCAAACGTGGAGCCCGACTGCCAATCACTGGACTTATGTCAGCATCCGAACCTAAACGCACGCAAAGAGGAAAACATGGAGCCCAAATGCCAATCACTGGACTTACATTGACATCCGAACCTAAACAACGCAACAGATAGATAGGGAGTCTGGGACTCAGCCTACAACTGTCAAACACAAACAAACAGACAGACAGCAAATACTAAGGAGTCAGGGACTCGGGCCTAGCAAAGGTCAGACAACACACACAAAAAGAAAAAGGGCGCCCGGAGAGATCAGCTCAATCTCCTGCCTACATACTTCATCTGGTATGAAGATCAGGGCGATGTAGTTCCCCTACGCAGGGACAAAGGTTCTAGCCTAACCAGATAACAGAGGGAGACACAACTCTAGGGAGACTACGACTCGAGCCTAGATGTTGTCATGCAAAGTCAACCCTAAGTTAAGGTTTCTAGCTAAATGGCACAAGGGCCAACCTATCCTGAACAGACACAGGAAAAAGCAAAGTCTCGATTGCAACTAGGGCAAGAGAAAGGGGAGGTCTCAATCACAACAAGGGCGAGAGAAAAGAATTAGTGTTAGTGGTTAGTCAAACTCGACAAGACGTCGCATCTCGTGCCTACGTATCTCATCTAAACATGAGAATCAGAGTTGCCGTAGTTCGGCTAAACAACCCTAAACATGGCTCACACAAGGGTTAAGCCACACAGACTTGACTTGCACAGGAAGCAAGTCAAGCACAAAGCTATTGCACAATGGCAAGCACAAACTAAAGCCTAAGGAAGCAAACAAGGCAATCACAAACACATACATCATAAGAATAAACACACCAACAAGGGGGCTCAAACATCAAAGGTTAGGCACTAGGGCCAACTGGAATGGGGTAAGTGTTGCTCTTAACCTTGCCATTGAGAGGCTAAGGTGAAGCAGATGAATAAGAGATGAGGGGTGTGCCTCATTGCTTCTATCCCTGGCCAGGGAGAGCACTTGACAAGAATGTGTGGGTTCAGAAAGTGGGAACCCTTCTACACATTTAAAACTGACGCAGCTGTGCAATTGCACAAGATCTTGGGTTTTTATCTGAGGTGCATCAACACAGTGGTGTGAGCAAGACAGAAGACACACTGAATAGTGGGGGATAGATTGCATATCTCTACCTTCCACCAATTGCCTCTTCACTTAGGAGGTCTTTGACTCTGTACAGGGACAAAATAAACATACACAGGCATTGCCTCTTAAGGAGGACTTCAGACAGTTTGCCCGGTCAAATAACAGACCGGGTCTCCAGACTACATGTAGTAAAAAAGATTATACCTCAAGCAAGTTGCTAAATAGCAAAGCAAATCAAGTTCAGAGAACTTAAGCAACTAAAGTACCTGCAAAAGTCAAACAGATCAGTTCACAGTTCCACAGTTAAAACCAAAGGAAATGGATAAACAGTCAACTACAGAAGGTCAACTGTGCAAAGCAAGACTCAAGTTACATGAGTCACCTACAAAACAAAAGGTTAGCACAATATAGACAAACAAACATCAATCAAATTGGTATGATCTTGGAAGCACTATGCTCAACCTGAAACAGATGAACTCAACATAAGTCCAAAGGACCACTAGGGCTAGCCTAGGGTCAAAGATGAAAGAAAAAGTCAAGGCAGCAAGGAAAAGTCAACTCAAAGTCAAAGTCAACTAATTAGAAAGCAATCACAATTGGGCCCACAATCATATCATGCATGATGATCATTTCATGAACACTTGAAGTCAAAGTAAGGCAAAGAAAGCATACAAAAGTCAACAGAATGACTTGCATCAAAAGTCAACCTAAGCAATCTCAAAAATCATGAAATAAATCACAACCAATCCTAACATCTAACATGGTACACATGTAAAATTTCATGGCATTTGGATGAGAGGAAAGCAGGCAAGTAAAATCATGAAGTCAAACCAAATTCAAGTAAGCATGGTGAAAGTCAACAAGCATAGGTCAACTTCAAAAAATCATATCAATTTGAAAACAGAAGAGAAATGAATGAGATTAACACTAATGCAAAGCTCAAAGAGTCTAGTTATCACATATGAAATTTCATGGATATACAATGTGATTTGAGAATTTCACAAAGGATTTGGCAAGGCATAGCACAAAAAGTCAACAAAGGACCAAGTATGGAGGAAAATTCACAATCAAATGGAAAACAGCAAGATAAATTCCAAGAAAATTCATACATGAAATAGACATACAAAGGATCATTCATGCAAAAATTGGGGGCATTTGGATGTGGGGAAGTGTGTGAACAAAAATTGTGAAAATGCATGATCATGGTATTGCAACAAATGTAACACATGACTTCAAAAAATCATAACTCTCAATCCGCAAATGATAAATGCACAAAGTCTATATGGAAACAAAGGTGAATGAGTGTAGAATGCTCATAAAAATTTTCAGAACCAATGGATGCAACATGAGTATTTCACAATTGTTTTGGCAGAATGTGTCTAATGAGCATACATGTTAAGAAGTCTAATGTCCTTTAAAATCCAACCACCCAAAAAATGATTAAAAAAAATGATAAAATAGTGGACATTCTTGTGAAAAATATGCAACAAACTTCAAGATTTTTGGGGTTAAATTGAGTGAGTTGTGAATTTTAGAAACTGAGTGATGAATTGGAACAAAATAACAAAATGAACATGGTTTAATTGGTCAAGGGAAGTCAACATGGCAATCTTGTAATTCAGCAACCCACTTATCCGAATGTTGCGTTTCAGGCAGACAAACCAAATATTTTTATTGGTCAACATGGGATGGTACAGTGAAACACGAAAATCCCAGCAACAACAGCCAATAGCATTTTGAACAGAAAAAACTGGAGAGAGCTCTTAGGGTTTTACGCATACGGCAACAGTATTCATCATTTCAAATTCGACTCAGACATTAAAAACGAAACACAACCAAACATCAATAATCAAATACAGCCTATGAACACTACCATTTAACCAACAACCAAAACAACAATTAATCAAGCAAAATCTGGGCAGAGTCGAAACTTATGAGCAAGGTATCAACTTCAACATCATCACACGAATTTCAAATGCAATAAATCACAACCAACATGGCATACAAACATCAGCTAGTAACAACCAGACCTAAGTTCATGCAAAATCTGGGCAGGTTTGGAAGTTTCGAAACATCAGGGCATATTCATGTTCAAGCATAACAGTACAAATGGTCATGCAAATACCAATAACAACAGCAGGGCGATGCATTCATCATCAATCACGAAATTCAATAGCATACAAACAAACATGGCACAAAGCATCATCATCATGCAATCATCAATTGATATCTCAACAGTATGGTAACAGCATGGCTCATGTATTCATCAACATCCAAACAAAATTAACAGTGTAACAGCATTACTAAACAGCATCAGCCAACAGCAAAACAAGCATTAATCAAGGGAGAAATCTAGGCATGGCAGGCTCAAGCAACAACAGCATTCATTACCATCATCATGTGCTCATCAATCATTATCAGTTGGAATTCCAGCAAACTAACAAATAACATGGCAATGGTAATGTTCATTCAACAAACAACAACAGCATCCAACATGGCAAGGAAACATTGTCATCATTAAGTAATATCGACCAACAACCAAAACAAGCATATCAAAGGGAAGTTCTGGAAATGACAGGTTTGAAACAGCAGTAGGGCACTTGCAGCATCAATTTATCAATTGAAATCCAACAGAAGTGACTAATTATGGCCATGGTAATATTCACATAGCAAGCAACCAACAGTATGCAACAATGCTTCACATGGATCTCATGACAAATGTTCAAAGAGTTTCAAATACTGCAGCAAGGCTTTCATGTGTAGCACCAACCAACAACAAAGCAAGACATGGATCACGAGAAAATTCTGGGCATACTCATGTAACCTCATGCAATCAATCAAACTGAAGTCCAATAAAAAACTCACAAACAGCATGGCAATGGGAAATGGTTCATGCAATCAAAAACAAACAACAACAGCCAACAAAGGTTCATGCGCTTGGCTGTAGCAGCAGCAGGTCAAATTTATGCTCCTCACCCAACAACAAAATTCCAACATACAGAAAAGCACAATATGACAATGGTATGGACTCTCATACAATTAAAGCAATGGTAAACCAACACATTCAAACCTATTCATGGGAAGTTCTGGAAATGATAGGGTTTACACTGCAGTATGGTTTAGCAGCATGGTATAGCAGCAATGGTTTCATGTGTGCATTAACATCCAAACAAAACAGACAATAGCATAGTAGTAACAAAATTCAATAGCAGACCAAACACAATGCAATAGCATAACATTATCACTCGAATAGCATCCTAACACAAACAAAAGAGCACAATCCATGTGGATTTCTGAGCACGGCATGTTCATTGGTTAATTGCAGGGCAGATTCATGTGATCCACAAACAAAACTCATTCAAATATCAAACAATTATCATGGTAATGAGATACATCATGGGATTACAAGCAGCAATAATGGCCAACATATATGCACATGAAACAATATTTGGGAAGGTACAAATGTTTTAACACAAAAGCATGCTTCATGCTCATCAACCAAGTTCATCATCAAAACAGAATTTGAATTACATCCATCAAAGAGCAGGGCAGTTGAGAATATTCTTCATGCAAAACACATCATGGAACAACAAACCAAAACTATCATGAGAAATTCCTGGTGCATAGCTCTAGGGTTTAAGCATAACAGCAGGGTTTATGCAGCAAGGTTTTAGCAGTAGGGTTTATGCAGCAAGGTTCATCATTAACATCAACCAACAATTGTGAACAACCAAAATATAAATAGAATCCTCAATAATCCTGACCTATGAAACATTACTAGCATGTACACCAACTAACAACAATCCAAGCATAATCATGAGTGCATGTACTGGGCAAAGTAGGGTTTCAAAACAGTAGCAGGGCTTTCATCATCACTATGCAGCTCGAATTTTCAAAACAAACAGCATGACCAAACAAGCACATCAATAGAATCAATATGCAACCTACAGCACGAATGTGCTATCCCTTTTCCTTAAATCACCCTATACAAGCCAAATCGATGGAAAACCTAATTGTGTATGAGAATGAAAGTTCAAATTTCTCCATCATGAGAGCACCACTTCGAATGAAATAAAATGCATGGAAACTAGCATACAAGGACCTACATAACACATGGCATGGATTGGAGAATGGAGGTAATGGAAAACTTACTTGTTTTTGAAGCAAGTTGATGGAACAGTGGTGGGTTGATGGATATAGCTCGAAACAGGTAGTCACACAGCTTCCAAAGGTTGAATGCTTGCAGAAAATTAGCTCAAGAATACCTAGCCTGGTCCAACTCGATATCTGCCATTAACAATGTTCTTGAAGATGCAGAGCTAGGGAAAGTGTTTCAGTTGAGAAATGATGATGAGAATGTGCTCAAGATGTTGTCTAGATAATGAAGGAAACAAGAGGGACTCGTGTGCTTTGATGGTTTGAACAGAAAACCCCAACCGTGCCAAATGCAAGAAGGAGAGTATCTCAATTTTTCTGTGTGGAGGCTGCAAAAACTAGGGTTGGTTTCTGCAGAAAATCCTCTTTATATGACCTGTTTAGCATTGGTTTAGGAAGTACTAAACTTGTTTTGCTTGAATGAGTGTAATTGCCAACTTGCTAATTTTGGACAAAATGGAAAATGGGGGTATGTTTGTGGTCGAGTGGGCTGGGCATAGGCTGCTAGCAGACATTTGCAAAGGCTGTTTCTATTCTGTACTAGAATGCTGTACTTGCCTTGCATTTGTATAGCTATTTGCACCATTTGCCTAATTATGCACTTTTGGTCCAAAATGTTGTACAATGGTGGTATGACCATGAATTCAAACTTGGAACATGTCTCAAATATGGTTTAAAACAATTCCCAATTGGCCAAATCAAGAAAAAGTCAAAAACTCAAAAAGTCAAAGTTTGGTCAAACTTTGAATTTAAAAGAAAAGGTCCAAAAAATGCCATTTTGATTGGCAAGGTTTTAGGCCATGAAATTTATATTTTTGGAAAGAGGATGAAAAATGTGGTTTGTAGGAAAAAACCCCACCAAATTTGGCCTTATGGTTTGGGAGATATGCTCAGTTGAAGTTCAAAATTTTGTGAAAATGATTGGATCATATCTTGACAACCATACATGGGATTTGAGAGTTCTTGGACTTTTTGAAAATGGGAGAACAAGATCTTCAACTTTCATGTTGGGCAAAAATTCATTTGAAGCTTGTATCATGATGCAAGTTGAGGATCAAGAAGTTTCTATTTTTGGCAGTTGAAATTACAGGTCCACTTTCTATTTCTGGAAATACTTCTGATTGGCTTGATATTCTTCCATGATGTTGATTTCCATGACATATGAGACCTACTAGGACATGAATAAGCTCCTTCAAACCAATTCCATCCATCAGATCCAAAAAATCAACCACAGTTGACCAACTTTGACTTTCTAGGGTTTTGGACTTGACTGTGCACTTCTGATGAATTCCAAACCCTAGTTCCTTGAGACTTTGACTTCAAATGATGTCCCAAGACATATGAACTCTTGATAATTGACCATGGTGCCCAAATTCCAAAAGAATGGCCACCATCCACTGTTTTGATTGACTGTTGATTATCTAGGGTTTCTGACCTGGCTATGCATGAACTGATGACCTCTGAGCCTTCAACCCTTGACTTGAACATTTCAAATGATACTCCAAGACATGTGAACTTGTAGGACAAACCCTAGGACCTTTGCTCCTTGAGAAACAACTTTGCTTGGTTGGTTGACTGACCTCCTGATCAGTTTGACCTAATTCCTTGCTTGCTTGCTCTTGAGGCAACTGAGGACAATGCAAATGTTATGTAATGTATCATGATATGCTATGACCTAATATGAGATGATATGTACAATGATAGGTGCAAATTTGAGGTGCTACAGCTGCCCCTATTCAATCAGCTGGGAACCCGAACGGATGATAGCAACGGCTGTCAGACTTTCAGGGTAAACAGGGATTGAATACAAAAGAACTGTAGAAATTTGCACCGACTGGATATAAAAGAACCACGTCATTTACCGATGACAAACTGCATGACAGCTTCAGGAAAAGCAAAACCATTTACCGATGGTTGAAGAACTGGAACCTCGATATTTACCGATATCGACTTCAGCACGAACATTTACCGATGGCGGCTGGGGAAAACAAACTTCTGAAAAACAAAACCATTTACCGATGGTTAAAACTTGATATTTACCGATATCAACTTCAGCACGACCATTTACCGATGGCTGCTGGGAAAAAGTTTGATGTTGAAAAGGAAGCAAAACCATTTACCGATGGTGGCTTCAAAGAAACTTGACATTTACCGATGTCAAACTTAGCAAGACCATTTACCGATGGCTGCTGCAACTGGGAGCTCGATATTTACCGATATCGAAGAAAGCTGGGCCATTTACCGATGGCATCTCCGCTTGGGGAGAAACAAAATCTTCGTGGTGATACCAGACGAGACGTTTACCGACGACTTCTGGGGATCCTGATTTTATTAACAAGGGAACAAAGAAACGACCAGACATTTACCGATGACTGGGGTGAGACACGATGTTTACCGACATCGAAAGATGATGTTTACCGACATCAAAAAGAATGACCAGACATTTACCGATGACTGGGATGAGAAACGATGTCTACCGACATCGAAAGATGATGTTTACCGACATCAAAAGAAATGACCAGACATTTACCGATGACTGGGAATGAGGAATTTATTGGGAAGAGACAAACAAATATTTGCCACTGAAAACCAGGTAGGACATTTACCGATGACTCTACTGGGGATTTTTGTTGGGGGATTATCAGACATTTACCGATGACTGAAGGAAAGACTCGATGTTTACCGACACCGAAGCAATGGCGTTTACCGACACCCAAAAAAAAAAAAAAAAAAAAAAAAAAATGACCAGACATTTACCGATGACTGGGTGGGATTCGATGTTTACCGACACCGAAGCAATGGCGTTTACCGACACCAAAACAAAGAAGACACACGCGGGTGTTGACATGACACCTACTGGTATCACAAAGAACGATATCTGGGATATGTTGAAGCAAGGCTGATCACTTGCTGGGGGTCTCACTGGGGAGAAACAGACTATCTGTCACCATCGGGTGAGGAAACAAAACTCTGTCACCATCGGGTGAGGAAATAAACCTCTGCGGGGATAATCAATTCTGAATGCTGTCTGTAGCAACTGTAGCAGACTTGCTGTGCTGATGTTGAACAAAATATGATCCGCCTCTGCCGGGAATACGGTCTGATGTGGTTTCGAACACCTGAATGCATATGTTTGAATTTTTCTATGGCGTAATGCTCCATATTGGAATGGAAATGCTACGCAATTTTGAGGATGCAATGATTACTATATGCAATGCAATATGATGAGAACTCTGCGGGGAGAAATACACAGGTCGACTGTGCTGAGAAATCTTCAAGATGAAATCTACTGGGGGAAGCAATACAAACCGCTGCTGGGGAGCCAACAAAACAAATCCACTAGGGGAAGACAAAGCAACTCGCCGGGGAGTAATGAAACAACTTTGTTGGAGAGAAATGAATCAACTCTGCTAGGGGAAAGCAAAGGGAAACCTGCCGGGGATAGCCCAATCAATCCATGAAAAATTCCGCTTGGGGAAATAAAAAATCCGCTGGGGAAGCTAAACCAGGCGACTCTTTGGGGATGAGGCTTCATGCAAACCTCATATAAAACAGACTGCTTTGGGGAATAACTGCTACTCCGCCGGGGACGACCCACAATATTCACAAGTAGAAATCAACTCAGCTGGGGATGCGGATATCGATCTGCCACGATAACTCACCCAATCCTCTGGCGGGATAAACTCTGCTGGAGAGGTAACTGCTTCACTGGGGAAGGCTTGAACAATCCATAGCTAGGATAATGATTCTGTCTGGGGGAAAGTACTGCTGAGGGATGCTCACAGGTGACGACCTTACTGTGGAAAATATTCACAGGCGACGACCTGCAAATCGGAACATCAGATGCCCCAGGGGGTACATGGACAAGATACGCTCAAGTGTCCTCAACATTCAAAATGATTTTCAAATGTTTTAATCTTTCTGCACGTCATTGTTTAGCCTTCATGTTTTTATATGCAATGTTTATCAAAAATCGGACGTTTTTGCAAACAAAACAGTAAAAGTAAAAAGACAAGAGGGCAATTTATCTGAATAACGACTTTTATTGATTGAAAATGTGCCTGAAAAGGCAAGTACATTGAGAAGCAATTCCTAGAAAGAGGTAATTGCGCACAAAAGGAAAATAAACTATCCTAATGGCAATGTGAACACGGCATCCACTGTTTCCCAACTCTGTTATAACCATAGATCATCAGTTTCCTCCCAACTCCTTGCTTTCTGAGAAGAATGACTGGACCGATCACATCTTTGGAGATGGCAGCTGACGAAGCATGACGAAGTGCAGATGACTCAGAATGTAGTCTTCGCTTTAATCCCTCTTTTGGCTGGATCGCCCTTTCGGGTTTTCAATCCACCGGGATACCCATTTTTGCCTAAGCCGCCCTGGGGGGTTTTCGACTTACCGGGTGTACAATTTTCAATTTTATCCCTAACTTTTGCCCGAACCTTTTCTTCTGTTTTTGGTTCGCCGGGATGCCCATTTTGCCTGGACTATTTTGTTCTTTTTGTCCAGCGGGTCAATTTACGCGAAGTATTTTTGACTACATCTGAGTTGACAGGGGAAGGAAAATCTTCACCGTCCATAGTTGTAAGCATCAAGGCTCCACCGGAGAAGACCTTCTTCACAACATATGGACCTTCATAGTTAGGAGTCCACTTGCCCCTGTTATCTGCACCGGGGGAAGGATCCTCTTCAAAACTAGATCGCCAGTTTGAAATGTCCGAGGACGCACTTTCTGATCAAAGGCTCGCTTCATCCTCCTCTGATACAACTGCCCATGGCACACAGCTGCTAACCGTCTTTCTTCGATAAGGCTTAACTCATTAAACCTTGTACGAATCCACTCGGCTTCGTCCAGCTTGACATCCAATAGTACCCTCAGAGAAGGGATCTCCACTTCAACTGGTAGGACTGCTTCCATACCATACACAAGGGAGTAGGGGGTTGCCCCGGTCGACGTACGCACTGAGGTACGGTATCCATGCAAAGCGAAAGGCAACATCTCATGCCAATCCTTGTACGTTACGACCATCTTCTGCACAATCTTCTTGATATTCTTGTTAGCTGCCTCTACAGCACCATTCATCTTTGGTCTGTAAGGAGAAGAATTGTGATGTTCGATCTTGAAATCTCTGCATAAGTCCTTCATCATTTTGTTGTTGAGATTCGACCCATTGTCAGTGATGATTCTCTCGGGAACTCCATATCGACAGATGATTTCTTTCTTGATGAACCGGGCAACCACTTGCTTGGTGACGTTGGCATAGGAAGCTGCTTCTACCCACTTGGTGAAGTAGTCAATCGCAACCAGGATGAAGCGATGTCCATTAGAAGCGTTGGCTCAATCTTCCCAATCATGTCGATGCCCCACATGGCAAACGGCCAGGGTGAGTTCATGACATTCAACGGGCTTGGTGGTACATGCACCTTATCAGCATAGATTTGACACTTATGGCATTTCCGAGCGTATTTGAAGCAATCGGATTCCATAGTCATCCAATAATATCCGGCTCTCAGCAATTTCTTCGACATTGCATGACCACCAGCGTGGGTACCGAACGAACCCTCGTGCACTTCTTGCATCAACATGTCTGCTTCGTGTCTATCCACGCATCTGAGCAAGACCATGTCAAAGTTCCGCTTGTATAGCACATCATCCTGATTCAGATAAAAGCTTCCAGCAAGCCTTCTCAGGGTCTTCCTATCATTCTTCGACGCACCCCCAGGATACTCTTGAGTCTTGAGGAAGTTCTTGATGTCATAATACCACGGCTTATCATCAATAGCATTAACAGACTCGGCTGCAAACACATATGCAGGCCTCTCGAGTCGATTCACAGCAACATGTGGCACATGATTCCACCAATGAACTTTTATCATAGAGGATAAAGTAGCCAAGGCATCAGCCATCTGATTCTCGTCCCGGGGGACATGATACAACTTTACCTTCTTGAAGAACGTCAGTATTCTTCTGGTGTAATCTCTATACGGAATCAGATGTGGCTGGTTTGTATTCCAATCTCCATTGACCTGATTGATCACTAGAGCTGAATCTCCAAATATGTCGAGTGTTTTGATCCTCAGATCAATGGCTTCTTCTATCCCCATGATACAAGCCTCGTACTCAGCTTCATTGTTGGTGACGTCGAATGTCAATCTGGCAGAAAAAGGTATATGAGCACCTTTGGGATTGATTAGCATTGCGCCAATACCATTACCGTTCATATTCACGGCCCCATCAAACATCAGTGTCCACTTGTCATCAGGATCAGGTCCTTCCTCAACAAGCGGCTCTTCACAGTCTTTCGCCTTCAGATACATGATGTCTTCATCAGGGAATTCAAACATCATAGGCTGATAGTCGTCGATCGGTTGCTCGGCGAGATAGTCTGACAGAATACTACCCTTGATGGCCTTCTGCGACGTGTACTGAATGTCATACTCCGTTAAGATCATCTGCCAACGAGCAACACGTCCGGTGAGAGCTGGCTTCTCAAAGATGTATTTGACTGGATCCATCCTAGAAATCAACAGAGTAGTATGGTTCAACATATACTGCCTTAGTCGGCGAGCAGCCCAGGCCAAAGCACAGCAAGTTTTCTCGAGCAGTGAATATCTTGTTTCACAGTCGGTAAACTTTTTGCTTAGGTAGTATATGGCATGCTCTTTTCGACCAGACTCGTCATGCTGACCCAATACACACCCCATCGAAGTCTCGGTGACTGATAGGTACATTATCAGTGGTCTCCCTGGAACTGGAGGGATAAGGATTGGAGGGTTTTGCAAGTATTCTTTGATTTTGTCAAAAGCTTCCTGACAGTCGTCATTCCATCTGATCGCCTGATTCTTTCTGAGAAGTTTGAAAATTGGTTCACATGTGGCAGTTAGATGAGATATGAACCTTGCAATGTAGTTCAACCTCCCTAAAAACCCACGGACTTGCTTTTCCGTCTTCGGTTCAGGCATCTCTTGAATAGCTTTGACTTTTGCTGGATCTACCTCAATCCCTTTCTCGCTGACAATGAAGCCTAAAAGCTTCCCGGATCTTACCCCAAACGTACACTTGTTCGGATTCAGCCTCAGTTTGAACTTGACCAGTCTGTCAAACAACTTCTGCAGATTAACCAGGTGCTCCTCTTCCGTCTGCGACTTCGCAATCATATCATCCACGTACACTTCGATTTCGTTGTGCATCATGTCATGAAAGAGAGTCGTCATTGCCCTCTGATAGGTAGCACCGGCATTCTTCAGCCCAAATGGCATCACTTTGTAGCAGAACGTGCCCCAAGGTGTAATGAATGTCGTCTTTTCCATGTCCTCTGGCGCCATCTTGATCTGGTTGTAGCCTGAGAAACCGTCCATGAAAGAGAATACCGAGGATTGAGCCGTATTATCCACCAATACATCGATGTGAGGTAATGGGAAATCATCTTTCGGACTTGCCCTGTTCAAGTCTCGGTAATCGACACACATCCTGACTTTGCCATCCTTCTTCGGCACGGGAACAATGTTGGCAACCCACGGCGAGTAACTTGTAACAGCCAGGAACCCTGCGTCCCACTGCTTCTGAACCTCTTCCTTGATCTTGACAGCCATATCAGGACTTGTTCTGCGAAGCTTCTGCTTGACCGACGGGCAATCTTCTCGGAGAGGTAACCGATGTACCACAATGTCTGTATCCAGCCCAGGCATATCTTGGTATGACCAGGCGAATATTTCCACATATTCTTTTAGCATTTCGATTAGCCTCCTCTTGACAGAGTCTTCTAAAGCAGCCCCAATTCTGATCTCTCTTCTGGCGTCCTCAGTACCCAGATTGACAACTTCCAACTCCTCCTGGTGAGGTTGGATGATCCTTTCCTCTTGCTTCAGTAGTCTGACCAATTCTGCAGGGAGTTCACAGTCTTCCTCACTCTCCTCTTCAGCTTGGTAGATGGGATTGTTGAAATCATACTGAGCCATAACAGAGTCGTTCACAGTGGGTGCCAAAAGATCACTTCTGCATGTTTAATGTTTTGTTTTTTTTTAGAAAAGATTTCAATAAAGTCACAAAAAACAAAAACATTGCCATTTTATTTTTGAAAAAGTGGAAAACCGAAAATAGAAAGACAAAGATCTCAAAATTTGATTGAAAAACGTCCTTTATTTATAAACATTGTGAACATGATGTGGCCCTACAATGAACCACTACGCCTTGGGCAGAACGTAGGGTTTTCATGCAAAATGATAAAAACAAAAGAAAATTACTCTGTCAGTAGAGTAACTTGGACTACATCTTCTGCCGTCCAATTGTTGATGACCTCGCCTGGTGCACAAGGGCGGACCCAGACATCCAAATCATGACCACTATCTTCACCATCAGTAGCAAAGACGTCTCCATGGTTCATCAGCCCAGCGCTGGTGAAGGTGCTCGGACCTGCTTGTACATGCTGCTCTGCTGCGAGAGGCTCGTACCCAATGCCGAACTTGTCTTCTTTTACAGGCAAGTCAACCATCTTGCCCCAGCCTTCAGCCTTACCGGAGTCAACAACCTCTTTGGCTTGCTTGTACGATGATATTGAAGCACCTGGCTTCCTCTGCTCTGCACAAGCTACACCTTCTAATGCCACAGTCTCGAATGCCTGGCACAGGGTTTCGTGGATCTCGCCATCCACCTCAACATACTTGAAAGAGGAAAGATGGCTCACCAGAATCTCCTCTTCACCGCATACGGTCACAATCTGACCGTTCCAGACATATTTGAGTTTCTGATGGAGAGTTGACGAGACTGCTCCAGCGGCGTGTATCCAAGGACGCCCCAACAAACAGCTGTAAGCAGGCTGAATGTCCATCACATAAAATACGATGTCGAAGACTTCTGGACCTATCTTCACTGGCAAAGTGACTTCACCAAACACAGACCGTTTGGATCCATCGAAGGCACGCACAATCAGGTCACTGGGAATGAGCACGACTCCCTCAACATCGATTTTCTTTAGAATCTGCTTCGGAAGGACATTCAGGGACGACCCGGTGTCCACTAGCACGTGAGATAATACTGCGCCCTTGCACTCCATAGTGATGTGCAAGGCCTTGTTGTGATTACGACCCTCAGGTGTTAGGTCTAGGTCAGTGAAACCTACACCATGCCTGGTACTCACGTTTGCTAGCACACCCTCCAGTTGGTTGACCGATATCTCTTGCGGGACGTATGCCATATTCAGCATCTTGAGCAGAGCGTCCCGATGTGCCTCAGAACACATCAGCAAGGAGAGTATCGAGATTTTTGACGGAGTTTGGTTGAGCTGATCCACAATTTTGTAGTCACTCTTTTTTATGATCTTCATAAACTCCTCGACATCTTTCTGGAAAGAACCCTCAGCCTCCTTCTGAGCCGGTTCTTCATCAACCATTGTTTGCTTGCCCTTAGCCCTTGCAGATGACTCAGCAGCAGCATCTCTCACAGGCTGAGGAGCAAACAGTCGTCCACTCCTTGTGAAACCTCCCTGTCCTCCAACATTGTCCACCACAGGACTTGTAACAGCAGGGATCCTCACAGGAGCACTGATAGTAACTGGCGTTTGAACAACCGACCTTGTCTGGTTACCAGCCCCCCTATCTCGGCGATAGGCGTTGTCATAACTCCAGGGCACAGCCCTACTATTTTCAATCTGTCCTCTGCCGGACGCAACAATAGTAACTGGTGCACGGATGGTTACCGGGGTAGGAATGGTAACCGGAGTATTGCCGGTGGTGGGCGTACTGACTGTCCCACGTCCTCTTCCTTCAGCTGGTTTATAAAAAATGGTGACAGTAGACACTGCCCCATTATCTCTGGTAGCACGGCTAAACTGTAGACAGCCCTCATCTATTAACCTCTGAATACCAGCCTTCAACTGGTCACAACCATTGGTAGATTCTAAACAACCCACACAATCTTCATCGCAGCCCGGGTCAACACCCCCCTTCAACAATCGGCCCTTGACGACCAACAGAGACGTCTGAACATCTTCAACATTCATTACCAGGTCTTTAGCTTCCCCATCTTCAATGTTATTAACCCTATGCCCCCCATGTTGTGGCATAGGATTGTTCACGACATTCGGGACCGGAGAGAAGTTGATTGTCTTGGAATCAATCAGATCCTGAACCTTGTGCTGAAACGCCCGGCATCTTTCAGTATGGTGGCCTGGTGCCCCAGAGTGAAAGTCACATCTTACATTTGCATCGTAACCGGGTGGCAGTACGGTAGGAGTTGCCATCGTACGCAACTCTACAAACCCTAACCGGAGTAGTTCGGGTAGTAGCTCTGCGTACGACATAGGCAAAGGATCAAATCTTCTATCAGGATTCAACCTCTGTCTCTGCTGAAAAGGACGTTGCTGCTGTTGTTGCTGTTGTTGAGGTCGTTGCGGTTGTTGTGGTTGTTGTTGAACTCTTTGTTGTTGTTGTGGACGTGGTTGTGGTGCAGGAATGGTCACTGCAGCTATTGGACGATACTGGTCCCTGTTGTTGGCTCTGTAAGCACTCCCTCTGTGCTGTACAGCATTGGTTTCTCCTTCTCTACGGCGAGGTGCCCCAGAGAAGGGTTTCTTTGATGACGATGAGGAACCAGTATCGTGGATCCTCCCAGCCTTGATCAGGCTCTCAGTTCTTTCGCCGCAGATTACGACGTCAGAAAAGCTTCCGAATGGGCAGCTTCCCATCCGATCCATATAGACACCTTGTAGAGTGCTAATGAACATGTCAGTCAACTCCCTTTCCAGCATAGGGGGTTGAACTCTCGCAGCTAGTTCGCGCCATCTCTGGGCGTACTCTTTAAAACTTTCATTGTTCTTCTGACATAAGCTTTGTAACTGAGTTCTGGTTGGAGCCATGTCCATATTGTGCTTGTACTGCCTGAGGAAAGCCTCACCCAGGTCTCTCCAGCACCGAATTGAATCCCGCTTCAATTCCATATACCAGTCCAAGGATGCCCCAGATAGACTATCCTGGAAGAAATACATCCACATCTTCTCATCGTCAGTGTATGCGGATATCTTTCGGTAATATGCCTGCACGTGGGTGCGAGGGCAGGAGGTACCGTTGTATTTGTCGAATGACGGCGCCTTGAATTTGTGCGGGATTCTGAGTCCTTCAACCAATCCCATGTTTGTCACGTCAAAACCGAGGGAGTTTTGACATTCTATTGCCCTGATCTTCTCAGCAAGGGCCTCAACTTTGCGATCTCTCGCATCATTTCTACCCAAGATATTGTCGTCTTCACTGAGCATAGTAAACAAATCCTCTTGTCTGTCAACAATCGGAATTCTATTACGGACCGGAGCATGGATGACTCTGGGACTAACAACATCCGGAGCAATCGGTTGACCGTTGACTCGGATACCCCTCAACTCTTCACCTACAGCATAGTCGTTGACGGGAATAGCAGCGGCAGGGACTTCAGGAACTGGGTTTCCTTCTTGCAGAGGTTGGTTGGGCGGTGGCAATGTAGCTTCTTGCCTCTGGACCATTGCTCGGAGCTCTTCTTGGCCTTGCGCGACCCCTTGCATCATGTGGATGAATTGGGCCATGCTTGCCCTCATTTCTGCCAACTCGGCTTGTACTTGATCCATGTTGCGTTGATGGTTGAGCCTCGTTGAGTAGCGGTGCGGCCTTTGATCAGCTATCCTGTCTGGACACAGGAATCAAAGTGAGAAGACGGCCTGAGAATACCTGTTATGCAAAGATGATGCAAAAATGAAATGTTAATGCAATGACATGTTTATCATTTCAAGAGAGTATTCTACATCCTTGATTCCAGTCTCACGAGAAAATCGAGCCATACATAAAATTCAGAGATTAAGATACAATAGAGAAAAGGTCTTCATACAGATAAATTCAAAAAGAATGGTCTTAGCCAATAGTACATCAAAAGAGGACTTCCACAACAA
The DNA here is from genome assembly GCF_024323335.1 of Lathyrus oleraceus. Lineage (NCBI taxonomy): Eukaryota > Viridiplantae > Streptophyta > Magnoliopsida > Fabales > Fabaceae > Lathyrus > Lathyrus oleraceus. The sequence continues at coordinate 392,380,335 of NC_066584.1, forward strand.
GCCTGTGGATCGTCACTACATAACAACAAAGCAATGAGTAAAAAGCAATAAACAGGACTCAGCCTCCTGTGTGCAAACCATGAGGACTTCTCTTCACTTCATCCAGTAATGCCATCGTGTCGGGATGATCTGGAGACTCTATCAAACGCCGGATAAGCAGATTCCTCTGGTAAATGACTTCATCCATCTTGTTGATGTGCTCTCTGTAGTAACTCTCGTCATCCTCTCCGAATACCTCTGCAAGTCTGGATTTCTTCAAACCTGCTAACTCTTTAAGTTCTTCAATCTGTCCCCGAGCCTCATTGAGTTGATCGGTGATGTACCCATTGGTAGAACGGGCACACAGAAGCTCATGGTTCTTCTCTTTCAACAAAGTCTTCAACTTCTCTATCTGACCAGTCAGTTCGGTCACCATCTCCTCCTCCTTTGCCTTCCGGGAAATTGAAAATGCATCCCATCGTTCTTGCCACCCGGCTAATTTACCCTGAGCATCCATTAATTGTTGTTTGACTCGCCTCAACTCGGAGCTGGATGATCCCAAGGCCTTGTCCGTCTTCCTGAAGAAGTCCACCTCCACAGCTAATTTTCCCTCTGCTTCCTCTCGCAGTCTGACAGCTTCCGCCTTCTGATATTCTGCCTCATGGAATTGATGCATATAGTCTTGCAATTTCACGTTTAGCTCCGAGTTTTCGATTTGAAGCTTCTCCATGGCTTTCTTCAATCTGTCATATTCCTTCCGGCTCACCACTGTTGACTGTGCAGGAGTCGGCGGATACAAAGGTTCTTCCATAGGAAACGGCAGACCAAACTCTTTAACTCTTCCTTGAAGCCACTCTTCATACAGAGGATAAGTCCTACAATCTCCTTTTCCAAGTACGACTCCTCCTCGCTTGATTATCTTGAGCCAAGCCTCAGCTGCTTTACGAGATACAGTCAAATCAGGCGCAGAATGGAAAACAGAGATTCTTCCACATCCATTTCCAGAGGCGGAGTCCTTAAAGCATACCCAAACTGCCTGACTGCTAGAGAAGGGTTATAGTTGATTCCTCCTCTTCTTCCCACCAACGGTACATTTGGGAAATTTCCACAACTGTGAATGACATCTGCCCTAAGCAAACTCCGATCAGACCACCAAGAAATATCTTCAGCTCTCAACCCCATCAATCTCTTCGACCAACTCAACGAGTCCTCGACATCAATGAACGCTCCTGATTTGGGTAGGTGTGAACTGAACCACTTGTAGAACAAGGCGCACAACAATTCACCAATCCTCCTTTTCTATTCTCGTTCCTATGATGCACCGAATGAAAGAAATCTCCGAGTAAGGTTGGCACCGGATTTCCCAACACAAAAAGGCGTATTGCGTCTATGTCCACAAATTTTGCAACATTAGGGAACAGGACAATCCCATACACACAGAGAGCCAACACAGCATTGAAACCCCTCTGGTCACCATCTTCAAGCTTCTTCTTTGCCTCTCCCAACAAGAAACTCAAATGAAAGCCACTGACTCCTCCCTTCTGACACATATTATCCTTCAAGACCGATTTCCCCAATATGTGGCCGAAGCAACCACGCTGAGATCGGGTAGAAGCTCAGATCTGTAGAATAACAATTGTGACTTAATAGGAACTCTGAGAAAACTGGAAATCTCCTCCAAAGTAGGGACCAAAATATAATCCGGGAATGTGAAACACCTCAATGGAGGGTCATAGAACTGCAGCAGTGTAAAGAGAGCATCGTGTTGATCTTTGGAGAGAACTGTGACGAAGCTTAGAATCAAACCATAATCCTTCCGGAATCCTTCTAGAGAAACGTGATCCATTGACTTCATCAGCTGTTGAATAGGCTCCAAACAAACCACTGGAAACTTGTAAGCGACATGTCTCTTTCTGCCAACATCCATCTCAGGAGAACCAGAAACCCCGACCGGAATCAAGAAGAAGATGTAAACCCCCTAGAAATGGATAAACATGTGTTAGATGATATGGATGCAAAATGATGTGATGCAATGCAATGATATGGAAACCAGGACCGCTGGATCTGCTTAAACATCTGCCGGGTTGCACTGTCTGAAGAAAAACCCACTGAGGAATAAAATACAAGACCACAACTATGCTCCAGAAAACCGGGTTGGTTGGAAGTTAAGGTTTCCTGAATTTAGCCCGCCCCTCACTTGTAGGTTCTAAGAACAGAAGTTTGTCAGTTTCAGCCCTTCAGTCGAGAATAATACGTTTACCACTGAAGGTTTGGTATTATTACGGGATGAAAGACCTCTGCTGACTCCCCTCAACAGGATATCCTATAGCAAGTTCCCAGTCTCGGGGTCCTCGGATTGAGCAGCGAGAATGCGCCCACCAGAGCTAACATAATCACATCTCGGAGGAGAGGCCTCGACTGGGTTCTCGGGAAATGGTCACCAGAGTCGACGATTTCTAAAGGAATATTTGTCGTTATGGAACATCCATAGGACAAAATATATCCAACAGAAACCTCGTCTGGAATGTGGGTCTCATGAACGACTTAACGTAGCAACATGCCACGCAAGCCTCATGACTATCCACTCTAACACCTATGTATGCACTCAAGCCTGGGTAGTGGGCTTATTTCTCACAAAATATCCCATCCCAACAACAGGCAACCAGCAGATGAATATGAATGAATGCAAACATAATTACAAACATAAATGCAAACAATAGACAATGAATGCAAACAGTAAATAATGAATGCAATAGATAAACATAGCAAAAAGCAACCAAAACCCTAACCTAGAGAGCGCTAGGAGAGACTCGCTTAGGGAAGATGGACCAGCATAGGTCAACTTCTCTATGTCCCCAGCAGAGTCGCCAGCTGTCGCATCGCGCGAGAAACCGGCGGGAAAAGAAAGAAACAACAGAGCCGCCACCGTGCGTTATTTATCCCAAAAGAGGGAAAGGAAACGCTCGAAGTAAACCTAGGAAAGAACATGGTCTCGCGACCAAAGAGGATGGGTTCGGGAGTCGGTTATGCGAAGGGAAGGTGTTAGGCACCCTACGCATCCGTAGTACTCTACGGGATCCACGCACAAAAGGAAGGAATATTGGTTGCTAAACACTGCTCAAAACTCACACACACAACTGGCTGAAAGAAAAGCGAGAGACTGACTGAAACTGACTCGGCAGGATATCGCATCCTGGGCCTACTTAGTCTATCAGGCATAGACATCAGAGTCGAAGTAGTTCGGACTGGGGAGACACACATGCTCGCTAGGATGTCGCATCCTATGCATACGTATCTTCTCGGACGAGAGAAGAATCAGAGCATTCGTAGCTCGGCTGACACGCACGCAAACAAGACAAAACACAGGCAAACGTGGAGCCCGACTGCCAATCACTGGACTTATGTCAGCATCCGAACCTAAACGCACGCAAAGAGGCAAACATGGAGCCCAAATGCCAATCACTGGACTTACATTGACATCCGAACCTAAACAACGCAACAGATAGATAGGGAGTCTGGGACTCAGCCTACAACTGTCAAACACAAACAAACAGACAGACAGCAAATACTAAGGAGTCAGGGACTCGGGCTAGCAAAGGTCAGACAACACACCAAAAAGAAAAAGCGCCCGGAGAGATCAGCTCAATCTCCTGCCTACATACTTCATCTGGTATGAAGATCAGGGCGATGTAGTTCCCCTACGCAGGGACAAAGTTCTAGCCTAACCAGATAACAGAGGGAGACACAACTCTAGGGAGACTACGACTCGAGCCTAGATGTTGTCATGCAAAGTCAACCCTAAGTTAAGGTTTCTAGCTAAATGGCACAAGGGCCAACCTATCCTGAACAGACACAGGAAAAAGCAAAGTCTCGATTGCAACTAGGGCAAGAGAAAGGGGAGGTCTCAATCACAACAGGGCGAGAGAAAAGAATTAGTGTTAGTGGTTAGTCAAACTCGACAAGACGTCGCATCTCGTGCCTACGTATCTCATCTAAACATGAGAATCAGAGTTGCCGTAGTTCGGCTAAACAACCCTAAACATGGCTCACACAAGGGTTAAGCCACACAGACTTGACTTGCACAGGAAGCAAGTCAAGCACAAAGCTATTGCACAATGGCAAGCACAAACTAAAGCCTAAGGAAGCAAACAAGGCAATCACAAACACATACATCATAAGAATAAACACACCAACAAGGGGGCTCAAACATCAAAGGTTAGGCACTAGGGCCAACTGGAATGGGGTAAGTGTTGCTCTTAACCTTGCCATTGAGAGGCTAAGGTGAAGCAGATGAATAAGAGATGAGGGGTGTGCCTCATTGCTTCTATCCCTGGCCAGGGAGAGCACTTGACAAGAATGTGTGGGTTCAGAAAGTGGGAACCCTTCTACACATTTAAAACTGACGCAGCTGTGCAATTGCACAAGATCTTGGGTTTTTATCTGAGGTGCATCAACACAGTGGTGTGAGCAAGACAGAAGACACACTGAATAGTGGGGGATAGATTGCATATCCCTACCTTCCACCAATTGCCTCTTCACTTAGGAGGTCTTTGACTCTGTACAGGGACAAAATAAACATACACAGGCATTGCCTCTTAAGGAGGACTTCAGACAGTTTGCCCGGTCAAATAACAGACCGGGTCTCCAGACTACATGTAGTAAAAAAGATTATACCTCAAGCAAGTTGCTAAATAGCAAAGCAAATCAAGTTCAGAGAACTTAAGCAACTAAAGTACCTGCAAAAGTCAAACAGATCAGTTCACAGTTCCACAGTTAAACCAAAGGAAATGGATAAACAGTCAACTACAGAAGGTCAACTGTGCAAAGCAAGACTCAAGTTACATGAGTCACCTACAAAACAAAAGGTTAGCACAATATAGACAAACAAACATCAATCAAATTGGTATGATCTTGGAAGCACTATGCTCAACCTGAAACAGATGAACTCAACATAAGTCCAAAGGACCACTAGGGCTAGCCTAGGGTCAAAGATGAAAGAAAAAGTCAAGGCAGCAAGGAAAAGTCAACTCAAAGTCAAAGTCAACTAATTAGAAAGCAATCACAATTGGGCCCACAATCATATCATGCATGATGATCATTTCATGAACACTTGAAGTCAAAGTAAGGCAAAGAAAGCATACAAAAGTCAACAGAATGACTTGCATCAAAAGTCAACCTAAGCAATCTCAAAAATCATGAAATAAATCACAACCAATCCTAACATCTAACATGGTACACATGTAAAATTTCATGGCATTTGGATGAGAGGAAAGCAGGCAAGTAAAATCATGAAGTCAAACCAAATTCAAGTAAGCATGGTGAAAGTCAACAAGCATAGGTCAACTTCAAAAAATCATATCAATTTGAAAACAGAAGAGAAATGAATGAGATTAACACTAATGCAAAGCTCAAAGAGTCTAGTTATCACATATGAAATTTCATGGATATACAATGTGATTTGAGAATTTCACAAAGGATTTGGCAAGGCATAGCACAAAAAGTCAACAAAGGACCAAGTATGGAGGAAAATTCACAATCAAATGGAAAACAGCAAGATAAATTCCAAGAAAATTCATACATGAAATAGACATACAAAGGATCATTCATGCAAAAATTGGGGGCATTTGGATGTGGGGAAGTGTGTGAACAAAATTGTGAAAATGCATGATCATGGTATTGCAACAAATGTAACACATGACTTCAAAAAATCATAACTCTCAATCCGCAAATGATAAATGCACAAAGTCTATATGGAAACAAAGGTGAATGAGTGTAGAATGCTCATAAAATTTTCAGAACCAATGGATGCAACATGAGTATTTCACAATTGTTTTGGCAGAATGTGTCTAATGAGCATACATGTTAAGAAGTCTAATGTCCTTTAAAATCCAACCACCCAAAAAATGATTAAAAAAATGATAAAATAGTGGACATTCTTGTGAAAAATATGCAACAAACTTCAAGATTTTTGGGGTTAAATTGAGTGAGTTGTGAATTTTAGAAACTGAGTGATGAATTGGAACAAAATAACAAAATGAACATGGTTTAATTGGTCAAGGGAAGTCAACATGGCAATCTTGTAATTCAGCAACCCACTTATCCGAATGTTGCGTTTCAGGCAGACAAACCAAATATTTTTATTGGTCAACATGGGATGGTACAGTGAAACACGAAAATCCCAGCAACAACAGCCAATAGCATTTTGAACAGAAAAAACTGGAGAGAGCTCTTAGGGTTTTACGCATACGGCAACAGTATTCATCATTTCAAATTCGACTCAGACATTAAAAACGAAACACAACCAAACATCAATAATCAAATACAGCCTATGAACACTACCATTTAACCAACAACCAAAACAACAATTAATCAAGCAAAATCTGGGCAGAGTCGAAACTTATGAGCAAGGTATCAACTTCAACATCATCACACGAATTTCAAATGCAATAAATCACAACCAACATGGCATACAAACATCAGCTAGTAACAACCAGACCTAAGTTCATGCAAAATCTGGGCAGGTTTGGAAGTTTCGAAACATCAGGGCATATTCATGTTCAAGCATAACAGTACAAATGGTCATGCAAATACCAATAACAACAGCAGGGCGATGCATTCATCATCAATCACGAAATTCAATAGCATACAAACAAACATGGCACAAAGCATCATCATCATGCAATCATCAATTGATATCTCAACAGTATGGTAACAGCATGGCTCATGTATTCATCAACATCCAAACAAAATTAACAGTGTAACAGCATTACTAAACAACATCAGCCAACAGCAAAACAAGCATTAATCAAGGGAGAAATCTAGGCATGGCAGGCTCAAGCAACAACAGCATTCATTACCATCATCATGTGCTCATCAATCATTATCAGTTGGAATTCCAGCAAACTAACAAATAACATGGCAATGGTAATGTTCATTCAACAAACAACAACAGCATCCAACATGGCAAGGAAACATTGTCATCATTAAGTAATATCGACCAACAACCAAAACAAGCATATCAAAGGGAAGTTCTGGAAATGACAGGTTTGAAACAGCAGTAGGGCACTTGCAGCATCAATTTATCAATTGAAATCCAACAGAAGTGACTAATTATGGCCATGGTAATATTCACATAGCAAGCAACCAACAGTATGCAACAATGCTTCACATGGATCTCATGACAAATGTTCAAAGAGTTTCAAATACTGCAGCAAGGCTTTCATGTGTAGCACCAACCAACAACAAAGCAAGACATGGATCACGAGAAAATTCTGGGCATACTCATGTAACCTCATGCAATCAATCAAACTGAAGTCCAATAAAAAACTCACAAACAGCATGGCAATGGGAAATGGTTCATGCAATCAAAAACAAACAACAACAGCCAACAAAGGTTCATGCGCTTGGCTGTAGCAGCAGCAGGTCAAATTTATGCTCCTCACCCAACAACAAAATTCCAACATACAGAAAAGCACAATATGACAATGGTATGGACTCTCATACAATTAAAGCAATGGTAAACCAACACATTCAAACCTATTCATGGGAAGTTCTGGAAATGATAGGGTTTACACTGCAGTATGGTTTAGCAGCATGGTATAGCAGCAATGGTTTCATGTGTGCATTAACATCCAAACAAAACAGACAATAGCATAGTAGTAACAAAATTCAATAGCAGACCAAACACAATGCAATAGCATAACATTATCACTCGAATAGCATCCTAACACAAACAAAAGAGCACAATCCATGTGGATTTCTGAGCACGGCATGTTCATTGGTTAATTGCAGGGCAGATTCATGTGATCCACAAACAAAACTCATTCAAATATCAAACAATTATCATGGTAATGAGATACATCATGGGATTACAAGCAGCAATAATGGCCAACATATATGCACATGAAACAATATTTGGGAAGGTACAAATGTTTTAACACAAAAGCATGCTTCATGCTCATCAACCAAGTTCATCATCAAAACAGAATTTGAATTACATCCATCAAAGAGCAGGGCAGTTGAGAATATTCTTCATGCAAAACACATCATGGAACAACAAACCAAAACTATCATGAGAAATTCCTGGTGCATAGCTCTAGGGTTTAAGCATAACAGCAGGGTTTATGCAGCAAGGTTTTAGCAGTAGGGTTTATGCAGCAAGGTTCATCATTAACATCAACCAACAATTGTGAACAACCAAAATATAAATAGAATCCTCAATAATCCTGACCTATGAAACATTACTAGCATGTACACCAACTAACAACAATCCAAGCATAATCATGAGTGCATGTACTGGGCAAAGTAGGGTTTCAAAACAGTAGCAGGGCTTTCATCATCACTATGCAGCTCGAATTTTCAAAACAAACAGCATGACCAAACAAGCACATCAATAGAATCAATATGCAACCTACAGCACGAATGTGCTATCCCTTTTCCTTAAATCACCCTATACAAGCCAAATCGATGGAAAACCTAATTGTGTATGAGAATGAAAGTTCAAATTTCTCCATCATGAGAGCACCACTTCGAATGAAATAAAATGCATGGAAACTAGCATACAAGGACCTACATAACACATGGCATGGATTGGAGAATGGAGGTAATGGAAAACTTACTTGTTTTTGAAGCAAGTTGATGGAACAGTGGTGGGTTGATGGATATAGCTCGAAACAGGTAGTCACACAGCTTCCAAAGGTTGAATGCTTGCAGAAAATTAGCTCAAGAATACCTAGCCTGGTCCAACTCGATATCTGCCATTAACAATGTTCTTGAAGATGCAGAGCTAGGGAAAGTGTTTCAGTTGAGAAATGATGATGAGAATGTGCTCAAGATGTTGTCTAGATAATGAAGGAAACAAGAGGGACTCGTGTGCTTTGATGGTTTGAACAGAAAACCCAACCGTGCCAAATGCAAGAAGGAGAGTATCTCAATTTTTCTGTGTGGAGGCTGCAAAAACTAGGGTTGGTTTCTGCAGAAAATCCTCTTTATATGACCTGTTTAGCATTGGTTTAGGAAGTACTAAACTTGTTTTGCTTGAATGAGTGTAATTGCCAACTTGCTAATTTTGGACAAAATGGAAAATGGGGGTATGTTTGTGGTCGAGTGGGCTGGGCATAGGCTGCTAGCAGACATTTGCAAAGGCTGTTTCTATTCTGTACTAGAATGCTGTACTTGCCTTGCATTTGTATAGCTATTTGCACCATTTGCCTAATTATGCACTTTTGGTCCAAAATGTTGTACAATGGTGGTATGACCATGAATTCAAACTTGGAACATGTCTCAAATATGGTTTAAAACAATTCCCAATTGGCCAAATCAAGAAAAAGTCAAAAACTCAAAAAGTCAAAGTTTGGTCAAACTTTGAATTTAAAAGAAAAGGTCCAAAAAATGCCATTTTGATTGGCAAGGTTTTAGGCCATGAAATTTATATTTTTGGAAAGAGGATGAAAAATGTGGTTTGTAGGAAAAACCCCACCAAATTTGGCCTTATGGTTTGGGAGATATGCTCAGTTGAAGTTCAAAATTTTGTGAAAATGATTGGATCATATCTTGACAACCATACATGGGATTTGAGAGTTCTTGGACTTTTTGAAAATGGGAGAACAAGATCTTCAACTTTCATGTTGGGCAAAAATTCATTTGAAGCTTGTATCATGATGCAAGTTGAGGATCAAGAAGTTTCTATTTTTGGCAGTTGAAATTACAGGTCCACTTTCTATTTCTGGAAATACTTCTGATTGGCTTGATATTCTTCCATGATGTTGATTTCCATGACATATGAGACCTACTAGGACATGAATAAGCTCCTTCAAACCAATTCCATCCATCAGATCCAAAAAATCAACCACAGTTGACCAACTTTGACTTTCTAGGGTTTTGGACTTGACTGTGCACTTCTGATGAATTCCAAACCCTAGTTCCTTGAGACTTTGACTTCAAATGATGTCCCAAGACATATGAACTCTTGATAATTGACCATGGTGCCCAAATTCCAAAAGAATGGCCACCATCCACTGTTTTGATTGACTGTTGATTATCTAGGGTTTCTGACCTGGCTATGCATGAACTGATGACCTCTGAGCCTTCAACCCTTGACTTGAACATTTCAAATGATACTCCAAGACATGTGAACTTGTAGGACAAACCCTAGGACCTTTGCTCCTTGAGAAACAACTTTGCTTGGTTGGTTGACTGACCTCCTGATCAGTTTGACCTAATTCCTTGCTTGCTTGCTCTTGAGGCAACTGAGGACAATGCAAATGTTATGTAATGTATCATGATATGCTATGACCTAATATGAGATGATATGTACAATGATAGGTGCAAATTTGAGGTGCTACAACATTGAAAATGGGTTGAAGACTGGAAAGATTTATGGCGCTACTAATCAAAAGGCAGTGGCTAAAAAACCTTAGAGCGACTTCACCAAAAAAGAATGAGGGGGAAAAAGCATTGTTATGGCAAATGTTCATTCTCAATTTCAAGCTCCTATGGCTCCTATTCCATATTACCCATATCCATATGTCTTTGCGGCTCAATACCAACAACCACCATTTCAGTATCAAGCACCACCTTAACATTAACAGCCTCTTGAGGCTCAGATTCCTCAAAATCAACATCATATGCAGAACAACAGAAACCAATTGTCATACCCCAAAATATACCCTCATTTTTCCTACCTTTTTCTTTGCCTAATTTTCATACATAGAATCATATAATCTATCATCATAACATTAACATGGCCACATTCTTAGTATTAATAATAACTTTAGGGTTTTTCACTTTGTTTAATTTTTAACTAACTAATTCCTCATAAGAGATGGTACTTGTTTATTCCCTTATTCATGTAGATGATCATTCCTCAACTGAAGATAAAACAAATGGTCATTTTGGTCAAGAAAGATGCAAGTTTTGGTTCGTTAATTCAAGGGTGGTTCATGTTTTTATTTCCATGCCATATCATCCAATCATCATTTCATCCTCAAGATTATTAAAGTTTTAATCAATTTTATTCAAGGGATGTTCATTCCATTGTAAATTTGTCTTGGGATACAAGGAAACTTCAAGTTGGCATAAGTTTGGTTGACCTAATTTGCAAGTATCGATTACTTTTGTTCCAAACCCCATAACTCCTTCAATTTTGAACCAATTAACAAGATTCTTTGAGTTAAATGTTACTAATGAGTTTCTCTACAACTTTTATTCAAGGCTCAAGCATCAATTCAACCCCTAAGGACCTCAATTTTGGAAGGGGCTAAGTTGCCACAATAGGCTAAAACCCTGTCATGACCCCTACTTGGCATCCATTCCATTTTCATCTCAAGTGCCCTTTTGATCCCATTCCTTTTTCATTTTGTTAATCTTATGCCAAATTCTGTTTGGCCCAAGTTTGGCTCGAAATGCACGAGGGAATTAAAATGTATGGTGTCGAGAACTTGGAGCCTCAAGATGCCCAGAATGTGCCAAGACTGCTTGACCAAATGCCTGACCTAGAAAGCATGTCACGACCTCAACTTTCAACACTTTGTCGCAACCTGCGAAAAAAACAACCGGCAAAAAAAGAAATGACAGAAGAGTCGCCACCATGCGTTATTTATCCCAAAGGAGGGAAAGGAAATGCTCGAAGTAAACTTGGGAGAAAGGAAAGGAAAAGACAAGGTCTCGCAACCAAATATTGGGTTCGGGAGTCGATTATGCGAAGGGAAGGTATTAGCACCCCTACGCATTCGTAGTACTCTACGGGATCCACTTTTGTTATTCTTGTTTAAAGGGTGTGGGTTTATCTAATGTACTATTTACTAAAAAGGGGTTTAAAGAAAATGACTCGCACGGATGTCGCATCCACTGCATACGTATCTCATCTGAATATGAGAATCAGAGTCTTCGTAGCTCGGCTGGCTATGGGTTAGGGGGATATGTGCTCCGTAAGACGTCGCGTCTTATGCCTACGTGTCTCATCTGGAATGAGAATCAGAGCAACTCGTAGTTCGGCTAACTGCGGGGTTGGTTGTGTTTTGGGGTGAACGACGTTACTACGCAATCTACCGGATGCTCGACCTTTGAAGACTTACTCGCCTGTAGTAGAAGGAGTTAACGTGTTCTTAGGAGAAGAAAAATCAATGAGTTTGTTTGTGTTTTAGGGATGCTCATGCAAAAAGGGTAATGAGGATAAGACCTCATAGCTCTTAACCCTGGACAAGGTGAGCTCATGACAAAAAGTGGGGGTTCAGAAAGGTGGAACCCTCTCCACTGACTGACCGGACAAAAGATCTGGGGTTTTTGTTCTGAAGCATCGACACGTAGTGTGATCTTAAAGAACGACGCACTGAATAACGGGGGATTGACTATTGATCCCTTTTATCCGTCAATTTCCTCTTCATGGAGGTCTTTCGGAAAAAAGTAGTAAAATGCGGGAAAGATAAAGGGGGTTAAGAGATTTACCATACGGATAAAGATCCGAAGCAACAGCAAATAAAGAGATAAGAAACCCAGAGATCTCTCAAGCTGATTGGGGAGGATCGATTGAAATTGAATGGCACGGTTGGGTTTGTAAAGCACTCTTAGGGTTTATATGAGAGGGAATTGGTTCTTTGCAGATGAGTTCCCTTCAGTCTCTGGAGTTTGCTCTGAACTCTGTTAGCTCTTCTCTCACTATCTTTTTCCCAGCCAGGGTAATAGGAATAGAATATCCTTTTGTTTCACTGAAACTCTGAATTTATAACCTGATTTTTGTGGACCCGTGGGCTCAAATGAGAGAGGCCCAAGTCCAAAAATTTTCTGTTATATTTTTTTTCTTTTTTTCTTTTTTTCTTTTTTTTTCTTTTTTTTTTCGTTTTATTTTATTTTATTTTATTTTATTTTTAAAAACACGTGGGCTTCGCCTAGCGAGCATGACAGTTCAAGAAATTCCTCTGAGCGTAGGTGATTCTGGTGGCTTTTCTTGGGACTCGTTAGGCGACCCATTCTGCTCGCCTAGCGAGCATGACAGCTCATGAACAAACTTTTTCTCCTTCAAGATTAACGTTTTGACTGACGAATAGACCCCATTTGAACCTGTTGGAAGTAACTCAAGTCTTTCCCTTGTGTTGACTGATCATCTAAATAGAACCCACAAAGTGTCCTGGATGATGTTCAAGCTTCTTGGAGCTAATCCCGATTGACATGATGAAATGCAATGTATCTAATTCTGATTGATAATGATGAAATGCAATGTGAAATGTTAAATGACCTAAAAATGAATGCATTAATGAGGAGGGAAAATTTTGGGGTGTTACAGCTGCCCCTATTCAGTCATCAGCTAACCCGAGCAGGATGAAAGCGAACAGCTTATCAGACAAACAGGGTGAGCTGTGATTGAATACCAAAGACAGACCGAAAATTTGCGCTCTGAGAACACCATAAAAATGTTGAAATACACCGCGCTGTTTATTTCTCTTCCGATCCTCTGGCTGGATCTGAATCGGTCTTCTGACTTAACCTGGAGTTTCGATCCTCTGGCTGAATCTATACTCAATTTAGTCCTCTGGTTGGATATTAATTTTCATCCTCGGGCTGCATACGATTTTGATCCTCGGCTAGATCTACTTCGATCTTCTGGCTAGATCCACTTCGATCTTCTGGCTAGATCTTCTTGTTTTGATTCTCTGGCTAAATCGATTCTCTTTGATTCTCTGGCTGAATCTGACTTCGATCTTCTGGCTAGATCTTCTTCAATCTTCTGGCTAGATCTATTTTGTTTTGATTCTCTGGCTGAATCTATTCTCTTTGATTCTCTGGCTGAATCTATTTCTGGTCTTCGGGCTAGACCTGACTTCGATCTTCTGGCTAGATCTACTTCGATCTTCTGGCTAGATCTACTTTGTTTCGACTCTCTGGCTGAATCTATTTTCGATCTTCGGGCTAGACCTGACTTCGATCTTCTGGCTAGATCTGGATTGTTTTGATGATAAAATCCCATCATCAGGATCTCGCATCTGAGGCATGCGTTGGTTCTCTTTCGAAATCTACACCCAATCTTCATGTTGGATATGCAGCTTCGAGAATATTCCATTTTTTGGGCTTCGTACATATTCTTCAGGCTAGAACATGTTGTAACGACTCTTCAATTAGACTTTTGTTTTCTAAATTGCGATCCGCAGGCTGGATCCTCTTGTAGGCTGATTTTCTGTTGAGCTGTCAATCTACTTATCCAGCTGGCTTGCTGGGGAAATAACGCTTGCAGGCGACTCTCTGGCTGAGTCTTCAAATTGAACCTTAGGCTGGCTCTTTGAAAAACGATTCTCAGGCTGAATCTTTGAACTGACCCTCATGCTGGATCACACACACTCGATCCTCTGGCTGAATCTCATGACTTTGGTTGTAAAGTAACTCTTCAGTCTGCTTTAAAGAACCTGTTTATCAGCTTATGCGTATGCTTGATATGATATGCATGCAAATGCCAATGTTATGCATGGTGCAAAAAGAAATCTGCTTGGGGACGCAAATTCTGGTAGGGAACGGATCGCTGTACCAATCCTTGAATGCTCTGTGGGGAGTGATCCGTCTGCCGGGACCGGGGAGCCACCAAAAATAAATTGGCCTTTTGAAAAGTTGACCTTGCTAGGGAGAGTATCAACTATGGGAACTTTGTTTGGCGAGGCTCTGTGAGGAGAGTCTGTGGGGAAAGCACTTCCTGGGGAAATGTCGTAGGAATCGACCTTTGCTGGGGGATATGAACTTGCTAATCGTCCTCAAGCTGGGGATCAAAACAAATCTGTTAAAAAAAATATCTGCTGGGGAATGAGATGAACACTGGGGACACCCTCTTGTTTGTTGGGTATGCAACTACTTCGCTGTTGCTGGGGATACAAGGTGCAACTCTACTGGGGGACATGCTCTGCTGAGGGGAAACTTTGTCAACCGCTCGGGGATAAGGATTCATGACTTGGCATCCGGTTCCTGTGACCTGCAAACATGCACGTATGTCCCGGGGGAATTACTCGGTTTGAATTCATCGTCCGGGATTAAGCACATTCAAAGCAATTTTAAATGTTTTCCTGTGCAAATCATCTGCAAAAGCCACCATTATATTCAGATGCAATATGTTTCATCAAAGATTCAGACATCTTTTGCAACCACACTGATAAATGAAAAATAAAGAGGCTTTTTAACTGAATTATTCGACTTTCATTGGTTGAAAAATTTGTGCCAGGAATAGGCGAGTACATCAGGAAGCTGATCCCTGAAATGAGGCGATCGCTATAAATTGAACAAAAGAAACTATCCTAATGGCAATGTGGATACGGGTCCCACTGAGTTTCGACTCTACTATGGCTCGTATGACCTCAAGACGCTCTACTCATCTTGCTTTCTGAAGTGGATGATTAGTCGATCTTTAACTTTCGGAGATTGCCGGCTTGAATGAAATGGTGATATAACACGGGTGAATTTAGATCGCAGTCATTCGCTTATTCCCTCTTTTGCGTGGACCGCCCTTTTGGGTTTTCAATCCACCGGGATACCCTTTTTTTCCTGAGCCGCCCTCTCGGGTTTTCGACTCACCGGGTGTACATTTTTTATTTTTTATATCCCTAATTTTTGCCCGAACCTTTTTTTTTGGTTCGTCGGGATGCCCTTTTTGCCTGGACTCTTTTTCTTTTGTCCAGCGGGTCAATTATGCGAAGTATTTTTTAACTGCGTCTGAGTTGACAGGGGATGGGAAGTCTTCGCCATCCATGGTTGTTAGCATCAAAGCTCCGCCAGAGAAAACCCTTTTAACCACGTATGGACCCTCATAGTTCGGTGTCCATTTTCCCCTGCGATCTGTGTTGGGAGGAAGAATTCTTTTGAGTACCAATTCGCCGACTTGATACTCCCGAGGGCGTACTTTCTGATCAAATGCTCTCTTCATTCGTCTCTGATATAGTTGGCCATGACATATAGTTGCTAGTCTCTTTTCCTCAACTAGGCTCAACTAATTGTATCGGCTTCATTGTTGGTGCAGGGAAACGTTATTCTGGCACAAAATGGCATATGAACCCCCTCTGGCGTGATCAACACTGCACCAACTCCGTGACCATTGACGTTGACCGCTCCATCAAACATCATAATCCATTTGGATTCAGGGTCAGGCTTCTCCTCCGGGAGTGGTTCCTCGCAATCTTTCGATTTGAGAAACATGATGTCCTCATCAGGAAAGTCGAACCTCATAGGTTGGTAATCATCAATCGGTTGCTCTGCAAGATAGTCTGACAAGACACTTCCTTTGATGGCTTTTTGTGAAGTGTATTGGATGTCATACTCTGTCAGTATTATTTGCCACCTAGCAACTCTTCCGGTAAGCGCTGGCTTTTCAAAAATATACTTGACGGGATCCATCTTTGATATCAATAGAGTCGTGTGAGTCAACATATACTGTCTTAGTCGGCGAGCAGCCCATGCCAAAGCGCAACAAGTTTTCTCGAGCAGTGAGTATCTTTGTCCACAGTCGGTAAACTCTTTGCTAAGGTAGTATATTGCATGCTCTTTTCGACCTGAATCGTCATGCTGACCGAGCACACAACCCATTGACCCTTCTAACACCGTCAAGTACGTGATCAACGGTCTTCTGCCATGTCGGGATGAGTTTGGCGTAACTTCTGCTTCACCGGCGGCATATCTTCATTCAACGATAACCTGTGCACAACGATGTTTGTATCCAAACCTGGCATAACTTGATAGGACCAAGCAAAGATGTCGACGTACTCACGATGCAAACTGATCAACTGTTATTTCACCTCGGCCTGTAGACTGGCCCCGATCTTGATCTCTTTCTTGTCGTCTTCGGTACCAATGTTGAAGGTCTCAATCACCTCCTGATAAGGTGTAACAGTTCGGTCCTCCTGTTTCAACAAACTGGCTAATTCTTCAGGCAATTCACAATCTTCCTCAACCCCTTCTTCGGCTTGATAGATAGGATTGTCGAAGTCATACTTGGCCATAGCAGTGTCGTTAGCAATGAGATCCGGGTGATCATCTCTGCATGATGGAGGATCATGCTTTACCTTAGAAAGAGAGATTTTTGGAAGGAAGAACGAAATAGAAACATTGCCATTTTTTGTAAAAGTAAAATAATTGAAAGAAAGAGAACACAAAATTGTTTGCAAAAGTTGTCCTTTATTGATGATGAAAATAATTGCGAAATGTAACTAAATGGATGGCCCTACAGATGAGTCATGACACCTTGGGAAAAGTGTAAGACTTTATTATGCATGTAATAAAAGGAAAAAAATAAAAATTACTCCTTCAGTAGAGTAACCCAAACGACTTTTTCGGACGACCAATTGTTGAGCTTTTCTCCCGGGACACACGGGTGAATCCAGCTATCTAAGTCACAGTCGCTGTCAGCCTTGTCTTCATCTGCAACATTGACGATGTGGGGAGAAACGAAACCCCCGTAGGAGAAAGTACCGACTTCGTTCTTCTGAGACCCCGGAGTAAACCCTAATCTAAACTTGTCTTCTTTGATGACTGGCTCCACAAATTTGCCCCAGCCTTGGGCATTACCAGCTTTAACCACTTCAACAGCTTGCTTGTATGAAGAGATAGAAGTCCCGACCTTCTCGGACTTAGGTGAAAAGACATCTTTGGGCGCGACCTCACTGATGTTTATGGCTTCGAAGCCCTGACACAGCATCTCATGCATCTCGCCATCCATCTCCACATACTTAAATGTAGACAGGTGGCTAACAAAAATATCCTCTTCACCACAGACAGTGACGACCTGACCTTCTAGTTCATATTTGAGCTTCTGGTGGAGAGTAGAAGTAACAACACTGGCAGCATGAATCCTGGGCCGACCTAGCAGACAGCTATAGGCAGGCTGGATATCCATCACACAAAAGGTGCTCTTGAACACCTACGGTCCAATCTTAACTGGCAACTCAATCTCGCCAAAGACAGATCTCTTAGAGCCATCAAAAGCCCTCACAACTAAATTGCTTGGCTTCAGGATGATGCCATCGCAATCCAACTTCATTAAGGCTTTCTTTGGAAGAACATTTAGAGAAGAGCCTGTATCAACCAAAACATGGGAAAGCACCGCCCCTTTGCATTCCCTTGTGATATGCAAAGCTTTGTTGTGACTCCTGCCCTCCGATGTCAGGTCGTAGTCGGTGAAACCTAGCCCATGGCTAGCGTTTACATTTGAAACTACCGACTCCAGCTGGTTAACAATTATCTCTAGTGGAACATAGGCCATATTCAGTACTTTCAACAAGGCTGCTCTGTGCGCCTCAGAGCACATCAATAGTGAGAGAACTGAGATCTTTAAGGGTGTCTGATTTAGCTGGTCGACTACCTTGTAGTCACTTTTCTTGATAATCCTCATAAACTCATCCACTTCCTTCTCGAATGCGGTCTTAGGAGGAGCTTCCTCAGTAGTAACCTCTTCGGTGGCTACCTGTTTTCCTTTAGCCTTGGCAGCTGCCTCAGCTTCAGTATTCGTACGCAATGTTGATGGTGCAAATAGGCGTCCACTGCGAGTGAAGCCACCAACCCCCTCCAACATTGTCTATAGCGGAGCTACCAATGTCAATGTCTTCCCTGTTAACTTTCCGCCCCTGGAAGTAGATATCAGCCCCATAGTGCCACAGGATAGCACTGTCTTTCTCATACGGAACAGGTCCTGGTACCATGATGGTGACCGGACTAACCAAAGCCGATTGAGGGCTGTCAGAGTAAATTGTAATTGGTGCTGGTCTTTCGACGTTCACTGTCGTTGGTTCTGTACTTTCTGGGAAATATAGTGTTATCGGAGCGGGTCTCTCGGGAACATATATTTCTTTAGGAGTGAAATAAATCGTCACTTTCGACACATCATTCTTCACTGGACGGGTCTGATCAAACTGAAGACAACCTTCATCTATCAGTTGCTGAATACCTCTTCTCAAACTGTCACATCCGTTCTCGGCAGCTTGCCAATTTCTGCACTCTTCCCCACAGCCCGGGAAAATCTTTCCTTTCAAGAGTCGATCTTTAACCACCGATAGAGAAGTCTTCACTTTAGTCACATTAGAAACCAAATTCAAAGCTTCCCCACTATCAACAGCATTAATCCTCTGCCCGCCGTGAGCTGGCATCGGGTTTTGGATAACATTAGGCACTGGAGAAAAATTGATAGCCTGGGCATCTCTCAAATCTTGTACCTTTAGTTGGAGAGCCTTGCAATTATCTGTAGTATGGTCAGGTGCGTTGGAGTGAAAAGCACATCTGGCGTTGACATCATAACCTCTAGGCAAATTATTGGGATCGGTTGGTGGGGCCAGAGTTCTTAACGTAACCAGATTCAGGTCAATCAGCCTGGGGAGTAATACAAAATAAGGCATTGGGATTGGCTCAATGACCCGGTCCGTCTGCCTTGGACGTTGTTGATAGTGTCTCTGCTGACCCGGATTACCTCCTTGTTGTTGATTGTTGTACCTGGGTTGCTGTTGCGGATGATACTGCGATTGCTGTTGAGGTTGAGGAGCAGGTGTAGGAATAGTGATTGCGGCCACTTGATCTTGATAATAATTAGGGCGTCCTCTTCCCCTGCCTCTGCCGGCATACACAGCGCTTGTCTCGCCTTCTCTTCTTCGCTGACCGTTACCAGCAAACGGTTTCTTGGGAGCACTATTGTCTTGAATTCGGCCCATCTTCAACAGACTCTCGATTCTTTCTCCAGCAACTACTATCTCTACAAAGCTGATTGACGGGCAAGCAGCCAATCTCTCAATATAATTGCCTTGAAGAGTGTTCATGAACATGTTCGCCATCTCCCTTTCAGACATAGGGGGTTGGACAAACGCAACAATTTGTCTCCAGCGCTGAGCATATTCTCTAAAGGTTTCCTTGGCAGTCTGAGACATTCCTTGCAACAAGGTCCAATTTGGAGCCATGTCCAAGTTGTATTGATATTGCTTGACAAAAGCCTCTGCCAAGTCTTTCCAGCTCTTGATGGCAGTACGAGACAAATGAGAATACCATTCACGAGAAGCTCCAGTTAGACTGTCTTCAAAATAGTACATCCATAGCTTTTCATCTTCCGTGTGAGCTCCCAACCTTCCCAAATAAGATTGGAGATGAGTGCGTGGGCAAGAAGCCCCGTTGTATTTCTCAAAAGTAGGGGGTTTGAACTTGTGAGGAATCCTTACTCCCTGAACCAGACCAAGATTTGTGACATCAAAACCTAAGGAATTTTGAGACTCTAAAGATTTGAGCTTCTCAGCAAGCTCATCCATACGGCGAGTGGTCTCGTGAGCTTCGTCGTGCAAAGAGAATTGATCATACTGATAATCTTCAGTAACAGGGCGCCCGTTAATCCGAATTCCTTGATTCACATTGTACCTTCCGCCAATGCCATTTCCAACATTCCCCGTGTTGCCAACATTACCCGGGTTTCCATCAGCATTTGCGTTACCCGCGTTACCAGTGTTCACAGGGTTATCAGCGTTCCCAGGGTTACCAGGGTTTCCCTCAGCATTTGGTATCTCTACCTCTGGATCGGGCCTCGGTTGCTCAACCAATTCCCTCAGTTTTTCCTGGCCTTCTGCCATACCAGTCATCAATGTCATGAACCGATCCATCCTTTCACGCATATCAGCCAGCTCTTTCTGTACCTGGTCCCTGGCTAGTTGCGAACGATTTTCCTTGGTCGAGTACCTGTGGACTCGCTTGGGACCAATAATGCCTGAGACATGGAACAAACATTAGACACTGCGATGACACCTGCAAAACAAACAAGGGTTAGTATGCACGGTATGCGATGCGCTGCTTATTCAATTTTAAGGCACCCTCCTTAAAAAGGGAATACCCCGCAAATGAATAAGCATGAGATGTTGGATGCAAATATGCAGATGATGTTATGCAATGCAAAGGCATTTCAATCAGGATTGCTGGATCCGCTTGAACATCTGTCAGGTTGCACTGTCTGAAGAGAAACCCCACTGAAGAATATAACACAAGACCAAAGCTCTGCTCTAGAAAACCGGGTTGGTTGAAGGTTAAGGTTTCCTGAATTTAGCCCGCCCCTCACTGGTAGGTTCTAAGAACAGAAGTTCGTCAACTTCAGCCCTTCAGTTGAGAATAATACGTTTACCACTGAAGGTTTGGCATTATTACGGGATAAAAAGACCTCCGCTGACTCCCTTCAACAGGACATCCTAATAGCAAGTTCCCAGTCTCGGGGTCCTCGGATTGATCAGCGAGAATGCGCCCACCAGAGCTAACATAATCACGTCTCGGAGGAGAGGCCTCAACTGAGTTCTCGGGAAATGGTCACCAGAGTCAACGATTTCTAGAGGAACATCATGCCGTTACGGAACACCCGTAGGACAAAATATATCCAAAAGAAACCTCGTCTGGGTGTGGGTCTTCATGAACGACTTAACGTAGCAACACGCCACGCAAGCCTCATGACTATCCACTCTAAAACCTGTGTGTACGCTCAAGCCTGGGTAATGGGCTTATCTCTCATAGAACATCCCACCCCAACAAACA
Organism: Lathyrus oleraceus; assembly: GCF_024323335.1. Classification (NCBI taxonomy): domain Eukaryota; kingdom Viridiplantae; phylum Streptophyta; class Magnoliopsida; order Fabales; family Fabaceae; genus Lathyrus; species Lathyrus oleraceus. Next base: position 392,401,812 of record NC_066584.1, read on the forward strand.
GAACCAGCAGATACGACAATCATATGTACACAATGCAATAAGATAAAGCAGGTAAAGGCTGAAAAATAAATAATTGTACAAAAGGATAAACACCCAACAAACAAGCAACCTACAAAAGCTAGGAGGGACTCGCTTAGGGAAACCAGGGTCCCTAGCAGAGTCGCCAGTTGTCGCAACCTGCGAAAAAAACTACCGACGAAAAAAGAAATGACAGAAGAGTCGCCACCGTGCGTTATTTATCCTAAAGGAGGGAAAGGAAACGCTCGAAGTAAACCTGGGAGAAAGGAAAGGAAAAGACAAGGTCTCGCAACCAAATCTTGGGTTCGGGAGTCGATTATGCGAAGGGAAGGTATTAGCACCCCTACGCATTCGTAGTACTCTACGGGATCCATTTTTGTTATTCTTGTTTAAAGGGTGTGGGTTTATCTAATGTACTATTTCCTAAAAAGGGGTTTAAAGAAAATGACTTGCACGGATGTCGCATCCACTGCATACGTATCTCATCTTAATATGAGAATCAGAGTCTTCGTAGCTCGGCTGGCTATGGGTTAGGGGGATATGTGCTCCGTAAGACGTCGCGTCTTATGCCTACGTGTCTCATCTGGAATGAGAATCAGAGCAAGCCGTAGTTCGGCTAACTACGGGGTTGGTTGTGTTTTGGGGTGAACGACGTTACTACGCAATCTACCGGATGCTCGACCCATGGAGATTTACTCGTCTGCAGTAGAAGGAGTTAACGTGTTCTTAGGAGAAGAAAAATCAATGAGTTTGTTTGTGTTTTAGGGATGCTCATGCAAAAAGGGTAATGAGGATAAGACCTCATAGCTCTTAACCCTGGACAAGGTGAGCTCATGACAAAAAGTGGGGGTTCAGAAAGGTGGAACCCTCTCCACTGACTGACCGAACAAAAGATCTGGGGTTTTTGTTCTGAAGCATCGACACGTAGTGTGATCTTAAAGAACGACGCACTGAATAACAGGGGATTGACTATTGATCCCTTTTATCCGTCAATTGCCTCTTCATGGAGGTCTTTAGGCAAAAAGTAGTAAAATGCGGAAAAGATAAAGGGGGTTAAGAGATCTACCACACGGATAAAGATCCGAAGCAACAGCAAATAAAGAGATAAGAAACCCAGAGATCTCTCAAGCTGATTGGGGAGGATCGATTGAAATTGAATGGCACGGTTGGGTTTGCAAAGCACTCTTAGGGTTTATATGAGAGGGAATTGGTTCTTTGCAGATGAGTTCCCTTCAGTCTCTAGAGGTTGCTCTGAACTCTATTAGCTCTTCTCTCACTATCTTTTTCCCAGCCAGGGTAATAGGAATAGAATAGCCTTTTGTTTCACTGAAACTCTGAATTTATAACCTGATTTTTGTGGACCTGTGGGCTCAAATGAGAGAGGCCCAAGTCCAAAAATTTTCTGTTATATTTTATTTATTTATTATTTATTTTTTTTCGTTTTATTTTATTTTATTTTTTTTGGTTTTTTTTTTTAAAACACGTGGGCTTCGCCTAGCGAGCATGACAGTTCAAGAAATTCCTCTGAGCGTATGGGATTCTGGTGGCTTTTCTTGGGACTCGCTAGGCGACCCATTCTGCTCGCCTAGGGAGCATGATAGCTCATGAACAAACTTCTGCTCCTTCAAGATTAACGTTTTGACTGACGAATAGACCCCATTTGAACCTGTTGGAAGTAACTCAAGTCTTTCCCTTGTGTTGACTGATCATCTAAATAGAACCCACAAAGTGTCCTGGATGATGTTCAAGCTTCTTGGAGCTAATCCCGATTGACATGATGAAATGCAATGTATCTAATTCTGATTGATAATGATGAAATGCAATGTGAAATGTTAAATGACCTAAAAATGAATGCATGAATGAGGAGGGAAAATTTTGGGGTGTTACACACTTGACATTTTCACCTCATACCTCCTTTTGAGTTAATTCTTTTTGCATTGAATTTGTGGCATTAAGGTGAACAAAAGGCACAAAGAAAATCACAAAACGCATGAGTGGATTCCATTTGGCCTAGCTTCAAACATGGCATGTTGAACTTTGTTTTGCCCGATGCCCAGAATTTGCAATTACAATTCATTTCTCATCTTGGGACCACTTGCACATGTGCAACTTGTTTATGATGCTAAAACACGTGCAACCCAACATAAAGCAACCATGTTTCATCATCAAATCACACATTCCATGCCTCACTTCACACGATCACCATTTGCTAAAATGCCAACCCTAATTCGCACAACTTCAAATCTTTTTGGCATGTGTGAGCTTCCCATTTTATTTTCTATAAATAGAGGATCATTTTTCCTTGACTTGCAAGCTTGAAAATCCAGAAAACTAGTTTGTGGTTTCTTCATTTCAAGCTCTCTTTCAACCTCAAATACTTGCCCAAAAAGCTTCACCGACATCCTCTGAAGCTAACTGCATCATCACTTTAACGTGAAGAATAATCTGTTGCCCAATCATGGTGGTCCAACAGTCAACACAGTTCTTGAAGAAGAGGAAACAAAAATGGTCAGTCTAATGGGTGATTTGAAGACTCCATTATCAGTTATCTCAACAAAATTGCAGAAGCATGGTGTTTTGGTTGGTGTTCATGACAACTATGGCATATGCAAGACCAAGCCAGATAAGTGTGAAGATTTCGAGGGTTGTGTCCAAGAGTTGATGAATCAGTGTGTCTTATAGTTTGCAAGAGCTAGAGCCATGGAAGAAGTTTCTGTCATTGAGCCAATCGAGATTGTGTACCGCAAGAATAAGATTGAGACTCTAATGAAGAAAATACAACCCATCAACATTCGTGTTCCTGCTCAATTTCCTTATCAAGATTCCAAGGCGGTGCCCTAAAAATATGATGCAACTATCTTTGTTGGTGGAAAATGGATCTAGTTTTCCAATGCTGAAATTGTCAACATAGCAGTAACATGAGGGGCGACCCGAAGAGTTTGTGTGTTTGCATCGAAGTATAATACTAAAGTTGTTCAAGCTCCAGTGGTGGTTCCTACTCCTCCTCATCAGGAAGGGGCATATGTGGTTATTCCTACTATTCAAGTTGAGACGCCTAGTTCCTTCATGTTAAAGGGTACTTCTAGTAACATAGCTGAAGCAGCCAGTTCTAAGGGTAAAGAAGTAGTCAAAGAACATGAGCGGATTGAAACGCTTACTCCAGAAGAGGGACAAGAGTTCCTTAAGCTGATTAAGAAGAGTGATTTCAAGATTGTTTACCAGTTGGGTCAAACTCCTTCCAAGATTTCAATCTTGTCGTTGCTACTTAGTTAGGAGGCTCACCGCAAGGCTCTGTTGAAAGTTCTTAACACCGTCCACGTAATGCAAGACATTACTGTTGATCAATTTGATGATGTAGTGGCTAACATCACTGCAAGTAGGTACTTGGGTTTTAATGAAGCAAACTTGATAGCCGAGGGGCACAACCACAACAAGGCTTTGAAAATATCTGTTACTTGTGCAGATACCTTGGTATCTAGGATCCTGGTTGATACAGACTCTTCACTTAATATGTTGCCGAAGAGCACATTAAGTCAATTGCAGTTTGAAGGACCAAAGATGCGAGTTAGTGCACTGATTTACGAGCTTTTGATAGATCAAAAAGGGAAGTCATTAGAGAGGTGTATTTGCCAATCTGTTTGGGTCCTCACCAGTTCACTATCACTTTTCAAGTTATCGATATTTATCCTGCTTACAATTGCCTATTCAAAAGACCGTGGAGTCATTTTGTCGGTGCAGTCACATCCATTTTACACCAGAAATTGAAGTTCATGGTTGGAGATAAACTTGTAATTGTCTGTAGCGAAGATGACTTTGTGATCAGTGAGTTGTCATCTTTTTGATATATGAAGACTGAGGAAGGGATAACTGAGGTTCCTTTCCACTATTTGAATTTCGAGGATGTCAGCTCTACTACCATTAATCAAAGCCAGATAGCTTATGTGGTGTTACCCTCAGCAAAGAGTGCTAAGGAGACTCTTGAGAAGGGCCATCTCTCTAGTTGGGGCCAGATTGTGAAATTAGTTGAAAAGCATGACCGCTTTGGTCTTGGTTACCATCCTACTTCCTGTCCCCCAAGTGCAAGGGGGCGCAAGAAGTTCAATCTAGTTCGGTTCAGTATTGCATGCTACCAGTATGATCTTTCTATAGAAGTGGTGGATGGTGCAAGCTCTAGCAAACCAACAGTCTCTGGTTTCTTCCGCAAGTGTCCTCCTGGATTCAAGTTAGACAATTGGACCTCTATTATGGTCCTTGTGGTCTTTTCAGAAGAGATGTAATGCATTTTTTTCCTCATCCCTTTCCCGAGGCATATGGATATCTTGTAAGGGTTTTTCCATTATTTTAAACACATTATGAAATCAATGAAAGGCAATTTTAACATTCAAAATCAAGATCCCTTTTATTTATGTTATTTTTACTTTTTCACTAAAATAAAATGGAAAATTTTTGTTTTCTTTTTTAAACTTTTACAAAATCTCATTCTAAAATAAGCTCATACACATGCAGTGAAAATAATTCCGCTTAAAACAACTTGGATGAAGTTCACTGTAAATTTGGGTTTCCGATTAACCAAGCCGAAGGCGACAATGAGGAATATTGTGAAGTGCCAACTAAACTTGCAAGGCTTCTTAAGCATGAAGAGAAAGATATTCATCCATACAAAGAGCCGATAGAAGTGATCAATTTGGGTTCCAATGAAGTCAAAAGAGAAGTCAAGATAGGGGCATCCATCGCCGATCATGTACATAGTGAGTTGGTCAAGCTACTTCATGAATATGTTGATGTCTTTGCCTGGTCTTATCAAGATATGTCTGGGTTGGATACCAATATTGTAGAACATTGCTTACTGCTTAAACCCGAATGTCCTCCAGTTAAACAGAAGTTTCGCAGAACCAAATCCGACATGGAAATGAAGATTAGAGTAGAGGTTAAAAAGCAGTTTGATGATGGCTTCTTAGCCATTGTTGAATATCTTCAGTGGGTTGCTAACATTGTCCTGGTTCCAAAGAAAGATGGGAAGGTTAGAATGTGTGTGAATTACCAAGATCTTAATAAAGAGAGTCTAAAGGATGACTTTCCTTGGCCTCATATTGATGTTCTTGTAAACAACATTGCTCAACACTTAGTCTATTCCTTCACTGATGGGTTTTCAGGGTACAATAAAATAAAGATGATATGGAGAAGACAAATTTAATTATACCTTGGGGAACCTACTGCTACAAAGTCATGCCATTTGGTTTGAAGCAATTTTCGGTGGCAAGAGTGCAAGAGGGAGAAAGAGAGAGCATGGTTGTTTTAGAGGTGAAATGAGGGATCTGAACTTTCCCTCACACACATTGCCTCTCCGCGTTGGGCCTGGACCACTAAGCCCAAGGATTCATTCCTACACCCCTTGAATTGCTATGCACACTCCTTAGTCTGAAAACTCAAACAAACAACACCTTGGGCCTTCAGTTTGGGCCCTTACGCAACTCTTGCTTGGCCACACACCCTTGGGCCATATACACCCCCTACAACAATTTTGTTTTAATCCTTGTTGCTTATTTTATTTTAATTCATATGCTTAGATTTACACATTCTAATCTTTTTTTAATACACATTTTAATACATTTAAATATTTTAATGCATTTCCTTTTTATTAAGAAAAAACACTTATAAATTAATGGTATGCTTAGATTTACACATTCTAATTTGTTTTAATACACATTTTAATACTCTTTTAATGCATTTCCTTTTTATTAAGAAAAAACACTTATAAATTAATGGTAGTGCTTAGGATTTTAATTAGGTTTTAATCTCATTTCTTATTTGGAAAATTCTTAAAAATATAATAATACACTTAGTTTTTTTAAATTAGCAATTAATCAACACTAGTCTTAGAACTTATTAGCAATTTAGATTTTAGAAATTGATACACATGTTAATATTAGATTCTTGATTAGAATTTTAGTTTAATTTTTGAAATTAATAGATGTTAACACTGTAATTTCTTCATGATTTTTGTCTTTCAATTTAAAATCCATGTGCTTGATATTTTGACTCGTGCCCTGATTGATTGATCAAAGTCAATTTTGATCCGTTAATCACTTCACACTTTGTCGGATTCCCTCATCCAATCAAGTGATCATAAGTCCCTTGATCACTTGATAGGATTAGATCTTTGCACTTGCATCACACTGGATTCCAAATCAAACACAATCTCAAGACACCATGCAAACTTTGGGGACTCTAGACTTTAAAACATGGCCACTGCTTCATCCTTCAAGCACAACAAAAAGATTCATCTTCAACACTTGTTAGTTATGATGTGAATTGTACCCCACGAGCCTTAAGTAGTGGAGAAGGAATGAGAGGGAGTATTCATATCCTCATTCTGAATATCTTTAGATACGGGACATATGACCCAATTGTTCAAAGTATTCACCTTCATTCATGGACTTTAGTCCAATTCAAATCGTTCAAGTATTCTTCTCCACAGACAACCTCTTAACACTGCAACAATCAACATCCAATGCACTTCTCTTTGGACTAAACACTTCATTCTTTGGACTTCCATACACTCTCTGGGTTAATCACCTCATGATTAAATACCCATCTCTAAATCAATATCTTCATGCATTGCCCTATGGAGCTTCATGCTCTGGCAACATTCATGCATTTCCTTGTGGAGCCTCATGCTCTGGCCAACCCCTTTTTTCTTTTATTTTTCCCTATGTAGCCTCATGCTCTAGAAACCTTCATTCATTTCCATGTGGAGCCTCATACTATGGAAAGTTTATGCATTGCCCTGTGGAGCCTCATGCTCTGGAAAACGTTCATACATTTCCATGTGGAGCTTTATGCTCTGGCAACATCCTTCTTATAGGTCTTGATCCTTAGATCTAGGAAAAATTCTATAGTTCTGCATTGACCACACCATCTATTGGTTAACGCCAAACACAGTCTTTGGTTCAGACATACTTATCTAATGGTTTCAAACAACACACTTCGGGTCCAAGCAATACTTTCACCATACACAAACAACTTCTTTCTCATTTCCTAATTCTTTCCTCATTACACCATTTCTTTGCAATTCAATAAACAATTTTTCAATTCAAGCAAGTTTCTCCCCTTTTTCTATTCAATAAGCTCTTTTTTCTTTTATCATACAAACATTTTCTAAACAATTTTCTTTCTTTTCACAAAAGAACTGTTATAATTCGTTCCTTACCAATCAAACTAAAAGCTTGGAGCATTCGAACAAGGATTAGAATCAGCTAATATCTACGCACTTCTAGGATACGATTATAATTGTTCCCTAAAAGCAATCAACACATCCGTATTTTCTACCACAAATTACAGAGCTCTAATTTTCTCATTGCACTATGAGAGTACGTAGGCATGAGGGTTCGAATCCTTGACGAGCACACCAATTAAAAACATTCACTAGTGCAAAAAGAAGAATATAATTTTAAAATTTACACCCGTTATACTAAAAATAGGTGTAAATAAGAAACACGGTGACAATTTTGTAAATAAAGTGTCATTTTAAGTATTAGCATGTGACAATAGACATCCTATTTTTTAAAAACGGGTGTAAATTTAAAATATTATTATAATCAAATCTCTATTACTCCCGTTATATTCAAAATGAGTGTAAATTTAGATGGACTGGAAAAAAATTGTTTAATTTTATAACCCAAAATATTAATCTTAGTAACTAATTAAGTGAATAAAAATTTTCTTAAGTGAATATTGTGTAAATGCATTAATCTAAACACATCATCAAACCATAAGTTTTCTATTCACTTCCATCAATGCAGTTAGTTTTCTCCAAAAATCAGAATCTCCATCGCACAACTCAATTCTCTCATCGCACAACCTTACTCCCTTCTTTCAGTTCACACGATATTTTTTATCAACTGCCCTTTCATTTTTGTAGAAATTTTATCTTCTACAATTACAATTTCACAAATTTCTCTTTTACAAAATACCCCTTCTCCTTGGATTCTAACCACCCATCCTCTCCATCTTTCATAACGTACATTCTCTAACTGGCAATTGAACTTTAACACTACAAAAAAAAATATACCGGATTGAAGCAGTTATTTTAAGGAGATTTATAATCATTCCTACAAATTGAATTTAAAAAAGAAAATATTATACATATAGAGAATTAAAAAAAATCCTGAAATTAGAGACACTTTTACATTAAATCAAAAGAAAATAAATCATGTTTTTTTTTCTTACATCAACTTAAAATCTCTTCTCTCTCACGTTCCAAATAAAACAAAATCTAAAATTATCAAATCTATCTAATTTCCTAAATATTGACTCGCTCCTTATTCATTCTTATGCGTGAGCTGTTGAAATCCCTAAAACATTCTAAAATTTCAACTGTATGCCCCATGTTTAAGATGAAAAAACCCCAAATAACAAATCGAAGAAACTCTCCAATCCTTCTTGTGTTCTATCTCACGATTTTTGTACTCGATCTGCCCATATTTGCTACCCTCGTTTCGATCTTCTCATCATCGTCGTTTGCCACTGTTCGTATTCTCTGTGCTTCACGCTCTTGAGAATGCAAATGTGGCAATTAAATTATGATGTTTGACATACTATATGAAACATGTTATTTATGTGATTAATAACAATTTTACTTTTAGTTGAAATTTCAAGTATTTGTTGATACTTAACTGCTTTAAATGAAAGTCCTTCAAGGATCATGAATTATATAAATAGGTTGAAGATTACTTGTAGTTGTATGATCACTCATTAATTGAGATTGGAAAAATGTATTTGATTTTATTTTTGATTGGGCCATGTTACCAATATGCTGTTGTTGCTGTCACAAAACCAAATAATTTGAAAACTTTGAATGAAGGTTGTTTTGCTTTCTCTCTGATGCTGACGAAATCTTATTAGTCACATTAAGAATTTCATATATTGTTCGGACTCCTCTCACTTTTATTATTTGTTTTTTAGTTCATACAATTTGATGATTAGGAGTAGAATTTTGAATTTGATTGGTGATGATAACTACAAGTTGATATTATATTTGAGTAAGAAAATTTGGTATTTTGGTAGGTTAGTAAATCTTGTTTACTATCAAGAGTATTTTTTATCTTTGAATATTATTTTTTAATATGATTATTTTTTTTGAGTAATATCTAGTGTATTGCGATTTTGAATTATAAGTATATTATCCGCATTAATCACATGTTTGATTGTTGCCAAAAATTCGTATGTATGATAAAATTTTGAAACCAGGGACTTTGTGTGAAAGTTAGAGACGACAGTTTCTCTTTTTCTTTTGTTGTTTTCGGAGTTGTATAAACTCTAGATTCCGTTCATAATGAAATCAAATTGTTGATTTTTTATAGGTAATTTATTGGCCACTTCACAGTCATCGTCCACACCTTGCTTGTTATTATATTTTCCTATCTAGTATTTATTTTTTTACTCTATTCATATTTAGAATTTTATAGAAATTCTTAAAGAATGTTGTTTACAAAAGGCTTATGAGTTTTGTAATTGATGATTTTATTTAGATTCTAAATCATATTTTAGTTTTAGTTTTTGTAGAATCAATTTGGTTCACAGTTCCTCAACCTTCAACCTTTAGTAAATAGGCCGGTTGTTGCTACGCTCAAACATGACCTAAAGATTTAAGTGTATAGTGAATGTAGTGTTTGTTTAGATGAGATAATAAGTGTTGTTAGATCCACCGTTTGAGAAATTAAAAATAATATATAATATCTTTAGTACAGGGGACATATACAAAGTAGGTATCTAGATTGCACTTGATTCTGCACACTTTGAATTTCACACATGTGTAACTTTAAATTGTAGATTGTAGAGTTATTCTAATTTCAGTTTGTTGGATTAGGAGAAAAAAAGTGAGTTATCTAACGATTTCTTATTTTTATTATAATAATTATTAATAATAAAAAAAATCAATTTTAACGGGATTATGAATTATATAAATATGATCATTTAATTGGATGGTGTAATAAAATTATTTTTCTCTAGAGTTATTCTAATTTCAGTTTGTTGGAGTAGGAGAAAAAAAGTGAGTTATGTAACGGTTTCTTATTTTTATTATTATAATTATTAATAATAAAAAAAATCAATTTTAACGGGATCATGAATGTTACCGCTGGGTTTCTTTATTAAACATGTATTTTGATTCTGTTCATATCCATATGATTTCATTTTTACTAATTATTATACCTTATTATTTAATCTTTGAATTAAATTTGTGTATAAATTAAAATTGATTTATAATGTTATTATTTTGTTAAGCAATTGTATAAGAGATCTTATTTATTTATTTTTATTCTCTCATATAATTGAGTTACTATGTCTAGTGATCGTTATAATTTTGATTAATTTGGATTAGCCACACCATCCTTAAATTAATTGAGATTATTTTTTTAAAGTTTTGAGATCACATAAATTATTAAACATAAAATTGTAATTAATTATACGTGGTATAATGAATTTTATTCTACAGGAATTTTTATTATATTTGTATGATTAATTAGGATAAAATGTCAAAATATTTTCATAACTTGCCCACAGGAATTATGAATTGGTACATAATTTGATAATTTTATCATAAAATATTAATTTTGGATAGAAAAACAAAATTATATCATGCAAATAAAGTGTGAGGTTTGAAAAATCTATTGCAATTTTTTTAAAAATCTTATTACATTAAAATTTAGCCCACAGGTAATTTTTATGTTGCAAGATTTATTTTATGGTATGTTTATATTGATAATACATACAATTTGGATAATATTTATGCCTCAAATTTTGACATCAATTTTGTTTATCTTTTTAGCTTCTCAACCTGCTAATTTTTCTGATATCCAATGTGATATTCCCGAGGTCAGAGGAGATAATTATAAGGTGTGGATGGAAAGAATTATCCTCCATCTAGGATGGATGGACATAGATTATGCTATTAGGAAAGACGAACCACCTGCAATTACATATGAAAGTACTCCAGCTGCAATCGCACTACATGAGCGGTGGGAGAGATCCAACCGGCTCAGTGTGATGTTCATTAAGACTAAGGTCACAGGTGGAATACGTGGTTCTGTCGATCAGCATGAGAATGTATGTGATTTGCTGAAAGCCATTGACGATCAGTTCGTCACTTCTGAAAAGGCTTTGGCAAGCACATTAATTATGAAATTTTCCTCCTACCGACTCACCAATGTGAAAGGTGTGCGTGAGCACATAACGAAAATGCGTAACATTTCAGCTCAACTTAAGAAACTTGAGGTTGATATGTCTGACTCCTTCCTGGTGCACTATATTCTGAACTCTCTTCCGTATGAGTATGGGCCTTTCAAGATCTCCTACAATACACATAAATACAAATGGTCAATCAATGAATTAATGACCATGTGTGTTCAGGAAGAAGAAAGGCTTGTAATGGAACAGAGTGAGAGTGCATTGCTGACAAGCACTCGCGGGAAGAACAAAACTTTCAAAACTGACAAGTCACAAGCCAATCAGAAAATGGAATTCAAAATACCACCGCAAGGTGATATCAAGAAAGAAATAAAGTGTTATTTCTATAAAAAGGGAGGACACATGAAGAAGGAATGCCCTGGATTCAAAGAATGGCTTGAGAAGAAAGGTAATTTATTCTCATTTGTTTGTTATGAATCTAATATGACCGATGTTAATATTAACACCTGGTGGATTGATTCTGGATCAACAATCCATATAACAAATTCCTTATAGGGAATGCAAAACCTAAGGAAGCCAGTGGGAAGTGAGTGGACTGTCCTATCAGGAAGTAGGATGAGCTCACATGTGGAAGCTATTGGAACTTGCAATTTAATTTTGAATAATGGTTTTGTTTTGAAATTAGAAAAGACATTTTATGTACCAAGTTTCTCACGAAACTTGATTTCAGTTTCTAGACTTGTACCTTTTGGATATTCCTTTAATTTTAAAGACACCTTGTTTGAATTATTTTATAACTCGAAATATGTTGGGAATGGTATATTGTCTGATGGTCTTTATCGTATTAATTTACAAATCGAATCCATTTATAGTCCAATGCATGTTCAAACTGGCACTAAGCGGTGTAATATTAATGAGAATTCTTCTATGTTATGGCATCGGAGATTAGGATATATCTCCATAGAGAGAATTAAAAGGTTAGTAAAAGATCGGGTACTTAATACTCTAGATTTTGCTGAATTTGAAACTTGTGTTGACTGCATTAAGGGAAAGCAGACCAACATGTCTAAGAAAGGTGCCAATAGAAGTTCAAGTATATTAGAAATAATTCATACAGACATATGCTATCCTGATATGGATGCACATGGTCAGAAATATTTCATCACTTTCATAGATGATTACTCACGATATATGAATATTTATTTGCTTAACAATAAATATGAAGCATTGGATGCCTTCAAATTCTTTAAGGCTGAAGTTGAGGACTAGTGTGGAAAACAAATAAAGATAGTGAGATCAGACCGGGGTGGTGAATACTATGGTAGATACACTGAGAGTGGACAAGCACCTGGTCCATTTGCTAAGTTTCTTCAAGAATATAAGATTGTTACCCAATACACCATGCCCGGTTCTCCGAACCAAAATGGTGTTGCAGAAAGAAGAAACCGAACATTATTGAACATGGTGCGGAGTATGCTTAGCAACTCTAATCTTCCTAAATCATTGTGGAATGAAGCACTAAAGACGGCTGTGTATATTCTAAATCGGGTTCCATCCAAGGTTGTCCCAAAGACACCATTTGAGTTATTTAAAGGATGAAAGCCAAGTTTACGACATATGCGCGTTTGGGGATGTCCGTTTGAGGTGAGGATTTATAACCCACAAGAAAAGAAACTAGATTTGAGGACCATTAGTGGGTATTTCATTGGATATGCTGAAAGGTCTAAAGGTTATAGATTTTATTGTCCATCTCATACAACTAGGATTATGGAGTCAAGAAATGCAAAGTTTCTTGAAAATCATTTGACTAGTGGGAGCGATCAAATCAAAAATTCAATTTCTGTGCATGATCATATAGAGTATGAACCTTCCACTTCAAGTAATAGATTGGTTACTATTTACAACATCCCTCAAGTTCAAATGGATGTTGATCAACCAATCATCGAGACTCCACAAGCTACTGATGATCCAGTAAATCGAGTTGGTCATCAAGATGATGAACAATTAGTTGAATAACAAGATCCACAAGAAAATGTTGATCAAACATTAAGAAGATCTACTAGGACAAGAAAATCAGTTATTCCTAATGATTACATTGTAAAGAGTCAAATTTGTGGTATGATGCCATGAATGATGAAATGAATTCCATGAAAAACAACGACGTATGGGATCTTGTAGAGTTACCTAATGGGGCAAAGGCCATTGGTTATAAATGGGTCTTTAAAACCAAGAAAGATTCATTAGGCAACATTGAGAGATACAAGGCCAGACTCATTGCTAAGGGATTTACTCAAAAGGAGGGAATCGATTACACTGATACTTTTTCTCCTATATCAAAGAAAGATTCTCTTCGTGTCATCTTGGCATTAGTTGCACATTTTGACCTTGAGTTGCATCAAATGGATGTGAAAACAACCTTTCTTAATGGTGATTTAGAGGAGGAGGTTTATATGAAACAACCTGAAGGTTTCTCTTCTAATAGTGGTGAGTATTTGGTTTGTAAGCTTAAGAGATCCATATATGGGTTAAAACAAGCCTCTCGTCAATGGTATCTTAAATTCCATGAAACGATATCCTCATTTGGGTTTATTGAAAACCCCATGGATCAATGTATATACCAGAAGGTCAGTGGGAGTAAAATTTGTTTTCTCATTTTGTATGTGGATGACATACTACTTGCAACCAATGATAAAGGTTTTCTACATGAGGTGAAACAATTCCTCTCTAAAAACTTTGATATGAAGGATATGGGTGAGGCATCTTATGTCATTGGCATTAAGATCCACAGAGATAGACTTCGAGGAATTTTGGGTCTATCACAAGAAACCTACATCAATAAAGTTTTAGAGAGATTTAGAATGAAAGATTGTTCACCAAGTGTTGCACCCATTGTCAAGGGCGATAGATTTAATTTGAATCAATACCCTAAAAATGATTTTGAGCGGGATCAAATGAAGAACATTCCATATGCTTCTGTTGTTGGAAGTCTTATGTATGCTCAAGTATGCACAAGGCCCGACATTGCATTTGCTGTTGGAATCTTAGGAAGATAGCAGAGTAATCCAGGTATGGATCACTAGAAAGCTGCAAAGAAGGTGTTGAGATATCTTAAAGGAACAAAAGATTACATGCTACTTCTCATGGTGTATGGCTTAAGAGTTTTATTTCTGGGCTTAGAATCATGGATTCTATTTCTAAACCTTTGAAGATTTTTTGCGATAATTCAACAGCTGTCTTTATGGCTAAGAACAATAAAAGTGGAAGTCGAAGCAAGCACATCGACATAATGTATTTAGCCATTAGAGAAAGAGTTAAAGATAAAATAGTAGTTATTAATCACATTAGTACTGATTTAATGATCGCTGGTCCTTTGACTAAGGGCATGCCACCAATAAAATTTAAGGATCATGTAGAGAACATGGGACTTGGGTCCTCCTTATGATTGTATACATACAGTTTATTAATAAAACTCTTATATTGTGATGTTTTCTCATTTTCATGCGCACATCAGTTTGAGGAAATATGTTACATCTGGACCAAGAGTAAACATTGGTTTACTCATCAAGTTAGTTACCACATTACAGATATATACTTGAAAATAGACATGTTGTAATACATAGATGAGACTACTCACTTTAAGAGGGACTATCTCTATGATTCACATATTTATTTCTTGAGTAAGTTTTCCATGACTCATTTATGCAAATAATCAATTCTATAGACCAAGTGGGAGAATGTAACGGTTTCTTATTTTTATTATAATAATTATTAATAATAAAAAACCAAATTTAATATGGTCCATAGTTTTGGGATTTTGGTTCTGAAAAGGGTATGATTTATTTTGGTTTTAATGTAAATTGATATGACCATTTAATTGGGTGGTAATGAGTTTTTATGAATTTAAATTCTTGGTAGGATCAAGCCTATAAATAGTCTTTGGTCCCCAAAGCTTTCTCTCATCAGAAAAGAAATACACCATCTATATTGAGAGAGCAAGAGCTTGGAAGAATCAAAGGCAGTGCACTCACAACACTGCAACAATGGCTGGAGGTAAAACCTCTAATTCTATTTCTGCATGTTATTTTATTGATCTTGTTGTTCTTTTGTTATCAGGAACATAGGATCAATATATATATTAATCTAACAAGTCAGCCACTATTGCACGTTGTTTTAAGACTATATTAAGTGTGCGTCAGTAGGATAAAAGAGTGAGTAAATAGAAGTCTCTTGTTAGACAATGGTAGTGTCTTACTTATTCTAACGATCTAAGCATGTTTATAACCGTTTGAGACTATAATATTAGGATAATGGGAGGCTTTTTATAAAACAATTACCCAAAATATATAGGCACCACCTTACTTCATACTTGATTCAGTTTTTCTTTTGTTTTGATATTAGTTAGATTAATGTAATTACATGATTCATGGGCCACATTCATTGTTGATTTGAAACTTTGATTGGTTTACTTATTGAATTGATAAAGGTTTTATCAACATATGTTTATGATTGGTCATGCTTTCGAATTTAACGATTTTGCCTTGAGGTATCCTAGCCTTTTATCAATATGATTGACTATGCTATTCATTTCTCTCACATAAAAAAAGAAATATTCCCAACACAAAAGCGAAGGAAGAAAAATTATATATAGATATAGGTTTTGTTCCATTAATATTCTCTAGTAATTATATAAAGAAGGTGATTAAATATTTTGTTATTGTTACATGAAAAAATATTATGACTTGTGATTGAATATTTTATTGTTGTTATAGCATAAAATATTATAACTTATTGGTACGAGATAATATGATTTTGATGTATGAATTTTTGGTATAAGATAATATTATTTTGATGTAAGACTTATATATGATGATGTTAGAATATGTTTGTTTTGGTTGTGCTTTTTGTTATCTGAATGAATGTCATATAAAAATATTTGATTTGATAAATTTTTTTAAAATAACATTAAAAAATAAATTGAGTTCTTTTACACACGTTATAAGGTATTTATTTGCTGAATGTCCAGTGATATACAAAAATATTTGGTTGTATGAAATAGGGTGTAAATGAAATTTAATATAATATAATTATTGATCCACGGTCGCTCGCGGATCAAAAACGAGTGGTTTTTGTAAATATGTAATATATCGACAATGACTCGAAATATCGTCTCTCAAGGATTCTTGTGGGAAAATCAATAACAGTAATAAAATAAGGGGGGTTTGGTTTAGGTTTCCGATAAAGAAAAAGCACTTAAAATAATTTATTACTGAAATAAGTTGTTGTGAAATAAGCGATTAAAGTAACGGATCCACTGCCTCGGTTCTTACTAATCATCGACCGATGAAAATACAATTTCCCAAGCGGGACTTCTATCCTATTTGATGAAAAAATCAGTCAACAAGCGTGGAAGATTTTATGAGAACATGTTCCTATTGCCGGATTAAGCATACGGTAAATGATAGAGCAAATTAACAGTTAAGCAGAGTTAATCTACGATTAAAGTTAGGAACACAGATCACTCAAATTAAATCAAATACACTATATGATAATTGAATTAAGCAAACAACAATCACAAGATATAATTGAAAGGAATAGAAATTAAATTGTAAATATCATAACAATCTCAAAGTTTGAAACCTGAGTACAGTGAATCCATCCAAAGAGGATTAGTTCTCCATGAGTTTTCAAGCTTCAACAATATTTTTTTTTGCGTGAATAGTCCCCCGTGAACAGTACACACGTTCTCCTTAAAAAGATAAAAAAATGGATTCGGTTCAAAACCCAACTGGGTCGAAAATATAACTCAGGCCCACAACATGACCCAATACTAAAATAAAATTCTAATGTTGTAACTTGAAACGAAATTCTGGAATTTTGAGCTCCAAATCTGACTTCGACTCTAACACGAAAGTCGTAGCTCTCTCTCTTAGCTTTCCGACGATTTTTAGAACGCCTCAAACGGATTCCCGGAACTCCAGTTATGATCGTTTCCGCGCAGACTGCTAAAGCTGAAAAATAAGTGCGAAAATTAAATTAAACTAAAAATAAAATAAAATATGAAAACATAATAAAATATAAAAATAAACAAAATAAAATAAAGAAATGCCTAAGTAAATGAAATTTAATATAATATAATTATCAAATAATTTTACACCTGTGATAACTAAAATACGGTGTAATATACCATATTTCTACACCATATTTAAATAAATTAGGATGTAAATTTTTTGATATTCATAGTAAGCATTATTCATTTTACACCTGATTTTTATCAAATTGGGTGTAAATTCGTTTGATTTAAATGTATATATGTAACAATTTACACTCGTTTTCTCTAAAAAAGGGTCCAATATACCCTTTATTTACACCCGTTTTAAAACATGTATAAATTCATCATACATTTATCATCCTTTGAATTTACACCCTCTAGTAATAGGTGTAAAATGTATAAAAAAAACAAGTCTAAATTCCTCTTTCTGTACTAGTGCTTTTTCCCCCTTTTGCAAGTAACCTTTAGATAGCAACACTCATCCGAGCAAAGAACAAGCAAAATGGTTCTTATTGAGTACAACGGATGTGAGCGAAGCTAATACCTCCCCCTTGCATAACTGACTTTCTTACCCTTTTTCTGTTCCTCTTGGGTTTTATCGATATTTTCCCTTTCCTTTAGAATAAATAAAGTTCGGTGGCGACTCTATTGTATCTTTGAGCGTGTGATGCACTCAGGTATTTTTTACGACACGACACCCACTAAGACAAGAAGTGGAAAGACTTCGCAGAAGACATATTCATCTTCTGTCACCATTGATGCACCTATGAAGAAGAGGAAGCTAAGAAAGACGATTCTTCCTTCTAAAATTGCAGAGAAAGAGGAAGAGGAAAAGGAAGAAGAGGAAGATGAGGTGCCCTTTTTCCAAGAAGACAAAGGTTGTGGAAGTTGGATCTCAAAAGGTTGTAGATGGAGCCATTCAAAGGGAGAAAATTTGATTGTCTCTTATTTGTTGGATCAAACAAAGGAACAACCTACAACTTCTGAAGCTCAGATGGAAGAAGTTGTTGGTGTAGAAGATGTTTTGAACACTGCTGAAGTTCAAGCTGTTGAAGCAATAGTTGGGCTGAAGATTGTTAAGGGCGCTTTTGAAGCTAAAGCTTCTAGTGTTCCTGAAGGAGTTGTATCAGAAGTTGCTACCAATCTTGCTTTTGAAGTTGTTAGTGAAAAGGGGCAAGCTGCTTCAGATGACGTGGAGACTGATATGACAGATAACAATATGAACTCTATCTCGGAGGATTATTTTGATTCTTCCACCTTAAACCATATATGACCAACACCCTCACCGAAACCATCTCCAAAACACACTTCATCAAATATTCATAACAGGGTTCAACTTTTAGAACCTGTGATGGATTCCCCTAACCCTACACCCATATTTCAGAATCTAGAGAATGTTATGAATCAAGTTGATTTTGAACATCTTGCTGGTGAAACCAATGATGATCAGAGACAATTGGCATACATTTATGATTCTGAACAACTTTCACCTTTAAACACCATTCTTGAACCCCTTATAAATATCTCTAGTGGTAAGGCTTTATCTAGTTCCAGCTCAGACTTAGGTTCTGACTTATTATTGTTATTGGTCTGAAACCTATATTGGTAAAACCTATCCAAGTTGGCCCTCTTAAAATCTTCACCCTACAAAAACCACAAAATGACCAAACATGTTCTGCTGAAATAACTTCTGATACGAATAACTTATCTGTTCAAATTGAAGTTAAACATGTTACCCTAAACCAACCATAATTTGAACCTCAACCGGAACCCCAACCTCAACCTGAACCTAAACCCCAACATCAACCCCATCAAACATTAAAGTCCATTTTTCATCTGGATCAGGTCCCTCCTCAACAACTGGCTCTTCATAGTCTTTCATCTTGAGGAACATGATGTCTTCATCTGGAAAATCAAACTTCATCGGCTCATAATCATCAATCGGCTGCTGAGCAAGATAGTCTGACAGAATACTACCTTTGATGGCTTTCTGGGATGTATATTGGATGTCGTACTTTGTCAGTACCATTTTCCAACGAGCAACCCTTCCGGTGAGAGCTGGCTTCTCAAATATATACTTGACTGGATCCATTTTGGAGATCAGTATGGTTGTTTGAGTCAGCATGTATTGTCTCAATCGCTTAGCAGCCCATGTAAGTGCACAACATGTCTTTTCAAGCATTGAGTATCTCGACTCGCAATCTGTGAATTTTTTACTCAGGTAGTAGATGGCATGCTCTTTCCTACCTGTCTCGTCGTGTTGACCGAGAACACAACCCATGGAATTATAGAGTATTGTCAAATACATAATCAGCGGTCTCCCTGGGACTGGAGGCATAAGGATTGGAGGATTCTGCAAATACTCTTTTATCTTTTCGAAAGCCCTTTGGCAATCATCATTCCACCTGATAGCCTGATCTTTTCTCAACAATTTAAATATTGGCTCACACGTGGTTATTAGGTGAGAGATGAACGTTGCAATGTAGTTCAACCTTCCTAAGAAACCACAGACTTTTTTCTGTTGTTGGCTCAGGCATTTCTTGTATTGCTTTCACTTTGGCAGGATCCACCTCAATCCCTTTTTCACTAACAATAAAACCCAGCAGTTTTCCAGATCTCACCCCAAAAGTACACTTGTTCGGATTAAGCCTCAACTTGAATTTCCTCAAACCCTCAAATAGTTTCTACAAATTCACCAAATGTTCTTATTCCGTCTGAGATTTGGCAATCATATCATCAACATAAACCTCGATTTCGTGATGAATCATATCATGGAAAAGAGTTACCATAGCTCGTTGATATGTTGCCCCAACATTTTTCAGGCCAAACGGCATCACCTTGTAGCAGAAGGTGCCCCATGGGGTTATGAAAGTTGTCTTCTCCATGTCTTCTAGTGCCATCTTAATTTGATTATAGCCAGAAAAGCCGCCCATGAAAGAGAATATCGAGAACTGAGCCGTGTTATCCACCAAAACGTCGATGTGAGGTAATGGGAAATCATCTTTAGGACTAGCTCTGTTCAGATCCCGGTAGTCAACACACATCCGTACCTTTCCATCCTTCTTAGGTACTGGAACAATATTTGCAACCCATGGCAGATAATTTGTAACTGCTAGAAACCCCACATCCAACTGTTTTTGCACTTCTTTCTTTATCTTGACAGCCATCTCTGGTCTTGTTCTTCTGAGCTTCTGTTTGACCGGAGGACAATCCTCTTTGAGAGGCAAATGGTGTACCACAATGTCTGTGTCAAGCCCTGGCATGTCCTGATAAGACCAAGCGAAGATGTCAACATACTCTTGTAGCAATTCAATCAGCCCCTTCTTCATATTATCTTCCAAAACAACCCCTATCTTGATTTCTCTCTTGACATCCTCGGTCCCGAGATTAATCACTTCAATAGACTCTTGATGCGGTTGAATGACCCTTTCCTCCTGTTTTAAGAACCTGGCAAGCTCTTCAGGGAGTTCACAGTCTTCATCACCCTCTTCTTTAGCTTGAAAGATTGGATTTTCAAAGTCGAAGCGAGCCATAGCAGAACTGTTATCAATAGGATCCGGTGATGTGCATCTGCATGAGTGATGGTATGTGCTTATGAGTGTGAACAAGGAGTGAAAACTAAAAAAAACATTGCCAAATGTGTTTTTTTTTTAAAACGGAAAAAATAGAAAGACAGTGACCAAAAAATTTGAATGCAAAAAGACGTCCTTTATTTATGATAAAAAATGCAGGTATTCACATAGAT
Organism: Lathyrus oleraceus; assembly: GCF_024323335.1. NCBI lineage: Eukaryota > Viridiplantae > Streptophyta > Magnoliopsida > Fabales > Fabaceae > Lathyrus > Lathyrus oleraceus. The sequence goes on from NC_066584.1 coordinate 392,422,811, forward strand.
GAGCCCTATAATGAGTCATTACGCCCTGGGCGGAACGTAAGACTTGGATATGCATGAACAAACAAAGAAAACTAATCTTCAAGAAGAGTGGCTTGGATAATCTCTTCATAAGACCAATTGCGGAGTACTTCACCCGGGACCCTTGGACGCACCCAGTTGTCAATGTCGCAATCACTATCCTCATCTTCTTCGTTGATTGCAGAGATCTGGCCATACTGAGTGATGCCAGCGCTGGAGAAAGTAATCGGCCCCTGACGAGTCTGAGACGTTGGAGTTGTAGAAATCAATACTGGCTGATACCCAATCCCAAACTTGTCTTCCTTCACAGGTAAATCCAACAGACGTCCCCAACCGGGAGCAACACCTGAATTTATCAAGCATGTGTCTGCTTGTAAGACGAAATAGAGATACATGCTTCAACCTCTTCCACCGGAGCTGCATCCTTGACTTGAACTTCCTCAAAGGCCTGACACAGGGTCTCATGAATCTCACCTTCTACCTCTACGTACTTGAATGTAGACAGGTGACTGACCAGAATATCCTCTTCACCACAGACAGTGATAATTCTTCCGTTGACCGGGAACTTGATCTTCTGATGCAAGGTCGAGGAGACTGCCCCAGCATTGTGGATCCAAGGACGACCCAGCAAGCAACTATACAAAGGACTGATATCCATCACATAGAAGACGGTGTTAAAGGTTTGTGATCTAATCTGAATTGGCAATTCTACCTTTCCGAACACCGACCTCTTAGAACCATCGAAGGCTCTTACCACAAGATCTGAAGGCTTCAAAATCAAACCTTCTACATCTAACCTTGACATGGCTCTCTTGGGTAGCACATTGAGAGAGGAACCTGTATCCACCAGAACATGGGATAACACAGTGTCTTTATACTCCATCCAGATGTGCAAAGCCTTGTTATGATCGCGTCCAGCTGGCGTCAAGTCAGAATCAGTAAAACCCAACCCGTTGCTTGTATGAACATTTGCAACGATCCCTTCTAATTGGTTCACTGAGATCTCCCGAGGCACATATACAACATTAAGGACCTTCAGGAGTGCCTCCATGTGTGCCTCCGAACACAGCAGGAGTGAGAGAATAGATATCTTGGATGGCGTCTGAATCAACTGATCGACTACCTTGTAATCGCTTTTCTTTATGATTCTCAAAAGTTCGTCCACATCCTTCGCAAAAGCAGGCTCGGAGCCAGCCTGTGGTGCAGAGGTATCCTCATTCACAACTTGTTTGCCTCTGGCCTTCGCCGCGGTGTCAGCACCATCAGATTGGGTAACTGGTGGTGAGAACAGTCTACCACTTTTAGTGAATCGCCTGACTCCACCAACATTGTCCACTGCGGGATCTTTTATCTCAACTCCAAGTTCAGACTTCTGATCTTGCACCTCTTCTACTTTCAGTGGATGCTCCACTCTATGATCGTGCGTGTACACACTCCCCCCGTAATTCCAAGGAATGACCCTTTCGTTGGTGAAAGGTAAAGGACCAGGGGTTGTGATGGTCATAGTGGATTGATGCAGTCGCACTGGTGGTACCGGTTGCGCTACTGGCACATTGATTTGAGCGGTCGGGTAGAAAATTGTGATAGTGGCAACGTCACAGTCATACTCAGAAATCTTATTCATTGAAGTACAAGCATCCGAAACATCGGAATCAAGTTCAACAAGTACATCAGAATCAAGCACGATGTTTGGAATATCAGCAACAACATCAGAAAAATTACATACATCATCAGGAATTACAATATCATCAGAAACAACATTCAGAAATTCTTCAACATCTTCAGGAAAGAGAAGATCAACATCTGCATTCTCAACAACCCCTTCAACAGACTTTTGGGCAGACAAGTCTTCAGCTTGGAGGATACCATCGTCAAGCAAGGCCTGGATACCCTGCTGCAGCTTCACACAACCCCCACTATGTGCAACACAACCCAAACAATCGTTCCCACAACCGGGGAAAACATCTGCCTTTAGTAAGTACTCTTTAATTTCTGACAGCGGAGTCTTCAGCTTCAACACCTCCTTGACTAATTTGACTTCTCCTTCAACCATGTTAACATTTTCTCCACCATGCTGCGGCATAGGATTGTTGACAACATTAGGAGCCGATGCAAAGTTGATGGCCTTTGAGCCAATAAGGTCCTGAACTACGTGCTTAAAATCTTTGCAGTTCTCAATAGTGTGGCCAGGTGCCCCAGAGTGGAAATTACACCTAGCATTGGCGTCATAACCCACTGGAAGCCTGCCAACGGGAGGAGCCAAAGTGCGCAACTGCACAAGTTGCAATTGTTGAAGGTTGGGAAGCAATTTGGCGTACGACATCGGAAGAGTGTCTAAATGCCTATCCATCATCCTCTGTCTCTGTTGATAAGCAGGTCTGTTACCCTGTTGTTGTTGATATTGATTTTGTTGACGTTGAGGTTGTTGTTGTTGCACTGGTGCCGCAACCGGAATGGTCACAGCTGCAACATAAGGTTGCTGATGGTAATTCTAAAAATTGTTCCTTCGGTTACCTCTGCTCTGATAAGAAGACACAACATTTGCATCCCCTTCTCTCCTCTTCTGTCCTCCTAAGAACGGCTTCTTTGACCCCGAAGATGATCCAACCCCGTTTTAGATCTTACACGTCTTCAAGTAGTTCTCCACCCTCTCACCGGTAGAGACCACATCAGCAAAATTAGAGGCATTGTAACCCACCAGACGCTCCAAATAAGATCCAGGTAGTGTGTTCATAAACATGTTGGCCATCTCTTTTTCCAACATCGGAGGCTGAACATGGGAAGCCATCTCTCTCCAGCGTTGAGCATACTCTTTGAAGCACTCATTGCTCTTGAGAGACAGATTCTGGAGTTGAGTCCTGTCAGGTGCCATATCCGCATTGTACTGATATTGCTTCACAAAGGCCTCAGTCAAGTCTCTCCAGCAGCGAATATGGGCTTTGTCCAGCCTCATATACCACTCCAAGGATGCCCTAGCTAGGCTGTCCTGGAAGAAGTACATGAGCAGCTTCTCATCATCAGAATAAGCAACCATCTTGCGGAAGTAAGCTTGTACGTGAGTCTTCGGGCAAGAGTTGCCATTGTACTTATCAAATATCGGAACTCTGAATTTTGGTGGAACTCTCACACCTGGGACCAGCCCCAAGTCAGAAACATCCACACCAAGAGCATTCTGCCCTTCCACAGCTTTCAACCTCTCTTCCAGTCTTCGAAACATAGGGTCCATACCATGGCCCATGCCAAAGTCCTCCTGAAGCAGGGAGAACTGATCCTCCTAATCGTCATGGATGGGTTGTTGATTAAGGTTGACACATGGGATCAGGATAGGCTCCGGTCCATTGGGTCCATTAGCCTCTCCAACTGGAGGATTAGCCATAACCTCTGGTTGAGTAGTAGGGGGATCCCTCTGTACCAACAATCTAACCTCCTGCTGTCCCTGAGCCACTCCTTGGACCACTTTCATGAACTAATTCATGCGAATCCTCATCTCAGCGAGCTCTGCTTGTAGACCTTCCATTGCTCTTTGTTGATTTCTTCGGGTACCGTATCGGTGAATGCCTGAGTCAGCTATCCTGCTAATGGAACACCAAACAAAATGAGAATAACGCAGCGGTACCTGTTATGCAAGACATGCTAATGAATATGCAAATGCAATGACATGTTTATCAATTCCAAAGGGTATTCTACCCCTTGATTCCAGTCTTTCAATAGATAAACAGTGTAAGAAGATCGAGTCGTGGATAAACTTCGGAGACTAAGATGCAATAAAGAAAAAATCGTCATACAAATGAGTTCAGAGAGAAGGGCCTTAGCCCACAGTACATCAAAAGAGGATCTCCACAACAAGCCTGTGGATCATCGCTACAAAGCAACAAGGAAACACAACAAGTAAAAAGAGGAACAAAAATCAGGAATCAGCCTCATGTATACAACCCATAAGGACTGCTCCTAACTTCAGCCAGCAGTGCTACCGTGTCAGGATGATTTGGAGATTTTGTCAAACGCCGGATAAGCAAATTCCTCTTGTGAATAATGCCATCTAGTTCTTTGATGTGCTCTATGTAATAATCCCCATCATCCTCCCCGAATACCTCTTCAAGTCTAGATTTCTTCAAACCCGCCAGCACTTTGAGTTCTTCAATCTGTTTTTGAGCCTTGTCGAGTTGATCTGTGATGTAACCATTGACTGTACGGGCGCACATGAGCTCATTGTTCTTCTCCTTCAGCAGAGTCTTCAACTTCAACACCTGACCAGTCAATTGTGCCACTATCTCCTCCTCTTTTGCCTTCCGAGAAGCTGAAAATGCATCTCATTGTTCTTGCCACCAACTAACTTACCACGGGCATCTGTTAACTGCTGCTTGACTCGCCTCAACTCAGAACTGGATGACCCCAAGGCTTTGTCAGTCTTCCTGAAGAAGTTCACCTCTACAGCCAATTTCTTTTCCGTTTCCTCTTGCAATTTGATAGCTTCCCCCCTTCTGATACTCTGCCTCCTGGTATAGACGCATAAAGTCTTGCAACTTCACACTCAACTCCGAGTTTTCAGTTTGAAGCTCCTTCATGGTATTCCTCAATTTGTCATACTCTTCTCGGCTCACCATTATTGACTGCTCAGGAGCAGGTGAACACAAAGGTTCTTCAATAGGAAATGACAGACTAAACTCTTTGACTTTTCTCCGAAGCCAATCTTCATATTGAGGATAAGTCCTGCAATCCCCCTTTCCAAGCACAGTCCTTCCTCTCTTGATTACCTTGAGCCAGGCCTCAACTGCCTTATCGGATGTAGTCAAATCAGCTGAAGAATGGAAAACAAAGATTCTTCCACATCTTTTTCCAAAGGTGGAGTTTTTAAAGCATACCCAAACTGTCTGACTGCTAGAGAAGGATTATAGTTGATCCCTCCTCTTCTTCCTACCAACGGCACATTCGGGAAGTTCCCACAACTGTGAATAATATCCGCCCGAAGCAAGTTCTGGTCTGACCACCAAGAAATATCTTTAGCTCTTATCCCCATCAACCTCTTCGAACAACTCAACGAGTCCTTGAAGTCAACGAACGCTCCTGAGTTGGGTAGGTGAGAACTGAACCACTTATGAAACAAGGGTGCACAACAGTTCACCAATCCTCCTTTTCTATTCTCATTCCTATGATGCACTGAATGAAAGAAATCTCCCAGCAAGGTCGGCACTGGATTTCCCAACACGAAGAGGCGTATTGCGTCTACGTCCACAAATTTTGCAACATTAGGGAACGGGACAATCCCGTATATGCAAAGAGCCAACACAGCATTGAAACCTCTCCAATCACCATCTTCAAGCTTCTTCTTGGCTTCTCCCACCAAGAAACTCAAATGAAAACCACTGACTCCTCCCTTCTGACACATATTGGACTTCAAGACTGATTTCCCCAAATATGTGGCTGAAGCAACCATGCTGAGATCGGGCAGAAACTCAGAACTGTAGAATAGCAACTACGTCTTGATAGGAACTCTGAGAAAACTGGAAACCTCCTCCAAAGTCGGTACCAAGATATAATCCAGGAATGTGAAACATCTCAATGGAGGGTCATATAACTGTAGCAGTGTAAAAAGAGCATCGTGTTGATCTTTGGAGAGAACTGTAACGAAGCTTAGAATCAAACCGTAATCCTTCTGGAATCTTTCTAGAGAATCATGATCCATTAACTTCATCAACTGTTGAATGGGATCCAAACAGACCACAGGAAACTTGTAGGCGACGTGTCTTTTTCTGCCAATATCCATCTTAGTATAACCAGAAAACCCCGACTAGAATTAAGAAGAAGATATAAACCCCTGGGAATAGATAAACATGTGTTAAATGATATGAATGCAAAATGATGTGATGCAATGCAGTGACATGGGAATCAGAATTGATCCATCTGCTTGAACAACTGTCAGGTCGCACTGTGTCATACCCCAAAATTTTCCCGTTGATATTACAAGGCATTTTTCAAGGCACTCCGACTTGTTCTGCAAGGCATTGACCTCAAAGGAACAAAAGCCCAGCTCACAACAGGCCCAATCCAGAAAATGGCCCAAACTGGCCTGCTCGCTAGGCGAGCAATTCCTTCGCCTAGCAAACACTTCATTATGACACTCGCCCCAGCGAAGCATCAGATCCAGTAAAAGCCCAAACTAGCTGGCTCGCTAGGCGAGCAATTCCTTCGCTTAGCGAAGCTTGCGAATATCAGAATTTCTGGGCTTCATTCTGAGCCCATTAGGTCATCACAATCACTATAAATAGCCAAGTTTCAGTCATGAAGAAGGGGGGGGGGGAAACAGAGGAAGACGGACGGAAACCCTGGCACAGAAACCCTGGAGGCTACTTTAGAGAGATCCGAATGAAGAAACCCTGAAGGCCGCCCCCTCCGCTCCGAAGCTACCGCCGCCCAACTCCATCCGATACCAAAAGCGATCAGTCTCTTCAACATAGCAGCTTAGTTGCAAGCAGGTTTGCGCATCACTATTGTTTTATGCTTTTAATCGGTAATCTCTATATACATAAAGCATCATGATTGAAGTTTCGAATATGTAATTTATGGTCACATGCGAATTTGAATATGCTTGAATATCATGAATGTTTGTCCATGCTATTCCCGTAATCAAGTGCCATACAAGTTCAGGTTTTCGGAGGTCATGCTGCTGTCAAAATCCAAACCCGTGGCCGCTCGCTAGCACATCGCTAAGCGAGCCTGTAGCAAGCATTCGCTGAGCCTTCGCTAGGCGAAGCAGAGGCGAACGGGACAGTGGCTGCTTTGTTTCTTTTCTATTCTGCCTTATGTCTATCTAACCAAGACTTATTATAATTCTGCATCATTTGGCCTGAGATTATGACTGTTGTATTGTAGTGCAATTTTCAATTGTACTTTACTTTGATGCTCTAACCCGTGTGTTGAATTGTGCAAAGGTTTACATATTCCCGAGGAAACGGCCGGCTAGGTATCCCACTTTATGTGTGGGAGATCCTTATGGAGATTCACCCTGAATTACTCAATTGATTTTAATGTATTAATTTCATGGTGAAGATCCACCCTAATGGCTTAATTGATCTTAATGTACTGATTTTAATATGGACCTAATTACCTACCTGATTACGGTTACCTAATTAATTGTAAAACTTTGCCTTTAAATAAGTGATCTCGGACCTCTCTTTGTTACCCTCCGATTACGGTATTACGGTCATGTCCCGCGAATGTGGGGATATACTTAGCAAAGACCCTTCGGTTAAATCATCATAGTCCCTCGAATGTTGCCTTTGTCCCTCGATGACCCTTCGGTATAGCCTACGATTAAATGATGATCGTCCCTTCGAATGCTAAGGTATCCTCACAATTGTTGCCTTCAATGACCAATCGATGACCAATCGATGACCCTTCGATGACCCTTCTACATCCAAAGGATAAAATTGCTTACTTCTCAATAGTAAGGACAGTTTTACCCTCATAAGGATAGGAAATGCCCGGAAAGACCTCGGATAGGTATAACTCTTAATTGCTTATTCACAATTTAAAACTACTTTTCACACCTTACACCTTTCAAAACCTCCATTAGAAAATCACCACTTGGCATACATTCGCACTAGAATCATTGCCGAGTTATATTTTTCTAAACTATTTTCAAAACTAAACGAGATAACCACTTTGTATACATTCATTCAAGAATCATTACAAAGTTAAATTCTCCTTTTCAAAACATTTCCTACACATTTCTCCACCACTTTTTCAAACTAGAAAAACATAAATGATTGAGCAATTAAGAGCCCATGGATAACCATGGATACAAAGGGTGCTAACACCTTCCCTTTGTATAATGTACCTCCCGAACCTAAGAATCTAAATTAAGGTCTTTCCTGTTCTTTTCCACCTTTCCTTATTGGATAAAAGAAAAGTCGGTGGCGACTCTTGCTAACCGCGACATTGCGATTAAAAAAAACACAAAAAGTCAGTTCACCGTATGACAGAACTGGCGACTCTGCTGGGGACATAAAAAGAGAGGTCACCTTAAAAAATCATTTATGTTTTCAAATTGTTCCTTCTTTTAAGGGATTGCTTGGGTATTTTTGAGTGAAAGATCCTACACCCGAATCTAGTGTACCTTAGGTAAGTAGCAATAGATCATCGCGACTATCCGACGTATACTGGAATGGTTAAAATGATGGCTACGGTTAATGTGACACTTTGGATGTCCTGATGTTCCTCATGTTTACTTGAGGAAAAATTTGGCATTTGTGTGGTGTCATCAAAGCATTAACCAGACCTTTAGAACCCTAATTGACTCATCCTAGCCATTAGAAAGTAGTGAGATAACTGGCTTCGGTTCCGACTGAGGTTGGTTGAGACTCGATACTACACTCTTTGAGATTGGACTTTAGGGAAGCTTCGGTCAACCACTTGGTGTTACACTGAAGTGGACTTAAGGAAAGGTCGATGATTTGAGATCCTTCTAGAACCCGGTTACTATTCTAGGACAGGTTGAACCAACCAAACTTCAGTGGGGAGGGTACTTACCTATGGAACTCATGCAAGCCTTAAAACTTAGGAACGATGGTTGTGTGACTTGTTTGTGCTTGTTATTTACTTAACATCATAACATCATCATAACATCATGGCATTGAACTAACCATTTCGAGGACTTAGGGATTTAACTTTGCTCTATTTTGTAAAAAAAAAAAAAAAAAAAAAGTTTCCTTTTTTGGTAGTTTATGCAAAGTTAGATTCCAAAAGTCCTTGAAAACATTTCATACATTGCATAGCATAACATTGCATAACAGGTACTCTAAAGGGATCAAGGTTCTCTCGGTTTTCCTGCAAACAGAAAAATGGACCTCGAACAAACTGTCAAAGATCTCCATGCTCAGAATGCTCAACTCCAGGAGATGATCTTGAACTTATCCAAGGGGCAGGAGGAACTGAAGGCTCTCTTGCTCGAGAAAAAGAAAGACAAGAAACCTGTGAGTTACATTAACCCGGGAAGAAGGCTTAAAGGACAGACTACAGGAGTCAAGATTAGAATTCCGAAGGATCAAGAAGAGGGGACAGATTCAGAAGATGAGAATGTTGATCTCTTCAACCCTGAGGACGACGATGAAGATTATGAGAATGAACAGTACTCTCCAAGAGATGACAAGTACAAGTTGCTGGAAGAACGTATGCTAGCTATAGAAGGTCAGAAGGCGCCCGGTCTGGACTTCGAAAGCTTGAGTCTGGTCTCTGGTGTGGTCGTTCCCCGCAAATTCAAGGTCCCCGCTTTCACTAAGTATGATGGGGCATCTTGTCCTCAGATGCATCTAAGAGCTTACGTGAGAAAGATTCAGCCGTATATCACTGATAGGAAACTATGGATCCATTTCTTCCAAGAGAGTCTGTCTGGCACACAGTTGGAATGGTACTATCAGCTCGAGAGCTCTAACATCCACACATGGACATATTTAGCGACAACTTTCTACAAGCACTACCAGTATAATTCTGAATTAGCACCTACTCGGCTACAGTTGCAGAATATGACTATGGGATCTAAAGAAAGTTTCAAAGAATATGCTCAGAAATGGAGAGATTTGGCTGGCAGAGTCAAACCCCCTATGATTGATCGAGAATTAGTAGACATGTTCATGAGCATACTGACTGGCCCATTCTATAGCCATCTATTGAGGAGTTCCTCATTGGGTTTCACTGAACTTATATTAACAGGTGAACATGTTGAAAGCGGCATTCGAAGTGGAAAGATACAAGCGGCTACCTCTGATCCTCCGGAGACTCCTAATGTCATCATTGCTCCTCTGCCAAATCATGACAAGACTGTTAATGCTATAGAAGATGCTGATAGCGATTATGACTTGGATAGCTGGATTTTCCCAACAATTGGTGACGAACTCAATAATTGGAAAGCTGAAGACACTATCCCGATTTCCTTTAGTCAGGAGTAATTGTTATTGATATTTTAGCATTTTAAAGCATTGTGTCTATGCCCGGGGCACAATAGCTAATTTTTCAAGGGTTTTGTCATTTTCATAAGCATATTCATATTCAATAAATCAATGGACTTTTTGCATTCAAATATTGCGCTCTTTATCTTTCCTGTCATTTTTCAAACAAGCTATGTTTCTTGCACACACTCACGTAACAATTTGCCGATCCATATCCACTCTGGATCCTGTTGGTAATGACTCTGCTACTGTTCATTATGACTTTGAAAATCCGATCTACCAAGCCGAGGATGGAAGCGAGGAAGATTGTGAAGTCCCTGGAGAACTTGCCCGACTACTGCAAGAAGAAAAGACTATACAGCCGCATGAGGAATCAATTGAAATTGTAAATCTGGGTACTGATATAAACAAGAAAGAAGTCAGAGGTTTCTTGGGGCACTCGAATTACATTGCCCGATTCATTCCACACTTGACTGCTACCTGCAAACCCATCTTCAAATTACTAAAAAAGAAAAATCAAGAGATGGTATGGAATGATGAATGACAAAATCAAGAAGTATCTCCAAGAACCTCCAATTCTGATACCACCAGTTGAAGGAAGACCTCTCATCATGTATTTGACCGTGTTAGAAAATTCAATGAGGTGTGTGTTGGGGCAACATGACGAGTCTGGTCGAAAAGAGCATGCCATATACTGCCTTAGCAAAAGGTACCGACTGTGAAACAAGATACTCACAGCTCGAGAAAGCTTGCTGTGCTTTGGCTTGGGCTGCTCGCCGACTAAGACAGTATATGTTGAATCATACCACTTTATTGACCTCTAAGATGGATTCTATCAAATATCTATTTGAGAAACCTGCTGTCTCCTGAAAGAGTTATCACTGACAATGGTACTAATTTGAACAACAAGATGATTACTGAACTCTGCATGCAGTTCAAAATAAAACACCATAACTCTTCTCCGCACCGGCCAAAGATGAACGGCGCCGTGGAGGTTGCTAATAAGAACATCAAGAAGATCATACAAAAGATGACAGTAACGTACAAAGACTGGCATGAGATGTTACCATTCGCTCTCCACGGTTATCGCACTTCAATGCGCACTTCGACAGGGGCAACTCCGTTCTCTTTAGTCTATGGAATGGAAGTCATCTTACCAGTGGAAGTTCAGATTCCCTCTCTAAGAATCATGAAAGAGGCGGGCTTAGATGAAGATGAACGGATTCAGACTCGACTCGATCAGATAAATTTGATTGAAGAGACTCGCGGCTGTTTGTCATGGGCAGATATATCAGAAGCGCATGACCCAGGCATTCAACAAAAAGGTCAAGAGACGAGTGTACCAAATCGGCGACTTAGCTATCAAGCGTATCATTCTACCACAAGGTGATCCCAGGGGCAAATGGACTCCCACATACGAAGGGCCATTTGTAGTTAAGAAGGTATTCTCTGGTGGAGCCATGATGCTTGCTACAATGGATGGCGAAGAGTTCCCGCATCCTGTGAACGCTGACATAGTTAAAAAATACTACGCATAAAAGAGACCCGCTAGGTCGACGTACCTAGGCAAAAGTAAGGGCATCCCGGCGAACCAAAAGGGTTCGGGCAAAAATTAGGGATAAACATATAAAAACATACACCCGGCAAGTCGAAAACCTGAAAAGGCGGCTTGGGCAAAAAAGGGTATCCTGATGGACTGAAAACCTGAAAAGGCGGTCCAGGCAAAAATTAGGGATTAAAGTGTAAGACTATGTCCCGTTCTCAGTCAGCTTCAACCAAGTTCAAGGGACTGAACAAGCCAATCACTTCTATCCGACAGCAGGAGATGAGATGCTTGAAGACATAATGACAGTAGTGGAATTAGAATCGATAGGACTTTTTCTGCATAGCTTTCTCTTTGTTTGCCTGACAATTTCCTCTTACTAGGATTTCTTGTCTCCTTGTACACAAATTGCCTGTTTATAGGCCCTCTTTCGAAATCAATATAATTTTAGTTTCAAAAAAAAAATACTCTTGTTTTACTTTCTCTGTTTTGTTTGCATAAACGTCCATTGATTTAATTCGAATTAATATATGCATTTGGATATGATCGATGTTTACCAAAAATGCGTGCATAAAATAGAAATAGCGATTACTACTAGGCTTCAGGATCGAGGAGAAGGTCTAATCATGCTTTCCAATGAATCCGTTGCTAATCCTATTCCCCAGCAAAGCCAGTCATTCCCAGAAGAGAGTGGCGTTACTAGACAAATGGGTCATCTCTTCCACCCCCAGCCGGGTTTCTGTTGAACATTTCTACCATCAGACATAAATCAAGCATCCCCGGCTAAGAAAGGGTCATCAATACAAATATCTCCGACCAGAAGACTGAGATTTATTTCCCCAGTAGAGTCCCCTGGAAGAACGTTTCAGACACATAGTGCATTCATTACATCATTTCACATCACATACCTACATACAATTTTCATTCCGCATCATATACATTACATCATTTCATAACATATACATGTATACAATGCTCTCATTTATTCCAGACGCGTAATTCACTCATTACATCATTTCACAGCACACGCATGCATACAACATTTGCATCTCATGCATCATGACATGGCATGAAGCTAACTTTATTTTTCAGGTTAATTATCCTCTTGATACAATCAAAACAAAGGTCCATTCAGATGGACAACCTTATCAGTTACATTCAGGATTCAACTATACTCCATGTCAACATTCATTCTGACATCCTCCTAACGATGGCATCTATAAGCTCATCCCAGACATTTATCGCAGATACAACATACACAAATACTATCAGATTCAGCCTAATGTACGGTTCGTTCTGATTCAGCCCAACATATGACTCCTTCAACTCAGATACGATCTAGCGTACGATCCATTCTGACCTTCAATAACTCAGATACGGTTTAATGTACGACCCAGTTAGACCTTCCTCTGCTCAGATGCTACCTAGTGTACGGTATATTTTTGAAGTGTAGTCTAGCATATGAATACCCCCTTTTATAAGCAGATTCAGCCTAATGGACGGCTCATTCTGCTCAGATACGGTTTAATGTACGACCCAGTTAGACCTTCATCTGCTCAGATGCTACCTAGTGTACGGTATATTTCTGAATTGTAGTCTAACATATGACTACCCCCTTTTATAAGCGGATTCAGCCTAATGGACGGCTCATTCTGCTCAGATACGGTTTAACGTACGACCCAGTTAGACCTTCATCTGCTCAGATGCTACCTAGTGTACGGTATATTTCTGAATTGTAGTCTAGCATATGACTACCCCCTTTTATAAGCAGATTCAGCCTAATGGACGGCTCATTCTGCTCAGATACGGTTTAATGTACGACCCAGTTAGACCTTCATCTGCTCAGATGCTACCTAGTGTACGGTATATTTCTGAATTGTAGTCTAGCATATGACTACCCCCTTTTATAAGCAGATTCAGCCTAATGGACGGCTCATTCTGCTCAGATACGGTTTAATGTACGACCCAGTTAGACCTTCATCTGCTCAGATGCTACCTAGTGTACGGTATATGCTACCTAGTGTACGGTATATTTCTGAATTGTAGTCTAGCATATGACTACCCCCTTTTATAAGCAGATTCAGCCTAATGGACGGCTCATTCTGCTCAGATACGGTTTAATGTACGACCCAGTTAGACCTTCATCTGCTCAGATGCTACCTAGTGTACGGTATATTTCTGAAGTGTAGTCTAGCATATGACTACCCCCTTTCATCATCAGACACAGCCTAACGGACGGCTCATCCTGCAACTCCAATACGGTCTAGCATAAGACCCATTTGGATCTTCAACTCAGATACAATCTAGCATACGATCCGGTCTGATCTTCTATCCCCAGTGAAATCACCCGCTTAATGGAGGTTTCGTTCTGCAACTCAGAGACGATCTAGCGTACGATCCATTCTGATTTTTCATCCTCAGCAAAGTCATCCGCCCAATGAACAACTCACTCTGGTATTCAGATGCGCTCTAGCGCATGATCCATTCTGATCCCTTATCCCCAGCAGCGTATAACACACTCTGACTCCCCAACGAAGTCGACAGCATAATGGATAACTCACTATACGGGCTAGCGTATGACCCGGTAGGACATCCATGTCTTCAGATATCGTCTAATGTACGACGCACTCTGAAGTTCTCATCATCAAATTCCCTGGATGGCATCTTTAAGCCCATCTCCATCAAGACTAGCTCCTGGTTGACAAGCGCAAATTTTGGGGGCATTTTAGTGTTCAATAATCTTCTACCTCCAGACCACGAATGATGCACATACCATTCTACTCTCTCGGTTCAAGAATATTGAACAGGGGCAGCTGTCATACCCCAAAATTTGCCCGTTGATATTACAAGGCATTTTTCAAGGCACTCCGACTTGTTCTGCAAGGCACTGACCTCAAAGGAACAAAAGCCCAGCTCACAACAGGCCCAATCCAGAAAATGGCCCAAACTGGCCTGCTCGCTAGGCGAGCAATTCCTTCGCCTAGCGAACACTTCATTATGACACTCGCCCCAGCGAAGCATCAGATCCAGTAAAAGCCCAAACTAGCTGGCTCGCTAGGCGAGCAATTCCTTCGCCTAGCGAAGCTTGCGAATATCAGAATTTCTGGGCTTCATTCTGAGCCCATTAGGTCATCACAATCACTATAAATAGCCAAGTTTCAGTCATGAAGAAGGGGGGGGGGGGAAACAGAGGAAGACGGACGGAAACCCTGGCACAGAAACCCTGGAGGCTACTTTAGAGAGATCCGAATGAAGAAACCCTGAAGGCCGCCCCCTCCGCTCCGAAGCTACCGCCGCCCAACTCCATCCGATACCAAAAGCGATCAGTCTCTTCAACATAGCAGCTTAGTTGCAAGCAGGTTTGCGCATCACTATTGTTTTATGCTTTTAATCGGTAATCTCTATATACATAAAGCATCATGATTGAAGTTTCGAATATGTAATTTATGGTCACATGCGAATTTGAATATGCTTGAATATCATGAATGTTTGTCCATGCTATTCCCGTAATCAAGTGCCATACAAGTTCAGGTTTTCGGAGGTCATGCTGCTGTCAAAATCCAAACCCGTGGCCGCTCGCTAGCACATCGCTAAGCGAGCCTGTAGCGAGCATTCGCTGAGCCTTCGTTAGGCGAAGCAGAGGCGAACGGGACAGTGGCTGCTTTGTTTCTTTTCTATTCTGCCTTATGTCTATCTAACCAAGATTTATTATAATTCTGCATCATTTGGCATGAGATTATGACTGTTGTATTGTAGTGCAATTTTCAATTGTACTTTACTTTGATGCTCTAACCCGTGTGTTGAATTGTGCAAAGGTTTACATATTCCCGAGGAAACGGCCGGCTAGGTATCCCACTTTATGTGTGGGAGATCCTTATGGAGATTCACCCTGAATTACTCAATTGATTTTAATGTATTAATTTCATGGTGAAGATCCACCCTAATGGCTTAATTGATCTTAATGTACTGATTTTAATATGGACCTAATTACCTACCTGATTACGGTTACCTAATTAATTGTAAAACTTTGCCTTTAAATAAGTGATCTCGGACCTCTCTTTGTTACCCTCCGATTACGGTATTACGGTCATGTCCCGCGAATGTGGGGATATACTTAGCAAAGACCCTTCGGTTAAATCATCATAGTCCCTCGAATGTTGCCTTTGTCCCTCGATGACCCTTCGGGTTGGTTGAAGGTTAAGGTTTCCTGAATTTAGCTCGCCCCTCACTGGTAGGTTCTAAGAACAGAAGTTTGTCAGCCTCTAACCCTTCAGTCGAGAATAATACATTTACCACTGAAGGTTTGACATTATTTACGAGACAAAAGACATCCACTGACTCCCCTTAACAGGACATCCTAAAAGCAAGTTCCCAGCCTCGGGGTCCTCGGATTGAGCAGCGAGAATGCGCCCATCAGAGCTAATATAACCGCGTCTCAGAGGAAAGGCCTCGACTGAGTCCTCGGGAAATGGTCACCAGAGTCGACGATTTCTAAAGGAACATCATGTCGTTATGGAACACCCGTAGGAAAGAATATATCCAAAAGAAACCTCGTCTAGGTGTGGGTCTTCATGAACGACTTAACGTAGCAACATGCTACGCAAGCCTCATGACTATCCACTCTAAAACCTGTGTGTACGCTCAAGCCTGGGTAGTGGGCTTATCTCTCATAGAACAACCCATCCCAACAAACAGAACCAGCAGATACAACAATCATATATACACAATGCACTAAGATAAAGCAAATAAATGCTGAAAGTAAATAACTGTACAAAAGAATAAACACCCAACAAACAAGAAACTCACAAAATCTAGGAGGGACTCGCATAGGGAAACCGAGTCCCCAGCTATCGCAACTGGGCGAAAAAACAACCGGCGAAGGAAAAAAGAAACAGAAGAGTCGCCACCGTTCGTTATTTATCCCAAAGGAGGGAAAGGAAACGATCGAAGAAAACCTGAAGAGAAGGAAAAGACAAGGTCTCGCAACCAAATCTAGGGTTCGAGAGTCGATTATACGAAGGGAAGGTATTAGCACCCCTACGCATCCGTAGTACTCTACGGGATCCACTCTTGTTGTTCTCGTCTAAAGGGTGTTGGTATATCTAAGGTACTATTTACTAAGAGAAGGTCAAAAGAAAATGACTCGCAAGGATGTCGCATCCACTGCCTATGTATCTCATCTGAGTATGAGAATCAGAGTCTTCGTAGCCTGGCTACCTATGGGCTAAAGAGATGTGTGCTCGCTAAGACGTCGCGTCTTATGCCTACGTATCTCATCTGGAATGAGAATCATAGCAAAACGTAGTTCAGCTAACTACGGGAACAAGGGTCTCGATTGTAACTAGGGCAAGAGAAAGGGAAGGTCTCGATCGCAACGAGGGCGAGAAAAAAGAATCGCAACAAGGGCGAAAGCAAGCAAGGATTAGTTGTTAGTTGTCAGTCAAACTCGGCAAGACATCGCGTCTCGTGCCTACGTATCTCATCTGAACATGAGAATCAGAGTTGTCATAGTTCGACTAACTAGGGGTTAAGGATTTCCATTTGAACATGGACTTACAAAAGAGGACACCAGTTGTATCAAAGGGAAGTGGGCAATGTGTTCAACATCCTAGCAGTAGGTGTCGCAGCTCGCTGAATAGAGTCTTAGGCAGTTACCTCTTTGCAATAGAACGAATTGACATGCCACAGGATCGGAGACGCACAGAAGGTCTAAAAGTGGGGAAGCTCTGCCCTAGAGTTGTCATGCAATATGGACCTATGTGTTAGGCTTTACAAAGGGGAACATTTACCTAATGTTAGAATGCAAAGAATAAGGGAATTCTACCTATGTTATCATACAAAGGGTTCTACCTAATGGGTGCTACCTAAACGGAACAAGAGTCGACGGAGGGAGCGCGTAGAGGAGTTACGGATAAGGGTAGATGGAGATGCCGGAGGCAATCGACTTACAGGTAGATGGCGATGCCTGAGGCAATCGACTTACAAGAGGATGGATGAATGTGTGCTGGTTCTGTTAAGTTTTGAAAATGATTACTCGACGTTGGATCGAGCTTTTGATCTTATTTTGAAATGGTTATTGGATGTTCATTTTAATTCTTGTATTAACAAGTGACTAAAGAAATAAAGAAATAAATATTATACACTTTATGGGAGAGGGGTACATTTGTTATGAATGGGGATTGTTATGGCAAACAAACAATAAGAATATATGCCTCATACATCATACAAGTAGGCAACCGTTATCAATCAGATCGGATAAATAAACAATATATAATCAAACCAGAAAATCAAATAATGGAGCATTTAAACAATGCATGGGAGTATGAACATGTTAAATAATCAAGCAATAGAAAGCATGAATGAGAGAAACAAGTATAAAAGATAACAGATGAATCAAACAGATGAAAATATGCACACGAAGGGTCCACTGAATAATTTAATCAGGAAATGAGGTAAGGACCAAATAAAATCAAGGTAAAAGGCATCTAATACATGGCATATGAGATGAACAAGGGAGGATCAAAATATCTCTTCAATTGCCATAAGCAATCCCTAAGTCAAACATCGATCATAAAGAAGTCAACTGAAAATTCAAGTCAACTTAAAAAATAACAAATAAATAGCAAATTAACCAAGAAAATTATTAAAAATTAAACTAAATAAGGTGGGGTCAGGAAATCGTCATCCCCCAAAAAGATTTTAAAAATAATGAAAATTGGTACGTGAATTAATTAAAATAAAACAGAAGTCAAATTAAAAGTCCACCAACCAAACTAGGCCAAATATAAATCCAAAATAAATTGAAAATAAGAAATAAAATTCCAAGAAAAGGTCAGGTTGACCATGAGGCAGTGGTCAACCTTCATCCCAAAAATCAAATGCTAACAATAATTTGAAGTCATAAAAATAAAATCAATAAAAAAAGTGTGTTAAAATGGACCATTTAGAATAAATAATTAAAATAAAATATTAGTATTAAAAAAATACGAAAATAAAAATTATATAAAATTAAATAAAACATTAAGAAAAGTGAGAAAAAAAATTGGGTAATTTTTTGGAAGAAGAAAATATTTTAAATAAGAAAAAGAAATATGAAAATGGAAGGATTAATGGTGATGAACATGGTAAGCAAGCGTAGATATATCAAAACATGGCCATGGAAGAGATGATTACCTAATGGAAAATAGAAGTGGAATAGAATCTGATATGTGATGAAGCTTTGCCTCCTTGCCATGAAATTCCAATGCTCCTTTAGGGTTAGGGTTTTAGCTTCTTAAATAGGGTGGATTAGGTGTTCTCATGGGCTTTTTAATAAGTGATTTATCCATAAGAATAAAAGTGTGAAGTGAGGTGTAAAATATTGTTATTTTGGGCCAAACTTAAGTGAATGGATGTCCAATACATGGCCAAAAGAATTACAAAAACGTGTCTGGTTTGTGCAGCATGCTTAGAAAATCTGATTGGGCCAGCCAGGCCCAAAATCTGCCTAGAAAATCAAGTCATGGTGCCCACTTTAAATGAATGTATCTCTCAAACCATGGATCCAAATGAGATGATTCTAAAAGGATGTGAAAGAGGACATGGCAAGGTACAATTGTTGTGAAGAAAGTATTTTCAAATAATGCCTTGAAGTGCAAGAAAACTGGCCAAGAAGTCTTGACAAATTTTGAAGATTTTGGACTTAGAAATTTTTCTAAGTGTCCTAAAAAAATGTCTCGCTCTGACTAAGCATAACTTTCTCAATTCTAATCCAAATGGATCAAACTTTATATCTCTAGAAATCTCAGAACAAGAGGAACACCTTTCATGTTGGAGAAATTTTCAAATGGAGTTTTTATCTTGATGTAAAATGGGCTTAAAGTGAGTGCAACGATCATGAAAACTTGCCCTAAATGGAAAGTCAACCATTTCCAAATTAAGTAACTTTTCCAATTCCTGATTAAATGATGAATCCATGATTCAACCTTGATCAAATTTCACATGTAGGGTCCCCTAGGCACTAATTTTGAGATTCCACTCTCAAAATGTCAGGAGTCGACTTTTCTGGCCCCACGGTTGACTTTTCCCAAACTGTCTGATTCCCGATTCCAGTGATCAATTGAAGCACCTCTGGCTCAAATAAAGAGCTGATTTTTTGTATGTAGACCCTTGTGGACATATGGAGGGCCATGGAAAAGAGTTTCACCCAAAGAATCAGAAATAAACTGATTTTATACCAAACCCTAGTTTAGGGCAAAATTGTTCGGGAACTGATTGCACTGCTTGCCAATGGATCTTTCTGAGATAATTGTGAGTCTTCCTATGCCAAGATGCCTCTCTAATCATGACATGGATGAGCCCCTCTACTTCCAACCAAACATTTCCTGTTGCAGGTAGCCATGAAACCCTAATTTCTGATTAAATCCAAATGAACACTCTGATAGCTTTGAATCCTTCACTGATGAACTGAGGACCATAATAAGATACTTGGACCCCCCTGAGACCCTTGAGACTTGTATACTTAGAAAATGAAGTCCAATTCTCAATCTTGCTCTGTGTGGGCTCCTTCTGTTAAGGAGTGATCGATCAAAATCTGATCTCCATGTCACTAATGCAGTATGCAATGAGTATGACCTAATATGATGCTAATGAAGTGTAAAACATAATCCCATGCTTCCAGGAAAAATGAAGGGTAAATTTTTGGGTATTACACGTAGGCACAAGACTGAAGGTCTTGTGTCAAACACAAAAATATAATTGATGAATTCTTTTCTCATCCCCTCATTCTATTTGTTTGTAAACATCACTTTATACCAAGTACATATGCATACAAAAAGGGCTCCCTAGGAGTACCTAGGACACTTTGGGTGCTAACACCTCCCCTCTGTGTAACCAACCCCCTTACCTGTAATCTCTGACATTTTATAAGTTTTGATTTGAAAACTTCTTACTTTTGGGTTTTGTTCGTACTTTTTCCCATTTTCCTTGGAAACAATAAAAGCGCAGTCGCGACACTTGTTATTTGATGTCTAGCATATCCATAGCTTGATGATCATGAATTTACCACTACAAGCGTGTTTACGGAGCCTTCAAGAACGTGATTTGATCCTTCGACCCTTTTAGGATGGTAGAGGAAAAGGAGTTTAAATTTTCATTGTGAGTTTGGATTTGATTCCTTAGTTCCGCATATCGTTCCTCTTGGATGGAAGCGAAGGATGGAAAATTGTCACCTTGACTCTGAATTTGTTCCTGCAAGGCTGCGAACCTCTTCTCTTGAAGTGTAGCAAAGTTTTGCTGCTGGATACGCATGGTTCTTAACATTTCCATTACTTCAGAGTTTTTAGATGGAGAAGAGGGTGTGGGCAGATAGGATGAACCATTGTTGGTCCATCCTGTGTGTTGCCATTCACCTCATCCTTGATTGGCAGATGGATGTTGTCCGGGAGTAGGACCAATCCAATCACCATGGTCAGTGACTTGATGGTCATGCTCCAGTGGTTGAGAGTGGAATTCGTTATTTGCTTCCTCTTCTTCGCCTTCTTCATCTTCTTCATCATCATCATCATCATCATAAATATCTTCCACATACCGAGCATTGGTGCCTGGGACTGGTTGACGGGTTTTGTATACTCGCGCAGAGAGATCCCAAGTGTAACCCATTCAACTCAAGGTCTTCTGACAAAATTCTTGATGTACCGTTAAGGATTTGTAAGGAATTCCTTGAACAAAAACATTTTCTCGACAAAGTACGCTTTGAATGAATGAGGGATAACAGAGAGTAGTTCCTCTTCCTGACTCTTTCAGTGCAAAGATCCTTCTTGCAATGTAGTACGGCCAATTTACTTTTATTTTGTGTTTCAGTACATACACAAGGTGTACTTCGACATTGTCGACACGGGAGTAACCGCCTTGCCTAGGACGTAGAATATGCGTCACAATCTAGTGCAAAATTATGTCAAGAGGCTTCAACTGTCCGATAGTCATATTTGTAGGAAATAGAGTGCTCTAAACAACTTCCGGAGCAAACGGTTTCCTCAACATTTTGTTTAATGCAGTCCTAAAATCATAGTCAGGTGCGTATACACTATCGGTGATCTTAGGATCAGTTGGAGATGATAGTAGAGAGATCTCAAAGAGGGATTTCCACATGTCATCGTTCACTTCAACAGTATGAGTACCAATGTTGCAGAAAAATCTAAACCCCTCGAATTTCTCAGCCACTCCGATATAGAACAATTTAACTAACTCCTCATTGTACTCAGTGATGCAGTTTAAGAATAAATCAATGCCTTGAAAACTAATACGTTCAACAACCTCTGGAATGTGCACGCGTCCAACCATTAAAGGTAAGTAAACATATTGCTTTATGACAGTTCTATTTTTAAACTTCTTATTGTAGATTTTGGCCAGATTATCTGAGAGTAGAGATAAAGAGGTTACCAGAATATGTGATCGAGATGGAGCATTCCCTGTGTGAGAAGAGGGTCCTCTAGCAGATCTCTTGCCGAAAGTTCTTGATGTCATTTGAATGTTTGGTGGTGAAGGAGAGTGGTGGAGAGAAGTAGAAAATAGAATGACAAAGATAATCAATTATGCAGGAAAAAAGGTTTCTTAGGAACTGAGTCAATTGGATTCCAAGAGTATATGCGATGACTTAAGCAGCGAAGAGTCGACTCATGGGTCGACGCAGTCGGACCCGAAATAAATGCAATCCCAATATTGAGCAGCGAAGATTCAACTCACACGTGTGATGAGTCGACACATTGACATTTGAAAACTCAAAAGAGTATATCTGGGTAGCGATGAGTCGACGCATAGGTCAACCTGATGGAACCCGGAGATTTATGAGTCGATACACTGGTCGACCGGTTGGGACCCGAGGAGAACTCCTAGATTGATGAGTCGACTCACAGGTCGACCTGTTGGGACCCGAGGGAAACGCAGAAATTTATGAGTCGACTCAGTCAGTCCACCTGTTGGGACCTATGTTACTAATTTGATGATATAATGTTCAAACCCATTATCTTAACGCATAATGCATGATAAATAACATACCTAATAAAGTTTAAGCATAATTCAAGCATAGACATGGATCATACTTAGTTCAAATCAATCATGAATATCAAAGTTTAGCAAATATGTATTCATACATAATTGATTAATATGGGTCAAATTAATAGGAACGATATTACCTTCAATGATGATAGACGACACATAACTTCATGTAGCCCTCACATATGAATCATGGGACGGATATGCAATATATATATATATATATATATATATATATATATATATATATATATATATATATATCGAAAACACCAAGTTTCCTACGGATGTGTAAGAAATGCTCTGTCGCAAGTGGTTTTGTGAAAATGTCAGCAACTTGATTTTTGCTATCAACATGCTCGAAGACAACATCACCTTTCTCAACATGATCCCTAAGGAAGTGATGCCGAATTTCAATATGTTTAGTGCGCGAATGTAGTATAGGGTTTTTGGTTAGATTTATGGCACTTGTGTTGTCACAAAAGATGGGAATACGTTCAAGTTTAACATCGAAGTCGGGTAATTGTTGTTTGAGCCACAAAATTTGAGCGCAACAATTACCCGCAGCAACGTATTCCACCTCGGCGGTTGACAAAGCAACTGAAACTTGCTTTTTGCTATGCATACTTACCAAGGAATTTGAGTAAAATGACAAGTGCCACTGGTTCTTTTCCTATCCGATTTGCAACCGGCAAAGTCGGAATCGGAGTAACCAACCAAAGAGCAATCACTACCCTTAGAGAACCAAATCTCATACTTTGAAGTACCACACATGTATCTAAGTATGCGTTTGACGACTTTTAAATGTGATTCTTTGGGACATGATTGGTACCTAGTTGTAAGACCCCAATTTTGTCCCTAAGATCCCTCATGGCATCATAACATTGCATTTGCATAGCCTCAAGGATCATAAGCATCTTGGTTCCCCTTGCCTTTGGGTGGGACTCCTTGTGAGTGGTTTGAGATCACCAAGCATGCTTGAATTGTATATCATTGATTTTCTTATTTTTTTTACTATCCAAAAGCACAAAAATATGTCACTAACATTTTTTGTTTGTAGCTTGAGCAATCACAAGGTTCAAAGCTTCTAGGAGATCATTTGTGCAATGACATGGCCAAGAGAAGATGAAAGCAAGCATGGTAATGGTTCCCAAAGCTCTCATCCATCAAATATGCCTCCCTAGTGTCTCAATTCATCATTTTTGATCAAATCAAGTCAATGGATTTGAGGTCTTGTTCTTCAAGAAACCCTAATTCATCTGTGTACAACAATGCCTTGCTCATGAAGCAACCTCAACCCATGATCAAATACAATCAAGGGAAGTTATTTAATTTATCATTTCATGCATATTTGAACTTATTTGAGTGTCCTCAATCATCAATTCATCAAGATATGGGTTGTGGACTTGAGAAGTTGATCAGTCAATTCATCTGACTATTTTGAAATGCACTGAGACCTAACTTTTGATGTGTTGGTCAAATGGAGATGATTCCAAAAGAAAAAATGTTCTTAAAGACAATATGAACAACTTTCATGTTCATTAAAAATTGAGTTGAAGCTTGGAAGGTCATCATCCATTCCAAGACATTATAGGTCATTTTGACTGAAACCCTAATTTAGGGTCAAATTCCCAAGGACATAACTCATTCATTTTTTATGATTTTGAGGTGGTATCAAATGCATTGGAAAGCTTAAGATGTCTACGTCAAATGTTATATTGAACAAAATTTCAAAATCTCAAAGGAAATACATGTGATAATGCAATACATTATAGGTCCTTTTTTACCAAAGGCATTAAAAGGCAAAAAAGTCCAACTTCAAGTGCCCATAACGCTTTCATCAAAAATCCAAATGATGCAAAATTTAAGTCCATTTTGATTGTCTTGAGAAGATCTACAACTTTGATGTTGGAGGTGTTTTCATTTTAAGCTTGAATCATCAAAACAGAGGGGCTTGAAAATTGGCCAAATTTGGAAACCTTGCCTTTGCATGTTTTGTACCTTGCACTTTAAACTCAAATTTCATAAATTTCCACACTTCAAATGGATTTTTTCCCAACATAACAATTGTTCCTTACATCAAGACCTTTCCAACCATTACTCACATGATCATGTTTGGACTTTCCAATTAGGACTTACGAAGAGGTGAATGTTTAGGTCAAATTATGGAATTCATATGAAATCTTGATACACAAGCAAATTCCAAGCAAACTACACGTCCATTTCATTCTAGACTGAGCTCAACTTGCATTTGGCATTGTTTTTGGGCCTTGTGCATGATCATGCAAACCCATGCAAGGATTGTCCATGTTCATGCACACTGATCAATTCATCATTTCCTTGCCATTCCCTCTATAAATAGAGACCCTATTCCATTCAAAATTGATCCTTGATTCAACCTGTTATGCTGCACAAATCTCTCCATAACCATTACCAAAGAAGCTAGTTCATTTTTCTCTAAATTTTTCAGATCCAAAATTCAACTACATCTGGTTGAATCCTTGGATCTAAAGCTTCTAAACCTTCATCATTCATCTCATTGATTTTCTGTTTTGGTAAAGAAAGCAAGGAATCGAGCTCAAGTTTCCAGAAATCAAGCTTTCTCTTCAACTGGTATTTTCTTCGAATCTCATCATCCTTTGACCTATTTGCTTGGATCTTGTGTTGGCTGAAGTCCTCTCAATAGAGGCATCATGATTATGCATTTAATTTTTGAAATCCATTGAGTTCATGATGAACACCAGATTTTTCAATCTCTGATTTCTCACACCATGGAAATCTATAGTGAAAATGGATGGTACAGGGATGATGTACATCATCCCAGCTTTCCAATGATGTATAGATCGCGTGATTTGGTTAAGCTTTGTTTGTCTGCTATGGTGGCCGGAAAATGCAAGCTCATCAGAGAAGAAGGTGGCTCTGGTGGCTGCTTCATTGCCAGATCCAATCTGGACCGTGTGATTGCTTTTCCAGATCTAATCTGGAGCCTCCATTGTTATGACTTGATTAAAGGCAGCATGTTTTGCATTGACTTGGATGTATGGTGGATACGCGCCTGGGAACCCTTTGATGTGCCAGCTCAATTAATGAGCCTGGATCTAACGCGCCAGGATTTTTCACATTTTTTATTTCTAATTTTATTTTCTTTAATTCCCTTTTATTTCAAAAAATCATAACTCTTTCACTTTAATTCCAAAAAATATGGGACCAATTGCATTATTTCCCAAATAATTTCTAGTTTCTTAAATTGATTTTTAATATTTTTTATTTCATCATTTGATATTTTTCATGAATTTTCTCTTTTCTGGTTATTTTTAATTCATTTTAAATGGTTTTTGATATTCAAAAAATACAAAAATATTTTCTCAACCTCTTTGAATGATGAGGGATCTATGAAAAATACTCTCATCAATTTTTAATTGATTTGAGATTTATTTGAGATTTTAGTTCAATTAGGTTATTTTTATTCATTTTTAATTGATTAAAAACAGTTTCTGACTTTTAAAAATGCTGAAATTTTTTGTCAAACTTTGTTTGACCTTTTTGAACTTAGGAATAATCACTTGGACTTTTCAAAGATGATTTGAAGTGATTTTGAAGTTTGACCTTTCTTTTATTTTTTTAATTCAACTTTAATTTTAAATATTAAAAAATGCCAAAAATATTTTGTTCATTTCTTGACTTCCAATCTTCATCTCACTTCTGTTTTTGATTGTTTGACTTTGACTTTCAATGTTATTGGTCAACATATGTGGATTGGTACATGTTATTTCATTTTAATGCACTTTAATTTTGCATTTCCATTTCTCTTTTTCATCTCCTTCTCCTTCTTCTTCTTTTTTCCTTTTGATCAATGAGTTGAAGGTTGATAAGTTAGCATTGATTAGGGAGACTTAATCTTCCTTGATCCAAATCTAATTCATCTTGATCAATTGATCAAGTGAATGGCTTTGCATTAAGGATAGGTTGTTTCCTAAATCATGCAAAAGGCTTAAACCAATACAAGATCAATTCTCTTCTTCTTTTGGGCATGACAAGTTGTTGGAACTTGGTTCACTAATCAAGACTTCTAACTTGTGTTATTGCCTACTTTATTATTGACCGGCCTCAGATAGTTGTGACTTCTACATAAGTCCAATTACGATTGCTTAACATAGCGCTAAATTTTGCCTTATGGCACACTAACTATTAACCACTAACAACTAATTTTTACTTTATGCACTTTACTTTTATGCAATTTACTATTCTTGCACATATTATTCATTTGCTTTTTCCTTTGCTCATTGGAGCACATGTTTATGTTAATGCCATTTTCCTTTTGCCCACTTGGGTACATAATTGTGTATATATCTTTTGTGCTTGTGTTTGTCTGTTTGTTGTGAACCAAATGCCAAGAATTGGACAAAATGGACTTAGAATTTAGGACCTTACCTAAGCAAATGGAATTTGAAGAGCAACTAGGCATTGGGCCTTTAGAGTGCTATAAAAGTCAAAGAGCAACTAGGCATTGGGCCTTTAGAATGCTATAAATGTTGAAGATAACTTTGAAAGGACCATATTCTAAACTCCCTCTTGTCCATTCTTTGTTTGTATTATAGAACTTTTTGATGTGTGTTTTCTTTGTGCAAGGGATTCCAAACTTGAGCCTAAGTGAGGAACCATTACCATGAGCTTCTAAGAGAAAGATCCAAGAGACCTTGAAGAGCCTTATCCAAGAATTGATTGATTGTTGATTGCTTGAGTTTATGCTTGTGATTGCTTATTCCAAAGGATGGGAGCTACTTGGATCATCAATATGATCTCAAGAGAGGAACTCCTTGTGTGGTTTTGTTTCTTTATCCCTCACCTTTTTGTTTTATTTAGGACTTAGCCATTCTTCTTCTTCTCTCCACTCTAACCTAAGCCAAAACCTTTTGTGCAAACATTTAACCATTGTTTTCAAACATTAGAAACCTAAGTCTTATGCTTTTGATTTTCAAACTTTCTTTTCATAACACTTATTTGGAATTGAATCTTTAAGTCAACTTTGACAATTTTGTAAATACTTTTCATTGGTAAATACAACCCATTCAAATATTCTTTTTGTGGTTTCAATGGCCAGTTCCTTAATCAAAATTTTTCATAACCTTTAGCTATTAGGTTTGAATTATCCTTGAGGTAGATGTAATACTCACCTTTATCCTTAGTGATGGACAATGAGCCTTCCATTCTTATTATAGGGTTAACCCCTCACTAGCATGTTGAAGCTATCCTCACATGGTGGATTTGTGGTTTTAGGTTGAGTTTTCTCCTTTGGATAACAAAAGATCTTAAGGATTTTGGACCAATTAATTCACCAATTAATTTTTGAGATTTTTACCCCGAACTACGAGGTTTTGATCCTAATCTTCTTTTAAGATGGTACGTAGGCAATGGGTTCATCCATTCAAACACAAAATGTAAATAAATTTGTATATTCTCTTCTCATCTCTTCAATCATGTTTGCACAAATAAATTTTCACAAAATACCAACCTTACAACAAATGTGAAAAGGGATCCCTAGGAGTACCAAGGATGTTTTGGGTGCCTAACACCTTCCCATTGCATAACCAATCCCCTTACCCAGATCTCTGTTTCTCTTTTACTAGTTTTTGTTAAAACTTTTAGGTTTTTGTTCGCTTTCTAACCATTCCTTTGGATAAATAGAAGTGTGGCGGCGACTCGACTTGTATGGTTTACCTTGGATTTAGTCAATATCTCTAATGGTAATGAATACCCCGCTACAGAAAAGTGGCGACTCTGCTGGGGAATTTTGCCTAGTGGGTTTTGCCTACTTTTCATATTTGTTGTATTGTTTTATATATTTGTTTTGTGACATATTTTTGTGCAATTTGGAATTACTGTATTGTATGTAATGATTGAATTGCTTGAATATTAATTCCTTGTATGCTTGGTGATCTTTGTGAGATGAGTTCTCTACCCGAACTCGAGTGCACTTAGGATAGGAGAATGGCATAGTCTTGTTGACTTGTGTGGAGTTATTCCTTAGCAAGTTGACTTGCAAGTCCATTCACTTGGTGGAGGTCATGTTGGGATCAATAATGTCACACAAGTAGTTGTGGTTAGACATTACTCTTTCCAATATGGACCTTAGAAGCCAAGGACCTTAGTTTACCAAGCCCATCTTGGCCTATTCTTAGGATGTAGTGCGAAAGTCGTTCAAGTGTAAGATTTGATACGATTGTTACGCGATACTACACTCATAAGAGTCTCTCTTGAGAATATTTTTGGAATACGAGTATTCGTTCCTCCGATAATATCCAAAAGATGGGATGATGACTATGGGAACTTCTTGTAGAACATGTTTGGCAGGTTTAAACCCTAGTACACTCCCTTTGGGTGGTTCTTAACCAAGACTCCATGCTCGTGACTTGCAACAAACCCTTGATTCATGGTTGATCCGTCCATATATCCTTAATATCAATGGAACTTGGGTGTCGATAAGGTGTAAACCATAATACACCAAAATGGATGATTGATATTAAGGATAATATGATCCATCCCATGACCTTTGTTTGGTGTGCTTTGCTTGATCCTTGAGTGTGATTGTTGCATTCATGCATTCATGCACCCATTTGCATCCATATCATCAAAATAATAAGAAAGTTTTCAAGGAACTTAAGAGGTCTATTTGCAAATTTTCAGACATGGAAAGACAAAGAAGGAATACAAAGAAGTACAGTTTCAGACAACCAAACTTGAAAGAGCTAAGGAATTTGACATCTTATGTATTGGATCCCTTGGGTTTCAAGACTCGTTTTGGAAAGCTTCTTCCTCTTCTGACTACTCAGGTGGATGAAGGGTTGATGAGTGTATTGGTGCAGTTTTATGATCCCCTTTGCTTCACGTTTCCTGATTTCCAGTTGTTTCCTACACTTGAGAAGTATGCTCATCTTGTGGGTATACCTATCTTGGATCAGTTGCCGTTCAGTGGCTTGGAGAGTATTCCTACTTCACAAGAGATAGCTGATTTGTTACACATAGATGAATCTCTGGTTGGTGCTCATATGACTACCAAAGGTGGAATTCAAGGTTTCCCTTCTGAGTTCCTCATTGCTCAAGCTACTATGTATGGGAAGGCCATGAGTGAGGACGCCTTTGAGGCCATATTTGTACTTCTCATCTATGGGTTAGTGTTGTTCCCCAACATCGACAAGTTTGTGGATGTGAACGCTATTAGGATCTTCTCTACTCTTAATCCCGTTCCGACTCTGTTGGGTGATGCTTATTTTTCTTTGTATATGAGGAATGCAAAGGGTGGTGGCGCCGTTGTGTGCTGTTTGCCTCTGTTGTATAAGTGGTTTATTTTTCACTTACCTCAAACGGTCGCTTTCAAGGAGAACAAGGGATGTCTACGGTGGTCCACGAGACTTATGTCTCTCACTAATGATGATATCTCTTGGTACAACCGTGTGTATGATGGTGTGCAGATTATTGACTCTTGTGGTGAATTCTCCAATGTACCTCTTCTTGGTACATGTGATGGGATTAACTACAACCCTATTTTGGCGCGTCGTCAGCTTGGGTTCCCCCTAAAGGATAAACCCAATAATATTCTGTTAGAGGGTGTGTTCTTTCAGGAGGGTAAAAATCCCCAAAACTTGAAGGGGAGGATGGTCCGTGCTTGGCGCAAGATCCATAGGAAAGGAAGGAAGGAGTTGGGTCCGAAGAATTGCATCGCTTTGGAGCCTTACACCGCTTGGGTTAGGAAGAGAGCATCTGAGTATCTCATGCCTTACGAGTATCCGAGACCTACACCTAGGATTATGGCTGGGCCTTCAACCCTCCCTAATCAAGGAGTAGAGGAGTTGAGAGACGAAGACCGTTCACGTGCCTGGATCCGTGAACGAGAAGAGTTGCTTCAGCAGATTAAGGAGAAGGATGCTTTGATAGAATTTCTCGAGCATCAGGTTATTGATGATCCTGATGATGCATGGACTTCTCTACTTCCTCAGTCTTCTCGGTTCTGGAAGAGGAAGTGCGATCGACTCGCCAAGGAGAAGGCAGATATGGAGGCAGCCTATGAGGAGGAGGTGAAGAGGCTTTGTGCATCTTATCTTCCTGTTTCTCGAGCTTTAGATGATTGTTTCTAGGGATCCATAGGATGATCATTTTCCTTTTCTCTTATATTGTATCTTGGTTACCAATATTGTACTTCTTTGATGTAAAAATATTTTCCAGATATCATTGATGAGATGTTTTCATATGTCATACAAATATAATATTTCCCGAAATTTGCAAATAGAACTCTAAAAGTTCCTCTGAAATAAAAAACAAATCATATGCACAAGCATTGCATGCATCATGTGCATAAACATGTTTTGTTCTCGACTTCTTGTCCCGTGGTCTAACTGTGTGCTCTTCATTTATTTTGAAGACAAGCTGACTCACCCGTACTACACTAGAGCCAACACTTCAAGACTGATGGATCACTTAGAGCAAGAGAACCGAGAACTCAAGGAGGAAGTGGCCAGATTGACTGCCCTAATGGAGTCATTCATGGCTGCCCAGAGCCAGTCTTCTCCAACACCTTCAACTCCTCCCCAGAGGACAGTTATCTCTGAGATTGTCTCCTCGACTGTGCCTGTAGCCAGCGCACACTTTGCTCCGACAGCCATGCCAACCGGGTTCCCGTGGGGGATGCCTCCCAACTTCATGCCCGAGGGTACTGCTCCCACCTTTGCTTCTATGTCGACATCTAGCCCGGTCCTTGTTGTTCCTCCTCCTGTCGTGCATACTCTGCCCAGAGTAGACGATACCATCTATCATTCTGAGCCGTCTGAGGGTCCAGATGTTTATGAGAAGATGGATGCTATGAATGATCAATTTCTTGAGCTTCGCAAGGAATTGAAGACTATTAGAGGAAAGGATCTTTTTGGCAAGTCTGCTGCCGAACTCTGCTTGGTTCCCAATGTGAAGATCCCTGTAAAATTCAAGGTCCATGACTTTGAAAAGTACAAGGGAAATACTTGTCCTCTCAGCCACCTGGTCATGTACGCCAGGAAGATGCCGACTCAAACCGATAATGACCAATTACTCATCCACTACTTTCAGGACAGTTTGTCTGGTGCTGCCCTGAGATGGTATATGGGTTTAGACAGTGCGAACATACGATCCTTCAACGACCTTGGCGAGGCCTTCGTCAAGCAATACAAGTACAAGGTGGATATGTCTCCCGATAGGGATCAATTGAGGGCCATGTCCCAGAAGGACAAAGAAACATTTAAAGAGTATGCCCAGAGGTGGCAGCACAGATCGTGCCCCCGCTAGAAGAGAAAGAAACGACTAAGATCTTTTTGAAGACCTTAAGTTCTTTTTATTATGAGCGGATGATTGCTAGCGCTCCTTCTGATTTCACCGAGATGGTGAATATGGGGATGCGTTTAGAAGAAGGGGTCAGAGAAGGGCGTCTGACCAGAGAAGAAGGCTTTTCTGCCAAACGGTATGGGACGTTTGCAAAGAAGAAAGATGGAGAGGCACATGTTGTGACCTCCCATGTGAAACCAAGAAGACCCTCTGTGAGGAGGAAGACTGTGCGTCCCGCCAGTAATCAACACCAGGTGGCTCATATAGCACCTGTATTCAGAGATAATCAACAGTATCAACAACATAACAACAATCAACAACCACATCAGCAATATCAACAACAACAGCACCGTCCGCAACAGCAGGCCTACCAGCCTCGAAACAGTAATCAAACCAGCACGAGTTACGAGAGGAAAAGGGTCACCTTCGATCCTATTCCGATGACGTATGCAGAATTATATCCCTCTTTGATAGAGAGGAAGTTGATTACTCCAAGAGACCCATCGGCTATACCTGCTAACCCCCAGTGGTGGTATAAGCCCGAATTGCACTGTGTTTACCATTCTGGTGCTCCTGGCCACGACGTGGAGAATTGCTACCCTTTGAAGACCAAGGTTCAAGACCTTGTGAGGTGTGGTATTTTGTGTTTCGAGGACGTAGGTCCTAATGTGAAAAAGAACCCATTGCCCGAGCATGGGAAATCCTCCATCAACATGGTCCAGGGCTGCCCTGGTAAATACAAAGTCAAATATGTCAGTCATATTCGACAATCGCTGGTCGAGATGCATCGTTTGCTATGTAATTACAGTCACTATGAGCATGACCATGATAGATGTCGAGTCTGCTCTGCTAACCGATTAGGTTGTCGCCAGGTGCGCAAGGATGTTTAGGAAATGCTGGATGAAGGAGTTATTGAGATCCTTCAGAATAGGAACATTGATGAAGATAAGCCTGAGGTCAACGTGATTTCCCCAGTTTTCCGGATACCCGAGCCTGTTATCATCAAGTATGATGGTAGCAAGCAGAAGGCTTCTCCTGTTCTTATCATTAAGCCTGCCGGTCCTGTGCCGTACTCTTCCGAAAAGGCAGTTCCCTATCGCTACAGTGCTGTAGCAGTGGAAAATGGGAAAGAGGTGTCCTTGCCTTCTTCTTCTGTTGTGAATATTGTCGATGTTAGTGGTCTGACACGTAGTGGTCGTGTATTTTCAGCAACACCAAAGCTTCAAGCTAATGCTGATTTTATTGAACGCCCGATTGGGAATGCTGTGAGCTCTCCGAATCCGGCACTTGCTGTTAAGCCCTCCTCTATACTGAAAACTCCTACTTCTGTTGGCCCTAGTGGCAATGAGAAAGAAGACTGTGATGAGATGCTGAGGCTCATCAAAAGGAGTGAGTACAATGTTGTAGACCAGCTTCTACAAACGCCATCCAAAATATCTGTGTTATCATTGTTGTTAAATTCAGAACCACACCGAGAGGCTCTGCAGAAGGTGTTGGATGTGGCATATGTGGATCACGATGTCACGATAGAGCAATTCGATAGCATTGTTGCAAACATTACTGCTTGTAACAATTTGAGCTTTTGTGACTCTGATCTCCCTGAGGAGGGAAGAGACCACAACTTGGCATTGCATATATCTATGGGCTGTAGGGACGACGCCATGTCCAATGTGCTGGTGGACACTGGGTCGTCACTGAACGTATTGCCAAAATCCACTCTTTCAAAATTATCATATCAGGGGCCTCCCATGAGGCAGAGTGGAGTAGTTGTAAAGGCTTTCGATGGGTCTCGTAAAACGGTGATTGGGGAAGTTGATCTCCCAATCAAGATCGGACCAAGTGATTTCCAGATTACCTTCCAGGTTATGGACATTCACCCATCGTACAGCTGTCTCTTAGGCAGACCATGGATTCACGAGGCTGGCACCGTGACATCCACCCTACACCAGAAACTAAAATTTGTGAAGAATACAAAGCTGGTGGTGGTAGGGGGAGAAAAGGCTCTCCTGGTTAGACATTTGTCTTCCTTCTCTTATATAGATGCTGAGGATGAAGTTGGAACTCCTTTCTAAGCTTTATCTATTGTTGAGCCTATCGAGAAGAGAACTCCTTCGTTTGCTTCCTACAAAGATGCAAAGTTGGCCATCGAGCGTGGTGCAACCGCTGGTTTAGGAAAAATGATTGAGTTAGAAGACAACAAGTCCCGGGCTGGCATAGGTTTCTCTTCTGGGGTCGTCAATACGCAAGGGCTATTCAAGAGTGGAGGTTTTATCCACACCGGTCATGACGAGGAGGCTGCGGCTGTCTTGGAAGAGGGTGCAGAGGATTCGGGCAATTTCATCATCCCTTGAGGGGTCTGCAACAATTGGGTCGTTGTGGATATTCCTACAGTTATCCATAAGTCAACGTAATGATCACTTTGTTTAAAAACCCTTCTCCCATGCCAAAAGGAGGAGTGATGACATTGTTGGCACATAAATACAATGATATTTTCATTCAATAAATTCATGTTAAATGTTTGTTTTTCCATTTATTTTCCCTTTTTGCTTTTTGCATGAAATTGGTGATCACATAAAACCCTAAAAAATAGAATAAAATCAATCTTTTCATCTGCATAATGATTTGCCTTGTTTGAATTCTAAAGCTTTTCATATCCAAAATCATTATGCAGGTTGATTTCTAAACCCATTGAACATAATGATCGAACACCATCTCCCAACTTTGAATTCCCTGTATTTGAAGCAGAAGAAGATGATGTTGAAGAGATTCTTGATGAGATTACCCGGCTACTTAAGCATGAAGAGAAGATCATTCAGCCGCATCTTGAGAATCTGGAAACAGTCAACTTGGGGTCTGAAGATTGTGTGCGAGAGGTAAAGATTGGGGCACTCTTGGAAGAATCTGTTAAGAATGGGTTGATTGAGTTGCTACGAGAGTATGTTGATGTCTTCGCCTGGTCATATGAAGACATGCCTGGTCTAGATACTGATATTGTGCAACATTTCCTACCCTTAAAGCCTGAGTGCATGCCTGTAAAGCAGAAGCTCAGAAGAACTCATCCTGATATGGCAGTGAAGATCAAAGAGGAAGTTCAGAAGCAAATTGATGCGGGGTTTCTGGTGACTTCTACATATCCTCAATGGGTGGCCAATATTGTGCACGTGCCTAAGAAAGATGGAAAAGTTTGGATGTGTGTGGACTATAGAGACTTGAATAAAGCTAGTCCGAAAGATGATTTCCCTCTACCACATATTGATATGTTGGTAGATAATACAGCTAAATTCAAAGTCTTCTCATTTATGGATGGATTTTCCGGATATAATCAAATCAAAATGGCACCCGAGGATATGGAGAAGACAACATTCATCACACCATGGGGAACATTCTGTTATCGAGTGATTCCCTTCGGTTTGAAGAACGCCGGAGCCACGTATCAACGAGCTATGACTACCTTGTTCCATGATATGATGCATAAGGAAATTGAGGTATATGTTGATGATATGATTGCTAAGTCAAGAACGGAAGTTGAACATGTGGAGCACCTGTTGAAGCTTTTTCAGCGCTTGAGGAAGTATAAGCTTCGTCTGAATCCCAACAAGTGTACATTTGGAGTCCGTTCTGGCAAGTTATTGGGCTTTATTGTCAGTGAGAGAGGTATTGAGGTTGATCCTGCAAAGGTCAAAGCAATACAAGAGATGCCTGCGCCCAAAACTGAGAAGCAAGTCCGAGGTTTTCTTGGCCGTTTGAATTACATTTCCAGATTCATATCCCACATGAATGCCATATGTGCGCCAATATTCAAGCTCCTCCGGAAAGATCGGTCTCATGATTGGACCGAGGATTGCCAGAAAGCCTTTGATAGTATTAAGGAGTATTTGTCCGAGCCCCCAATTCTGTCTTCGCCCGTGGAAGGGAGACCATTGATTATGTATCTGACTGTTCTTGAAGATTCAATGGGTTGTGTCCTTGGTCAGCAAGATGAATAAGGAAAGAAAGAGTATGCCATCTACTACTTGAGAAAGAAGTTCACTGATTGTGAGTCTCGATACTCAATGCTTGAGAAAACATGTTGTGCTTTGGCTTGGGCTGCTAAGCACTTACGCTAGTATATGTTGAATCATACGACTTGGTTGATATCCAGAATGGATCCAATCAAGTATATCTTGGAGAAGCCTGCTTTAACTGGGAGGATTGTCCGTTGGCAGATGTTGTTGTCTGAGTATGATATTGAGTATCGAGCTCAAAAAGCTATCAAAGGTAGTATCTTGGCTGACCATTTGGCACATCAGTCGATCGAGGATTATTAGTCAGTTCAGTATGACTTCCCAGATGAGGAGATTCTGTATTTGAAAATAAAAGATTGTGATGAGCCTACACTTGATGAAGGGCCAGAGCCTGGTTCCAGATGGAGTATGGTATTTGATGGCGCTGTAAATCAATATGGAAATGGTATTGGAGCAGTAATCATTACTCCTCAGGGCACACATATTCCTTTTACAGCAAGGCTAACTTTCAAATGCACAAATAATATGGCTGAGTATGAGGCCTGTATTATGGGATTGGAAGAATGCATTGATCTTAGGATCAAGCATCTTGATGTTTATGGTGATTCGGCCCTCGTTGTTAATCAGATTAAGGATGAATAGGAAACGAATCAGCCTGGTCTCATTCCATATAGGGATTATGCAAGGAGGATTTCAACGTTCTTTACTGAGGTTGACTTCCATCATATTCCTCGAGATGAGAATCGGATGGCAGATGCTCTTGCTACACTTGCTTCAATGATTGTGGTCAGACTTTGGAATGAAGTTCCCAATATCACTGTGATGCGCTTGGATAGACCAGCTCATGTGTTTGCAGTTGAAGAAGTGAAAGATGATAAGCCATGGTATTATGATATCAAGTGTTTCCTTTAGAGCCAGACTTACCCACCTGGGGAATCTGTGAAAGATAGGAAAACTTTGAGGAGATTATCTGGCAGTTTCTACCTCAATGGCGAAGTGTTGTACAAGAGGAATTTTGACATGGTTTTGCTCAGATGCGTGGATAGACACGAAGCAGACCTGTTAATGACTGAGGTCCATGAGGGTTCATTTGGTACTCATTCCAATGGACATGCCATGGCTAGAAAGATGTTGAGAGCAGGCTACTATTGGCTGACAATGGAGTCTGACTGCTGCAAGTATGTGAAGAAATGCCATAAGTGTCAGATTTATGCGGATAAGATTCATATTCCTCCGACACTTCTGAATGTTATTTCATCACCATGGCCTTTCTCCATGTGGGGAATTGACATGATTGGCATGATAGAACCGAAAGCGTCTAACGGACACAGATTTATTCTCGTAGCAATTGATTACTTCACCAAGTGGGTTCAAGCGGCGTCATATGAAAATGTGACCAGGCAGGTGGTCGTGAAGTTTATCAAGAATCAACTCATATGCCGATATGGTGTGCCAGATAAGATCATTACTGATAATGGATCTAACTTGAACAATAAAATGATGAAAGAGCTATGTAGTGAGTTCAAGATTGCACATCATAATTCTTCTCCTTACCGACCTAAGATGAATGGGCCGTTGAAGCTGCTAATAAGAATATCAAGAAAATTATCCAGAAGATGGTTGTCACGTACAAAGATTGACATGAGATGCTGCCATTCGCTTTACACGGATATCGTACATCTGTCCGCACTTCAACAGGGGCAACCCCTTTCTCTCTTGTTTATGGCATGGAAGTTGTACTCCCAGTAGAGGTGGAGATCCCATCAATGAGAGTCTTGATGGAAGCCAAGTTGACTGATGCTAAATGGGCTCAGAATCGTTACGACTAGTTGAATTTGATAGAAGAGAAGAGATTGACTGCCATGTGTCACGGTCAGTTATATCAGCAAAGAATGAAGAAAGCTTTAGATAAGAAGGTCAAGCCTCGTGTGTTCCGAGAAGGTGACCTTGTGCTCAAGAAAGTCTTGTCTTTCGCACCCGATTCCAAGGGCAAGTGGACTCCAAACTATGAAGGTCCATATGTTGTTAAGAGAGCCTTTTCAGGTGGTGCTTTGATACTTACAACTATGGATGGGGAGTATTTCACTCGTCTTGTGAATTCAGATGCAGTCAAGAAATACTTTGCCTAAAATAAAAAATAATAGCTCGCTAAGTTGAAAACCCGAAAGGGCGACTTAGGCAAAAATGAGCGTCTCGGTGGATTGAAAATCCGAAAGGGCGATCCGGGCAAAAGTTAGAGACATAAAAAAAATATATGTATCCCGCTAGATTGAGTACCTCACCCTGGGGAAATCTAGGCAAAAATTAGGGATTTGGCAAGTAACTGCATCTTGACAAGACTTTGTTCTACGGCTGTCATCCGTCAGAGATTCTTGTTCATTCGTCATCAACTAAAGCTTCGAATGCATCAGATTCAAAATTGGTGGAGAAATGGTCATTATGTTCAATGTAGCCCTATTCCAATATATATCACCAATTTCAAATTTGTAAAGATCTATGGAGTCTTGCCATTTGCAGACTACCATTCCATCAAATAAATTTGAGCCTTTTATCCAATTATTTGCACTCTTATTTGTTTCAATTCAACAAATGTTTCGCATGCTTTAATTGAGAAAATATCATTGTTTTGAATAAATGAATTTTTCATAACTTGTCTTTAAACAAAGTGAACATTCACAATGACGAAAGGATACTTAGGAGATCCTCAGTGCTCTCCCAAGGATGGTATGATCTCCAACAGGGTAAGACATTTGTTCATATTCCTGGCATGACTGTATCTTCTTCCTCCGGAGCCTTTTTGTGTTTTATCCTACCGAGTGGAGTGCTTGTTGAGATATTCACCTCTCTTCCCTTCAGCAGAGTAGTGTTCTTTCCTTCCTCAGCAGATGTGATCCCTTTGGTAAGTACGGTATTTGGTGGTTGATCCCCAGATTTCCTTTATTTCCTCGGATAGATTCCCCCAGTGGAGTTATTTATGTGGTGGACTTTATCTGTGATGATCCCTGTCCCCAGCTGGAATGACTGATGTTCGTCCCTCTGCAGAGATTTTCATTTCCTAGTAACAGTTGCCTTCAGTGGACTTGGCTTTCTCTCTTGAGATGTAGTACCGGGTGGTTGATTCCCTGACCTGTTTGTGTTAGATTGTCTGTTTGTCAGCATTCATCATACATAAACCACGCATATACATGCATAATTATAACATTCAGATATTCATGTTGCATTCTTTGCCATATATCGTTGTTTGTTGTCTCCTGTTATTTGGTGATATATATCTCCCCAAGCAGGTGTGTGTGTCTGATCTCTCCATATAGAGTCAGCTCCATAGGCAGAAAGCGTTATCCTTTCTTCCACATTCCCCACCGGGTTATATCCTCGTGGACAATAGTTGTTTCTGTTCCTTCCCAACACATATATTGGGATGGGTTTCCCTATTGAGTTATATCCTCACTAGGACAAGTCTTGATTCGGTGCGCCTCTTTCGTTTGATCCTAAATTGGCATCTTGTGACTGTTTCCTTTGCTTCTCCATGGTATAAATGAATAATTGCTCAGTAATTAGTAATCATTCATATTATCCCCGGCGGAGTCTATGGTTTTCTACCCTTATACCGGTAGTTGTAAACCCTTTTTTTCTTTCTCTTGCGGAGTTAACCTTTTGTTCATCATAATTGATGACAGTTACTTTGTCCGTGGTTTCTTACCCAGTATCCGGTAGGTGTAATCCCCTCCTTGACGGTTATCTTCATCCAATATTCGGTGTTGATATCCCCTCATTTGCCTGGATAATTGCTCTGATTATGCAATTTATCCCCAGCAGGTCATCTCTCGTCTACCCTGTTGTTGTTGATAACGATTGTTTCTTTCCTGAATTGGTCATCATTATATGCCTAGTTTCGGTATCCCGATGCCTTTTCTTTTCGGTCGATTTATCCTTTATTAACCCAGTAACCGGTTGTGGATAATTTTCCATGCGAGTATATTATCTACGTTCTGACGGTAATAGGTAATATATCTCATGCGCTCTTTGGTCGAAGCCTTTTGTTCTTCCCCAGTAGAGTAAGATTCGTATCCCTTTGTGGAATCGAATATCCATCCTATAATCGAGTTTGCTTTTAGCCCTCTTTTGGATGATGAGTGTCTTGGAAATATTCCCCAATTCACGCCTTGGTTGGTCACCTATTATATGCCCAGTAACCGGTATCCCTGTTGTTCCCTCCTTCTGCTCCCTATTATGACTTTTAGTCCCCTGCGGAGTCAGAACCCCTGAGTTGAAATATACCTTTTAGGTCTTCCTCAGATGTTTTGGAGTTTTGATATCTCTCACCCTTATACCGGTCTTAGATATTCATTTCTTCCCGAGCGTGTTGTATCTCTCACCCTTATGTCGGTGTTCAGATCACGTGTCTCCGTGAGTTTATTACCCAGTAACCGGTAATACCTCATCCTGCTACTTCCCCAAGGGAGTCTTTTTTGGACATTCCCAGCGAAGTCCCTTGGTGGATTGTCCTCGTCCGGATTTTTATCCGAAGTATCCGTTGTGGATAGTTTTGTTGTATTGGCATATTCCCCAATACGGGCGTCTTCGAGTCTGCTCGAGTCTTTCCGTTGGATTTATTCCCTTCGGAATTCTGTCCCCTAAGCTTTGAGTCGTGACCTGCTCACGCGTTTTCATTCTTTTATTCCCCGGTAGAGTCTCTGCCCCATAGAATGAACTATTCATCGGAATTATTAAGTTTTCTCCTAATCTTTGCCTTTGTGGACACATATCCCCACAAAGCGTTACCATTTTGCATACATACATTTTGCATCGTGAGGTCTCTTAGGGACCAAAATTCGTCTCTTTGTTATTATTTAAGCCCATTATACCTCGTCGAGACGAAAATTTTAACCTTCCCTTCTCCGGCTAGAATGACCTTAAATAGGGGCATCTGTAAGACCCCAATTTTGTCCCTAATATCCCTCATGGCATCATAACATTGCATTTGCATAGCCTCAAGGATCATAAGCATCTTGGTTCCCCTTGCCTTTGGGTGAGACTCCTTGTGAGTGGTTTGAGATCACCAAGCATGCTTGAATTGTATATCATTGCTTTTCCTATTTTTCTTACTAGCCAAAAGCACAAAAATATGTCACTAACATTTTTTGTTTGTAGCTTGAGCAATCACAAGGTTCAAAGCTTCTAGGAGATCATCTGTGCAATGACATGGCCAAGAGAAGATGAAAGCAAGCATGGTAATGGTTTCCAAAGCTCTCATCCATAAAATATGCCTCCCTAGTGTCTCAATTCATCATTTTTTATCAAAGCAAGTCAAAGGATTTGAGGTCTTGTTCTTCAAGAAACCCTAATTCATCTGTGTACAATAATGCCTTGCTCATGAAGCAACCTCAGCCCATGATCAAATACAATTAAGGGAAGTTATTTAATTTATCATTTCATGCATATTTGAACTTATTTGAGTGTCCTCAATCATCAATTCATCAAGATATGGGTTGTGGACTTGAGAAGTTGATCAGTCAATTCATCTAACTATTTTGAAATGCACTGAGACCTAACGTTTGATGTGTTGGTCAAATGGAGATGATTCCAAAAGAAAAAAATGTTCTTAAGGACAATATGAACAACGTTCATGTTCATTAAAAATTGATTTGAAGCTTGGAAGGTCATCATCCATTCCAAGACATTATAGGTCATTTTGACTGAAACCCTAATTTAGGGTCAACTTCCCAAGCACATAAATAATTCATTTTTCATGATTTTTAGGTGGAATCAAATGCATTGGAAATATTAAGATGCCTACTTCAAATGTTATGTTGAAAACAATTTCAAAATCTCAAAGGAAATACATGTGATAATGCAATACATTATAGGTCCTTTTTGACCAAAGGCATTAAAAGGCAAAAAAGTCCAACTTCAGGTGCCCATAACTCTTTCATCAAAAATCCAAATGATGCAAAATTTAAGTCCATTTTGATTTTCTTGAGAAGATATACAACTTTGATGTTGGAGGTTCTTTGATTTGAAGCTTGCATCATCAAAACAAAGGGGCTTGAAAATTGGCCAAATTTGGAAACTTGCCTTTGCATGTTTTGTACCTTGCACTTTAAACTCAAATTTCATAAATTTCCACACTTCAAATGGATTTTTGCCCAACATAACAATTGTTCCTTACATCAAGACCTTTCCAACCATTACTCACATGATCATGTTTGGACTTTCCAATTGGGACTTTCGAAGAGGTGAATGTTTAGGTCAAATTATGGAATTCACATGAAATCTTGATACACAAGCAAATTCCAAGCAAACTACATGTCCATTTCATTCCAGACTGAGCTCAGTTTGCATTTGGCATTGTTTTTGGGCCTTGTGCATGATCATGCAAGCCCATGCAAGGATTGTCCATGTTCATGCACACGGATCAATTCATCATTTCCTTGCCATTCCCTCTATAAATAGAGACCCTATTCCATTCAAAATTGATCCCTGATTCAACCTGTTATGCTGCACAAATCTCTCCATAACCATTACCAAAGAAGCCAGTTCATTTTTCTCTAAATTTTTCAGATCCAAAATTCAACTACATCTGGTTGAATCCTTGGATCTAAAGCTTCTAAACCTTCATCATACATCTCATTGATCTTCTGTTTTGGCAAAGAAAGCAAGGAATCGAGCTCAAGTTTCCAGAAATCAGGCTTACTCTTCAACTGGTATTTTCTTCGAATCTCATCATCCTTTGACCTATTTGCTTGGATCTTGTGTTGGCTGAAGTCCTCTCAATAGAGGCATCATGATTATGCATTTGATTTTTGAAATCCATTGAGTTCATGATGAACACCAGATTTTTCAACCTCTGATTTCTCACACCATGGAAAT
The DNA here is from genome assembly GCF_024323335.1 of Lathyrus oleraceus. Lineage (NCBI taxonomy): Eukaryota > Viridiplantae > Streptophyta > Magnoliopsida > Fabales > Fabaceae > Lathyrus > Lathyrus oleraceus. The sequence goes on from NC_066584.1 coordinate 392,465,566, forward strand.
CTAGAGTGAAAATGGATGGTACAGGGATGATGTACATCATCCCAGCTTTCCAATGATGTATATATCGCGTGATTTGGTTAAGCTTTGTTTGTCTGCTATGGTGGCCGGAAAATGCAAGCTCACCGAAGAAGAAGGTGGCTCCGGTGGCTGCTTCATTGCCAGATCCAATCTGGACCGTGTGATTGCTTTTCCAGATCTAATCTGGAGCCTCCATTGTTATGACTTGATTAAAGGCAGCGTGTTTTGCATTGACTTGGATGTATGGTGGATGTGCGCCTGGGAACCCTTGGATGTGTCAGCTCAATTAATGAGCCTGGATCTAACGCGCCAGGATTTTTCACATTTTTTATTTCTGATTTTATTTTCTTTAATTTCCTTTTATTTCAAAAAATCATAACTCTTTCATTTTAATTCCAAAACATATGGGACCAATTGCATTATTTCCCAAATAATTTCTAGTTTCTTAAATTGATTTTTAATATTTTTTATTTCATCATTTGATATTTTTCATGAATTTTCTCTTTTCTGGTTATTTTTAATTCATTTTAAATGGTTTTTGATATTCAAAAAATACAAAAATATTTTCTCAACCTCTTTGAATGATGAGGGATCTATGAAAAATATTCTCATCAATTTTTAATTGATTTGAGATTTATTTGAGATTTTAGTTCAATTAGGTTATTTTTATTCATTTTTAATTGATTAAAAATAGTTTCTGACTTTTAAAAATGCTGAAATTTTTTGTCAAACTTTGTTTGACCTTGTTGAACTTAGGATAAATCACTTGGACTTTTCAAAGTTCATTTTAATTGATTTTGAAGTTTGACCTTTCTTTTATTTTTTTAATTCAACTTTAATTTTAAATATTAAAAAAATGCCAAAAATATTTTGTTCATTTCTTGACTTCCAATCTTCATCTCACTTCTGTTTTTGATTATTTGACTTTGACTTTCAATGTCATTGGTCAACATATGTGGATTGATACATATTATTTCATTTTAATGCACTTTAATTTTGCATTTCTATTTCTCTTATTCATCACCTTCTCCTTTTTTTTTCCTTTTGATCAATGAGTTGAAGGTTGATAAGTTAGCATTGATTAGGGAGACTTAATATTCCTTGATCCAAATCTAATTCATCTTGATCAATTGATCAAGTGAATGGCTTTGCATTAAGGATAGGTTGTTTCCTAAATCATGCAAAAGGCTTAAACCAATACAAGATCAATTCTCTTCTTCTTTTGGGCATGGCAAGTTGTTGGAACTTGGTTCACTAATCAAGACTTCTAACTTGTGTTGTTGCCTACATTATTATTGACCGGCCTCAGATAGTTGTGACTTCTACGTAAGTCCAATTACGATTGCTTAACATAGCGCTAAATTTTGCCTTATGGCACACTAACTATTAACCACTAACAACTAATTTTTACTTTATGCACTTTACTTTTATGCAATTTACTATTCTTGCACATATTATTCATTTGCTTTTTCCTTTGCTCATTGGAGCACATGTTTATGTTAATGCCATTTGCCTTTTGCTCACTTGGGTACATAATTGTGTATATATCTTTTGTGCTTGTGTTTGTCTGTTTGTTGTGAACCAAATGCCAAGAATTGGACAAAATGGACTTAGAATTTAGGACCTTACCCAAGCAAATGGAATTTGAAGAGCAACTAGGCATTGGGCCTTTAGAATGCTATAAAAGTCAAAGAGCAACTAGGCATTGGGCCTTTAGAATGCTATAAATGTTGAAGATAACTTTGAAAAGACTATATTCTAAACTCCCTCTTGTCCATTCTTTGTTTGTATTATAGAACTTTTTGATGTGTGTTTTCTTTGTGCTAGGGATTCCAAACTTGAGCCTAAGTGAGGAACCATTACCATGAGCTTCTAAGAGAAAGATCCAAGAGACCTTGAGGAGCCTTATCCAAGAATTGATTGATTGTTGATTGCTTGAGTTTATGCTTGTGATTGCTTATTCCAAAGGATGGGAGCTACTTGGATCATCAATATGATCTCAAGAGAGGAACTCCTTGTGTGGTTTTGTTTCTTTATCCCTCACCTTTTTGTTTTATTTAGGACTTAGCCATTCTTCTTCTTCTCTCCACTCTAACCTAAGCCAAAACCTTTTGTGTAAATATTTAACCATTGTTTTCAAACATTAGAAACCTAAGTCTTATGCTTTTGATTTTCAAACTTTCTTTTCATAACACTTATTTTGAATTGAATCTTTAAGTCAACTTTGACAATTTTGTAAATACTTTTCATTGGTAAATTCAACCCATTCAAATATTCTTTTTGTGGTTTCAATGGCCACTTCCTTAATCAAAAAATTTCATAACCTTTAGCTATTAGGTTTGAATTATCCTTGAGGTAGATGTAATACTCACCTTTATCCTTAGTGATGGACAATGAGCCTTCCATGCTTATTATAGGGTTAACCCCTCACTAGCATGTTGAAGCTATCCTCACATGGTGGATTTGTGGTTTTAGGTTGAGTTTTCTCCTTTGGATAAGAAAAGACCTTAAGGCTTTTGGACCAATTAATTCACCAATTAATTTTGAGATTTTTACCCCGAACTACGAGGTTTTGATCCTAATCTTCTTTTAAGATGGTACGTAGGCAATGAGTTCATCCATTCAAACACAAAATGTAAATAAATTTGTATATTCTCTTCTCATCTCTTCAATCATGTTTGCACAAATAAATTTTCACAAAATACCAACCTTACAACAAATGTGAAAAGGGCTCCCTAGGAGTACCTAGGATGTTTTGGGTGCCTAACACCTTCCCATTGTATAACCAACCCCCTTACCCAGATCTCTGTTTCTCTTTTACTAGTTTTTGTTAAAACTTTTAGGTTTTTGTTCGCTTTCTAACCATTCCTTTGGATAAATAGAAGTGCAGTGGCGACTCGACTTGTATGATTTACCTTGGATTTAGTCAATATCTCTAATGGTAGCGAATACCCCGCTACACTAGTGTAGCGGTAAATTCATGACCATCAAGCTATAGATAAGCTAGACGTCAATTAAACCAGAGTCACCACCGCGCTTTTATTGTTTCCAAGGGAAAAAGGAAAAGTACGAACAAAACCCAAAAATAAGAAGTTTTCAAATCAAAACTAATAAAATGCCAGAGATTACAAGTAAGGGGGTTGGTTACACAGAGAGAAGGTGTTAGCACCCAAAGTGTCCTAGGTACTCCTAGGGAGCCCTTTTTTGTGTGCATATGTGTTTTTATACAAATGATGTTTGCAAACAAATAAAATGGGGGGATGAGAAAAGAATTCATTAATTATATTTTTGTGTTTGATAAGACCTTCGGACTTGTGCCTACTTACCAACATAAAAATGAGGGATCAAACCCTCGTAGTTCGTGGTAACAATTTCAAAGTGAGTGCATTGCTTTTAACAAAATTTAAGTTTTAAAGGCACAAGGGCCTAAAATGGTTTGAATGAGTGTTAGTTCTTTTTGGATTTTAAAGTTTTAAGTCAAGTATAGTTAAGTTCATTTACAAAGTTTGATTTAAGAAAATGAGTTTAAAATACAATGGCATAAGGCCAAAGTTTCTAGCTTGCAAAATGGTCAAAGTTTAAAAAAAACAAGCACAAGCAAAGAAGATTTTTAAAAGGAGGAAGATATTTTGAAATTAAAGAAATGTGGAGGAGATGGATAGACTAATCCTAGGCATAAATTTAAAAGTTAAGAGTTGAAAAGATCTGACCAATGGGCTGCAATCCAACCGACAAGAATGTCAGATAGAAACCCAAATTCCCCTTAGACTTTTGGAATCACACAACAATCAATACACAAACAACAAGTTGAAGAGCAAGGCATCAAATAAAGATAGCCACATCCAAGCTTGATAATTTCATGATCTTCTTCAAGTTTTGCCCATGTAGCAGATGACTTCGAAGGATGGCAAAAGTCACAGATTCAAAATAACAGCTTCATAATGATCATGTTGCAGATGAACTTAAATGGATCTTTAATGATGTATGAAATGAAGTTTCAATTCACAAGCATTTGGTTTCATGAAAGTTGGCATTGGCCAAGTCCTTTTTTTTGCATAGGGAATGTTGCCTAAATTCTAAGTCCAATTGTCTCAGATCAAACCAACAGTCCACACAAGATATTTTTTAGGGTTTTTGTTCTTATTATGTATATTAAGGTCAAAAGACCACACAAGCAAAGAAATATATACAAACACAAAATATCACACAATATGGTCCAAATGGACAAAGTGAAAATAACATTAAAGTAAACAACTTGAATGGTATGAATAATGGAAAATGAATAGGGCTTAAGAATTAAAGTGCATTAAAACTAAATGACTTGAAATTAAATGTTAGTTGTTAGTGAGTTAGAAGTTAGTATTGCTTTTGATTTTGTTTTGTTTAAGTCATTCTTTGGAGAACACTCAACCCACTTGTCACAAGCATGAATCCTTGAACCAAGACATCTTCTAAAGGAAGGAAAAAAGGTCAAGTTTCCACATAATACCGTGAAAGAGAGGAGACATACAATCTCACTAACTAGAATGATATGCCTTTTGTGTCAAAATTTAGTGAAATTCTAGTTATCAGACTTTGGATGTCACACTGGTTGTTATGACATCCAATTCTGCACAGACAGGGATTATGCAGAACTTAACAGTAAGTGCAGTAAATAACACAAGTAATTGTTCACCCAGTTCAGTCCAGCATGACCTACATCTGGGGGCTACCAAGCCAGGGAGGAAATCCACTATTAGTAGTATCAATTCAAAGCTAAACTCACCCGTTTACAACTTATCACTTAATCCCTACCCAATGCAATTTCAATCTTAACCTAAGATCAGAGTTCCTACTCACTCCCCCTCAATCACCTCAGTGATTACTATCTTTAAACAATATTAAAGACAAGTTGAAGTCACACTTCAAACAACTCTTGATTGTGCTTCACAGCTTTAATCAAGATACACAGCACGCACGCTTAAAAGCTTTGAGTGACACAACACTTACAACTCAATGAACACCCTATGCCAAAGCTATAATCTACTTGATAATGGCTTGGCTTACAAGATACGTCTAATACAAGACTCACAAAAATACAGCAGTGAAGTATGATGGACACACAAAATCTTCACGCCTCAAAATCCCTGAAACTGAATGAAGGAACGCCTTCCTTTTATATTGCAGTATCCTGGGCTTTTGCACCTGTATTCTCCTGAATTTAAGGTCACACAAGTTCCCATAAATTCAACATTTAGGTTACTAACAAATAGGCTATTTGTTAGGTTCATTGAATGTAGATTGGTTGTTGATTTCCTGGTTTTTCTCTAAGCTGTTGACTTCCTGAAGAATAGCCTGAGAAAAAGCTGAAACAGAAAACTGAACAACCTACAATATAGAATATGCTGTCAGGCATGAATGTCACGACATTCAGCTTGACATCAAGGTCCATATGCTGAGTCTGTTTTTCCAGAAAACAGACTGTACAATTTTGCTGACCTGTACATGATCAAAATGACCATACTACAGTGAAAGCTTACATTAATAAATGTCAAAGTGTCCAACTTAACATTTACACAATTGGCCTTAAGTTAGTTCTGTTATTCTTTTGAAGAACAAACTAAGTTACATGCTGAAGTATAGCAGAACACCACTCTGTCTAATCTTCAGCAGCTGCTGTCAATGATGAATGTCATAACATCCAGTTTGACATTCAGTCAGTAGGCCTTATGCCAGGTCTGGTCTTTCCTTGATAACCAGACTGGAAATAAATACTAAGTTCTAACAGAACACCTGCTGTTCTATTCCTTAGTATCTGTTGACAGGTATGAATGTCACAGCATCCAGTTTGACATTCAATAAATCCTGTGTTAGCTAGTCCTGCAGTAACTACACTGTAGTCACACATACATGTCATGACATCAGTCAAGACATTAGTAACCATCTAGTGTTTTACCATATAATGCAGCCAATTAAACACCTACAAACTCCCCCTTTGGCAAATTTTTGGCTAAAACACTTTGATCCCCATAACAGAGTTCATGGCAACGGAATCACACACCTAGCAGGAAATAATACTAGCTAATACACACAGAGTGGCAGCACACTCACACACATGGAAGTTAAATAAAAACTTCACACACAATTGCTGCAGGGGAGGAATCTGTCGTCCTGAGAGTCTGTTGTAGAGACCCATGAGTGTCTGTTGTAGAGACACCCACTCTGTTTGTTCAGGGGTTACTCCCCCTTTTTGTCAAAAATGTTGCCAAAGCCAACAACATAACCAGAGAATAACGACAGAGTTACAGACTTGGTTTTACTTCACAGTTTCAACCAAGTTACCATCCACTTGATCTTACTTCACAGCTTTGATCAAGTAATCACCCACTTTTGCTTTACAGTAGGTACCACCATATCAGATGCCATGATGTTGTTTCTGACATCCAGAACCACTCCTGCATGAACAGCATCCTTGAACTCCTGCAGATACATTGGCCTTCTCACAGTAGGGTGTCTCCTTACCCTCCTGTAACCACCCTTGTTGCAGGTAGCATAGCTATGATCTGGTGACCAATCATAGCCTAGTACAAATTGTTTAATAGGCAGAGATATCAAATAATTTATCCCAAACATCAGTGGTTGCTATAAGGTCTCAGAGAGACATATTCCCAGTTTGCTCCTTAAGTTTTCAAACTGAGCAGCATCCAGAGCCTTTGTAAATATGTCAGCCAGTTGAAGCTCCGTGGCTACATGTTCCAAAGTGATCACCTTGTCTTCCACCAGATCTCTGATGAAGTGGTGCCTAATGTCAATATGTTTGGTCCTGCTGTGTTGGATGGGATTCTTGGAGACATTGATGGCACTGAGATTATCACAGAATAATGTCATGACATTTTGAGTGACATTGTACTCAGTGAGCATCTGTTTCATCCAAACCAGTTGGGAACAACTGCTTCCAGCTGCTATGTATTCAGCCTCTGCAGTGGACAGAGAGACATAGTTCTGCTTCTTGCTGAACCAAGATATGAGGTTGTCTCCTAAGAAGAAGCATCCACCTGATATGCTTTTTCTGTCATCAGCACTCCCAGCCCAGTCTGCATCACAATACCCAGATAGGACAGGCTCAGACCCATGTGAGTACAGCATCCCATAGTCCAATGTCCCATTGATGTACTTGAGAATCCGTTTGACTTGATTCAAGTGGCTCACCTTAAGCTCTGCTTGATATCTGGCACACACTCCAACTGCATAAGAAATGTCAGGTCTACTTGCAGTTAGGTACAGCAGGCTACCTATCATGCTTCTATACAGGCATTGATCAACACTAGGCCCTCCATCATCTTTGGTTAACTTCAGATGAGTGGGAGCAGGAGTCCTCTTGTGCCTAGCATTATCCATACCAAACTTCTTAACTATGTTCTTGGCATACTTGCTTTGGGAGAGAAACATAGAGTCCTCCATTTGGTTTACTTGCATTCCAAGGAAATAGGTCAGTTCTCCCACTAGACTCATTTCAAACTCATACTGCATCTGGTGAACAAATTTTTGAACCATTTGTTCTGACATTCCACCAAAGACTATATCATCAACATAGATTTGAGCTATCATGATTTTGCCTTCTTCATCCTTCACAAACAAGGTTTTATCTATGCCACCCTTTCTGTATCCATTTGAGGTCAGAAATTCGGTTAACCTTTCATACCATGCTCTAGGTGCTTGTTTCAACCCATACAAGGCTTTCCTCAACTTGTATACATGCTCAGGTTGGTTAGGATCACAGAACCCTTTAGGTTGTTCCACATAGACTTCTTCATTCAGGTAGCCATTCAAGAATGCACTCTTCACATCCATTTGGAATAGCTTAAACTTCAGGATGCATGCTACCCCCAACAACAATCTGATGGACTCAAGTCTAGCCACAGGAGCAAATGTCTCATCAAAATCTACCCCTTCTACTTGAGTGTATCCTTGAGCTACTAGTCTTTCTTTATTCCTAGTAATTACTCCTTTCTCATCAGATTTGTTTTTGTAGATCCACTTGGTACCAATGATGTTGGTCCCTTCAGGTCTTGGAACTAGCTCCCAGACTTCATTCCTTTTGAACTGCTCAAGTTCCTCTTGCATGGCAGTGATCCAGTATTCATCAGTCAGGGCTTCCTTCACATTCTTTGGTTCAACCTTGGATACAAAGCAGGAATTTGAGTTTATTCCTCTTGACCTGGTAGTTACACCACTGGTTGGATCCCCTATGATAAGATCCTTAGGGTGGTCTTTCTGAATTCTGATAGATGGCACTTTGGTGGTTGCATCTACTTCACATTCAGGAGGAGGTTCCTGTACTTCTTCAGACTTGACTGGACTGTCAGTTGAACTGTCAAGGAATGTTTCAACATCCTCCATGACATCGGTTCCTTCCTCTTTATCGTCCACAATGACATTTATGGATTCCATCAGGACATTGGTCCTGTAGTTGAATACTCTGTAGGCTCTGCTGTTTGTGGAGTATCCCAAAAATATTCCTTCATCACTTTTGGGATCTAGCTTCCTTCTCTGTTCACGATCTGTGAGAATGTAGCATTTACTTCCAAAGATATGAAAGTACTTCACACTGGGTTTTCTGCCTTTCCATATTTCATATAGAGTGGAGGAGGTTCCTTTTCTCAAGGTGACTCTGTTGTGAACATAGCATGCGGTGTTCATTGCTTCAGCCCAGAAGTGCATGGGGAGCTTCTTTGCATGAATCATTGCTCTGGCAGATTCTTGAATAGTTCTATTTTTTCTTTCAACTATTCCATTCTGCTGAGGAGTTATAGGTGAGGAGAACTCATGACTTATTCCTTCAGACGAGCAAAACTCATCAAACTTGGAATTCTTGAACTCCGTACCATGATCACTTCTAATCCGGACCACACAACTGTCCTTTTCCCTTTGAAGTCTTATGCACAGGTCTTTGAAGACATCAAATGTATCTGACTTCTCCCTGATGAAGCTTATCCACGTGTATCTGGAATGGTCATCCACCACCACGTATGCATATTTCTTCCCCCCAAGACTTTCAACCTGCATAGGTCCCATTAGGTCCATGTGCAACAGTTCCAGAACTCTGGAGGTTGTGGGATGTCCCAGCTTTGGATGTGACATCTTGGTTTGCTTGCCCACTTGGCATTCTCCACAGACTCTTCCTTCATCAATCAGGAGCTTTGGAATTCCTCTGACAGCTTCCTTGGATATTATCTTCTTCATTCCCCGTAAGTGGAGATGTCCAAGACGTCTATGCCACAGCTTCACCTCTTGTTCTTCCTTGGCTGAGGAGCACATGGTGGAAAAGTTAGAGACTTGAGGTTCCCACAGATAACAGTTATCTTTGGACCTGGTTCCTCTCATAGCTTCCTGATTGTCACCATTTGTCACAATGCATAGCTCCTTAGTAAACTGAACATGGAACCCTTGATCATACAGCTGGCTTATGCTGATGAGGTTTGCAGTTAGTCCTCTTACTAACAGCACATTATTCAGTTTTGGAACTCCAGAGCAGTCCAGCTTACCCACACCTTTTATTTTTCCTTTGGCACCATCACCAAAGGTCACATAGCTGGTAGTGTGAGGTTGAATATCTACCAGTAGATTTTCCATACCAGTCATATGTCTTGAGCATCCACTGTCAAAGTACCAGTCTTCTCTGGAAGAAGCCCTTAGAGCAGTGTGTGTTATCCTAGCATACCATTGTTGCTTCTTGATGGGAACATAGCACTTATATGGTTTATGCTTAGGCCTGACATGCGAGACTTGGTTAGGGAAACCATGAATCCAGTAGCAGAAGGCTTTTATATGACCAAGTCTACCACAGTGGTGACACCTCCACTTCTGGTATTTCCTCTTCTAATGATCATTCATCCTAGTTCCTCGATGTTGAGACATTGGCTTTGACTTCCGCTTGAACTTCTGAACTTTAGCCTTTGGGCGTTCGTGTTCAGCTGAGGATCTTTTCCCAAATCCTAGGCCAGATTTGGTTCCAGACTGCTGTCCCACCTTTAGAATCTCTTCCAAGGTGTCAGTTCCCTTATTCATCATTCTGATGGATTTAGTCATCTGATTCAGCTTGGAGGTCAGCAGGGTTATCTCACCATTTAGACCCTTTATGACAGACAGTTGCATCTGTCTCTCATCTTCCAGTTCCTTGATGAGTTTCTTTTGCTTTTCTCCTTGTGCACGCACTTCTGCACTGGTGGAACACAACTTCTTATAGGCTGTAGCAAGTTCATCAAAGGTCAGTTCATCTGCACTTGAGTCATCTTCAGAGGCACAAACACTGGTTAGTGCAGTGACATGTTTGGCTGATTCTCCTTCAGATTCACTTTCAAAGTCTCCTTCAGACCATGTGATAGCTAACCCCTTATTTTGCAATTTGAGGTAAGTAGGGCATTCAGCTCTGACGTGTCCATACCCTTCACAACCATGACACTGGATTCCCTTGCCGTGATTGAACTTCTCATCAGAAGTTGTTCTTTTCTTAATGTTAGACGGGATGTTCTTGACATTGGGTCTACCTCTTTGATCAATCTTCTTCACGAACTTGTTGAACTGTCTCCCAAGCATGGCTAAGGCTTCTGATATACTTTCATCACCTCCAGTATATCCTGCTTCTGACTCCTCTTCAGCATTAGATACAAAAGCTATGCTTTTGTTCTTCTTCTCAGCATACTCACCCAAGCCCATTTCAAAGGTTTGGAGGGAACCAATGAGTTCATCTACCTTCATGTTGCAGATGTCCTGCGCCTCCTCTATGGCTGTGACCTTCATAGGAAATCTCTTAGGCAAGGACCTGAGAATCTTTCTTACAAGTTTCTCTTCAGCCATTTTCTCACCTAGTCCACCAGAGGTGTTTGCAATTTCAAGAATATTCATGTGAAAGTCATGAATAGTCTCATCCTCTTTCATCCTCAGATTTTCAAACTTGGTGGTCAGCATCTGAAGTTTGGACATCTTCACCTTGGACGTACCTTCATGAGTTACCTTGAGGGTATCCCAAACTTCCTTAGCTAGTTCACAGTGGTGTACCATCCTGAAGATGTTCTTGCTGATTCCATTGAACAATGCATTCAAGGCCTTGGAATTTCCAAGAGCTAATGCCTCTTGCTCCTTGTCCCACTCTTCTTCAGGAATCTGCACACTGACTCCATCTTCACCTGTCCTCATTGGATGTTCCCATCCTTTGTTGACAGCTCTCCAGACTTTGCTGTCTAGAGACCTTAAGAAGGCTATCATACGAGGCTTCCAGTCATCATAATTAGATCCATCCAACATGGGTGGTCTGTTTGAGTGTCCTAAATCCTTGTCCATGGTACTAGAAAGTAACTTCCCTAGATCTCACCCAGAAATTCACAAGCAGGGTGCCTGCTCTGATGCCAATTGAAATTCTAGTTATCAGACTTTGGATGTCACACTGGTTGTTATGACATCCAATTCTTCACAGACAGGGATTATGCAGAACTTAACAGTAAGTGCAGTAAATAACACAAGTAATTGTTCACCCAGTTCAGTCCAACATGACCTACATCTGGGGGCTACCAAGCCAGGGAGGAAATCCACTATTAGTAGTATCAATTCAAAGCTAAACTCACCCGTTTACAACTTATCACTTAATCCCTACCCAATGCAATTTCAATCTTAACCTAAGATCAGAGTTCCTACTCACTCCCCCTCAATCACCTCAGTGATTACTATCTTTAAACAATATTAAAGACAAGTTGAAGTCACACTTCAAACAACTCTTGATTGTGCTTCACAGCTTTAATCAAGATACACAGCACGCACGCTTAAAAGCTTTGAGTGACACAACACTTACAGCTCAATGAACACCCTATGCCAAAGCTATCATCTACTTGATAATGGCTTGGCTTACAAGATACGTCTAATACAAGACTCACAAAAATACAGCAGTGAAGTATGATGGACACACAAAATCTTCACGCCTCAAAATCCCTGAAACTGAATGAAGGAACGCCTTCCTTTTATATTGCAGTATCCTGGGCTTTTGCACCTGTATTCTCCTGAATTTAAGGTCACACAAGTTCCCATAAATTCAACATTTAGGTTACTAACAAATAGGCTATTTGTTAGGTTCATTGAATGTAGATTGGTTGTTGATTTCCTGGTTTTTCTCTAAGCTGTTGACTTCCTGAAGAATAGCCTGAGAAAAAGCTGAAACAGAAAACTGAACAACCTACAATATAGCATATGCTGTCAGGCATGAATGTCACGACATTCAGCTTGACATCAAGGTCCATATGCTGAGTCTGTTTTTCCAGAAAACAGACTGTACAATTTTGCTGACCTGTACATGATCAAAATGACCATACTACAGTGAAAGCTTACATTAATAAATGTCAAAGTGTCCAACTTAACATTTACACAATTGGCCTTAAGTTAGTTCTGTTATTCTTTTGAAGAACAAACTAAGTTACATGCTGAAGTATAGCAGAACACCACTCTGTCTAATCTTCAGCAGCTGCTGTCAATGATGAATGTCATAACATCCAGTTTGACTTTCAGTCAGTAGGCCTTATGCCAGGTCTGGTCTTTCCTTGATAACCAGACTGGAAATAAATACTAAGTTCTAACAGAACACCTGCTGTTCTATTCCTTAGTATCTGTTGACAGGTATGAATGTCACAGCATCCAGTTTGACATTCAATAAATCCTGTGTTAGCTAGTCCTGCAGTAACTACACTGTAGTCACACATACATGTCATGACATCAGTCAAGACATTAGTAACCATCTAGTGTTTTACCATATAATGCAGCCAATTAAACACCTACATTTAGTGCTATGTTAAGCAATCGTAATTGGACTTATGTAGAAGTCACAACTATTTGAGTCCAGGCAATAGAATTTTGGTGTTAATTCATGTTAGAGACGTAGTATGATGATCTATGCTCATAAAACATCCCACACATAAAAAGAATATGCAAAAAGGGGGGCCCAATCTCATCCATACTTATGTTGATTTCGCAACCAACGAGCCTTAGGATATATAGACATTATAGGTCCATGACATGAATACATAAAGAATGGGAATGAGATGAAGAAGGAGGGGGAGTGGATCAAACACAAATTGGAAAAAGGAGGACTTTTACCAAGTTAAGGTCATTCATTCATTTTGGGAGATGGAATCTACATTCCATCAATCCCCTAAATCCAATGATCTTAACCTAACAAAGTCAAATCAACCTTGACCAATGCCCAACAATACAAGTCAAACTCACAAAGACAATTAAAATGGCTCTACACAATTAATTTGGCATTTAATCAATTAAAAATAATAAAAATAATCCATTAAATTAAACATGGTTAGTCAATTTCCTAAAACCTCATCAAAACACCAAAGAAATGGCCATGAGATTTATCACAGGTCAAACAATGTCAAAGGACCTTGGAGAAAAAAATTCAGAATTTTTGGAAACTTAAAAGTATTTTAAAATAATTAAAAATATTCACAAAATCAATTAAATCATGAAAAATATTAATAATGATCCAAAAAATAATTTTAATTCAGAAAATGGAAGAGGATTTTATTTATATTTTTTTGGTAAAACTCTCATTTTTTTTTATCAATATTAAATTTAATATGAATTAATGAAAATAAGAGGAATAAAATCAAAATTCAGATAATCAAAAAAATGTGGACCACTTGATCTCCCTCATTAATTGAGGTGGCAGATCAAGTGGTGAGAAACGCGCGTTCTATGGTACACGCTAGTCAGCGCTCCACACGTTGGGTAATCACAAGCAACGTCCCTGATTAAAAATATTTTGAATCAATCCAATGGCTCAGAACACATCCAGCGCATCGCCGGAGCCAAGTGTCGGTCATCTTCTCTGATGACCCTGGACGGACTAGTTCTTTTATCGCCATAACATAAATGGAAAAGGAGGACATGATCTTAAAGATAAAATGGCGCAGTTCATGAATATCACCTCAATTTAACTTAACTCCAAGTATATTAAGAGATACATGAAGTTGAATTTTGAGGTGTATGAACTGAGTTGCTTCGATTTAACCTCAAAGAAACCCAATCTTCTTGCCTATATTGGTAGGACTTCAGACAACCAAAGATCCAAGAGAATTAACGAGAATTAAGAGAGAATCGAAGAGAAGAAAATCTGGAAAAATACTTTCAATGATGTGCAGAACTGGATCTCTCTTGCTTCAAATCGTGCTTGATCTTGCTTATGGAGCTTGTAGAAGTGGATTGGTAATGGTGCAAAGCTTTAGATTCTGGAGTTTTTGAATCTCCAAAAGGTGAGATTCAAACTCAAATTTCAAGGGAAATTTATCAGGTTTTCCTTTGAATTGTGAGGGTTTCAATGGTTGGAGGCAAAGTTGGCGCGTGTCGCTCCCCGAGGATTTCCCGAATCCAGGTACAAACGCAAAAAGAGTGGCGAGGAAGAAAGAGTAGAGTCGCCAGCTATGTACTTTTATCCCAAGAGGAGGGAAAGGTAGTACTACATAACCAAGAGGGAACGGATAAAACAAAGTCTCGAACCAAAGAAAATCGAGTAAGGGGGCCGGTTACGTGAAGGGAAGGTTATCGCACCCCTTCACGTCTGTGGTACTCCACAGGATCCACGCTTGCTATTTATGTCTAAAGTGTGTGTATAAAAGTCCTATATGCAATGCGAAAGAGATAAAATCAAAGTAGGGAAAAGAAAGAGTTATTGCTCGCACAGACCCTACCCTGCTGCATACGTATCTCAAGAAGGATTGAGAATTAGAGCATTGTAGCTCGGCTATCCTATTTTTGTTTATTTTGTGTTTTTTAGATGAACGACGTTACTACGCAATCTACCAGATGCTCGACCTTTCGAGACTTACTCACCTGTAATAGAAGGAGTTAACGTGTTCTTAAGAAAATAAAATCAAAGAGTTTGTTTGTGTTTTAGGAATGCTCATGCAAACAGGAAGTCCTAGACGAAGGAACCGTTCTACCTAAATTGACATGCAAACGAGAGACTATACGAAGCCTAGCAATCCTATGGGGGAGACGATCACACCATACAAAAACGTATAGCATAAAATAAACACACCAACAAGGAGGCTCAAACATACATGGGTAGGGCTTTAGTCAAGAGGGGTCATATCAACCTCGACAAACAAGCCATGGAAAGGTAATCAAATGGGCTCTTAACCACTGACATTGAACGTCAGGGTGAGAAGATCAAAAGGGTAATGAGGATAAGACCTCATAGCTCTTAACCCTGGACAGGGTGAGCTCATGACAAAGCGTGGGGATTCAGAAAGATGGAACCCTCTCCACTGACTGACCGGACAAAAGATCTTGGGCTTTTGTTCTGAAGCATCGACACGTAGTGAGAGCATAAAGAACGACACACTGAATAACAGGGGATTGACTACTAATTCCTTTTATCCGTCAATTGCCTCTTCATGGAGGTCTTTAGCACTGGTGCCTCCTTTTGGAGGTCTTTGGGCACAAAAGTAAACACACAAAAACATTGCCTCCTATCGAGGTCTTCCAGCTAAGAAAGCAGTAAAATGCTGGAAAGATGTAAAAGGGATCAAGAGATCTACCACACTGATAAATATCCGAAGTAACAGCCACTAAAGAAACAAGAAACCCAGAGATCTCTCAAGCTAGCACTATCAAAGAAAGCAAGTCAGCAAAGCAATCAGAATAAATCTCCAAGTGGTATCCCATAAATAAAGTGGAATACCAAGCAAGCTATCTCTTCAAGAGTCATGTGAGCCCTCACAAAAACTCAACAAACAAGTTAGAATAACAAGATGGGGTGCAATCAAGAGTTGCACCAAACAAAAGAATCATAGCAACCACAGTGACATGTAAACAGTGCACGGATGCGATAGAAAGCATGTCATAACAAAGCATGAATAATGAAAGGAGGATACAATAGCACCAAGTCAGAAGTGACATCAATTCAATAAGTGTCTCGAGAACTCAACTCAACAAGATCAAAGCAAAAGCATTAAACATCCAAAGATGCCTCAAAATCAAACAAGTCGACATACAAGTTCAAGGTGCTTCAACTTCAACAATGAGTCATGAAAGGTAATGGCATGAGGCAAGGGTCAAGGATTAGACAATCAAGCATACAAACAGTACCAAATGACTCCTAAAATATCAATCAATAGTCATTTAAATCCAACTTAGCAAAGTGAAAGTCAATCATGTCCAAAGCACCTCAAAACGCAACAAAAGCGATGTAGACAAGTTTATGCAATTATGTGTCAAGATGAAATGACTATGGCAGCAAGGTATGCACATAATAAGCATGTCAAATGAGCTATGTAATTAATATGCAAACCTCCAAGTTCATATCATAAGCATAGAATCACTTTTGGATCAAAATCAAACAAAGTGTATGTCGCATCGCGCGATAAACCGGCAGGAAAACAAGAACAACAGAGCCGCCACCGTGCGTTATTTATCCCAAAAGAGGGAAAGGAAACGCTCAGAGTAAACCTGGGAAAGAACATGGTCTCGCGACCAAAGAGAATGGGTTCGGGAGTCGGTTATGCGAAGGGAAGGTATTAGCACCCCTACGCATCCGTAGTACTCTACGGGATCCACGCACACTAGAAAGGAAATTGGTTGCTAAACACTGCTCAAATATTCACACACACACTGGCTGAAAGAAAGGAAAGAGACTGACTGAAACTGAACTCGGCAGGATGTCGCATCCTGGGCCTACTTAGTCTATCAGGCATAGACATCAGAGTCAAAGTAGTTCGGACTGGGGAAACGACACATGCTCGCTAGGATATCGCATCCTATGCATACGTATCTTCTCGGACGAGAGAAAGAATCAGAGCATTCGTAGCTCGGCTGACACGCACACAAACAAACAAAACACAGGCAAACGTGGAGCCCGACTGCCAATCACTGGACTTACATCAGCATCCGAACCAAAACACACTCACACTGGAACCCAAATGCCACTCGATGGACTTACATCAGCTTCCAAGCACACAACAACACAACAAGTTAATAGGGAGTCGGGGACTCGAGCCTATAACTGTCAAATACGCACTCAAAAGAAAAGAAAAGGCGCCCGGAGAGATCAGCTCAATCTCCTGCCTACATACTTCATCTGGTGTGAAGATCAGGGCGATGTAGTTCCCCTACGCAGGGATAAAGGACTAGCCTAACCAGATAACAGAGGGAGACACAACTCTAGGGAGACTACGACTCGAGCCTAGATGTTGTCATGCAAAATCAACCCTAAGTTAAGGTTTCTAGCTAAATGGCACAAGGGCCAACCTATCCTAAGTATGGCTCACACAGGAAGCAAGCCACACATACTTAACTTGCACGGGAAGCAAGCCAAGCAAAACCTAACTTGCACAGGAAGCAAGTCTAAACTAATCCTAACTTGCACAGGAAGCAAGTCAAACAATTCTATCTTGCACAGGAAGCAAGTCAAACTATCCTAACTTGCACAGGAAGCAAGTCAAACTATCCTAACTTGCACAGGAAGCAAGTCAAACTATCCTACAGGCACAGATAGCACACGCTATACACAAACAAGTGGCTCAAACAAGGGTTAGGTTTTAGTCAAGGGGTCATATCAACCTCAACAAACAAACCTCTGGAATGGGGTGAGTGTTGCTCTTAACCTTGCCATTGAGGGGCTAAGGTGAAGCAGATGAAAGGATGAAGTGAGGATGAGACCTCACAGCTCTTATCCCTGGCCTGGGAGAGCTCAAGACAAGAATGTGTGGGTTCAGAAAGTGGGAACCCTGCTACACATTTAATACTGACTCAACTGTACAATTGTACAAGATCTTGGGTTTGTATCTGCAATGCATCAACACAGTGGTGTGAGCAAAGCGGATGATACACTGAATAGTGGGGGATAGACTGCATATCCCTACCTTCCACCAATTGCCTCTTCACTTAGGAGGACTTTGACTCTATGCAAGGACAAAATTAAACATCCACAAACATTGCCTCTTAAGGAGGGCTTCAGACAGTTGCCTGACCAAGTAACAGGCCAGGTCTTCCAGACTACATGAAGACAAAGAGACATACCTCAATGCAAATTGCTTATACAAGCAAAGCAAAGCAAAAGTTCACAAGGAACTAAAAGCAACTAAAGCACCTGAAACAGTCAAGCAGATGTTAGTATACAACTTCAAACAAAACAAACAGAAACCGACACCAACAGTTAATTGGAGGCACATGGATGTGCAAGGCACAAGGCTTAAGGCATGTGAGCCAAGCCACCTACAAAACAAGGAGGTTAGACAACAATATTCAAGCAAGCTCAGTCAAAAGAATTGGTCTCAATGGCCATTTGATGGTCAACCTGAAATCACAAACTCAAAGGTGAGTAACAGGACCACTAGGGCAAGCCTAGGGTCAAAAGTGAATGAGAAAGTCCAAACAGCAAGGGATGAATATCCAAAATCATGTTCAAGCCATTAAGAAACACAACCAATTGGGTTCACATCCATATCAATCACTATCATCATTTCATGAACCATTTAGGTCAAAACATGGCAAACAGAAGCTCATAGAAGTCAACAGCAAGACTTGCATCAAAAGCAAACTTAGACATTTTCAAAAATCACCAAATAAATCATGATCAAACCTAACACATAGCATGGTAAGCATGTAAAATTTCATCCCATTTGGACAAGTGGAAGGCAGTCAATGAAAATCAGAAAGTCAAAGTAATTTTGAACATGCTCAATGAGGTCAACCAAACATGTATCAACTTAGAAAATTCATAAATCAGAGATGGCATATGATAAATGAATGGGATCAAAACCATGGAAAAGATGAGGATGTCTAGTTATCTCATGTAAAATTTCATGTCCATCTAATAAAGTATGAGAATTTCACAAATGAAATGGGAACATGTGTCACACAAAGTCAACATTTGACTAGGCAGGGAAGAAAAATCTCAAACAAATGGAAAATAGTTCAATTAAATCCAAGAAAATTCACAAGTCAACTAGACATACAAGAGTAGGCTCATGCAAAATTTGGGGTCATTTGGATGTAAGGAAGTATGTGAACAAAAATTGTGAAAGTGTATGTTATCCATGTAGCAACAAATGTAACACATGACTTCAAAAAATCATAACTCTCAATCCACAAATGATAAATGCACAAACTTTATATGGAAATGAAGGTCAATGTGTCTAGTTTCACCACAAAAAATTTCAAGCTCATTGGATACAACATGACAATTTCACAAAAGGAATGGCTCCATGTATCATTTTAGCATACATGTTGGGAAATCATTTATCATTTAAAATCCAGCCACTGAAAAATTAATTAAAATTCACAATAAAATGAAGGACACATTCATGAGTTTAATGCAAAAAGTCCCACAATTTTGGGGTTAAAATGAATTTAAAATGAATTGTTGAAGTTGGATGGATAATTGAACAAAGTATGAAACACATAGCATGGCAAATGGTCAACAATGAGTCAACGAATGGCAGAAGTGTAATTCTGGGCTCATTAATCAAAACTACTGCGTTTTGGCAAGGCAAATAAAATGTTCCTATTGGCTCCCAGCCAATGGAACAGTAACACGGCCAACAAGTTGAAAATTCTGAGTTTCACATGAACCCTTAGGGTTTACAACAGCCATGGCAAGCTTCATGCACATTTAAATCAACATCCAAACAAGTTCAATCATCAACCACACAAAAGCATGGCAGTTGGGCAATGTTCACTCATCGAGCAATCAACAGCATACCACATGGTCTCATGGATTTTTAGGACAAATGATCAAAGAGTTTCAAAACTGCAGCAAGGTCTTAGCATGGCATCATGTATTCATCAATCATTATCAATTGAAATTCCAACAAACAAGCAACCAATCAAACAGCATTCAAACATGATTCTCATGGATTCTCTAGGCATGGTTTCCTAATGTTTAAATAGCAGGGCATTTGCTCATGTTCAACCATATCCAACAAAACATGATTCGACCAAACCTCACAACAGTATAGCAAGAACTTCATCATGCAGCACCAATCAAAAACAAACAGCAGCAACAACATGGCATTGTGTGTTCAACATTGTAAACAAACTTCAAGCAAAATCACATAATAACATGGCATAATGAGCATCAAACAACATTAACCAACGACCAAACCAACATTACTCATGGAAATTCTGGACAGGTCATAAATTTGCACAGCAGCAGCATAAAACTCAATGTCAGTCTACAGCATGACCAACAGCATAGCAACCAATACAGACAACAATAGCAGGCAACACTTAGCAATATGTGAGCAGGGCAGATTTGCTGGAACAAACGCTAGGGTTTCAGCATGGCCATGGAATCTTCATGGTATTAACAACATGGTAATGGTACACATGTCATAGCATGGATAAGAGAAAATATAGGGTCGAAAAACTTACTTGGTTTGAAGCTGAAACAGAAAGAAATGGTGCTTGGATGATGAAGGAATGAAGGTTTGCTCGAGTTTCTTCAAGGTCTTGTGCAGAAAATCAAATTGGTGAAAAATGATGGTTTGAGAGTAGAGGGAGTTCTGTGCTTGTGGCTGCTATGGATTTTCCTGCTGCAGACAGGTTTTTGAGATGCTTGAGTTCGGACAGAGTGAAGGAGATGTAAAATAGCAAGGTCAGGGTTGGCTATGCTACTGGTTTGTCATGGCAGGGAAATGGTGAAGAATAATGTGCAAGGCAAGGTTGGGTTTGGTTTGGAGCTTTTGTTTTGGACAGAAGATCTCAAAGGCAAAATAGCAAGGTTCCTTTTGAATGGATCTGAGCAGAATCCATTTTGATCATGCCAAAGTGAGTGAGTTGGTTTTTTTGGATGAGCTTCTTTCTATCTTGGCCAACAATCTTGTGATGCCCCCTTGCTGTTACTGCTACCACCAGTGTTTCCTGTCTTAAAAAATGAGAATCCCTCCTTTTGATTTGCTTTGGCCAAACCGTTTTTGTGTGATGCCAATTGCTGCTGCAGTGTTAGGTGCTGGTTGGTTGCAGAAGAAATGAGATGCCAAGGCCAAGTCATGTTTGGTTCATGGTGAGTCTTGCAAGCGGGTGGGATTTTTTCTTGGTCTGCTGCTGTAAGGTTTTGTTATGTTTGGACAGGAAAAGGGGAGTGCAAGGGCAGTTAGCAGGTTTTTCCTTGAGGGATGGCTAAGGGTGTGTGTGTTGGTCCTGTTGGCTTGGCTGTTACTCATGACAGGAAGAGGGCATGGCTGCTATGTGCAGTACTAGGCATGGCCTCATGTTAGGTCCTAGCCAAGCTTTTGTTGACAGCCAGTTTTAAGAATGCCAAGGCCAAGTGGTTTTGTCCTGCAGCAACTGCTACTCTCCCATGACAGAAAAATAGCATGAGTTCTGCTGCTTGGTACATGGCATGGTATGGTCCCTTTTTTAATTGCACAGCAGGGTTTGACAATGCTTTTTCAGATGAAGGTTGTTAGGCTACTGTTGTTGATTCAAAAATGCTGAATGAAAATGTGAGAATAGTTGGTTTTGCTATGTTGTTCCACAATGATGAATATGGATGTGTTATCAAAAAGGCCATGCTTTTTCCTTCTGCTGCAGTATGGTGGCAGGATTGTGAAGGCAAGGCAAGATTCCTTGAAATCAGCATGTCTCCACCAATTGCCTTGGCCAAAGAAAAAGGTCTTGTCCTACTGTCCTTGCTACTACTGTCATGACAGAAAGAATGGCCTCAATTCTGCTGCATAGTACATGGCATGGTGTGGTTTTAGCATTTGCCAAGGGTTTGTGGTTGGAAAAATATGAGTGAAGGCTCTTTGTGGTAAAAATGCTGCTGTTATTATTTTTTGATGACAGTAAAAATGAGGTCCCTTTGCCTTGGCCAAGTTGCTTCCCTTTCGATGGAATTTTGCTATTCTTGCCAATTGAGATGGTCAGCCCTTTTGCATTAGTGAATTGGTTTCTATTTGTGCTGGCTGCAGCATTTGTGTCCAAAAGGACAGAAAAAAATCCTGCATAAGCTTTGCTTGGATAGTACAAGGTATTGTTGGAAGCAAGGAGTGGAAGTGTCCTTTTCAAAATTTAAGCAAGCAAGGAATGGCTTCTTGTACAATTGTTTATTTTGCTGCATAATGAGGCTCTAAGGACAGAAGAAATGCTGCATAATTGCTGTCCTTTTGAGGTACAAGGCAAGGCATGGACAAGTATGGTGCAAGTATGGTTAAATGGTACTTTTCTTACAATCCAAGCAACCAAGCAATATTCACATGTGCTGCATATTTTGACTTTGCAAACACCTCCTAAATGACATTTATGAGCTGTCCCAATTGGCCAAATGTTGAAAAAATGTTTAAATCAAAAAGTCAACTCTTGGTCAAACTTTCATTTAAATGAAAAAGGTCAAAATATGCCATTTTGATTGGTGAAGTTTTGGCTCATGAAACTTATATTTTTGGAAAGAGGGGATCAAATGTGACTTGTAGGAAAAAACCCCACCAAAATTGGCCAAACGGTTTGGGAGATATGGCCTTCTGAAGTTCAAGATTTTCTGAAATCGATTCGATCATAACTTGCCAACCACACATGGGAATTGAGAGTTCTAGGACTTTTTGGAAATGGGAGAACAAGATCTTCAACTTTCATGTTGGGCAAAAATTCATTTGAGGCTTGTATCATGATGTAAGTTTGAGGATCAAAACTTTCCATTTATGGCAAGTTTCAGTTACAGGCCCAGTTTCCGTTTTGGGAAATTTCTGATCTGGCTTCAAATTCCTCCATGATGGTGTTTGGCATGATATATGATGACTATTTGGACATGAATGAACTCTCACAAACCAAATCCCATCATCAAATCACTGATTAAATGGACAGTTGACCAACAGTTGACTTTTAGGGTTTCTGACCGATTGTGCATTGACTGATGACTTCCAAACCCTAATTCCTTGAGGACTTGACTTCAAATGATGTCCCAAGTTGTATGAACTCTTGATTACTGATCATGGTGCCCAAATTCCACAAGAATGACCACCAACCATTGCCTTGACTGACAGTTGACTTTCTTTGACTTTTGACTGTCTGGGCATGAACTGCTGACCTCTGAGCCCTCAACCCTTGACCAAAATACTTCAAATAGACCTCCAAGCCATGTGAACTTGTTGGACAAACCCCAAGGCCTTGGTTCGATGAAAAAATTCCTTTGCTTGCTTGGTTGACTGATCAGGAGATTAGTTTGACCTAATTTCTGATTGCTTGCTCTTGAGGCAACTGAGGGACAATGCAAATGCTATGCAATGGATCATGATATGCTATGACCTATTATGAAAATGTATGCATAATGATAGGTGCAAATTTGAGGTGCTACAGCTGCCCCTATTCAATCAGCTGGGAACCCGAACGGATGATAGCAACGGCTGTCAGACTTTCAGGGTAAACAGGGATTGAATACCAAAGAACCGTAGAATTTGCACAGTACTGGATATGATACAAGAACCACGTCATTTACCGATGACGCCTGCAATTGACAACTTCAGAAAAGCAAAACCATTTACCGATGGTTGAAGAACTGGAAACTTGATATTTACCGATATCAACTTCAGCACGACCATTTACCGATGGCGGCTGGGGAAAAACAAACTTCTGAAAAGCAAAACCATTTACCGATGGTTAGAACTTGATATTTACCGATATCAACTTCAGCCAGACCATTTACCGATGGCTGCTGGGAAAACAGATTCGATGTTGAAAGGAAGCAAGACCATTTACCGATGGTGGCTTCAAAGAAACTTGACATTTACCGATGTCAACTTCAAACTGGCCATTTACCGATGGCTACTGTAACTGGGAATTCGACATTTACCGATATCGAAGAAATACGGGGCCATTTACCGATGGCATCTCCACTTGGGGAGGAACAAAATCTTTGTGGTGATACCAGACAAGACGTTTACCGACGACTTCTGGGGATTTTGATTTTATTGACCAGACATTTACCGATGACTGGGATGAGACTCGATGTTTACCGACATCGAAAGATGATGTTTACCGACATCAAAAGAATGACCAGACATTTACCGATGACTGGGGTGGGACACGATGTTTACCGACATCGAAAGATGATGTTTACCGACATCCAAAGAAATGACCAGACATTTACCGATGACTGGGAATGAGAAATTTATTAGGGAGATACAAATATTTGCAACCGTAAACCAGATAGGACATTTACAAATGACTCTACTGGGGATTTCTAGCTGGGAATTATCAGACATTTACCGATGACTGAGGAAAAGACTCGATGTTTACCGACACCGAAGCAATGGCGTTTACCGACACCAAAAAAATGACCAGACATTTACCGATGACTGGGTGGAGACTCGATGTTTACAGACATCGAAAGATGATGTTTACCGACACCAAACAATGTTGACCAGACATTTACTGATGACTGGAGAAAACTCGATGTTTACAGACACCGAAACAATGGTGTTTACCGACACCAAAAATGACCAGACATTTACCGA
This sequence comes from Lathyrus oleraceus, assembly GCF_024323335.1. NCBI lineage: Eukaryota > Viridiplantae > Streptophyta > Magnoliopsida > Fabales > Fabaceae > Lathyrus > Lathyrus oleraceus. The sequence continues at coordinate 392,490,066 of NC_066584.1, forward strand.
TGACTGGGTGAGACTCGATGTTTACCGACACCGAAGGAATGGTGTTTACCGACACCAAAAATGATGACCAGACATTTACTGATGACTGGAGAGAAAACTCGATGTTTACAGACACCGAAACAATGGCGTTTACCGACACCAAACAAAGAAACACACGCGGGCGCTAGCATGACACTTACTGGTATCACAAGAACGACATCTGAGATATGTCAAGGCAAGGTTGACCACTTGCTGGGGGTCTCACTGAGGAAAAACAAACTTTCTGTCACCATCGGGTGAGGAAATAAACCTCTGTCACCATCGGGTGAGGAAATAAACCTCTGTCACCATCGGGTGAGGAAATAAACCTCTGTGGGGAATAAACAATTCTGAATGCTGTCAAGAGCAACTGTAGCAGTCTTGCTGTGCTGATGTTGAATGAAATGATCCGCCTCTGCCGGGGATACGGTCTGGTGAAGTTAACACATGAATGCATATGTTTGAATTTTTCTATGGCGTAATGCTCCATATTGAATGGAAATGCTACGCAAATTTTTTTTGAGGATGCAATGATTACTACATGCAAAATGCAAATGAACCCTGGCTAGGGAGCCGAAATGATCAGATACTCTGACTCTGTGGGGAGACTCCTCTTGGGAACTACTCTGCGGGGAACTCTGCTTGAGGAATGGTAAAGCGACTTCACACTCATGTTGAAGAATAGCACTTGCTGCTGGGGAAAGATAAACTCCGCGGGGATATCCTTCAGTCCACGGGTAGAATAAATGCTGGAGATAAAATTCAATGAACCTGCCTCACTCGGGGAGGAAATGGCAAATACAGGCCGGCTGGGGATAGGCAATCCTTAGATCTGTTGGAGAATAGAAGGCACTATCCACAGACGTCTCTGCAGGGGAACATAGCTCTGGTAGCTTCCAAACTTGCTTGGGGAAAATATCTGCTGAGGAAACGTCCTCACAGATGCCAACCTGAAAAACAGCACAACAAAATGCCCCCAGGGGATACATGGACAAGATACGCTCAAGTGTCCTCAACATTCAAAATGATTTTCAAATGTTTTGTCATCCTGCAAGCTATTGTTTAGCCTTCATGTTTTTATATGCAATGTTTATCAAAAATTCGGACATTTTTGCAAACAAAACAGTAAAAATAAAAACCAAAGAGCTATTTATCTGAATAACGACTTTTATTGATTGAAAATGTGCCTGAAAAGGCAAATACATTGGGAGGCAATTCCTAGAAAGAGGTAATTGCGCATAAAAAGAAAAAATCTATCCTAATGGCAATGTGAACACGGCATCCACTATTTCCCAATTCTGTTATAACTCACAGATCATCAGTTTCCTCCCAACTCCTTGCTTTCTGAGAAGAATGACTGGACGGATCACATCTTTCGAGATGGCAGACGACAAAGCTTGATGAAGTACAGACAACTCAGACTGTAGTCTTCGCTTTAATCCCTAACTTTTGCCTGGATCGCCCTTTCGGGTTTTCAATCCACCGGGATACCCATTTTTGCCTAAGCCGCCCTTGCGGGTTTTCGACTTACCGGGTGTACAAATTTTTTATTTTTATCCCTAACTTTTGCCCGAACCTTTTCTTTCTGTTTTTTGGTTCGCCGGGATGCCCTTTTTTTTGCCTGGACTCTCTTTTTTTGTCCAGCAGGTCAATTTATGCGAAGTATTTTTTGACTACATCTGAGTTGACAGGAGACGGAAAATCTTCGCCATCCATAGTTGTAAGCATCAAGGCTCCACCGGAGAAGACCTTCTTCACAACATACGGACCTTCATAATTAGGGGTCCACTTGCCCCTGTTGTCTGTACCGGGAGGGAGGATCCTCTTCAAAACTAGATCACCGACCTGATAGCTTCGAGGACGCACTTTCTGATCAAAGGCTCGCTTCATCCTTCGCTGATACAACTGTCCATGACATACAGCTGCTAGCCGTCTCTCCTCGATGAGGCTCAACTCGTTAAACCTTGTTCGAATCCACTCGGCTTCGTCCAGCTTGACATCCAATAAAACTCTCAGAGAAGGAATCTCCACTTCAACAGGTAGGACAGCTTCCATACCATACACAAGGGAGTAGGGGGTTGCCCCGGTCGACGTACGTACTGAGGTACGGTACCCATGCAAAGCGAAAGGCAGCATCTCATGCCAATCCTTGTACGTAACGACCATCTTCTGCACAATCTTCTTGATATTCTTGTTCGCCGCTTCTACAGCACCATTCATCTTCGGTCTGTAAGGAGAAGAGTTGTGATGTTCAATCTTGAAATCTTTACAAAGCTCTTTCATCATCTTGTTGTTGAGATTCGAACCATTGTCAGTGATGATTCTCTCAGGAACTCCGTAACGACATATGATTTCTTTCTTGATGAACCGGGTAACCACTTGTTTGGTAACGTTAGCATAGGAAGCTGCTTCTACCCATTTGGTGAAGTAATCAATCGCAACCAAGATGAAGCGATGTCCATTCGAAGCAGTAGGCTCGATCTTCCCAATCATATCAATGCCCCACATGGCGAACGGCCAAGGCGAATTCATGATATTCAGAGGACTTGGTGGTACATGCACCTTATCAGCGTAGATTTGACACTTATGGCACTTCCGAGCATACTTGAAACAATCGGATTCCATAGTCATCCAATAATAACTCGCTCTCAACAATTTCTTAGCCATTGCATGTCCGCCGGCATGAGTACCGAAGGAACCTTCATGAACTTCCTGCATTAACATGTCTGCCTCGGGTCTGTCCACGCATCTGAGCAAGACCATGTCAAAGTTTCTCTTATACAACACATCATCCTGATTCAAATAGAAGCTTCCCGCTAGCCTCCTCAGGGTTTTCTTGTCATTCTTAGACGCACCTTCAGGATACTCCTGAGTCTTGAGGAAATTCTTGATGTCATAATACCACGGCTTCTCATCAATCACAACAGACTCGGCTGCAAACACATACGCAGGCCTCTCAAGTCGATTCACCGCAACATGTGGCACATGATTCCACCAATGAACTTTGATCATAGACGACAAAGTAGCCAAGGCATCAGCCATCTGATTCTCATCCCGGGGGACATGATACAACTTCACTTTCTTGAAGAACGTCAGTATTCTTCTGGTGTAATCTCTATACGGAATCAGATGCGGCTGATTCGTATTCCAATCTCCATTGACTTGATTGACCACTAGAGCGGAATCTCCAAATATATCAAGAGTTTTGATCCTCAGATCAATGGCTTCTTCTATCCCCATGATACAAGCCTCATACTCAGCTTCGTTGTTGGTGACGTCAAAAGTCAATCTGGCAGAAAAAGGTATATGAGCACCTTTAGGATTGATCAGCACTGCACCAACACTGTTACCATTCATATTCACAGCCCCATCAAACATCAGTGTCCATTTGTCATCCGGGTCCGGTCCTTCCTCGACAAGAGGTTTTCGCAATCTTTCATCTTAAGATACATGATGTCTTCGTCAGGGAATTCAAACATCATAGGCTGATAATCTTCAATCGGTTGTTCGGCGAGGTAGTCTGACAGAATACTACCTTTGATGGCCTTTGTGACGTGTACTGAATGTCATACTCTGTTAGAATCATCTGCCAACGGGCAACACGTCCGGTGAGAGCGGCTTCTCAAAGATGTACTTTACTGGATCCATCTTAGAAATCAATAAGGTAGTATGGTTCAACATATACTGCCTCAGTCGGCGAGCAGCCCAGGCCAAAGCACAGCAAGTTTTCTCGAGCAGTGAATATCTTGTTTCACAGTCGGTAAACTTTTTGCTAAGGTAGTATATGGCATGCTCTTTTCGACCAGACTCGTCATGCTGTCCCAATACACACCCCATCGAGTTCTCAGTTACTGACAGGTACATTATCAGAGGTCTCCCAGGAACTGGAGGTATAAGGATTGGAGGTTTCTGTAGGTACTCCTTGATTTTGTCAAAAGCTTTCTGACAGTCATCGTTCCACTTGATCGCTTGATTCTTTCTGAGCAGTTTGAAAATTGGTTCACATGTAGCAGTTAGATGAGATATGAACCTTGCAATGTAGTTCAATCTCCCTAAAAACCCACGGACTTGCTTTCCGTTTTCGGTTCAGGCATCTCTTGAATAGCTTTGACTTTTGCTGGATCAACCTCAATCCCTTTCTCACTGACAATGAAGCCTAAGAGCTTCCCTGATCTCACCCCAAACGTACACTTGTTCGGATTCAACCTCAGCTTGAACTTTCTCAACCGGTCAAACAGCTTCTGCAAATTAACCAGGTGCTCCTCTTCTGTCTGCGACTTCGCAATCATATCATCCACGTACACTTCAATTTCTTTGTGCATCATGTCATGAAAGAGAGTCGTCATTGCCCTCTGATAGGTAGCACCAGCATTCTTCAGCCCAAATGGCATCACCTTATAGCAGAACGTGCCCCAAGGTGTAATGAATGTCGTCTTTTCCATGTCCTCTGGCGCCATCTTGATCTGATTATACCCAGAGAAACCATCCATGAAAGAGAATACCGAGGATTGAGCCGTATTATCAACCAATACATCAATGTGAGGTAATGGGAAATCATCTTTCGGACTCGCTCTATTCAAATCCCGGTAATCGACACACATTCTGACTTTACCATCCTTCTTCGGCACAGGAACGATGTTGGCCACCCACGGCGGATAACTTGTAACAGCCAAAAACCTGCATCCCACTGCTTCTGAACCTCTTCCTTGATCTTAGTTGCCATGTCAGGACTCGTTCTACGAAGCTTCTGCTTGACCGAAGGACATCCTTCTCTAAGAGGTAATCGGTGCATCACAATGTCTGTATCTAAACCAGGCATATCTTGATATGACCAGGCGAACACCTCCACATATTCTCTCAGCATCTCAATCAGCCTCCTCTTGACAGAGTCCTCTAAAGCAGCCCCAATCTTGATTTCTCTTTTGGCGTCCTCAGTACCCAAATTAATAGTTTCCAACTCCTCCTGATGAGGTTGGATGACCCTTTCCTCCTGCTTCAGCAATCTGGCCAATTCTGCAGGGAGTTCACAGTCTTCCTCACTCTCCTCTTCAGCTTGGTAGATGGGATTATCGAAATCATACTGAGCCATAACAGAACTGTTCATAGTGAATGCCATAAGATCGCTTCTGCATGTTTAATGCTTTGTTTTAGAAAAAAGAGTTCAAAAAAGTCACAAAAACAAAAAAACATTGCCATTTTATTGTTTTGAAAAAGAAAAATGAAAACAAAAATAGAAAGACAGGGATCACAAAGTTTGATTTCAAAAAAATGTCCTTCATTAATGATAATCATTAAAACATGATGAGGCCCTACAAAATGAATCACTACGCCTTGGGCAGAACGTAGGATTTTCATGCAAAATGACAAAACAACAGAAAATTACTCTGTCAGAAGAGTAACTTGAACCACTTCTTCAGCCGTCCAGTTGTTGATAGACCCCCCTGGTGCACACGGGCGAACCCAGTTGTCCAAATCACAATCGCTGTCACAGTCTTCACTACCGGTTGCGGAGACGTCGCCATGATTCATCAGCCCAGCGCTGGTAAAAGTACTCGGACCCGCTTGACCATTCTGCTCTGCTCGGAGAGGCTCATAACCAACACCAAATTTGTCTTCTTTAACCGGCAAATCCACCATCTTGCCCCAGCCTTCAGCTTTGCCAGAATCAACAACCTCCTTAGCCTGCTTGTAAGAAGTAATTGAAGCACCCGGCTTCCTCTGCTCAGCGTACGCCACTTTCTCAAGAGCCACAGTCTCAAACGCCTGGCATAAAGTTTCGTGGATCTCGCCATCCACCTCAACATATTTGAACGAGGATAGATGACTCACCAGAATCTCTTCTTCACCGCACACAGTCACAATCTGACCGTTCCAGACATACTTGAGCTTTTGATGGAGAGTCGACGAGACTGCCCCTGCTGCATGAATCCATGGACGCCCCAACAAACAACTATAGGCAGGCTGGATGTCCATAACATAGAAGATGATATCAAAAACCTCAGGACCTATCTTCACAGGCAAGGTAACTTCTCCACACACAGAACGTTTGGATCCGTCGAAAGCACGAACGATCAGGTCACTGGGATTAAGCACAAACCCTTCCGCATCAATCTTCTTCAGAATCTGCTTAGGCAACACATTCAGCGACGACCCGGTGTCTACCAATACGTGAGACAACACTGCCCCCTTGCACTCCATGGTGATGTGCAAGGCTTTGTTATGGTTTCGCCCTTCAGGTGGTAAGTCCAAGTTGGTGAAACCCACACCATGCCTGGTGCTCACATTGGCCATCACACCCTCCAGTTGATTGACAGAAATCTCTTGAGGCACGTAAGCCAGATTCAACATCTTCAGCAAGGCGTTACGGTGTGCTTCAGAGCACATCAACAGTGAAAGTATAGAAATCTTGGACGGAGTTTGATTCAACTGATCCACAATCTTGTAGTCACTTTCTTGATTATCTTCATAAACTCCTCCACGTCCTTCTCAAATGACCCCTCGGGTGCCTTTCTGAACAGGTTCTTCCTCAACCACAGCTTGCTTACCTTTTGCTCTGGCGAGAGCTTCAGCATTATTATCCCTCAAAGGCTGCGGTGCAAACAGACGACCGCTTCTGGTAAAACCTCCTGGCCCCCCTACGTTATCCACAGCCGGACCAACAGTTGCAGGAACTCTATTCGGTAAACCAATTGTCACTGGAGTTTGATTCACAGGTCTTGTCTGACTTTCAGCCCTTCTGTAACTGCGGTGAGCATTATCATACTTCCACGGCACGGCTTTACTATTCTCAACAGCCCTTCTTCCAGGCGCAACGATAGTAGTTGGAACACTGATGGTTACAGGCACGGGAATGGTAACTGGGGTACCATTTGTTGCAGGTGCACTGACAATCCTTTGTCCACGTTCTTCAGATGGTTTAAAGTAAATGGTGATAGTTGACGCTGTTCCACGATCTTTCACAGCCCTACTGAATTGCAAACAACCCTCATCCATCATACCCTGGATACCGGCCCTTAACTGGTCGCAACCGTTCTCAGATTCCGCACAGCCCAAACAATTCTCATCACAACCCGGGTAGACACCCCCATTCAGCAAACGGCCCTTCACAACTAGCAGAGAAGTCTGAACATCATTAACATTAACAACCAGATCTTCAGCTTCTTTCCCTTCAATATTGTTCACTCTATGCCCACCATGCTGAGGCATAGGGTTGTTCACGACGTTGGGTACTGGAGCGAAGTTGATTGCCTTAGCATCGATCAAATCTTGAACCTTGTGCTGGAGAGCTCGACACTTCTCAGTATGGTGGCCTGGTGCCCCAGAATGAAAGTCACAACGGACGTTGGCGTCGTATCCAGGAGGCAATACTGTAGGCGGAGCCATTGTACGCAACTCAATCATCCCCAACTTGAGTAGTTCGGGTAATAATTCTGTGTAAGACATGGGCAGAGGATCAAATCTTCTATCAGCCTGCAATTTCTGTCTGGGCTGATAAGGACGTTGCTGTTGTTGTTGTTGCTGTTGCGGTTGTTGAACTCTTTGTGTGTTGTTGACGAGGTTGAGGTGTCGGAATGGTTACTGCAGCAGCTTGACGGTATTCAATTCTATTCTGATCTCTGCGGTGTTGAACAGCATTAGTTTCACCCTCTCTTCGACGAGGTGCCCCAAAAACGGCTTCCTAGAAGAAGAGGAACCAGCATCTTGAATCTTCCCTTTTGATCAAACTCTCAGTCCTTCTCCACAAATGACAACATCAGAAAAACTACCGAATGGGCAGCTCCCCATCGGTCCATAAACACACCTTGAAGAGTACCAATAAACATATCTGTCAACTCCCTCTCCAGCATAGGGGGTTGAACTCTAGCAGCCAGTTCACGCCACCTCTGAGCGTACTCCTTGAAGCTCTCTCCAGATTTCTGACAAAGACTCTGCAGCTGAGTCCGGCTTGGTGCCATGTCCATGTTGTGTTTGTATTGCCTCAAAAAGGCCTCACCCAGATCCCTCCAACAGCGGACAGAATCTTTCTTCAGTTCCATGTACCAGTCCAAAGAAGCCCCAGATAGACTATCTTGGAAGAAATACATCCACATCTTTTCATCATCGGTATACGCAGAGATCTTTCTGTAGTAAGCCTGCACATGGGTGCGAGGGCAAGAAGTACCGTTGTATTTGTCGAAGGACGGTGCTTTGAACTTGTGAGGGATTCTCAAGCCTTCAACCAACCCCATATTAGTAACATCAAAACCGAGAGAGTTCTGACTTTCCATAGCACGGATCTTCTCAGCAAGAGCTTCAACTTTGCGGTCTCTCTCATTAACCCTTCCCAGAACGTCTTCGTCTTCACTGAGCAGAGAGAACAAATCCTCTTGTCTGTCAATAATCGGAACAGGATTGCGGGCCGGAGCACGGACTACTCTGGCATTAGCGGCATCTGGAACAATAGGTTGACCGTTGATTCGAATACCCCCCAATTCATCACCTACAGCATAGTTGTTGACGGGTACAGCAGCAGCGACATTGTTATCATTGACCGGGCCTCCCTCTGGCGGAGCATGGTTGATCGGTGGATTTGCAGCCTCTTGTCTCTGAACCATAGCTCGAAGCTCTTCTTGACCTTGCGCAACCCCTTGCATCATATTCATAAACTGGGCCATGCTAGCCTTCATCTCAGCCAACTCCGCTTGAAATTGATCCATACTTCTCTGTTGATTCAGTCTTGTTGAGTAGCGGTGCGGACGTTGATCAGCTATCCTGCCTGAACAGGAACCAAGAGTGAGAAGTCACGATCAAGAACACCTGTTATGCAAAATGATATGAGTATGATGCTAATGATGCGTATGATGCACATGATATGCTCATTTCTCAGGCATTCAAAGAGCCTGACCCATCCTGAAAAGATGGCAACCTGCAGCAGCAAGAGAGCAAAACATATACAGGGAAATGCTGACATCCTTATATACGCATAAGGGTAAAAAGGCATGCAACCAATGTCAACAGGACATCTGAACAAAACGTACAAAGAAAAAGAATCCCATCCAACAAGCCTGGAGGTGATTCTCAACAAAAAGATCCAAGAGATGGCTTACACGCAAATGAATCCCATCCAACAAGCCTGGAGGTGATTCTCAACAAAATACAATCAGAGATACAAACTAAGACAGACGGTCCTCCGGAATGAGGGTCTTCAGGTAATGACACTGGTCTATCAACAGCGAACATTCTGAGCAATCTGGTAAAGGAGTGATCTTCTCTTTCAACTGTCTTCTCAGCTCCAAGACTTCTCCTTCAAGATAATCCTCTGACTTCTGTCTCAACTCCATCTCTTTCCTCTTCAACTGGATGTCTTTATCTCTGAGTTGCTTCTCCAAGTCTCTGATCTTCTTCTGATAACTGGCTTCTGCTCTCTGCAGCCTCAAGCGCTCCCGGTGTTCTGCATCTAACATACTCTCCACCTCCTCGTAGGATCTCTTCTTGCTTCTCAGTCTGCTAGCATCTTCTTCTCGCACTCCTCTGAGTTGATGGGCCAAGTGCAGCTTATCAGCCTTAGCTTTGTATAGTTCCATCTGAGTGTCTTGCTCTTTCTCTCTCAACCGGCGATTCTCCATCAGGGCTTGCTTGTAGTGCTCCGCAGGCACACTCTCAGCAAGGATCAAAGGTGGTTGCTCTTGCAACGGCTCCATCCTATCATAGGGTAACAACAAAATTTCTACTCTCTTCTTTACCCAATCGGTGTAATCGGGCATTGCAATGGCAAACTTCTTCCCTAAGACGGATCCATCCTTCACTCCCACATCTCTCCAGGCTCTCCCTATCCGCTCCAACCTAACAGGGTTATCCTTCTTCTCAAAACAAAAACTCTCAGCTATCTCTGCTTCGAGCGGTCTTTCGCTCATAACAAACCCTAGCTGGCGAAGAGAAAGAACTGGGTTGTAATTGATGCAACCTTTGGTCCCTATGAGTGGCACGCCCCGGAATTCACCACAACTTATGATGACATCCTTCACATCCATCCGGTACGACTGCCACCTGATGTCGTAGGAAGTAAGCGACATGACCCTCTGAGTCCACTTAAGAGTGCTCTGGGTATCCACAAATGGTCCACTGGCTGGCAGAAGAGACATGAACCATTTGAACAGAAGAGGTAGGCAACACCTGATGGCTCCTCCCTTACCATGCCTACTGTGAATGGCATAGTAAGTATCTGCTAGAAGAGTAGGGATTGGATTCCCTCTGATGAAAATGCTGATAGCAGTGAAGTCAATGAAATTTGGCATACTGGGAAATAGGATGATACCATAGATCACGGCAGCTAACTGTGCGTGAAAAACTTCCCAATTCCCCTTCTCGGCTTCATCTCTAGCAACTCTTAGAAGGAACTTCAACGGCAGACCCACAACTTCCCCACAGGGCTTCCAATTCTCACCAACTTCCTTGACATTCATTCGTAGAGCTCTGGCAATCAATCGGAAATCGACCTCCTTTGGGACGTCCAAAAGGGAATCTGATGCTGAATAGGGATACTCAACAGGATAGAATACTCCTCGAGAGTAGGTGCAAGCTGATAATCCTGGAAAGTGAAGCATCTGAGCTCTGGGTCATAAAACTGTAGCAGTGTCTGCAGAGGCACCGGATCCACTACTGTCTTCAGTACTGTCAAGATATCTCCATACTGTCCAACGAAATTCTTCAGACGATCATCTATCACAAAGCTACCCAACTCAATCAGTGAAGTCGACGGCTCACGGTGGAAACTGTAGGAACAGGTCTTCCGCTTCAACTCTGGGATTGTTGCCATCTCTATCAGTAGACAGACTCTGGAATGTACCTGAGAAATGATATGCATGCAGAGATTAGTTTTTTCTTCTTTTTTTTTTCCTTTTTTTTTTTGATTGATTTTTTTTTATATATTTTTTTCAATGCGTTTCTTTTGAAAAATAAATATGCTATGATGCACATGATGCAAACACGGCTGGCTGGTTGTGCAATCTCTGATCACTAGGTCGAAGCTTCAGTCAAAATCAGAACATAAATCCAACTTAAGGTCAACTGAACACTGTCTGAACACAAAGTCACCATCAGAACCAAGTCACCAACAGAACCGAGTCACCAACGGTACCTGTAATAAAATAACCCTTCCCCACTCACGGGTGTAGTCTAGGCCAGGGTAAGGCTGAGAGAAACGCAGCATAAATAACCTTTCGCAGAATACTATCATATACACACCCGAAGTATGTAACGACAGCATCCCACCAGGGTCTGAACTGCTCGTGATATCAATGTTCCGCTAAGTGGCGCCATACCACCCGCTTCCCATGAATCACTCTATTCCTAGGTATCCTAGATTGCACTCATGGTCTGGGTATTGGACCTTTTACCTCAACTGACTCTTCCCCCCACACAGAGAGAAACAAACAACCAGCCAGGTGAACAGATGAATAAATGCAAACATTAATGCAAACATAAATGCAAACAATAGACAATGAATGCAAACAGTAAATAATGAATGCAATAAATAAACACAGCACAAAGCAACCAAAACCCTAACCTAGAGAGCGCTAGGAGAGACTCGCTCAGGGAAGACGGACCAGCACAGGTCAACTTCTCTACGTCCCCAGCAGAGTCGCCAGCTGTCGCATCGCGCGATAAACCGGCGGGAAAACAAGAACAACAGAGCCGCCACCGTGCGTTATTTATCCCAAAAGAGGGAAAGGAAACGCTCAGAGTAAACCTGGGAAAGAACATGGTCTCGCGACCAAAGAGAATGGGTTCGGGAGTCGGTTATGCGAAGGGAAGGTATTAGCACCCCTACGCATCCGTAGTACTCTACGGGATCCACGCACACTAGAAAGGAAATTGGTTGCTAAACACTGCTCAAATATTCACACACACACTGGCTGAAAGAAAGGAAAGAGACTGACTGAAACTGAACTCGGCAGGATGTCGCATCCTGGGCCTACTTAGTCTATCAGGCATAGACATCAGAGTCAAAGTAGTTCGGACTGGGGAACGACACATGCTCGCTAGGATATCGCATCCTATGCATACGTATCTTCTCGGACGAGAGAAAGAATCAGAGCATTCGTAGCTCGGCTGACACGCACACAAACAAACAAAACACAGGCAAACGTGGAGCCCGACTGCCAATCACTGGACTTACATCAGCATCCGAACCAAAACACACTCACACTGGAACCCAAATGCCACTCGATGGACTTACATCAGCTTCCAAGCACACAACAACACAACAAGTTAATAGGGAGTCGGGGACTCGAGCCTATAACTGTCAAATACGCACTCAAAGAAAGAAAAGGCGCCCGGAGAGATCAGCTCAATCTCCTGCCTACATACTTCATCTGGTGTGAAGATCAGGGCGATGTAGTTCCCCTACGCAGGGATAAAGGACTAGCCTAACCAGATAACAGAGGGAGACACAACTCTAGGGAGACTACGACTCGAGCCTAGATGTTGTCATGCAAAATCAACCCTAAGTTAAGGTTTCTAGCTAAATGGCACAAGGGCCAACCTATCCTAAGTATGGCTCACACAGGAAGCAAGCCACACATACTTAACTTGCACGGGAAGCAAGCCAAGCAAAACCTAACTTGCACAGGAAGCAAGTCTAAACTAATCCTAACTTGCACAGGAAGCAAGTCAAACAATTCTATCTTGCACAGGAAGCAAGTCAAACTATCCTAACTTGCACAGGAAGCAAGTCAAACTATCCTAACTTGCACAGGAAGCAAGTCAAACTATCCTACAGGCACAGATAGCACACGCTATACACAAACAAGTGGCTCAAACAAGGGTTAGGTTTTAGTCAAGGGGTCATATCAACCTCAACAAACAAACCTCTGGAATGGGGTGAGTGTTGCTCTTAACCTTGCCATTGAGGGGCTAAGGTGAAGCAGATGAAAGGATGAAGTGAGGATGAGACCTCACAGCTCTTATCCCTGGCCTGGGAGAGCTCAAGACAAGAATGTGTGGGTTCAGAAAGTGGGAACCCTGCTACACATTTAATACTGACTCAACTGTACAATTGTACAAGATCTTGGGTTTGTATCTGCAATGCATCAACACAGTGGTGTGAGCAAAGCGGATGACACACTGAATAGTGGGGGATAGACTGCATATCCCTACCTTCCACCAATTGCCTCTTCACTTAGGAGGACTTTGACTCTATGCAAGGACAAAATTAAACATCCACAAACATTGCCTCTTAAGGAGGGCTTCAGACAGTTGCCTGACCAAGTAACAGGCCAGGTCTTCCAGACTACATGAAGACAAAAAGACATACCTCAATGCAAATTGCTTATACAAGCAAAGCAAAGCAAAAGTTCACAAGGAACTAAAAGCAACTAAAGCACCTGAAACAGTCAAGCAGATGTTAGTATACAACTTCAAACAAAACAAACAGAAACCGACACCAACAGTTAATTGGAGGCACATGGATGTGCAAGGCACAAGGCTTAAGGCATGTGAGCCAAGCCACCTACAAAACAAGGAGGTTAGACAACAATATTCAAGCAAGCTCAGTCAAAAGAATTGGTCTCAATGGCCATTTGATGGTCAACCTGAAATCACAAACTCAAAGGTGAGTAACAGGACCACTAGGGCAAGCCTAGGGTCAAAAGTGAATGAGAAAGTCCAAACAGCAAGGGATGAATATCCAAAATCATGTTCAAGCCATTAAGAAACACAACCAATTGGGTTCACATCCATATCAATCACTATCATCATTTCATGAACCATTTAGGTCAAAACATGGCAAACAGAAGCTCATAGAAGTCAACAGCAAGACTTGCATCAAAAGCAAACTTAGACATTTTCAAAAATCACCAAATAAATCATGATCAAACCTAACACATAGCATGGTAAGCATGTAAAATTTCATCCCATTTGGACAAGTGGAAGGCAGTCAATGAAAATCAGAAAGTCAAAGTAATTTTGAACATGCTCAATGAGGTCAACCAAACATGTATCAACTTAGAAAATTCATAAATCAGAGATGGCATATGATAAATGAATGGGATCAAAACCATGGAAAAGATGAGGATGTCTAGTTATCTCATGTAAAATTTCATGTCCATCTAATAAAGTATGAGAATTTCACAAATGAAATGGGAACATGTGTCACACAAAGTCAACATTTGACTAGGCAGGGAAGAAAAATCTCAAACAAATGGAAAATAGTTCAATTAAATCCAAGAAAATTCACAAGTCAACTAGACATACAAGAGTAGGCTCATGCAAAATTTGGGGTCATTTGGATGTAAGGAAGTATGTGAACAAAAATTGTGAAAGTGTATGTTATCCATGTAGCAACAAATGTAACACATGACTTCAAAAAATCATAACTCTCAATCCACAAATGATAAATGCACAAACTTTATATGGAAATGAAGGTCAATGTGTCTAGTTTCACCACAAAAAATTTCAAGCTCATTGGATACAACATGACAATTTCACAAAAGGAATGGCTCCATGTATCATTTTAGCATACATGTTGGGAAATCATTTATCATTTAAAATCCAGCCACTGAAAAATTAATTAAAATTCACAATAAAATGAAGGACACATTCATGAGTTTAATGCAAAAAGTCCCACAATTTTTGGGGTTAAAATGAATTTAAAATGAATTGTTGAAGTTGGATGGATAATTGAACAAAGTATGAAACACATAGCATGGCAAATGGTCAACAATGAGTCAACGAATGGCAGAAGTGTAATTCTGGGCTCATTAATCAAAACTACTGCGTTTTGGCAAGGCAAATAAAATGTTCCTATTGGCTCCCAGCCAATGGAACAGTAACACGGCCAACAAGTTGAAAATTCTGAGTTTCACATGAACCCTTAGGGTTTACAACAGCCATGGCAAGCTTCATGCACATTTAAATCAACATCCAAACAAGTTCAATCATCAACCACACAAAAGCATGGCAGTTGGGCAATGTTCACTCATCGAGCAATCAACAGCATACCACATGGTCTCATGGATTTTTAGGACAAATGATCAAAGAGTTTCAAAACTGCAGCAAGGTCTTAGCATGGCATCATGTATTCATCAATCATTATCAATTGAAATTCCAACAAACAAGCAACCAATCAAACAGCATTCAAACATGATTCTCATGGATTCTCTAGGCATGGTTTCCTAATGTTTAAATAGCAGGGCATTTGCTCATGTTCAACCATATCCAACAAAACATGATTCGACCAAACCTCACAACAGTATAGCAAGAACTTCATCATGCAGCACCAATCAAAAACAAACAGCAGCAACAACATGGCATTGTGTGTTCAACATTGTAAACAAACTTCAAGCAAAATCACATAATAACATGGCATAATGAGCATCAAACAACATTAACCAACGACCAAACCAACATTACTCATGGAAATTCTGGACAGGTCATAAATTTGCACAGCAGCAGCATAAAACTCAATGTCAGTCTACAGCATGACCAACAGCATAGCAACCAATACAGACAACAATAGCAGGCAACACTTAGCAATATGTGAGCAGGGCAGATTTGCTGGAACAAACGCTAGGGTTTCAGCATGGCCATGGAATCTTCATGGTATTAACAACATGGTAATGGTACACATGTCATAGCATGGATAAGAGAAAATATAGGGTCGAAAAACTTACTTGGTTTGAAGCTGAAACAGAAAGAAATGGTGCTTGGATGATGAAGGAATGAAGGTTTGCTCGAGTTTCTTCAAGGTCTTGTGCAGAAAATCAAATTGGTGAAAAATGATGGTTTGAGAGTAGAGGGAGTTCTGTGCTTGTGGCTGCTATGGATTTTCCTGCTGCAGACAGGTTTTTTGAGATGCTTGAGTTCGGACAGAGTGAAGGAGATGTAAAATAGCAAGGTCAGGGTTGGCTATGCTACTGGTTTGTCATGGCAGGGAAATGGTGAAGAATAATGTGCAAGGCAAGGTTGGGTTTGGTTTGGAGCTTTTGTTTTGGACAGAAGATCTCAAAGGCAAAATAGCAAGGTTCCTTTTGAATGGATCTGAGCAGAATCCATTTTGATCATGCCAAAGTGAGTGAGTTGGTTTTTTTGGATGAGCTTCTTTCTATCTTGGCCAACAATCTTGTGATGCCCCCTTGCTGTTACTGCTACCACCAGTGTTTCCTGTCTTAAAAAATGAGAATCCCTCCTTTTGATTTGCTTTGGCCAAACCGTTTTTGTGTGATGCCAATTGCTGCTGCAGTGTTAGGTGCTGGTTGGTTGCAGAAGAAATGAGATGCCAAGGCCAAGTCATGTTTGGTTCATGGTGAGTCTTGCAAGCGGGTGGGATTTTTTCTTGGTCTGCTGCTGTAAGGTTTTGTTATGTTTGGACAGGAAAAGGGGAGTGCAAGGGCAGTTAGCAGGTTTTTTCCTTGAGGGATGGCTAAGGGTGTGTGTGTTGGTCCTGTTGGCTTGGCTGTTACTCATGACAGGAAGAGGGCATGGCTGCTATGTGCAGTACTAGGCATGGCCTCATGTTAGGTCCTAGCCAAGCTTTTGTTGACAGCCAGTTTTAAGAATGCCAAGGCCAAGTGGTTTTGTCCTGCAGCAACTGCTACTCTCCCATGACAGAAAAATAGCATGAGTTCTGCTGCTTGGTACATGGCATGGTATGGTCCCTTTTTTAATTGCACAGCAGGGTTTGACAATGCTTTTTCAGATGAAGGTTGTTAGGCTACTGTTGTTGATTCAAAAATGCTGAATGAAAATGTGAGAATAGTTGGTTTTGCTATGTTGTTCCACAATGATGAATATGGATGTGTTATCAAAAAGGCCATGCTTTTTCCTTCTGCTGCAGTATGGTGGCAGGATTGTGAAGGCAAGGCAAGATTCCTTGAAATCAGCATGTCTCCACCAATTGCCTTGGCCAAAGAAAAAGGTCTTGTCCTACTGTCCTTGCTACTACTGTCATGACAGAAAGAATGGCCTCAATTCTGCTGCATAGTACATGGCATGGTGTGGTTTTAGCATTTGCCAAGGGTTTGTGGTTGGAAAAATATGAGTGAAGGCTCTTTGTGGTAAAAATGCTGCTGTTATTATTTTTTGATGACAGTAAAAATGAGGTCCCTTTGCCTTGGCCAAGTTGCTTCCCTTTCGATGGAATTTTGCTATTCTTGCCAATTGAGATGGTCAGCCCTTTTGCATTAGTGAATTGGTTTCTATTTGTGCTGGCTGCAGCATTTGTGTCCAAAAGGACAGAAAAAAATCCTGCATAAGCTTTGCTTGGATAGTACAAGGTATTGTTGGAAGCAAGGAGTGGAAGTGTCCTTTTCAAAATTTAAGCAAGCAAGGAATGGCTTCTTGTACAATTGTTTATTTTGCTGCATAATGAGGCTCTAAGGACAGAAGAAATGCTGCATAATTGCTGTCCTTTTGAGGTACAAGGCAAGGCATGGACAAGTATGGTGCAAGTATGGTTAAATGGTACTTTTCTTACAATCCAAGCAACCAAGCAATATTCACATGTGCTGCATATTTTGACTTTGCAAACACCTCCTAAATGACATTTATGAGCTGTCCCAATTGGCCAAATGTTGAAAAAATGTTTAAATCAAAAAGTCAACTCTTGGTCAAACTTTCATTTAAATGAAAAAGGTCAAAATATGCCATTTTGATTGGTGAAGTTTTGGCTCATGAAACTTATATTTTTGGAAAGAGGGGATCAAATGTGACTTGTAGGAAAAAACCCCACCAAAATTGGCCAAACGGTTTGGGAGATATGGCCTTCTGAAGTTCAAGATTTTCTGAAATCGATTCGATCATAACTTGCCAACCACACATGGGAATTGAGAGTTCTAGGACTTTTTAGAAATGGGAGAACAAGATCTTCAACTTTCATGTTGGGCAAAAATTCATTTGAGGCTTGTATCATGATGTAAGTTTGAGGATCAAAACTTTCCATTTATGGCAAGTTTCAGTTACAGGCCCAGTTTCCGTTTTGGGAAATTTCTGATCTGGCTTCAAATTCCTCCATGATGGTGTTTGGCATGATATATGATGACTATTTGGACATGAATGAACTCTCACAAACCAAATCCCATCATCAAATCACTGATTAAATGGACAGTTGACCAACAGTTGACTTTTAGGGTTTCTGACCGATTGTGCATTGACTGATGACTTCCAAACCCTAATTCCTTGAGGACTTGACTTCAAATGATGTCCCAAGTTGTATGAACTCTTGATTACTGATCATGGTGCCCAAATTCCACAAGAATGACCACCAACCATTGCCTTGACTAACAGTTGACTTTCTTTGACTTTTGACTGTCTGGGCATGAACTGCTGACCTCTGAGCCCTCAACCCTTGACCAAAATACTTCAAATAGACCTCCAAGCCATGTGAACTTGTTGGACAAACCCCAAGGCCTTGGTTCGATGAAAAAATTCCTTTGCTTGCTTGGTTGACTGATCAGGAGATTAGTTTGACCTAATTTCTGATTGCTTGCTCTTGAGGCAACTGAGGGACAATGCAAATGCTATGCAATGGATCATGATATGCTATGACCTATTATGAAAATGTATGCATAATGATAGGTGCAAATTTGAGGTGCTACAGTGTATCATGAAACTCTAATGCGTCTTTCATGCTCAAATGAATGCAAAATGGAGCTCATTATGAATGAATGCATAAAAATTTGATAGAAGCATAATAGAACAGGGGAGAACACATGTGCAAAAGCACCAAACCAGAATCAAAGTGTAACCACATGGATCATGCTATTAAAGTTCACAAAAGTTCACAAAAACAACCAAGGATCAGAGGCCTAAACCTCTTGTCAAATAAATGCATCAAAAGGGTATCAAAACTCAAGGTCAGGGGGCAAGGCTCCACACATCAATATATGACATACATACTAAAACATGTGCAAAATTATTAGTTTCAACACTCAAAGGAAGTGGCACTAGTGCCTCATGCTAAGCAAGCATCAAAATAGGGACCAAAATGCAAACATCAACTTCAAAAATCCAAATCAAATTGAAAATGCATCCTAAATTCATGGGAATTTAACACAAGGTTACACTGAACATATATAAACATAATGCAAAAAATCAGGAGCATCCAGATTCATTTGATATGAAAACAAAAATCGAGAAATTGAGAATGCAAAAACACGTCCAAAAACACAACATTCAAATTCATGTGTCAAACCTTAGCAAAATGACATAGAAAATAATAAAACCAGTTACCACATCTTAGTATGATGTATGAGGATGGTGTATGCAAAAGCTTGGGTCAGAATGATTAAAATATGGAATTTCATGAAGGTTTGAATGCAAATGGTCAAAAATGCACATAAATGAATTAGAAATTCACATTAAATTCCACGTGTCATGAAATAATGGGGCAATGGTACCATAAAATCAAAGACTCATCATAGATCATTCACACAAAAAATCAGATTTTTTTGAGTATTTTTGCTATTTTTAAAAAATAAAATAAAACGGGATGAAATATGTACATGGCATGTGACACATATGCAACAATGTCAATTGGTCACACAAGTCATTTAAGTGACTAAATAAAATAAATCAAAACAAAAATCAGAAAAAATATGGGCCTTTGGATCAAAAGACCAGTCAACAAGATCTAACGGCCACGAGATCATCTTCTTCCTCAAGACATTCCGGCCATGAACAGTAACGCCGACGGGATTCTGGCCACCACCGGCGGTGGCCTCCTCCACGCGCGGTCCAGAACTCTACGAAAATGGGGCTACCCCCCCTAAACCCTACGCTAGGAACTCAAAAATCCTATTAGTTTTTCATGAATCCTCATCAATCTCTCAAATCACAACCAACAAGTTTGAACATCAAAACTTTAAATCAAGATTTCTCACTCAATATTGCATCATTTTAAAAAGTAAACACATCTAGATCATCACCATAGCATGTAGTTTCATTTAGGCATAAGAAATGAGCAAAATAAGAGAGTCGAAATTTGAGTTACCGGAAATGGCGCCTTCCGAAACTTCAGTATGATGATGAGATAAGCTCCAGAATACCTCCCTTGAACTTCTATGAATGTTTGCTACCTTTGGTTGTGCTTGAAACGGTCCAGATCTTGAGATTCAAGAAGCAACCTCCATTAAAGCTCTGTTTAGAAACTGTTTGGAATGGCTCAAATTGTGGGTGATTCGTGATCCTTAGAGTGTGTAGATCAAGAATGTGCTACTGGTTTTCATTTTCCATGGATGTATGGAGAGATTTGATGAGAATCAAGTATGAGATGATTTTTGGAAAGTGATATTTTCAGATATTTTCAGAGTTTATTCCCTGATTTTTGTGGCTTGGTGGGCTCAAATGAGAGAGTTTCAAGTCCATGATCATTTTTGGTTATTTTGGAAACACCCCCCTTATTTGCACATGGACAACCTTGTTTAATGCACTAATCTTCTCTTGAGACTTGATTAATCATGATTATGTGAAAGAAATAACACAAAATGATGTTTAATGTCCATTTTGCAAAAGTGTAATTTTTGTGCATGCATGACTTTTCCACACATGTGGGAATGCATGGGCTCAAATCCCAAGGTGGATTTGGCCCAAAAAACAATGCTGAATAAATTCCCAATGATTGGCATGTGAGAATATTCCATGATGTCATCTTGTGCCCTTTTGACTTTTCATGAAAGAAAGCTTGAAAAATGACTTGCACCATTGATGAATCATGCAAAATTATAGGTCATTTTGCATGTCACTTGAATTATTTCTCAAAACAAAACCATAGCAAAAAGAGTCACACCAATTGGACTTGTCAATCTCAAGTTACGCCTTTTTGAAGCCTTCATGCACACTTCATCATTCAAGAACCATAACTCTTCAACCATTCATCATATGGCTTTGAAATAGGACTTTTTGGAAAGAGGAGACAAAAATCTACAACTGTCATGTCTGAGAAAAATTCATTTGGAGCTTCCTTGGTGATGAAAAATGTTAAATGATCTTGGTACATCAGTAAGCTCGCTAGGCGAGTGAGGTAGCGAAGGGCTCGCTAGGCGAACACTCAGCGAGGTTCCAGCGAACACTCCCAGACTTGGATAAAAACATAGCTAGCACTTACTCGCTAGGCGAGCATCCAGCGAGCACGTAGCGAGCAATTCCAGTAGCAACATCATCAAGGCTCACTGGAGCGAAGGAGGAAGTGTGGGCTTCGCCTAGCGAGCATGACAGTTCAGGAAGTTTCCTCTGGGTGCAAGTGACTCTGGTGGCTTACTTTGGGGCTCGCTAGGCGAACCATTCTGCTCGCCTAGCGAGCAGGATAGCTCAGGAACATACCTTCGCTCCTTCAAGATTAACGTTTTGAATGATGAATAAACCCCATTTGAACATGTTGGAAGTATCTCAAGTTGTCCCCTAACCATTTGACCCTCAGTTGACCAACAGTTGAATTTTGACTTCATAGTTGAATTTTGAACTGTACTGAGCCCATTAAGCTTGGTCCTTTAAAGAAAACCTCTGAAAACGAAACCCTAGCTCCCAAGAACTCTACACAACATCCATAAGACCTTCAAACCAAGATTGCATCTCAATCCTTGAGGAACCCTACTTTGACTTTGATACCCAGATGAATACAAACTTCCTTGAGTGTTGAGAAAAACCCTAATTGATGCACAATTTCCCTTGTGTTGATTGATCCTTCAGCTAGAACCCACAAAGTGACTTGGATGATATCCAAGCTTCTTGGAAGACAAACTCTTGGAGCTAATTCTGATTGACATGATGAAATGCAATATGAAATGTTAAATGACCTAAAAATGAATGCATGAATGAGGAGGGCAAATTTGAGGTGCTACAGCGCGCAAGGTCCTTAAAACTGAAGCAATGGACCTCTATTTATAGCAAAATGTAAGTGTTATTTGCACACTTGAAATTGCTTACAAATTTGGCAATGTGAATGGCACACGTGCATGGGCATGTACAGGCCCATGAAGCATCTCAATTAGATCCAAACTCAAATGAAATGAAGTATGAATGAAGATTTCAATGCAAGGCAAAGATATTTGGATGTTTGAAGCATGATTCTTGCCAACTAATACAACCCTGCTCAAGCTATGTGCAGACCCCTCATTCTTTGTCCAAAATGAATGAATTTGGACTTTTTAGAAAGGTTAGATCAAGAGGAATAACTATTATATTGAACACTTTTCCATTTGGAACTTGTATCATGGTGAATTTTGAGGTGGAAGTTTGGAAATTTCAACATGTCAAAATATTTTCTAAGTGTCAAGCCATATGTTCAATTATTCCATCTTGGCTAACTTTTTATGTGAGCTCCAAATGAGAAAAGTGTATTCATAAACGTTGTATCCCTTTCAAAAACCTTCAAAATGGTTACCAATTTGATATAATCTGGATTTGGGATGAATGAGTTATGCATTTTTGAAGTTAAGGAAAATCACTTGTTCAATGGTAATGCCCCAAAATGACCTATAATATATCCTCATATCACATGCTCATAAAAGTTGATTTATCTATCACTCCCAACATAAAAGTTGAATTAGACACATTGAATTTGATTGTGAAACTTTTAAATTTTTCATCTCATAAAAATTGAGCAAGTTATGGCCTTGGGAAGTTGACTTTCAAAATAGGGTTTAGACAAAATGATCTATAATGTTTCAACATAAAAAACGACTTTCCAAGAAAAAATAGCTCTATACCTCAACATTAAAGTTGTTTGGAATGTCATTTATAGTAACTTTTCTCTTGGAATAATTTTCATATGATGATAATTGTAGGAGATAGGGTTTAGGGAGACCCATTTTTTATCAGATGAATTCATCTGGCCAACTACCATCAACCAACTTGCTAACTTGCAATTCTATTGACTTTTTAGGCTTATGGGAGGTAATATATGCATAAGATGATGAAATTTTAAGTGTCCTTTTAAGTATTTGATCAATTGGTGAATGAGCTTGTTGAAGAAGTTACTCAAGACACCTAGATGAACTAGGGTTTCCAATGCAAACCAACTCCAAAATCTTGAAGAAATCTTGATCAAAATATCATGTAGAGATCATTGGGACTCATTTATGATGCCTAGGACCATTGTGGATCATTTCTTGGTTGAGCTCTTCTTAGCAATGAGGGTCTTAAACCCTAGATGTGAACTTGATAGATCAACGGTGATCATGCCCCACCTACAAAAGAGTTAGACAAATGCCAAGACATGTTTTTTGGTATTTTAGTTAGTAAATGATAAAATACAAGTATGATACAATCACATAATGCTTGGTGATCTCCCCCAAAATAAACCCAATGAAAGAGGGGTAAGGAGGATGCCAAGGTATGATCCCAATGCTAATGCATATGATGAGGTAGCATGAGGGATCTTAGGGTCAAAATTTGGATCTTACACCTATCAGACATACATACACTAAACACAATGTCTGGTCGGGATGCGGTAAGATAGAGAAGAGATCTGATCATACCTCTATACCTTTTGATATCAACAGCCTTACCATTTTCATCCCGATCCATGTTGATAGCGGTAGGCATTGGAGTTCGATCACTTTGGAATTTTCCATATCAAAGCGTTTAAGTAGCTTATTACAATATTTGGTTTGGCTCACGAAGGTTCCTTCTTCAAGTTGCTTGATTTGAAGTCCAAGGAAGTAATTTAGCCCCTCCATCATGCTCATTTCGAATTTTCCCTGCATCAACTTAGAGAACTCTTTGACCAAATTAATGTTAGTAGATCCAAAGATGATGTCATCTACATAGACTTGAACTAAGATGGAATGTTTTCCTTGACGTCTAATAAAAAGGGTAGTATCAACCTTCCATCTTGAGAATCCTTGCTCTAGTAGGAATTTTTAATACACTCATACCATGCCCTAGGGGCTTGTTTGAAGCCGTACAAAGCCCGCTTGAGCTTATAAACATAGTTTGGATGCTCATGGTTTTCAAATCCGGGAGGTTGAGATACATAGACCTCTTCATTTATGTGACCGTTAAGGAAAACTCTCTTGACATCCATTTGGAATAACTTGAAATTTTGAGAACAAGCATAGGCAATCAGAAGGCATATAGCCTCGAGTCGGGAAACTGGAGCATAAGTTTCCTCATCGTCTATGCCTTCCTCTTGGTTATACCCTTGGGCAACAAGGCAAACCTTGTTGCGAGTTATGACTCCGTTTTCGTCTAACTTGTTCCTAAACACCCATTTAGTGTCGATTACTCGATGGTCTCACGGAGGGGGAACAAGATCCATACCTAATTTCTTTTAAATTGACTAAGTTCCTCTTGCATATCTAGAAACCAATTTTCATCGAGTAATGCGTCTTTGGAGTTTTTAGGCTCATTTTGAGAGACGAAAGCATAATGATAACAAAAGTTACTTATCTTAGACCGTGTTGTGACTCCCTTTGAGATATCTCCTAGAATATTATCAATGGGATGATCCTTGTAAGATCTCCATTCAAAGGAAGGTCATTGTTATTGCTGGAATGATCCTCCTCTTTCTTTTCGAGATTTAGATCTGGCTCCTCCTCATCTTTTTCTGGATGGGTGTCAACAAGATTTTCTTCTTGATGTTTTATGATGTCTTTTGAAGGAACACCTGCACCATTAACAAAACTACCTTCTCCAACAGTTTTCAAATAAGACTCATCAAAGAAAACATGCACGGATTCTTCAACAATAAGTAACCTTTTGTTGTATACTCTATATGCTTTACTAGATTGAGAGTATCCTAGAAAGATACCTTCATCAGCTTTTGAGTCAAATCTATCAAGGTTTTCTTTACCATTATTTAACACAAAACACATACATCCAAAGATATGAAGATGTGAAACATTTGGATTCCTTCCCTTTAGCAATTCATAGGGGGTTTTGTTTAGAATATGACGAATGAGTATCATATTCAGTACATAGCATGCCATGTTTATGGCATTGACCCAAAAATATTTAGGAAGGATGTTTTCATTGATCATATTTCTTCCAAGTTCTTCTAAAATTCGATTTTTACGTTCCATAACACCATTTTGTTGTGGAGTCCTTGGAGCAGAAAAATTATGATCAATGTCGTTTGTTTCACAATATTTCTCAAAGAGGTGGTTTTCAAATTCACCTTTGTGATCAATGTCCTTGGCAAATTTTTCAAACGCAGAAAAAGTGTCGCTTTTACTTGCTGAAAAGATAGTCCAACAGAATCTAGAGTAGTCGTCCACTATGACAAAACCATAGTAGTTTCCACCTAGACTTTTAATTCTAGATGGCCCAAAGATGTCCATATGGAGAAGTTTAAGAGGTCTCGTTGTGGAAACAATATTTTTAGATTTAAACGAGATCCTTGTTTGCTTTCCCATTTGGCACGCGTCACATAGGTGATCTTTTGAAAATTTGATTTTGGGTAGACCAACTACTAGATCTTTTGAAACAAATTTGTTAAGCAAGTCAAAGTTGACATGCGCTAATCGCCTATGCAAAAGCCACGAGTCTTCACTCATGGAGACAAGGTATTTAGCGCTTGTTGAGGATACTTCATTCAAGTTGAGCATGTATACATTGTTTTCCCTCCAGCCCTTAGGCATATCGTTCTTATTTTCATTATGTTCAATCATGCAACAGTCTTTTGAAAACGAGATTTTATATCCTTTGTCACATAATTGACTAATGCTAATGAGATTGTGCTTAAGACCTTCAACTAATAGGACGTATGAGATAGTAGTAGAGGAGGGATTACTTAAACTACCTTTTCCGAGTATAGCTCCCTTGTTATTGTCACCATAGGTCACAAACCCTTTCTTCTTAGCCAGAAAGTTAAAGATTAGGGAAAAGTCACCCGTCATGTGTCTTGAGCATCCATTATCGAGAACCCATGTTCTCTCCATATCCTCAAGACATTCCACCTACAAATTTAAACAAGGGAAGGAGGCACCCAATTTTCATTGGGTCATAGTGTGTGAGTGAAACTTTGGTTGCATTTGGGCAACCATTGAAAAATTCCTTTAGGAACTAGAAATCTCCTAAATCGACATTTAGCAATAGTATGTCCCTTTTTGCAACAATATAGACAATTCAAGTTCGGATGTAAGTTGCTTTTGTTCGCTTGATCCTTAACCACATAAGTATATTTTTTATAAGGATTATTCATATTGCTTCTAAAGTGTGATTTATCAATAGCAAAGGTAACTTTGGGTTGTAATGCCTTGTCTAATTTAGCTTGGAGAGTTCTAACCTCTCTTTGCCAAATATGACAGGTTTCACATCCGCCCAATCTAAACCAAAATTCCTTATCTACTTCCGCTTTTCCTTTAGTAGCCTCTATCATAGATTTCTTGAGGGTTTCTAATTCCTTTTCGGAATCAAAAATCTTCTTTTCTAAGTGGTTGAAAATTTTCTTATTAGAGGCGAAGCATTTGAAAGCTTCCTTGGCCTCATTGTGTAGAGTACTAAAGGCATTTTGAAAATCAGAATAAGACATTTTATCAGTATGATCATATTTGGAATGACTTACATTATTTTTCTTCCTTTGATGAGCTGTGAGACAAAGATTGACAATTTCTTCTTCATCACTTGAGTTGTCATCGCTTGATGGCTCGCTATCGCTCTCCCATGTGATGTATGCTCTTCTAGGTTTGCTTGGTTTGTTATGGCGTTTGTCTTTTCCTTTGTCTTTCTTCAATAAGGGACACTCCGACTTATAGTGATCGGTCTTTCCGCAATTGAAGCATGATCCTTTTGACTTGTTTGTCTTGCTTTCCTCTCGATTCGGAAATTTTGGTTGTCTTCTGTAATTGACAAGATTTTTGTCCGAATGTTGGACTTCATTTTTTCTAAGGTATCGATTGTACCTCCTAACGAACAACCCCATGTCTTCATTCGATTATTTGTCATCATCACTTGACTCACTTTAACACACATTATTGGTGGATGACTTGTATCTTGAAGGCTTTAACGCTATAGACTTCCTTTCTGTGTTTTTGTCTTTCTCCTTCTTCTCCTTCTTTTGATTCTTCTCATGTTTCTCAAGATTCATGAGCTCTTGCTCATGCTCTTGAAGCTTACCGAACAATGTTGTCATGTCCAATGTGCTTAGATCATTGGCTTCCTTGATCGCGGTGACTTTTGGTAGCCAATCCATGTTAAGACATCTTAAGATTTTATTAGTAGCAACATCATTAGGGGTATTTCTACCAAGAGCATTTAACCGATTGATTAGATGAGAAAATCTCTTTTGCATATCGGTAATGGTTTCACCATCTTCCTTATGAAAAAGGTTAAAGTCTTGAGTTAGGGTGTTGATTCTAGCTAGTTTGACATCATTGGTTCCGTCATGGGTAATTTGTAATGAGTCCCACATAGATTTAGCACTAGTACAATGGGAAACCTTATAGTACTCATCAACACATAAAGCGACAATGAGCATATTTCTAGCTTTCCAATTGTAGTTATACGTTCTCTCATCTTCTTCCTTCCATTGTGCTTTCGGTGTAGGTACAACAAAGCCATCCACATTGGTCATGGTTATTTCCATAGGATCATCTTGGATGACTTTCCATACTTTCCTATCAATAGAGTTGATATGGATACACATACAATCTTTCCAATAACTATAGTTTTCACCGGTAAAAATAGACGCCCTATTGTACGCCCCTTTAGGATCGTTACTCATTTTCTAAAAAGGTATATGTGAAGCACTAGATGAACCGGCGCTCGTGATACCACTTGTTAGACAATAGTGTCGAACTAAAGGGGGGGGGGGGTTGAATAGATCGATTTTAAAATTAAGCGTTTTTAAAAATTATTTTCAACTGTTGCGGAAGCACCCTAGATTGAAATCGTCTAAACGATCCCGTTAATGGAAAGATCAGATATACGTGAACCAAATGGAATTACTTAAGATGGAGAAAATCAACCCATATCTAACACAATCAATTAACTATTATGATCCTTGATATTGTTACCTCTAATGATGCTCAACACAATAAGAGATCAAGGAAAACATTACTAAGTTTGTGCGAAATTAATTTTGTCGAACACTTGGTGTGCACTTCACACCAAGTATCAATTTCACTTAATTTGAATGTGCAGAATTTTACTCAAATAATTTATCGAACAGTTGATATGCATACCAATCAAGCGATATTGATTTTACAATCAATTTCACACACAAAGTAATTATGCAGAATTTAAAGAGTTAAGGGGTAGAGAGAACAAGATCGGGTTTGTTGAGGCAGTTCCCCTATCGTCCTCGTTTAAGGTACGTCTGTCCTCAATTCTAAATCTAGAATTGAGATGTTTTTATTAACACGTTGCAAAGTCAATACAAGAGAACAAATGATCACTGGAGACCAACTTCTAGAGTTGTTGCAGATTATATTCTATTCTCTCCCCTTGATTCGAGTTGAACCAAGATCTTCAAGCACTTCGAACAAACCTTCATTTACCGCTACCTTATTGGACGAACGTCTCATTCTCCTAAACTTCAGCTCGGCTAATTTCGAACGCAAGTTGCTTGAGTCCTAAGCTTTCTTTACAATCCTCCGTTTACCGCTACTTGCTTGACCGAATCTTCCGTTCTTTAAACTTTTCACTTGGCTGAATCTAGGAAGACAAGGTTAGTGCAAAAAACCCCAATTCTTTGAGGACAAAAACTCAAGGGTTTTATTCAAGAAAAACCCACACAAAGTCTCAACCCAAACTAAGATAATCCAATCTTATTTGAACGTTATCACAGCTACAATGCACAATGCTCAACAAAGATTATTATGTGTGATTATTGAGAAATGCAATGAACAATGAAGATGATGAGCACTTTGATGGAAATCTTTCACTTTTCTTGTTAAGAAGGTTGAAGAAGAGACATTTGAATATTTATATGATGTATGGACAAATAACTAACATAGCAGAAAAGTTTCACAAAGTTACACAACATAAAATTAGGTGAAATAAGCGACGAGTCGACTGAAACAGGGGATGAGTCGACTCAAACAAAGTTTATTACATGGTTGAGTCGACCTATGAGTTGACCTGTTCGGACCTGTGGCAATATGATTGGGAAATGAGTCGACCTAAAGAGTGCATGAGTCGACTCATTCAGGTTTTCCAGGAATGAGTCGACCTGTTCAGACCCAAAGGTTTTGCTTCGAGTCATGAGTCGACTCACAGAGGTTTAACTTCCAAAATTGAGTTTTCCAACATATTATGACCAATTTAAGTGTTTACTATGATTAAGTGCATGATTCACATATAAGATATGCTCCTATATGCTTGAACACACGAAACCTATATTGTAAACATGTTAAAGGATGAATGTTTTCTATGTTATGATGATATTATTCAAAGACACAATGTGGGCAAATAGAGAGGTTTGACATCATTAAAATAAGGACTAAACATATTTGCCCTCACAGTTTTTCACAGCCTCTGTGCAAAGAGAAAACTCTGCAGAAAATAAAATTTTCTATAGGTTGTGGTGGGTTTCCAACAGTCTTGTTCTTTTCTTTTTATTATCATTGCGTAGTTGATAACAATTATGTTCATTAAGATTGATATAAATTCTCTATAGATTATAGTAGATTTTCAACTGTTACAATATTTTTATTATCATTGCATAGTTGATAACAATCATGTTCATTAAGATTGATAAAAATTCTCTATAGATTACAGTAGATTTTCAACCGTTACAATATTTTTGTTAATTGATTCACAACTTACTGTACTAAATTAACAAAGAAATATTTTGAGAATCTATCACACCTTGTTGAATGTAAGTTTTATTAATTAAAAATATTTTAAAAAACATAATAATATATTCATTAATTATATTTTTTTGTCTTCATATTTTAGTTGATTTACAAAAATAATCTCCATATTTCTTTTGGGTACATAATCTCCATATTTTAAGTTCAAAAGGTTTTGATTCCGTTAGACATTTTTGCACTATAATTAAGTCTTAATTTTAAATGTAAATAAAATTGCTTTGAGTATTAGCTAAATCACACAAAATTCATTTTCACACATTCTCATGAATTAAACTTTATTATTGACGTCATATATTTCAATCACAAACAACACAAGTTACAAGCCCTACCATCAATATATTTAGTAAAGAGTATGCATCTCTATTTTTCATATATAAATTGTGTATCTGAGTCATGCTTGTCATGTGAACATGAATATTTTATTTATGAAATAATAGTTTTTTAAAACACTTGTATTAAATTTTGTAACTTTTTCTTTCTTTGTGAATAAATTATAAATAAGATGTAGTTATCATCTTAAAATTAGAGAAAAATATCAATAGTTGTTTTTTTATCTTTCATTCATCTTCATTTTTTTTTCATTTTTACTT
Source organism: Lathyrus oleraceus (assembly GCF_024323335.1). Classification (NCBI taxonomy): domain Eukaryota; kingdom Viridiplantae; phylum Streptophyta; class Magnoliopsida; order Fabales; family Fabaceae; genus Lathyrus; species Lathyrus oleraceus. The sequence continues at coordinate 392,520,403 of NC_066584.1, forward strand.
CTTTTTCACTTTTTCGCACAAAAATATAAAATAAAATTACTTTTATAAACGCATGTATGTATATGACTCCTGATAGTCGCTCATCTCGCCTACATTCAATATTATTGTTAAATAACAAATCTATTTTTTCTTTATTTTAAAGAGAAATTGTACTATAATTTTAATAAATTTGTTTTTTTAATATTTTTTTATTTTTAAAATAAATTCATTGTTGAAAATAATTATACTTAATAAAGTTACTTTATAAACAAATGACAATACAATATTGCAAAATTTAATTTAATTTGTTGTACATGTATAGTCATGTTTAGAATAAAAGTGAGTTTGTAGTTGTCTATTTCTACATCAATTTATTATAATTTTATAATTATATTCTTAATGTATTTTAATATTAATACATTAACTTATTTTTGTTGACTTCTGTGTGCGGTGATTGTAAAGGTCATATTACAAAGAAAAAAAGTTTAGTGTGACACAAATTAAAAATGAAAACTGTTTATAAATGTGGAGATTTTAAAAGCCACATATATAATAATGTAATTTATTATTTGACCTTATTATGGGGCTAAATTGGTCCACACTTGTGGCTGGACTTCACAATTTCATTTTTAAATTAAAAACAAATTAGAAATTCATGGCATTTAAGTTAGCTAGTTTATATTCTTTTTACAATTAAATTGCTTATAAAATATGTATTTGTGAAGATGTTTTTTTATTTGTTTCCCTATAAAATAATTTTTTTAATGATTACAAAATAAAATAAAATAAAATAATAATAATATTAATAAATAGAAGTTGCATATATTATTTTTTTTTTAACTATAGATATATATACTAATTGATGATTCAATATATTTTTTACACTTTTTGATTAGATTTTAGAAAAAAGAACTTTAAGAATTTTCGTTTGATTTATCTTCTAATATTATAATTTAATTGACTAGATTTTTTATGTTGTGTTTTTTTTTGTCAATTTTATTATAAAATAATGCAAACTTTAGTTAGTTATATACTATTCTTTTATATAATAAATTGAAATTGAAAAAATTAATATAAGTTAAAAACTAAGATAAATTATAATACACAAAAACATAAATTATTGAAGAAAACTCAGTTTTCCTTTTAAAAAGATTTTGATTTGCTAAATACAGAATAAACAAGCAAAACAAAGTTATCACTATCACTATTAACTATCACGGTCACTAATAAAGCTTATTTAATTTACCAAAATTTAAAGATTAAAAAGATGAAAAAATGAAAGTGTGAATGAGTAGTGTGTTGAAATTAAAAAAAATTGAATTAAGTCATACTCAGTTGTAAATGACGAGTATTTGTCTCTTTTAAATGGTTGAGAAGGATGGGAACAAAAAGATGGATGGATAAAAAACTAAAAAAGATAACCTTTATTATATTATATTGTCCTTAATTAATTTAATTTTGATTTTATGTTAGGATAGGCGTTGCACAATCAGCTGCATACTCAGTGAGCACGATGAGCTATATAGTTACTATTGTCATTTGACATTGTGTTTTAAAATTTTAAAAAATATATAAAAAATTATATTGATTCTTATATACTCTTTGCATTCTCAAATATAAATAAATTATACTCCTTCATTAATTTGTTTTAATTTTTCAATTATTCTTTATTCCATTGAACAAATTCGTGATGAAAGGTAAGTTAAATATTGTTAGATATAATTCAGATTCAGATACATTTAAGTTGAATTTGAGATTAATTTGAATTTCATTTAATTTATTTTGAATGTGTGTATAAGTAGAACTTGAATTTTTAGTTTGGCGTGGTAAAAAATTATGGTTTGGGTTGGTGTCTCTTGGATCCATGAAGAGACTTGTAGTAATCATTTGTTGAGTTGGTTTGTTAGGATGTCTGGAAGATGTTCAAAAAAGTCTAGCGATATCGTTTGCCTTGTTGTTTATGGGTGTATATGGTGGTCTAGGAACTATATCATTTTCAACAATGAAATTGGTGATCCTAACGTAATTGTGCAAAGAATCACTATTTTTCGTGTAGTGGTTGTTATTTAGGTCATAGAGTTAGATGTAATTACGATGAATGGTTTAAAAGTCCTATTGACTATTTGTAGGAGTTTGTAGTCTTATGGTGATACTTTGGGTTGGAGTATCCCTAGTACTCCTTGTGGAGTGAATTTGCTTATAAAAAAAGAGATTTTTTTTATTTGTAATAGAATTTCAATTCAGTAAAAGTTAGTTACAACTTTTCTCTCTCCTCTCTCTTTCGTCTTCAGCATCTTCATCTTCTTCCGCTTGTGCACCAACAATTGGTATCTAGAGCTCCGATTCGAATCCACGGAAAACAGCAAGGAAAATACTAGTGAACGTGAGGCGTTGTGATTGATTTTGTTTGTTGATTTCGTGTTGAATTTACGATCAAAATCGTAACATAAACACATTTTTTGATTCTGAAGGATTGGGAAATGATGACGGTTCGTCATTACATATAATTAGGCGAAGAGTCGGTGAAAAACAAGCGGAAGATGAGCCAAAAGGAAGAAGAAAGACCTAAGAATGAGTAAAAAATAGCAAAGTATGGAAGAATGGGACTTAGTGAGAATTCTGGTGAAAAAGAGTGTTTTTTAACGCAACTACTAGAATAATCATGCACACCAGTGCTCGGCATCGCATGCGCGATAGAGATGTATGAGTTACATCGCATGCGCGATGCGCGTGATGAGTACTTTTCCGGGCTTTTTTTGACGTGTTCTGACCCGTTCTAAGCTCTTTCTAAGGGGATTTTCAGCAATTTGACAAGGGTTACGAATTTTGGAGACTAAAGCATGATTTGGAGAGCACAAGGGGTGACATTGAGAGCATTTGAAGCCATTTGAGGCAATCTCTTCAAGGGACTTCTTATGTTATTTTCATCTATAAACTATGGTATTATTTTTTGAATAATGAGTAGATAAATTCCTCTAGATTATGTTGTGTTATGATGAACCTATTCAATCTTGTTGGAATTATATGTTGGTTTGACTTTGTATGAATCCTTTGAATTATAATCTTATTCAGTTGTTTCTTAATCTTAATGTTTTTTTATTTGAGATACTCTGTTAATCTGATATTGGCCACATAGGGATTACTGACCTTTAGCCTATGTGTTGGACCTAGGGCAATTGTTTTACTTACGCTAGTTGAATAGGGATAGGAGACCCCGAGTAAGGGGATGTGGAATTAATGTTCTGTAGATCGTCTAATCCTGCTTACACTGGTGAACTAGGAATAGGAAGCTCCGAGTAATGATTAATGAGTTATTTCATGAGGGATCAGTTATAACGGTTTTGCTAATTCGCCGTGAGATTATAAGGATAAGATCATTTATACAAGGCATCATACATCAATAAGAGAGGATAAGAGGATTCGATACACAACCTAATTGTCTTAATGTTTCTATTTTAAACTCGTAGTATGTTTTTCATTCTGAAACCTGAACCCCCCCCCCCCCCCCCCCTTTACTGTTTCCCTTTACATTGCACAATTGTTGACTTGTTCGAACACATCCCTTGTGGATTCGATCTTTTACTATTATGATGCTATCGATACACTTGCCGAGAAGTCATCAAGTTTTTGGTACCGTTGTCGGGGACTGTTGATTTCAATAGGGAAACACTTTGTGCAACGTATTTTTTCTTAGTTTTCATTGCTTTTTGTTTATTTTCTTGATTATCATAATGCCACTGGGGTATTTCTTGTTGAGCATGCGCAACTACGATAGAAACAAGCACCATGGGCGAACCAATAGTGCAAACCATGTGGGACTATTGTTGACCTACGAACACATCACAGGTCTCCTTAGGTTTCATTCTTGCAACCCATGTGAATTTTAACATCAAATACTATGTGCTATTAGGTTTAAGGGGAAAGCAATTCGACAGGAACGCAAATAATGACCCGTGGAAACATCTAGCCAGATTCTATGAGACATCATTGATGTGTCAAGCGGAAGGTATTACAGAGGATCAAGTTAAACTAAAGTTATTCAACTTCTTGTTGATTGGAAGAGCGAAGCATTGGCTATTATGTCTTCTGAATAAAGTGATAAGAACTTTGAGAGAATCGAAAGACAAATTTTTAGAAACATTTTTCACTACAGCACAATTCACAGAAAGAAAAGTTAAAATCACACAGTTCAAACAACAAGAGACCGAATCTCTCTACGATGCTTGGGAGAGGTTTTAACTATTATTACGATGGTGTCATAATCACAACATGAGCAGTATGGAACAAATGCAAATTTTTGTGAAAGGCCTACAAATGCAAGCACGAATGCTCTTAGACGCATCCGTCAGAGGAACAATCAGAACATTAACCGAACCATAAGTGAAGGATTTGATAGGGAAAATGAGTCTAAATGAATATAACTTTGCAAATACCAGCGGAATTCAATGTGTGGTCACGAAAAATAACTCTCATAGTAAGTTGACTTTAGGAGGATACGAAGAGCTTCTCACAAAGTTGGAAGTGCTGAATCAAAAGTTGAATGGGGCAAAGAAAACACCAGAATCTTTAAATTAGGTAATGTTTATTTTATTTACTAATTGTGAGGAAGAACATTTTGCAGGTAAATGTACTAAACCGCAAATTACAGGGGAAGTATAAATTATCGCCACTAGTGTTAATCCAAAGTACAACAAACTGATGCAGAATGCAAGCTCTCATTGTTGGAAGATACATTGGCTCAATTTATGTTGGTAACTCGAAATGAATTCGTGAGGATTATTAAATCACATAACTCTTTAAGAGAAAATCATGAGGATTCCATGAGAAGAATTGAAGGGCAAATGTCTACTATGTCATAAAAAATCACATTATTAATGCAAGAAAGAGGAAGTTATGATGAAATCGAGTTGAGAAATAGAACAATCTCATTAGTCCAAAAGGAAAACACCCAGAAAAAAATAGTAGAAAAGAGTAGTGAGAGGGAGGAGGAACCGAAATCACACCAACTAACTGAAGAAGAAGAGCGATCCAAAACGCAGCGGAATTTAAAATTTCTCCTTTAGTGATCCTTACGAATGAGCATGACCAGTGATATAATCGTTACCTCTTGTGGCGGTTGTAACCTTTTATGCAGATCTACGGAGCGATCACGAACATTGAACGATGACAACGCCTCTACTCAGTCCACACGAACGGATTCCTTCAATCTCATTGCTAGCTGCTACGAATGAAGGCTTTGAGTGAGAGAGAGAGAGAGAGAGAGAGAGAGAGAGAGAGAGAGAACGAAATTGCAACTGCCCAAATGCTTTTACACAAGGGTTCTATTTATAGAACCACTTGTGTCGGCTGCAAGCTAAAAAGCCCACTCAAGTGTATGTGGCCCATATCTTATAATATGCCAAAATCACTTAAGCGTGTGGTACCTTACCATATTTTGTATTCTACTTAAGTACATCGTACCTTACGATGGTCTACAATTCACTTAAGTGCACCGTACATTACGGTAATCCTTAGTTACTCTATCTCTCATCAATCTGTCCTTTTGTGTGAGACCCTGTAGGTTTTCGCGGCATTGGCAATTATATTAAATCACATATTTAACATAATAAACAGTAAGCGGTATCTAGAAACACATCACTGCTACCCAAGACACGAAAATTTCATGTGATCTGACAAATCCTTTTTGTGATAATACTTATGTGTATAATTACCCTTTTGCCCTTATGTCTATATTGAACACAAGGCATAGACCGTGTCATCCTTGTCTAGTTCAATATTGGACCCATAAACATTTATCCTGTTACGCAGGATGGGCAAATTCCATCTAGGTCACTCATGTCCCTTAGCATGCTTCGTGGAGTACCCATCAACTGTCTTTATGGTCATCCAATTACGGACAATGTTTGATCAACAATAAGGCACTCGACTCTACATCTAAGGTCCATAGTGGTTTCAGGTCGAAGGGTGGTATACACCATTATCACCATGAGAATAACTTATGACACTTTGCATAACATTCTATATAGTATTCTCATAGCGGGTTAATCCAGTATAAATATTACTCTTAATATTCATACCTATGTTTAAGACTTGATAACTCCTTATCCATGATCCATGAGATGTGATCATCAGTCTATATACATAATAGTCTTAATGCTTTAATGTTATCCCACTTCACAATAAAGCTCGACTACTGATACTTTAAGAATAGTGTCCTTATGTTTAATGTGATCTCATGATTAAGTCACACTTGATACATTAAATGGACTAGCTATTCTAGGGACTGTATTAAACAAACATAATAAAGAAAAAGCCTTTTATTATTAATAAATAATTCGATACAAGTACCAAAAGTATTGGCAACACTAACAAAGATGTTTCTAGGAGGAATTCTGAGGAACGAGAGAAACTTGATAAGTTTATTGATAAAGATTCACCTTTTAGTAGAACAAAGAATCAGATCATAAATGAACCAAAACCTCTTCTGCTGAATTACATCAAACCACCTTACCCTTTTAACAAGAAGAAACCTAAGAGAGAATTGGAAGTAGGGAAGTTTAAAAAATTCATGAAGATGCTCATAGCATTACAAGTGAACATTCCTTTTTGTGATGCTTTGGAACAAATGTATGTTTATGATAAATTCATGAAGGAACTTTTGAATGGTAAACATAAGTTGAATGATGATGAAAATGTCACTTTAGCAGAGGAATGTAGTGCCATTATTCAACGTAAAGTACCACTTAAGCTAAAAGACTCAGGAAGATTCACTACTCCCATCTCTATAGGTTCATTAAAAATTGGCAAGGCACTCTATGATCTAGGAGCAGGCATAAATTTAATGTCGTTATCTATGATGAAGAAACTAAATTATGGAGAACCGAAGCCTATAAAAATGACTTTGACTCTAGCTGATCGATCTGTCACTTATCCCTATGTAGTTCTAGAAGATGTATTACTAAAAGTTGATGGTTTACTATTTTTGTCCAATTTCATCATTTTAGATATGCCAGAAGATGCTGAGACACCTTTGTGGTTAGGAAGACCTTTTCAAGCAACGGGTAGAGCATTAACTAATGTAGAAAGAGGAGATTTGATTCTCTAGTTTAATGAAGGGCAAGTAATATTCAATTTTTTTGAAGCCATGAAGCACACTCAAGAGGATTTATAGTGCTACCAAATCGATTTGATTGATGAATTGACAGAAAATGTTTCAAAAGAAAAAGGCCCATCTTCCCCAACGAAAAAGGTTTTAGTGCAATGCATTGAAGAAACCATATCAGACGATGAGCATGAAGATGTAAACGAGGTGGTACTACAATTGCAAGCAACTTAGTTGGATCGTGCTTATAAGAAATTTGAAGAATTCGGAGGAAGTAGTGTGGAAAAACCAATAGATCCAGAACTAAAAGAACTCCCAAAACATTTGAAATGTGTTTTTCTAAGTCAAGGAAATAAGCACCCTGCAATTATTAGTAGTACTTTGTCAAAAGTCGAAGAAGAGAAACTATTTCGAGTACTAAGGGAAAACAAAGAAGCATTGGGATGGAGAGTGTCAGATTTGGAGGGAATGAGCCCATCATACTGTATGCATAAAATCAAGCTTGAGGAAGAATTTAAACCAGTGGTTCAACCTCAATGGCAATTAAACCCAACAATGAAAGAAGTGGTAAAAAAACAAGTCCTTAAATTGTTTGAAGCATGTATGATTTACCCTATTTCTGATAGTTCATGGGTAAGCCCAGTGCACATAGTCCCGAAAAAAGGGGGCACCGTTGTTATTCGAAATGAAAAACATGAATTGATCCTAACCCGTACCATTATGGGGTGGAGGATGTGTATTGACTATCACAGGTTAAATCTAGCAACACGGAAGGATCATTTTCCATTGCCATTTATGGATCAAATGCTTGAAAGACTGGTTGGACAAGCCTAATATTTCTTTCTGGATAGATATTTGGGATACATTTAAATAGTCGTTGATCCCATAGATCAGGAGAAAACTACATTCACATGCCCATTTGAAATTTTTGCATATAGATGGATGCCCTTCGGATTACGTAACGCGCCCGCAACATTTTAAAGGTGCGTGCTTTCTATTTTCTCTGACATGATTGAAAATTTAATAGAGGTATTTATTTATGATTTCTCTATTTTTGGTAAGTCATATGACAATTATCTTGATCGATTGAATAATGTCCTTAAGAGATGTGCCTAGACAAACTTAGTGTTAAATTGGGGGAAGTGTCATTTCATGGTCACTGAAGGTATTGTTCTCGGCCAAAAAATCTTTGTGAAAGATATAGAGTTCGATCAAGCAAAAATTGAGGTGATAGAAAAACTTCCACCGTCGGTAAATGTCAAAGGAGTAAGGAGTTTTCTAGGGCATACAGGTTTTTATAGGAGATTTATTAAAGATTTTTCAAAATTTTCAAAACCTTTATGCAACCTATTGGTCAAAGAAAATGATAACACCTAAAAACATAGTTTATTTTGACTCGATTTACACATATTTTATTATTATTTTGTTGCATTTTGTAGTATTATGCTGGTAGTTTATGCATGTCTCAGGTACTTTACGAGTAAGAGTCAATTTATGAAGAAACCGGACGAAAATGGAGAAAAACAGAGGGAAATTGCAAAAAAATACACATGTGTCCACCTACATGGCGCCCGCCATGACTAAGCAGACGTGGAACCCACCATATAGGAAAGAGGAAGGTTGAAGACACGGCCAAAGGCTCGTGGAAACCACCACAAGCCTCATGTCGTTCGTCATGCACATCAAAGAAGGCCAAAAACACATTTTGCACTTGTGGAGACCGCCACAAGCTTCATGGAGAATGTTAGTTTTGCACTTGTGAAGTTCGGCTCCTAAAAAAACGCAACAAAAGGAATCAGTCCTTCCCCATTCCCCCATATTTTTCTCCCACGAAGTTTACACGACCAGGACTCGGTTCAACACTTATTTTCACTATAGAATGTTAGTTTTGATCAGTGTTTGGCATCTAAGTTTGTACGCATACATTTTATTGTAATCTTGGATCAAAGTTGTCGACATTTGAAGTTATTTTTCGTTCAGTTCAGTGTACTCGTAGTATTTCCGCATTTAATTCTAGTTTACGGGTTCTTTATATAATTGCTTTAATTTAATTATGTCAGTTTGAAATTTATTTATTTGCAATGATGGTGTTAATTTCTACTACCATGAATCATATATTTGTGTTTAATACCATGTCTGGATAAACTATTGTGAGTCCGGTATGTGAGGATTGTCGTTCGTACGGGACTATGTAATAAGTTGGCGTAACCCTTTTTATAAATCTTTTTTTTTGTTTTGATTTTTAGTTTTAATTCTAAAAAGTTTTGCACGAGAGTGAAAACATTAAGGTTTCGAGTCAACAAAATGAGAGTGTGAGACTTGAACCAGATAGTAAAAATTGGGCATTAATCCTAAATACAGCAAGAGCGCTTTAGGAATAATTAGAACTTATTTATTCTCAAAAATTATTTCCTGGTGCAAATGGGCTAGAGAGAGTAGGCATTTGATCTTGAGGTATAAATATAGTCAACAAAATGAGAGTGTGAGATAAAGACTTTTAAATTAATATTTTTCTATTGAAAAGTGATTCAATACATTAACACACGCCAATGAATTATTGAGTCCCCGAGGTACACTGGGATCCACGTTTCGGCCTCTCCTTTTTATTATACAACTATTTCGCTCGATGGCAGGAGGCTTAGATTTACATAGCACCAATAAATAGTGAAAAGTTTGATTATTGGTCCCTGTGGATTCAATATCTTTTAAAACTGTGCGATAAAACTGTGCACTTGCAGTTAGATATTTCGATAGAGTCACTTATGTAGCGGTAAATTCATGACCATCAGGCTATGGATAAGTTAGACGTCAATAAAACCAGAGTCGCCACCGCGCTTTTATTGTTTCCAATGGAAAAGGGAAAAGTACAAACAAAACCCAAAGATAAGAAGTTTTTAAATCAAAACTAATAAAATGCCAGAGATTATAGGTAAGGGGGTTGGTTACACAAAGGGAAGGTGTTAGCATCCAAAGTATCCTAGGTACTCCTAGGGAGCCCTTTCTTGTGTGCATATGTGTTTTTGTACAAATGATGTTTGCAAATAAAAAGAGTGTGGGGATGAGAAAAGAATTCATTAATTATATTTTTGTGTTTGACAAGACCTTCGGACTTGTGCCTACGTACCAACATAAAAATGAGGGATCAAAACCTCGTAGTTCATGGTATCAATTTCAAAGTGAGTGCATTGCTTTTAACAAAAATTTAAGTTTAAAAAAGGCACAAGGGACTAAAAATGGTTTGAATGAGTGTTAGTTCTTTTTGGCTTTTGAAATTTTAAGTCAATCATAGTTAAGTTTATTCACAAGTTTAATTGAGAAAAAGAGTTTGAAAATGCAATGACATAAGGCCAAAGTTTTTAATTTATAATATCGTCAAAGTTTAGAAATCAAAAAACACAAGCAAAGAAGATTTTAAAAGGAGGGAGAGATTTTGAAATTAAATAAGTGAGGAGAGATGAAGAGACTAATCCTAAGCATAAATTTAAAAGTTGAGAGTTGAAAAGATCTGACCAATGGGCTGCAATCCAATAGACAAGAATGTCATATAGAAACCCAAGTTTCCCTTGGACTTTTGAATCAAGCAACAAACAATACAGAAATAGAAATTTGAAGAGCAAGGCATCAAATAAATATAGACACATCCAAGCTTAGCAACTCCATGATCTTCTTCAAAATTTCCCATGTGTCAGATGAATTCAAAGATGGCATAAGTCACAGGTTCAAAACAACAACTTCAAAATGATCATGTTGCAGATGAACTCAAATGGATCTTCAAAGTTGTATCAGATGAATGTTCTTCATGAGTAATTTGTTACATGAAAAATGACATTGGCCAAGTCCTTTGCATAGGGAGTGTTTCCTAGATTCTAAGTCCAATAGTCTCAGATCAAACCAACAGTCCACACAAGATGTTTTTTAGGGTTTTTTGTTATTATTATGTACATTAAGGTCAAAAGACCACACAATCAAACAAGTATATACAAACATAATCTATCACAAAATATGGTCCAAGTGGACAAAGTAAGAATGACATAAAAGTAAACAATTTGGATGGTATGAATAATGGCAAATGAATAAGGCTTAAAAATTAAAGTGTATTAAAAATAAATGACTTGAAATTAAATATTAGTTGTTAGTGAATTAGGGGTTAGTGTTGCTTTTGCTTTGCTTTTGTTTAAGTCATTCTTTGGAGAACACTCAACCCACTTATCACAAGCATGGATCCTTGAACCAAGACATCTTCCAAAGGAAGGAAAAAAGGCCAAGTTTCCACACAATACCATGAAAGATGGGAGACTTACAATCTCACTAACTAGAATGCTATGCCTTTTGTGTCAAAATTTAACGCTATGTTAAGCAATCGTAATTGGACTTATGTAGAAGTCACAACTATTTGAGGTCGGGCAATAGAATTTTGTTTTTAATGCATGTTAAAGACATAGTATAATGGACTATGCTCATGAAACATACCACACACAAAAAGAATATGCAAAGTGAGGGACCTAATCTCATCCATACTTATGTTGATTTTGCAATCAACTAGCCTTGGGCTATAGAGATATCATAGGTCCATGACATGAATGGGTAAAGAAGGGGAATGAGATGAAGAGGGAGGGGGGAATGGATCAAACACAAATTGGTCAAAGGAGGACTTTTACCAAATTAAGATCATTCATTCATTTTGGGAGATGGAATGTACATTCCATCAATCCCCTAAATCCAATGATCTTAATCTAGCAAAGTCAAATCAACCTGGACCAAGGCCCAACAACACAAGTCAAACTCACAAAATCAATTAAAATAGCTCCACACAATTAATTTGACATTTACACAATTAAAAATAATAAAAATATGCATTAAGTTAAATTATGGTTGATCAATTTCCTAAAACCTCATCAAAACACCAAAAAAATGGCCATGAGATTTATCATAGGTCAAACAAAATCAAAGGACCTTGGAGAAAAGTTTTCAGAATTTTTGGAAACTTAAAAGTATTTTTAAACAATTAAAAACATCCACAAAAATCAATTAAATCATGAAAAATATTAATAATGATCCAAACAATAATTTTAATTCATTAAATGAAAGAGGATTTTATTTAATTTTTTTGGGTGAAAGTCTCATGTTTTTTGGGTCAATATTAAATTTAATATGAATTAATGAATATAAAAGAAATAAAATGAAAATCAATTAAATCAGAAAAACATGGACTACTTGATCTCCCTCATTAATTGAGGTGGCAGATCAAGTGGATGAGAACGCGTGTTCCATGGTCCACACTAGTCAGCGTGCCACGCAACTGGTAATCAAAAAGAACGCTCAAGATTAAAACGCATTGGCTTGATCATGTGGCTCATAATTCATCCAGCACATCGTTGGAGCAAACCACCGGTCATCTTCTCCGATGACCCTAGTCGGATTGGTTCTCTCATCACCATCACATAAATGAAAAAAGAGGACATGATCTTAAAGAAAAAAAGGCGTAGATCACGAATATGACCTCAATTCAACCTAACTCCAAGTATATTGAGAGATACATGGAGATGAAATTTGAGGTACATGAACTGAGTTGCTTCGATTTGACCTCAAAGCAACTCAATCTTGCCTACATTGGTAGGACTTCAGAGAACCAAGGATCCAATAGAATTAATGAGAATTGAGAGAGAATCAAAGAGAAGAAAAATCTGTAAAAATACCTTTAATGCTGAGCAAAACTTGATCTCTCTTGCTCCAATTCATGTTTGATCTTGCTTATGGAGCTTGCAGAAGTAGATTAGGAATGGTACAAGGCTTTGGATCCTGGAGTTTTCAAATCTCCAAACAGTGAGATTCAAACTCAAATTTCAAGTGAAATTTCTCAGGCTTTCCTTTCAATTGTGAGGGTTTCAAATGTGGGAGGAAAAGCTGGCGCGCAAGGGTCCTCAAAACTGATGTAATGGACCTCTATTTATAGCAAATGCAAGTGATATTTGCAGCTTTGAAAATTCTTCCAAATTTGGCAATGTGGAGTGCACGTTTGCATGGGCATGTACAGGCCCATGAAGTAACTCAATTAGGCCCAAATGCAAGTGAGATTGAGTCTGAATATGGATTGTGATGCAAGGCAAAAGTGTATTGATGTTTGAATAATGATTCTTGCCAACTGATACAACCATGTTCAGGCCATGCGCATACCCCTCAAACCTTGTCCAAAATGGATGAATTTGGACTCTTTGGAAAGGTTAGATCAAGAGGAACAACTCTTATGTTGACACTTTTACATTTGGAGCTTGTATCTTGATGAATTTTAAGGTGGAAGTTTGGAAATTTCAACATGTCAAAATATTTTCTAAGTGTTAAGCCATATGTTCAATTATTCCACCTTGGCTAACATTTTACTTGAGCTTCAAATGAGAAAAGTGTCTTCATAAAAGTTGTAGATATTTCAAAAACCTTCAAAATGGTCACAAAATTGACCTCATTTGGATTTGGGATAAATGAGTTATGCATTTTTGAAGTTGAGGAAAATCACTTGTTCAATGGTATTGGTCCAAAATGACCTATAATGTATCCTCATATCATATGCTCATAAAAGTGGATTTAGCTCTTACTCAAAACATCAAAGTTGAATTAGACACCTTGAATTGAATTGTCCAACTTGGAAATCTTTCATCTCATAAACATTGAGCAATTTATAGCCTTGGGAAGTTGACTTTCAAATTAGGGTTTAGACAAAATGACCAATAATCTTTCAACATAACAAATGACTTTCCAAGAAAAACTAGATCTAGACCTCAACATGAAAATTGTTTGTAATGTAATTTAGAGTAACTTTTCTCTTGGAATAATTTTCATATGATGAAGATTTGTAGGAGATAGGGTCTAGGGAACCCCAGTTTAGATCAGTTGAATTCCTCTGGTCAACCACCATGAACCACCTTGCTAACTTGCATTTCTCTTGACTTTTTAGACTCATGGGAGATAATGTATGCATAAGATGATGAATTTTGAAGTGTACCTTGGAGTATTTGATCAATTGATAAAGAAGCTTGTTGAAGAAGTTACTCAAGATACCTAGATAAACTAGGGTTTCCAAGGCAAACCAATTCCAAACTCTTAAAGAATGCTTGATCAAAATAACATGTAAATATCATGGGGACTCATATATGATGCCTAGAGCCATTGTGGATCATTACTTGGTTGAGCTCTTAGCAATGAGGGTCTTAAACCCTAGATGTGAACTTGATGGATCAAAGGTGATCATGTGCCCTCCCTACAAAAGAGTTAGACAAATACAAAGACATATTTTTGGTATTTTGAATGATAAAATACAAGGTATGATACAATCATATGGTGCTTGGTATTCTCTCCAAAAACAAACCCAATGAATAAAATGGGTAAGTAGGATGCCAAGGTATGATCCCAATGCCAATGCATATGATGAGGATAACATGAGGGATCTTAGGGTCAAAATTGGGGTCTTACAGCTGCCCATATTTAAGGACATTCTAACTGAGGAGGTGAAGGTTAAAACTTCATATTGACTCAGTAGAATGGGCTTAAATAACAACATATAGAAACAAATTTTGGCCCCTAAGAGACCTCATGATGCATATGATATGAATGCTAAAATAAACTCTTTGTGGGGAAATATTGCCACAAAGGAAAAGAAATCAGAGAGACCGAAAGTCCGCAGGAGGGTAACGCATTCCATAAGGAAAACTCACTAGGGAGACAGAGACTCTAGGGGATAAAGGGTTATGTGTAGGCCAGGCTACGACTTAAAAACTGCTTGGGGACTTAGAGGAATTCCGTGAAAATGGAAAGACTCTGCCGGTGGAAACGAAGGAACGTCTGCAGGGGAACAGGTAGATCAGAATAAAACTGAAATACTCGAACCATGCAGGAAAAACGATTTCACTAAGGAAATACGCACTCAACTCCACTGGGAAAGGAATAAACTTCAACACAGGAGGAGTATAAATCTATTATCCACTACCTGTTACTAGGTAAGGGGATAATAAAAATCTGACAAAGATGATATCTGTTACCAGCTAGGGTAAACATATCAAGGATGACTCACTGAGGGTTGCCCGGAGGTGAATTCATTATCAATTACTAGGTAAGAATAGACTTGCTGGGGAAAACTGAAAATAGGATTTACAAATATCGGCTACTGGGAAGAAGACCAAAAGGAGATAATATTTGTCACTGGTTAAAGTGATCATATCAAGGATAAACTCAAAGGAAATAAAATCCATCACCGGTTAAGATGAACATATCAAGGATAGACTTGCCTGGGGATGTTAAGGAGGATACCCGTCATCGGTTAAGATGAACATATCAAGGATAACCCACCTGAACATAAAGTAGGAATTACATCTATCGAATGCTGGATAGAATACCATCAAAGAGAAATATTCGTCACTGGTTAAGATGAACATATCAAGGATAGACACCGAGGGAAAGAGTATGAATTACATCTATCAATTACTGGATAGAATACTATCAAAGAGAATATCTGTCACCGATTAGGATGAACATATCAAGGATAGACTCTGAGGGGAGAAAAAGCAGGATTTACAACTACCAGTTACTGGGCAGAAGACCGTAAAGAGGAGAAAACCCGTCATCGGTTAGGATGAACATATCAAGGATTAACTCTCTGGGAAACAAAATAGGGATTGTAACTACCTTTTTACTGGGTAGAATACCAAAGATGAGAATATCTGTCATCGGTTAGGATGGACATATCAAGGATAGACTCAAAGTAGGGGAAGAAAATATCTGTCACCGGTAAGGATGAACATATCAAGGATATACTTCCTAGGGAAACGTGAAAACGAAACGCTGGGGATAAAAAGTGTTATTTTTGCCGGTTATTGGGTGAGAAGTAACAAATTGCCAACTAAGAAGAATACTACCAGTTACTGGGTAATAAACTCTTAGGGGACCAAAAACATCTATCTATGTAAGATCTAGAAAGAAACGGTCAATCAGGACTCAACCTAATGAGGATGTAGCTCAAGGGGAGTGGTTCCATCCAGATACTCAACTGGGGAGGAAACTGAAATAATAATCATCCACGAGGAAACAAACTCGGTAGGGAAAGGAGAAAGGTTAAAGTCTTTCTGCTTAAGGGGCTGACACTCTACAATTGAAAGAGGACACACACCAAACTTGCATGGGGATAAAGTACCACCATGATAGAGAATAGAATTACAAGAATCTTAAAATTTAATGATGCGATAATGAAATTATATGAGTGTATATGTATATGTATACGTATATATGATGATTATGCTGGCAAAACAATCGCAAATGATACAAAAATGTCGAAAATTTGAATCATCGATATAATTCTCGGCCAATCCACAAATAATGGAAACGACTGCTGGAGAACGGAAAGATCAACATCCCAAAGGCTCAACCCTAGCCCGGGAAGGAGGATATCTGTTGAGGAAAGTGTTACCAATTCTGCGGGGAATTTTAGTTCAACACCACTTCAAATGGGAGACAACCCTGCAGGGGATAAACGCTAATAGTTGCTCAGAAACCAGGAGGAAACTCTGACTAGGAGCGAATCTGATGGCGATTGGTGGGGAAACCAAAGCCCTGACGGAACCATGCGAACTGCTGCATTCCGTTGGAGAACGAGTATAAACTCGGTTGGGAAATAAACACCAACTCAGCTGGGGACAAAGGAGAATTAACCGCCTGGAGAAATCAACTAACATCGGGTGCTGAACAATGCTGTCGGGGATGAAAGAGAAATCGCGCCTACTGCTTGGGGAGAACCAATAATGTTCCACACTTAGGGCTTACTGCTTTCGAACTATTGTTGATACTCCTTTTAAATGAAATCGATTGCTTAAAATTAATGCTTTTATATGTTTAAGAAAATATGATTTTGATTCAAACTTTAATTTTCAAAATGATCATGATAAAATTTAAAACTATTTGGCCGAATTAAATAAGAGTAGAAACAATTGGATAAAAGCTCAACTTTATTTAATAGAATGGTATTCTGTAAATGACAAACTCCATAGATCTTTACAAAGTTGAAAATGGTAATTTATATGGAAAAGGGTTACATTGAATACAATGATCACTAATCCTTCTACCAACTCATGATATCCACTGTGCTGTTGACCGCTACTGGGGATGATAAATCAAAACCGACCGTTGTGCTCAAGAATGCCTTCAAATTTGAAGATCAGCAGGATGTAGTTACTTGCCATAATCCCTAATTTTTGCATAAATTGCCCCAAGGTGGGGTACTCAATTTATCGGGATAATCCTTTCTGTTTTATGTCTCTAATTTTTGCCTGGACCGCCCTTTCGGGTTTTCGATCCACCGAGACGTTTTTTTTTCCTAAGCCTCCTTTTTGGGTTTTCAACTTAGCGAGTTTTTCTTTTCTTTTTAGGCGAAGTATTTCTTGACTGCATCAACATTCACAAGACGAGTGAACCCTTCACCATCCATAGTTGTAAGAATCAAAGCACCACATAAAAAATCTCTTTTAACAACATATGGGCCTTCATAATTAGGAGTCCATTTGCCCATAGAATCTGGTTTGAAAGATAGAATCTTCTTGAGCACAAGGTCACCTTCTCTGGACACACAAGGTCTGACCTTCTTGTCAAAAGCTTTCTTCATCCTCTGTTGACATAACTGACCATGACATATGGCAGTCAATCTCTTCTCTTTAATCAAATTCAGCTGGTCATACCTAATCTGACACCATTCAACCTCAGTCAACTTGGCTTCCATCAGTACACGCAATGATGAGATCTCAACCTCTACCGGGAGCACAAATTCCATGCCATATACAAGAGAGAAAGGGGTTTCCCCTGTTGAAGTGCGGATGGATGTATGATACCCGTGCAAAGCAAATGGGAGCATCTCATGCCAATCCTTATACGTTACAATGATCTTCTGAATAATCTTCTTGATGTTCTTATTTGCAGCTTCAATAACCCCATTCATCTTAGGTCTATAGGGAGAAGAATTATGATGTGCTATCTTGAAGTCTTTGCAAAGAGCTTCTACCATATTGTTATTCAAGTTTGATCCATTATCAGTAATGATCTTACTTGGCACACCATAACGGCATATAATCTGATTCTTGATAAACCTCACAACAACTTGCTTGGTTACATTTGCATATGATGCCACTTCAACCCATTTTGTGAAGTAATCAATAGCCACCAAAATGAAATGATGTCCATTCGACGCTTTGGGCTCAATCATACCAATCATATCAATTCCCCACATGGAGAAGAGCCATGGGGAGGAAATGACGTTCAACAATATCAGAGGAACATGAATATTATCTGCATATATTTGACACTTATGGATTTTCTTCACAAACTTACAACAGTTAGATTCCATTGTCAGCCAATAGTAACCTGCTCGCAACATCTTCTTTGCCATTGCATGTCCATTGGAATGAGTACCAAAGGAACCTTCATGGACTTCAGTCATCAACAGGTCTGCTTTGTGTCTATCCACGCATCTGAGCAAAACCATATTGAAGTTTCTCTTGTAAAGCACATCACCATTCAGGTAGAAATTGCCGGATAATCTTCTCAAAGTCTTCTTATCTTTCAAGGATGCCCCAGAAGGGTAAATCTGACTTTAAAGGAAACACTTTATGTCGTAATACCACGACTTTTCATCTTTGATCTCTTCAACAGCTGTAACGGGGTATTCGTTACCATTAGAGATATTGACTAAATCCAAGGTAAATCATACAAGTCGAGTCGCCACCACACTTCTATTTATCCATAGGAATGGTTAGAAAGCGAACAAAAACCTAAAAGTTTTAACAAAAACTAGTAAAAGAGAAACAGAGATCTGGGTAAGGGGGTTGGTTATGCAATGGGAAGGTGTTAGGCACCCAAAACATCCTAGGTACTCCTAGGGAGCCCTTTTCATACTTGTTGTGAAGGTTGTTGTTTTTTGTGAAAATTTGTTTGTGCAAACATGATTGAGGAGATGAGAGGAGAATATACAAGTTATTTACATTTTTGTGTTTGGATGGATAAACCCATTGCCTACGTACCATCTTATAAAAAGATTAGGATCAAAACCTCGTAGTTCGGGGTAAAAATCTCAAAACAAGTTGGTGAATTGGTTGGTCCAAAAGCCTTAAGGTCTTTTGTTATCAAAGGGAGAAAACTCAACCAAGCCACAAATCCACCATGTGAGGATAGCTTCAACATGCTAGTGAGGTGTTAACCTTATAATAAGCATGGAAGACTCATTGTCCATCACTAAGGATATAGGTGAGTATTACATCTACCACAAAGATAACTCAAACCTAATAGCTAAAGGTTATGGAAAATTTGATTAAGAAGGTGGACATTGGAACCACAAAAAGACATTTGAATGGGTTATATTTACCAATTAGAAGTATATACAAAAATGGTCAAAGTTGACTTACAAGTTCAATTCAAAATAAGTGTTATGAAAAGAGAGTTTGAAAATCAAAAGCATAAGGCTTAGGTTTCTAATGTTTAAAAAAAACAATGGTTAAATGTTTGCACAAAGAGTTTTGGCTTGGGTTAGAGTGAGAGAAGAAGAAGAAGGGTTAAGTCCTAAGTAAAACAAAAAGAGAAGGGATGAAGAATCAAAACCACACAAGGAGTTCCTCTCTTGAGATCATATTGATGATCCAAGTAGCTCCCATACTTTGGAATAAGCAACCACAAAGCATAAGCAATCAAATAAGTCTCTTAAGAGATCCTCAATGTATCTTGTATCTTCCACTTGGATGATCATGGCAATGGTCCTCCAATTAAGCTCAAATGGAAACTCCTAGCACAAAAGCACACACATCAAAAGTTCCATGAAGTAAAACAAAAATGGACAAGAGTGAGTTTAGAGATTTGGTCCTTCCAATCCATCTTCATCATTAAGATCCTTTTACTCCAATTTTGCATAAGGAAGGTCCTAGAATCTAAGTCCAATTCTCCATTTTTATTTCATAGGGAAAGTCCTAGAAACTAAGTCCATTTCTTTGCATTTGGTCCACAACAATCAAAACAAAAACACAAGCACAATAATATATACACAATTATATGATCAAGTGAGCAAAAGGCAAATGGCATTAACATAAACATGTGCTCAAGTGAGCAAAGAGAAAAGCAAATGGATAATATGTGCAAGAATAGTAAATTGCATAAAAGTAAAGTGCATAAAGTAAATGTTAATTGTCAATAGTTAGTGTTAGTAGTTAGTGTGCCATAAGCAAATTTAGCGCTATGTTAAGCAATCGTAATTGGACTTATGTAGAAGTCACAACTATCTGAGGTCGGTCAATAATAATATAGGCAACAACACAAGTTAGAAGTCTTGATTAGAGAACCAAGTTCCAACAACTTTCCATGCCAAAAAGAAAATGAGAATTGATCTTGTATTGGTTTAAGACTTTGGCATGATTTAGAAGACAACATATCCTTAATGCAAAGCCATTCACTTGATCAATTGATCAAGATGAATTAGATTTGGATCAAGGAAGATTAAATCTCCCTAACAAATGGTAACTTATCAACCTTCAACTCATTGATCAAGAAGAAAAGAAGTAGAAGAAGAAGAAGGAGAAGATGGATAAGAGAAATGGAAATGGCAAAATTAAAGTGCATTAAATGAAATACAATGTACCAATCCTCATATGTTGACCAATAACATTGAAAGTCAAGGTCAAACAATCAAAAACAGAAGTGAGATGAAGATTGGGAGTCAAGAAATGAATAAACTATTTTTGGCATTTTTTTTAATATTTAAAATTACTTGAATTAAAATAATGGAAAGGTCAAACTTCAAAATTACTTCAAATCAACCTTGAAAGGTCCAAGTAATTTATCCCAAGTTCAATAAGGTCAAACAAAGTTTGACAAAAAATTTCAGCATTTTTAAAAGTCAGAAACTATTTTTAATCAATTAAAAATGAATAAAAATAACCTAATTGAACTAAAATCTCAAATAAATCTCAAATCAATTTGAAAATTGATGAGAATATTTTTCATAGATCCATCATCATTCAAATAGGTTAGGAAAATATTTTTGTATTTTTTGAATATCAAAAACTATTTAAAATGAATTAAAAATAACCAGAAAAGAGAAAATTCACAAAAAATATCAAATGACAAAATAAAAAATATTAAAAATCAGAAATAGAAACTAGAAATTATTTGGAGACTAATGCAATTGGTCCCATAATTTTTGGATTAAAAATGAAAGAGATATTGATTTTTGAAATAAAAAGGAATTTAAGAAAATAAAAACAGAAATTAGAAATTGGAAAAAACGAGAGCCCTTGGATCTGAGCTCATTAATTGAGCTGGCAGATCCAAGGATCCAGAGGCGCGCACTCATGGTAATCCACGGTCAATGCAATCACATGGGAAAGAATAAAAAGTCATAACAAGCAATTGTCGGGATTCGATCTGGGAAACACATCCAATGGCCAGAATTCAAACTGGCAACAGGCGGCCACCAGAGCCACCTTCTTCTTCGGTGAGCCTCCAGATTCCGGCCAATTTTGCAGGTTTTCAAACCTTAATAAAAATGCACGATCCTTATACCAAAATGAAGCTGGGGTGATGTACATCACCCTTGTAACCTTGAATCACACTCAAGATTCCTATAAATGGAGAAATCTGAGGTGGAAGATTCAGGTATGCAAAATGCAGATCAGAGAAAAGAAAAATTGAAGCTACCACTAGCTTGCCTCTCAAGTGAGGACTTCAGAAAACATTTTGGCCAAGCAAATAGATCACAGAAATGAGAGATTCGAAGAAAATACCAGTTGAAGAGTAAGCTTGATTTCTGGAGAATTGAGCTCGATTTCTTGCTTGCTTTACCAAAACAGAAGTTCAATGAGATGAATGATGAAGGTTGAGAAGCATTAGATCTAAGAATTCAACCAGATGAAGTTGAATTTCGGATCTGAAAAATTTGAGAAAAATGAGATTTGCTTCTTTAGTGATGGCTATGGAGAGAATTCTGCAGCATTTCAGGTTGAATCAGGTGTCTGAAATGAATGGAATGAGGTCTCTATTTATAGAGGAAGTGGCAAGGAGAATGTGATCAATCCGTGTGCATGGCATGTGGAGCTTCATTGCATGGGCTTGCATGATCATGCACAAGGCCCAAAAACAATGCCAAATGAATTCTGAGCATCATCCAAATGAAATTGGACGTATGACTTGCAAGGCAATTGCTTATGTACCAAGATTTCAAGTGAATTCCTCATTTGTACCTAAACATTCATCTCTTCGAAAGTCCCAATGAAAAAATCCAAACATGATCATGTGAGTAATGGTTGGAAAGGTCTTAATGTAAGGAACAATTGTTATGTTGGGAAAAAATCCATTTGAAGTGTGGAAATTTATGAAATTTGAGTTTAAAGTGCAAGGTGCATGACATGTCAAGGCAAGGTTTCTAAAATTGGCCAATTTTCAAGCCCCTCTGTTTTGATGATGAATGTCTCAAATGGAAAATCCTCCAACATCAAAGTTGTAGATCTTTTCAATACAATCAAAATGGACTTAAATTTTGCATCATTTGGAGTTTTGATGAAAGAGTTATGGGCACTTGAAGTTGGACTTTTTTGCCTTTTAATGCATTTGGTCAAAAAGGAACTATAATGTCTTGCATTATCACATGAATTTCCTTTGAGATTTTGAAATTTTGTTCAACATAACATTTGAATTAGACATCTTAATATTTCCAATTCATTTGATCCCACCTCAAAATCATAAAAAATGAATGAGTTATGTCCTTGGGAAGTTGACCCAAAATTAGGGTTTCAGTCAAAATGACCTATAATGTATTAGAATTAAAGATGGCCTTCCAAGCTTCAAAACAATTTTTTATGAACATGAAAGTTGTTCGTATAGTCCTTAAGAACATTTTTACTTTTGGAACCATCTCCATTTGACCAACACATAAAAAGTTAGGTCTCAGTGCATTTTAAAATAGTCAGATGAATTGACTGATCAACTTCTCAAGTCCACAACCCATATTTTGATGAATTGATGATTGAGGACACTCAAATAAGCTCAAATATGCATGAAGTAATGAGTTAAAGAACTTCCCTTGATTATATTTGACCATGGGCTGAGGTTGCTTCATGAGCAAGGCATTGTGGTGCACAGATGAATTAGGGTTTCCTTGAAGAACAAGACCTCAAACCCTTTGACTTGCTTTGATCAAAATGATGCATTGAGGTACTAGGGAGGAATATTTGGTGAATGAGAGCTTTGGGAACCGTTACCATGCTTGCTTTCATCTCCTCTTGACCATGTCTTTGTACCAATGATCTCCTTGAAGCTTCTGACCTTGTGATTGCTCAAACTTCAAACAAAAGATGTTAGTGGCATATTTTTGTGCTTTTGGTTAGTAAACAAAAGTGAGAAAAGCAAATGATATACAATTCAAGCATGCTTGGTGATCTCAAACCACTCACAAGGAGTCTCACCCAAAGGCAAGGGGAACCAAGATGCTAATGATCCTTGAGGCAATGCAAGTGCAATGTTATGATGCCATGAGGGATCTTAGGGACAAAATTGGGGTCTTACAGATGCCCCTATTTAAGGTCATTCTAACCGGAGAAGTGAAGGTTAAAATCTTCGTCTCGACGGGGTAGAATGGGCTTAAATAATAACAAAGAGACGAATTTTGGTCCCTAAGAGACCTCATGATGCAGATGTATGCATGCAAATAGTACAAACTCTGTGGGGATATGTGTCCACAAAAGAAGAAAAGAAGTCCAGAGAAATCGACAATCCATAAGAGTAATACACTCACTAGGGAGATAGAGACTCTGGGGGAGTAAAGGGTGAAAATGCGTGAGTAGGTCATGACTCAAAACTTGGGGAACAGGATTCCAAAGGGAGTAAATCCAATGGAAAGACTCGAGCTGACTCGAAGGTGCATGTGTTAGGGAATATGCCAACACAGCAACATTATCCACAATGGATAATTCGGATAAAAATCCGAACTCAGGTCAGGATAATCCACTAAGGGATCTCACTGGGGATATCCAAAAAGGACTCTCCTGGGGAAGCAACGGGATGAGGTACTACCGGTTACTGGGTAATAAGCTCAAAGAGACGTGTGATCTGAACACCGGTATAAGGGTGAGAGAACAACATGCTCGGGAAGAATGAATACCTAAGACCAGTATAAGGGTGAGAGATATCAATCAACCAAATCATCTGAGGAAGACCTAAAAGGTATATTTCAACTCAGGAAAATCTGAGTCCACAGGAGACAAAAAGTCATAATAGGGAGCAGAAGGAAGGAACACCAGGGATACCGGTTACTGGGCATATAATAGGTGACCAACCAAAGCGTGAATTGGGGAACATTCCCAAGACACTCATCATCCAAAAAGAGGGCAAAAGCAAACTCGATTAAGGGATGGACATTCGATTCCAAAACAGGGATACGAATCTTACTCGACTGGGGAAGAACAAAAGCTTCGACCAAAAAGTGCATGAGGTATATTATCTATTACCGTCAAAACATAGATAATACACTCGCATGGAAGATTATCCACAACCGGTTACTGGGTTAATAAAGGATAAATGGACCGATAAAAAGAAAGGCATCGGGATACCAAAACTAGGTATATAATGATGACCAATCAAGGGGAGCAACAAACATTACCGGCAACCGGTATGAAAGATGACTTGCTGGGGATAAATTGTCTAATCAGAGCAATTATCCAAAAGAATGAGGGAATATCAATACCGAATATTGGATAATGATATTCGTCAAGGAGGGGATTACATCTACCGGATACTAGGTAGAAAATCACGGAAAAGTAACCGTCATCAACTTAGGATGAACAAAAAGGTTAACTCTGAAAAGGAGAGGAAATAGGGTTTACAACTATCAGTATAAGGGTAGAAAACCGCAGACTCCGCTGGGGATAAGACGAATGATTACTTCTTACTGAGCAATTATTC
Source organism: Lathyrus oleraceus (assembly GCF_024323335.1). Classification (NCBI taxonomy): domain Eukaryota; kingdom Viridiplantae; phylum Streptophyta; class Magnoliopsida; order Fabales; family Fabaceae; genus Lathyrus; species Lathyrus oleraceus. The sequence goes on from NC_066584.1 coordinate 392,545,448, forward strand.
ATTTATACCACGGGGAAACAAAGGAAACAACCACAAGAGGCCAATTTAGGATCAAACCAAAGAGGCAAACTGAATCAAGACTCGTCCTAGTGAGGATATAACTCAATAGGGGAACCTATCCCAATATATGTGCTGGGAGGAAGCGAAAACAACCATTGTCCACGAGGATATAACTCAGTGGGGAATGCGGAAGGAAAGATAAACACTTTCTACTTAAGGGGCTGACTCTACATTGAGGGATCAGACACCGACATCTGCTTGGAAATATATTACCAACTAGTAGAGGATAACAAACAAAAGATATATGGCAAAAATGCAATATGAATATCCGAATGTTTGAAAATTATATGCACACATGCGTAATTTATGTATGATGAATGCTGACAAACAGACATTTCTAACACAAACAGGCTTCACAGGAATACAAACATCTGGTACTACATCTCAAGAGAGAAAGCCAAATCACCAGAGAGTATCCAATCTGTCGGGAATCAGAGATACCAGGAAACAACAAAATCTATACAGGGGATGAATGATCTGTCACAGCTGGGGAAAAGAGTTTATTGCACAAGTAGAATCTGCCATATAAGCAACTCTACTGGGGAATCTATCCGAGGGATAAAGGGATTCTGGGGATCAACCACCAAGTACCGTACCCACCAAGGAGATCACATCTGCTGAGGAGAAAAGGTTGCTAACCCGCTGAAGGGGAGAGTGGTGAATATCTCAACAAGCATACCACTTAGGGCTTCGGAGGAATAAAATACAATCATGCCAGGAATATGAACAAATGTCTTACCCTGTTGGAGATCATACCATCCTTGGGAGAGCATTGAGGATCTCCTAAGTATCCTTTTCATCATTGTGAATGTTCACTTTGTTTAAAACAAGTTATGAAAAATTCATTTTTCGAAACAATGATATTTTCTCAATTAAAAGCATGCAAAACGTTTATTGAATAGAAACAAATAAGAGTGCAAATAATTGGATAAAAGGCTCAAGTTTATTTGATGGAATGGTAGTCTGCAAATGGCAAGACTCCATAGATCTTTACAAATTTGAAATTGGTGATATATATTGGAAAAGGGCTACATTGAACATAATGACCATCTCTCCACCAATTCTGAATTTGATGTATTCGAAGCTTCGGTTGATGAAGAATGAGCAAGAATCTTCGACGGAACAGTTGTAGAACAAAGTCTTGTCAGGACGCAGTTACTTGCCAAACCCCTAATTTTTGCCTAGATTGCCCCAGGGTGGGGTACTCAATCTAGCGAGATACAAATATTCATTTTTTTATGTCTCTAACTTTTGCCTGGACCGCCCTTTCGGGTATTCAATCCATCGAGACGCTCATTTTTGCCTAAGCCGCCCTTTCGGGTTTTCAACTTAGCGAGCTATTCTGTTTTTATTTTTAGGCGAAGTATTTCTTGACTGCATCTGAATTCACAGGACGAGTGAAATCCTCCCCATCCATAGTTGTAAGTATCAACGCACCGTCTGAAAAAGCTCTCTTAACAACATATGGACCTTCATAGTTTGGAGTCCACTTGCCCCTGGAATCGGGCGCGAAAGACAAGACTTTCTTGAGCACAAGGTCACCTTCTCGAAACAAACGAGGCTTGACCTTCTTATCAAAAGCTTTCTTCATCCTTTGCTGATATAATTGTCCATGGCATATGGTAGTCAATCTCTTCTCTTCTATTAGATTCAACTGGTCATAACGACTCTGAACCCATTCAGCATCAGTCAACTTGGCTTCCATCAAGACTCTCATTGATGGGATCTCCACCTCTACTGGGAGTACAGCCTCCATGCCATAAACAAGAGAGAAAGGGGTTGCCCCTGTTGAAGTGCAGACAGATGTACGATATCCATGCAAAGCAAATGGCAACATCTCATGTCAATCCTTATACGTGACAACCATCTTCTGGATAATCCTATTGATATTCTTATTAGCAGCTTCAACAGCCTCGTTCATCTTGGGTATGTAAGGAGAAGAATTATGGTGTGCAATCTTGAACTCATTACACAGCTCTTTCATCATTTTGTTATTCAAGTTAGATCCATTATTAGTAATGATCTTATCTGGCACACCATAGCGGCATATAAGCTGATTCTTGATAAACTTCACAACCACCTGCCTGGTCACATTTGCATATGATGTCGCTTCAACCCATTTGGTGAAGTAATCAATTACTACGAGAATGAATCTGTGCCCGTTGGACGCTTTCGGCTCTATCATGCCAATCATGTCAATTCCCCACATGGAGAAGGGCCATGGTGACGAAATCACATTCAGAAGTGTCGGAGGAATATGAATCTTATCCGTGTAAATCTGACACTTATGGCATTTCTTCACGTATTTGCAGCAGTCAGACTCCATTGTCAGCCAATAGTAGCCTGCTCTCAACATCTTTCTAGCCATGGCATGTCCATTAGAATGAGTACCAAATGAACCTTCATGGACCTCAGTCATTAACAGGTCTGCTTCGTGTCTATCCACGCATCTGAGCAGAACCATGTCAAAATTTCTCTTATAAAGCACTTCGCCATTGAGGTAGAAACTGCCTGACAATCTCCTCAAAGTCTTCCTATCTTTCACAGATGCCCTAGGCGGGTAAACCTGGTTCTGAAGGAAACACTTAATGTCATAATACCATGGCTTATCATCTCTCACCTCTTCTACTGCAAATACATGAGCTGGTCTGTCCAAGCTAATCACAGTGATATTGGAGACTTCATTCCAAAGTTTTACCACAATCATTGAAGCAAGTGTAGCAAGAGCATCTGCCATCCGATTCTCGTCTCGAGGAATATGATGGAAGTCAACCTCAGCAAAGAACGTTGAAATCCTCCTCGCATAATCTCTATATGGAATGAGACCAGGCTGATTCGTTTCCCCTTCACCCTTAATCTGATTAACAACGAGGGTCGAATCTCCATATACATCAAGGTGCTTGATCCTTAGATCAATACACTCTTCTAAACCCATAATACAGGCCTCATACTCAGCCATATTATTCGTGCATTTGAAAGTTAGCCTTGTTGTAAAAGGAATGTGTGTGCCCTGAGGAGTAATAATCACTGCCCCAATACCATTTCCATACTGATTTACAGCGCCATCAAATACCATACTCCATTTAGAACCAGGCTCTGGCCCTTCATCAAGTGTAGGCTCATCGCAATCTTTCATTTTCAAATACAGAATCTCCTCATCTGGGAAGTCATACCGAACTGACTAATAATCCTCAATTCGCTGATGTGCCAAGTGGTCAGCCAAGATACTACCTTTAATAGCCTTCTGAGCTCGATACTCAATATCATACTCAGATAACAACATCTGCCAACGGGCAATCCTCCCAGTTAAAGCAGGCTTCTCGAAGATGTACTTGATTGGATCCATTCTGGGTATCAACCAAGTCATGTGATTCAACATATACTGGGGTAAGCGCTTAGCAGCCCAAGCCAAAGCACAGCATGTCTTTTCAAGCATTGAGTATCGAGACTCACAATCAGTGAACTTCTTACTCAGGTAGTAAATAGCATACTCCTTCTTCCCCGATTCGTCTTGCTGACCAAGGACACAACCCATTGAGTCTTCAAGAACAGTCCGATACATGATCAAAGGTCTTCCTTCTACAGGCGGAGACAGAATCGGAGGTTCATACAGATACTCTTTAATACTGTCGAAAGCTTTCTGGCAATCCTCGGTCCAATCATGAGACTGATCTTTCCGGAGGATCTTGAATATCGGCGCACATGTGGCAGTCATGTGGGATATGAATCTGGAAATATAATTCAAGCGGCCAAGAAAGCCTCGGACTTGCTTCTCAGTTTTGGGCGCAGGCATCTCTTGTATTGCTTTGACCTTTGCAGGATCAACCTCAATACCTCTTTCACTAACAATAAAGCCCAATAACTTGCCGGAACGGACTCCAAATGTACACTTGTTGGGATTCAGACGAAGCTTGTATTTCCTCAAGCGCTGGAAAAGCTTCAACAAATGCTCTACATGTTCAACTTCCGTTCTTGACTTAGCAATCATATCATCAACATATACCTCAATCTCCTTGTGCATCATATCATGAAACAATGTGGTCATAGCTCATTGATACGTGGCTCCGGCGTTCTTCAAACCGAAGGGCATCACTCGATAACAGAATGTTCCCCAAGGTGTGATGAATGTTGTCTTCTCCATATCCTCGGGTGCCATCTTGATCTGGTTATATCCGGAAAATCCATCCATAAATGAGAAGACATTGAATTTAGCTGTATTGTCTACCAACATATCAATATGTGGTAGAGGGAAATCATCTTTCGGACTAGCTTTATTCAAGTCTCTATAGTCCACACACATCCGGACTTTTCCATCTTTCTTAGGCACGGGCACAATATTGGCCACCCATTGAGGATATGTAGAAGTCACCAGAAACCTCGCATCAATTTGCTTCTGAACCTCCTCTTTGATCTTTATTGCCATATCAGGATGAGTTCTTCTGAGCTTCTGCTTCACAGGCACACACTCAGGCTTCAAAGGTAGGAAGTGTTGCACAATATTTGTATCTAGACCTGGCATGTCTTCGTACGACCAAGTGTAACACCCCGAATTAAATAAGAGGATTATTTAATTAAGTTAATAATATATTTAATAATTTAATTAAATAAATTGAATTATTGGATTATTATTATTATTATTATTATTATTTGGAATAATAATTAGTGGAAAATATATAAGTTGGAATAAGGAAAAAAGGTTTTCAATTGTTGGTAAAGAGTTTTCACGTGAAACAGAGAAGCGGCTGAAAGGTGAAAAGTGGAGAAAGAGCAAAGGTTGAAGAACGGAAAAGCTCGAAGCTTAGAGATTGTCGGATTATCTCAGGTAAGGGGGGTTTATCGTCGCTTAATGGGTATTATAGATTAACATGTCATGGGTAGTGAGAAACCGTTGAATTGACCCTAATTGGGATCGTTGAATGCTGAAAGATTGTGATGAATAAACTGAGTTTAAGCTGTAATTGAGTCCGTAATTGTGTGAGTCGTGTTTCCCCGAACGTGTAGCTTTTTACGGAAATCGAATCGGAGGTCCGGAAGTCCTCCAACGGCGGAAAATGCGGAAACTCTGCATTCTACCTTGTGTTAGCGCAGGAACTGCTGTTTTGTCTGCGTTAACCGGTTAACCCAGGGCGTTAACCGGTTAACACTGTTATATTTTGTGAAAATGTGCTGTTTTGCCTGCGTTAACCGGTTAACCCAGGGCGTTAACCGGTTAACACTGTTGCGTTTTGCCAGAAGATGTACTTTGTCCTGCGTTAACCGGTTAACCCAGGGCGTTAACCGGTTAACTCTGTTGGAAATTAGAAAAATTGGTATTTTAATGTTGTGAACGTAATTGGTGATTGGCCTATTTTAGTTGATTGTGAGGAATAATTTTGTTGGGTTTATGTTATGAAATGTTGATCCAAATATGTTGATCAGTTGTGTTAAAGTTGTTGAAAATACTGAGTTGGAGGCTTGATGAGCCAAAGTTGATTATAAGTTGATTTTTGTTGAAAACGTTGTTGTGTTGATATTATTATTATGTTGTTGACAGTTAAAGTCGTGTATGCCATGTACATTCATATGCATTAAGTCGGAGCTTTGCTCACACCACGTTGGCCTGGATTGGCAAAATTTTAAGTTGAAAGTTGAAGGCTTATGCCTTGATGCCCACTAAAATGGCAATGATTTTAAGTTGGGAGTTTTACTCCGAATGGTACCACATGCATGACGAGTCGAGTCTCATTTGAGTTGCATTTTATGTTGTTATTGAGTATGATCTTGAATTGATAACTGCCGTTGCTGTATGTGTAATCTGATTTGGGTGATGAAACGTGTTAAATTACTTAGCATTACATGATGAATTATAATGCTTGTTATATTGATTGATAAACTCACCCTTACAGTTATTTTTCAGGTAACGAGCAATGAGTTGAGTAGAAGCTAATGCTTGGAGTCTAGTGTAGTCGCTTTAGGGGGTCATGCTCAGATAGATGTAACATCGGGACGGGATGTTTTAATTGTTTTGTTGTCGGTTGTTGAACCATTTTTCATGTAATACGTTATAGGTTTTTGGAATGTTTGTGTTAATTTATATCCGCTGCGAATTGTGCAAAAATATTATTTTGATTAAATAATGAGCATGACAGTTATTATGTTGTTAAGTATTGTGTGACACCCTTGGTGCGTAATTACTCTGATATATATATATTGTTGTTTAATTAAATATTTGGGGTATTTAGAAGGGTGTTACATTAGTGGTATCAGAGCAGGTCGGTCTGTCCGGCCAGTTGTCGTGTCGTTACTGTCTAACAATTGTGTAATTGTTACTAGTCTAACTTTAAGTTGTGTTGTATTGATGAGTTGAAATGGCTGGAAGGAATGACGCTGCAATGGCTGCCGCAATGCAAGCAATGGCACAAGCGGTGCAGAACTTGCCAAATATTGGTGGGGATGCTGGATCACGTAGCTTGGCGACTTTTCAAAGAGAGAATCCGCCGGTGTTTAAAGGGAAGCATGATCCAGATGCAGCCTTGGGATGGTTGAAAGAGATTGAGAGAATCTTCCGTGTTATGGATTGCACTCCAGCTCAGAAGGTTCGGTATGGTACTCACATGCTAGCAGTCGAAGCTGATGACTGGTGGCTAGAGACTCACGAGAGGTTGACCGTGGCAGGTGAAGTCATTACTTGGGATGTATTCCGTAGGGAATTCATGAGAAAGTATTATCCGGAAGATGTCCGTGGTAAGAAGGAAATCGAGTTCCTTGAGCTGAAGCAAGGAAACATGTCTGTCACTGATTATGCTGCGAAATTTGTGGAGCTGTCCAAATTTTATCCTCATTACACTGGTGCTGGTGCTGAATTTTCAAAGTGCATCAAGTTTGAGAACGGATTGCGCTCTGAAATTAAGAAGGCTGTTGGGTATCAGAAGATACGCATTTTTACTGAACTGGTTGATAGCTGCAGGATATTTGAAGAGGACAATAATGCTCATTACAAGATTGTCAGTGACCGCAAGGGAAAGCAGCATCAAAACCGTGGCAAGCCGTATGATGCTCCAGTGGGAAAAGGGAAACAAGGAGCTGCTCCGGCTCAGAGGACTAGTAGGGGAGGTGCTCCTGCTGGTATAGTTTGCTTCAAATGTGGTCAGGCTGGTCATAAGAGTAATGTATGCACTGCTGAAGTAAAGAGGTGTTTTCGCTGTGGTAAGACTGGTCATGCAATAGCTGATTGCAAGCACAAGGAAATGATTTGTTTTAATTGTGGCGAAGAAGGGCATATTGGAAGTCAGTGTCAGAAGCCAAAGAAATCTCAGACTGGGAAGGTGTTCGCATTGACCGGAACTCAAACCTCCTGTGAGGACAGACTTATCCGAGGTACATGTTTCATATATGGTACTCCTTTAATTACTATTATTGATACCGGTGCTACCCACTGTTTTATTTCTGCTAACTGTGCTCGAAGACTGGGTTTAAAATTGTCCGCTTTGGATGGTGAATTGATTGTTGAGACCCCAGCTAAGGGATCAGTAACTACTTCTTTGGTATGTTTAAAATGTCCTTTGTCGATCTTCGATAAAGATTTCTATGTTGATTTAGTATGTTTGCAGTTGGATGGGATGGATGTAATTCTTGGTATGAACTGGTTAGAGTATAATTATGTTCATATAAATTGTCATCGTAAGTCGGTGAGGTTTTCCACTCCTGAAGAGGAAGGAGTTGACTTATTACCTTTCAGAGAATTGCGAAAATTGATGAAAGGGGGAGCTCAGATGTTTTCTTTGATGGCGACGTTGTCGGTTGAAAGTAAAGCTAAGATAGAGGAACTGTTAGTGGTGAAAGAATTCCCTGAAGTTTTTCCTGATGAAATTCCTAGTGTGCCGCCAGAGAGGGAAGTTGAATTTACTATTGATCTGGTACCTGGTACTAGGCCTGTTTCGATGGCACCGTATAGAATGTCGGCATCTGAATTGTATGAATTGAAGAAGCAATTGGAAGACTTACTTGAGAAGAAGTTTATAAGACCAAGTGTGTCGCCGTGGGGAGCTCCAGTGTTGCTAGTAAAGAAGAAAGAGGGTAGTATGAGGCTTTGTATTGATTATAGACAATTGAATAAAGTAACGATCAAGAATAAGTATCCACTACCGAGGATAGATGATTTGATGGACCAATTAGTGGGTGCTTGTGTGTTCAGTAAAATTGATTTGAGATCGGGCTATCATCAGATCAGAGTGAAAGATGAAGACATCCAGAAGACAGCGTTCAGAACTCGGTATGGACATTATGAGTATTCTGTGATGCCTTTCGGTGTGACTAATGCGCCGGGAGTATTTATGGAATACATGAATCGTATTTTCCATACTTATCTGGATCATTTTGTGGTAGTATTTATTGATGATATTTTGATTTACTCTAAGTCCGAAGGAGAGCACCAGGAACATTTGAGATTAGTATTGGAGGTTTTGAAAGATAAGAAATTGTATGCGAAGTTGTCCAAGTGTGAGTTTTGGTTAAGAGAAGTCAGTTTTCTCGGCCATGTAATTTCAGGAAAAGGTATTGCTGTAGATCCTTCCAAGGTAGAAGCTGTATTGCAATGGGAAACTCCTAAGTCGGTTACCGAGATTAGAAGCTTTTTGGGATTAGCTGGATATTATAGAAGATTTATTGAAGGATTTTCTAAGTTAGCACTTCCGTTGACTAAATTAACTTGCAAAGGTAAAGCTTTCGTGTGGGATGTTCAGTGCGAAGAGAGTTTTAATGAATTAAAGAGGAGATTGACGTCGGCGCCGGTTTTGACTTTGCCAAATCGGGGGAACCGTTTATAATTTACTGTGATGCTTCGTTGATGGGTTTGGGAGGTGTGCTCATGCAAAATAATAAAGTAATTGCTTATGCGTCGCGACAGTTGAGAATTCATGAAAAGAACTATCCTACGCATGATCTTGAACTTGCTGCTGTAGTGTTTGCGCTAAAACTTTGGAGGCATTACCTTTATGGTTCCAGATTCGAAGTTTTCAGCGATCATAAAAGTTTAAAGTATCTATTTGATCAGAAAGAGCTGAACATGAGACAACGTAGGTGGTTCGAATTGCTTAAGGATTATGATTTCGGTTTGAATTATCATCCAGGAAAAGCAAATGTTGTAGCCGATGCTTTAAGTAGAAAGACCTTGCATGTGTCAGCAATGATGATTAAGGAGTTGGAATTAGTTGAGCAATTTCGGGATATGAGTTTGGTTTGCGAAGTAACACCGCAGAGTGTGATGCTAGGAATGCTAAAGATTAATAATGATTTTATGGATAGTATTCGAGAGGCACAGAAATTGGATGTGAAATTAGTCGATATCCTTAGTCGTTGTGGTCAATCAGAGAAAAGTGACTTTAAGGTTGATGCGAGAGGTGTGTTGAAATTAGGGGAAAGAATTTGTATTCCTGATGATGCGATTTTGAAGAGAAGTATTTTAGAGGAGGGTCATAGAAGCAGTTTGAGTATTCATCCAGGAGCTACTAAAATGTATCAGGATTTAAAGAAATTATTTTGGTGGCCCGGAATGAAAGAAGATGTGGCTCGTTTTGTGTATGCGTGCTTAACTTGTCAGAAGTCGAAGATTGAGCATCAGAAGCCTGCTGGGTTGATGCAACCGTTGGAAGTTCCAGAATGGAAATGGGATAGCATTTCTATGGACTTTGTAACGGGGCTGCCTGCTACCTTACGAGGGCATGATTCGATTTGGGTGATCGTTGATAGGCTCACGAAGTCGGCTCACTTTATACCTATTAACATCACCTACCCAATTGCGAAGTTGGCAGAGATTTACATCCGAGTAGTTGTAAAGTTGCATGGTGTTCCTCTGTGTATTGTGTCGGACAGAGATCCGAGGTTTACATCGGGATTTTGGAAAAGTCTGCAAGATTCGTTGGGATCTAAGTTGAGGTTGAGTTCGGCATATCATCCTCAAACTGATGGCCAAACTGAGAGAACTATTCAGTCATTGGAAGATTTACTGAGGGCTTGTGTTCTTGAACAAGGAGGTTCGTGGGACACTTATCTTCCATTGATCGAGTTCACATACAATAATAGTTACCATTCTAGTATCGGAATGGCGCCTTTTGAAGCATTATATGGTCGTAGATGTAGAACTCCGTTGTGTTGGCACGAATCTGGCGAGAGTGTAGTACTTGGACCAGAGTTAGTTCGAGAAACTACCGAGAAAGTGAAGTTTATCCGGGAGAAGATGAAAGCTTCTCAGAGTAGGCAGAAGAGTTACCATGACAAGCGGAAGAAGGATTTAGAATTTCAAGCTGGTGACCATGTGTTTTTGAGAGTCACGCCTGTGACCAGAGTTGGGAGGGCTTTCAAGTCTAAAAAGCTCACTCCTCGCTTCATTGGTCCGTATCAAATTTTAGAACGGGTTGGAAGAGTTGCTTATCGGGTGGCGTTACCACCTAATCTTTCGAATTTGCATGATGTATTCCATGTGTCGCAGCTTCGGAAGTATATCTCAGATCCGTCTCATGTGGTTAGTATGGATGATGTGCAAGTGCGAGATAATTTAACAGTAGAGACAAAGCCTGTGCGAGTTGAAGATCGTGAAACAAAGACTCTTCGAGGAAAAGAGATTGGGTTGGTTAAAGTCGTTTGGTAGGGAGCTGCGGGCGAAAGCATGACATGGGAACTTGAGAGTCGGATGAAGGAGTCTTATCCAGAGTTATTTGCTTGAGGTATGTTTTCGAGGACGAAAACTCTTTTAGTAGGGGAGAGTTGTAACACCCCGAATTAAATAAGAGGATTATTTAATTAAGTTAATAATATATTTAATAATTTAATTAAATAAATTGAATTATTGGATTATTATTATTATTATTATTATTATTATTTGGAATAATAATTAGTGGAAAATATATAAGTTGGAATAAGGAAAAAAGGTTTTCAATTGTTGGTAAAGAGTTTTCACGTGAAACAGAGAAGCGGCTGAAAGGTGAAAAGTGGAGAAAGAGCAAAGGTTGAAGAACGGAAAAGCTTGAAGCTTAGAGATTGCCGGATTATCTCAGGTAAGGGGGGTTTATCGTCGCTTAATGGGTATTATAGATTAACATGTCATGGGTAGTGAGAAACCGTTGAATTGACCCTAATTGGGATCGTTGAATGCTGAAAGATTGTGATGAATAAACTGAGTTTAAGCTGTAATTGAGTCCGTAATTGTGTGAGTCGTGTTTCCCCGAACGTGTAGCTTTTTACGGAAATCGAATCGGAGGTCCGGAAGTCCTCCAACGGCGGAAAATGCGGAAACTCTGCATTCTGCCTTGTGTTAGCGCAGGAACTGCTGTTTTGTCTGCGTTAACCGGTTAACCCAGGGCGTTAACCGGTTAACACTGTTATATTTTGTGAAAATGTGCTGTTTTGCCTGCGTTAACCGGTTAACCCAGGGCGTTAACCGGTTAACACTGTTGCGTTTTGCCAGAAGATGTACTTTGTCCTGCGTTAACCGGTTAACCCAGGGCGTTAACCGGTTAACACTGTTGGAAATTAGAAAAATTGGTATTTTAATGTTGTGAACGTAATTGGTGATTGGCCTATTTTAGTTGATTGTGAGGAATAATTTTGTTGGGTTTATGTTATGAAATGTTGATCCAAATATGTTGATCAGTTGTGTTAAAGTTGTTGAAAATACTGAGTTGGAGGCTTGATGAGCCAAAGTTGATTATAAGTTGATTTTTGTTGAAAACGTTGTTGTGTTGATATTATTATTATGTTGTTGACAGTTAAAGTCGTGTATGCCATGTACATTCATATGCATTAAGTCGGAGCTTTGCTCACACCACGTTGGCCTGGATTGGCAAAATTTTAAGTTGAAAGTTGAAGGCTTATGCCTTGATGCCCACTAAAATGGCAATGATTTTAAGTTGGGAGTTTTACTCCGAATGGTACCACATGCATGACGAGTCGAGTCTCATTTGAGTTGCATTTTATGTTGTTATTGAGTATGATCTTGAATTGATAATTGCCGTTGCTGTATGTGTAATCTGATTTGGGTGATGAAACGTGTTAAATTACTTAGCCCCAATCTTCACTTCACGAACACAATCCTCAGACCCCAAGTTGACTGTTTCCAGATTCTCGAGATGCGGCTGAATGATCTTTTCTTCATGCTCAAGTAGACGGGTAATCTCGTCAGGAATCTCTTCAACATCATCCTCTTCCGCCTCAAATACAGGGAACTCAAAATTGGGAGATGGTGTTGGGTCATTATGTTCAATGGGTTTGATCAACCTGCATAATGATTTTGGATATGAAAAGCTTTTAGAAATCAAACAAGGCAAATCAATATGCAGATGAAAAGATTGATTTTATTTTATTTTATTAGGTTTTATGTGATCACCAATTTCATGCAAAAAACGAAAAGGGAAAATAATTGGAAAAACAAACATTTAACATGAATTTATTGAATGAAAATATCATTGTATTTATGTGCCAACAATGTCATCACTCCTCCTTTTGGCATGGGAGAAGGGTTTTTTAAACAAAATGATCATTACGTTGACTTATGGATAACTGTAGGAACATCCACAGCGACCCAATTGTTGCAGACCCCTCCAGGGATGATGAAATTGCCAGAATCCTCTGTATCTTCTTCCAAGACAGCAGCAGCTTCTTCATCCTGACCGGTGTGGATGAATCCTCCATTCTTGAACAGCCCTCTAGTGTTGAAAACCCCAGAAGAAAAGCGCACCATCTGATAATTTTCAGATATCACTGAGTCACCAGCTCAGTCCAAAAGCGCCAGACACAAATTGGGACACATACATTCTCATCCCATTACAAGAGATAATCTTCCATAGATAGCTTAGAACTCCTACCACAAGCTCCAAGAGATGAATAGAGAGACATCTCCTTTTGTCCTCAACTTACTACTTTTCTGCTCAAAAGTAATTTGTCTCAGACTTTCCTCAAGAATAATCAGCTGCTATATGTTGTTTATCTTGATCCTTCGAACTCACTTCTGAGATAGACCAAATGTCACTGGTTGATTACCTCCTTCATGAATCCTCATATGAAAAAGTCAAATGCCACTTTTTGACCTCTCCAAGTTCATCAGACTTCTCCCAAAGATATTCTGACCTTCCAAGTGAGATTTGAACTTCAAGCCTTTTGAAGTGTCCAATCTACAACCCTGTAGACCCTTCTATCTCAAGTTGATGTGCCACTTCACCAACTAAGAATCTGATGTTGAACCAAATGTCACAACATTGTGTTTTGACATCCAGCTGTTGAATTCAGCTCCTTCTTCTGCCACTTGAAAGAACTTCCTCCCTTCACAGAACAAGAGTTCAATGTTCTCATAGACTTGATTGTGGAACCAAGTTTGAGTAAACAACCTCCATCCTGCAGGTTTGCAGTTAAGTCATCCAAGTTCACACCTTGATGAATCCCTGCTTCTTCTCCAAAGACATCAGACACTCTAGTGCATGAGTCTTCAGAAGGACCAGTTAGAAACTAACCCTTCAGCTATACCAAGGATTCCACTTCCTAAAGCAAGATTATTTCCATGATGTTAAGAAAGCTGCCACTTGTTCTTAACTTCATAGTGTGCATTAGCCAATGCACTTCCTTACTTAGATCAGAGATGAACTGACTCAAGTAACCACCATCAAAACTATGATGTCTTCTTCTTCTTGTACACACCTAGGTGTAACACCCCAAAATTTGTCCTCCTCATTCATGCATTCATTTAGCATTTCATATTGCATTTCATCATGTCAATCAGAATTAGATCCGAAAAAAAAAAACGAAAAAAAAAAAAAGAAAACGAAAAAAAAAATGAAAAAAAAAATAATAATAATAATAATAAAATTTTTTTATTAATTAATTAATTAATTAATTAAATAATTAAATAAATAAAATATAATAAAAAATTTTGGACTTGGGTCTCTCTCATTTGAGCCCACAAAACCATGAAATTCAGTCTATAAATACCAAAGCTTCACTTGAGAGAACACAGAACAAAGGGGGATTTTGAGGAGAAGCAAAATACTCTGAGGTTTCCTTGGAACAAAACCCTGAGGAAAAAGATAGTGAGAGAAGACCTAACGGAGTTCAGAGCAGCCTCCAAACCCCGAAGGGAACTCAACTACACAGAATCACCTCTGCCTCACATAAACCCTGAAGATTGTTTTGTAAACCTCACGGGTGCAACTCAATTTCAATCAAGCTCTCCAATTAGGTTTGCCATTATTCCCATTACCTTTGCCCATGGGTTTAATATGTATATGAATGTATAAACAATGCCTTGAATGTTTAACCGTTTAATTTTTGAGTGTATGCCACAGGGTTTGAGTTTTTCTGAAACCATACTGTTGATCATGAAAAAAATGCTTATGGTGTTTCACTAACCCTTTTGTTGAATTTTTGTGAGGGCTCACATGACTTTTGCAGGGATAACTTGCGTGGTTTCCCACTTTATTTGTGGGATAACCCCTGGAGGTTCATTCCGATTACCTGTACTGACCCACTTTCTTTGATGATGTTAGCTTGGAAGGATCTCAGGGTTTCCCATTCCTCTAATTGTTGTTACTTCGGATCTTTATCCGCGTGGTACTTTTACATTTTTCCCGCATTTTACTGTTTTCCTAGCTGGAAGACCTCGATAGGAGGCAACGTTTGAGCCCCTTGGTGGCATTTTACTTTGAGATACATGTTTTGTGTTTTGTATTCATATCCCTGCAGGTAGCGCGGTTCCTTCATCAAGGACTGCCTTTTTGCCCTCGAGCATCCCAAACCCTAAAACCCAAAGCAACACGTTAACTCCTTCTACTACAGGCGAGTAAGTCTCCAAAGGTCGAGCATCCGGTAGATTGCGTAGTGACGTCGTTCGTCCAAAACCCAATCCATAACCCCGTAGTTAGCCGAACTACGTTTTGCTCTGATTCTTAGGCCAGATGAGATACGTAGGCATAAGACGCGATGTCTTAGCGAGCACACATCCCCCCCAACCCATAGGTCAGCCGAGCTACGAAGACTCTGATTCTCATATTCATATGAGATACGTATGCAGTGGATGCGACATCCGCGCGAGTCATTTTCATTTAACCCTTTTTTTTTTGGCAAACAGCACAAGATAAACCCACATCCTTTAGACAAAAAACACAAAAGTGGATCTCGTAGAGTACTACGGATGAGTAGGGGTGCTAATACCTTCCCTTCGCATAACCGACTCCCGAACCCAAGATTTGGTTGCGAGACCCCGTCTTGTCCTTTACTTTTTTCAGGTTTACTTCGAGCGTTTCCTTTCCCTCCTTTGGGATGAATAACGCACGGTGGCGACTCTTCTGTCATTTTTTTTTCGCCGGTTGTTTTTTTCGCATTCCATTTTTCAGGTTGCGACAGCTGGCGACTCCACTGGGGACTGAAAGAAGTTGACCTCTTGCTGGTCCATCTGCCCTAAGCGAGTCCCTCCTAGCTTTTGTAGTTTGTTTGTTTATTGGGCGTTCATGCTTTTGTGCAGTTATTTATTTACCTGCTTTACCTTATTGCATTGTGTACATATCATTGCTGTATCTGTTGGCTGGCTATGGCTGCTTAGTGATCTTTGTGAGATGAGTTCTATACCCGAACTCGAGTGCACTTAAGATAGGAGAATGGCATAGTCCTGTCGACTTGTGTGGAGTTATTCCTTAGCGAGTCGACTTGCAAGCCCATTCACTTGGTGGAGGTCATGTTGAGATCAATAATGTCACACAAGTAAGTTGTGGTTAGACATTACTTGTTCCAATATAGACCTAAGAATCCGAGGACCTTAGTTTACCAAACCCATCTTGGCCTATTCGTAGGACGTAGTGCGAAAGTCGTTCAAGTGTGAGATTTGATACGATTGTTACGCGATACTACACTCATAAGAGTCTCTCTTGAGAATATTGTTGGAATACGAGTAGTCGTTCCTCTGATAATATCCGAAAGATGGGATTATGACTATGGGAACCTTTGTAGAACATGTTTGGCAGGTTTAAACCTTAGTACACTCCTTTTGGGTGGTTCTTAACCTAAACTCCATGCTCGTGACTTGCAACAAACCCTTGATTCATGGTTAATCCGATCAGGTATCCTTAATATCAATGAAACTCGGGTGTTGATAAGGTGTAAACCATCAATCCACCAAAATGGGTGGTTGATATTAAGGATAACATGATCCATCCCATGACCTTTGTTTGGTGTGCTCTTAATTTCTCTCCAGACAGTGCAACCTGACAGATGTTCAAGCGGATCCATCAATTCTGATTGACATGCCTTTGCATTGCATAACATCATCTGCATATTTGCATCCAATATCTCATGCTTATTCATTTGCAGGGTATTCCCTTTCAAAACGGGGGTGCCTTAAAACTGAACAAGCAGTGCATCACATACCATGCATATTAACCCTTGTCTGTTTTGCAGGTGTCACCGCAGTGTCTAATGTTTGTTCCCTGTATCAGGCAGTTATTGGTCCCAAGCAAGTTCACAGATACCCGACAAAGGAAAACCGTCCACGACTAGCGATGGACCAAGTACAGAAAGAGCTGGCTGATATGCGTGAAAGGATGGATCAATTCATGACATTGATGACTGGTATGGTAGCAAGTCAGGAAAAGCTGAGGGAATTGGTTGAGCAACCGAGGCCCGATCCAGAGGTGGAAATACCAAGTGCTGAGGGAAACCCTGGTAACCCTGGGAACGCTGATAACCCTGTGAACATTGGTAACGCGGGTAACGCAAATGCTGATGGAAACCCGGGTAATGTTGGTAACACGGGGAATGTTGGAAATGGTATTGGTGGAAGATACAATGTGAATCAAGGAATTCGGATTAACGGGCACCCCGTTACTGAAGATTATTAGTATGATCAATTTTCTTTGCACGACGAGGCCCTCGATACCACTCGCCGTATGGATGAGCTTGCTGAGAAGCTCAAATCTTTGGAGTCTCAAAATTCCTTAGGCTTTGATGTCACAAATCTTGGTCTGGTTCAGGGAGTAAGGATTCCTCACAAGTTCAAACCCCCTACTTTTGAGAAATACAACGGGGCTTCTTGCCCACGTGTAACACCCCGATTAAAATAAGAGAATTATTTAATTGAGTTAATAGTATTTTATTAATTTAATTAAATAAAGTTGAATTATTGGATTATTATTATTATTATTATTATTATAGATATTATTTATTTTAATAATAATTAAATAAATAATATAATTGGAATATGAAGAGTGGAAGGGTAAAAGTGGAATTGGGTAAAAGAGGCCAAAGGAGATAACTGAAGGTTTTCATTTTCACGTATTTTGCCTCAGAGTCAGAAAAGGGAGAAGCGCTGAAGAGAAAGAGAAGGAAGAGGAAAAGACCAAAGATTGCTCAGAGCTTCCTTCAATCCAAAGAGGTAAGGGGTCTGAACCTTATTAAACGATAATATGCGAGCAATTACATGATATAGGATTGGGTTGTTGATAAATTTGGGGAATTTAGGGAGATTGGGAAAGTTGTGTGTTTTTGAGGGAAATTGTCCGATCTGTGAGTATGGTGGCGTTATATACATTGTAATCGAAGTATGTTGTGTATGTATGATTGTTAAATGTTGATATTGGGTTGTAGGCTTAGAAGCCGCGCGTCCACTGTTTCTCGCGCTTAAAATCTTGTTTATGCACATAACAGCCAAATGACGTTCGCCATTATGCCTTTGGCGCTCGCCATTTGGGCCTTTTTCCAGAATAAGAGCGTTTAACGCTAAATGGCGTTCACCATTAGCCTAACGGCGTTCGCCATATCAGTTTGACAGACAGTTTTCAGAATAAGAGCGTTTAACGCTAATGGCGTTCACCATTAGCCTAACGGCGTTCGCCATATCAGTTTGACAGACAGTTTTCAGAATAAGAGCGTTTAACGCTAATGGCGTTCACCATTAGCCTAACGGCGTTCGCCATATCAGTTTGACAGACAGTTTTCAGAATAAGAGCGTTTAACGCTAATGGCGTTCACCATTAGCCTAACGGCGTTCGCCATATCAGTTTGACAGACAGTTTTCAGAATAAGAGCGTTTAACGCTAAATGGCGTTCACCATTAGCCTAACGGCGTTCGCCATATCAGTTTGACGGACAGCTTTCGCGTTTTAAACTCCCAGATGTGATATCGTTGTAATGTTGTTGTTGTTTTGTTGAGTTGTATGTCATGCTATTAATGATGATGATAACATGACTATATGATGTTGTTGTTGCTATGTTGATTATGATGCATGTTTGATGTGCATGCATTCATGAAAGGCCGATGCCTAGTGATGAACGGACTGAGTTCCAATGATGTTGTTGACTCCGGGCTTGTTGAGAGGCTTGGTTCCTTATGGGGAACTCGGATTCTATGGTGGTGAATCTGGGAGTAGTGATCCTGTAGTGGTCACAAAATGGGTATACCGAGTCGTGTTGAGTCATGCATGGGTGTGTGCATTGCAATTGATGTGTTGTTTTGTTGATATTCATGAGTTTGTTGATTATAATGATGATTGTGATGATCCGTGTTGACATATGTGCAAATTATTCATATTATATTCTGTCGTTATATTATTGTTTAATAATGTAATTCTCACCCCTTCTGCATGTGTTTATGTTCATCTATGATGAGCAATGTGCAGATAATGAGGAGTAGCTTTTGTTGAGGTGAAGAATAAGTGTAGAGTTATTCTACAGAGTCGAGTCAATGCTCTGGTCATGTGACACCGGGGTTATGGGATTCAATAGAGATTATATTATTATTTAAGTTGTGTATGAAGACTAAATTATTGATATGTTTTGTTGAAACATTTTTATAAATCGTTAATTGTGTTGTTGTCCGCTGCGAAGTTTTATTAAAATAAATGAAATATTTTTATGTTGTAAAGTGATGAGTGTTAAGTTGAATGAAATGTAAACTCTTCTACATGTTGTACTCTGATAAATTCTTTAAATATGTCGTTTGGGTAGAAGGGTGTTACATTAGTGGTATCAGCGCATAGTCAGTCCAGTCGAGTCATAATGTGATGTTTTCCCTGTTGGTCGATTAGTGTAAATGACACTGGTGCTACTCATTCGTTTATTTCGTATGAGTGTGCGACCAGGATTGGTGTGATTATGTCGTCCCTAGGCGGAAGTATGGTGATAGATACTCCTGCTAATGGTTCTGTGAAGACTTCTGTTGTCTGTCGAGGTTGTCATTTGACGATCTTTGAGAGAGAGTTCGTGGTTGATTTGGTGTGCTTACCCTTGCACCAAATTGATATTATTCTGGGAATGAATTGGCTAGAATTCTATGGCGTGTTTATCAACTGCTATAGGAAGACGGTGCGGTTTTCTGAAGTTGGTGAGAATGATGAGGCAAGATTTCTATCTGCTAGGCAGGTGGGGGATTTTGTGAAAGATGAAGCTCAGATATTCGCTTTATTTGCGTCTCTGCAAGCGGATAAGAAAGTGGTGAGTGTAGATTTGCCTGTTGTCTGTGAATTTCAGGATGTGTTTCCGGAGGATGTAAGTGATTTACCTCCAGAACGTGAAGTCGAATTTGCCATTGACTTAGTACCAGGTACGAGTCCAGTGTCGATGTCTCCTTATAGAATGTCGGCAACTGAATTAGTTGAACTGAAGAAGCAACTTGAAGAATTGCTTGAGAAGAAGTTTGTGCGTCCAAGTGTTTCTCCTTGGGGTGCACCAGTATTGTTAGTGAAGAAGAAAGAAGGTACGATGAGGTTGTGTGTCGATTATCGGCAGTTGAATAAGGTGACTATCAAGAATCGGTATCCATTACCGAGGATTGATGATTTGATGGACCAGTTGGTTGGAGCTCATGTGTTCAGTAAGATTGATTTGCGATCGGGTTATCATCAGATCCGAGTGAAGTCAGATGATATTGCGAAGACTGCTTTCCGTACGAGGTATGGTCATTATGAATACACTGTGATGCCGTTCGGTGTATCTAATGCTCCAGGTGTGTTTATGGAATATATGAATCGTATATTCCATCCATACCTTGATGATTTTGTTGTGGTGTTCATAGATGATATATTGATATATTCTAAGACGGAAGAAGAGCATGCAGGACATCTGAGAATTGTTTTGCAGGTGTTAAGAGAAAAGAAATTATATGCAAAGTTATCTAAATGTGAGTTCTGGTTGAAGGAAGTGAGTTTCCTTGGCCATGTGATTTCGAGTGGTGGGATTTCTGTTGATCCTGCTAAAGTTGATGCTGTATTACAGTGGGAGACTCCGAAGTCTGCTACTGAGATACGCAATTTTCTGGGGTTAGCTGGTTATTATCGCAGATTTATTGAGGGCTTCTCTAAGTTGGCATTGCCGTTGACGCAGTTGACTAAGAAGGGTCAAGTGTATGTGTGGGATGCAGCTTGTGAAGCGAGTTTTGTTGAGTTGAAGAGGCGGTTGACCAGTGCTCCAGTGTTGATCTTGCCTAATCCTGGTGAGTCCTTCGTTGTTTATTGTGATGCTTCTTTGATGGGTCTTGGTGGTGTTTTGATGCAGAATGGTAAAGTTGTAGCTTATGCTTCTAGACAGTTGAGAGTTCATGAGAGGAATTATCCTACGCATGATCTAGAGCTTGCAGCTGTTGTATTTGTGTTGAAAATGTGGAGGCATTATCTGTATGGTTCCAGATTCGAAGTGTTCAGTGATCACAAGAGTCTGAAGTATCTGTTTGATCAGAAAGAGTTAAATATGAGGCAGAGAAGGTGGTTAGAACTACTGAAGGATTTTGACTTCGAATTGAGTTATCATCCCGGTAAGGCTAATGTAGTTGCAGATGCGCTGAGTAGAAAGTCTCTACATATGTCTATGATGATGGTTCGGGAGCTTGAGTTAGTTGAACAGTTCCGTGATATGAGTTTGGGTTGTGAAGTTTCCGCTGATAGTGTAAAGTTGGGTATGCTGAAGTTGACTAGTGGAATTCTGGAAGATATTCGGAATGGTCAGCAAGTTGATGTCGCTCTAGTTGATCATGTTACTATGGTTAACCAGGGTAATGGTGGTAATTTTGAGATTGATGAGAATGGCATCCTGCGATTTAAAGGTAGAGTTTGTGTTCCCGAGGTGTCTGAATTGAAAAAGAGTATTCTTGAAGAGGGCCATAGGAGTGGATTGAGTATCCATCCAGGTGCAACTAAAATGTATCAAGATTTGAAGAAGTTGTTTTGGTGGGCGGGTATGAAAAGAGATGTTGCTAAGTTTGTGTATGCCTGTTTGACTTGTCAGAAGTCAAAGATTGAACATCAGAAACCGACAGGTATGATGCAACCTTTGAAGATTCCTGAATGGAAGTGGGATAGCATTTCCATGGATTTTGTGACGGGACTGCCGAGGACGGTGAAAGGTAATGATTCTATTTGGGTGATTGTGGATCGATTGACTAAGTCGGCGCATTTCTTGCCGATGAAGATTAATCACTCTTTAGAGAAGTTGGCAGAGTTGTATATTGAGGAGATAGTGAGGCTGCATGGTATTCCATCCAGTATTGTGTCTGATAGAGATCCCAGATTTACTTCTAGATTTTGGGAAAGTTTGCAGAAAGCGTTGGGGACTAAGTTGAGGTTGAGTTCAGCTTATCATCCTCAGACTGACGGTCAGACTGAAAGAACTATCCAATCCTTGGAGGATTTGTTGAGAGCTTGTGTGTTGGAGCAGAGTGGTTCTTGGGATAGTTATTTGCCGTTGGTGGAGTTTACTTATAATAATAGTTTTCATGCTAGTATCGGTATGGCTCCATATGAAGCATTGTATGGTAGGAGGTGTAGAACTCCATTGTGTTGGTATGAACCAGGTGAGAGTGTTGTACTCGGACCTGAGATTGTGCAGCAGACGACTGAAAGGGTTAAGATGATTCAGGAGAAAATGAAGATTTCTCAGAGTCGTCAGAAGAGTTATCATGATAAGAGGAGGAAGGCACTTGAGTTCCAAGAGGGAGATCATGTGTTCTTGAGAGTTACTCCGACGACAGGTGTGGGTAGAGCTTTAAAGTCTAAAAAGCTTACTCCGAGGTTTGTGGGTCCGTATCAGATTTTGAAGAGGGTTGGGGAAGTGGCGTATCGGATAGCTTTACCGCCGTCGCTTTCTAATCTGCATGACGTGTTTCATGTATCTCAGTTAAGAAAGTATATTGCGGATCCGTCGCATGTTGTTCAGTTGGATGATATCCAGGTGAGGGATAATTTGACCGTTGAGGTGTTGCCAATTCGGATAGATGACCGAGAAGAGAAGACCCTGAGAGGTAAGATAATTGCTCTAGTGAAAGTTGTTTGGGGAGGTCCAGCTGGTGAGAGCTTGACTTGGGAGCGTGAAGATCAGATGAAGGAGTCGTATCCGGCTCTATTTGCTTGAGGTATGTTTTCGAGGACGAAAACTTCTAAAGTGGGGGAGAGTTGTAACACCCCGATTAAAATAAGAGAATTATTTAATTGAGTTAATAGTATTTTATTAATTTAATTAAATAAAGTTGAATTATTGGATTATTATTATTATTATTATTATATAGATATTATTTATTTTAATAATAATTAAATAAATAATATAATTGGAATATGAAGAGTGGAAGGGTAAAAGTGGAATTGGGGTAAAGAGGCCAAAGGAGATAACTGAAGGTTTTCATTTTCACGTATTTTGCCTCAGAGTCAGAAAAGGGAGAAGCGCTGAAGAGAAAGAGAAGGAAGAGGAAAAGACCAAAGATTGCTCAGAGCTTCCTTCAATCCAAAGAGGTAAGGGGTCTGAACCTTATTAAACGATAATATGCGAGCAATTACATGATATAGGATTGGGTTGTTGATAAATTTGGGGAATTAGGGAGATTGGGAAAGTTGTGGTTTTTGAGGGAAATTGTCCGATCTGTGAGTATGGTGGCGTTATATACATTGTAATCGAAGTATGTT
Organism: Lathyrus oleraceus; assembly: GCF_024323335.1. Lineage (NCBI taxonomy): Eukaryota > Viridiplantae > Streptophyta > Magnoliopsida > Fabales > Fabaceae > Lathyrus > Lathyrus oleraceus. The sequence continues at coordinate 392,568,400 of NC_066584.1, forward strand.
GTGTATGTATGATTGTTAAATGTTGATATTGGGTTGTAGGCTTAGAAGCCGCGCGTCCACTGTTTCTGCGCTTAAAATCTTGTTTATGCACATAACAGCCAAATGACGTTCGCCATTATGCCTTTGGCGCTCGCCATTTGGGCCTTTTTCCAGAATAAGAGCGTTTAACGCTAAATGGCGTTCACCATTAGCCTAACGGCGTTCGCCATATCAGTTTGACAGACAGTTTTCAGAATAAGAGCGTTTAACGCTAATGGCGTTCACCATTAGCCTAACGGCGTTCGCCATATCAGTTTGACAGACAGTTTTCAGAATAAGAGCGTTTAACGCTAATGGCGTTCACCATTAGCCTAACGGCGTTCGCCATATCAGTTTGACAGACAGTTTTCAGAATAAGAGCGTTTAACGCTAATGGCGTTCACCATTAGCCTAACGGCGTTCGCCATATCAGTTTGACAGACAGTTTTCAGAATAAGAGCGTTTAACGCTAAATGGCGTTCACCATTAGCCTAACGGCGTTCGCCATATCAGTTTGACGGACAGCTTTCGCGTTTTAAACTCCCAGATGTGATATCGTTGTAATGTTGTTGTTGTTTTGTTGAGTTGTATGTCATGCTATTAATGATGATGATAACATGACTATATGATGTTGTTGTTGCTATGTTGATTATGATGCATGTTTGATGTGCATGCATTCATGAAAGGCCGATGCCTAGTGATGAACGGACTGAGTTCCAATGATGTTGTTGACTCCGGGCTTGTTGAGAGGCTTGGTTCCTTATGGGGAACTCGGATTCTATGGTGGTGAATCTGGGAGTAGTGATCCTGTAGTGGTCACAAAATGGGTATACCGAGTCGTGTTGAGTCATGCATGGGTGTGTGCATTGCAATTGATGTGTTGTTTTGTTGATATTCATGAGTTTGTTGATTATAATGATGATTGTGATGATCCGTGTTGACATATGTGCAAATTATTCATATTATATTCTGTCGTTATATTATTGTTTAATAATGTAATTCTCACCCCTTCTGCATGTGTTTATGTTCATCTATGATGAGCAATGTGCAGATAATGAGGAGTAGCTTTTGTTGAGGTGAAGAATAAGTGTAGAGTTATTCTACAGAGTCGAGTCAATGCTCTGGTCATGTGACACCGGGGTTATGGGATTCAATAGAGATTATATTATTATTTAAGTTGTGTATGAAGACTAAATTATTGATATGTTTTGTTGAAACATTTTTATAAATCGTTAATTGTGTTGTTGTCCGCTGCGAAGTTTTATTAAAATAAATGAAATATTTTTATGTTGTAAAGTGATGAGTGTTAAGTTGAATGAAATGTAAACTCTTCTACATGTTGTACTCTGATAAATTCTTTAAATATGTCGTTTGGGTAGAAGGGTGTTACACCACGCACTCATCTCCAATCTTATTTGGGAAGGTTGGGAGCTCACACGGAAGATGAAAAACTGTGGATGTACTATTTTGAAGGCAGTCTAACTGGAACTTCTCGTGAATGGTATTCTCATTTGTCTCGTACTACCATCAAGAGCTGGAAAGACTTGGCAGAGGCTTTTATCAAGCAATATCAATACAACTTGGACATGGCTCCAAATCGGACCTTGTTGCAAGGTATGTCTCAAACTGCCAAGGAAACCTTTAGAGAGTATGCTCAGCGTTGGAGACAGATTGTTGCGTCCGTCCAACCCCCTATGTCTGAAAGGGAGATGGCGGACATGTTCATGAACACTCTTCAAGGCAATTATATTGAGAGATTGGCTGCTTGCCCGTCAATCAGCTTTGCAGAGATAGTAATTGCTGGAGAAAGAATCGAGAGTCTGTTGAAGATGGGCCGAATTCAAGACAATAGTGCTTCCAACTCATCAGGTCCCAAGAGACCGTTTGCTGGTAACGGTCAGCGAAGAAAAGAAGGCGAGACAAGCGTTGTGTATGCCGGCAGAGGCATGGGTAGAGGACGCCCTAATTACTATCAAGATCAAGTGGCCGCAATCACCATTCCAACACCTGTTCCTCAACCGCAATATCATCCGCAACAACAACCCAGGTACAACAATCAACAACAAGGAGGTAATCCGGGTCAGCAGAGACACTATCAACAACGTCCAAGGCAAACGGACCGGGTCATCGAGCCAATCCCAATGCCTTATTCAGTATTACTTCCCAAGCTGATTGACATGAATCTGGTTACGTTGAGAACTCTGGCCCCACCAATTGATCCCAATAATTTGCCTAGAGGTTATGATGTCAACGCCAGATGTGCTTTTCACTCCAACACACCTGGCCATACTACAGATAATTGAAAGGCTCTCCAGTTAAAGGTACAAGATTTGAGAGACGCCCAGGCTATCAATTTTGCTCCGGTGCCTAATGTTATCCAGAACCCGATGCCGGCTCACGGCGGGCAGGGGATTAATGCTGTCGAAGTGGTTAAAGCTGGTAATGCCCAAGGCTGGGGCAAATTTGTGGAGCCAGTCATCAAAGAAGACAAGTTTGGATTGGGGTATGCTCCGGGAGCTCAGAAGAATGAAACCGGTACTCTCTCCAGCGGGGGTTTGGTTTCTCCCCACGTCGTCAATGTTGCAGATGAAGACGAGGCTGACAGCGACTGTGACTTAGATAGCTGGATTCGCCCGTGTGTCCCGGGAGAAAAGCTCGACAATTGGTCGTCTGAAAAAATCGTCCGGGTTACTCTGCTGAAAGAGTGATTTTTATTGTTTTCCTTTATTACATGCATAATAAAGTCTTACACTTTTCCCAAGGTGTAATGGCTCATTTGTGGGGCCATCCACTTAGTTACGTTTCGCAATTATTTTTATCATCAATAAAGGACGACTTTTGCAAACAATTTTGTGTTCTCTTTCTTTCAGTTTTTTTACTTCTTACAAAAAAATGGCAATGTTTCTTTTTTCGTTTTTCCTTTCTTTCAAAAAAAATCTCTCATTCTAAGGTAAAGCATGATCCTCTATCATGCAGAGCCGACCACTCGGATCTCACTGCTAACGACACTCTTATGGCCAAGTATGACTTCGACAATCCTATCTATTAAGCCGAAGAAGGGGTTGAGGAAGTTTGTAAATTGCCTGAAGGGTTAGCCAGATTGTTGAAACAGGAGGACCGAGCTATTACACCTTATCAGGAGGTGGTTGAGACCATCAACGTTGGTACCGAAGACGACAAGAAAGAGATCAAGATCGGGGCCAGTCTACAGGACGAGAGGAAAGACCGTTGATCATGTACTTGACTGTGTTAGAAAGGTCAATGGGTTGTGTGCTCGGTCAGCATGACGAGTCAGGTCGAAAAGAGCATGCAATATACTACCTTAGCAAAAGTTTACCGACTGTGAACAAAGATACTCATTGCTCGAGAAAACTTGATGCGCTTTGGCATGGGCTGCTCGCCGACTAAGACAGTATATGTTGACTCACACGACTCTATTGATATCAAAAATGGATCCAGTCAAGTATATTTTTGAAAAGCCATCACTTACCGGAAAGGTTACTAGGTGACAAATGATACTGACAGAGTATGACATCCAATACACTTCACAAAAAGCCATCAAGGGAAGTGTCTTGTCAGACTATCTTGCAGAGCAACCGATTGATGATTACCAACCTATGAGGTTTGACTTTCCTGATGAGGACATCATGTTTCTCAAATCGAAAGATTGAGAGGAACCACTCCCGGAGGAGGGGCCTGACCCTGAATCCAAATGGGTTATGATGTTTGATGGGGCGGTCCACGTCAATGGTCGCGGAGTTGGTATAGTGTTGATCACACCGGAAGGGGGTTCATATGCCATTTGGTGCCAGAATAACTTTTCCCTGCACCAACAATGAAGCCGAATACGAAGCTTGTATCCTAAGACTTGAGGAAGTCGTCAAAATACAGATTAAATCCCTGGATGTATACGGGGACTCAGCTTTGGTCATCAATCAAACCAACAGGGAAATGGTGCTATGCTGGAACTACGTACCCAGAATTGACGTATCTCGGTCAGAGACGAATGAAGAAAGCATTTGGTCAGAAAGTGCGCTCTCGGGAGTATCGAGTCGGTGAATTGGTACTCAAAAGATTTCTTCCTCCCAACACAGATCACAGGGGCAAATGGACACCGAACTATGAGGGTCCGTACGTGGTTAAAAGGATTTTCTATGGCGGAGCTTTGACGCTAACAACCATGGAGGGCGAAGGATTCCCGTCCCCTGTCAACTCAGACGCAGTTAAAAAATACTTCGCATAAAATAGACCCGCTGGACAGTAAAAAGAATAGTCCAGGCAAAAAAAGGCATCCCGACGAACCAAAAAAAAGAATAAAGAGGTTCGGGCAAAAATTAGGGATATATAAAAAAAGAGTACACCCGGTGAGTCGAAAACCCAAAGGGCGGCTCAGGCAAAAATGGGTATCCCGGTGGATTGAAAACCCGAAAAGGGGGCGATCCAGGCAAAAGTTAGGGAATAAGCGAATGACTATGATCTGAGTTCATCAGTGTTATATCACCGTTTCATTCAATCCGGCAATCTTCGAAGGTTAAAGATCGACTAATCATCCACTTCAGAAAGAAAGATGAGCAGAGCATCTTGAGGACATACGAGCCATAGCAGAGTCGAAACTCAGTGGGACCCCGTTTCCACATTGTCATTAGGATAGTTCTCTTTTTATAGCGATCACCTCTTTTCAGGGATCAGCTTCCTGATACCCTCGCCTATTCCTGGCACAAATTTTCTCCCCAGTAAGAGTCGAATAATTCAGTTAAAGAGCCTCTTTATTTTTCATTTATCAGTTTGTTTGCAAAAATGTCCGAATTTTTGATAAAACATATTGCATATGAACATAATGGTGGCTTTTGCAAATGATTTGCACAGGAAAACATTTAAAATTGCTTTGAATGTGCTTAATCCCGAACGGTGAATTCAAACCGAGTAATTCCCCCGAGGCATACGTGTATTTTTGGTTGCAGGTCACAGGAACCGGATGCCAAGTCATGAATCCTCATCCCTAAGCGGTTGACAAAGTCTCTCCTCAGCAGAGCATGTTCCCCAACAGAGTTGACAGTATCCAGACTGTCTATCCCCAGTAGAGTTGACAGTATCCAGACTATATATCCCCAGCGGAGTTGACAGTGTCAGACTGTATCTTCCTAGCAACAGCGGAGTGGTTGCATAACCAACAGATGAGAGGGTGGCGTTCCCAGTGTTCATCTCATTCCCCAGCAGATTATTTTTAACAGATTTGTTCTAATCCCCAGCTTGAGGGCGATTAGCAAGTTCATATCCCCAGCAAAGACCGTTTCCTACGACATTTCCCCAAGAAGTGTTTTCCCCACAGACTCTCCTCACAGAGCCTCGCCGAACAAAGTTTCCATAGTTGATACTCCCCCCGCAAGGTCAACTTTTCAAGCAGCCAATTTATTTTTGGTGGCTCATTGGTCCCGGCAGACGGATCATTCCCCACAGAGCATTCAAGGATTGATACAGCGATCTGTTCCCTACCGGAGTTTGCTTCCCCAAGCAGATTTCTTTTTACACCATGCATAACATTTGCATTTGCATGCATATCATATCAAGCATACACATAAGCTGATAAACAGGTTCTTCCAAGCAGACTGAAGAATTACTTTACAACCAAGGTCATGAGATCCAGCCAGAGGATCAAGCGTGAGTGATCCAGCCTGAGGGTCGTTTTGAAGATTCAGCCTGAGAATCGTTCTCCAGTGATCCAGCCTGAGGGTCCATTTCGAAGATTCAGCCTGAGAATCGTGTTCCAGTGATCCAGCCTGAGGGTCATTTCGAGGATTCAGCCTGAGAATCGTGTTCCAGTAAGCCAGCCTAAGGCTCAATTTGAAGATTCCCCAGTGAAGTCGCCTACAAGCTTTATTTCCCCAGCAAGCCTAAGTCTAATTGAGGAGTCGTTACAACATGTTCTAGCCCAAAGAATATGTACGAAGCCCAAAAGTGGAATATTCTCGAAGCTGCATATCTAATATGAAGGTTGGGTGTAGATTTCAAAAGATGGTCAACCAACGCATGCCTCAGATGCGGGATCCTAATGACGGGAATTTATCATCAAAATAATCCAGATCTAGCCAGAAGATCGAAGTAGATTCAGCTAGAGAATCGAAACAAAGGAGATCTAGCCAGAAGATCGAAGAAGATCTAGCCAGAAGATCGAACTCAGGTCTAGCCCGAAGACCGGAAATAGATTCAGCCAGAGAATCGAAACAATTCAGATCTAGCCAGAAGATCGAAGTAGATTCAGCCAGAGAATCAAAGGAAATAGATTCAGCCAGAGAATCGAAACGGAGGAGATCTAGCCAGAAGATCGAAGAAGATCTAGCCAGAAGATCAAATTCGTATCCAGCCCGAGGATCAAAATTAATATCCAACCAGAGGACTAAATTGAGTATAGGTTCAGCCAGAGGATCGACACTCCAGATTAAGCCAGAAGACTGATTCAGATCCAGCCAGAGGATCCGAAGAAAAATAAACAGCGCGGTGTATTTCCGCATTTTTGTGGTGTTCTCGAAGCGCAAATTTTCGGTCTATCTTTGGTATTCAATCACAGCTCACCCCGTTTGTCTGATAAGCTGTTCGCTTTCATCCTACTCGGGTTAGCTGATGATTGAATAGGGGCAGCTGTAACACCCCAAAATTTTCTCTTCTCATTCATGCATTCATTTAGCATTTCATATTGCATTTCATCATGTTAATCAAAATTAGATCCGAAAAAAAAAAAAAAAAACGAAAAAAACGAAAGAAAAAAAACGAAAAAAAAAATAATAATAATAATAAAATTTTTTATTAATTAATTAATTAATTAATTAAATAAATAATTAAAATAAATAAAATATAATAAAATATTTTGGACTTAGGTCTCTCTCATTTGAGCCCACAAAACCATGAAATTCAGTCTATAAATACCAAGGCTTCACTTGAGAGAACACAGAACAAAGGGGGATTTTGAGGAGAAGCAAAATACTCTGAGGTTTCCTTGGAACAAAACCCTGAGGAAAAAGATAGTGAGAGAAGACCTAACGGAGTTCAAAGCAGCCTCCAAACCCCGAAGGGAACTCAACTACACAGAATCACCTCTGCCTCACATAAACCCTGAAGATTGTTTTGTAAACCTCACGGGTGCAACTCAATTTCAATCAAGCTCTCCAATCAGGTTAGCCATTATTCCCATTACATTTGCCCATGGGTTTAATATGTATATGAATGTATAAACAATGCCTTGAATGTTTAACCGTTTAATTTTTGAGTGTATGCCACAGGGTTTGAGTTTTTCTGAAACCATACTGTTGATCATGAAAAAAATGCTTATGGTGTTTCACTAACCCTTTTGTTGAATTTTTGTGAGGGCTCACATGACTTTTGCAGGGATAACTTGCGTGGTTTCCCACTTTATTTGTGGGATAACCCCTGGAGGTTCATTCCGATTACCTGTACTGACCCACTTTCTTTGATGATGTTAGCTTGGAAGGATCTCAGGGTTTCCCATTCCTCTAATTGCTGTTACTTCGGATCTTTATCCGCGTGGTACTTTTACATTTTTTCCGCATTTTACTGCTTTCCTAGCTGGAAGACCTCGATAGGAGGCAACGTTTGAGCCCCTTGGTGGCATTTTACTTTGAGATACATGTTTTGTGTTTTGTATTCATATCCCTGCAGGTAGCGCGGTTCCTTCATCAAGGACTGCCTTTTTGCCCTCGAGCATCCCAAACCCTAAAACCCAAAGCAACACGTTAACTCCTTCTACTACAGGCGAGTAAGTCTCCAAAGGTCGAGCATCCGGTAGATTGCGTAGTGACGTCGTTCGTCCAAAACCCAATCCATAACCCCGTAGTTAGCCGAACTACGTTTTGCTCTGATTCTCAGGCCAGATGAGATACGTAGGCATAAGATGTGATGTCTTAGCGAGCACACATCCCCCCAACCCATAGGTCAGCCGAGCTACGAAGACTCTGATTCTCATATTCAGATGAGATACGTATGCAGTGGATGCGACATCCACGCGAGTCATTTTCATTTAACCCTTTTTTTTTGGCAAACAGCACAAGATAAACCCACACCCTTTAGACAAAAAACACAAAAGTGGATCCCGTAGAGTACTACGGATGAGTAGGGGTGCTAATACCTTCCCTTCGCATAACTGACTCCCGAACCCAAGATTTGGTTGCGAGACCCCGTCTTGTCCTTTACTTTTTTCAGGTTTACTTCGAGCGTTTCCTTTCCCTCCTTTGGGATGAATAACGCACGGTGGCGACTCTTCTGTCATTTTTTTTTCACCGGTTGTTTTTTTCGCATTCCATTTTTCAGGTTGCGACACTAGGCTGAACATGTTTCTTGCCAGGAAACCTTTTCAGAGATCATATGCTTTTGCTGCCACCAAAGAGATAGATCATAAACCAATGTACTATCCTTCCTGTGATTCTGCACAGGGTCTTGAAGAAGAGATGTTCCAACATCTTTAAGAACATCAGTTATCTTGAGCTCCAAGGATAATCAATTAAATACTTGTACTGGGCACAAGTTGACATTGATCTTAAATCCTTTCCCAATATTCCTTTCAGATACTTCCACCATAAGACTACTTTGAAAATACTCTTCTAGTGTCAACATCTTCTGCTTGCAAGCACTTCAATAGTGTTGAACATCTTCTCAGATTAAATTCACCCTTAGGAATGAGAGAGATGAATTCTTCCTTGCAAATGTGTCACACAACCACCAGAACCCATGTGACACAGGTCAACAGCCAACCAGACCCTAGGCTGACCAAATGTGAGGAGGTTAACCAAAACTCCCCCTCAAATTAACAATCATGGAAACTTCACACCAATATCCATGCATTGTACAGACATGTCTCAACATGACATACTCCATCCCTACCAGTGGCACCTAACTCTATGAGTTATACCTATACATACTCCAATCACACCAATCAGACTTCAGCTGGCCACAAGTACTAGTGAAAAACAACACCAGTCAATAGTAGATATGCATTGCCAGAGCATACTACCTCAACCAACCTCTGAATCTTCATATTCTCACTCCTTGAAGGAATTGCCACTTCAGATCGTGGTGTTTGAATAACAAGATTCATGGTCCCAATCCTCTTAAATGGAATAGCAGTCAGGTTATCCCCTTATTGACTTCTAACATTCAGGGGACTTGTCTTCCAACATAACATAGTACTTCTGATCAATCTACAGGAATAAGGCACACAACAGGGATTGCACAATGTCACTTCTCAACCAGCTCTACTTCTAGAGATCAGACTTCTAAAAGTGACCTTCTTGAGCATACACACAGTTGACCCTACCCTTGTCAACTTAGCACACACAGATGTCTCCTCTTCCAGGTCAGGAGTAGGTTTCAAACCAAGGTATTCCTTTGTTTGACTCCTAAAAACATCTGCTCTTCAACCAGTAGCTGCATACTTGTTGAACAACATGTTCTAACATCACATAGAACATTAGTTTAACCTCCTTGAAACACACCCTCCTCGAAGGTCTTCAAGGTCTTCATATACACTACCCAGGAGAGTACAAGAATCAGTGATCACGTGATTCTTACCATGAAGAGTGGACTTGATGAGACTCAAGTATCTTTGACATCTTCAGACGATTATGATGAAATCTTGAATACAGCAGCCTTTCATCCACATGAGGGGAAACTACATCAGAGTTTGAGTTTTGCCAGGTATTATGCAGCGGAAATCATAATACAACTCAACCAATGAACACACACTTCATCAGATCAGCCTCCAAGAACATACCAAGTTTGAATATGATTCAATACTTGCACAACTGTCCCACACAAAGGCCAATTGCCAATCTCCAGAGACAGGTGCACACAGTTCCTGTCATGAATAGTCCATCCACCTACTTCAAGGGACCATTCAGGGAAACCACAGAACCATCTACAGGTTCCAACATCAGTACTAACATAACTTCTTGCCAGATACCAGAAAGTATCAGCCATGGATCTCATCCAGAAACAGAACAGGATGCCTGCTCTGATACCATTTGAAATTCTGGCGTAGTCAGAATTCAGATGTTCTACTCCAAGTCATGACATCTGATCCAACATTGTAACTAACATAGCAAGACAGTTAACACATTAAACCCTGTACTAAAGCACGCTTTCACAGATGTCACGACATCTCCTTCTATGTCACCCTAGAATGAAGGAACCCCTAGTCCTGTGCATCAGGTATACAACCTCAGCAGAGATCAATCATCGTTCTCACTTCTGTTGTTTTCCTACACAGTTATCTGCACGATGTCTTAATATTGATCATCTGTTACATTATTCCAGTGTGCTTGCCTTTTACTTGTATTTCCTGAAATAAAGGTTGAATTCATTAATCTAATTACCACTTATTAGATTGCTAACAAATTGGCTATTTGTTAGGTTCATTAATTGTAGGATAGTAGTTGGTTTCCTGGATTTTAGCTCAGCTGTTGGATTCCTAAAGAATTGCCTGACAAAAATACTGAAACAGAAAAACTAATCATCCTACACTTTAGCACATGCTGTCAGGAATGAATGTCACAACATTCAATTTGACAGTCAGAACATATACATCATGCTGATTCTGTTATGTTCTTGAGAAACAGACTGTGCTAAATTTGCTGTACTATAAAAGACCAACCAGTCTCTAGTTCAGTATCAGCCTACATGAACAACTGTCTAGACATCCAGTTTGACAGTTTCACAATGATCCTTTGGCCAGGTCTGTATTCCACTTGAAAACCAGACTTAAATATATACTGAACTGAAGCATAAAAACCAACCTGCCTATTATTCAGTATATGTTGTCAATGATGAATGTCACGACATTCTGATTGACATACAACCAGAAGGCTATGTATCAGGTCTGTTATTATCTTGGTAGGCAGACTGAGATACAAGCTTAGTTATGGCATACAGGATTATAACATATGCAGAAGGAAAACAAACACAGGAAATTGTTAACCCAGTTCAGTCCAACATGACCTACGTCTGGGGGCTACCAAGCCAGGAAGAAGATTCACTATCAGCAGTATTAATTCAGAGTTAAACTCCCCCGTTTACAACTCTTCACTTAATCCCTACCCAATGCAATCTATACCTAGGAACTCCTAGATAGAAACCTCCAGTTTTCATTCCTATCACTACAAATACAATGTAATGTTAAACCAACTTGAACTTGCTTCACAGCTTCATTCAAGAACATAATCACTCTTGCTTACAGGCTTTGAGTTACAAATACTCTCAGCTTTTACCACTGAGAAACACATGGTAACCTTCCCACAGATTGGGAGGTTTACCTCACACACACCCCTAAATTTTCATTCTATGAGGCTTACAAAAACTAGGTTACAATATGCTATTTATAACCTAATCACCCAACTGGATTTGGGCCTTCAGAAATCGCAGCAAACTTGTTCTTTGCTGTTACAAATACAGCAGAAAATTTCTGCTACAAACAAGGTCTTCAATCCTAAAATCTCTCCATATATATCTCCTTATTTTGAGCCTATATATCTTCTGATTGAGTCTTTAAGACCTCCACATGGGAGTTAGGATATTCACCAAATATCCTCACTAATCCCAGAATATATACTGAATTAATTCATTCAGTTTTCTACACATGTACGATGTCACAGGCATGATGTCGTGAAATCGTACATGACATGTTGGTCCAGATGTTGAACTTCTTCAACCCAACATATTAAAACAACAGAGATGATTACATTATTTGTTTTACAAAATTAATGTCAATCCTAAGGTATTAACACATAACCTGGAAGGTAATTTGGAAATCACTCGGTCCGATTTTGATTGGGAGGTCAACTTCCCCAATCACCGTTTTACGCGACCCATCGAAGGCCTTCACAACTACTCCACTCTGCCTCATGGGAGGCCCTTGATAAGATAGTTTCGAGAGAGTAGTTTTTGGCAATACGTTTAGTGATGACCCAATGTCCACCAGCACATTGGACATGGCATCGTCTCTGCAGTTCATAGATATATGTAAAGCCAAGTTGTGGTCTCTTCCCTCCTCAGGGAGATCAGAGTCACAGAAACTCAAATTGTTACAAGCAGTAATGTTTGCAACAATGCTATCGAATTGTTCCATTGTGACATCGTGATCTACATATGCCACATCCAATACCTTCTGTAGTGCCTCTCTATGTGGTTCTGAATTCAAGAGCAAAGATAACACCGATATCTTGGATGGTGTTTGTAGAAGCTGGTCTACAACATTGTACTCACTTTTCTTGATGAGCCTCAGCATCTCATCACAGTCTTCTTTCTCATTGCCGCTTGGGCCAACAGAAGTAGGAGTTATCAATGTAGAGGAAGGCTTAACAACAGGTGCCGGATTCGGGGTGCTCACAGCATTCCCAATCGGGCGTTCAACAAAACCAGCATCAGTCTGAGGCTTGGGAGGTGCTGAAAACACACGACCGCTGCGGGTCAAACCACTAACATCCGCGATATTAACAACAGGGGAAGATGGTAAGGACATTTCTTTCCCATCTTCTACAGCAACAGCGTTGTAGCGAAAAGGAATTGCTTTTTCAAAAGAGTACGGTACCGGACCGGCAGGCTTAATGATAAGAACAGGAGAAGCCTTCTGCTTGCTACCATCATACTTGATGATAACAGGCTCAGGCATCCGGAATACTGGGGAAATTACGTTGACCTCAGGCTCATCTTCGTCAACATTCCTATTCTGAAGAATCTCAATGACTCCTTCATCCAGCATTTCCTGAATATCCTTGCGCACCTGGCGACAACCCAATCGGTTAACAGAGCATACTCGGCATCCATCATGGTCGTGCTCATAATGACTGTAATCACATAGCAGACGATGCATTTCGACAAGGGACTGTCGAATATGACTGACATATTTGACTTTGTACTTGCCAGGGCAGCCCTGGACCATGTTGACAGATTTCCCATGCTCGGGCAATGGGTTCTTCTTCACATTAGGACCTACGTCTTCGAAACACAAAATCCCATACCTCACAAGGTCTTGAACCTTGGTCTTCAAAGGGTAACAATTCTCCACGTCGTGGCCGGGAGCACCAGAATGATAAACACAATGTAATTCAGGCTTATACCACCACTGGGGGTTAGCAGGTATAGCCGGTGGGTCTCTCGGAGTAATCAACTTCCTCTCTATCAAGGAGGGGTATAATTCTGCATACGTCATTGGAATAGGATCAAAGGTGACCATTTTCCTCTCGTAACTCGTGCTGGTTTGATTACTGTTTCGAGGCTGGTAGGCCTGTTGCTGCGGACGGTGTTGTTGTTCCTGATATTGCGGATGTGGTTGCTGATTGTTGCTATGTTGCTGATACGGCTGATTATCTCTGAAGACAGGTGCTATATGAGCCACCTGATGCTGGTTACCAGCGGGACGCATCCTCCTCACCGAGGGTCTTCTTGGTTTCACATGGGAAGTCACGGCATATGCCTCTCCATCTTTCTTCTTTACAAACGCCCCATAACGTTTGGCAGAAGAGTCTTCTTCTTTGGTTAGACGTTCTTCTCTAACCCCTTCTTCTAGACGCATCCCCATATTCACCATCTCGGTGAAGTCAGAAGGAGCGCTAGCGATCATCCGCTCATAATAGAATGAACTCAAGGTCTTCAGAAAGATTTTGGTCATCTCCTTCTCTTCTAGCAGAGGCACAATCTGTGCTACCAACTCTTGCCACCTCTGGGCGTATTCTTTAAATGTTTCCTTGTCCTTCTGGGACATGGCCCTCAATTGATCCCTATCGGGAGCCATATGCACATTGTACTTGTACTGCTTGACGAAGGCCTCGCCAAGATCGTTGAAGGATCGGATGTTCGTGCTGTCTAAACCCATATACCAACGCATGGCGGCACCGGACAAACTGTCCTGAAAGTAGTGAATGAGCAACTGATCATTGTCGGTCTGAGTTGACATCTTCATGGCATACATGACCAGGTGGCTGAGAGGACAGGTATTTCCCTAGTATTTTTCAAAGTCAGGGACCTTGAATTTCACAGGGATCCTCACATTGGGGACCAAGCACAGTTCGGCAGCAGACTTGCCGAAAAGATCCTTTCCTCTGAGAGTTTTCAATTCCTTGCGAAGCTCAAGAAATTGATCATTCATAGCGTCCATCTTCTCATAGACATCTGGGCCTTAAGACGGCTCAGAATGATAAATGGTGTCGTTAACTCTGGGCATAGTATGTACGACAGGAGGAGGAACAGCAAGGACCGGGCTAGATGTCGGCATAGAAGCAAAGGTTAGAGCAGGACCCTCAGGCATAAAATTAGGAGGCATCCCCCACGGGAATCCGGCTGGCATGGCCGCTGGAGCAGAATGTGCACTGGCTGCAGGCACAGTCGAGGAGACAATCTCGGAGATGACTGTCCTCTGGGGAGGAGTTGAGGGTGTCGGAGAAGACTGGCTCTGGGAAGCCAAGAATGATTCAATCAAAGCACTTAATCTGGCCACTTCCTCTTTCAGCTCACGGTTCTCTTGTTCTAGGTGATCCATCAGTCTCGAAATGTTGGCTCTGGTGTAATACCGGTGAGTCAGCTTGTCTTCAAAATAAATGAAGAACACAGAGTTAGACCACAGGACAAGAAGCTGGGAACAAAACCTGCTTATGCATATGATGCATGCAATGTTTGTGCATATGATTTGTTTTTAATTCAAAGGAACTCTAGGGTTTTATTGGCAAATTTGGGAAATATTAAACATTTGTCATATATGGAAATATCTCATCAAATAATATCAGCGGAAAGAAGTACAGCATTGTCAATCATATACAAGAAAAAAGGAAAATAATCATCCTATGGATCCCTAGAAACAATCATCTAAAGCTCGGGACACAGGAAGATAGGATGCGCGAAGTCTCTTCACCTCCCTCTCATAGGCGGCCTCCATATCCACCTTCTCCTTGGCGAGTCGATCATACTTCCTCTTCCAAAACTTGGAAGACTGAGGAAGTAGAGAAGTCCATGCATCATCGGGATCATCAATAACCTGATGTTCGAGGAACTCTATCAAAGCATCATTCTCCTTAATCTGCTGAAGCAACTCTTCGTGTTCCCGGATCCAAGCACGTGATCGGTCTTCGTCTCTCAACTCCTCTACTCCTTGAATGGAAAACATAAGACTCATCTTCATGTCTTCAAGAGCACACCCTCTGTTCAACCCTCTTGGCTGAACACATCCACACTCTGTGTCAATCTCTCTTCTAACCAGAACAGAAAACCACTTCACAAAATGTTCTAACATTCGTTAGGACATCCTTCACAACATAACAAGGAACACCATTTGATAACCTTCAGATATCACTGAGTCACCAGCTTGATCCAAAAGAACCCAGACATAAATTGGGACATATACATTCTCATCCCATTACGAGAGATAATCTTCCATAGATAGCTCAGAGCTCCTACCACAAGCTCCAAGAGATGAATAGAAAACACCTCCTTTTGTCTTCAACTTACTACTTTTCTGCTCAAAAGTAATTTGTCTCAGACTTTCCTCAAGAATAATCAGCTGCCATATGTGGATTATCTTGATTCTTCGAACTCACTTCTGAGATAGACCAAATGCCACTGGTTGATTACCTCCTTCATGAATCCTCATATGAAAAAGTAAAATGCCATTCTTTGACCTCTCCACGTCTATCAAACCTCTCCCAAAGATATTCTGACCTTCCAAGTGAGACTTGAACTTCAAGCTACATGTTGAACAAAACAGATTTTCTAAGACATGAACATGTAACATCCTTTCTATCCAGCAACTCCAAAGAATTGCAACGAGGAAGACCTTTTTGAAGTATCCAATCTACAACCCTGTAGACCCTTCTATCTCAAGTTGATGTGCCACTTCACCAACTAGGAATCTGATGTTGAACCAAATGTCACAACATTGTGTTTTGACATCTAGCTGTTGAATTCAGCTCCTTCTTCTGCCACTTGAAAGAACTTCCTCCCTTCACAGAACAAGAGTTCAATGTTCTCATAGACTTGATTGTGGAACCAAGTTTGAGTAAACAACCTCCATCCTGCAGGTTTGCAGTTAAGTCATCCAAGCTCACACCTTGATGAATCCCTGCTTCTTCTCCAAAGACATCAGACACTCTGATGCATGAGTCTTCAGAAGGACCAGTTAGAGACTAACCCTTCAGCTATACCAAGGATTCCACTTCCTAAAGCAAAGTTGTTTCCATGATGTTAAGAATGCTACCAATTGTTCTTAACTCCACAGTGTGCATTAGCCAATGCACTTCCTTACTTAGATCAGAGATAAACTGATCCAAGTAACCACCATCAAGACTATGATGTCTTTTTCTTCTTGTACACACCAAGGCTGAACATGTTTCTCGCCAGGAAACCTTTTCAGAGATCATATGCTTTTGCTGCCACCAAAAAGGTAGATCATAAACCAATGTAATATCCTTCCTGTGATTCTGCACAGGGTCTTGAAGAAGAGATGTTCCAACATCTTTAAGAACATCAGTTATCTTGAGCTCCAAGGATAATCAATTAAATACTTGTACTTGGCACAAGTTGACATTGATCTTAAATCCTTTCCCAATATTCCTTTCAGAGACTTCCACCACAAGACTACTTTGAAAATACTCTTCTAGTGTCACATCTTCTGCTTGCAAGCAATTCAACAGTTTTGAAAATCTTCTCAGATTAAATTCACCCTTAGGAATGAGAGAGATGAATTCTTCCTTGCAAATGTGTCACACAACCACCAGAACCCATGTGACACAGGTCAACAGCCAACCAGACCCTAGGCTGACCAAATGTGAGGAGGTTAACCAAAACTCCCCCTCAAATTAACAATCATGGAAACTTCACATCAATATCCATGCATTGTACAGACATGTCTCAACATGACATACACCATCCCTACTAGTGGCACCTAACTCTATGAGTTATACCTATGCATACTCCAATCACACCAATCAGACTTCAGCTGACCATAAGTACTAGTGAAAAACAACACCAGTCAATAGTAGATATGCATTGCCAGAGCATACTACCTCAACCAACCTCTGAATCTTCATATTCTCACTCCTTGAAGGAACTGCCACTTCTGAGCGAGGTGTTTGAATAACAAGATTCATGGTCCCAATCCTCTTAAATGGAATAGCAGTCTGGTTACCCCATTATTGACTTCTATCATCCAGGGGACTTGTCTTCCAGCACAACATAGTACTTCAGGGAACAACTGTCTAACCCTGATCAAGTTATAGGAATCAGGCAAATAGCAGGCAATTGCACAATGTCACATCTCAACCAACTCCACTTCTAGAGAACAGATTTCTAAAAGTGACCTTCTTGAGCACACACACAGTTGACCCTACCCTTGTCAACTTAGCACACACAGATGTCTCCTCTTCCAGGTCAGGAGTAGGTTCCAAACAAGTATCACTTTGTTTGACACCTAAAAACATCTGCTCTTCAACCAGTAGCTGCATACTTGTTGAACAACATGTTCTAACATCGCATAGAACATTAGTTCCACCTCCTTGGAACAAACCCTCCTTGAAAGTCTTCAAGGTCTTCAAATACACTACCCAAGAGAGTAAAAGAATCAGTGATCAGGTGATTCTTACCATCCTGAACTGAGAACGTCATGATGAGTGGACTTGAGGAGACTCAAGTATCTTTGACATCTTCAGTAGGTTATGATGAAATCTTGAATACAGCAGCCTTTCATCCACATGAGGGGAAACTACATCAGAGTTTGAGTTTTGCCAGGTATTATGCAGCGGAAATCATAATACAACTCAACCTATGAACACACACTTCACCAAATCAGCCTCCAAGACCATACCAAGTTTGAATATGATTCAATACTGGCACAGTTGTCCCACGCAAGGGCCAATTGCCAACCTTCAGAGACAGGTCCACACATTTCCTGTCATGAATAGTCCATCCACCTACTTCAAGGGACCATTCAGGGACATCACAGAACCTTCCACAGGTTCCAACATCAGTACTAACACAACTCCTTGCAAGATACCAGAAAGTATCACCCATGGATCTCATCCAGAAACAGAACAGGATGCCTGCTCTGATACCAATTGAAATTCTGGTGTAGTCAGAGTTTAGATGTTCTACTCCAAGTAATGACATCTGGTATAACATTGTTACTAATACAGCAAGACAGTTATACAAATTAAAACCTAGTACTGATATGCACACATTCACAGATGTCACGACATCTGCTACTATATCACCATAGAATGGAAGAACACCCAGTTCTGTCCATCTGGTACAAAGACACAGCAGAGATCAAACATAGCACTTACTTCTGTTGAGCCTGCACAGTTATCAGGATGATGTCTCAACATTGATTTGAACATCACCTGTTACAGCATTACAGGTTTACCTTATTTTATAACAGACAGAATTATAACGTACAGAAGGTAAAAACACAGGTAATTGTTAACCCAGTTCGGTGCAACATCACCTACGTCTGGGGGCATACCAAGCCAGGAAGAAGATCCACTATCAGCAGTATTAATTCAGAGTTAAACTCCCCCGTTTACAACTCTTCACTTAATCCCTACCCAATGCAATCTATACCTAGGAACTCCTAGATAGAAACCTCCAGTTTCCATTCCTATCACTACAATTACAATGTAATGCTAACCAACTTGAGCTTGCTTCACAGCTTCGTTCAAGAACATAATCACTCTTGCCTACAGGCTTTGAGTTACAAATACTCTCAGCTTTGAACACTGAGAAACACATGGTAACCATCCCACAGGTTGGGAGGTTTACCTCACACACACCTCTAAATTTTCATTCTGTGAGGCTTACGAAGACTAGGTTACAATATGCTATTTATAACCTAATCACCCAATTGGATTTGGGCCTTCAGAAATCGCAGCAAACTTGTTCTTTGCTGTTACAAAATCAGCAGAAACTTTCTGCTACAAACAAGGTCTTCAATCTTTTAGTTCCTAAAATATCTCCATATTTAGTTCCTAAAATATCTCAAGACCTCCACAAATAATGCCACATAGGATTCTAACTAATTTCCACATATCAGTGTGCTAACAAATAGGCTATTTGTTAGGTTCCTTAATTGTAGCTTGGTTGTTGGTTTCCTGGATTTTAGCCTGAGAAAAATGCTGAAACAGAAAAACTAAACAACCTACAATATAGCATATGCTGTCAGGAATGAATGTCACAACATTCAGTTTGACTTCCATATCATTAACCATATGCTAAGTCTATTTTTCCTGAAAACAGACTGTACAATTTGCTGTACTGTACAGAACCAATCTGTCCATACTTCAGTATCAGCGTACATTAATAAATGTCAAAACATCCAATTTGACATTCACACATAGAGCCTTACATCAGGTTTGTTATCCTCTTGATAAGCAGACTGAGTTGCATACTGAAATGTAGCAGAAAACCAATCTGCTTATTGTTCAGTATATGCTGTCAATGATGAATGTCATAACATCCAGTTTGACATTCAGACAGTAGGCCTTATGCCAGGTCTGTTATTTCCTTGATAAGCAGACTGATAATAAATACTGAGTTATAGTAGAACACCACCTGTTCTATTCCTCAGTATCTGCTGACAGGGATGAATGTCATAACATCCAGTTTGACATTCAATGAATCCTGTATTAGCTAATCCTACAGTACACTACTCAGAATGTCATGACATCATCCAAGACATCGGAGTACAACTAGGTATTCTAACATACAATGCAGTCAAACAAACATCTCCACAGCATGTCATGACATCAGTCAAGACATTAGAATCCAGCTAGTGTTTTACCATACAATGCAGCCAATCAAACATCTATAGGAGATCACTAAGAGTTTGTGATTATATCATACTTTGTTTTCTTTATTTAACTAACCAAAATACCAAAAATATGTCTAGTGTAGTGTTATTTCTTTTGTATGTAGTGTGTGCATCCACCTATGCCTCATGAAGCTCATATCTAGGGTTTGAGACCCTCAATGAAAGAGATCAATCAAGGAAAGGTTCACAATGATTATAAGCATCATATATGGATCCCCATGTTCTTCATTTATCATTTTGATCAAAAATTCATCAAGAGATTGAAGCATGTTTGCCTCGGAAGCCCTAATTCATCTGGGTATCTTGTGTGACTTCCTCAGCAAGTTTCTTCAACATTTGGTGAAAGATATAAAGGGATACTCCATTATACATCATCTCAAGAATATATGAATCTCCATGAGCCCCAAATATCAAAGGAATCTTAAGTTTGCAAGTTGGTTCAAGGAGGTTGACCAGAAAAGTCAACTTGTCAAATTTAGGGTTCCCTAGACCCTATCTCCTGAAATTTTTTAAATATCAAAATGATTCCAAGCGAAAAGTTACTATTTATGACATTCTAAAAAAATTTCATGTTGGCATCAAGAGCTAATTTTTTTTGGAAATTCATTTTTTCTAGTGAAAGATTATAGGTCATTTGTATGTGCCCTAGTTAGGAGGTCAACTTCCAACAACCATAACTTGATCATTTTTTATGATATTAAGGCCATACAAGTTTCATGATTAATTTCAAGATTAATTCTACTACTTTTATTCTTTGAGAAATGTCAAACTCTACTTTAAAGGGCATGTACCAAGAGGAAACATTATATATCATTTTAGGCCATTACCATTAAACAAGCAATTTTCCTCAACTTATAAAATTTATAACTCCCTCATGCAAGATTAAAATGGTGTCAAATTTGTGACCAAATTTAATAGGATTGAAAGGGATACAACTTTGATGAAGGAACCATTTTCATTTTAAGCTCATAGAAAAAGTTATTCAAGGTAGAAGAAGTGGTAATTTGACTTTATACTTAGAAATTTTTCAATCATGTTTGATTTATCCAACTTCCACCTCAAAATTCATCATGATCCAAGTTCCAAATGGAAAAATCTTTAACAGAAAAGTTGCTACCCTTCATGTTAGCTTTCCAAAACATCTAAGATCGTCACATTTGGAGCATTTTTCAAAGACTTGGGCATGCTTACATTACATGGTCCCCTTTGTATAATTCTCATGACCAATTCTCAAATACAATTGCATGGTCTCATGTTAAGCTTTCAGCATCACATGTACACAAGTTTGGACCATTTCCAATCATTTCATGGGCCTATCACACGCCCATGCAAGCATGCACACTTTTTTGGCATTTGAATGGAAGTGTGTGAAAATCAATTGCCAAGCCTATAAATACATGCCTTGCTGCTCAGAATGGGGGAGACCTTGCCCAAGCTTTGCTTCTGCAACCTTCCCACCTCCATTAAAGGATAATCTTGAAGGTTTTCATTTGAAAATCGAGTTTCAATTTCACTTCTGTTTTAAAGTTCAAACTCCAAAAATCCAAGCCATTTGAGCTCTCATTTCACCTCCTGTAATCAAGTAGAAGCAAGCCCAAGCCAATTGAGATCCAGATCGAGCTTCATCACTGCAAACAGAAGGTGAAATTTGTCAAACTTTCTCTCTTTGACTCTCTCTCAATTCTCCATCATTTCGATTAATTTTTGGTTGGCTGAAGTCCTACCAATGTAGGCAACAAGATTGAGTTGCTTTGAGGCCAAATCGAAGCAACTCAGATCATGCACCTCAAATTTCAAATCCACGTATCTTTTAATATACTTGGAATTGGGAAAATTTGAGGTCAGATTCGAGCTCCTAAGCGTTTTTTCTTTCAATTAGTGTACTCACTTTTTATTTTCATGGAGGTTGGTGGTGGACCAGTTCGGTGAAGTCCACCGGAGAAGATGACCGAAGCTAGGGCTCCGGTGGTGCGTTGGCGCCTTCCCAACCATTTGATCTTATTCAAACGTTTTAATATTAGCCTTCACTTCTGATTACCACGCGTTTACACGCGTTGACTGTGGTGCATGATGGAGCGTGCTTTGTCGCTATCAGATTTGCCAGCTCAATTAATAAGGGAGATCTGATGGCCCTTGTGTTTTCTAAATTCTTTTTTTTATTTTCTGATTTTTCTTTTAATCCTTCTATTTTGATTAATTCATAATAAATTCATTTTTAATCCAAAAAATATGGGACTTTCACAAAAAAATCTTTAAATATTTTTCTCTTCCATATTTTGAATTAAAATCATTTTTTGGATTAATTTTGATATTTTTTGTGAATTAATTGATTTTTGACTTGTTTTTAAATATTTTAAAATACTTCTGACTTTCTAAAAATTGTGGAAAAAAATTTCTAAGGTCCTTTGACCTTGTTTGACCTAGGATAAATCCCTTGGCCATTTTATTTGATGTTTTGAGGGAATTTGAGGTTTTGTCCATTTAGAAATGCATTTTAATTCATTTTAAAATTGATTATTAACTGAATAATTGTTTAAAAAATTTGTTGAGCCATTTAATTGATCTTATGATGTTTGACTTTCTGTTTCCCTTGGTCATGATGGATTTGACTTTTGTTTGACCAATACTACTGGATTTAGGGGGTTGATGGAATGTACATTTCATCCCCCAAAATGAATAGATAGTATTGATTAGATGAAATTCCTCCTATGATCAATTTGAGTTTCTATTTCCCATTCCCTCTTCATATTCATCCCTATTCTTCCCCAATCCATCATTGACCAATGAATTTTATGTTGGTGTAAGCCCTAGAGGTCAATACTTTTGGTACTTGTATCGAATTATTTAGTAATAATAAAAGGTTTTTTTCTTTATTATATTTGTTTAATAAAGTCCCTATAATAGCTAGTCTGTTTAATGTATCAAGTGTGACTTAATCATGAGATCCCATTAAACATAAGGACATTATTCTTAAAGTATTCGTAGTCGAGCTTTGTTGTGAAGTGGGATAACATTAAAGCATTAAGACTATTATGTATATAGACTGATGATCACATCTCATAGATCATGGATAAGGAGTTATCAAGTCTTAAACATAAGTATGAATATTAGGAGTAATATTTATACTGGATTGACCCGCTATGAGAATACTATATAGAATCTTATGCAAAGTGTCATAAGTTATTCTCACGGTGATAGTGGTGTATACCATTCGACCTTAAACCACTATGGACCCTAGATGTAGAGTCGAGTGTTTTATTGATGATCAAACGTTATCCGTAATTGGATGACCATAAAGATAGTTTATGGGTACTCCACGAAGCATGCTGAGGGACATGAGTGACCTAGATGGAATTTACCCATCCTGTGTAATAGGATAAATGTCTAAGGTCCCAATATTGAACTGGACAAGGATGACACGGTCTATGTCTTGTGTTCAATATAGACATAAGGGCAAAAGGGTAATTATACACACAAGTATTATCACAAAAGGATTTATCATATCACATGACATTTTCGTGTCTTGGGTAGCAGTGATGTGTTGCTAGATATCGCTCACGGTTTATTATGTTAAATACGTGATTTAATATAATTGTCAATGTCGCAAAAATCTACAGGGTCACACACAAAAGGATGGATTTATGAGAGATAGAGTAAATAAGGAACACCGTAAGGTACGGTACCCTTAAGTGAATTGTAGAACATCATAAGGTACGGTGCATTTAAGTAGAATATGAAATATGGTAAGGTACCACACGCTTAAGTGATTTTTGGTATATCATAAGATATGGGTCACATACACTTAACATGACTTTTTAGCTTACAGCCCACACAAGTGGTTCTATAAATATAACCCTTGTGTAGAAGCATTTGATTAGATGAAATTTCATTTCTCTCTCTCTCACACTAAAAGCCTTCATTCGTAGCATCTAGCATTGAGACTGAAGGAATTCGTTCGTGTGGACTGAGTAGAGGTGTTGTCATCATTCAACGTTCGTGATCACTCCTTAGATCTGCATCAAAGGTTTCAATCACCACAAGAGGTAACGATTTCTATCATTGACAATGCCCATTCGTAAGGATCACTAAAGGAGAAAATTTTAATTTCTGCTGCGTTTTGGATCACTATTCTCCTTCATTTTCTTCATGTCTAATGCTAATTGGTTCATCAATGACCGTGTGTCAGATGAATCAACATGATCCTGGTTGAGATAGGTCCCTCCCATTTTGTTTTTGTGTGTGGTATGTTTTAGGAGTTTGGTTCTTTGTACCAAGTCTCTAACATGCATTAACACTTATATCTTTATTGCCCGAACTCAGATAGTTGTGACTTCTACATAAGTCTAATTACGATTGCTTAACATAGAACTAAGTTAATCCAAAAAGGCATAGCATTCTTGTAAGTGAGATTGTAATTCTCCCATTCTTCATGTCATTGTGTGAAAACTTGACCTTTTTCCCTTTCATGAGAGCTAGTGGCATACTTGTTGATTTATCCAAGTTGGATCCCTTCTCATGGATGATGTCTTGGTTCATGTATTCATACTTGTGAATTGATGGTTGGGTGTTCTCCAAGGAATGACTTAAACAATCAAAACTCCTCACTAACCTTTGACTAACTTTATATTAATTTTGCTTTACTTTCAAGCCATTTACTTAATGCAATATAAATTTTGGTACCTTTATCATTCATTGCCATTTACATTTTGTGTAACTTCTTTATGATTCTGTCCTTTTTACTTTGCTCATTTGAGCCATATCTTCTGATTGTATATATTTGCTTGTCTTTGTTTTTGTCTGTGGTCTTAGGACCTTAAAATACCTAATAACAACAAAAACCCTAAAAAACATCTTGGTGGACGGTTGGACTTGATCTGAACTTTTGGACTTAGAATAGGCAACTTCCATATGCTTTAAGGACTTGGCCAATGCCACTATCTGAGACTGAGTTATTCTTGATTATGCCTTTCATTTGATGCAAGACCTTAAGTGCCCTTGGTCCATCTGTCACTTTGTCTCTATGCTTAATTGTTATAATATTATTATTGTTGATGTCTGATGATTGTTTCTGAGAATTTGCCAAGGAATATTTTCATCTGATACATTGGAAGACATTGAAGACTGCTAGTTATTGGAGTGTTTGCTTGGATATTATGGCTATCTTTATTTGATGCCTTGGTCTTCACATGGTTTGCTTGGATATTGCTTATGTTTATTGCTTGTTCAAAAGTCCAAAGGAAAAAGGGGTTTTATATGACATTCTTATCTATTGGATTGCATCTCATTGGACATATCTTTTCAACCCTTAACTTTTAATTTTTGTCTAGGATAGTCCCTTCATCTCCTCTCACTTTTTAAATTTCAAAATCTCTCCCTCTTTTCAAAACCTTCTTTGTTTGTGTTTTTCAACTTAGACATGTTTTAATGATTAGAAACTTTGGCCTTATTCCAATGAATTTTCAAACTTTTTCTTAAATCAAACTTGTGAATAAACTTAACCATATTTACTTTAATCTCAAAAATGATAAAAATAACTAACAACCTCATTCAAATATTTGGGCCTTTTTGTTCCCTTTTCATTTAAATTTTTTAATAAAATCAATTCACCAACTTCTTTGAAATTTTTACCACGAACTACGGGGTTTTGATCCCTCATTTTTATGTTGGTACGTAGGCATAAGACCGAAGGTCTTGTCAAACACAAAAATATAATTAACAAATTATTTTCTCACCCCCTCACTCTCTTTTTTTATCAAACATCATTTTGACTAAAACACTTGCACACAAAAAAGGGCTCCCTAGGAGTACCTATGACACTTTGGGTACCAATACCTTCCCTCTGTGTAACCAACCCCCTTACCTATAATCTATGACATTTTGTTAGTTTTGATTTGAAAACTTCTTATCTTTGGGTCTTTTTCGTACTTTTCCTTTTTCCTTTTGAAACAATAAAAGCGCGGTGGCAGCTCTGGTTTTATTGACGTCAAGTTTATTCATAGCTTAATGGTCATGAATTTACCGCTATAAAAGTAATCTGAATTTTTGATAAGCATGTAAAATGGAATTGTATAAGTATCAATCTATGAATTTATCTTCTTCTTATAACAAACAAATCTCTCAATGATATACAAGTGTTCACTATGAATGAAATGAAACTTAGGATGCTTTTCTATGAAGGTTAAGTGCAGAAAGTTTCACTCTTAAAATTTTGGTTTTGAATACTTAGAGAATTTTTGAAAGATGAAGAGAATATTTGAATGTTTGAAAATTTGCAAAAGGAGGTGGGATTAAAATCTTAAGAAATGGTGTTTATATATCCCAAATGCACCTCTACAAATCAATACATATCATAAAAGGATGTCATGCTTCAAGAACTATTTTTGAAAATCAAAGGAATGAAAAAATGCATTTTTTTCAAGCACTGGTACAATGGTAACCAGTTAACCAAATATGGTTAATCGATTACACCATTGTAACGTGCAAAAGATTTGAAAATTTTAGCTTTTTAATCGATTAGCACAATACTGTTAACCGATTAACAGCTCTCCGGAAAGTGAAAATAGTTAATTTTCAAAGAGAAAACCTTTGGCAAGATGCATCCAAACATATTAAATAAACATGATATGAATGTATGAGTACTTGAACACTTGTATACTCATTAGAAAGATTGAATGTTATATACCTTATCATTCATGATCAATCCATAAATATTTCTTCAAAACTTGACATAATGTGAAACTTGTCTTTGCTTTAAGTCTTTGAGTCATTTCTTTTTGTCAATCCATTTTTGCTTTGTAGAATCTTGTATTCATCAAAACACTCGAGAAGCATGCCGTCACACACATATTCTTGCAAAACCTTAAAGTGATAGGTGTTTTGGTTCTCCCACTTATAAATGCTCAAATTTTCACATTTATAACCAATGTAAGACTCCAACTCACACTTGACTTTACTATTCTTAAGAGAAGCAAAATATAAATTTTACCAAACATTTTATTCTATATAATAATGTTAACATATATTTTCACTTTTTCTAGGTAAATTCTAATATAACTCTAAAACCTATTTTTTAAATGTCTCCATACATTCTTACATTTATTCTTGTTTCTCATTCACTTAAAATTTAATACATTTATATATTACAACTAATCAATAATTATACAAAATATTAATTTTATAATTAATTTTTAATATTGTGTGTATTAATGATTATACTACTCTAAGATGAGATTTATTTTCATGTAACACTTAAATGAAAAAGTGGCAAATAAACAAATATCTGCGTGAAAGTGGAAGCACATCCATAAAAAAAAATAAAAACTCAAAACTATGTTATTTAACTTCTAATCTTTATAAGGACCAAATTATAAACTCTCTCATACAACTCTAATTTTTCAAGAAAAAATTGTAAATCCTCCAAACTACAATTTTTAAATGAAAAAATTACAATCTTCTCTCAACTACAACTTCTGGACATAAAAAGACAGAATCATCAGAGTCTTAGAAGATACTTCTTAACAATGAGAGAGGATCCAAGAACACAGAAGGTTGCCAAAATTCAAAAATGGCAAAGAAGATAGAGATTAACACTCTCAAGCGAAGAAAGGGAAATGAGCAACTGACCCCACTCCCTCAATACATAGGCAACCATTGGCATCCGGATCTACGATCAAGAAACAACAAAATTCCGAAAGGCATTACCAATGGCCCATACATCGATTCCATAGCATTATTCTAGTACACGCATCCATCATAGCTCCATATTGTTAGATTTTCGCCAATTCCTAATGTGGAATTTCACCAAACTTTGGAGAACTCTGAATCAATCTTGATGAACAAGAATCAATCTTTCTGATTGATTACTCATCTTGTTCTTCACTCTTCACTTGAGTGAATCAACCACAACTTGGTTGCAAGATGATTCTGCTGCACAAAAATTTTAGAAGAAAAGAAAAGATGAATTGGGGAAGAAAAGAGGATTTAGGGTTTGAGAGAAAAGGGGAAGTAAAAAAATAATTCTGTAGAGTTTTCTCTCTGTTTTCAAACTGAAATTTTATTCAACTTTTCTATATGCAAGTGCATTATTACAATGATAGGGTACTTCTCTATTTATAGGTTGAGATTGCTTGCACACCAAACAATCTCAAACTAACTTAACTAACGAAACTAAAACAAACAAATAAAGTTAAGTTAAAATTTTGTCGAGATACTATTCTTCGACAATACTAAGTGTTTCAATACTAACAAGTATTGAAACCAACTCCTTACTTCCGTGGAGCATGTTTCGACACTAGGAATTACATTTTTAACGCGTATGTCATAGTAATAACTTGGGTAAATTGTTTTGGATTGGTCAAACAATCTAATACGAGAGAAAATTCTGATAGAGTAGTTTTTAACTAATTAAGAAAAATTATTGTCCCAGGTCCTTATTATAAGTAAAGTTTACTTTTTAAAATTATTGGATTAATAATGCATCTGATGATTTATATTTAACGCAAATATATTTATTATTCAATAAATTTAAAAAATAATTTTTTTTCTTATAATAGAAACCGATAGAATATGTAATAATTCATTCCACGCATAAAAAAATTACATATATAAGGAGCCTGAGGAGTATATAAGAGCTCATTCCAAGCAAATAAAATCATATATAAATTTTCTAAAATTAAGTTAATTTGTATTTGTTATTTTTCTTATAAAAATTATTTATGAATTAGTTATCTTTTCTGTCTCTTACAAAGAGTTAAGTTTCAAAAATTAATTTAATTTGTGTTTGTTATTTATTTTACAACAATTATTTATGAATTAGTTATTTTTCCTACCTCTTACCAATGATTTCATGTTCGACTCTAATTCTATATGCAATAACTTAAAACTCGTTTTCTTTTTGCATAGATTAGTTTTGGCAGTTGAGCATGAGAACATCCTTTTTAAGAAGAAAACAAATGTCATTAACATATGAATGGAAGTGGAGATCGCACACTTTCAACTTTAATCATTGTATTCCTTTAATGAAACAATTTGTGTTAACTGGGCACATCATTTTCGACATTGCATTTCGACATTATATGATAGATTAATTTATTAATCTATTAAATATAAATAATAGTTTAGTTTTAAATAAAATATGTTTGGTTATTTAGACTTAATGATAATTAAATTAATGGAGTTTTTATTTTAAAATTTAAAATAAAATTCAAATCTCTCTCATCTTCCGTTACGACGATTGAGAGTGACCATTTTAGAAAAGTAATGTATCATTTTTTCATTCTTTTCAGTTTTCTATCAAACAGTATCTTTATTATCCAACATACATAAAAAAAAAAAAGAGGGAAAAATTTAAATCAAGAATCTAATGAGAATCGACATTAATGGATATTTTTTCTTACTCTTATATAGAAATTCACAAAATTGTGAAAATCATAGTATCAAGATTTAAATAGATTTTAAACTAATATTGGTATCAGAATTAAGTTACTGATATTATAATTTTTTGACAATAATTAATTGATATGAATTGTAATAATATATATTATATATATATATTATATATATTATATATATAATATATATATATATATATATATATATGGTTAGGTCAATGTTACATTATAGTATTGTATCATTATCATCGTAGACGCACACATCAAGAATTGTTGTGTATTTTTTAATAGTATTCCTATTAAGGCAGTTCCTAAGGCTCCTTTTGAACTATGGACTAGAAGGAAACCTAGTTTAAGGCATCTTCATGTTTAGGATGCCAAATAGAAGTAAGCGCGTATAATCCACATGAAAAGAAGTTTTATGCAGTAATCATTAGTGGTTTTTCATTGCAACAATTACATGATTTAAGATTAAATTGAAGAAGATACAATGTAGTAATTCAAATCAAAGCAAGGAAGATATAGAGAAACAATTAGATGGCACGATTGGCCTTTCGCTCTTTCAATTCGACCTTGAACATGTTCATCATCCGTTCACAAAGGTAGAAAAATCGAAGTATGGAATGAGGAGTACTGCTCTCATATACATCCTTTAAGGCATCATCCAATCTCCAAGGAACTACTCTAGTCATCTCATTGCAAAACCTTACCAAGCCATCGTACTTAGCACGATACATAGTGGCAGCTGGTTGCAAGAGGTAGATGGATTTTCCATAGGTGTCCAAGAATTTGTTCAAGTGTGCCTTCTCGTTGATCCTCCTCAAACTCTTCAAGGCCTCAAAATGTTCTTTCTAGTGTTAGGCACATTTCGTGGCATTCTCGGCTTTTTGGCATTTATCATTCCAGATCTGAGGAGTCACATAGGAAGTTATCACAACTTCTTCCTTAAGATGACGCTCCTGATCAGCTCTAGTATTGGCATTATGGAGAGATAACTCGAGTTGCTTAATCTCAACATCAGTTTCATCCCTCAACATATATTTCTCCTTTAGCGATAGTTCAAACCAATGGTGAGCTTCCCCACGCTCTATCTCAGTTTGTCTTAACTGCTTACGAAGTGAAGTTAACCCCAAGTCGGCCTCGTCTAGGCCATCCTGATACTTCTCTTTGAGATCCTCTTCTATCTTGGATTTCTTCCTACTTTCAGCCAACAATTCAGCATCATCCTCGATTTTCCTCTTGAGTTTTGTATTATCCTTATCCATGGCATGGAGTTTAGATCGCAACTCTTCGTTTTCTTTTGTCAACTGTGAAATTGTAGCTCTTAATGCGTCAAATTCCTCCTTAGAAGCATTGGTAGGTTCTGGCTCTGGTGGAGGAACTGGAACTTCAACACTAAAGGACAACTTGACTTCCTTCACTCTTTATATCACCCAGTAGAGATAAGGTTTTTTTGCTCGGCAATCTCGCTTACCAAGTTCTTTCCCCATTCTGTAAATTTGAGTCCAAGCTTTCTTGATCTTCAACAACAAGCCTGGATTCTCTGTTCCCAAACCCGACAAGATAAAGTCTTTCAGTGATTATGCTTTTGGTTCAGTCTCCAATGGATACCAAATATGTCTTAAGGCCAAAGATGGGTTATAGTTAATTCAGCCTCGGGGACCCATTAGAGAAACATTCAGAAACTCTCCACAACTGGTGATAACTTTCTCAACCTTCCAAGCAGGAAGATACCATACTATGGCATCAGAGGTAAGAGAGGCTAGCTTTTGAGACCACTTCAAATCCTTCAAGAATTCTACCCATGGACCCTTCTGAGGTATATGAGATAGGAGCCAAGAGTATAACATAGGAGCACAACTCAGGACTACACCTTTCTTCTTCTCATATCTAGTGTGAAGGCAGTAGTACACATCAGCTAACAAAGCAGTGACTGGATTCTTGGACAAGAATATGTTGATGGTAGAGGGATTTATGAAGTCATCATCATTAGGGAATATGATAACTCCATAGATGAGGATATCCAAGACAAAACTGAAAGGTAACCACTTCCCTTCCTTCTCCAAGGCCCAAGACTTTTCCTCTAAAAATTTCTTGGAACCCTCTAGGTCCTAGACCAATTGTCACTTCTATGACAGTCAGATGTAAGGCTTCAGCTACCTCTTCTGACACTAACTCTTCTCCTAAGCTTTTGAAAGGAGGACGGTCTTTCAAATACTATCCCAACAGTCTCTCAAACTCTTCAATAGTCAGAGCCAACTGAAAGTATCTAAAGGTGAAACACCTAAAAGAAATATCATAATACTGAGCCAAGGCCACTAGAGCTCAAATATCAACATTCGTGGTCAAGAGATCCAATATCTGCTGATGAAGTTATTCTTCTTACAAGGAGTTATATTGTTGCTCAATGCTAACAGGTTGTCAATCTTTGGTAGCTTGAACTTGAGTGGAAGCATGTTCTGCTTATCTGAACCCATTCTTAAATTCTCACTGCATAATATAAACCTTTAGGATTCCCTGAGAATAAGGCCCAAATGCAAATGTATGAAATGCAAATGTTACGTATGTTCATGATTCAAGAGGCAGATTATAGAAGATTCAAGGTATGTTGGAGATTTAGTTCCTTGTAAGAAAACCATATCCCCTCACAGGTGAGTTCTAAGACTTTGTGAAGATGCTTAGAGTCACGGATCCTAAGGAGAAAATATCTTTGTCGCCATAAAATAACTTGTGAGATAACGATACCCTCTGGAGGATCTACTCTAAGTGAGGTCACCCTCAACTTCAAAAGCCACAGGTTTACTAAAGGTCCCTAGAGTCATAGATCCCTTTTGATAGAGTGGTTGTCAATGAAAAATGACTTATGTTTCAACGAAACTTCAAAATGAATCTACTCTAGGTGGGGTTCTCTTACCTTCCCATAAAGACAACTACGTCTGAAAAGTCAATACGAAGCTCCCAAACTATCTCAGGTGTAATCTCCAAGCCTATGTATTGGGCTTATGACTCGGGCAACAGAAACCAACCCATAAGAACACAATGATATATATAGGATATACAACAACAATAGATAAAAGAAATTAGTATGAAGATAAACATCCAAGGAAAAAAGGATACAGTCAAGGTTGGGCTTGACTTGCTTATGAGAACCCATCTTCTCCAGTATAATCATCAGTTGTCGCGCCGTGAAAAAATACAAAGTCGCCACCGGATTTTATTTATTTCAAAGGAAAGGGAAAATAGCGATAAAACCCCAAGAGAATGGTCTTTGCAACCAAGAGCGGGAGTCGGTTATGCAAGGGGAAAATATTATCATCCCTCACATTTGTTGTCCTCAACAGGAAACACTATGCTTGTTCTTCATGAGTATGGACGTTGTTATTTGGAATGTCATTTAGTATAACTTTTCTCTTGAAATCATTTTCATATGATGAAAATTGTAGGAGATATGGTCTAGGGGACCCTAGTTTTGATCAGATGAATTCCTCTGGTCAACCTCCATCAACCACCTTGCTAACTTGCAATTCTCTTGACTTTTTGGACTCATGGGAGATCATATATGCATAAGATGATGAAGTTTTAAGTGTCCCTTGAAATATTTGATCAATTGGTGAAGAAGCTTGATGAAGAAGTTACATAAGATACCCAGATGAACTAGGGTTTCCAAGGCAAACCAATTCCAAACTCTTGAAAAAAAATTATCAAAATAACATGTAGAAATCATGGGGACTCATATATGATACCTAGATCCTTTGGGATCATTCCTTTGTTGAGCTCTTAGCAATGAGGGTCTTAAACCCTAGATGTGAACTTGATAGATCAAAGGTGATCATGTGCCCTACCTACAAAAGAGTTAGACAAATGCAAAGACATATTTTTGGTTTTTGGCTAGTAAAATGATAAAATACAAAAGTATGATACAATCACATGGTGCTTGGTGATATCTCCCAATACAAACCCAATGAATGAGGGGTAAGAAGGATGCTAAGGTGTGATCACAATGCTAATGCATATGATGAGATAGCATGAGGGATCTTAGGGTCGAAATTGGGGTCTTACAATGATGAAAGGGTTATATATGTTGTTAGAATGTTACATGGATTGATGAATTCAGTTGTGAATTAGTTAGGGTGTAACTGAATTTTGTTGGTTTAGAGGTAGTTAGTTATTTCTATTAGGGTTGAAATTCTGGTATCAGATATGAGATGTCGAAGGTAATGTCACGACACTAATATCTGAGTAAAACAAACAGGATAAAGATAAAGAATAGTAATGCAAGAGACACAAGCAATTGTTAACCCAGTTCGGTGCAACTCACCTACGTCTGGGGGCTACCAAGCCAGGAAGGAAATCTACTAAATAGAATCAGTTCAAAGACTCTCAGTACACTTCACAAGTTACAGTCTTTTTCACCTAATCTCTACCCGTATGATTTCTACCTAAGAACTCTTAGATATGAGAACCCACTCACTCCCCCTCAATCACATTTGTGATATTAAACAACAATTACTTATGAAAAGAAGACACTCTTCAAAGACACATACTTGATCTTACTTAGCAGCTTCAACCAAGTAGACACACACTTGATCTTACTTAACAGCTTCAATCAAGTAGACACACACTCATGCTTAAAAGCTTTGAGTGACAAATTACAACTCACAAATCAGACCAATTCAATCATCTATAGATGAATTGAATGACTTACAAGTCACACGACCACACACGACACAAGCCCTTATTCTCTCTCAATATTTCGCTCTGTATTAGTTGTGTATCAAAACAGGTTTCCCATGCCCTATTTATAGAAGCATTCAGCTGGGCTTGGACACCTTGAAACCCTAAAACTATTTTCCAATTAAATCTTCTCATGACAGCTGGTTAGATCTCTTTGGAAAATAAGTAAATCTGGTTGTAATTAATGATTGAATGCGCTTGCAAATCAGATCTTCAGTCATACATAGATTGCCATTAAATTCCCAATCACATAACACATAACATTCACCTTGAATGTTCTGTGTACAGATGTCATGACATCGGGTCTGACATCCTGGAACAATCCTGCATAATTCCATTTTAAATATCCAGCAGGTACATAATATCAGATGTCATGACATCGTGTATGACATCCTGAATCAATCTTGCATAATTATATTTTTAAACTCCAGCAGGTACAAGATATCTTATGTTAAGACATCACATGCAACATCTTGTGAACACTCTTTGTTTTACCAAAATTAATGCTAACACTTAGAACCAACAAGGGTGTTGTATATTTATTGTAGTTAGGGTGAATGGTTGAGATTGAATTGTTAGGTTGATTGGAATGTGGTTTGTTAGGTGATGTTTTGTGATGCTTATGAATGATGCATAGCCATGTTAGTCTTGATGTGTGAATGTTGCAGGTTTGCTGCTTATTGATGTTTTGCATTGTATTATAGTTATCGTGCACTAATTGCTTTGCCTTGTTAGCTTTGCAATGTTGGTGAAATTGTTTACACTAATTCCAGTTTTGTAATGTTGTTGATGTATGAGTGTTTGGTGATATGCATTGTTGTGATAATGTTATGTATGTCATGTTTGGTTGTTGAATATGTTGCAGGATGAATTCTTTGTTATGTGTGGATTGAAGCATGGTTGCATGGTTTGTAATGTTGGTTGCACTGTTTGATGGTTGCATTGCAATGCCTTGTCATGTATGAATTGCTTGCCCTGTATGTTGCCTTTACATTACCAATGATATTGCTAGGCATGATAATGGTTATGTGTTGCTCAATCAGGATTAAAATGCAGGTATGTTGTGTAATGTTGTTTGCCATGTTTGTACTGATGTGTGTAGTGGTAAATTCATGACCATTAAGCTATGGATAAACTTAACGTCAATAAAACCAGAGTCGCCACCGCGCTTTTATTGTCTCCAAGGGAAAAGGTAAAAGTACGAACAAAACCCAAAAGATAAGAAGTTTTCAAATCAAAACTAATAAAATGCCAGAGATTACAGGTAAGGGGGTTGGTTACACAGAGGGAAGGTGTTAGCACCCAAAGTGTCCTAGGTACTCCTAGGGAGCCCTTTTTTGTGTGCATATGTGTTTTTGTACAAAATGATGTTTGCAATAAATAGAGTGTGGGGATGAGAAAAGAATTCATTAATTAAATTTTTGTGTTTGACAAGACCTTCAGACTTGTGCCTACGTACCAACATAAAATGAGGGATCAAATCCTCGTAGTTCGTGGTAACAATTTCAAAGTAAGTAAATTTCTTTTAATACAAGTTTAAGTTTAACAAAGGCACAAAAGGCCTAAAAAGGTTTGAATGAGTGTTAGTTCTTTTTGTATTTTGAAAATTTTAAGTCAATTATAGTTAAGTTCGTTTACAAATTTGATTAAGAAAGAGTTTAAAAAATGCAATGGCATAAGGCCAAAGTTTCTAATTTGCAACAAGGTCAAGGTTTAGAAAACACAAGCAAAGAAGATTTTAAAAGGAGTGAGAGATTTGAAATTAAAGAAGTGGGAGGAGATGAAGAGACTAATCCTAAGCAAGAATTTAAAAAGTTAAGAGTTGAAAAGATCTGACAAATGGGATGCAATCCAATAGACAAGAATGTCATATAGAAACTCAATTTTCCCTTGGACTTTAGAATCAAGCAATATCAATACACAAATAGCAAGATGAAGAGCAAGGCATCAAATAAAGATAGCCACGTCCAAGCTAACAACTCCATGATCTTCTTCATAAACTCCCATGTATCAGATGACTTCAGAGATAGGCATTAGACACAGGTTCGAAGTGACGGCTTCAATAAGACCATGTAACAGATGAACTCACAAGGGATTTCAATACTTACATCAGATGAAAGTTCACTTCACAAGCACTTGGTTTCATGAAAGTTGGCATTGGCCAAGTCCTTTTGCATAGGGAGTTTTGCCTAGTTCTAAGTCCAAAGTCTCAGATCAAATCCAACAGTCCACACAAATGTCTTTTAAGATTTTTTGTTGTTATTATGTACATTAAAGTCAAAGGACCATAAACACAAACAAGTATATACAACCACAATATAATCACAAAGTATGGCTCAGGTGAGCAAAGTGAAAATGGCATTAAAATAAACAAGTTAAATGGTATGAATAATGGCAAATGAATAAAGACTTGAATTTAAAGTGCATAAAAGTAAATGGCTTGAAATTAAATGTTAGTTGTTAGTTGATTAGAAGTTAGTATTGCTTTTGCTTTTCAATTGTTTAAACCATTCTTTGGAGAGCACTCAACCCACTATTCACAAGCATGGATCCTTGAACCAAGACATCTTCCAAAGGAAGGAAAAAAGGCCAAGTTTACACATAATACCATGAAAGAGAGGAGACTTATAATCTCACTTACTAGAATGATATGCCTTTTGTGTCAAAATTTAGCATTATGTTAAGCAATCGTAATTGGACTTATGTAGAAGTCATAACTATTTGAGACCGGGCAATAGAAATTTTAGTGTTAATGCATGTTAGAGATATGGTATTATGAACCATACTCTTAAAACATACCACACTTAAAAGAAAATGGCAAAAGGGGTGGACCTAATCTCATCCATACTTATGTTGATTTTGCAATCAACTAGCCTTAGGATATAGAGATATCATAGGTCAAACAAATGAATAGGAATACAATAGGATTTAGATGAAGAGGGATGGGAAATTGAATCAACAAAAATTGGTCAAAGAAGGACTTTTATCAAATTAAAATCATTCATTCATTTTGGAAGATAAAATGTACATTTCCTCAATCCCCTAAATCTAATGGTTTTAACTCAACAAAGTCAAATCAACCTTGACCAAGGCCCAACAACACAAGTCAAACTCAACAAGTCAATACCAAAAGCTCAACATAATTTATTTTGCAATTAAACAATTAAAATCAATAAAAAATGCATTAAATTAAATTATGATTGGTCAAATTCCTAAAACCTCATCAAAACACCAAAGAAATGGCCATGAGATTTATCATAGGTCAAACAAGGTCAAAGAACCTTGGAGAAAATTTTTTATTATTTTTGGAAACTTACAAGTATTTTTAAACAATTAAAAATATGCACAAAAACAATTAAATCGTGAAAAATATTAATAATGATCCAAAAAATAATTTTAACTCAGAAATGAAAGAGGAATTTATTTAAAAAAATTTGGTGAAAGTTTCATATTTTTTGGATCAATATTAAAATTAATATGAATTAATGAAAATAAAGCAATTAAACTAAAAATCAAAAAATGCAAAAATACGTGGACCACCTGATATCCCTCATTAATTGAGGTGGCAGATCAAGTGCATCTCAGCGCGCGTTCCACAATGGACTCTAGTCAATGCGCTGCATGGATGGTAATTAAAACCAACGGGTGAGATTAAAACATTTTGAAAGGATCCTATGGTCTGAGACATACCAACGCACCGCCGGAGCTATAGCTCCGGTCTTCTTCTCCGGTGGACCTCACCAGACTGGTCCACCTTCAACCATCACCAAAATAAAAAAGGAGGACATGAATTTAAAGTAAAAATGCTCAGGAGTTCAAATCTGGCCTCAATTTCATCTAACTCCAAGTATATTGAAAGATATAGGGAGTTGAACTTTGAGGATCATGATCTGAGTTGCTTCGATTTGACCTCAAAGCAACTCAATTTTCTTGCCTACATTGGTAGGACTTCAGACAACCAAAAATCAAGAAGAATTATGGATAATTGAGTGAGAATCGAAGAAATGAAAAAATGAGAAAATCACCTCGACTGCAGGTTCAGATGGCCACGATCTTGCTTCCAACTTCACTTAGCCTTGCTCTGGATGCTTGATAGAGTATAATTGAATCAAAAAGGAAGCAGGACTCTTGGAGATTTGAATCTCAAAACAGTGGAGATTCAAATTCGATTTTTAATGGAAATCCTCAAGGTTATCCTTTGAATGAGAGGGTTTAGGGCTGGGGATTCAAAGTTGGCGCGCAAGTGTCCTTAATTTTGATCATGGATGGTTCTATTTATAGCCAAAGCATTTGATAATTGCACACTTCTTTCAAAACTCCAAAAATAGCAATTGCCTTTGCATGGATGCATGGGTGTGAGATAGACCCATGTAATCATTCAATCAAGTCCAAAATCATGTATAAACATTGTTGAAGTCATGTTAGCAAGCCATGCATTTGTGTATGGAGGATCCAAATGGTGATCCAACTTCAATCCATGTGCAAGTCACACATACTTTGTCCAAATGGGATGAATTTGCACTTTTTGGAAAGGTTAGATCAAGAGGAATAACTTTCATGTTGAACACTTTTCCATTTTAAGCTTGGATCATGATGAATTTTGAGGTGGAAGTTTGGAAAATCAAATATATCAAAAAAAAATCTAAGTCTCAAGCCATATGTTCACTTCTTCCACCTTGGCTAACTTTCTATATGAGCTTCAAATGAGAAACGTTTCTTCATAAAAGTTGTAACTCTCTCACATTACTTCAAATGGTCATAAATTTTACCTCATTTGGGTTTATTATGAAGGAGTTATTCATTTTAGAAGTTGAGGAAAATCACCTGTTCAATGGCATGGGTCCAAAATGACCTATAATGTCTCCTCATATCACATGCATTTAAAAGTTGATTTTGCACTTACTCCAAACATCAAAGTTTAAGTAGACATATTGAATTTGACCATGCAACTTGAATGGATTTCATCTCATAAAAATTGAGCAAGTTATGGCATTGGGAAGTTGACCTCCAAATTAGGGTTTAGACAAAATGACTTATAATCTTTCACCATAAAAAATTCCTTTCCAAGCAAAACTAGCTCTAGAACTCAACATGAAAGTTGTTTGGAATGTTATTTAGAGTAACTTTGATCTTGGAATCATTTTAAAATGACAAAACTTGTAGGAGATAGGGTCTAGGGAACCCCAGTTTTGATCAGTTGACTTCCTTTGGTCAACCACCATGAACCATCTTGCTATCTTGAAATTCTCTTGACTTTTGGGACTCATGGAGGATCATATATTCACAAAATGATTAAATATGAAGTGTCCCTTCAAATATTTGATCAATGGTTGAAGAAGCTTGTTGAAGAAGTTACACAAGATACCCAGATGAATTAGGGTTTCCAAGGCAAACCAACTCCAAACTCTTGATGATTTTATGATCAAAATAACATATGAAGATCATGGGGATTCATATATGATGCTTAGAACCATAGTAGACCAATTCTTTATTGAGCTCTTTGCAATGAGGGTCTTAAACCCTATATGTGAGCTTGATAGATCAAAGGTGAGCATGTGCACTACCTACAAAAAGAGTCAAATTATACAATGACATATTTTTGGTATTTTGGTTAGTAAATGATAAAATACAAAGTATGATACAATCAAATGGTGCTTGGTGATATCTCCCAATGCAAACCCAATGAATAAGGGGTAAGGAGGATGCCAAGGTGTGATCTCAATGCTAATGCATGTGATGAGAATAACATGAGGGGTCTTAGGGTCAAAATTGGGGTCTTACAATGTGTTGATGTGTTGCAACCTATTATGAATGGTTGCTAGGTTTGCTTGAATGGTTTGACGACAGGGCTACCATATATGATGCATATGTTATGGCTATGGATGTGTGGTGAATGATAGATTGCATGATGAAATGGCTGTATTGACATGTAACATGATTTCCTATTGTATGGTTTGCATAGTTTCTTAATGTGTCATGGTTTAGTTTTGTAGGATATGCAAAAATAACATGATGGAAATCAAGGCTTGGCAAAGTGACTTATGCTTGAAGAAAACTAGTGAAGGCAAGCAAACTAAAGAATCATGGACTTTGATAGATTATGGAAGAATGAAACAATAGATTAGGGTTTGGGATGTAAAATGGGGGTCAATTGACTTTGGTCAACTGGTTGACCAAAAAGTCAACAGTTGACCAAAAGTCAACTTAAGTAGAAAAGTCAAATTTTGTAATTTCTTTTTATGTATGGACATTATGCCATGCAATTGTAATGAATGAAGTGATATTTTTTACGAAGTGAATGGTATTGAAAATGAAATGAATAATCACATGACTTAGATGAATCAAGGGAGATGTAACTTTTCTTCCAAAATCAAACTTAAAAACACCTTGAAACCATAGACTTGAATGCATGGTGGAACAATGAATCCAATAACCTATAATGCATGATGAAATGAATATGAATGGAACAAGACTTAGATGAATCAACTAGACCTTAGCAAGGACCAATGGATAATGAAGTTTACATACATGAAACAATGGACACAGGGACAAAACATGAATGGAACATGAAGAAATTATGAAAATGCCATGCTAGAAATAAGGAAGTTACTAGATGAAATGCCATGTTGTGAATTGAATCAAGTGGATCTTGTAGTGCCATAGAGATGGACTTGAACCAATGAACACCATCAAGCAATGCCATGAACATGTAAGACCTTGAAATGA
The DNA here is from genome assembly GCF_024323335.1 of Lathyrus oleraceus. Taxonomy (NCBI): domain Eukaryota; kingdom Viridiplantae; phylum Streptophyta; class Magnoliopsida; order Fabales; family Fabaceae; genus Lathyrus; species Lathyrus oleraceus. Next base: position 392,609,116 of record NC_066584.1, read on the forward strand.
ACCCTAATCAAAACCAATGAAACCTTCATAATGGACCATGAACAAGTGGGCCTCAAGTTCATATGCACACACAAGGATCAAGGATACAACCAATTAGGGTTTGGCTTGGTTGTTATGATACATGTGAACCTTCAAATCAAGATACACACACAAGGATCAAAGATGTAACCATTATTAGGGTTTAGATTGGTTGAGCAACCTCAAGATGCTTGGAAACCCTAGCTTTCACTAGGTACATATAACTATACCTTGAATCCATGATGTATGTCCTTTTGTCTTATATAATGCCAATGCAAGTGAAATTAGTGAGTATGAGGATATGCATATGAATTAGGGTTATGGACTAGATGAACATTGTGAGGGGTAGGGTAAAGGGGTATGACACCAAGCATTGGGTAAATTCCTCATAATTACCAAACATTAGGTCCTATAGAAAGTTTACCCGTTAAGGAGCCTGAATACACAAGTCAAACTGAGAGTAAGCCTATAGAGCAAGAATATTTATTTGTAGATGATGTGAATGAGGAAGTCACCAATGATTCTAAAAAAGAATCACCAAGTGAAAGTGAAAGAGAAGTCTCAAATGAGGGGGAGCCTCAGAACATGCCACGCATAAGACGACCTCCAAATCATCTAAAAGGCTATGATTGTAGAAAATTAAACATAAACCCCAAGTGCATGGAATCAATTCTAGAGTCCTCTTCAGGTATCACGTATCCCATCTCAAAAAATTTAAAATATGATAAGTTTTCATAAAAACATAGAGCTTACCTTACATACATCACTAATGACGAAGAACCTAGGTCATATACCCAAGCAGTCAAACACACAATTTGGAAGGAGGCCATGGCTCAAGAAATCAAGGCTTTATAAGACAACGAGACATGGGAACTAACTCATTTACCGCAAGGAAGAAAATTGATAGGATGTAGATGGGTGTATAAAATCAAACATAAAACTACAAGTGAGATTGAAAAGTACAAGGTCGGATTAGTTGCTAAAGGTTACACATAAATAGAAGGTGAGGACTTCAATGAAATTTTTGCACCAGTGGCCAAAATGACCACAGTCAGATGCTTGTTAACAGTTGCAGTGGAGAAAGGATGAAAATTACATCAAATGGATGTTAGTAATGCCTTATTACATGGGGAATTAACAGAATAATTATATATGAGTCCTACACAAGGATATAAAGTTCCAAACAAAGATTTGGTATGCAGATTAAAGAAGTCGTTGTATAGCTTGAGAGAAGCATCTAGAAATTGGTATAGCAAGTTATCTTAATCATTGATAAAATATGGTTTCCAAGACAACCAATATGATCATAGTCTATTTACTTATTCACATAGATCAATTTTTATTGTTGTTTTGATATATGTTGATGACTTGATCATTGCTAGTAATGGCCTTAAGGCCTGTGATCAGTTCAAGAAATATCTCAGTCAATGTTTCCACATGAAGGATCTTGGTTCGCTTAAATACTTCATAGGTCTGGAACTAGCACAGGGATTAGAAGGGATACTCCTTTGTCAAAGAAAATACACCTTAGACATTCTACAAGAATATGGAATGCTTGGTCGTAAGCCTTCTTTGTTTGCAATGGAACAAAATCAAAAACTTGCTTTGGCTAAGGGACCTCCACTCTTAGAATTGTCAAGGTGTGGGAGATTAGTTAGACGGCTAATTTACTTAACTATCACTAGGCCTAAGGTAACCTACTCAGTTCATATTCTAATTCAATTCATGCAAACTCCACTCTAAGACTATTGGGGTGTTGTTATGTGAGTCTTACGATATCTCAAATCTTTTCCTAGTCAAGGTATCATTCTTCCACAACACAATGATCTACAATTAGTTGGCTATTGTGACTCAGATTGGGCATCGTGTCCCATTACTAGAAAGTCCATCTCGGGTTATCTAATGAAACTAGGGAATGCTTCAATATCATGGAAAATAAATAAACAAGCCACAATCTCTTGATCCTCAAGTGAGGCTAAATATTACGCAATGGTACATTCCACAAGTAAAATACTATGGCTACGTGATTCGTTAAAGATTCTGCAAGTTCCATGCATCAAAGTCACGCTTCTGCATTATGACAATCAATCAACTCTCATTTAACTGCAAACTCGGTCTTCCATTAAAGAACAAAGCACATTGAAATTGACTGTCATTTTATCAGGAAACACATACAGTCAGGTGTCATAAGCACAACTTATCTGCCCACCAAACAACAAAATGATGATAGTTTTACTAAGTCCTTAGGCGTGAAAGTTTTTCAGGACCTCATGTTCAAGTTGGGTGTTCATAATCCTCGTCCTCCAACTTGAGAGGGAGTATCATAGAAAAATTTAATAGTTTGTTATTAGTTTGTTAGGGTTTGTTAGGATTGTTATTAGTTTGTTAGGTTTGTTAGGTTTGATCCTATTTTCAAGCTCTGAAAGACAGACCATCAGCCTATATATAAAGGTATGTCTTGTGTCATCAAAAACAATAATAATACAACATATTTTTCAAGTTAACTTTTTATTAACAACCAAGAAATGTCAAACTACATAAGTATATGTCATGCTCTATATTTGTAACTTGCAGAATTGGAATCTATCAACTACATTAAATCATATATCAAGAATCAAATTACATTCCTTTACGAGTAAGTCATTGTTTCCTAAGAAAATATGGTACAAATATCTATAACATATAAAAGATGCTTACTTTTCAAGTAATGAATACATTTTCTTCAAAGCAGTGTCACATGGGAGTTCAGGATCATTCGTGAAGGTGGAGACTTGATTTTTTAATTTCATCATATCCCAATATTCAAAAGATGCTTCCCGTAGTGCATCTGCTTTACTTTTAGGCCAATTGAAGTGCTTGAGAACAGTTTGTTCATCAATCTAATAGTGGTTCGGAAACCGGTCTCACTATGACTACTCCACTCTTCAATAGTTTGAAACCATTGGGAAAAATAATCAAGTCTTCCACTATTTTCAAGAGTTAATCTACAATTATTTTCATACAATGAACTATCATCAATCTGGATGTTAATCGCCACACTACAATAGTCTACACACGAATTCAATGACAATTCCTTCTGTTGATGCAAATACTCAACTACTTTACACAAGATCCTCAATGATCTTGATCCAATAATCTTGATATCCACAATAAACTGCTTCAACCTTCCTTTCTGAAGCATTCTTCCCTCGAATATGACGAAGACCTGTCTGGGTGATTTTCATTAGCCTCGATACATTGGATAACTCCCAACTTTGTCCTGGAACAACCTTCACATGGTTTCAAAAAAGTATTCAATGGAGTACAGAGAAATCGTTCTCTCTTTGTGGACAACACACAACCAAAATCCATATCCAAGAAATGATTCTTCCACCTGATACACAAAAATATAACTTCAAATAAAAACTTTCCTAATGTACCTTTTATAGTTAAAGGTCCACACCAATGGTTTTGTACAAAGGTTATAGATGATGAGTAATATCTGAAGAATCTCACGCACAACTAAAATTCACAAGATCCATATTCTCAGAGGTTAATCACAAGGTATCAACAAGGAATTTAGGTGTTGGTGACTTAAGAACAACTATAAGTTCTCTCAAGATTCGTGGGAAAATGGGTTATTGGTTCTTAGGTGATTGTTCTAAGATTGATCAAATCCTATTCACTTTCTCTATGTTTCTTGGTCTTTAACAAGAAAACAAGAACAATAGTGATTCTAGAGATGTGATTTCTCACACTTTTTCTGAGTTTTTCTCACTAGGATGACCCACACTCTTTCAATGACAAAAAGGTGAAAGATGAATAATGGTACAAGAGGGTAGACACACACTCTTGGGAATGCTACCCCAACTTACTAAGACAAAGGGTTTTTATTAAATCATTAAGTAATAATTCAAATCAAAGAGATAATCAACTTAAATCCAAGATTGGAAAGAGGGGAAAAAGGTTATGATTCGAGTCATGTGTACCTCATGATTTGACTCAAAGAAGTTATGATTTGAATCACACTTTACTTTGATTCAACTCAAAAGAGGCAGAGACAAATCCCACCTTACATGATGCTCCATGATTCAAGTCACACATATGCATGATTCAAATCATACAACTTTACAACTTTAATTCAAATGTTATAACTTATGATTCAAGCAATAAATATAATTTTGACATAAAACCAATTTCTAGGTTTAAAAGAAGACACAAATATAGACTACAACAACTAAGGCAATGAGTAAAGAGGGTTCTCAAGGGTACAAGGACTTAAATAGATAAAGAGAATTAGTGTGGATACAACTTATTATTCCACATGATTTATGATAACAATATTAGAACAACAATGCAGATAAATTCAAATAATGGAGAAGAATACAAACACGCGATATATCAAACAATATTTGTACACAGAAATTGGCAGACAATCAAAACTAAAAGCGATATTGACGATGACTGCAATTTCAATGGTGAATCTTTTTCACCTAAAAAATCTTCTCATATTGGTGTCCCTTGAGTTGTGTTACCGTTATACAACACAAAGAGACAACAAATCAATATTCAAAACCCACAAGATGAACATATAGTTGATGAACCAGTTGACAATGAGCAGGAATAAGTGATAGAATAAATACAATAAATATAAGTAAGAATGTCTGATAGACAAAGAAGACCAGCTATTTTGAAAGATTATATTATTTATTCACACTAGCATGAATGTGACTTAAGCATTGATAGGATCTAGTCTCGTTCACACAAGCCATAGGAAGCTACAAAGAAGGTTCAAAGGTACTTATAAGACACCAAAGGTTACATGCTCACATGTAGAAGGTCGGATCACCTTGAAATGGTTAACTATTGGAATTTAAACTTTGTAGGATGTATGGACTCAAGAAAATACACATTCGGGTGTGTTTTTCTTTTGATTGGAGGAGCAATATCATGGAAGACTGAAAAACAATATACAATTGCGACAAATTAATCATTGTTGTTACGGAATTTTACCTTAGGGCTTGGCATCGTGAGAGTATAGCTAGGCTGCTATGGATTTATTGTGATAATTCTGGAACAATCTTCTTCTTTAAGAAGGATAAGTATTCATAAGGTGTTAAACACGTGAAATTTAAGTATTTATTAGTGAAAGAAGAAATGGAGAAACAAAAAGTGTCATTTGAACACGTTAGTACAAATTTAATGATATATGTTAACTAAAAATTTGTTGTCCAAGACATTTGTTGGTCATGTAGAAAGGATGGGCATTATGTAAAAGTCTTTGTTAAGAGTATAGTATGATTTGTATATATACGTGTATAGTTTAATGTTCGTATTATATGACACTTGTGAGTTTAATTAATATTATATTTCATGTCTTTGAAGAGACATGAAAGACATATATTATTGTATCCCTTAAAGTTATTTGAACTCGATTGATTTATGATACATGGAAGGAATCAAGTTCATGAATAACTTGTGACCGACATGTTTCAATCATTTCAATTCAATTAAAGATGATGACTTGATAATTTCGATGAGTGGTGCACAACTATGGTATAAGATTGAAACATCAAGTTGTCACCCGAATGAAATGAGTGACTGATAGATTATTTTATTAATCTATTAAATATGACTCACCTAGATGATAGTTTAACTTTAAATAAAAAATATCTTAATGTGATAATTGTTTGGATTTAATGGTAATTAATTTAAAGGAGATTTTATTTTGAAATTGAAAATAAAATTCAAATCTCTCTCCTATTCCTTTATGGCCATTGAGAATATATAGTTGGAAATGAAGTGCCCTACAAAATAGGAACTTTAGAAAAAAGCAAGGTATCATTTATTTATTCTTTCTGATTTTTTTGATAATCAAATAAAAACGGTATCTTCATCGTTAAAGATACATAAAAGAAAAAGAAAGACAGAAGAGAAATTAAAATCAAAAATCAAGAGCCCAACGAGAACTTAAACTAACAAAACAATCAAACGATGAAGAGGAAAAATCAAAACTTGAAAAAAATTTATAAATATGATGTGTTTTTGTCTAAATTTGTGTAAAAAAAACATTTATCTTTATGAAAATTGATCTATACAGTTGAGGTGGTAACATTTATATGAAAAATAATAACTACAATTGTAAAAGTAAAAAATTTACATGTAAAAAAAAACTCTTTTAATGATCTCACTATGTCTTTGTTTCTGATTTATTATCATGTTCATCTGCTTGAGCATGAATGTTGTTTCTTAGTTCTTCAAAAGTCTTCATGCTCTCAATGTCAAACCCTCCTGCAAACTGAAAACAGTGCAAGAGATTTAGCATGATGTTATTGAAAAACACAATGTTAGTATATCATGTATCATCGCCGCGAAGTTACCTGATGAACACGGAAAGCAAACCGCACACCTTGCAGAATTAAAAACTCTCTTCTCGGTTCCGTATCAGGTCCGGATAGTATAACAAGCTCTGATGCAATGCGCTTCATATACTTGTTTGCCAGTTGAACAGAAGAAAGCTTGATCTGCAATGACAGAGTTATCAGCAGCAACTACTTGGTGACAATTTGATACAATAAAACACAACTACTTGGTGACCATTTAAGATTAGAATACCTTGCCAACAACTCCCGAATCGAATAGCCAATTTACCGGTACTCCAAACTCCTTGTACCGTGAAACGGAAAAATCTCTAGTCCGTAAGTGTGCGTGTACACTTTGCTCTAATCTACAACCAAGAAATGTCAAACTATATAAGTATATGTCATGCTCTATATATGTAACTTGCAGAGTCGGAATCTACCAACCGCATTAAATTGTATATCAAGAAACAAATTGCATTCCTTTATGAGTAAGTCACTGATTCCTAAGCAAGTATTTATGGTTCAAATAACTATAACAGATAAAGAGATGCTTACTTTTCAAGTAATGAGTACATTTTCTGCAAAGCAGCGTTGCAAAGGAGTTCTGGATCATCGGTGAAGGTGGAGACTTGATTCTCTAATTTCATCATATCTTGATATTCAAAAGACGCTTCCCGTAGTGCATCTGCTTTACTTTCAGGCCAATTGAAGTGCTTGAGAACAGCTCGTTCATCAATCTAATATAAGAAATAAAACGAAATGAGTACGACGCAAAACTCAATGTACCAACTTTTATGATTTCTCATAATATCTAGACATAACATTTAAAAGGCTTACCAGGAATGAGAGTTCCTCATCTAGCCAGTTCACAAAAGCAACTACATCTTCAATCTTAGAAAACGAGGCTGCTCGAACTTCAGTTGCCAAGGACATGACAAAATCACCTTGTGTTTCTACATCAGCTTTCACCTATACCCGTTACAAAAAATCTAAAATTTGCGATGAATGAAAAGCCAAGATTCTAACTAAAATAAAACAAAAGAAAAATCATAACACTTACAGCTAAGAGAAATGATGATCGATTCTCAATTTCTCCAATCATGTTGTTCCTGGCATCAGCTGCATTACTTGTCGAAGAAGTAAGTGATGAGGTGTCCTTCTTTGCTTCTCGTTTCATCAAAGATTGATAAAATTCAACAAGCTCGGGAGCCCTTTTAACTTTATCATCGCCTAATGATCCTTTAGGTAGACTTCCTAGTGATGGCGGCGAAGGTGGAGAAGGCACGGATGGTGCATATGGTATTCCATTGTAAGAATTTGAAACAGGAGCACCGTCAGATGGTTTAGGAGGTGGTCGAGGCACCCTTGGAGGCCTAATCTCAACGTGGAAACGTTTCGATTGCAAGGATACTGGTCTCTCTTGTTCGGCCTTGGTGAAATCAAGATTTGAATTGTCACCAAACTTCTGCACTCTTGCTTTCTCAGCCTTTTCCTTGAGTTGCTTCTCCCTTGCCAATGCCAATTTATGGAGGTCTTTATATGCAGGATATTTTTCATCCATAGACCTGTCAACCGACTTAGACATCAATTGAAATGAAGCCGAAACAGAATCCAGGATGTCATCACTCGATGAAACCTTTCTCAAGCTTGGAAGAGATGGAGTTTCAGGAGAACGAGTAGGTCCGTGTTCCTTCCTCCCGAAAGTAGTGATCGTTACCGCATCATGAGCGCTCCTTAGCATCAAGGATTCGAGTGTATTCCTCGGTCTATAGCTCGTAGTCACCCTGCAAGGAGAGCCTATTGAAAGAGATCTAGTTGGTGATGAAATAGCACTTGAATAATCTTTGTATTTATTCCATTTCTTCAACTTTTGGATTAAGCTAGATTTCTTGCTAAGATTGCTGAATTTGTAAGAAGGACTATCGATAGATTCATTGTCATGATCCTCACTGCCCGGTGAAGAGTGACCACGGGAGAAGTTGCTTTCAAGATCAGTATCACAATGCTCGCGCTCTGATCCGGCATATTCAAGCATTAGCTGTTTAGCCTTCTCTTGTGATTTTGGGCTGAGACTGTTATTTAGATCACACGCCGATGATTTTCCTACGGGTGCCTTGTAATTCCTGAGTTCATATCTCAAGCACGCATTGACCCAACGAAGGTATACAAGCTCTTCAACTTCACTGAACCTATTCATCTGGAGTCCTTCCACTTGCTTTTGCAGGTCTTCATTTGCATGCCTTAACCTACCAACTTCGGTTTTCGCCTCGGTAACCATTTCATTCTGCAATTCAAGGCAACACATCTTAAGATTAAACTACACTCAATACATGTAAAAAGAAAAAATTGAATACATATTAAAAATTAGTCGCTATAGGACTCTAACCTCAGTCAAACTGGAGTGTTCTGCAATTCTAGACTCAGCAGCATTAAGACTAACAGTTAATTCTCGCTTCTCGTGTTGAAGCTCTTTGTTTCTTCTCTTAAGCTCCACAACTTCAATCTCTAACCCATTTGCATTTTTCAGTTTCTTTTCGATCTCAGCATCTTTTCTCGCAACCTCTTCTTCTTTCATTTGTAGACCAGAAACTTTTTGTTTAAGCAACAACAACTGGTCTTTTGTCTGGTTAGCAGCGACGCGTAACTGCGTTTGCAGCTCCTTGATCTTGTTTCTAGCAGCCTCAAGTTCTCTATTTGATAAAGCTTCACGTGTGACCTCTTTTCGAAGTTTATCGTTCTCTTCCTGCAAGGACTTAACGCTCATACGAAGCATATCGATTTCTACAGTTTTAATTCTCAACTGTCTCTGTAACTCTTCGGTTTCTACGACTTGCTCCTTCAAACCGTAATACTCAAGCAACACACTTTCAAGATTCGCTTCCCTCTCCTCAAGTTCCTTGACTATATTTTGCAACCGTTCTAATTCACCACCGGTTTTTCCCATTTCGGATTCCTTTTCTCCGTCTTTCATGGCCTCGTTGGTCTTGCCAGCGAGTAACGGAAACTCAATCTGATCAGATAGAAGGCTTTCAAATTCAAATAGAATATCATCGTCAAAATCATTAGCAAGATTGATTATGCTTCTAATTAACTTAACCTCCTCTTCTTGATCTTCTTCTTCCCTCTACAACAATGTCAAAACATATTGCAAAGGTAAAGAATAGTTCAGACAAATAATCATAATTCATAACAATAAAACCAAAATAAAATTTTATAATTTCATCGAATTAATCACACTTTACCTCTTTCCGGTTGACACCATTAGAAGAACAAATAGAATGCTTATGTTCTAAGCCCTCGTCTTGATGCTCCCTAATCCTTGCTTCACCGCGTTCTTAACGAAGACGAACATAAAGGGTCAACTTTATTACAAAGAATTAGCCATAATTATGAATCAAGTTAAGAACTTTTTTGTTTATTAACAACTAAAACATCAAAACTGTGAACAATCACAAGTACCTGATTTTGATCCATTCACATTCTGCTGAAATGTATAGGCTGCAACAGAAGCAGCTACAAGGATTCCTAACCTAGCTATCATGAAGCTATAAGCCAAATCAAAATCCTAACTAATTCCATTCCCCAAACCAACCTCCATGACTGATTATTCAAACCATTGGTGCTTTGAAAATGAAACCACAGTAACCCAAAATCCACAACAGCTATGAGAAAAAGCCAAATTTGGAAACTTCATTAACATAGAGAATCTATAGGAAATTTCCAAACTTTCAACTTCACCACTAAAAACATGTTCATGGTTAAAGACAAAAACTTGATATCAAACAAAAATAACAAATGGGTCTAGAAGATCTGGTGAGAGAAGTGTGAGATTTTATAGTTGCATTTAAAGACAAGAGAGGAAAAACAGTGATTGAAATTTGAAAATAACCTTGTACACTAGAAAGAAAAAAAAAGACAGGTTTTTTTTTGTTGACAAAGAACAAAGACAGGTTTGTTTCCTCGTTTTAAGGTAAATCTAATTTAGTTGGTTTATGTGTGAAATTAAAACAGGAAAATATGAGAAATTGGTTTGTTTATTTATTTTTTTTTCTCAATCATTTTCTTTTGATGCTTTTGCCTTTTCATTCTCCTAATAACCTTGAGGTTATTTATTTTATTTTTATGCTCAAAGTTCAACCAATCTATTTTGAAAGGAAATTCAACCAATGTTATTTATTGTTATTATTTATAAACTCCCAAAGAACCTAATGTTTTGATTATTTATATTTATATTCTTCATTCACCGTTTCAATTATGCGAAATGTAGATTTTAGAAAGCAAAAAAAATATGGAAATGTGATGAGGCTTACATTGTATGCATATAAAAATACTTTACTTTTATCTTAATGATAACCAAAAATACTTTACTTGATTCTATGCTTCTCTTATATTTTATAGAAAAAAAATTTAATAGTTAAGGATTTTTTTAACTAAAATTAAGAGCATACTTTTGATATCCTTAAAGACTCCTCCTCTACTTAACATATCTCATATTATATATAAAATAAGAAAGAAAAAAAAAATATATACAAAAGCGAACTAGACCAAAACTCCAAAAAAAAACTAAACAAATAATAAGATAAGTGATAAATAGATAAATCGGCCTTGTCCCACAAATTCGGATCTTGCACCTCTCAATAATTAAATATTTGATATTTACTAAAAATGATAATATTTAAATTGATATTCAAATTGCTTAATTGATATTCTAAAGATCTTTACACTACTAATCCATGTTAATTAAATTGAAATAAAAATCAGATCAATAATTATATAAAAGATTATTATTAATTCAAATCTAGAAAGCATTTGTTTAGATTGTGCAGTCGCAACACCTCTTTCTTTTATGTATAAGTTGTCATTTTGCTTTAAAAAAATAAAATCCATCATATCACTTTGCCATTTGCTAATGAAAGTTGCACATACAATGATACTTTGTTTAGAGGCTTTAAGGTATTTTAAAAGTTTGTTTTATACAAAGGATTGTTTTATTGGCTCTCCTACACTCCATCTTCAAATGTTGATGAAAAGAACCTTATCATAGCCTTAGTTACAAAGCAAGAAACCTGTTAGGCTCTTATGAGCATGAAATTTTATAAAGCTCGTGGTTTTGATGAGTTTCAATTTGTTTTCTTTAAAATGTTCTAGAAGGATGTTGGGGATGATACTTAGGATTTTGTAAGGTTTATATTTGAAAAAAACAATACATGGATTTTTTGGTGGTTGAATCTCATATAATTCTAATTTTGAAAGTTGATAATCCACACATTTTTAAGGATTTTTGTCAATTATCTTGTGTGACGTGACTTGTAAGTTGGTCTCAAAAGTTTTGATGAATGGAATTAAATTGATTCTTAAAGAGATCGTGAGTCTTGGGAGAGTAGTTTCAGAAATAGTGATATTATTCTCCAAAAATTTAGTTATCATATTCACAAGTCTAAGAACAAACTAGATGATATTATCTATAAGTTTTATCTTGAGAAGGCTTATGATATACTGGATTGGAATTTTCTCAATGACATCCTCCATTATTTTATATTTTCTTCTGGAATCATATATTTGATCATGAGCATGACATCTCTTATAATTTTGTCCATTTCTCATGAAATGAGAGTATGATTGAACGCTTGAAACCTTTATAGCCTCCTAAAAAAAATCATTTATCTTTTTATCTTTTTGTTTTTTGCATAAAAATATTTGATAATTTGATTGATAAAGAAAATCAGAAGGGTCGAGGGAAACCTCTACACATCACTCCTAATGGTCCTAAAAATTTTCACTTGTTATTTGTGGATAATATGTTGTTGTTTGCAAAGAAAAAATATTATTAAGCATGTTTTATCACTAACCTTTTAGATAATTTGTATTCTTTTCCAAGTCTCAAAATGAATCTATACAGGTCAAAAGATTACATCTATAAAGGTGTGAGTCCAACCACTAAAGATGATCTTTAGTAGCTTACCCGTAGCACAATCAAACAGTTAGAAAAATATTTAGGTTTTAACATAAAATATGGAGACATAAGAAAAGAGGATTTATTGGAAATCTATGATAATGTAGTTTCAAAATTTGCTTCTTGGAAAGGTAGACTCTTAAACAAACTAGGGCATGTCAATTTTTCCAATGATGTTCTTACTCTTGTCAAGAAGTTACTACTTTGATTCAAAGATTGCAACCAAATTTCGTTACTTGAGGATTACTAGTTGTGGAATGAAATCTTAATGGAGAATATGCTACCAAAAGCAAATTATGATTACAATGATCTATACAACATGATTATAATTTTGAAGATCATTGTAATTGGATATGTGAGCTACTTTTTGCAGGAAGCATTCAATTTTTTATTTGGAAGATTTTCCATAACTCTCTTCCAACGAAGTTTGTCCTGGAACATTAAGGTGTTAATGTTTCTCCTACATGTTTTCACTATGTTAAAGATGTTGCAACTATTACTCATCGATTACTACTTTTCCTTTGAACTGTAATTATTTGATATGGATTTTTGGATATCCCTACAAAATTTATTGAAGTTGATAATGTGAACTTCTTAAATTTTATATAAAATATGATAGGTAACATAGATCATTTGATTATGTGGAACATGTGATTCACAAGAAATAAAAGTATTTTTAAAGGAATATAGTCGTCATCTACGTCTACAATTGTTTTAGTTTTTTCATAGCATCACATATCACATCAAATATTTGATAACTCAAATTTCTCCCCCTCTCCGCAACACTCAGGGGAAGTGTGTTAACATGGTGAAAGTTATATTTGGGTTATAAATGTAGATGTAAATGCATTAAAAAAAATCCAAGACAAACAGACTATGGTGGCTTAGTGTGCAACTGGATGAGATTAATTTTAGTTTGGTTATTATGGTAGTGTGAAATTGTCAAATATTTTACATGCAAAGATTCAAACCTTACTAATAGAAATTACTCTTTGTCGGGATGCAATCTTCAAGAAAATTATGTGGTTTATTATTGTCTTTCTTTGTATCGTCTAGTTAATGACAACGAAAACTCAAAATTACATCATTACGTTAACCTTTTGTAACTTATTCAAAATTATTTAGTTAAAGATTTAGACATCTTTGTGCACCATGCTCTTAGAGAAGTAACTTCAATATTAATTATATTAGATCTCTTGTAATAGTGCGTGAGCATGTGTCTTATCTTTATTCATAATTATTAGCAAATGTTATAGGAGTATCATTTATTAAAGTATAATATTTTATCTCATTTTTATTTTTCCTTTTATTTTTCTTCTCATATAAAAAAAAACTACAAGCAAATTAGGCAACTCAATAACAAAAATTGCTAATATCTCTGATTAGTTTTTAAGGTTTCATTCGTATTTTAACATATAGATAATGAATTATTAAACTGAACATTTTTATGGTACTTTATATTTGGTATTTATAACGATTTATTCACTTTTATTATTTTATTTAAATATAATTATTTTTTATATTTAATATGTATTTATGATTTAAAATATTGTTTCAAAATAAAAAGATCGAAAATATTTTTTTTTTATGAAAACCACATAAATTATTAGAAATGATGTATAATTAGTAGGTTTTCCATGGTAAAAAGATTATACTACTTTGATAAAATGATAATATCATTAAAAAAATCTTGATATGGCTTCTAGTAGTCCCCCTGACTTTTCCTCCCTTGTGTTTTTTTTGAATCTTAGTTGGTTCAAATGTTGTGTTATATGTGATAGAGTGGAGCTAATTTGATTGCAAACACTCTACGATTCTCTTAGTAAACATTAGTAAACATTAATTGGAATGTGTGTGATTCAGAAGTAGGGTTTAGTATTAGCATTCTTCCAAGTTGAAGAAATTCAAATGGATGAAACCCTAAAGACATAATTGATTTTGTGGCCTTTCTCTAAGATTGAGTATGATGCTCTAATAGTTAGTTATTAGGAAATAGTATGATATTCTTGAAGATTGAGTTAATGATCAAAGATGATTCTCCTATGATGATAGATTCCTAATTAGCTAAAGAGTAAGGGACAATAAAATGTGAGGAAACCCTAGGTTAAGAGAGTTCACCTAGAGATGTAAAGTTCGGACACAGAAGATGCCCTAGCTGGTACGTGTAGTGAATGATCTATTTCGAAGGAAATCAAGTTAGATTTGTGTCGGAATATGAAGGCTCACTTTGGATGCTTAAAGAACTGTTATCATGTATGGAGAGTTTTGGTTAGAAGTTTGTAACCTGAGTTCAGACCTATGAGAAGTCGTGACCAGGGAAGGACCTTTAGTAGTTTGTGGCCGAAATTCACACATATTAGAAATGGTGACCGAAGAAGGACATTGCATATCTAGAAGGACCTTCGTGACCCGTGTCTCGGCCCATATGAGAGGCAATGGTCGGGGAAAGATACTCCATATAGAGAAGGGAGATTGTGACCCGTGACCAGGCCATACAAGAGGTGTGGCCAGGGAAAGACACTAATCGCTCAATCAGGAATTCGTGACCCATTTTCGAGCTTATGTGATAAGTTATGGCTGGGGAAAGATGTCTCATTTAGTCGTTATCTCCCGAGGTATACAATAGGCTATAAGTAACCGATAAGTGACATTAACACACTATGTGAGATGTTTGGATCTCGAGTTCATGTACTCGCATGATTATATGACATGTAGAGTTGAGAAATTCTTCGTTATGAAATAGTTATAACTGAAACCCTTAGGGTCGAGCGCACTTGTGGTATAGATTGGAACTCTAGTGAGATATAGCATCTCACCTCATTCATGTTGATCATTTTCAGATAGTTCGAGAAATGATAAAGGTAAAAGAAAGATGGCTTGAAGATCTGGAGACTATGATGTTTCATGTTTTGTATTCCGTTGTGCTATTATATTAGTATTTGTACCGACGTTCACTTTTACATATGTATCATGTTGACTTCTTTATTGATTGTATGTATGTTATGTCATATAAATACTTGTGTATATACTCAGTATTAAATATAACTCTTCAAATAATATGATTCTAAACGCATATTCTCTTGAGATGTTATGGTTGATTCTCGTTATTGGCGTGGGACTCGCAAATATCATCTTTATATTAGAGGATTTAATATTTATCATAGGTGAAGAATATAATTTTTAAAACTTATATAAATATGAAAAGTTGATATAAAATAGAAATATTACTGGCTTACTTATATCTTATTTGTTTCGTGTACTATTGTTATGAAAAAAATTAGTTGAGTTTTTTATGAAAATAATGTTATTTATTGAGAATACTATTGTTTTAGTTATTTATTTTAAGTGATTTTTAAAACTAATCTCTTATTTTAAATTTAAATGAATTTGATTTTACTCTTGTATTTTATTACTTAAAATTGATAATATGTTTATTTTTGAAAAATGTGTAAACGTGATCAATTATTGTGTAGAATTTTTGTAAAAATTTAAAGATAAAAAATATAAATCACATGCCATTAAAAACTAAACATGTCAATTTAAGGGTAAAAATATGAAAAGATGACCTAAAATTTTAACTTAGTTTCATGAATGTCATAAATTATAAAAACCAAAATTGTAATTAAACATATTATTACATTTTTTTATTAATTAATGAAATTGTAAATGGGTGTGGAAATTAAAAAATGAAAATGAAAGTATTGGAAAATAATAAATACTACATTTATATTTTAAAGAAATGGTTATTTGGAAACATATAAAAAAGTACAAATAAAATAAGTTTTATGAGACCTAGGGAGTATATGAAATCTAAAGTATTAGTACTACTTTTTAAAATAAAATAAAAGATTCTTTATGGATGCTTCTTATATGATTGGTCAATGATCCAACCTCCAACTAAATAAGCATTTTGTATAAGACACCAGATTGGCAAATATCACATCACATGTTAGTCTTTATGGCATTTTTCTAGACTCTAGAACTAGCACATGCTTGTCTTAATGGAATTGGTTGCATAAAAAATATAAAAACAAACCCAAATTAAGCTCATTCTTTATTCTTGTCCTTTTGTCAAAACACAAACACACAAAAAGGTAGTAACAGAATCATTCTTTCTCTTTTCTTTTGCCTTTTCCAGATACGAAAATTCTTATCCAAAGTTTGAATTTGGTTCCAAAAGAAAACAAGATATCAATCGTGTCACACGCTCAATTCAAATTTAAAATATAAGGTTATCGATTATCTATCTATAACAATATAAACTCCCTAAATAGCCATCTCATAACAAATTATTTATATTAACAAAAGAGCATTTTAGTAATTAATGAATGTTTATTTTTTTCATTTTGATATCCATTACAACATATAAGTAATATTCATTTATCAACTTTCACCAATTAAATATTACATGCAATCATTCTCTCTCTCATTAAAATTTTAAATCTTTCTTACATTTCTTTTTCTCACACTTTCTCACCTTAATTTTAATTTTAATTTTTCTTTTCTCTATTTATTTATTATCACTAAAAACACTAATAAAATTTTTTTTTAATTTTAATAAAATTAAAATTTTGTTTATCTCACAGGTCACTATCAACACAATATCTATTTTATTTTAATCAATCATTATTTTAATTTGAGAGACAAAATTCTTATTTTTAATTTTTTTTCTCCATCTCACGATTCTTTTTTTTTATATAATTATTTAATACAATTAAATTTATATGATTATGATTCATTTTACAATTAAGTAAATCATTTTAAATTTTGTATTTGTATCTAAATACATTATCAAATAATTTTTTTATCTCACGGATCATTATCGACTTAATGTGTATTTTAATTTAATCAACAATTTACCTTGATTTGAAAGACAAAATCCTTATTTTAAAATATCAAAATTTCCTTTTTTGTCTTTCTACATCTCGCGAGTCTTTTTTTTTTTGCATGATTATTTAATACAATTGAATTTATATAATTATTTTTCATTTTACAATTAAGTAATTAATTTCAATTTTATATTTGTATATGAATATAGTTTATATTGTATCAAATAAACTTTCTATTTTACGGGTCACTATCAGCACAATACATATTTTATTTTAATCAATAATTATCTTAATTTGAAGGATTTCAAATATTAAATTTTTTTATCTCACGAGTCTTTTTTTCTCTTTGTATTTTAATACAATTGAATTTATATAATTATTTTTTATTTTAAAAATTAATAGTTAATTTTAAATTTCGATATGTGTATATAAATATATTTTATATCGTATCAAATTTACATGTACATTTAAATATATTTTATATTGTATCAAATAATTTTACCTGTGCGGGAGCATAACAGGATGATCCAAAGACCTTGAATGAATCAATCTCAAGAATTTTGTCATGGAATACTTGATATGGGAACTAATTTTTTAAGGTAGATGTTGGAACCCTATTGATGATGAACGTGGCATAAAGGAGTGCATAGGACCAGTATTGTTTTTGTAGTTTGGCTTAGTAGAGTAAGGCTCTTCCAAGATTTTTTTTGGAAATAACCAACTTTTTCAAATTATATATCAAAATAACCATGTTTTCAATTTATTTATCAAACTAACCACGTTTTATGTAAAATGTGGGAGCATGCGCCACTCCAATTGGCGCATGCATGTAAAATGTAAGAGTATGTGTCACTGCAATTGGCGCATGCATGTAAAATATAGGAGTATGTGTCACTGCAATTGGCGCATGCATATAAGATGTAGGAGCATGTGTCACTGCAATTAGCACATGCATATAAAATATAGGAGAATGCGTCACTACAATTGGCACATGCATGTAAAAAAATAAAGGAGTAGTCGCATGCATGCGCTATTGCATGTGGCGAATTAGCATGCATAAGCCACTCCCAATGGCGCCTGAGTACAACTTGATCAATGCATGCGCCATAGCAAATGGCATCTTGGTTCTTTTTTAAAAAAAGTTGTTATATTGTTAAATACTTTGAAATTATGGTTATTTTCGTATTATTCTTGAAAAAAATTGTAATTTAAAAAAAATTATCTTCCAACATTGAGTAAATGTTGGGGTTTTCTCTATACCCTCTCATTTTGTTGAGGGGTTTCAACACAAGAATTTTGATGATTAATACCTATGGAATCATAAAAGATTTTTAACAAAAAATCAGGGTCATTATTTGTTCTTATGGTTTTAGGTGTAATATGGAATTGATTTTAGATCGTGGTGATGAATTGTTTCACTTTTATAGATACTTAAACTTTGATTTTCAAAAGAACAATCCACACATATCTTGTATAGTCATCAAGGATTGTTAGGAAGTATTTGTGACTGTGAACTAAAGGTTATAGATAAAGACCCCATGCATTTTAAACTTTGAATTAGTAGTGCTAGTACTATGACAAAATGAAAGTTTCTTTTGTCTAGTTAGGTGGCAAATATCACAATAGCTTTAATATCAAAAACATATATATATATATGGAACAAAGTCATATGGTTAATATTTTTATTTGAAACATGACCTAGTCTAAAATGCCATAAAGCAATACTAGGTAATATGGTGTTAATAATGTAGACATAAAGAGATGTGGTCTTGTGTCATCAACAAGGGAACAAGCATCTCTCGTATTGTTGATTTAAGGCTACCTATTAGAAAGGATTTTCAACGGTAATACTTGATTAAAATATTTCATATTGAATATCACCTAGGATTAGGAATACCATATAGAAATTGCTTTGTTCTTGATAATTAAATGCTTGGATTCGTCTACAATTGACTATGGCCTTAGAAATTTGTTTGAATAGCCAAAGGTTTGTTCACTAAGGACTTAGGAATAAACACTCTTAAGAATCACTAATTTGTAGGAATAAAGCAAGTTATTACAAAGTCAATTTAGGATATCAAACGAGTTCAAGTTCAAGCTCTCATTCCTTGCATGATCTTCTCTTATTATTTTCTACTCTATTAAACTTTTCTTAATATTACTCTTTGCAAATAAACAAATTTCAAAATCCCATACTTTTTATTCAATTGAGCTAAAATACAAACTCTGAAATATAATGTCGTCCTAAAGATCGATTCTTCGATAACTACCGGTATTACAATGTTGGCGGATTAGTACACTTTCTAATTTATCAATTAAGCTTTTGGTGTCGTTGCTGGGGACTGCCAAAGATTATAAAGATCATCATTTTATTTTAGTTGAAATTTTGTTGCTCTACGACCAAAATTATATTTTATTGTCGTCGTAACTAGCATGCTTTTCATATTTGCATGCAAGGAAAATCCTCAACTAATTTTCCTTTTGACGTAGAAATCAATGGAACCTTACGCGCTCAGCTCAGGAAAGCTCGGTTGCAAAAGTTGGAAGAACAAGAGGAAATAAATTCACACCATTCAGATACAGAATCAGAAAAATAAGTAGAACAAATAATGGTTGAAGATCCACCAACACTTGAAAGACTACTTGAAGACTATAGAAGAACAAATGCATCGGGAGGTCGACTGACAATATTAAATCAACTGATGAATGTTCCTAACTTTCAGTTACACCCAATAACCATCTGTCAGCTAGAGAAGAGGCCTTTCATGGGTAAAATCAATGAAGATGGAAACAAACATCTACAAAGATTTTTGACAATTAGTACAACTCTGAAGATAGAAGGACATACAGAAGAAAGCAAGAAATTGAGAATGTTTAATTTTACACTAGTAGAAGATGTTAAATAATGGTTTTACTCACTTCCAGGAGATAGCATTACAACTTGGGAAGAGATGGAAACGACTTTTCGGAATGAATTTTTCCTGCTTCAGTTTTCCTTAGAAAACTATATGAAATTCTTAATTTCAAACATAGGGGGGATCATTAGGTGGTGCATATAAAATATTCAAAAGGTTTCTGGTTGCATGTCCTATGCATAATTTAGATCAAACTGAACAAATGCAAATGTTTGTTAATGGGCTCAGACTATAGGCTAAACAATTAATTAATATAGTTGTTGGTGGCTCATCAAATTTTACAACAACCCATGGTATCAATAAGATTATTGAGGACATCATTGTAAATAAAAATCTTGAGTTGTATGATTGATGCACAAGTAAACTAGAAGAGGTTATTGATCTAAAACTAGCAACTCAGAGTATAAAGTTAGAAGATCAGGTTGTGGGTGAAGTTGAAAGGAGACTTAAGGCACTAAACGTATGTACTCAACAGGTAGCTCAAGTCCAACAGACTAAAGCAGTTAGTTGTGAAATTTGTGGAGGCCCTCATTTTGCTATCTTCAACAAGTTAAAAAAGTTAATTATCTAAAATAGAACAATCCTTATTCCAACATGTATAATCCATGATGGAAAAATCATCCAAACTTTTCATGGAAAACAGCAAGGGAGTATTCAGAAGCAAGGTTCGGTGAAATACCATAACCAACAGCAAAAGTTTACCCAGTATCAACAACCAAATAAACAATTTCAACATCATATTTGGCAACAATTTCCACAGCAACAACCATCCCCTAAGAAAGCAGATTGGGAGATAGTTATTCCAATAAGAGACAAGGAATAACCTCAAAAACAATGTTGCTCAAAATATCCAATTCCAAGTAGAGACAAGGAATAATCTAAGAAACACTACACCGTTGATAAATAATTTGGAGGTTCATGTAGGTCAAATAGTGCAACAACTCTCACTTTAAGCTCGGGGAACTTTCCCAAGTGTAACAATAACGAATCCCAGGGAACATAACAATGTCAGTGTTGTAATGAACAGAACTAGAAAAGATGTTGAAAGTGAAGAAGATAAGACATTTAAGGAATATCATTTTATCAAAGTAGATCTAGAACTCGAGAAAAATAAAAGAAGAAACGCAAAAGATTACTTCCCCTAAAGGTGTCGAACCAGAAAAGAATAAAGAACCAAGGTCGGTCATTAAACTTCCATACCCTCAGAGAGTGAAGAAGAAGGATCAACATGAGAAGAACTTCGAGAAATTCCTACAAATGTTCAAAAAGCTCGAAATAAACATCCCTTTTTTCATAAGCTCTTGAACATAAACTGATATATGCCAAATTTATGAAGGACATAATCTCCAAGATATGCATAACTAATATTGAACCAATACTTCTGAATGAAAAATCTAGTGTTATTTTGCAGGTATGAAGATTCCTATCAAGAAAAAAGATCAAGGTTAGTCACAATTTCATGCACTATCAGAGATAGAACCTTTAAGAAGGCACTGGTCGACTTGGGAGCTAGTGTTAGCTTAATACCATTATCCATCTATAAAAAAAACTCAAAATTGGGACCATACGAGATACCATAATGACCCTTCAATTTGCAGAACATTCAATTAAGCGACCTTATGGAGTAGTGGAGGATATTTTAGTAAAGATATACAAGTTTTTCTTCCAGTTGATTTTGTGATATTAGAGAAGCCTATAAATGAAGAGATTCACTCATCCTGGGAAGATCGTTCAGAGAAACAGGAAGATGCGCGATAGAATTAGAGGGGGGAACAATGACCTTGGAAGTTTATGATAAAGAACTAAAGATTCATGTCCGCAATACTATGAAGCATAAGGATGTTCATGAGTTAGTATAGTGTTGAGGTGCTAGACACAATCATTGCACAATCTGCTGAATTCAACACTGAAGCTACCCTTAGAGCGAGTTCTTAGTTTGTCGATAAATATAGTTGACGAGAATGAAGATGATAAGAAAGTTGAAGTTGTAGCTATTCCATAAGCACAACCTCCATCAAATAAAGCTAAACCAAACCATTGGGAATATTTGAAGGCAGCACAGGTGTCGGGGGACATGAAAGAACCAACAAAAGGGATGGAGCTGAAGCAATTACCATAGCACCTTAAGCATGTATTTTTAATGGAAGAGAAGCAATGTCCTGCAATCATCAATGCAAACTTGAGAAAGAATGAGGCAGAAAAAAACTCTACATGTATTGAAGTAATACAAGAAGGTCATCGGACGGACCATAGCAGACTTGAAGGAGATCAGTCCAACAGTTTGCATGCACAGGATCTTGATGGAGGATGGACACAAACCAGTGGTCTAACCTCAATGAAGACTAAATCTGGCCATGAAAGAAGTTGTCAGAAAAGAATTCGTGAAGTTATTAGATGTGTGTCTAATATATCCAATATCTGATAGTTCATGGGTAAGTCATGTGCACGTAGTGCTGAAGAAAGGAGGAACAACGACGATAATGAATGAGAAAACGAATTGATTCCTACTCGAACATTTATTGGTATGATGGTATGTATTTATTATCGAACGATCAACACGACAACAAGGAATGACCATTTTCCCCTCTCATTCATTGATCATATGTAAGAAAGGTTAGCCTATCATGATTATTATTGTTTTCTTAATGGATATTCTAGTTATAACCAAATTGCAATGGCTCCCAAGGATAAAGAGAAGACAACCTTCACATGTCCTCATGGTGTTTTTGCATATAGAAAAATTCCATTTGGGCTGTGTAATGCACCTTCCACATTCCAGAGATGTATGACGTCTAATTTCGCTGACATGCTTGGAAAGCATATAATGGTATTTATGGACGATGACCCTGAAAGTTTATGATGAAGAACTAAAGATTGATGTTTGCAATATTATGAAGCATAAGGATGATTCATAATTTAGTAATAATGTTGAGGTGATATACACAATCATTGCACACTATGTTGAATTCAAACACATAAGCTACCCTTAGAACGAATTCTTAGTTTGTCGATAAATATAGTTGAAGAGAATGAAGATGATAAGAAAACTGAAGACGTAGCTATTCCAGAAGCACAACCTCCATTAAATAAAGCTAAACCAAACCATTGGGAATATTTGAAGGCAGCACAGGTGTCGGGGGACATGAAAGAACCAACAAAAGGGATGGAGCTGAAGCAATTACCATAGCACCTTAAGCATGTATTTTTAATGGAAGAGAAGCAATGTCCTGCAATCATCAATGCAAACTTGAGAAAGAATGAGGCAGAAAAAAATTCTACATGTATTGAAGTAATACAAGAAGGTTATCGGACGGACCATAGCAGACTTGAAGGAGATCAGTCCAACAGTTTGCATGCAGAAGATCTTGATGGAGGGTGGACACAAACCAGTGGTCTAACCTCAATGAAGACTAAATCTGGCCATGAAAGAAGTTGTCATAAAAGAATTCGT
The DNA here is from genome assembly GCF_024323335.1 of Lathyrus oleraceus. Lineage (NCBI taxonomy): Eukaryota > Viridiplantae > Streptophyta > Magnoliopsida > Fabales > Fabaceae > Lathyrus > Lathyrus oleraceus. Next base: position 392,632,623 of record NC_066584.1, read on the forward strand.
GAAGTTATTATACGCGTGTCTAATATATCCAATGTCTGATAGTTCATGGGTAAGTCATATGCACGTAGTGCTGAAGAAAGGAGGAACAACGACGATAATGAATGAGAAAACAAATTGATTCCTACTCGAACATTTATTGGTAGGATGGTATGTATTTATTATCGAAGGATCAACACGACAAAAAGGAATGACCATTTTCCCCTTTCATTCATCGATCATATGTAAGAAAGGTTAGCCTATCATGATTATTATTGTTTTCTTAATGGATATTCTAGTTATAACCAAATTGTAATGGCTCCCAAGGATAAAGAGAATACAACCTTCACATGTACTCATGGTGTTTTTTCATATAAAAAAATTCCATTTGGACTATGTAATGCACCTTCCACATTCTAGAGATGTATGAAGTCTAATTTCGTTGACATGCTTGAAAAGCATATAGTGGTATTTATGGACGATGACCCTGAAAGTTTATGATGAAGAACTAAAGATTGATGTCTGCAATATTATGAAGCATAAGGATGATTCCTAATTTAGTAATAATGTTGAGGTGTTATACACAATCGTTGCATAATATGTTGAATTCAAACACATAAGCTACCCTTAGAGCGAATTCTTAGTTTGTCGATAAAAATATTATTGAAGAGAATGGAGATGATAAGAAAATTGAAGTCGTAGTTGTGCCGGAAGCACAACCTCCATTAAATAAATATAAACCAACCCATTGGGAATATTTGAAGGCACCACAGGTGTTGGAGGACATGAAACAACCAGCAAAAGGGATGGAACTGAAGCAATTACCAGAGCACCTCATGTATGTATTCTTAATGGAAGAGAAGCAATGTCCTGCAATCATCAATTCAAACTTGAGCAAGAATGAGGTGGAAAAAATTATATATATGTACTGAAGTAATACAAGAAGGCCATCGGATGGACCATAGCAGACTTGAAGTATGCACAAGATCCGGATGTACGATGGACACAAACCAGTGGTCCAACCCCAATGAAGACTAAATATGACCATGAAAGAAGTTGTGATAAAATAAGTGGTGAAGTTATTAAACGTGTGTCTAATATATCCAATATCTGATAGATCATGTGTAAGTCATGTGCACGTAATGCCGAATAAAGAAGGAACAACAATGATAATGAATGGGAAAAACGAATTGATTCTTACTCGAACAGTTATTGGTTGGATGTCATGTATTGATTATCGAAAACTCAACACCGTAACAAGAAATGCCCACTTTCCCCTCTCATTGATCGATCATATGTAAGAAAGGTTGGTCGATCATGATTATTATTGTTTTCTTAATGGATATTCTGGTTATAACCAAATTTTAGTGACTCCCGAGGATAAAGAGAAGACAACCTTCACATGTCCTTATGGTGTTTTTGCATATAGAAGAATTCCATTTGGACTGTTTAATGCATTTGCGATATTCCAGAGATGTATTACGTCTATTTATGTCGACATGCTTGAAAAGCATAGAGTAGTGTTTATGGACGGTTTTTCTATTTTTGGTTCCTCTTCTGATAATTGTTTAACAAACTAGTCTCTTGTTTTAGAAAGGTGTCAACTGACCAACTTAATTCTCAATTGGGGGAAGTGACATTTCATGGTATGTGAAGGTATAATGTTAGGTCACAAAATCTCCCATAGAGGAATTGAAATTGTCCAAGAAAAGGTAGAAGTGATAGAAAATTGTCCACCTCTCGTTAACGAGAAAGGTATAAGAAGTTTCTTGGGGCATGTAAGTTTCTATCGCAGGTTCATAAGAGATTTTTCTAAAATTGTTAAACCTCTAACTGATTTTCTCGTAAAATTCAAACCTTTTTCATTTGATAAAGAGTGTACAAAATCTTTTGTTACATTGAAAAACATACTAGTAATTTCACCCATGGTGATTTCTCCATATTAGTCCCTACCTTTTAAAATAATGTGTGATGCAAGTTATATTGTTATAGGCAGTCCCAGGACAAAGGAAAGATAAGCTTTTACATGTTATTTATTATGCTAGACATGTTCTTAATCCAACTCAATTAAATTATGTTACCACAAAGAAGAAATTGTTGGCAATTGTGTATGCTTTTGACACCCCACACGTTCTTGGCAGCATGGTCCGCATATAGAGGCAATAGTGATGTGTCATATAGGCCTCCTCCAAATTCCTTAAGAACATCTGCATCGACAGCAACTACATCAACTTAGACAAGTGGGGCTTCTAGGGAAACAGCAGGTGACACTTGCCTCCTTCAAGAAGACGAATTCGAAGATGCCTGAACCCCAGAAGTTGACACATCTGCGTCAAATGAACTATTGACAGATGTTCGCAAGGGTTGGGTTCTTTCCCTACGAACTAATGCATGATATGACACTACCAAGCCTCAATCAATCTTGGTTATCATCCATGTTATCTATAATTACACAAGATAAGTCATACAAAATAGAAAAGAAAAAAACAAACTCAAATGAATGACATTGAAAATCAAAACAAACAATGTTGACAGACAAAATATTGTAAATCCCTTCTGTATTTTTTGAAAATCAAATTTTCAACAAATTCAAAAATGTATTTTTATATTAATTTGCAACTCAGAAAAAATAAAATGGCAAAAACGCGTGAGGGAGAGTCAGACATGTATTTGGTTAAAATCTTATATGAAGATGTACTTCCATAAGTTATAAAGAGATAAATTTTCATATTCATTTTTGTGGAAAAAATGAGAGTTTAACTCACTTTGAAATGGGTTGAGTTTGGATTGGGATCCATCTCAAAATATATTTTCAAATTCTAAAAACATTTTTTTTATTTTTCATAAAAAGTGCATAAGTAACTTTAAAGTGGAAAAAATTATCCCCTAAATCTCCATGCAAACTCCATACCCATAATATATATATATATATATATATATATATATATATATATATATATTATATATATATATATATATATATATATATATATTATATATATATATATATATATATATATATATAATATATATATATATATATATATATATAATATATCTATATATATATATATATATATATATTATATATATATATATTATATATATATATAAGACTTCATATCAAATCAATTTTTAACATGTCTGTTGCCAATATTTAACATGTTTCATGCCAATAATCTTGACTAATGGGTCATCTATATTAAATATTGATCACTACATTTGTTTATTACAAAATCAGTGGTTATTTTTTTTTAAAAGATTGTTCTTATCATTCTTAGTGGTAAAAACTCATCTTTAAAAATTTTGAATTCTCTTTTTAAAATTCAAAAGTATATTTCCATATACATCTCAAATAGACACATTCATTCATAATTGAGCCGCATTTTTATTTTTCGAAAATAAACTTTCAATCTAAAATTCGAAAATACATTTTTTTTTACTAAAAACTTCTTATTATTTTGCTATGTATTTTTTTTGCTCACATGACATGAGAGTTTTTTGTCTTAATTTTCTTACTTTTATTTTATTCTTGTATGCCTTTTGCTTGGATGTGGTAATATTTTATGTATTCACTTTGCTTCTTAAAGTAAAACAGAAAATTATTTTCAGTATACCAAAATCATAAAGCAAATTGGTTACACATTCTTTTGTATAATTAATCTTAATCTTTATTCTGAGCAAAATAGAAACCCCAAAAATGAAAATTCTCAACCCCATTTAACTCTCTTTCATTATTTCATTAAGTTTTTTTTGTCTCTGAACAAAATGAAAACCCAAAAAAATGAAAATTTCCCAACCCCCATTTAACTTTTCATTATTTTAATAAGTTCTTTATCTCAATGATGATATTTGTGTGATAAAAGAACCTTTTTCAGGTCCTTTTGATGATGTTGGTTGAGCTGATGAGGATGAAATTAATTCAAAGTACGATTCGGAAGGGCAGATAGATGGGAGAGAGAGGCATGAAGAACAAAGAAAACAGTGTGAGAATAGGATGAAGTTGAAGAATCCAAAACAGTGAAAGACTCGTGGGGTAGTGAGTTTGGATAATGGATCAATCTCTACTACATAAATATACTTCTGAATTTATTCCCAAAGGTGACTTATGAATTTATTTCAAAAGTATATTTTCAAACTATTTTTTAGCAAAATAAATGTGACTCACTTACAAAATACTAGAGGGTAATGCCTTTAAAAAGCACATTTCCGAATTTTATGTATATCATCAGCCTATTAAAACATCTATATGAAGATGTTCACCAAATAAAAAATGACCATAAACTAGAAAAAAAGATATACGTCTACCTCCTTCCCTCTGTTCTTTTTTTTTCTCAATAAAATGTAGTAGTGGCATTCATTAAAAACTTAAGGAGACTGCAGAACCAAAATCATTACAAAGTAGCAACTTGAATGAAGCCTCCTCTTATTCAAAAATAATAAAGAGCAAACCTTTTCATGTTAATAGCAATTGAAAAAAGAATTAAAAAGTTTTCTCAAGACAAATGCATGTCAGCATAGTACTACATAGATATAAATGCATTTATAATATTATTAAATCTGATAAAATCAACAGGGTTATTATACCAAAGTGGGCCTTTTTGTTTATGTCGTGGTCCTGAAGTATATACTACTAAAACTTTTATAAAATGCAAAAATCACTGAAAAACAAAGCAAGACCATTTTGGTATAACTTATGTAAAATAACTGATTTTAAAACAAGAAATAAGGCCACATTAATATAACTGTAAAACAAGGAACCATTTCCAAACAATCAAAATATTAGACCAAATTGAAACACAACAAAGGTAAGGTATCAAAGTATAATTTAGTCTTAAAATGGTCACTTGCATTTACAATGCAAAACAATTTGACATGTCTCATAAATGGAAAACTTGCTGATTGCTTACATACATAAACAACATACCGCAAGAAACTTGTCTAGAATTTGTGCATTCCAGATCTATGAATATAGAAAATGGTAGAGAAACATCTTTCCACCAAACCAAAACCAGGTTCTTTTGGGCAAATAGGTGTCCACATAACCCAAAAAACTGTCTAACTTATTCTATGACAAAACAGAAACAGAAATCACAACATTGAAGCATAGCTTCAATAAACATTTTAAGTGGGTGGCTTGGTCTTTTGCTCCTTGCCTCCCTACCACCACAACTTAGCATTGCGGCGTCCATCTAAAAACGACCGCCAGACATGCCACGTCCACCTCTTCCTCTTCCACCACCATAGCCATACCCCCTTCCATAAAACCCACCACCTCGAGCACGTCCGCCACCACCACCGCGCCATGGACCACGGCCACCCCAGCCACCACGATGCCTCGTAAAATCACCAAATGTCTGCATCATAAAAAAGCAAATGAATTAGCAAAAAGTATTCTTCTACCTTCTTCGCTAATTTATAGAGGTCAACACAAGGTGGTGATAACACATTACCTCGGTATCCATCTTGATTTGGTCTGAATATCTAATCCTTCCATTTTGTGGATCATTATTGAGTGAGTTGCAGGAGAGAGAGTCAAAGAAATCATCCTTGTTATAAACAGGCTGTGGAAACCATGAAGAACAGTCATATAGTGTGACAAGATAAGCACATTGACATAAACTGACTGCTTTGAGTTACAGAGAAGCTATAAAAAACATTACCTTAACCTCCAAGTTTGATACATCGCCATCGTCTTCATATTGACCTCCATCTTCATCACTAGCATTTTCTTCCCCGTCTTTCTTGTTACTTTTACCTAGGTGACCCCATACTTCATCCTTTTTGAACTTCTCATTCATAGCTGTGAAGTCAAAGTCCTCGGTGAATCTTTCAGCTGGGCGGAAACCCTGCAAAACATTAATTCAAGTTTCAATACCTTATCTATGTAAGAAAACCAAACTTGTGACAGAAAATACACCCTGCGTTTTCTTTTCTTTTTTTATCTAATCCAAATTGCTAACTCAGTAAAAACACAATAATAAATACTTCAAGCGAATTTCATTCTTTTGACACAACGGTAAGTATAGGAATTACAAATTCCAATATTCTAAAATAACACAATAGTAGATTGGTTTGTCACATCAGTCTTAATTATCAACGTATAAAATACAAAATTAGTGACAAAATACATCCTGCATTTTCTTTTTAATTGTTATCTAATCTAAAATTTAAACTGCTAACTCGATAAAAATCACGAAACGATAAATACTTCAAACAAATTTCATTCTTTTGACACGATAATAGTATAAGGATTTGTAAATTCTAATATTTTAAATAACAACTATACACCTCCCATATATACTCTCAAGTGCCACTTTAACTAAAAAAATTCTCAGCTTCCTTACTTATAAGAAACTAAAATTCTCCTGCCCCATCTTAAACAAAGTAGTAAATAGAGCATTACCTGGACTCCTCTTCCTCTTCCGCGTCCCCTGTAGCCATAGCCATGAGGAGTTTGGCTAGAAGCTCCACCAGGCTGGAGGAAGTGCAACCAAATGTTAGATCATGAGTCCAAAATCAAAAGACAGGATAATAAAATGATAACTTAATATGATAAAATACACATACGTGCAGTCTGTGTATGGGTAGTATACATGGTTAAACATATCTAAATGTATGAACAGAAACAGGCTTGCAGAAGCTCAGTGGTTCATCAATCATCACAATTCATGCATAATATATGGCAGTTTACCAATTAAACTATGACCCAATAAGGCCAAATCCTACTTTAAAATCTCTCAAAAAGAATGAACAAAGACGAAATGGGCAGAAAAAAATCAGAAGAGTACATGCAGGCTATCTTATAGACGAGGTGTAGCAACAGGGTGGACAGTGAGCACCTAGGCACAAATATGATATATGTATTTACAAGAGTACAGGACTCTAGTCTCCATTGGGCTAGTTAGATATAAAGTAATATACCTGCAAGCACATATGAAACCAAAATTTGTACAAGTGTCTGGGCATGGATAAAAAGAGAAAGCAAGAAAAGAATACCCTGTGAGTTGGCCGTGAAGTCACAGGCAATGGAAGTATCGGTGGCTGGGATTCAGCAGCGACAGACACAGGTGGCTCTGGAGGTAAAGTTGATGATACCGGAACCACTTCAACATCCTTATGTGCTGTTTGTGAAGGCTTAGATGAAGCTACTGCAGATTGCCCAGACTGCAATAATTGAGCTGGGGTTACCAGAGAAGGGACAGGTGGTTCTGTGCGGATAGAATTCGAAGAGCCAACAATTGAAGGAGCCATCTGCTGGGGTACAGTTTGGTATGACAAACTTGGAGCTGAAATTGCATTAGGTTTATTAGCCATTGGTACAGAAGCACTCATATCGTGACCACCATTGGTAAAAGAAGCTAGTGAAGACAAGTTAGCACCTAATGTGACTGCAGGAAGGGACACAGATGGTGCCTTGTTTGGAACTGATACTTGAAAAGTTTCAGGAGCTAGTGTGGCCAAAGGTGCTGGAGGTGAAACTGTTGTCGGAAGATTTGATGGAGGTGCAGAAGTAGCTGTTATATTAGGGGAACTAGTGCCCACAGGGAGGAAAGCAGAAGGAAATTCTGGAAAATTGGAAGGCCCAGTTGGTAAAGAGGGGCTAAAATTGGGATACTGCAATGGCTGCTGCATCGATGAAGGCAATGGCTGCTGCATCGATGAAGGCATGTGCTGCTGCAAAGACGGAGGCATAGGCTGCTGCATAGATGAATGCATTGGCTGCTGCATAGATGAAGGCATTGGCTGCTGCATAGATGAAGGCATGGATAAGCCAGGAGGTCGTAGCAAAGATTGCTGATGTAACTGAGGAAGCCCATTTGGGGCACCATAATATCCTTGCCAATACATTGGCATAGCAAGCCCGCCACCATTTACATTTGGAGAAGGCGAAGAAGCTCCCCATGATACTACATTTCCTCCAGGTTGATACAAAGGCCCTTGAAAGTTTGACCCTGGGTGTCCAAGCTGTGTTGTATGAGGACTAGCATCAGTCAAAGATCCACTTGCAGCTGGTAAACTTGTCGATGTTGTGGCTAAGCGGGGATACTGAGACTGCAAGGCAACTCCAGAAATTAGGATATTAATAATTTTATATGCAAAATTTGTACTGAAAAAGGCTATCATCAACCTGAATAATAGCTGGGTCGGTATTTGTTGGTGCAGTAGGCTGGACAGGTGGAGAAGATTTCACCTGTAAATCCTGCAGAAACAAGGATAAAGATGTTTCAGCTTATCGCATTCATATGAATTGCACATAAATTGAATACATCATGTGTCATTAATGACAATATTCGTGTATGTAAAGCTGGAACCGCTTCCTTCTGCCTGTTATTATATCTAGTGATATTAAATGTGATTTGCAAGCTTATACTAGGAAAAGGATCAAGATAAAATAAATACCATAAAACCTGCACATAGGTGACCAAATATTACAATGCTTCAAGGATGAAGCATTCCCCAAAAATATATTACAAAGAAATTAATGTCATTCTTTCTGAAGTGATCAGTAGCTATTTTGAAAATGCACTTGAATAATCTCTGTATATGTTACCTTGATGTCCGTCCCACGGAAGAGTATATACTCATAGACCTTGTCACCTGGCAGAATTTGTGGACCGTCCTTTTTCCTTCCTTCAGTTCCAAAAGAGCGTACTGCACCACAACCACACAAAAAAAGAGTCATTCCACTAAGCCACCTTGCGACCAAAAAGGCATAGAAACAAGTTTTATTGCAACATAAAACTATGAAAATAATATAATTACAGAAAGTAGAGGTGTTTATCTTATGAACAGTGGTTTAGATTTGACAGAAAATTTGACAAATCAAACAATTCATCAAATAACTGAACCAATCTCAGTAGATTTGGTTAAAATTGATCGATGTCTCACCATGCCATGTTCCTATGAGAAAAACCCAACTTCACAATTTCAATTGCCCAGTTAACAAAACCAATCTCAAAGTCCTAACAGAAACAAAACAATTCCATACGAAGAACAATTAGTGTTGTTGTCGATGGCATAGAGCCAAAATATTGAAATATCGGACCCTTTGAGGTGCCGTCATAGCGGATTATGGTGGAAAAAAACTGCAACAACGGCCGATATTTAACATTGCGGCGAGCCCAAAGACCATCACCGATATCCACCATGGCGGATATTTAATAACACTGAACAATAAGCATAGATCTTCATCAAAAAATGATTTTGATTTGGTATCAGATTGACAAATGAAAACCAAATTGACCGCGGCGAACTTCATACGAGGAAAACAAGACAGAACGATTTGGTTTCTAAGCTTTAGGTAAGTTTTATTCAATTACGTAAACCCTACTTACGACCTCGTTATCACGTGCTTATCTCGTGCTGTAATAATGAATATAGGGAAAATTTGTACACTGGGCCACCCTTTTAGAAAATATAGATTAAAGTTCTTTCCTTTGGTGTTCTAAAATATATGCATGCTGCGTTTTTATAGAAATAAGTATGATAATTCATATCCTCGCCGAAATTAAGTATCCATAAAGGGAAAAAAAATATGTGTAATTACGTGTTACCGTTCTTTAACAATTAAATAAACCATTTTGACAATAATATCGTTATGTTACTTCCATAAAAAAGAATTGATAAGTTATAAAAAAATTGGATGATTACTGCAATTCTTTTGGACAAAGCCAACACAACAAAAAGTCATTTAAATCGGGGTGTAACGCACTGTTATATTCTAACGGTCTTTACCCCACGTACAGTTTGAAAAATTATTACCATGACTGAACCTGCAACTGCCATATCACCAAGCAGAAACCATAAATGTCACAACAAGATCATCCTCTAAATGGAGAGATCAAACAGTGACACGCGGCAATAAAGGAGCGATCCACACTCATAAATCACCAACCATCAAGAATAACGCACAACAACGAAATAATAACAATTCAAAACATAAAGCCTAAACAGTGTATCGAAGTTCTTCCAAAGCACCAAAAACACAATAAAGATTGCAGATAACAAACTTTAAGAACTCACAATCATATCAGCATTCAATACAACACACATGCAGGAAGATAAAACCATGGTGCAAGTATGCCACCGGAAAAATTTCTGAAACCTGTTACATCTTTATAACAAAAAACCCTAAACAGCCAAAAGTTCAAGCCATTTCTTACCTCATCCAAAGATTAACCATCCACACACACCCCTGCCCCTCCAAATAAACATGTATAAACAATCAACAAAACTCAAAGTGAAAGCAAATAACAGCCTCATAACCAAAAAAAAAACCCTAGAAAAATATTAGCCAGCAAAAATCACATTCACAGGCAACAATTCAAAACACAAACAACCAACGTAAGCAGATATCATTCATCGATATTACAAATCCAAACACAACTCCAACTCAGAAACAACCAGACCCATTTCAGATATCAACAGAAAATCCATAACAACAACAAATCCAGATCAATCTCTTCCAACGACGAAAAAATAATAATGAATAAATAACAAGGTTGCATATCTATACATATGAAAGATCTACGAGAACGAGAGAGGCAAAATAGGTACCATTTTTTAGGCCAATACTGGATTCATCGGTGTTGATGTTGTAGAGAACGCCCTCGTATCTGATCTCGCTCTTGGACGTCAAACTGATCAAGCAACCAATGTAGGAATCGGCCGCGGAACTCGAACGAGAAGCGGTATCGGAAGCCATGACCTAGGAAGAATTGAAACCATACACTGTGTGTATCAGCTTTCAAAAACGAATACACACGTTAGGGTTCAAGCGGTTGTTTGCGTGATGGGAGAGAGAAAGAGGGGGAGATGAAAGAGAGAGAAAGAGATAGACTCGAAAGTAGTGAAAGAAAGAGTGTATGAGTGAAGAATAAAAACACAAATATCTTATGTCACATTATATATACACCTCTTTTTTTTATTTGTTGAAAAACAAAATTATCATGCTTCACTTATTAAGACTAGTTTTTTTTTAAAATATCAACACTTTGTTTACATTAATAAGTAAAAATTGAATAAACTGCTAAAATATTTTATTTAAAAAATTAAAATATATTTAATGTATTTTTGATTAAGAAAATCCTAAATACACTATAATTATTTTTTTTCTTTGTATTTGTTTAAGTAATTCATCCTAAATAATTTGACTTTGTTACGTCTTCTTTGTATTTGTTTAAGTAATTCATCCTAAATAATTTGACTTTGTTACGTCGAACTAACTATTTATATTAATGGCGGATAATGATATAGTAAGAGATTTTCTTCAGGAATGAAATAAGATTTCAAGTATTATGTTGGATGTGTTATTCATCATTTTTACGAGTATTTGGGCAAAATAGTTTGTTGAAAAAATTTGTATTTTCAAAATTTATGATTGGTGGCTTTATTTATATCGTTAACATAAAAATGTTATTTTAAGAAAGGTGATTTTGTAAATGAATAGTTTGTCAACTTGCACTTATTTTAGTGTTAGATATATTGGTCCAATACATATTTTGATCGATTTATTGTTGATTTTGTATAGGCTAACGTAAGTGCACAATAATAAGTTTGACTAATTAGTACGAGGGGACAAACATATTAGGTGATGTATAAATTATAAAAAAAGACGCGGAAACTTAACATGGACAAAATTTGGAAGAAAAAATATAGATAAAGCAAAAAAAACTATTGATAAAATATTAGTATAAAGAGTACGATGAAAATGTCTAACTAGATCAAATATAGAATGTTAAATCGTCAAAGTACATTATGCAAGATAACAATAGCGTGATTTAAAATGGTGCTATTATTTCTTTCAAATTCTTCACATCGTCAAAGTACATTATGCAAAATAACAATAGCGTGATTTAAAGTGGTGCTATTATTTCTTTCAAATTCTTCACATCGTCAATAATTGAAACAAAAACAGAGTTATTAACTACTTTCTTTTCGACGTAAATGAGCATATTATTTGCAAGAAATTTGAGTTACGGGACATGCTAGGAACATCGGGGGGAGAGATGGATGGACCTAGATAGAGAGAGAAAGATAAAAATGGGAAAAAGAATAATGCATCTCATCGTGCTAATGAGAACTAAGAAAATTTACATAATCACTAATGAATTTGAGTGAAAGATGTTGGTGTTTAGGGATAATTCGTACGTTAGAAACTTAGGATATACAAGTTTGAAAGTTAGGAGTTTCTTAAGTTTGTATTATTATTTTTAATTAGGTATCGTATTATTTTTAAAGTCTGCCATATTGGCCCCTTTGTGGCATCGTCATAGCAGATTATGGTGAAAAAATTATGTAACAACAATCGATATTTAGCATTATGGCAATCTCAAAAACCGTCAGCCACTGATATATGACATGACAAATATCCGATAACATTGAGAACAATAAGCATAGATCTTTAACAAAAAAATGAGTTTCGTCTCGTATCAGATTGATAAACGAAAACTAAATTGAAGGCGCTGAATTTCATGAAAAGAAAACTATATGGGGTTCGGTTTCTAAGTTATAGGTCAGTTTTAGTCAATTATGAAAACCCTACTTACGACCTCATTGTCATATAAGGAAAATGTGTACGCTCATAAACATGTTTAGAAAATATATATCAAAAGTGTTTCCTTTGATTTTCTAAAATATACGCATGCCGCATTTTTATAAAAATAAGTATGATAATTCTTATCCTTTTCCAATTATATATATATATATATATATATATATATGAGAGAGAGAGAGATTATGTGTAGTTATGTGTTACCATTCTTTAAAAATTATGATAGTATTCCCATAATAATATCATTATGTTACTTTCATCAAAAATAAATGTTTGATTAAAAAATGAAAGACCAATAACATGATTTAGAGTTGTGTTATTCATTCATTCAATATTCTTCACCTCGTCAATAATCAAAACAAAAACAAAGTTGTAAATTATTTCCTAATATAAGTGACCGTATTATTTGTAAGAAATTTGGGTTTCATCTTGTTACAGTGAGGGTAAATAGAGGATATGCAAAGAACATCAAGAGAGAAAAAGAGACTGAGAGATAAAGAGATAGATGGGAAGAAGAATCATGTATCTGACCGTGGTGGTGAGAATAAATAAACTTCACATAATCATTGATGAGTTTAAGTGAAAGATGATGGCATTTATGGACAAATTAAACGTTAAAAACTTGGGATACATAGCTTTATAAGTTTGAGGTTTCTTAAGTTTATATTTTTTGCTTAGGTCTCGTATTATAGTATTACTTAAATAATTTAAAACTTATGGTATCCCTAAATCTTGTCCATATTATGTGAATTTGCCCAATCAAAATGCATGTGAATCGTGAAACGAATAAGATTTATTGGAGTGTGTCTAGTTTGGATATCCCTTATAAAATATAAATATTGTTAAAATTCTAAAACATGGTCTTCAAATATTTTTGGTATCGACATCCGAAGTATTTATTTGTGTGAGGGTTAATAACACTCAATATTGATGTTGTTGTACTAAATCTATTGAAGATGACAGCATGTACAAATCAATGAACTTTATATGGGATACATTATTAATATCCTCTTAATTGTAAATGATGGATCATTATCAATAAGGTGGCTATAAATGGTAAGGAAAAATATAATTAGGTGAAGAAAAAATATCATCTTAAGATAAAGAAATATAACTGAAAGGCTAAGATGTTGAAGAGGGAAATGCTAAAGAAAAAAACATTAAGAGAGAGGTGTTGAAGAGTAAGATACTAAGTGTCATACGGTGAACTGACTTGGGGTATTTTGCTTTTTATCGCAATGTCGCGGATAGCAAGAGTCGCCACCGACTTTTCTTTTATCCAATAAGGAAAGGTGGAAAAGAACAGGAAAGACCTCAATAGATTTTGGGTTCGGGAGGTACATTATACAAAGGGAAGGTATTAGCACCCTTTGTATCCATGGTTATCCATGGGCTCTTAATTGCTGGATCACTTATATTTTTGTCTGAAAAGTGTTGGTGAATTGTTTAAAAATATTTCGAAAAGAGAGTTTAACTTTGTAATGATTCTCGTATGAATGTATACAAAGTATTTATCTCGTTTGATTTTGAAAAACAGTTTAGAAAAATATAACTTGGTAATGATTCTAGTATGAATGTATACCAAGTGGTGATTTTCTAGGACTTGCAAAGTGTGAGGGGTGGAAAAGGTTTTAGGTTATGATCCAGTAATTGAGAGTTATACCTTCCTAAGGTCGTTATGGGCATTTCCTATCCTTATGAGGGTAAAACTGTCCTTACTATTGAGAAGTAAGTAGTTTTATCCTTTGGATGTAAAAGGGTCATTGTAGGGTCATTGATAGGTCATTGAAGGCAACAGTTGTAAGGATACCTTAGCATTCGAAGGGACGATCATCATTTAACCGTAGGCTACACCGAAGGGTCATCGAGGGACAAAATCGTATTTTCGAAGGCAACATCCGAGGGACCATGATTTATTTTATAATGATTTAATCGAAGGGTCTTTGCTAAGTGTATCCCTACATTCGCGGGACACGACCGTTATACCGTAATACCGTAGGGCAGCAAAGAGAGGTCCAAGATCACATATTTAAAGGTCGTATTTTATAATCAATTAGGCAATTAGGATGAATCTCCACATTAAAATCAATACATTAAAATCAGCTAAGTAATTGAGGGTGGATCTCCACATTAAAATTAATACATTAAAATTAATTAGGTAATTTAGGGTGAAACTCCACAAAGGGCATCCCACAAATAAAGTGGAATACCTATCTAGCTAGCTTTCCCGGCGATGTGTGAACCTTTGCAAAACTCAACAAACATGTCAGAATACCAAATCAGGGTGCAATCGAGAATTACACCACAAAAGAAACCAGAACAGCAGTAGGGTCAGATAAACAATGCATGGCTATGATAAAAACATGGCAGGTGGGCAAAAGTCAGAACAGAAAAGTCGGCTGCTATCGCGTTCGCTCCTGCTTCGCCTAGCGAAGTCTTAGCGAACACTCGTTGCATGCTCGCTTAGCGATGTGCTAGCGAGCGGCTGCGGATTCCGGTTTTAATAACGATATAATGGCAGCAAGCTTCACACCTTATATCATTCATTACAGAGATTATGTGGTTAGACATTCAGATGTTCCTGCATACTTAAATTCATATGTAAAACTTAAGATAGTTTCATAAATTCAATCATGATACCATGTGCAAATTAAGAACATAAGGTAGTAATAGCAATGCCAACCTATTTGTAATCGAATTGTAACCTTGAATTGGCCGATCGGATCGAATTGAGCGGAAGTGACCTTGCTGCCGCCGGCTTTTCCTTCAGGGTTTCCTTTAGGGTTACTCGGAATTCTCAGGGTTAGCCTCCAGGGTTTTCCGTCTGTGAGCGCTAGGGTTTGCTTGCTAGGGTTCTCCTTTCGTCCTTTTTCGTCCTCTTTCGTCCTCTTTCCTCCTCCCTTTTTCTGACTGGAGTGGTGGTATTTATAATGCCCTTTTTTCATGACCTAATGGGCTCAGAGTGAAGCCCAGAATTTTCTGTTATCTGCCAGCTTCGCTAGGCGAGCGTGTAGCGAACGTTCGCTAGGCGAGCGTGCAGCGAACGTTCGCTAGGCGAAGGATTTGCTCGCCTAGCGAGCAGGCCAGTTTGGACCATTTTCTGGATTGGGCCACTCGTGAGCTGGGCCTTTGTTCCTTTAAGATCAGTGTCATAAAAATGAGTCGGAGTGCCCTGAAAAATGTCTTGAAATATTAATGGGCAAATTTTGGGGTATGACAGCTGCCCCTGTTCAATATTCTTGAACCGAGAGAGTCAGAATGGTATGTACGCCATTCGTGGTCTGGAGGTGGAAGATTATCGAACACTTAGGATGCCCCAAAAATTTGCACTTGTCAATTAGTTAGTCTTGATGGAGATGGGTTTAAAGATGCCATCTAGGAAGTTTGATGATGAGAGCTTCAGAGTACGTCGTACGTTAGAAGATATCTGAAGTCATGGGTGTCACTGGGTCATATGCTAGACCGTATAGTGAGTCATTCATTAGGCCGTCGACTTCACTGGGGAATTAGAATGGGTCATACGCCGCTGGGGATAACAGATCAGAATGGATCATACGCTAGATCGTATCTGAGTTGCAGAATGGGCCGTCTGTTAGGCTGTATCTGACGAAAAGTAGTCGTACGCTAGACTACACCTCGGGATGTACCGTACGCTAGGTAGTATCTGAGGAATGAAGATCCGAATGGGTCGTACGCTAGACCGTATTGTTGGAGGAGTAATATGTTGTGCCGAATCAAAATGAGATAAGAATCCGAATGAGTCATACACTGTTGGGGATAAAGGATCAGAATGGATCGTACGCTAGATCGTATCTGAGTTGCGGAACGAGCCGTCCGTTAGGCTGTATCGTTACTGGGGGTGAAGGATCAAAATGGATCGTATGCTAGATCGTATCTGAGTTGTAGACTGAGCCGTCCGTTAGGTTGTACCTGATGATGAAGGGGGTAGTCATACGCCAGACTACACTTCAGAATGTACCGTACGCTAGGTAGCATTTGAGGCCTTGAAGGTCCAAATGGGTCGTATGCTAGACCGTATTGGAGTTGTTGAAGGTCGGAATGGATCGTACGTTAGATCGCATCTGAGTTGAAAGAGTCATATGTTGAGCTGAATCAGAATGAACCGTACGCTAGGCTATATCTGATAGTATTTGTATATGTTGTATTTGCAATAAATGTCTGGGATGGGCTTATAGATGCCATCGTTAGGAGGATGTCAGAATGAATGTTGACATGGAGTATATCTGAAAGATGTAGTTGAATCCTGAACGTAATTGATGAGGATGTCCGTCTGAATGGACCTTTGTTTTGACTGTATCAGGGGAATAATTAACCTGAAAAATAAAGTTAGCTTCATGCCATGTCATGATGCATGAGATGTTTTATGCTTTCGAAAATAACTGCGAACGATGTATGCATGCGTATGCTGTGAAATGATGTAATGAATGAATTATGCATCTGAAAAGTTCTTCCAGAGGACTCTACTGGGGAAAAAAAATCTCAATCTTCTGGTTGGGAGATACTGGTATCGATGACCCTTTCTTAGCCGGGGATGCTTGATTTCTGTCTGATGGTAGAAATGTTCAACAGAAGCCTGGCTGGGGGTGGAAGAGATGACCCATTTGTCTAGTAATGCCACTCTCTTCTGGGAATGACTGGCTTTGCTGGGGGATAGGATTAGCAACGGATTCATTGGAAAGCATGATTAGACCTTCTCCTCGATCCTGAAGTCTAGTAGTAATCGCTATTTCTATTTTATGCACGCATTTTTGGTAAACATCGATCATATCCAAATGCATATATTAATTCGAATTAAATCAATGGACGCTTATGCAAACAAAACAGAGAAAGTAAAACAAAAGCATTTTTTTTGAAACTAAAATTATATTGATTTCGAAAGAGGGCCTATAAACAGGCAATTTGTGTACAAGGAGACAGAAATCCTAGTAAGAGGAAATTGTCAAGAAAACAAAGAGAAAGCTATGCCGAAAACGTCCTATTGACTTTAATTCCCCTACTGCCATTATGTCTTCAAGCCTCTCATCTCCTGCTGTCGGATAGAAGTGATTAGCTTGTTCAGTCCTTTGAACTTGGATGAAGCTGTCTGAGAACGGGACATAGTCATACGCTTTGATCCCTAATTTTTGCCTGGACCGCCTTTTCAGGTTTTCAATCCACCAGGATACCCCTTTTTGCCCAAGCCGCCTTTTCAGGTTTTCGACTTGCCGGGTGCACATTTTTTTATGTTTATCCCTAATTTTTGCCCGAACCTTTTTGGTTTGCCGGGATGCCCTTACTTTTGCCTAGGTACGTCGACCTAGCAGGTCTCTTTTATGCGTAGTATTTTTTGACTATGTATGCGTTCACGGGATGCGGGAAGTCTTCGCCGTCCATTGTAGCTAGTATCATGGCTCCACCAGAGAATACCTTCTTAACTACAAACGGCCCTTCGTACGTGGGAATCCATTTGCCTCTGGGATCACCCTGTGGTAGAATGATACGCTTTATTACCAAATCGCCAATTCGATATACCTGTCTCTTGACTCTTTTGTTAAATGCCTGGGTCATGCGCTTCTGATATATCTGTCCATGACACACAGCCGCAAGTCTCTTCTCATCGATCAAGTTTATCTGGTCGAGTCGAGTCTGAATCCATTCATCTTCATCTAAGCCCGCCTCTTTTATGATTCTTAGAGAGGGAATCTGGACTTCCACTGGTAAAACGGCTTCCATTCCGTAGACTAAAGAGAAAGGAGTTGCTCCTGTCGAAGTGCGTACTGAAGTGCGATAACCGTGAAGAGCAAACGGTAACATCTCATGCCAGTCTTTGTACGTCACCGTCATCTTTTGTATGATCTTCTTGATATTCTTATTAGCAGCCTCCACGGCACCGTTCATCTTTGGCCGGTACGGAGAAGAGTTATGGTGTTTTATTTTGAACTGCGTGCAGAGTTCAGTAATCATCTTGTTGTTCAAATTAGTACCATTGTCAGTAATAATTCTTTCAGGGATGCCATATCGACAAATGAGATTATTCTTGATGAATCGTGCCACCACATTCTTGGTGACAGAAGCGAATGAGGCGGCCTCTACCCACTTTGTAAAGTAATCAATAGCAACAAGGATGAAACGATGCCCGTTAGAAGCAGTAGGTTTAATCTCTCCAATCATATCAATGCCCCACATTGCAAAGGGCCAAGGTGCTGTCAACACGTTCAATGGAGCAGGAGGCACATGTACTTTATCCGCATATATCTGGCACTTGTGACAGGTTCTGGAGTGATGATGGCAATCAGCTTCCATGGTAGACCAATAATACCCTGATCTCAGAATCTTCTTGGCCATCGTATGCCCACTAGAATGAGTCCCAAAAATACCATCATGCATGTCTTCCATAATCTTTTCTGCTTCCTTTTTATCCACACAGCGAAGCAAAGTCGAATCATGATTACGTTTGTATAATAATCCATTACTCAAAAAGAATTTAGCGGAGAACTTCCTCAGAAATTTTCTGTCATTGATAGATGCCTCTTCAGGGTATTCCTGAGTTTCCAAATATCTTTTTACTTCGTGGAACCAAGGTTTCTCCTCTACTCCATCAGCGTTAAGTTCATAACAATACGCTGGTTCATCTAACCGTTCAATGGTGATCATGGGAGCTTCGCTGCCCCATCTGACTCTGAACATAGATGACATGGTAGCCAATGCGTCTGCCAACTGATTCTCTTCTCGTGGAATGTGTTCGAATGTAATCTCTTCGAAGTATGGGATTAATGTTAACACCCGCTCTCGATAAGGGATGAGATTCGGATGTTTAGTGTCCCATTCTCCTTTGATCTGACTGACTACTAGGGCCGAGTCTCCATACACCCTCAAAAACTTGATTCTCAGGTCTATAGCAGCCTTAAGTCCCAAAATACATGCTTCATACTCAACCATATTGTTGGTGCAATCAAAGCATAGTCTGGCAGTGAAGGGCGTATGGCAACCCCGGGGAGATATAATTACAACACCAACACCGTTGCCCAATGCATTAGAAGATCCATCGAAAACCATAGTCCATCGGGATCCAAGTTCGGGTCTTTCATCCGGTCCATGTTCTTCCTGATCAGTAACAAACATGACATCTTCATCCGGGAACTCAAAATTCATATATTGGTAATCATTCACCGCTTGATGAGCCAAATGATCGGCTAGCACGCTTCCTTTGATTGCTTTCTGGGTAGTATACTGGATGTCATACTCTGTTAAAATCATCTGCCATCTTGCTATTTTTCCGGAGAGGGCAGGTTTCTCAAATATGTATTTGATAGGATCCATCTTAGAAATCAATAAAGTGGTATGATTCAACATGTATTGTCTTAGTCGGCGAGCAGCCCAGGCCAAAGCACAGCAAGTTTTCTCGAGCAGTGAGTATCTTGTTTCACAGTCGGTAAACTTTTTGCTAAGGTAGTATATGGCATGCTCTTTTCGGCCAGACTCGTCATATTGTCCCAACACACACCCCATTGAATTTTCTAACATTGTCAAATACATGATTAAAGGTCTTCCTTCAACTGGTGGCATCAGAATGGGAGGTTTTTGAAGATACTCCTTGATTTTGTCGAAAGCTTCTTGACATTCATCATTCCATCTCATCTCTTAATTTTTCCTCAGTAGTTTGAAGAGGGGTTTGCAGGTAGCAGTCAAGTGGGAGATAAATCGGGCAATATAATTCAAACGTCCCAAGAAACCTCTGACCTCTTTATCTGTACGGGGAACTGGCATTTCTTGAATAGCCCTCACCTTAGCCGGGTCAACCTCAATCCCTTTACCACTGACAATAAAGCCCAAGAGTTTGCCGGATCTTACTCCAAAGGTGCATTTGTTCGGGTTCAACCTCAACTTGTATTTCTTCAACCTCTCGAACAGTTTGTATAAATGATCGAGATGCTCTCCCTCAGTATGAGATCTGGCTATCATGTCATCCACATACACTTCTATTTCATGATGGATCATATCATGGAACAAAACCACCATAGCACGCTGGTACGTTGCCCCTGCATTCTTTAAACCAAATGGCATTACTTTATAACAGAACGTGCCCCATTGCGTTACAAACGTAGTTTTCTCCATGTCCTCAGGCGCCATCTTAATCTGGTTATAACCTGAGAATCCATCCATGAATGAGAATACCTTGTGTTGAGCGGTGTTATCTACCAGAACATCAATGTGCGGAAGTGGAAAGTCGTCTTTGGGACTCGCTTTATTCAAATCTCTGTAGTCTACACACATTCGCACCTTGCCATCCTTCTTCGGCACTGGTACCACATTAGCAACCCATTGAGGATAAGAAGTAACAGCCAGAAAACCTGCATCAAATTGTTTCATAACCTCGGCTTTGATTTTCTCAGACATTTCAGGACGCATGCGACGAACCTTTTGCTTAACAGGACGACAATCTTCCCTCGTTGGCAGCCGATGTACTACTATATCAGTATCCAGTCTTGGCATGTCGTCATAAGACCAAGCAAAAATCTCTACATAGTCATGTAACATCTGAATCAACCTTCTTTTGACACTGTTTTCCAAGCCTGCTCCTATTTTGACTTCTTTCTTGTCTACTTCGGTACCCAGATTTACAATCTCAACTGACTCCTCGTGCGGCTGTATAGTCCTCTCTTCCTGCAGTAACAGTCTGGCAAGTTCTCCAGGTACTTCACAATCTTCCACACTTCCATCCTCGGCTTGGTAGATCGGATTTTCAAAGTCATAATGAACAGTAGTAGAACTATTATCAACAGGATCCAGAGTGGGTATGGATCTGCAATTCGTTACGTGAGTGTGTGTAAGAAAACATAGCTTGTTTGGAAGATGACAGAAAAGACAAAGAGCGCAATATTTGAATGCAAAAAGTCCATTGATTTATTGAATATGAATATGCTTATGAAAATGACAAAACCCTTAACAAATTAGCTATTGTGCCCCGGGCATAGACACAACGCTTGGAGAAGTTCAATTGTAAAAAAAAACAAAAATTTGCAACACCAAAATAGACAATAACAATTACTCCTGACTAAAGGAAATCAGGATAGTGTCTTCAGCCTTCCAATTATTGAGTCCGTCGCCAATTGTTGGGAAAATCCAGCTATCCAAGTCGCAATCGCTGTCAGCGTCTTCTACAGCATTAATTTGACTCTTGGCTACCTTCTCAGAGCTAAACCCCAGGCCAAATTTGTCAGACTTGTACGGTACGTCGATCAGTTGACCCCAGCCAGTACATCCACCATCTTCAACCACAGCTTGAGCGTCCTTCAGGGAAATCATAGCAGGAGGAGTCCGAATAACCTTGGGCACACCGGAAGTTGGCTTAAGGACAGGATTGGTCGGAGGAACTACTTCAAATGACTGACAAGGAGTCTCAATGAATTCACCATCCATCTCGACGTATCTGAAGGCATGCACACTACTGACAATGTACTCTTCTTCTCCACACACGGTGACAATTTTGCCCTCTGTGGGATACCTCAGCTTTTGATGGAGAGACGAAGCTACAGCACCTGACCCATGAATCCAAGGGCGTCCCAGTAAGCAGGAATAGGCAGGACGACTGTTCATTACATGGAAGGTAGTATTGAAGACTTGAGGTCCTATCTTGATAGGGAGGACTACTTCGCCATGGACAACACTCTTCGCACCATCGTAAGCACGTACCACAATGTCAATAGGTTTCAGTTCGATGCTTTTACAGTCCAGCTTATCCAGCACAGCTGTTGGCAGCACATTCAAGGAAGAGCCATTATCGATCAACACATGAGACAAAGTGATTCCCCTACACTCAATGGAGATATGCAGGGCTTTATTGTGATTCTTTCCCGCTGGTGTCAGGTCAGCATCGGAAAAGCCTAGGCCATTGTCAACAGCCAAGTGAGCAACATAATTTTCGAACTGATCAACAGATGTTTCCTGAGGCACATGAGCAGTCTTCAAGAATTTTATCAATGCATTGGCATGAGATTCAGAAGATAACAGCAAGGATAACATCGAGATCTTAGACGGGGTATGCCCCAACTGTTCTACCACATCGAAATCACTCTTGCGGATGATTTTCAGCACTTCTTCCATTTCCTGTTTGGCAACATCTTCGGGAGTAACTTCGACCGGTGTCTCTGACTGAGAAGGATTGACTAGTTCCTTTCCTCGAGTTTCAAGGACAGGAGGTGAGATTTCTGGAGAGAAGATCCTTCCACTTCGAGTAATTTTACTAGTCCCAACGATGCCATTAGGATTAGTAGAATCGACAATTTGCTTTACGCCATGGACGTAAACATCACCGCCATAATTCCACGGAATAGCTTTGCTTGAGGAATACGGGATCGGGCCAGGTGCAGTAATGATTAGGGGAGCTACCCTGGGCTCAACAGTAATCTTCACAGGCGCCCTAGTAGCGGTAATCTTCACTGGAACTTTGGACCTAGCAATCACAAATATTTCTTCAATAGGGTTTTTCGCCTTAGGAATCTTTTCGAAGAGAACTGTACGATCATCCATCAGCCGTTGAATACCATTCTTCAATTCCCAACAATCATCTGGTTGGAATATACAGAGATTGCAATCTTCAGCACAACCTGGAAATAAACCAGCTTGCAATAAATTCCTCTTTATGATTGGGAGAGGAGATGTTAAGTCCGCCACATTGGAAACGTGATCGTCGTCATCCACGGCATTAACCGTCTTGTCATGATTAGGCATAGGAGCAGTGATGACATTAGGGGTCTCCGGAGGCTCAAACTCAATTTCTCCAGCTTCGATCATATCCTGAATCTTATTCTTCAATGACCAGCAATCGTTTGTATCATGCCCGGGGCTATCGGAGTGATATGCACACCTGGCATTAGGGTTATAACGAGAAGAAGTAGTGTTGGGATTCGTAGGAGGATCTCTGAGGGTGATCAAATTTGCCTTTAGCATTCCCTGCAGTGCCTGTGCCAAGGTCATATTGATCATGGTAAACTGCCTTCTTGGCCTGTCTTGTTTGGGCTGGAAGTTTTGAGATGGTGGTGCTGCAATCGTAACTGCTCCGATGTCATGGTCACGGTTTTTCTTGTTACGACCCTTTTGACCGTACACAGCATTTGATTCATTCCTCCCCTGATAGGACCTTTTGGTGCTTGCAGAGGCAGCCACCTGTATCTTTCCACTTCGGATGTCGCTTTCAACACGTTCACCGTTCAATATAAGTTCAGTGAAACCTGATGAAGAACTTCCCAGTAGATGGCTGTAGAATGGGCCGGTCAGTGTGCCCATGAACATATCCACCAATTCTCTATCAGTCATAGGGGGTTTGACTCTGCCAGCCAAATATCTCCACTTTTGAGCATATTCTTTAAAGCTTTCTTTAGATCCCATAGTCATATTCTGCAGTTGTAGCCGGGTAGGCGCTAGTTCAGAGTTATACTGGTACTGTTTATAGAAAGTTGTTGCTAAATCAGTCCAGGTGCGGATGTCAGAGCTCTCGAACTGATAATACCATTCCAACTGTGTGCCAGACAGGCTCTCTTGGAAGAAATGGATCCATAGCTTCCTGTCAGTGGTATGCGGCTGAATCTTTCTCACATAAGCTCTCAGATGCATCTGAGGACAGGACGCACCATCGTACTTAGTGAAAGTGGGGATTTTGAATTTGCGAGGAATGGTCACATCGGAGACCAGACCCAAACTTTCAAAATCCAGACCGGGCGCCTTCTGACCCTCCATAGCTAGCATACGTTCTTCCAGCAACTTGTACTTATCATCTCTTGGAGAGTATTGTTCATTTTCATAATCTTCATCGTCGTCCTCAGGGTTGAAGAGATCGACATTCTCCTCTTCTGAATCATTCTATGTCTCCTCTTCTGGACCATTCGGGATCCCAAACTTGACTCCCGCGGCCTGTCCTTTACGCCTTCTTCCCGGGTTAATGAAACTCACAGCTTTCTTGTCTTTCTTCTTTTCGAGCAAAAGAGCCTTCAGTTCCTCTTGCCCCTTGGATAAGCTTAGCATCATCTCCTTGAATTGAGCATTCTGAGTCTGGAGATCTTTGACAGTTTGTTCGAGATCCATTTTTCTGTTTAGAAGGAAGACCGTGAGAACATTGAACTTGTAGAATACCTGTTATGCAGTGTTATGTTATGCTATGCAATGTATGAAATGTTTTCAAGGACTTTTGGAATTTAACTTTGCGTAAATCACCAACAAGAGAGAAATGTTTATTGCTAATTTCTTTGACCAATGTTCATTACAAAAGGAATAATAATAAAAATACAATGAAAGCTCAAGTCTCCCAGGGGCGGCTTCTTTTTGGGCGAAGATACGCATTGAGTCTTCGTTCCTCATTAAGCTAACTGGTAAGTTCTAACACTTTCTTCCTTTCTGCGACGAACTGAGTCTCGAAAGTATCCCTTTCTTCTCTCAACTGGATCCAGGATCTCTTTAGTTCCTCAACATTGGTAGGCATATCTGGATAAGGAATGATCTGAGGAGCACCTCCTTCAGCTTCAGGTTCGACAATCTGAGGTCCGATTGCAAGATATGGCATGACAAGTTCACGAGCTCTGGCGCGTACCCATCTGAGATAAGGTTCCATAGGAATAGAATTTTTCTGTCCTAACGTACCTCTCTTCACCATGCCCCAAGCTCGTACAAATCTTTGACGGAGGCCTTGGGAATCGTTGTCATAGTCGAACACAATGCCTTCGATGATCATTTCATGTGGACCATCTCTTCGAGCACAACCAAACTGTCGCAGAGCTAAAGCGGGATTATAAGTAATACCTCCTCTTATTCCTAGGAGTGGTACATTAGGGAACTCGCCACAACGGTCAATGATGGTAACATTTTCCTTGAACTGAGGACACCAATAGATGTCTGGGTGGGAGAGCGACATTATCCTTTGAGACCATTTCAAATTCTGCTCGTTCTTCAAGACCGATTGAGGAAGGTGCGAAATAAACCACCTAGACAACAAAGGTATGCAGCACATGAGAGTCCCTTGCTTCTTCATGGTACGAGTGTGGAGGGAATGAAAAATGTCTCCCAGCAAGGTAGGTACAGGGTTATGAGTGAGAAATATCTTAATAGCATTCATGTCTATGAATTGGTCTGGATTAGGGAATAACACCAAGCCATAGATTAGCAATGCCAGGATGTCTTCGAAAGCACGAACATTCATAACTTTTAAGAATTCTCGGGCCTTATTTGTCAGGAATTTGGCAAGTAAACCCTTAACTCCACTCCTTGTTACCCAATTAGCTTCAATGTCGGACTTCGTCATGTGTAAAGCTGCGGCAACTTCTTCAGACTTCGGAACCTTTTCTAAACCACTGAACGGTAGTTGATCAAGGATAGGTATCCCAAGCAGTCTGGAGAATTCTTCCAATGTGGGTACCAACTGATAATCTGGGAATGTGAAGCCATGATGTTTAGGGTCGAAGAACTGGAATAAAACTCTCATCATATCTTCTTTGAACCCAGTGGTAACTAAATTGAGAAGAGAACCATGTCTCTTGATGAACTGCGCATGATCGGAAAGTTCTGACACTAAGTTCTTGAGTTGAGGAGAGATTGCTACAAGATTAATCCGGATGGTCTTCCTGGGAGCCATAGCTTTACAAAACAGAGCAAAGTTAAATCCCTAAGTCCTTGAAATGGTTATAATGTCATGATATTATGATGTTATGATGTTATTATGTTATGATGTTATGTAAACAAACACAAGCAAGTCACACAACAATCACTCCTAAGTTTTAAGGCTTGCATGAGTTCCATAGGTAAGTACCCTTCCTACTAAAGTTTGGTTGGTTCAACCTGTCCTAGAATAGTAACCGGGTTCTAAAAGGATCTCCAATCATTGACCTTCCTTCAAGTCCATTTCAGTGCAACACCAAGTGGTTGACCGAAGCTTCCCTAAAGTCCAATCTCAAGGAGTGTAGTATCGAGTCTCAACCAACCCCAGTCGGAACCGAAGTCAGTTATCTCACTACTTTCTAATGGCCAGGATGAGTCAATTAGGGTTCTAAAGGTCTGGTTAATGCTTTAATGACACCATGCAGATGCCAAATTTTTCCTCAAGTAAACATGAGGAACATCAGGACATCCAAAGTGTCACATTAACCGTAGCCATCATTTTAACCATTCCAGTATACGCCGGATAGTCGCGATGATCTATTGCTACTTGCCTAAGGTACACTAGATCCGGGTGTAGGATCTTTCACTCAAGAATACCCAAGCAATCCCTTAAAAGTAAATCAGACAATTTTAAATAAGTGATCTTGTTTTTAAGGTAACCTCTCTTGTAATCGTCCCCAGCAGAGTCGCCAGTTCTGTCATACGGTGAACTGACTTGGGGTATTTTGCTTTTTATCGCAATGTCGCGGATAGCAAGAGTCGCCACCGACTTTTCTTTTATCCAATAAGGAAAGGTGGAAAAGAACAGGAAAGACCTCAATAGATTTTGGGTTCGGGAGGTACATTATACAAAGGGAAGGTATTAGCACCCTTTGTATCCATGGTTATCCATGGGCTCTTAATTGCTGGATCACTTATATTTTTGTCTGAAAAGTGTTGGTGAATTGTTTAAAAATGTTTCGAAAAGAGAGTTTAACTTTGTAATGATTCTCGTATGAATGTATACAAAGTATTTATCTCGTTTGATTTTGAAAAACAGTTTAGAAAAATATAACTTGGTAATGATTCTAGTATGAATGTATACCAAGTGG
Organism: Lathyrus oleraceus; assembly: GCF_024323335.1. Lineage (NCBI taxonomy): Eukaryota > Viridiplantae > Streptophyta > Magnoliopsida > Fabales > Fabaceae > Lathyrus > Lathyrus oleraceus. The sequence continues at coordinate 392,659,890 of NC_066584.1, forward strand.
TGATTTTCTAGGACTTGCAAAGTGTGAGGGGTGGAAAAGGTTTTAGGTTATGATCCAGTAATTGAGAGTTATACCTTCCTAAGGTCGTTATGGGCATTTCCTATCCTTATGAGGGTAAAACTGTCCTTACTATTGAGAAGTAAGTAGTTTTATCCTTTGGATGTAAAAGGGTCATTGTAGGGTCATTGATAGGTCATTGAAGGCAACAGTTGTAAGGATACCTTAGCATTCGAAGGGACGATCATCATTTAACCGTAGGCTACACCGAAGGGTCATCGAGGGACAAAATCGTATTTTCGAAGGCAACATCCGAGGGACCATGATTTTTTTATGATGATTTAACCGAAGGGTCTTTGCTAAGTGTATCCCTACATTCGCGGGACACGACCGTTATACCGTAATACCGTAGGGCAGCAAAGAGAGGTCCAAGATCACATATTTAAAGGCCGTATTTTACAATCAATTAGGCAATTAGGATGAATTTCCACATTAAAATCAATACATTAAAATCAGCTAAGTAATTGAGGGTGGATCTCCACATTAAAATTAATACATTAAAATTAATTAGGTAATTTAGGGTGAAACTCCACAAAGGGCATCCCACAAATAAAGTGGAATACCTATCTAGCTAGCTTTCCCGACGATGTGTGAACCTTTGCAAAACTCAGCAAACATGTCAGAATACCAAATCAGGGTGCAATCGAGAATTACACCACAAAAGAAACCAGAACAGCAGTAGGGTCAGATAAACAATGCATGGCTATGATAAAAACATGACAGGTGGGCAAAAGTCAGAACAGAAAAGTCGGCTGCTGTCGCGTTCGCTCCTGCTTCGCCTAGCGAAGTCTTAGCGAACACTCGTTGCATGCTCGCTTAGCGATGTGCTAGCGAGCGGCTGCGGATTCCGGTTTTAATAACGATATAATGGTAGCAAGCTTCACACCTTATAGCATTCATTACAGAGATTATGTGGTTAGACATTCAGATGTTCCTGCATACTTAAATTCATATGTAAAACTTAAGATAGTTTCATAAATTCAATCATGATACCATGTGCAAATTAAGAACATAAGGTAGTAATAGCAATGCCAACCTGTTTGTAATCGAATTGTAACCTTGAATTGGCCGATCGGATCGAATTGAGCGGAAGTGACCTTGCTGCCGCCGGCTTTTCCTTCAGGGTTTCCTTTAGGGTTACTCGGAATTCTCAGGGTTAGCCTCCAGGGTTTTCCGTTTGTGAGCGCTAGGGTTTGCTTGCTAGGGTTCTCCTTTCGTCCTTTTTCGTCCTCTTTCCTCCTCCCTTTTTCTGACTGGAGTGGTGGTATTTATAATGCCCTTTTTTCATGACCTAATGGGCTCAGAGTGAAGCCCAGAATTTTCTGTTATCTGCCAGCTTCGCTAGGCGAGCGTGTAGCGAACGTTCGCTAGGCGAGCGTGCAGCGAACGTTCGCTAGGCGAAGGATTTTCTCGCCTAGCGAGCAGGCCAGTTTGGGCCATTTTCTGGATTGGGCCACTCGTGAGCTGGGCCTTTGTTCCTTTAAGATCAGTGTCATAAAAATGAGTCGGAGTGCCCTGAAAAATGTCTTGAAATATTAATGGGCAAATTTTGGGGTATGACACTAAGTAAGAAGTCGGAGATATGAAACATCATACTTAAAATATATTTTGCATTAAAAGACTCAAAAATTAAAGTTTATTAAACATTGTAAATATTGAATGTATAATACCCACACGTTACATTGAAATGTATTTATTCTTAAATGTTATAATTTTCATTAAAATGAAAATATGCTAGTATATCGTTTAAGACCATAGATACCCTGAATTACACAATTTTTTTAGTAAAATCAAATTAATTGTATCCTAAGAACCATATCTATATTTTTTTACAAAGACATCGAGACGTGATTTTGAAAGTTAGAATAACACAAAAAAATTGCGGTTGAAATGTGATTTTAACATAATTGTCCTTTAAAACTTGTATGAGAATGAAGACTAACTAACATTACGGTATTTTCTAATTAGAAAATAAATTAGGAAAGAGTGACACAATAATTTATAATAGTTCACTATCAATCAGATAATTATGTTTAGTCCCTTCGACCGTATAAAATTTTCCACTATAATTAACTAATTACAACCATTATGGCATATATCGTCAAACCAGCTACACTATAGATTTCTCCACAAAGATTTTGACTTCACTGAGTCATTTATCCTGTCAGAGCTTCTGGCTTGAATAGACTTTTTGAGGTTTCACTAAGTTTGAATAAAAAGTGTTTGTAATTATAAGATAACTCTTAAAAAAATAGTATATAATTTTGGCTCGAATATAAATGAAAAACTTTCTAACATAAAGTATATAAATTTTAAGTTCAATTGTGTCTTTTATTTTGAACTTGAAGTATACAATAGTGATTTATTGTCTTTTAGCCAATATTGTGTAGCATTGTATTACATTGTAGTCTCTTTTTTCTTGTAAATGCGACTCTTGGGACAATATTCCTTAATAAATGTATTTGTTTTAAAACTTGTACGATTGTGTAGGAATATTGTGTATACCTTGTACTATTTTGAAGGTATTAAAGTGTAAAACTTAACTTCATTCAATTTGCTTCTAACAATGATTTGATTTTTTTCACGAACATGCATTAGATACAAAATTGTCCTCTTATATACTTTTTACCATGAAAATCAAAATTAGAGGTCATTGATCTTAAAAAAAACTTGGTTCTAATAAACTTCATCTTCTTTTATGATAATAAATACGAGTATTTTAATGAACAATTTATCATTTTTAAAGAGAGAACGAATTTCGTAGGCTCCCTTTGAATTTATGCTAGAATGTATATGATATATTGTATACATTAATATACAAAAAGCCATTAAAATCCATAAACAAGAATGTAACGAAACCAAGGTTTATAAAAAAATTCAAGAACAGGGGCAAGGGTTTGTTGAATCTAAGATTGGATGAAGAGTGTAACACTCTAATTACCCCAACGCATAATTCATAAATAAATCATAGATTTTTCAACTTATCACATAGAATGTCACACATACACAACAATCAACACATGCTAATCATGTAACTTTATCTCCTAGGATGTTTACACGACATTCAAACTCATCTGATAGTTACTTGGAATATTTATACGACATCCAAACTCATCTGATATAACTTAGCAGCGGAACACAGTTAAAATAAACACAATCAAACAAATAACATTCACATCATTGGTCTTATAGACTCTAGTTCAACTTTAAAAACACAAACAAGAGAGTTATATTGTTAAACGTTCAATAGCATAAAATCAAAACTCCAACAAACAATAACAAGTGAAATTAACATGAATGATTCCCATCTCGATGTTACATGATCAGAGCAAGATCCTACTAAATACAACAACTAATGGAAGTCACTTCAAGAGCTATCCTTCCACTTATTTCAGCCAAAGCTACTCTTGAGTATCTGCATAATGCCCATGTAAAGGCAACATTCAAACAAAATGGGTGAGAAATTATAATCAATAATAAAAGGTATAACATGAAAGATAGATTACACTCAACATAATCATTCAAACCAATATATTGTAATTCTCACACCAAAATCATCATCAACATCATACACAACAACTTCTCAATTATCATCAATACCATACATAACCAATATAAATACAACAATTATGCAATGGACTCAACACCGACTCGACATGTATGTGGTGCCAAATATGAACACTCAGGTTAATTTCACTACATAACCCATCATAGGATCGATTACCTATTAGAACCGGAGCACACCAAAATCTTTATCATCACCATAGGTAACGCTTCACTAATCCCCCATAATAGGAATTAACTACTCGCACCCGATCCATCATCATAGGATCGAGGCTCACCAAATAAATAGAACTGAAGTTCTGACAACATGGATGCATGACTCCTAACATGCAATAATAACAATATCATCATCGCATACACATCAGTCCACTTTTGACCGTGTATGCCAACATCAACACCATATCATCAACATAATTTCATCATGTTCATATTGTCATCATAAAAACACCAACATAACAAAATCAACACAATCATCTTAATAACATCATTATAACAACACCGACATAACAACATTATTGCCACACAATAATTATTCATGTTTAATCAATCATTTATCATTGACATATATCCATCATTCATCAATTACGACATCATACCGATTAAAATTATGATAAATCAGTAAATGGCATCAAAACAACATCATACAGTAGTTAATAGTACCCAACAACCAACAAAACACGGAAAATCGACAATTGCAACTTTCACATAAACAACTTTCATACAACAACTAAGGGGTCTACAATAATAATGCATTACCAATTAATTCAATGTTAAATACATCATATTAATCCTCTTAAGGAATCACCATGAGATAGTACTATGCTTTAGCTTTCTAACGCTTTGAACCACCCGTCAAACGAAGCTATGGAGCTCAAGTTACGTCATTTTTAATTTTCTAAATTTTTCACGTAATGGTGGTAACCGATTGAGTGTTGGGATGATTTCATCATTGTTGAGAGTTTTGAAAGTTTATGGAATTGATAAAGTTATGAATTATATGATTTAATTAATATCAATATGTGATAAATCATAAATTTGATGTTTTAATCATTGGATAAGTATTGGGTTTCGAATTCTGAGATCAGGGTTTTTTATGGAATCAAAATTGGAGGTCCGAAAGGCCTCTAACGAAGAAAAATAAGTTTCTAGGTTGTTCTTCAAACCCGTAACCAGTTACGGGCTTCGAAAACAGCCCAAAAACCTATTTTTCAAGTGGTAATATATCACACTCAAATCGATAACCGGTTACAGGTTCGAAGAACAACCTAGAAACTTATTTTTCTCCGTTAGAGACCTTTCGGACCTTCGAATTTGATTCCATAAAAAGTATTGATCTCAAAATTTGAAACCCAACACTTATCCAATAATTAAAACATCAAATTTATGATTTATCACATATTGGCATCAATTAAATCATGTAGTTCATAACTTTATCAATTTCATAAATCTTCGAAACTCTCAACAATGGTGAAATCATCCCAACACTCAAAACAGAAAATACAGCCATACATAGTGCACGAAAATCATCAATAATCACAATATATAACATCAAGATATCATAAAAATTCAGAATTTAGTAAAATTCTAAACGCCCTATTGGAGTTTAAGGACTCTTCTACCATACGGTTCATGCATACACCCTTATTATTGAAACACTTTCCCACCCTTATCTGAATTCCTTACAAAATTTCTGAATTGAAACATTCACTCTCTTCCCTTGGTCATGTTTCCTCTTGCCTCTTTTCTCCTCTTTCTAAAATGTCATGTACTGTGAAAATCTCTCTGAACCTAAGTTCCTCTTAACTTTTTAATTTTAGGGTAAGCTTTACCAAATCACCAACTTGGCCCAAACTTAATGATCTATTATTCTTTCTTCCCACTAACTTTCTCAATTTCTCATATTTGACTCAATTATTCTATTTTCACTAATTAATATATAAACATAAATAAAATATTATTTTTAATTACCAAAACAACTTTAAATTATTCTACTCACTTCTATTATCTCTCTATACCCCTAACTCAAGGATATATAATCCGCCAACACCCAACCTTAAAATAAATCATCAAAATGCATAATTCAAACAATTAAAATATAATAAAATATCTAATAAAAAATAGGGTGTTACAACTTTCCCCCACATAAGAAATTTTCGCCCTCGAAAATTATCTAAAGTAAACAGAGTCGGATACGACTCTCCCATTTGCTCTGCATGCTCCCAACAGCTGGTCCTCCCCACACTACCTTCACCAAGGTAATCTCTCTACCATGCAACTGCTTCACTTCCTGATCCTCTATCTGTATGGGTGATGTCTCAACAGTCAGGTTATCTCTTACGTGCACATCATCCACATTTATCACATGAGACAGATCCAAAATGTATCTCCTCAAATGAGACACATGAAATACATCATGAAGATTAGCAAGTGACAACGGCAAAACAATATGATAGGCCACGTCTCCTATCCTCTGTAAAATCTGGTACGAACCAACAAAATGCAGCGTGAGCTTTCGATACTTCAAGCTCGACCAAGACTAGTTACCGACGTAACTCTCAAAAACATGTGATCTCTCTCATGGAACTCAAGTGCTTTCCTCTTCTTGTCTAAGTAACTTTTCTGACGACTCTGCAATGCTTTCATTTTTATTTGATCATCTTGATCTTTTCAGTCATCTGATGAACAATCTCAGGTTCGAGCATAACACTCTCGCCTGACTCATACCAACACAAAGGTGTTTTATACCTCATACCGTACAACGCTCATACAGTGTCATTCCAATATTGGAATGGAAATTATTATTGTAGGTAAACTCGATCAACGATAAGTAGATATCCCATGAACCTCCTTGTTCTAGCATACAAGCCCTCAACAAATCCTTCAAATACTGGATAGTCCTCTCTGTTTGACCATCCGTCTATGGATGATAAGCAGAACTCAACTTCAGCTTAGTACCCAAAGAAACCTGCAGACTCTCCCAACAACATTGGCGCTTCCCACATCGATACGCTAAGTTTGACAAACTTCTTATCCAATAGATCTTCTAACATTTTCTTCAATTTTCTCAACTATGACGCATACATTTTATATGGTGCCATTGTCACTGGTCTAGTACTAGGTACTACATATATGAGAAACTCAAATTCATGCTACAATGACAAATCACTAATGTCCGTAGGAAAAACATCAAGGAACTCACACACAACAGGAAGATCAACAATCACAACTTCTCTCTCCATTCTCAAGGAATTGAACATCACGAGCACCTGATCATCATGCTTTAAGGACCTCTATAATTAATTAACGAGAAAAAGCATCGACAGTGTTCACACACATGTCACATACCAGGTATAAACGGGTTCACAAAGGCAATGTCGAATGGATCGGCCTACTCTGATACCAACTATGTAACACCCTAAAACCCCAAAGATAATTTATAGAACATTGTAGAAAATATGAAGATAAAAATCAGGGGGTCACATTAGCAACTTCACCTTTAGTTTCCAAAAGGCAGAAGTTTAATTCAAAAAGAGAATAACATTAACAACTTAGCCTTTAAAATCAGTTAAGTTTGAGAAAAACATAGTAAAGTAAATGGTTCAACACAACATAAAAACATAACAAAAATTCCAACCCGATGTTACACTACCAAAGTGATATCAGATACAACTAAACAACTGATAGATTTCGGCAAACAAAAACAAACAACTAACGAAGAGGCCAACCATGCCAACCTTAGTAACCAATATTTATCATCCTCGTCCTCAATCTGGGGATCATGTGTATCAAGTACAACAATAGATAACGTATCATAAGAAAGGGTGATAATACATTCATATATGATAACGGTGCATAAAACAACAAGGGTAGTTCACACATATATATAATCAGATAACACAATGTACAACATACATATTATTATGCTACACGTAAATCCGCCACTCACATGCATGTGGTACCATCCTACAACCTTTGACCAAAGTTCTATAACGCTGGATATTAGAGTTAAGTTATTGAGGGATCCTCAACATTGGGCCGAAGTCATAAGCTAATATTTGATATATATATATATATATATATATATATATATATATATATATATATATATATATATTATATTATATATATATATTATATATATAATATATAATTATATATATAGATGCATGATGCTACAACAAATGCAACACAATCACCATACAAACCTCATACTCCCATTATCAATTATCAATCACAAAACTGGACCTAAGTTCTTCAACACTGGACTAAAGTCCTATAATACTGGGAATTAGAGTTATATTACTGAGTGATCCTTAATATTGGACTGGAGTCCTATAACACTGGTTTCTTTTGAACCTAAACATCAAACTCATCAACAACATCAAAATAACATCAAACAACCATCAATATTCAATAATCCATTTTCATAACATCAACATAAATCACAATTAACTCTAACAACTTCTATTCAAGGTTAAGAGTTACAGGTATATCCTTTAAGATTCCAAGAATAACTCTAATTCAACCCATTTACTCATCAAACTGAACTCTAAACATTTTAGGCTCAACGCTAACCATATTAATAACTCAAACTAAACTCATTTGATTCTCATACTCAACTCTAAACATATAAAATAACTTAAACTCAACCCTAAACATATCAAATAACTCAACTCAACTCATTTAATTCTCAAACTCGACTCTAAACATATCAAATAACTCAAACTTAACTCTAAACATATCAAATAGCTCAAACTCAACTCTAAACATATCAAATAACTCAACTCAACTCATTTAATCCTCAAACTCAACCATAAACATATCAAATAGATCAAACTAACTTATTTATAAATATATTCAAAATTTCCTAAATCGCTTGCCCCCCTCTAAGTTTACCCTTAGAGTCCTTAAACTCTTGATTTAACTCTAAAATATAATGTTTAACTTCACAATAGCACAAAATATTATAGACTTATGATAAATTATGAAACTCTCTGGTTTAAAGGTTCCTTAAACCCTATTTCAAACGTAATTAATTGAATCTCAATCGGAGTATCCTAACTCTAGTGCTATTCATTTTAGTTTAATCATATCACAATATTTCTTGCATAAACTTTAAAACAGAATGTCTAACTTCACAATAGTACCAAATATTATAGAATTATGATAAAATTATGAAACTCTCCAATTTAAAGATTCTTTAAAACTTTTTTTAAATGTAATTAGTAGCATCTCGATAGGAGTTACGAAAATCCAATTACACGTGAAACAAGATGACTAACGCATGACTGAAATTGACTATGCTTCTAGTATAAAAACCAGATAAACATTATTGTTGTAGCGCTTCCCGACCCAATTTCCATACTTCAATAGAAATATTATTGTGTTAGCCTTCTAATGTAACTAACCACACCTGAAACGGACTTATGAAACTCAAGTTACACATGAAACAAGACGATTAATCTCCTTCTATGTCTATCTGTGATTTTTCTCTCTACAACAGTTTCATACTTTTATATTTTTATTCTCATGGCGGTTCAAACTCAGAAAACAACATTTACTAATCAATAACAACATTTGTATTTCTGCCTTATTATAAAATATCAACATATTTTATCAATTTAACATATATACTTATGAACATCAAAACTAAGGATTAAGCATACAGATCTACACGAAAATCAACAATCAATAGACCACGAAAAGAAAATCATATCATATTATAATGCCTTAGATAGGTTTTGCATAAACCTTCTCAAGCTTCAAAATCCTCATCAATTGAAAAAAGAGAAAAATAAAAAGGGAGGAGGATAAGAGATCATCTTTATCTTTCATGCCTAAACACCCATATCATGAATAATTTCCCTCTTACCTCGAATTTCTAGCGAAGGTTGAAGCTTTGGTTATGGAGTCACTTATCCTTCAAAAACTCTCACTAATTCCACTCACCTCCTTATTTTATTAAAAAAAATATTTCTCTCCCCAAAGTCTCAAATTCTCTTATTTCTCTATTAACTAAATTATTATTTATAATTAAATTCTAGTTTAATATTAAGCTACCATCATCACTTCTAAATTAATTCCAAATATAATAAAATTATATTCGAAATACAATAAATTAAATAAAAATAATCAAATAAGTCAAAAACACTCCAAAACTCGATCAGAATTAAATTAATCAAAACCAGGGTGTTACATCAAGCACAAGTGACATTCCTATTGTTAACCTAGGATCTTCCTTTCATCAGTATTACCATTTTATCACACCCTTAAGTAACTATAAGCATATCTATAAGTGTTATTGCAAGTGGTAATTATATTGAATCGTGTCCCTTAAATATTCATTTAGATTTCCTTACCTTTTATGATGACCATGTAAGATTTAAAGTAGAGAAGTTGACCCACGAGGACACCACGAGTCGTTCAAGTACTAGAATGTCTTAATGCATCTTAAGTATAGACTCTCTTTTTTATCACGTGATAACTGTTTTGAGCAAACTTAGTAATTGCTCTTCCTTTGAAATCAGATTATTCTACGTATGTGTCATTATGTCAATGAGACCCGACTAGAACTTTAATGAGGCTTGTAGATTACAATGAAACATGGAAATCCGATAGCGCATTAGAAAACTAAGTGGCTTATTATGTGTCTAGAAGGGTTATGGGTCAAATTGAGTGCTTTTAGTAGAGGTATTAAGTCGGCTAGTCAGACTCTTGTTTAAGTAGATGAAGTTGAATGTTTAGCAACCATATGGGTAGTCGGAAGGGATAATGATAAACTTTAAGGTTATTAAGGAATATTATTTAAAAAACAAGTTCTAAAGGGAATTTTAGTGTAACTAATCACCCTCGGACATTTAACCTGGAAAATTTGAACTTTTTACCACCCCAAAGACATATTTTGATTCCACATTTAGGTTGAAAGATGGTTGAGGTAAAGACTCGCTTATCACAACTCCAGTTATTTAACAATGAAAATGACATTGACCTGGAAAAAAGGTCAATAAAGGATATTAACAGCAGACATGGGATGGGTTATGAAAATTCAATTTGGGTGATGTAGGAGATTCAAAGCATAAATTATTGTAGAACATCTAAGGAGAACCAAGTATAAATACTTTGAGTCCAATCTGAGATTGTTTCAGAATGAGCTAGATAAGGAATAAAGTAATAATTTTAAGTTTCAATCATTGAAGTGGATACCTCTAGATGTGAAGTAAGGGAACTGTGTCATATGGGAGAAGCTTGAAGTATGGATAGAATAAAGGTGTGTGAGGATGGAATACCTGAATATACATAAGTTATATATTTGTAGAGAGAGCATGAATTTTGAGAACACAATTAATTATGGGGTGTAACATCCTACATTCTCTTATTCAAATTAATGGATATGTTATGTTGTATAATTAATTTAGGGCTTCCTCGTGACATATGAAGTGTGTTGAGAACCATGAATGTGTCAGAGACTATGGAATTATAAGATTGAAAGGTGAGATGGACATTTGACAATAATTGGATATTTTAGTCTTTTCACAAATGTTATTGAAACTTTGAGTAAAGTTAATAATGCATCAAGCAATTTAGTAATGCATTGGAGGATTTATCACCACCATCTCCATCAAAATGTTGGTTTTCTCAAGTCTTGATCACTGTTAAGGATAATATAGACTTTAATGGCATGCATGAAATTAGACTAGGAATTCAACTAGTTTAATAGATTGAAGTAAGGTGTAAAAATGATGGACGATGCATGTTAGTAAATAAGGATTTTGATTGTTAGATTTTTCTTTAAAATGTTGTGTTCCTATGTGTTTTGGGAATCTGTGAGTGCGTCTAGATGAAGATTGAGGTTTTTGGCGATTCCCGTAAGTTAAAGATGGAAATTTGGTGTTAGAATTTTGTTTTTATGGGTTAGAAATTGTTTGAGTCGATTTAGAAAGTGTATGAATTGATTTAGGAAAGTTTGAATTGAGTTATGACGATTTTTGTAGGTTTAAATCAGATCATTGATATTTTGAATTAATTCAAAAATCATCACAGATAAGGAGATACAATCATGTTTATATGAATCAAATAAGGGTTTCCTTGAATCGAGTTAAGGACCCTATTTTGATTAAAAAAACATGGATTTTTCTTTTTTTAAACCCCACTTCAAGGTAGTTAATGATCCTAAATATTAATGGGATGATGGTAGGCATAATTTTCATTGATAACGAAGGTAGAATATGTCATATAAATTCGAGGTAGTTAGATTAATAAAATTCTCAATTACTAAGTAATATCAATTTGTCTAACAAAGTAGATACCTTAAGTGATTACCATGATGTTAACCATAAAACTTTCTTAGTATTTGATTATAATTTATAAGAAAGTAATTGTATGGTATGATATGATTATAAGAAATAATACATATTTATTTATAAGAAATATTACTTATTTACTTATAGGATTAAATATACGACATTCCTTATCATGTAAGCGATATTTGGTTTATATCCTTGGAAATTATATTTTCTTTATTCTCCCTTATAATGTGAAAAGTCTTTCTCTATGGCCCATGAGTGTACTATTTACTGACGTGACTTGTATATTTGTCATTTAATTTTTTTTTATTTTATTTCACGTGGTATTTTTAATTTTTTATATATATATATTATATATATATATATATTATATATATATATATATATATATATATATATATATATATATATATATATATATATATATTTTTTTTTTTTTTAATTATGAGGGGGTAAATCAAAAGATGCTCACATTATAGGATAAAATATATAGTAAATCAAAATATACTCACATCACGTGGTAAAATATATAGTACAACATTGAAAAAATTTAATTTTTACTACTAATAGGATTCAAACTCAATACCTAAGCTTATTAAGTGAGATTTTTAACCACTGAACTAATGTTCATTTCGTTTATAATATTTACATGTTAAATATATATATAATACATAATAGCTTATTTTTTTATATTTATTTTTACTTTCCATTATCTCTCTCAAAATTTTAGCTACCTCTATCAAAATACAATAAAAGAATATTAGTATCAATTAACTAAGATTAAATTTCAAGTCTATTATTTTTTCACTCGTATATTCAATAAAGTCAAATGACATCATAACTATAATGATCCTCTATTATTATTATTATTATTACTATTATTATTATTATTATTATTATTTATTATCATTATTATTATTATTATTATTATTATTATTATTATTATTATTAAGATAAATGATGATTAATTTGAGGTTTGAATCCAACTAGAAACCATGTTCATCACTAGAATATTAACAAATCAAAATGAGTAAAAGAATAATTAATAAACTGAATTAAGAAACAAATAATAGTTGAATTAGTAGTACCTGAGAAGCTTGAATGAGTGTAAGATCAATAATGGAAGGATTATTGAATTGAAAACCATCAATAGAATCTTTGAGGTCATGGTTCTCCAATGATTGTCTAACCTTTAAATTAGAAATAGTTTCATCAGTGGCAAGAAGAGTTAGCCAAGTTAGCATAACACATTTAAAACTCATGCTCTTTATTCCTTTCGAAATTTCATCAACGAGCTTTTTACTGAGCCCTTCAGCTACAACAACATCTAAATAAGACACTCAATCCACACATGCAAGTTTCACTCTTTGCCCATTTTTATTCACAATCCATCAAAAATTTGTTCCAAGTGTTACTTATTTAATTTAATTTCTATTTTTTATTATTGTTGAGCTTTATGAATTTACATAATTGCAACTTGATGAAGTTTACTTGGTGATAGTTAAGTGAATTAATTAAATTGATTTATGTGGAATCATTTATTGACGGACAACTTTCTAACGACCTTGCCAAAATGGAAATTGTTATATAGACACACATTTCTCATACTTGATAATTAAAAAGAATTGTTTGCAAAATTAATTTCAACTCAAAATCAAGCAAACATATTTATACCCAAAGTAAAGTGAATCAAACTTTTGATAATATTTTATCATTTTATACACTGATAATATTTTGATTTATTATATTAATTATCTTTTCTTATAGGAAACTAGATATCAGTTACGCCATTTGGATTTGAGTTAATTGATACTAATGCTCTTTTGTTGTATTTGGTTGAGGTAGTTATGCCATTTGGATTTAAGTTAATTGATATTAATAGATATCAGTTATGCCATTTGGATTTAAGTTAATTGATATTAATTTTCTTTTGATATTAATTTTCTTTTGTTGTGTTTGGTAAATATTTTTTACTATTTGATCTGGATTTTAAAAAATTAATAAAAAATTAAATTAAATAACATATATACAAGTCACGTTAGCAAATAGTGCATACAGGGTCCATAAAGAGAATCTTACATTGCAGGGGTGTCGTATATTTAATCCTTATTTATATTATTGTAAGATGTGATTATAAGAAATAATACCTATTTTTTATATATATTATTATCATTTTTATTTAGCTATCTATTTGAGATTAATTACTATACACTGTCAGTATAAAAAGTTTTACACTATCGATTCATCATCATCATCCGTTTGCATTACTTTATAGATTTTTAAAATAAAAATCAAACTTGTTACAATATCCAACGATTATGATTAACTGATGGTGTAAAATCCTTTTACACTGTCAGTATATTTCAATTAAATCCTATTTATATGTACCTTCTATTTATTAATTTCTATTATTGTCATGTTTATTATTAATATATACTAAATATATATATATATAATATATATATATATATATATATATATTATATATATATATATATATATATAATATTATACACACACACACACACTAGACGAACTTAAAGAACTAATGTATGAATATCCCTTGAGTAAATCATCCATCTAAGATGATATAATTCAACATCCACAAATTTATATACTACGCCTCATGATTAAAAAACTCTTAATACAAGATAAATCAAATTCTATGGTCCATATATTGGTTCTCATTATTAAGAAATTTAAACGCAACAGATGAGTATTATTGGACTCTTGCTTGTTTGGTGTGACTTTACAGATCCATGTATAAATCCACTTACAAAGATGTGGATTCAATGGAAATGTGTCTCGTCTTGCTCCAAACTTGTCCTCAACATATCCAAAAAATAATCATGTCAACCAAAAACCATCTAGATATTCATTTACGTTAAATAGAACATTTCTTACACTTTATTACACGTCGAATTACATTTACTAAAAAGATGAAGACCTAAAAGACACACATTCCATCTTACAATGTGAGAATGTACAATAATGTTGTAAAAATATTGAATCTCGAACAAGTCATTCTTGGATACTTTACCAAGAATTTAAAGGTGTGTCTGTACCCAACAATAAAATGAATGGATAAAGTATTAGACTATCCCAACTTAAAGAACTAATGGATGGATATCCCTTGAGAAAGTCATCTATCAAAGAGAAAATAATTCAACATCTACGAATTTATAAACTATGTCTCAGGATTAAAAAAACTCTTAATACCATATAAATCAAATTCTATGGTTCATACATATTGATTGTCACGATTAAGAGATTTAAACGCGACAGGTGAGTATAGTTCGAGTCTTGTCTGTTTGGCGTGACTTTACAAATCAATGTATAAATCCACTTACAAAGTCGCAAATTCAATGGAAGAGTGTGTTGCTTTGCTCCAAACCTGTCCTTCATGTATCCAAGAAATAATCATGTCAATCAAAAACCATGTAGATATCCATTTGTGTTAAAGTAAATAGAATATTTCTTACACTTTATTACATGTTAAATGATATAATTAATTATATTTCAATTTTTTATGCTTGATGGTATGAAAAATGCATGAATTATAAATAAAAAACCACTACTTTATGTCATAGGATATCACTTACGAATAGATCATATATATAGCCCAAAGATATAATACATTTTACTTTATATTTTAGAATTATTTTTAAAGTTCAATATGCATACACTAAATAGCATTTTATGTATTAATTTATCTAGAGGTCATGTCTTTGTGTGACACACAATATCTCAAGAATAACATGGTTTAGAGTGCAACAAATCCTTTAATATGTTTATATATTACCATAATGAATGAAACAAATCGGGTCAAACTTTAATTTGGCATCCACTAGGATATATTAGGACAACCAAGATGTATTTGGTAACATCGTGATTTCATTATGACCAAGTCACGGAAATACGATTTGATGTACTTGAATAAAGTAGAAAATTAAGATTGAATGCACTAACAAAATTTTGTGTCGATCAACCAAAATATATATTATGAAATTAAATCTAGTCAAGAGTATATAATTTGGTTTAACTATATTCTAATTACACCCACCTTTGTCACTAAAAAATAATTGACCATGTGAAAATATATATCTTCTTCAAAGAAAAAAGTAGTCTCTCTTCTCTTAATAATCAACTTATACCATTACCTCTCAACCAAACACAACCATGCAACCATCCAATAACAACCACACTTTAGTTAGCCTCCAATTTCTATCACATCCAACTTAAACCTACACCCCTTATCCAAACCCGAACATGTAACCACTGTAACTATAAGCATAGTTTAGCCTTCAATTTCTATCACAACCACCTTACACCAATCCCCCTCATCCATAACATAGTTAGCCTTTAATTTCTACCACAACCACCTTACACCAACACCCCCCATCCATACTACTACAATAATAAAATTTCACCATAATTCATCAGCTTAACTTCAACTTTGAAACACCCCAAAAACAATTCTCATTTTATCCACGCTAAAAATTTACCTTAATCCCTCAACCTAGTTTCAACTTTCAAAATCTCCAATAAGCATAGTTTAACTCTTTGTTCTCACGACATCCAACAATAATCATATCTCCATAGATATATTACTACTACCCCATAATTGAAACATCAAATCTAAACACCAATCTAATTAGTGGAGCAATTTAAATTTTAATGACTCTGAATTTATGGTAAATTTGGATCACATGTCATTTGATTTTGAAGACTTTCCAAATTGTTCGTTACATCTAATAATACTCCTTAGTTAACTTTTCTCGAGAATAACTAATGTGAAGGGCACAAATATTGCCAACCACGTTAAATTATATCTCATCAAGGCCTAAACAATCCTCTGCCCATTAAGGGCATGTTTGGTTCAAATGAGAGGGATGAAAGGGAAGAGGTTTTAATGGAGGGAAGAGAAGGGGTGTTAGGTGCAGTGATAAATCCTAGAGTTCGAGGAACTATGGGCCTCTAGAAATAAAAGAGAGAAAGAGAATTTGGATAAAATCTTCCTTATTTAATTCATTCCTTACATGTCAATATATAGAATAGTTTTAGGATTGCAAACGCGGAAATAATGGAATATAAAATAAGGAAGATCTAGAGAATATTGCTGTAAGATTTAGGTGAGTCACTGATAAGCTACCACCTCATTTCCTCCTAACTGAATTTGTTGATTTATCATGTGATGAAATCTTCTAGATACTTTGGCATGCAGACTTCTCTCTTGGGCCTTCCCATTGCAACATCATGGGCCACTTCCACTGTGCTTTCTTCAGCCCATTTGCTATCATTCTCCACCGCATCTGGAAGCACCTTGTCCTCAAGGTGGTATGTTTGTTTGAGATTGTCCCAATCTTCCCAAGAAGTATCATCAGCATGCAGTCCTTCCCATTGCATGAGCATTTCGAGACGAGGCTCAGCCGTTTGAGTCCAGCGAGTTTTGAGTATCACTAGAGGAGTGATGATGGGTTGATTATCCAATGCTGATGGAGGTAATGTCGTTGTTGGAATTGGGGCAGAAGAGTCTTTGTGAAAAGGTTTCAACATGGAGCAGTGAAAAACTGGATGAATTTTGGATCCTTGTGGCAAGAGGAGTTTGTAAGCAACACTTCCCACCTTCTCCAGAATTTGAAACGGACCGTAAAAAACGCGTGCTGAATTTCGAATAAGGAGTGGCAGTGACGGAAATCTGTCGATGTGGTCGTAATTTAACCATCACCTAATCTTCGATATTGTATTGCACATCCCGTCTATGTGCATCAGTAAATTTCTTCATATCTTGTTGTGCCTTGGTCAGTTTTCTGTGAAGAGAAATCAACATAGTCTCACGATTAGCCAACAATTCATCAACAACTTTAATAGTGGAAGTGCCTACCAAATATTGCGGAATGGTGGATGGTGTTTTACCAAAAGTAATATCAAATGGAGATTTTCCAGTGCCTGAGTGTTGAGACGTGTTGTAAGACCATTCAGCCCACACGAGAAACTTGCCCCAAGTTGCCGATTTCGAGTGTACAAACGCACGGAGATACTACTCAATGATCCTATTTGCCACTTCTATCTGGCCATTAGTCTGAGGGTGGTAGGACGAACTCATACGTAACTTAGTGTCGCTGAGTCTGAACAACTCTTGCCAGAATCAATTCACAAATAATGGATCACGGTCTGAAACCAATCTACGAGGCATGTCGTGGATCTTGCCAACAATGTCCATAAAGAGTAAGGCAACCTTGTAAGCAGTATAGTGAGGTTGCAACATACCAAGATGAATTCCTTTGGAAAAGAGGTCAACGACCACTAGGATTGTGGTGTTCCCTTTGTAAGGAGGTAAACCCACTATAAAGTCAAGAGATAAGTCTTCCCACGATGCATGAGGAATTGGCAATGGACAGAGTAATCCAGTAACTTTCTTTGTTTCATATTTGGAGTGTTGACAGTCTAGACAAGCGAGAACAAACTTATGGACATCATCACGCATCCCAACCCATGTAAAGTTTGAGCTTAAGCGTGCCAAAGTCTTGGTGACACCCATATGGCCTCCGGTGGGTGTTTTATGGAATTCCTCCAACAGAACCTTTATGAAGGAAGTGGTGTGTGGCAACCAAATGCGATCTTTGTGATATATAAGACCCTGAACAATTTTGAAATCTTGTGCGCCCCCAGTGTTATTGGTAATGTCTTACAGTTTGGAGAGAAATTCATGTTGCTGAGAGAGTTCATGCTTTAATGTTTCCAGGAAGGAGAAATTGGGGACTGACAACATGTAGAACTCAGGGGACTCATTTTCTAGTATGCGAGAAAGGGCATCTACAACCACATTCGTTTTTCCGGAACGATTTTGAATCGTGTAATCATAACCAATCAACCGTGACAGGTACAACTGCTGTTTTGGCGTTTGTACCACTTGTGACATCAATTCCTTTAAGCTGCGGTGATCTGTCAGAATCACAAAGGAGTGGCCCAACAAATATTGTCACCATTTCTTCACTGCTGCTGTGATGGCAAAGAGTTCTCTGACATATGTAGACGCGTTCAACAACTTGCGACATAATGGTTTGCTAAAGAAAGCAATTGGTTGGTTCTGTTGAGATAGCACGACACCCATGCCGACACTGGAGGCATCTGTTTCTACCATGAAAGGCAAAGTAAAATTAGGGAGAATCAGAACTAGTGTGGTGCTTACCACAGTTTTCAGAGTATCAAAAGCTAACTGCGCATCAAAATTCTAGCCAAATTGATCCTTTTTGAGGAGTTGAGTTAATGGAGCTGCAATTGTCGCATATCCCTTGATGAATCATTGGTAGAATTCTGTCAAACCCAAGAAACCGCGAAGAGCTTTAAGAGTTCTTGGTACTGGCCACTGCTGAATCGCAAGAACCTTCGCTTTAACTGGTTCAACCCCATGTTGGGAAACAATGTGACCAAGGTATTCAATATGACGTTGAGCGAACAAGCATTTTAATTGCTTGAGAAAAAATCATTCCTCTTGTAAAACCTGAAATGCTTGATCCATATGCTTCAAGTGGTCCTCATAAGTAGTGCTGTAAATTATAATATCATCAAAGAACACAATGATAAACTTGCACAGAAATGGCTTGAATATCGTGTTCATGGTAGCTTGAAATATCGATGGGGCGTTGCACAGTCCAAACGGCATAACCCAGAACTCATAGTGACCCTGATGTGTCCGAAAGGCGGTTTTAAAAACATTTTCCTCCCGCATAAGGGTCTGATGATACCCCTGTAGCAAATCCAATTTTGTGAACCACACAGCCCCACCCAACTCGTCTAACAATTCATCAATAGTGGGGATGGGAAATCGATCCTTTATAGTGATTGAATTCAAGGCCCGATAGTCGACACAAAATCGCCAAGACCCGTCTTTCTTCTTAATAAGGAGAACCGACGATGAAAAAGAACTTATACTTGATCGTATTACCCCATTAGCTAGCATAGTTTCCACTTGTTTCTAAATTTCATGTTTATGAAAATAGGGATAGCGATAGGGACGAACATTAACAGGATGGGCCTGGGGTATTAAGTGTATGGAGTGGTTGGTCTCACGAGCAGGTGGAAGGTTTGAAGGTATCTGAAATAAGGAGTCATATTTGTGGAGTAGTGTTTGGAGTTTAGGGTCAATAATTTGGGTTGAAGGGGGCTCTGGTTGTAGAACTTGGATATGAAAGAAGGCACTAGCTCCTTTAGTGTGGAGGAGGCGTCGCACCTGTTGGGCAGTAATGAGGTGAAGGCCATCATCTCCCTCACCCCTTAGTTCTATCACCTTACCATTCTTGAGAAACTTCATAGAGAGATCATTATAGGTAGTAAGAATCGGACCCAAAGCTTTCATCCATTGAACACCTAACACAATATCAACACCACTGAGGGGAAGGACGTGTAGGTCAACGGTGAATGTGTGAGACGGAATGTGAATTTTTACTTGAGGGCAAATTTGGTGGCACTCAATTTCATTGTCATTACCTACCATGACCTTGAGAGAGCAAGTGGATTGGGCCTTCAGCCCAAGAGATTTAACCAGCCTTTCTTGGATAAAGTTATGGGTACTACCTCCATCAACTAGGATAACTGCATTGTGGATGGAGATGCGGCCCACCAGACGCAGAGTTTCAGGGGCCAAGTGGCCCAAAAGGGCATGGAATCTGATTTGGGCTTGATTAAGGGTCGGGTCAGATTCCGGTTCAAGTAACAACTCAGATTCACAAGGATTCAGAATCATATTTGTTTCTTGTGGCTCATCTTCTTCCATAATAAGGACAAAAAAAATTGACGCACATTTGTGACCTGGACTAAACTTCTCATCACAGTTAAAACACAAACCCTTCTCAGGACGGAGAGACATCTCCGTAGGTGTCAGTCGTTTGAAATGTGGTACGGGTGGTTTGGGGTTGTTCGGAAAACGGTTATGTGACGCAGCAGGGGTAGGAAGTATACCTTTATTGTGAGCAGACCTGAGAGCTTCATGGAGTGTCTCTTCCTGCAACCTAGCCAAAGCAACAACTTGGATAAGCGATAGTGGTTGTAGCGCATGAACCTCGCGGCGAACGTCCGGTGCAAGCCCTGAGATGAAGCAGCTTAAGAGAAAGCTCGGTGGGAGACCCACAATACGATTTGCAAGCGTCTCAAATTCTGTTAAATATCAGTTGACCGACCCTTTCTGGGTGAGTTTGAACAATGCACCCTTGGGATCATCGTACTGTGACGGTGCGAAACGGGCCTCGAGTGCGTGTAGTAACATCGCCCAACTGGTAAGCTAGCCGTTGTGAGACATCCATTGAAACCATCAGAGAGCCGGCCCTTCCATGTAGAAGGATGCAACTGTCAGTCGTTCTGCTTTCGGCGTATCGTGATACTCAAAAAATTGGTTTATCTTGAAGATCCAACCCAAAGCATCTGTTCCATTGAAGCGAGGCACATCGAGCTTCATACAGTGACGTTTATTGGAGTTTTTGGGTGAGGTGTAGGATGGAGATCCGTTACCGGGGGAGTGAGATGACGTGTCAAGGGAGGAGAGTTTGCCTAGAATGTCATCAATTTTGGAAGCAATAAGTGTTTGTGAATTGGTAAGAGTAGTTTGATTGGTGGTTAAACGGGAGATAGCTTCGTCGATAGCTTTTGATCGAGTGTCGTCAGCCATGGATGAGGTTCAATGAAAGCACCAAATTTGTTAGGTGCAGTGATAAATCCTAGAGTTCGAGGAACTAGGGGCCTCCAGAAATAACAGAGAGAAAGAGAATTTGGATAAAATCTTCCTTGTTTCATTCATTCCTTACATGTCAATATATAGAATAGTTTTAGGATAGCAAACGCGGAAATAACGGAATACAAAATAAGGAAGATCTAGAGAATATTGCTGCAAGATTTAGGTGAGCCACTGATAAGCTGCCACCTCATTTCCTCCTATTTGAATTTGTTGATTTATCATGTGATGAAATCTTCTAGATACTTTGGCATGTGGACTTCTCTCTTGGGCCTTCTCATTGCAACATCATGGGCCACTTCCACTGTGTTTTCTTTAGCCCATTTGCTATCAAGGGGAGTGGAAGTGATTTTTTTTTAATTATATATATGTTTGGTTCAAAAGAAGAGAGGGGAGGGGAAGAGAGAAATTTTAATTAAAAATATGTTAGGTTTATGAGGGGGAGGGGATAAATTTTATTAATAATTTTTATTTTTATCCTTATGATCTTATGTAACTGATATGATATGTAAAGATAAAAAAAATCATAAATTGATTTTTGGCAATAAATTTTTTAATATTGAGTGATTAAAAATGTCATAATTTACCAGATAATGTTAAAAACTTGAGTACTTTTTATTCGTATTATAACTCTCTGACACAAATTAAACTATGTATTTATAACAACTTTTTGAATATATAAAATCACTTATTATATATATATATATATATATATATATATATATATATAATATTATATATATATATATATATATAATATATATATATATATATATATATATATATATATATATATATATATATATATATATATTAATTACAATGTAATAAACATTTTTTTTTAGAATTTTGATATAAAAGAAAATATAATAAAATACATAATAAAATTAGAAAAAATCTAACATAAATAAACATAAAAACAAAAATTATGAAAGAAAACAAAAAATTGCAGTGATTAAATTTATATTAAATAAAAAAATTGAAGGTGAATAATAATTATAATAATTTGAGGAAAGCAATGAAGAAAAGTCACACATAAGAGAAGCAAGAACGCAAAAGAAAATAATAATGTTGAAATATTAAAATAAAATTAAGGATATTTTAGTAAACATAATAATTTATTAAATTTCAAAACTCATTTTCCCTCCGCTCCCTTCCAAATTCCTCGAATTTAGGGGACACAAAAAATGTGATTTGAAGAGATTTTGCTTCCCTCCCCTCCCTTCCTAAAAATTGAACAAACTTATTTCATTAGAAATATCATCTCCCATCCCCCTCCATCTACCTCAAACCAAACACACCTTAACATTATTGAATACAAAGATCAACATTAATTAGGTCACGAACTACTATGAGATAATACCACACCAATGTGGAATCAACATCCACTTCTAACTATAACATTAGTATTTTGTAATAATTAAATGTCGTATTATGATTATATTAATATATAAAATTTTATTTTAATTTTTAACATGTTGTTTAAATAATAATTAACATATTTATTATTTATTAAAATAAATGTTAAATTAAATATGTTAATAAAATAAAATAAAAAATAATATTTTTAATAGAAATTTAATTTAATTATATAAAAATGTTAATTTTAAAAAATTAATATGTTTTTTAATCATATAAAACATTAATTTTATGAATTATTTCTTATTTATTTCTTATTATTTTAATTAACCAAATTAGTATATATTAGACTAAAATGCACTTTTGGAGCCTCTACTTTGATGATTTTTAACTTTTAATTCATTTATTTTAAAAACTAACCTTTTGGTCTAATATTTTTTACATAATAAATTAATAATTTTAAATTATTTTAAATATTTATTTAGAAATTATTTAATGCAAATTTTGAATGAAATTTTTGGGGCTGAAGGTCCATTTGTTTGGATCATTTATCCAACCCACAACTTTTAGGAAGGGAGGGGAGGGAAGCAAAATCTCTTCAAATCACATTTTTTGTGTCCCCTAAATTCATTAGAAATATCATCTCCCATCCCCCTCCATCTATCTCAAACCAAACACACCTTAACATTATTGAATACAAAGATCAACATTAATTAGGTCACGAACTACTATGAGATAATACCACACCAATGTGGAATCAACATCCACTTCTAACTATAACATTAGTATTTTGTAATAATTAAATGTCGTATTATGATTATATTAATATATAAAATTTTATTTTAATTTTTAACATGTTGTTTAAATAATAATTAACATATTTATTATTTATTAAAATAAATGTTAAATTAAATATGTTAATAAAATAAAATAAAAAATAATATTTTTAATAGAAATTTAATTTAATTATATAAAAATGTTAATTTTAAAAAATTAATATGTTTTTTAATCATATAAAACATTAATTTTATGAATTATTTCTTATTTATTTCTTATTATTTTAATTAACCAAATTAGTATATATTAGACTAAAATGCACTTTTGGAGCCTCTACTTTGATGATTTTTAACTTTTAATTCATTTATTTTAAAAACTAACCTTTTGGTCTAATATTTTTTACATAATAAATTAATAATTTTAAATTATTTTAAATATTTATTTAGAAATTATTTAATGCAAATTTTGAATGAAATTTTTGGGGCTGAAGGTCCATTTGTTTGGATCATTTATCCAACCCACAACTTGACATAAAATGAGACTATTTTATGATATATAAACACTCGAACAAAATCCAATCCAAACAATGTGGATATTTGAACATACATAATATGGTTGCAAGTTGTTGATTCAAGCATGAGAAAATTTTACCTTGTACCCCTACAGTTAGCCCCATACCCCTACAAAATTTTAAAAATTCTCATTCTACCATTAATTGATTTTAATCAATTTACCATTTCATTTTTACCATTCAGTTGAAAATTTCAGAAATTACACTTTCACACCCCTCGCACCGGAACTCCTGCAAAAAGACTTCCGGTATGTATTTTTCCCAAACCGGAAGACTTCAAGAATGAGTTCCGGAACACATAAATCAATGAACCAGAACACTTCATGAAAGAGTTCCGGTTCAATTAAAAAAAATTTACAAAACCGGAACACTTCTTGAAAGAGTTCCGGTGAACAAATTTATACATACCGGAACTCTTTGGAGAAGTGTTCCGGTATGTATTATATGTGTTCCGGAAGTCTTTCAAGAAGTCTTTCGGTTCGCTTTTTTTTTTATATAATTTTTTTTTTTTGCAGGAATGGAAAATCTTCCCCAAATATGTGTAGATACTACTGATGCGTTTATGACGATGGAAAGATTTGGTACACGAGAAGAGGTTATCAGATGGATTAAAGAGGTTGGAATCAACAATAAAGTAACTGTTATTATCAGTCGTTCAGATACTGAAATGGGGAAGAGAAGGAGAAGTAACAAAATAATATTTGATTGTGATAAAGGTGGGAAACACAAGATTAGTGATAGTGGTACCCAAAGTGCGTCGAAGAAATGTGGATGTCCATTTAAAATCAGGTCGACTCCGACGAAAGATGGATCTGGTTGGAAGATTGATGTAAAATGTGGGTTACATAATCATGGTTTACCTGATAGATTAGAAGGTCATTCGTTTATTGGTAGGTTGATCACAGATGAGAAGCAACATGTCGCTGATTTGGCAAAGAGACGTGTAGCACCTAGACACATATTGCTTTCCTTGCAAGACAATTATCCTGAGAATGTCACTCGGATTACGCAAGTATACAAACATAAGAGTGTGATACAAAAAGAGATAAGAGGTCCTAGGAGTGAGATACAACATCTGTTTAAGCTTATTGAGGATGCAGGATATGTGTATTGGAGTAGAAAAAAGGATGACTCGGAAGTGGTGAGAGAGATATTTTGGGCACATCCTGATTCAGTTAAGTTGTTCAATATATTTCCGATTGTGTTAGTTATGGATAGCACCTACAAGACAAACAAATATAGATAACCTTTGTTTGAAATTATTGGCATGACATCAACCGAGTTGACTTTTGCTGTTGGATTTGCGTATATGGAGTATGAGCAAACAGAGAATTTTTGCTGGGTATTGGAGAAATTAAAAGAATTGTTTGTGAAGAAAGACATGTGTCCACAAGTGATTTTGACAGATAGAGATCTTGCTTTGATGAAAGCAATTGAAGTTGTGTTTCCCAGCTCGATTAATTTGCTATGTGGATTTCACATTAACAAAAATGTTGGTGCCAAATGCAAACAACATGTGGTGAATGACCTGCAAAAGACGATAGACACATTATGGATGGAAGTTGTCTGGGCTAGTGATGAGGTTGAGTATGGTCAGCGGTTGCATCAACTTGAGCAAGCATGTGTTGATTATAGTGGATTTATTAATTATGTGAAAGACACATGGTTGACTCCACATAGGCATAGATTTGTTGGAGCATGGATTAATCGAGTGCTACATTTGGGTAACACAACGACTAATCGGTACGTCTTATAATTTTGTATGTGTTATTTTTATATATGATATTATTTCTATGTATTTTTTATGTGTTATTTTCAATATTTTTAGGGTTGAATCTGCTCATTGGAAGTTAAAGCAGATGTTAGGAAACAATATAGGTGACATGGTCAAATGTTGGGAAGCAATGAATAACAACTTGAGGTTACAACTAGGAAACATTAGAGCTTCTTTTCAAAAGAGTTTTTACGAAGTTGAGCACGCGCACGTAAGTCCCTTTTATGGTTATTTGCGTGGTTCCGTATCTCGAGCTACTTTGAGACGTATTGCTGAAGAGTTATTGAGAGTTGATTATGTTAGAACTAACAGGAAAATATGTGGTTGTACTCTTAGAACATCTTATGGGTTACCTTGTGCTTGTAAGTTAGGAAGATACAGACTAGGTGGTATACCGATACCCATTGATGTTGTTCATGTTCATTGGAGGAAACTAACTATGGAAGTTGAGTTAGAGGTAGGTGAAGATGATGGATCAGAGGTGGATATGACTTCTGCAATGTATGAGTTGTGGAGACGATTTAGCTCATTAGATGTTATTGGGAAAAAGGGCATTAAAGAGTAGGGTATGTGAACTAGCATACCCAACAATGACAACATTGTGTCCACCACCTGAGAAAATAAAAACCAAAGGAGGAGTGAAGAAGAAAGGGAAAAAACCAACAGATTATGATGTTTATAGGGACCCTTCGTATCATGAGTATGTTGATAAGGCATCTCAATCTTCACAAAGGCAATCTCAATCTTCACAAAGGCAATCTCAACCATCACAGACTTCGAAGAAGATCAAATTATCAAAGAAGCAACCACAATTCATTCTTCAATTTCCTAATCATATTAGGTCATACATTGAAGATGTAGTTAATGTTGAATCAGATGGTAATTGTGTGTAACACCTCAAAATTTGCCCTCCTCTCTTGGGACTAGTATAGCATATTGCATGACAATTTTTAGGTCATTAGGCATTGCATAATTGCATATCATGTGGTAACATTGTGCAAGTCATCCTCATAAGTCTTGATCAGAAGATGAAGTTGAGGTGCAAGCTAGGGTTTCATTGGACTGGATCATTAACTGTCTGAGGATGGTGATTCAAATTAGGGTTTCTTTGATTTTCAAGGAGATTGGTCTTTATCTTGGTTAGAATGATAAATCATCATCATCATGGTTTTGATATCACCAAGAGATTCAAGAGATTGATCAGGTACCTTGAGATTAGGGTTTTGACCACTGGTCAACCCTAATCAGTTGCATTGGGCCAATCAGGGCATGGCAAGGAGATGGGGTCTATAATGGATATGGGGATCATCATGTGATTGTATTGAGCTTATGGAAGCTAGGGTTTCATCCTTGAGCCATTTCATCAGAAGTTTGGGGCTCAACTTGATCAGTGCACAGCCAAATTCATCTATCAATTGAAAAGTCAACTGTGGTCAACTGTGCTTGATTTTATGGATTTGGAGGTGGGAGAGGGTTGGATATACTTCATTCATGTTGAAACAAGTTTCATTTGACATTTCAATCATCAAGAATGAAGAAAATAAAGTCAGACAAAAAGTTGCCAAAAATAGAAAGTGACTTGTAATGGAAGTTTCCAAAAATGGAAAGTTTTTCATCACAAAATTACATGTCCAAAAAAGCTTCAAATGAAAATTTGTCCAACATGAAAGTTGTATATCTTGCTCTCACCTTTCTAAAAAGTCCAAGAACTTGAAATTCCCATGTATGGTTGACAAGTTATGGTCCATTCATTTTCCAAAAATGCCTAAAATCAAAGTGGCATAACTTTCACATGGAATGGCCAATTTGAGTGATCTTTCTTTGAGCAAACCCCATTTCACATGTACTTTCATGTTGCATAATCAAAATTCATCAAAAATGGCCATGGAAAAAAGTCAAATTTCAAGTGGACTATGTTGAATTTTTGGTGTGAATATGTGATTTTGAGAATTACTTGGAATTTGCACATGAGACCAATGCCAACACACTCCATACATCATTTAGAACTTGTGTGAATATTCATTTTACTGTTGCATTGCCAATTGGAGAAGGTCATTTTGGAGATTTCACTTTAAATCACATTATGCTAATCAAGCCAATTTGGTAATTGTGATTAAGGGAATGGATTAGCAGGGGTATATATTGTTAATCATAACAGAAATTGAAGATTACAATCACATTCTCCAAGATCTAACTGTTTTTCCCTCCATATTCTCTCAAATTCTCCAAAACTTCATCAAGCATTTTTGATCATTTCTCCATCAAACCTTCATCAATTTGCATCGTGCTTCTTGGATTCACTCTCCACAAACCTTATTGAAGAACTGTTTTGACAAATCCGTGGCAAAAGCTTCAAGAATTGGACTGTTGGAAAGCTTGCTCAACAATGGCAAAGTGAAGATTCTTCCAATTGGAGCTGTTTTGGATCGAGCTAGGCATTGCAATCATCTTCCTGTACATCAATCCTCATCTGTTTCACATAATTACACCTGGAAACATCCAAATTCGCATCTGCCATCATCTACAAGGTATTTTTCGAATTCCACCATTGTGTGAACTATCATATGGCTTGTGAAGATCTTTCAGTGTAGATTAACGTGATGTTTATAGTTTTTGAATTGGTTAAGTATTGGATGAGAAATCTGAGTTTGAAGTTTGATGTGCATTTCATTTTTTGCTCGATCCCGTTGGCATGTTGAGAATTAGGTTAAGCCAATTACATATTCATGATGTACATGTTGATACGGTTCTAGTGATATATGGTTTGTCAATTTTGGTTGAGATTTGATGTTCTTGATTTTCTGGAATTTCTGGAATGTTGATGGATGAAGAACGCGTTCCAGGTTGAGTTTGATCCGCGTGTGTCCATTTCTTTTTCAAATTCGTGTTTGCCGCCATTCCCTGTCCAATAGCAACACGCCAGCGAATAAATGCCAACGACCGCGTTTTGGTCTGTGGCTCAGGAATTACGCTTTTGCCATTTTCCTTTTAATTCTTTTATTATTTCATTTCTTTTCCTTATTTCATTTTTATTTTGATGCCACAACTTTAAAAAATTCATAGATGATTCATTTCTCATCCAATTTTAGTGAGATTTTTTTCATAATGCTCCTTGTGATGTGTAGAATTTAATCATGATTTTTGTGATTTGTGTGCACGTGTAAAAAATTAAAATGCCTAGGGATTGATTGAATGTATGCATTTTGTACATGTATTGCCATATCTTTCATAAAATGATGATGGTTTCAAAGAAATGGATGAAATTTTTTGTGCTTATTCTGGACACTTTGATGGTAATTTTCATGTGTGGTTTGTAATTTTTGGACACTTGGTTGAGGAGATATTAATTTTTGAATTAAGGTGTGACAATTTGTGTCACACCAAGCTTGATGAATTTCATGATTTTATTTGCCTTGCTTAGGGATGTTGAATTGAGCCAATTTTTTGCATGAATGAGCATATATATGTTGAGATCACATGAGAATTTTTCTGGAATTTTTGCTTGCATCTCCTAATTGATTGGAATTTTCTCTTCTGTTGGCTCATTTTGTGACATTTTGTGATACATGATTGTATTTTGCTTGTGAAATTCTCATGATTAATTGGATGAATGTGAAATTTGGTGGAGTGATTCTAGACACATTATAGGTCATTGTGGTTTTGATCCCATTCATTTATCATGTATTGTCACTGTTTTATGATTTTTGGAAGTTGATGTTTGTTTGGATACCATGTGTTGGCTTGCTTGAACTTGTCTGAACTTTATGAATTTAATTTCCATACTTCCATTGATCCAAATGAGCTGAAAATTGATATGATATTCATTGAATGTGTCCTGTTTAGGTTGGAATTTTTGTGGAATTAATTGAATTATTTTGGTATGCTTTTGATTGAGATCTTTCTGTTTGGTCATTTGGAGTTGCAAATTGCATGTTTGATGCTATTTTGTGCATAAAATGATAATGGTGATTGATATGAGCATGGGACCAATTGCATTTGCTTCTGATTTGTTTAAGTGTGATTTTGGATAATTTTCACTTGCTGTTTTGAATTTTTCATCTCCTTTGGACCCTAGGCTTGGCCAAGTGGTCTTGTTTCTCATGGTTGGTTTGGATTTTCAGGTTGAAATGCAAAAGGCTTAAGGAGAAAATTGCAAGCTGATTAAATTGAGTTTTGTTTGATGTTGTAAACTAACTTGTTTTGTGTTGTAGGGTTTGATGCTTGAGTTTGAGCTCATGGCTTGCACTTGTGTGCATTAACTTGTGTTTGACTGAACAGATTAACATTTGCTGTTTACTGTTGGTTTGTCTGAGTACTGATGATACTTGATTGATTTCAGGTACATTAAGTTGCTTACAGTTCTTTAAGAACTTGCTGTGCTGCTGCTTGGTTGTGTAAACCAGTTGAGGTAGACTCTCTTGTCTCCATGTAGTCTGGAAGACCTGGCTTGTTATTTAGCCAGGCAACTGTCTGAAGTCCTCCTTAAGAGGCGATGTTTGTGCTTGTTTACTTTTTGTGCCAAGCAGGTAAAGACCTTGATTAAGGCAATTGGTGGATCAAAGAGATATGCAATCTATCTCCCACTATTCTGTTGAGTCGTTCCTCTGCTCACACAACTGGTGTTGATGCATTGGGACACAAACCCAAGATCTTGTGCTGTTGCACAGTCGAGTCAGAGTCTTGAGCGTAAAAGGGTTCCTCCATTCTGGACCCATGCTCCTTTGTCTGAAGCTCTCCCTGGTCAGGGATAAGAGCTGTGAAGTCTAATCTTCACTCACCCTTCATCAGCTTCACCTTAGCCCCTCAATGGCAAGGTTAAGGGCGAACTCTACCCTGTACAGATGACTTGCCTCGGCAGTCCACCCTTGTTTGAGCCTCACTTGACTGGATATAGTGTGTGCTATGTGAAATGTTTGTTTTATTTTGATTGATGCTTGCATGCTTGTTTTTCCTGGTTAGGATTAGCTTGCTGTTGTGCAAGTAGATAGAAACCATAACATAGGGCAATGATGCATGATAACACTAGGCTCGAGTCCAGCTCCCTAGTAGTGTGTCTCCCCTTTGTATCTGGTTAGAATTTCTTTCCCGTTCAGGGGAACTACGTCGCCCTGATCCTCATACCAGATGAGGTACGTAGGCAGGAGACCGTGCGAGGTCTCTCCGGGCACTTTTCTTTCTTTTGGTGTGTGTGCTTGACAGTTGTAGGCTCGAGTTCCCGACTCCCTATCAACTTGTTTGGTTGTTGTGTGCTTGGAAGCTGATGTAAGTCCATCAAGTGGCATTCGGGTTCCAGTGTGCGTGTGTTTGGTTCAGATGCCGATGTAAGTCCAGTGATTGGCTTTCGGGCTCCACGTTTGCCTTCTTGTGTGCATTTTGGTTCGGATGCTGATGTAAGTCCAGTGATTGGAATTCAGGCTCTCAGTTTGCCTGTGTTTGTGTTTGCTTGTTTGGCGTGCGTGAGCCGAACTACGGCAGCTCTGATTCTCGTTCCAGACGAGATACGTAGGCATAGGATGCGATGTCCTAGCGAGCCCTCTTCCTCTTAACCCCACCTGTGTTGTTTCGGTGTGTGTGTGATGTGTGTTTTGTTTTAGCAACCTTTTCTTTCTTTTAGAGCGTGGATCCCGTCGAGTACGACGGACGTGAGGGGTGCTAATACCTTCCCCTTGCGTAACCGACTCCCGATCCCTTTCTCTTTGGTCGCGAGACCATGCTTTTTCCAGGTTTACTCTGAGCGTTTCCTTTCCCTCTTTTGGGATAAATAACGCACGGTGGCGGCTCTGTGTTGTTTTTGTTTCAGCCCACCGGTTGTTTTTCACGGATGCGACAGCTGGCGACTCTGCTGGGGACTTACAAGATGTTGACCTGTGCTGGTCCATCTTCCCTAAGCGAGTCCCTCCTGGCGTTCTAGGATGGTTTAGGTTGCTTGTGTTGCTTTATTTATTGCATTTATTATTCTGACTGTGTATATATTTGCATAAATATTTGCATGCATCATACTATCATATTGTCGTCTTCTGTGCAGGTGGTTCCTCTGTTTTGGGTGGGTGTTCTGAGTGGGGCTAAAACCCAGGCCCGAGTGTACACCTAGGATTAGTGTGGTCTCACGTTCCTCATTTGCTTTATTAGCATATTGTTGCAACGTGACATACCACAAGCCGGACGAGGTTCATCTGAGAGCTCTTCCTTTGTGGAGCACTCCACTTTGGTTGGGTTACCTCTTTTGAACTATTGACTCCGGTGGCCGATCATTCCCGGATCTTTGGTTTAGACGATCTCAGGAGAGCTACAATGGCACACCCGAAAGGGCAAACTCATTGAGTATCTCTGCCCGATTGTCGAGACTATTATCTGCCTTAGGATGACCTGTTTAGAATTTACCTGTGAGGGGAAGGTGATTCTTACAGATGCATGTTCAGATGGTGACTATCGGTTCAACAGTTAATCAGAGTCATATTTATAAGTCGGATTTATGGACCTTTGTTTCCGAGACGCCGAAGTGCTGTCCGAGTTATTTATCAGTGGGGATCCGTTTATTTCGGGATTCCCCGGGCCGATTCAGAGGGTTGTGATTATCTGATCAGAGATTGTTTGGTGATGATGATGATGATGATGGTGTATCAGTCAGTTCCGTTTATTTCGGAACCTTTGAGTTGGATTTGTGGTTACATGTTCCCTCAGATGGTTGTGATCGGTTCAGAAATCAGGACTGTGACTCAGAGCAACAGATGATCAGACGACTTGGAGGATGGCACACTGCATTGCATTCATTCATCAACATCATTACACATTGCATTTACCTGCATCTAACACATGTTTATCCATATGCAGGGACATTTTTGATCAAGATCCTGGTTGAGAGACTTTCTGTTCAGATATGAGGACTGGTTTGAAGCATGATGTTGCCTACAGTTTCTTCGACCCAGAGATTGACGAGCTGAGAGATATGATAGCATTGATTACACCCGACCATGTGAGGATGTTCAAAGAGTCGTACGGTGGTATTCTGAAGACGGTTTTCAGACTCACAGACAGTGACAGAAGCGCCATTCATACTCTTCTTCAGTTCTATGACCCGGGTCTGAGATGTTTTGTGTTCCCGGACTACTTGTTGGGGCCTCTGATGGAGGATTATGCTAGTATCTTGGGTATTCCGATCCGAGATCAGATTCCTTTCTGTGCTATGAGGGGAGAGCCTGATGTCCTTGGGATTTCTCGTGCTCTTTATTTGAGTCCGGAAGTGACCAAGGAGGGTTTGAAGGAGAAAGGAAAATTACCTGGTTTTCATATGAGTTTCTTGGAAGCTAAGGCCAAGGAACATGCTGTTGCGGGTAATTGGAAGACGGTTTGTGCCTTGATTGCTGTGAGCATTTATGGGATTATCCTGTTTCCTAATCAGAAGGGCTTTGTGGACCATAATGCCATCAGATTATTTTTGCAGAGGAACCCTATTCCTACTCTGATCGGAGACGTCTATTATTCGGTTCATAACAGGAACGAGAAGAGACGTGGTGGTTTGATCAGGTGTTGTGCTCAGATGCTATTCAGATGGTTTATGGGGTATTTGCCTTCCCGAGGTGCTTTTGCTTCTCTTGATCCTACGGTCAAGTGGTCGGTCAGATTGATGGGTTTGCGGGCTGCTGACATAGCTTGGATTCATAATGGTATGGCTGGACGGGATTTCATATATAGCTGTGGGAGATTTCCCAATGTGCCTCTCATAGGTGTTCAGGGTTGCATTAATTACAACCCGACGCTTCTTAGGAGACAGATGGGGTTTGCCATGGAGGTTCCTCCTCTCGAGCGAGAGATTCAGGAGTCCTTTTACTTCTCAGCCGAGGGTGATCAGGCCAAGTTGAGGCAAGTATCTGGGTCATGGCGTAACATTCAAAGAAAGGGCAAGGTTCCGTTTGGCAAGGTCAACAGCAGGTCTTTTCCTCCATTTGATGATTGGCTGCGGAAGAGGATTAAGATTACACATCTACCTTTTCCTGGAGGTGATCCGTGGTGTCCTATGATCGAGGGTCTGCGTTCTTCTGTCAGTATGGAAGAATTCCTCGAGATGAAGAGAGCCAGAGATCAGTTGCTTGCAGAGAAAGCTGAATTGGAGATGAGTGTTGCTCGTATTCAGATGGCTAATCAGGAGATCAGAGTGAAGATGGAGGATCAAGACAAGCGACATGCCTTGGAAGCAAAGCGCTTTGAGATGGATACTACCTATTATGGGAAGGTCAATCAGGCTTTAGCATCGTCCACAAGGGAGCATGATATCACTAAGGAGAGATTGGCTAGAGCTTCAGAAGTCATTGAAGATCAGAAGAGGAGGCAGATCCTTGTGAAGACCCAACGAGACGACAGAGCCAGAATCCTTGCTGCAGAGTGGGAAGCGGAGAAAGCAAAGATCATCGCTGAGAGAGATCATTACATTGCTGAGAGAGATCATTACTTCAGGCAGATGAAGATTCACCAGAAGGAGGTGGGGAGATTACAGCAAGAGAACACTGAGCTCAGGTTCGCCGCAGAGTTCGCGAAGATGGTTGATGATATAGGGCCTTCTGTGGGACCCTCATCAGGCTAGCTTTCTTATTTGTGTTGAATTACCGTCAGGCTTGTTGACGGAATTCACTTGCTTGTATTTCCTTCCTGATTCTGGAGAATTGTATTGGATTTGTATTAGCTTGATGTATGACTATGGCACTTATTGTGCATTTTGTTATGTGATGGTGATTTTCATTCAGTGATTGATCTTCAAGCTTTATTTGCTTTACCGTATGCACTTACATAGCACACGCACATGGTTGGGGGTATTTTGCTGAATCATATATCTCTGATCCGTATGATGAAATCAAATGCTGAATATCAGAATATTGCTGCCGGATTATTGTTTGTCTCGATGAAGCCAGGATCAAGAGACAAAGTGTTCCTCATGTGGATAAACACTGCATTCATGCATAAATCATAATAACTTGTCTTCTATTTTGCAGGTGTCAGTTTCTAACCTGTTTGATTGACACAGGAATGATGAATCCGCCTAATGCCGACATTCTCGAGCTGAAAGAGAAGATGGGAGAGCTGATCAATATCATGCAAGAGTTCACCTTGGAGCAGAAGGCAATCGCCGAGAAGGTGGGGAGGATTGAGGACTGGCTGAGAAAGGGGGAAATACCGGGAAACGCTTCGTCGTTTGGACCGAAGAAATCCTTTGGTAATGACCAGCGCAAGAATGAGGGTGAATCGAGTGCTGTGTATGCCCAGAGAGGACACGGTAGGAATCGTTACTACCAGCACACTGCTGCAGTAACCATCCCTGCTGGTAATCAGTCAGTCCGACAACAACATCAGCCAACTCCACAGAGGGCACAGGGAGCTGGGAGCCAAGTGAGAGGAAAGGGGGTTGATCGTCATTTTGACAAGCCACCCATGTCGTATGCTCTTCTGTTGAAGAAGTTGAAAGATCTCGGAATGGTACAATTGAGGATGTTAACTCCGTTGAAACCTGATCAGAGGCCACCTAACTATGATGAGAACGCCAGGTGTGAATTCCATTCTGGTGCGCCTGGGCATAACATTGAGGGTTGTAGAGCCTTTAAGCATACTGTCCAAGATCTGGTGGATTCCAAGGCCCTCAATTTTACATTGTCATTGAATGTTAATGCCGATCCCATGCCGGCGCATGGTCAGGCGATGGTGGGTGCAATTGCTGAAAATTCAGATCGCGTCTGTGCAATGGGGGAAGAGACTGACAGCGACTGTGAACTGGAGCCGTGGATAAAATCGTGCATACCAGGGAACTGGAAGGCCTAAAAAGATCATCACTGTCACTCTACTGGAAGAGTAATGATTTCTGTTTTTCAGTTTTATTTGCATGAAAGCCATACGTTTTGCCCGAAACGTAATGGTTCATTGTAAGGGCCACCTCATGTTTCATTTTGCAACATTTTGCATCATTAATAAATGGATGTTTTTCAATTAAAAGCGGTGTTCCTTGTTTTTCATTTATTTTTGCAGTTTAAAAACAAATAAAAATGGCAATGTTTGTTTTCATTTTTCCCTTTTTGATTTGTCTCGTTCTGACTTCGGAAAATAATTCTCCGGATCTCATTGATAACAATTTGGTTACACCTCATTTGACTTCGACAATCCGATCTGTCATGCCGAAGAAGAAGGCGAAGAAGATTGTGATCTGCTGGAAAATTAGCCAGGTTGTTGAAACAAGAGGAGAAGGTGATTCAGCCGTGTGAAGAGCGAGTTGAGCTTGTTAACCGATATACCACCGAGGTCAGAAAGGAAATGAAAATTGGAGCCGCTTCAGAGGCGAGTCGAGAGCAGAATGGTAGCCCTGTTGAAAGAGCAGGTGGATACCTTCGCCTGGTCGTGTCAGAATATGCCAGGGTCGGATATCGGTGTCATTGCGCGCAAGCTACCACGGAAAGGAGACTGTCCTCTAGAGGAGCAGAATGTCGGTGCTACTTATCAGAGAGCCAGGGTGACTTTGTTTCATGATATGATTCATCGTGAAATTGAATGCTATGTTGATGACATGATAGCAAAGTCCCAAACAGAAGAGGGGCATCCGGCAGACCGGGCCAAGCTGTTGGACCAGTTGAGATAATTCAAACGGAGGTTGAATTCAGATAGGTGCACTATCAGAGTGCGGTCCGGTAAGATGTTGGGGTTCATTGTAAGAAAGGAATCGAGGTTGATCCTGCAAAAAATAAAATAATAATAATATAATAATAAAAAAAATGCCTGAACCGAGAATGGAAAGAGAGGTTCGTGGTCTCCTGGGTAGATTGAACTACATGTCATGGTTCACATCTCACCTAACAGCCACGTGTGAACCAATGTTCGAGTTGTTGAAAAAAAGATCAAACGGTCAGGTGGAATAATGATTGCCAAGGGGCATTGAAAAAATAAAAGAATAAGTTGCAGGAGCCTCTGATTCTGATGTTTCCCATAGAAGGAACAACTGTTAATCTGGTACTTGACGGCCCTCGAGGGGTCTACGAGGTGTATTGGGTCAGCATGACGAGTCTTGTCGAAAAGAGCATGCAATTTACCTTAGCAAAAAGTTTACCGACGGTGAAACAATACATTCACTGTTCGAGAAAACTTGATGTACTTTGGCACAGGCTGCTCGCCGATTGAGACAGTATATGATGGTTCATACCACTTTGTGGATTTCGAGATGGATCTGATCAGGTAGATTTTTGAAAGAGCCAGCAATGACCAGACGGGTTGCGAAAGGGCCAATGATTTTGATTGGATACGATATTCGATATATCTCTCAGAAAGCAATCAAGGGGAGTGTATTGTCGGATTACCTCGCCCAGCAACCCATTGAGGATTATCAACCGAGGAAGGTTGAGCTCCCTGATGAAGACATCTCGAGGTGCTCAAATCGAAAGATTGAGAGTAACCGATCCCGGAGGAGGGGCCCGACCCCAAATCCGAACGGATTCTGATGTCTGACGGGGTTAATGTGAAGAAGGAGTTAGTACTGCTTTGGTTACACTGAAAGGATCCCACATTCCTTTTGTTGCCCGGATAACGTTTGAATGCACCAGCAAGGGTGGTTAAGTACGGAGTTGGTATCCTGGGTACCGAACCTCGATGCGTGCCTACTGGGGCAACACATTTCTCGTTGGTATATGGAATGGAAGCGGTGCTACCGGTTGAGGTCCAGATTCCCTCTTTGAGAGTCCTGAGGGATGTGAAATTGCAAGAGGCTGAATGGGTAAAGACCCGGTACGAGGAGTTAAGCCTGATTGGAGAAAAGAGGCTGGCGGCCATCTGTCATGGACAGTTATACCAGCAACGGATGAAGCGTGCTTTTGACAGAAAGGTGCGACCTCGGGTATATCACGTGGGTGATATGGTGCTGAAAGGGATCCTTCCTCCTCAAAACGATCGAAGGGGCAAATGGACACCGAATTATGAAGGTCCGTTCGTGGTCAAGAAGGTTTTCTCTGACAGAGCCTTGTTGCTGATGACCATGGATGGCGAGGATTTTCCATCCCCTGTGAATGCGGACGCAGTTAAAAAATACTTCGTATAAAGAGACCCGCTGGACGAAAAGAAGAAAATAGTCCAGGCAAAAAAGGGCATCCCGGCGAACCAAAAACAGAAAGAAAGGTTCGGGCAAAAATTAGGGATAAAAAAGAAAAATTATACACCCGGCAAGTCGAAAACCTGAATAGGCGACTTGGGCAAAAAAGGGTATCCCGGTGGACTGAAAACCTGAAAGGGCGGTCCAGGCAAAAGAGGGATTGAAACGAACAACTGCGTCTGGCATGATCATTTGCGCTTTGGTTAAAGCATCATGGATAATACTCGGTAGGGATCAATCGGAATGGTCTTGTTCAGAAGGCAGAAAGCACGGAGAGTCTGAGGACATATGGGGTGTAACCGAGTTGGAACTCGATGAGATCACGGGTTTCACATTGCCATTAGGATAGAATTTTCCTTTTGTGCGCAATTACCTCTTTTCAGGAATTGCTTCCTTTGTATTGCTCGTTTGAGCCACACTTCAAATCAATAAAATGCATATTCAGTCAAATAATTTTGTTTTTGTTTTTCATTACCGCTTTGATTGCAAAAACATCCGATTATCTTTGATAAAGAATCTTGCATTTTAAGACATACAGGTCCCTTCCAATGCATGCTTATAAGATTGAAAATTTGAAATCTTATTCGGAAGGTTGAGTGACCCAAGTGTTGAAATCTTGACACGCCTGGGGCACGGTTTTATCTAACGATCTATTTTGCAGGTACTGTTAGATTTTTTCACTCACTTGCAGGTTGTGATGTGGAAGCTGTTGACAAAACAAATCCCCATGGAGTATGATCAGGGACGAATGAATAGGGGGACGGTGAAAAGATGAAGGACGTACGACGATCCTGGATATTAATCAAGAAGACTCTTCAAAGTCTGAAATTGAGAAGTCTGTATAGTCCCAGGAGTTTGCTCTCCGTCGAGCACGGAGCGGTTTGGAATACAAGATGATGGAGCAGAAAAGTCCAGACGAGTCTGGGAGTTCTCAAAAGTGGAAAGCTGACATGGGAGTTGGATATGAATACCAAGGTTCGACGAGTCATCTGGTGTTCAGTACCAGAATTTCCTTATCTCTCCAAGCAGAGTCGTGAGGACTAGTTCCCCAGCAGATCCAAGGTCTGTGAGGGTTTCCCAAGCAGAGTCGGGGTTTATATCCTCATCAAGTCAAAGCCAGTTGAATCCCCACAGAGTGTTGGTGGTTCTTATCCCCAGTAATTTCCCAAGCGGATCGGGTGCAAAGGAGGTTTTTCCCCGGCAAGGGTTGCCTTTTCCCAGCAGCAGTGCTATTCCCCAGCAGGGTGGAGATCGGAGTGTTGGCGAGTTCCTCAGCAGAGTGTCTCGAGCTTCCCAGAAGAGTCTCTTGAGGGGGATGCTTTTTATGCATTCATCATGAAAAATAAGCATAGCATATTGCATAATAAAATCGCGTAGCATTTCCATAATTATGGAGCATTACGCTGGAAAAAAGATCATGCATCATTATTGCAAGCATGAAGCTAGTCTCAAGCTGTGGTTATCGTCTGAGGAGTGTGGAGTCGTGATTTTGAATCAAAGTTTCTGTCGAGCGAAGATGGGAATGGTAATCAAAGAAATTTTCGGGGTCCAGAAAAGAAAAAAACAAGAAAGAATAATCCCCAGCTAAACGCGAAGTGTTCGTGTGCTAAGGCGGAATAAAGAATAGCCGGTTCGTGGCGTGCTATCCCCAGCATGGGTCTTTGGCAGGCGTGCCGAATCACTTATCACCGTTTTGTTATTTCCGCCGATGCTGACAGGCATGAAGAGTTTTCCGGTGTTCAGACCGAGGCGGTATCCAGACCGAAGTGGCGTTCAGGCCAGTTTCCGATTTTCAGATCGAAGAAGTTTCCGACGATCAGGTCGAGGTACTTATGGCATTCAGGCCAGTTTTCCGGTGTTCAGACCGAGGCGGTATCCAGACCGAAGTGGCGTTCAGGCCAGTTTCCGATTTTCAGATCGAAGAAGTTTCCGACGATCAGGTCGAGGTGCTTATGGCATTCATGCCAGTTTTCCGGTGTTCAGACCGAGGCGGTATCCAGACCGAAGTGGCGTTCAGGCCAGTTTCCGATTTTCAGATCGAAGAAGTTTCCAACGATCAGGTCGAGGTACTTATGGCATTCAGGCCAGTTTTCCGGTGTTCAGACCGAGGTGGTATCCAGACCGAAGTGGCGTTCAGGCCAGTTTCCGA
This sequence comes from Lathyrus oleraceus, assembly GCF_024323335.1. Taxonomy (NCBI): domain Eukaryota; kingdom Viridiplantae; phylum Streptophyta; class Magnoliopsida; order Fabales; family Fabaceae; genus Lathyrus; species Lathyrus oleraceus. Next base: position 392,700,280 of record NC_066584.1, read on the forward strand.
TTTTCAGATCGAAGAAGTTTCCGACGATCAGGTCGAGGTACTTATGGCATTCAGGCCAGTTTTCCGATGTTCAGACCGAGGCGGTATCCAGACCGAAGTGGCGTTCAGGCCAGTTTCCGATTTTCAGATCGAAGAAGTTTCCGACGATCAGGTTGAAGTACTTATGGTATTCAGACCAATTTTCCGGTGTTCAGACCGAGGCGGTATCCAGACCGAAGTGGCGTTCAGGCCAGTTTCCGATTTTCAGATCGAAGAAGCTTCCGACAATTAGATCGATGCAGCTTATGGCATTCAGGCCAGTTTTCCGGTGTTCAGACCGAGGCGGTATCCAGACCGAAGTGGCGTTCAGGCCAGTTTCCGATTTTCAGATCGAAGAAGTTTCCGACGATCAGGTTGAAGTACTTATGGTATTCAGACCAATTTTCCGGTGTTCAGACCGGGGCGGTATCCAGACCGAAGTGGCGTTCAGGCCAGTTTCCGATTTTCAGATCGAAGAAGCTTCCGACAATTAGATCGATGCAGCTTGTGGCATTCGGGCCAATCTCCCGGTATTCAGACCGAAGTGGTGTTCAGACCAAAGTGGTGTTCAGACCAAAGTGGCGTTCAGGCTAATTTTCCGGTATTCAGACCGACATCAATATTCTCATGTTCCGGTGTTCAGTATTCAGACTGACGGGCAGCGCTCAGGCCGTAGTTATCTTGGTGTCACTAGTTATCCAGATGTTCCTGTTTCGGTATTCAGGCCGACTGTTCTCCGTACCCGACGGATTCTTGTTCAGAAGTTTGTTCTTTGCCGATTCTGACATGCATTGTTAATTATTTCCCATCGGAGTGCAAATTGTTCGTCTGTTCTTGGTATTCAATCACTCTTCATCCTGATCATCTGAAAGCCGAGGTTGTTCATATCGACAGGTTCACAGTGGATTGAATAGGGGCAGCTGTAACACCTCAAAATTTACCCTCCTCTCTTGGGACTAGTATAGCATATTGCATGACAATTTTTAGGTCATTAGGCATTGCATAATTGCATATCATGTGGTAATATTGTGCAAGTCATCCTCATAAGTCTTGATCAGAAGATAAAGTTGAGGTGCAAGCTAGGGTTTCATTGGACTGGATCATTAACTGTCTGAGGATGGTGATTCAAATTAGGGTTTCTTTGATTTTCAAGGAGATTGGTCTTTATCTTGGTTAGAATGATACATCATCATCATCATGGTTTTGATATCACCAAGAGATTCAAGAGATTGATCAGGTACCTTGAGATTAGGGTTTTGACCACTGGTCAACCCTAATCAGTTGCATTGGGCCAATCAGGGCATGGCAAGGAGATGGGGTCTATGATGGATATGGGGATCATCATGTGATTGTATTGAGCTTATGGAAGCTAGGGTTTCATCCTTGAGCCATTTCATCAGAAGTTTGGGGCTCAACTTGATCAGTGCACAGCCAAATTCATCTATCAATTGAAAAGTCAACTGTGGTCAACTGTGCTTGATTTTATGGATTTGGAGGTGGGAGAGGGTTGGATATACTTCATTCATGTTGAAACAAGTTTCATTTGACATTTCAATCATCAAGAATGAAGAAAATAAAGTCAGACAAAAAGTTGCCAAAAATAGAAAGTGACTTGTAATGGAAGTTTCCAAAAATGGAAAGTTTTTCATCACAAAATTACATGTCCAAAAAAGCTTCAAATGAAAATTTGTCCAACATGAAAGTTGTATATCTTGCTCTCACCTTTCTAAAAAGTCCAAGAACTTGAAATTCCCATGTATGGTTGACAAGTTATGGTCCATTCATTTTCCAAAAATGCCTAAAATCAAAGTGGCATAACTTTCACATGGAATGGCCAATTTGAGTGATCTTTCTTTGAGCAAACCCCATTTCACATGTAATTTCATGTTGCATAATCAAAATTCATCAAAAATGGCCATGGAAAAAAGTCAAATTTCAAGTGGACTATGTTGAATTTTTGGTGTGAATATGTGATTTTGAGAATTACTTGGAATTTGCACATGAGACCAATGCCAACACACTCCATACATCATTTAGAACTTGTGTGAATATTCATTTTACTGTTGCATTGCCAATTGGAGAAGGTCATTTTGGAGATTTCACTTTAAATCACATTATGCTAATCAAGCCAATTTGGTAATTGTGATTAAGGGAATGGATTAGCAGGGGTATATATTGTTAATCATAACATAAATTGAAGATTACAATCACATTCTCCAAGATCTAACTGTTTTTCCCTCCATATTCTCTCAAATTCTCCAAAACTTCATCAAGCATTTTTGATCATTTCTCCATCAAACCTTCATCAATTTGCATCGTGCTTCTTGGATTCACTCTCCACAAACCTTATTGAAGAACTGTTTTGACAAATCCGTGGCAAAAGCTTCAAGAATTGGACTGTTGGAAAGCTTGCTCAACAATGGCAAAGTGAAGATTCTTCCAATTGGAGCTGTTTTGGATCGAGCTAGGCATTGCAATCATCTTCCTGTACATCAATCCTCATCTGTTTCACATAATTACACCTGGAAACATCCAAATTCGCATCTGCCATCATCTACAAGGTATTTTTCGAATTCCACCATTGTGTGAACTATCATATGGCTTGTGAAGATCTTTCAGTGTAGATTAACGTGATGTTTATAGTTTTTGAATTGGTTAAGTATTGGATGAGAAATCTGAGTTTGAAGTTTGATGTGCATTTCATTTTTTGCTCGATCCCGTTGGCATGTTGAGAATTAGGTTAAGCCAATTACATATTCATGATGTACATGTTGATACAGTTCTAGTGATATATGGTTTGTCAATTTTGGTTGAGATTTGATGTTCTTGATTTTCTGGAATTTCTGGAATGTTGATGGATGAAGAACGCGTTCCAGGTTGAGTTTGATCCGCGTGTGTCCATTTCTTTTTCAAATTCGTGTTTGCCGCCATTCCCTGTCCAATAGCAACACGCCAGCGAATAAATGCCAACGACCGCGTTTTGGTCTGTGGCTCAGGAATTACGCTTTTGCCATTTTCCTTTTAATTCTTTTATTATTTCATTTCTTTTCCTTATTTCGTTTTTATTTTGATGCCACAACTTTAAAAATTCATAGATGATTCATTTCTCATCCAATTTTAGTGAGATTTTTTTCATAATGCTCCTTGTGATGTGTAGAATTTAATCATGATTTTTGTGATTTGTGTGCACGTGTAAAAAATTAAAATGCCTAGGGATTGATTGAATGTATGCATTTTGTACATGTATTGCCATATCTTTCATAAAATGATGATGGTTTCAAAGAAATGGATGAAATTTTTTGTGCTTATTCTGGACACTTTGATGGTAATTTTCATGTGTGGTTTGTAATTTTTGGACACTTGGTTGAGGAGATATTAATTTTTGAATTGAGGTGTGACAATTTGTGTCACACCAAGCTTGATGAATTTCATGATTTTATTTGCCTTGCTTAGGGATGTTGAATTGAGCCAATTTTTTGCATGAATGAGCTTATATATGTTGAGATCACATGAGAATTTTTCTGGAATTTTTGATTGCATCTCCTAATTGATTGGAATTTTCTCTTCTGTTGACTCATTTTGTGACATTTTGTGATACATGATTGTATTTTGCTTGTGAAATTCTCATGATTAATTGGATGAATGTGAAATTTGGTGGAGTGATTCTAGACACATTATAGGTCATTGTGGTTTTGATCCCATTCATTTATCATGTATTGTCACTGTTTTATGATTTTTGGAAGTTGATGTTTGTTTGGATACCATGTGTTGGCTTGCTTGAACTTGTCTGAACTTTATGAATTTAATTTCCATACTTCCATTGATCCAAATGAGCTGAAAATTGATATAATATTCATTGAATGTGTCCTGTTTAGGTTGGAATTTTTGTGGAATTAATTGAATTATTTTGGTATGCTTTTGATTGAGATCTTTCTGTTTGGTCATTTGGAGTTGCAAATTGCATGTTTGATGCTATTTTGTGCATAAAATGATAATGGTGATTGATATGAGCATGGGACCAATTGCATTTGCTTCTGATTTGTTTAAGTGTGATTTTGGATAATTTTCACTTGCTGTTTTGAATTTTTCATCTCCTTTGGACCCTAGGCTTGGCCAAGTGGTCTTGTTTCTCATGGTTGGTTTGGATTTTCAGGTTGAAATGCAAAAGGCTTAAGGAGAAAATTGCAAGCTGATTAAATTGAGTTTTGTTTGATGTTGTAAACTAACTTGTTTTGTGTTGTAGGGTTTGATGCTTGAGTTTGAGCTCATGGCTTGCACTTGTGTGCATTAACTTGTGTTTGACTGAACAAATTAACATTTGCTGTTTACTGTTGGTTTGTCTGAGTACTGATGATACTTGATTGATTTCAGGTACATTAAGTTGCTTACAGTTCTTTAAGAACTTGCTGTGCTGCTGCTTGGTTGTGTAAACCAGTTGAGGTAGACTCTCTTGTCTCCATGTAGTCTGGAAGACCTGGCTTGTTATTTAGCCAGGCAACTGTCTGAAGTCCTCCTTAAGAGGCGATGTTTGTGCTTGTTTACTTTTTGTGCCAAGCAGGTAAAGACCTTGATTAAGGCAATTGGTGGATCAAAGAGATATGCAATCTATCTCCCACTATTCTGTTGAGTCGTTCCTCTGCTCACACAACTGGTGTTGATGCATTGGGACACAAACCCAAGATCTTGTGCTGTTGCACAGTCGAGTCAGAGTCTTGAGCGTAGAAGGGTTCCTCCATTCTGGACCCACGCTCCTTTGTCTGAAGCTCTTCCTGGTCAGGGATAAGAGCTGTGAAGTCTAATCTTCACTCACCTTTCATCAGCTTCACCTTAGCCCCTCAATGGCAAGGTTAAGGGCGAACTCTACCCTGTACAGATGACTTGCCTCGGCAGTCCACCCTTGTTTGAGCCTCACTTGACTGGATATAGTGTGTGCTATGTGAAATGTTTGTTTTATTTTGATTGATGCTTGCATGCTTGTTTTTCCTGGTTAGGATTAGCTTGCTGTTGTGCAAGTAGATAGAAACCATAACATAGGGCAATGATGCATGATAACACTAGGCTCGAGTCCAGCTCCCTAGTAGTGTGTCTCCCCTTTGTATCTGGTTAGAATTTCTTTCCCGTTCAGGGGAACTACGTTGCCCTGATCCTCATACCAGATGAGGTACGTAGGCAGGAGACCGTGCGAGGTCTCTCCGGGCACTTTTCTTTCTTTTGGTGTGTGTGCTTGACAGTTGTAGGCTCGAGTTCTCGACTCCCTATCAACTTGTTTGGTTGTTGTGTGCTTGGAAGCTGATGTAAGTCCATAAAGTGGCATTCGGGTTCCAGTGTGCGTGTGTTTGGTTCGGATGCCGATGTAAGTCCAGTGATTGGCTTTCGGGCTCCACGTTTGCCTTCTTGTGTGCGTTTTGGTTCGGATGCTGATGTAAGTCCAGTGATTGGCATTCAGGCTCCCAGTTTGCCTGTGTTTGTGTTTGCTTGTTTGGCGTGCGTGAGCCGAACTACGGCAGCTCTGATTCTCGTTCCAGACGAGATACGTAGGCATAGGATGCGATGTCCTAGCGAGCCCTCTTCCTCTTAACCCCACCTGTGTTGTTTCGGTGTGTGTGTGATGTGTGTTTTGTTTTAGCAACCTTTTCTTTCTTTTAGAGCGTGGATCCCGTCGAGTACGACGGACGTGAGGGGTGCTAATACCTTCCCCTTGTGTAACCGACTCCCGATCCCTTTCTCTTTGGTCGCGAGACCATGCTTTTTCCAGGTTTACTCTGAGCGTTTCCTTTCCCTCTTTTGGGATAAATAACGCACGGTGGCGGCTCTGTGTTGTTTTTGTTTCAGCCCGCCGGTTGTTTTTCGCGGATGCGACAGCTGGCGACTCTGCTGGGGACTTACAAGATGTTGACCTGTGCTGGTCCATCTTCCCTAAGCGAGTCCCTCCTAGCGTTCTAGGATGGTTTAGGTTGATTGTGTTGCTTTATTTATTGCATTTATTATTCTGACTGTGTATATATTTGCATAAATATTTGCATGCATCATACTATCATGTTGTCGTCTTCTGTGCAGGTGGTTCCTCTGTTTTGGGTGGGTGTTCTGAGTGGGGCTAAAACCCAGGCCCGACTGTACACCTAGGATTAATGTGGTCTCACGTTCCTCATTTGCTTTATTAGCATATTGTTGCAACGTGACATACCACAAGCCGGACGAGGTTCATCTGAGAGCTCTTCCTTTGTGGAGCACTCCACTTTGGTTGGGTTACCTCTTTTGAACTATTGACTCCGGTGGCCGATCATTCCCGGATCTTTGGTTTAGACGATCTCAGGAGAGCTACAATGGCACACCCGAAAGGGCAAACCCATTGAGTATCTCTGCCCGATTGTCGAGACTATTATCCGCCTTAGGATGACCTGTTTAGAATTTACCTGTGAGGGGAAGGTGATTCTTACAGATGCATGTTCAGATGGTGACTATCGGTTCAACAGTTAATCAGAGTCATATTTATAAGTCGGATTTATGGACCTTTGTTTCCGAGACGCCGAAGTGCTGTCCGAGTTATTTATCAGTGGGGATCCGTTTATTTCGGGATTCCCCGGGCCGATTCAGAGGGTTGTGATTATCTGATCAGAGATTATTTGGTGATGATGATGATGATGGTGGTGTATCAGTCAGTTCCGTTTATTTCGGAACCTTTGAGTTGGATTTGTGGTTACATGTTCCCTCAGATGGTTGTGATCGGTTCAGAAATCAGGACTGTGACTCAGAGCAACAGATGATCAGACGACTTGGAGGATGGCACACTGCATTGCATTCATTCATCAACATCATTACACATTGCATTTACCTGCATCTAACACATGTTTATCCATATGCAGGGACATTTTTGATCAAGATCCTGGTTGAGAGACTTTCTGTTCAGATATGAGGACTGGTTTGAAGCATGATGTTGCCTACAATTTCTTCGACCCAGAGATTGACGAGCTGAGAGATATGATAGCATTGATTACACCCGACCATGTGAGGATGTTCAAAGAGTCGTACGGTGGTATTCTGAAGACGGTTTTCAGACTCACAGACAGTGACAGAAGCGCCATTCATACTCTTCTTCAGTTCTATGACCCGGGTCTGAGATGTTTTGTGTTCCCGGACTACTTGTTGGGGCCTCTGATGGAGGATTATGCTAGTATCTTGGGTATTCCGATCCGAGATCAGATTCCTTTCTGTGCTATTAGGGGAGAGCCTGATGTCCTTGGGATTTCTCGTGCTCTTTATTTGAGTCCGGAAGTGACCAAGGAGGGTTTGAAGGAGAAAGGAAAATTACCTGGTTTTCATATGAGTTTCTTGGAAGCTAAGGCCAAGGAACATGCTGTTGCGGGTAATTGGAAGACGGTTTGTGCCTTGATTGCTGTGAGCATTTATGGGATTATCCTGTTTCCTAATCAGAAGGGCTTTATGGACCATAATGCCATCAGATTATTTTTGCAGAGGAACCCTATTCCTACTCTGATCGGAGACGTCTATTATTCGGTTCATAACAGGAACGAGAAGAGACGTGGTGGTTTGATCAGGTGTTGTGCTCAGATGCTATTCAGATGGTTTATGGGGTATTTGCCTTCCCGAGGTGCTTTTGCTTCTCTTGATCCTACGGTCAAGTGGTCGGTCAGATTGATGGGTTTGCGGGCTGCTGACATAGCTTGGATTCATAATGGTATGGCTGGACGGGATTTCATATATAGCTGTGGGAGATTTCCCAATGTGCCTCTCATAGGTGTTCAGGGTTGCATTAATTACAACCCGACGCTTCTTAGGAGACAGATGGGGTTTGCCATGGAGGTTCCTCCTCTCGAGCGAGAGATTCAGGAGTCCTTTTACTTCTCAGCCGAGGGTGATCAGGCCAAGTTAAGGCAAGTATCTGGGTCATGGCGTAACATTCAAAGAAAGGGCAAGGTTCCGTTTGGCAAGGTCAACAGCAGGTCTTTTCCTCCATTTGATGATTGGCTGCGGAAGAGGATCGAGATTACACATCTACCTTTTCCTGGAGGTGATCCATGGTGTCCTATGATCGAGGGTCCGTGTTCTTCTGTCAGTATGGAAGAATTCCTCGAGATGAAGAGAGCCAGAGATCAGTTGCTTGCAGAGAAAACTGAATTGGAGATGAGTGTTGCTCGTATTCAGATGGCTAATCAGGAGATCAGAGTGAAGATGGAGGATCAAGACAAGCGACATGCCTTGGAAGCAAAGCGCTTTGAGATGGATACTACCTATTATGGGAAGGTCAATTAGGCTTTAGCATCGTCCACAAGGGAGCATGATATCACTAAGGAGAGATTGGCTAGAGCTTCAGAAGTCATTGAAGATCAGAAGAGGAGGCAGATCCTTGTGAAGACCCAACGAGACGACAGAGCCAGAATCCTTGCTGCAGAGTGGGAAGCGGAGAAAGCAAAGATCATCGCTGAGAGAGATCATTACATTGCTGAGAGAGATCATTACTTCAGGCAGATGAAGATTCACCAGAAGGAGGTGGGGAGATTACAGCAAGAGAACACCGAGCTCAGGTTCGCCGCAGAGTTCGCGAAGATGGTTGATGATATAGGGCCTTCTGTGGGACCCTCATCAGGCTAGCTTTCTTATTTGTGTTGAATTACCGTCAGGCTTGTTGACGGAATTCACTTGCTTGTATTTCCTTCCTGATTCTGGAGAATTGTATTGGATTTGTATTAGCTTGATGTATGACTATGGCACTTATTGTGCATTTTGTTATGTGATGGTGATTTTCATTCAGTGATTGATCTTCAAGCTTTATTTGCTTTACCGTATGCACTTACATAGCACACACACATGGTTGGGGGTATTTTGCTGAATCATATATCTCTGATCCGTATGATGAAATCAAATGCTGAATATCAGAATATTGCTGCCGGATTATTGTTTGTCTCGATGAAGCCAGGATCAAGAGACAAAGTGTTCCTCATGTGGATAAACACTGCATTCATGCATAAATCATAATAACTTGTCTTCTATTTTACAGGTGTCAGTTTCTAACCTGTTTGATTGACACAGGAATGATGAATCCGCCTAATGCCGACATTCTCGAGCTGAAAGAGAAGATGGGAGAGCTGATCAATATCATGCAAGAGTTCGCCTTGGAGCAGAAGGCAATCGCCGAGAAGGTGGGGAGGATTGAGGACTGGCTGAGAAAGGGGGAAATACCGGGAAACGCTTCGTCGTCTGGACCGAAGAAATCCTTTGGTAATGACCAGCGCAAGAATGAGGGTGAATCGAGTGCTGTGTATGCCCAGAGAGGACACGGTAGGAATCGTTACTACCAGCACACTGCTGCAGTAACCATCCCTGCTGGTAATCAGTCAGTCCGACAGCAACATCAGCCAACTCCACAGAGGGCACAGGGAGCTGGGAGCCAAGTGAGAGGAAAGGGGGTTGATCGTCATTTTGACAAGCCACCCATGTCGTATGCTCTTCTGTTGAAGAAGTTGAAAGATCTCGGAATGGTACAATTGAGGATGTTAACTCCGTTGAAACCTGATCAGAGGCCACCTAACTATGATGAGAACGCCAGGTGTGAATTCCATTATGGTGCGCCTGGGCATAACATTGAGGGTTGTAGAGCCTTTAAGCATATTGTCCAAGATCTGGTGGATTCCAAGGCCCTCAATTTTACATTGTCATTGAATGTTAATGCCGATCCCATGCCGGCGCATGGTCAGGCGATGGTGGGTGCAATTGCTGAAAATTCAGATCGCGTCTGTGCAATGGGGGAAGAGACTGACAGCGACTGTGAACTGGAGCCGTGGATAAAATCGTGCATACCAGGGAACTGGAAGGCCTAAAAAGATCATCACTGTCACTCTACTGGAAGAGTAATGATTTTTGTTTTTCAGTTTTATTTGCATGAAAGTGTTAGGGACCAATTAGTACTACTTTTTATACCATTTCATTGGTCCCTTTTACCAAGTTTTGATGTAATTACACACTTTTATTCTCACTATTTTGTATAAATGCAATTAGGTTTAATTTATTTTGTTTTGAATAGTTATTTCACATATTTGTTAGTTTTGTAGAATTTTTGGATGAGAAAGCTTTGGATTGCAGCATCATAATATGGAAGATTTTGGATGAAGCTTGCAAAACAAGGAAACTGAGGCAGCTTCAGTTCGCCCCGCGAACAAAGTTCGCCCCGCGAACTGCATGACAGGACCAGTTCGCCCCGCGAACTCTGCGAATCCAGCAAACTGATTTTTGGGTCAAAAGTGCTGTTTTGAAGGCCAGCTGTTTTTGCCATTTTGGGTCTGCCTTGGAATTGCTTTTCTGCATTGGATGAGAATGACCAATTAAGGAAATGTCAACTCTTTTAGGAGAGAAAATACATTATTCTAGGGATTAATTATTCCATCATTTCACACATTGTGCTGTAGAGCTTTTGCATTAGAAAAAACAGAGTTTTTCTTCTAAAACCTTCTGCTTTGTAACAATGGTGATGAGGAGCTAAACTCCCTTTTGTCAAGATTGGAGGTAGTAGCTATTCTCATCTGTCTATGTATTCACTTTGATTTATATATGAGATAGAGATTGTTGATGTATTGATTACTGTTTTTGCTTTTAGTTGAAAACCAGATTTGAGTAGTTGTCGAGAGAGATTACTCGAGTTTAGACATAAAGCAGATTTTCAAGTAGTGAATAAGTTGTAGAGATAGATTTATTCATTACTATTCTTTGATATTGAACATTAAAGGTTACTATATTGATAGTTAGGTGGAGAGATCGTCTAAGGATCAATATAGTAACTATCACGATATCATTTAGACATAAATGACTTTGAGAGGATATTTGAACATCATCAATAATCTTGAATCTAATTATTTATCATAGGGAATCATAGATATTTGAAATAGTGAACTCCAATCTTGCCAAGCTTTTATATTTGTCTAAAACCACTTAATAGTTTTTGTTAACATTTATTAACAAGATATTTTTCCAAACAAAACAACCCTGTTACTTTCTAAACTTATAACATTTGAATTATAGAACGGCGGTAATATTACCCAATCTCTGTGGATACGATACAAAAATATTTGCCAAAGATATACTCTTTCAACAAATTGGCGCCGTTGCCGGGGATTGGTGTCGATATTACAAGCATTGCAATAATTCATTGTTTTAAAGTTTTGCTACATTTATTACTATCCCTCTTTTGTTTCACTTGGTTTGTTAGTTTTGTAGATTCTAGTGCATGCGAGGAAAAGCAACCGAGGAGCAACTTCAATTCGATCCTGAAATTGAAAGAACACTTCGGAAGCTCAATAGCAAAACACGAAGAAGAAGGAAACTAGCCGAAGAGAGGAACCGGAGAGAAGAAGCATCTACTTCCGCACTTGTTCCAATCGAAGAAGTGGTTGTAGAGGCTTGTGAAGGAAACATGGCGGAGGATAATCGTACCGAAATGTCCGCTAATAGTCCAAGAAGGAATGCTCAATTTGCCCGTGGAGGAAGAAATACGGAGATGAAGACCGGAATCCTCCAACTTCTCTATGCAAATCCATTCACCGGAATGGATCATGAAGATCCGTACTCCCATCTCATCAAATTCTATGAGATTGCGGGTTCGACGGGAATTGATGAAGCGGGTGAAGAAGCATTATTCAAGAGGATGTTCCCACACTCCTTAGTGGGAAAGGCAAAAGAGTGGTACCTTGATCAAGCAGCAAGAGTTATGACGGATTGGAATTTGTTAGAAGAAAAGTTCTTAGAAAGATATTTCCCTCAGTCCCGATTCATGGAAGCCAAAACGGCTATTGCGGTATTCACTCAAGGAAGCAACGAGTCTTTAAATGAGGCTTGGGAAAGATTCAAGTCAATGTTGAGAAAATGCAAGGGTCATGGTTTTGATGAGCTCACTCAAATCCATATTTTTCTAAATGGGCTCCAATCAACTCACAGAACACTTTTGGATGCTACCGCGGGTGGCTCTCTTATGTCAAAAACTGCGGAAGAAGCTAACGTTATTATTGACCGGATGACACTCAATGATCGTCAAAGTCAACATGACCGTAGTCCTTCACAACGTAAACCGGGAGTTCTTGAATTAAATACCAATGATGCCATCCTTGCTCAAAACAAGCTACTCTCTCAACAAGTGGAGCTTCTCACTCAACAAATGGCCAAGCTTCCACAGCAAATGAAGGAGATTCAAAGTTCTCAAGTTCGACATCAAGTAGCATGTTGCGAGTTATGCCAAGGAGATCATCCTACTGGTTTTTGCCCTCCGCTAGAAGAAGTGAGCTATGTGAACAATCAAAATCAAGGCTATCAAAGGAACAATCAAGGTTACCAACCAACAAGGTTCAACAATCAAATTTTCAGCAGCAAAGTCCTTATCAACACCCCAATTCTCAAGGCCAACAATCGCAAGGAGGAAGTTCCAAGCTAGAGGACACTCTTCAACAATTCATGCAAGCTTCCATGGCAAATCAGAAGAGTAATGAAGCAGCAATCAAGAATTTGGAAAATCAAATAGGTCAACTTGCGAAACAGCTGTCGGAACAAACTGCAGGATCTTCTTTCTCCGCTAATACTCAAACTAATCCAAAGGAGCATTGCAAAGCAATTTTTACTAGAAGCGGTAGAGAGTTGACAAGTAAAAAAGGTGAGGAAATTACAGTTGAGAATGATATGGATGCTGTGCTGGAAAATAAGGATGTGGCTTGTGGGAAGAAGAAAGTGGTAGAAACTGCTCAGTTCGCGCCGCGATCTCCCTTCGCGCCGCGAAAACAGCAGAACCAACAACTGATGGAAGAGCAGCGGTGTGAAGCGGAAATGAATAAGGAAATCGAACCAAGAAAAAAGAAAAAAGGAGACAAAGGAGTGAATGTCATTCCAGTTCAACATCTACCATATCCGCACGCACCATCAAAGAAGGATAACGCTAGACACTATGCACGGTTTATGGACATCTTCAAGCAGCTTCAAATCAATATTCCATTTGCTGATGCATTAGAACAAATGCCACGGTATGCCAAGTTCATGAAGGACATTCTTACAAAGAAAAGGAGACACGTGGAAGACGAGACCATACTGCTTGATGCACGGTGTAGTGCTATCATCCAAAAGACTCTCCCAAGGAAGGAGTCCGATCCGGGCCGGGTTGTTCTACCGGTGACCATTGGAAGCACATACACTGGAAATGGTTTGATTGACTTGGGCTCTAGTATAAATTTAATCCCTCTCTCCATTGTTAAAAGATTAGGGAATGTTGAGATTAAATCGACGAGAATGACTTTACAACTAGCCGACAAGTCTACCACTTTACCATACGGAATTGCTAAAGACATGTTAGTGAAGGTGGACAAATTCTTGTTTCCGGTAGATTTCGTAATAGTGGAGATGGATGAGGACCGTGATGTGCCCCTAATTCTTGGAAGACCTTTTATGAAAACAGCTCGGATGATGATTGACGTAGATGATGGACTAATGAAGGTGAGAGTGCAAGACGAAGAGGTGACCTTTAATCTTTTTAAAGCTATGAAGCATCCACATGACAAACATGATTCATTCCGAAATGATGCAATTGAAGAAAAATACCATGATGGAAAGGCCCGTCGCAAGGAGTTTCATGTCGGACAAATGGTACTGCTTTTCAAATCAAGGTTCAAGTTATTACCGGGTAAGCTGAAGCCAAAAGGGTCAGGACCGTTCGTTGTCAAGGAAGTACGGAATTATGGAGCCATTGTAATCGAGGATCCAAAGTCACACGAGAGTTGGACCGTAAATGGTCAAAGACTCAAAGTTTACCATGGTGGCGACATAAATCGTGATGTGGATGTCGTGTCTCTATTTAAACCGGGCTAATCAGTGGACCGTCAAGCTCAAACGACGTTAAACAAAGCGCTTGTTGGGAGGCAACCCAACGTTGTAAGTCTGTATTTTTATTTTTTTTTTGCTGTGTGAGTTTTTGCTGTGTTAAATTTTGAAAAAAATTGGGTTCTGGTTTTTACAGTTCGCCCCGCGAACAAAGTTCGCCCCGCGAACTGCATGACAGGACCAGTTCGCCCCGCGAACAGTAAAAAACATAACTAATTTTTTTTGAAATTTCCTTCAGTTCGCCCCGCGAACTGAAAAAAAAAAAAAAAAAAAAAAACTTTTGTTTTATGTCATTTTTGTTTCATTCCTATTTTCACGAACTTAGGAGATTCTTTCAACAACCTCGCTACTCCACATCCAAACCTCCAAATTTCAAAACTTCCCCTTTCCATTCCTTTCTTAAGAGGATTTTGTTGATTATGCTAAGTGGCCTGAGGGCAGGCCAAAATTTTGGGGGGTGCAGGAGGTGGTGTAAACCATGGCGATGAGTTGAAGGAAGATTGAGGAGTTTGTTGAATTTTAGAGTGTGTCTTGATAATTGCATGAATACTTTTTGAAATTTAAGTGTGTTTTAATCAAATATTGGTTTGCCAACATTTTTGTTTAATTGTTCTTACTCATAAGTCAAACTTTAAGCAACCGAGAAATGATCGCAAAGAAAGAAGCATAGGACACTTCGAGTGGTGATGATAAGAATTAGTGTCGGCATTTCAAGGTACACTTTATCGCTTTCTAGACTTAACATGAGTAGTTTGATGGTGTGTGCAAATTCCATGTCATAAATTCATTGAAGTATATGTCATTTTTGAATCAAAATAGGACTTAGCCAGTTGTGAGGAGACTTTCCATTGTACACTAAAAAGCGGGAAACCGAGCATTGTTTTAACTCATTCTTATCATGCTAAATCATGCATCAATCCATTTTTGTGTGAAATTTTTGAAAATGATAGAGGCATTGTTTGTGAGAAAAACCACTTGACCAAAAAGTTTGAATCAACTAACCTTGTGAGGAATAATCCTTAGTTAACCCCCTTTGAGCTTAATTTAGGATTCATTTGATTGATCATTGTAAAATCAATTGAAATTGTGGAATAAATGAATCCTAATTTCTTTCGTATCAGTTGAAACCTCAAACCAAGTTGTTTGCAAAATTTTGCCTTTTGCTTATGTCTAAGTAGGGAGCATTATTGAATGAATTTGGTTTTGGAATCTAAAGTTGGGGAGAGTAAAGTGAAAAGTTGATTAGAAACTTGGAAAAGTGAGTTTCTATGAAAGGGTAAAAATATGAAAAGAAACAAGAAAAAGAAATCACCCTTGAAACCATAGAGCATAGAAAAAAAATTAGAAAAGAAAAGCAAAGGAAATGCTCATGGTTGTGTGGATTTGAAAAGAAAAGAAAAAGAAAAAGATAGGGATCAAAGAAAGGGAAATTGTGTAGAGTGAATCTTGGGAATGCTCCCTTAGGATAGGCAATTTGGTTGAATTGTCTTAATCATATCCTTTCTTGTAACCTAAGCCACATTACAACCTTTGAAAGACCTCTTGATTCTCATTTTTCACATGATTTGGTACTTGTTGTGATAACCGCATGATTTGAGTTGTTGTTGATTTAATTGCTTGGATGAGTGAAAGTAACCCTTCATGTTATTCATCATTATTATGATGTGTGTGTAAGCTTGATTCAATTTTGACATATATGGCTTAGAATTCCTTGGAATGATTTTTGCACTTTACCATTTCCCTTATTCATATTTTGTCTAGAATTGAGATAGGTGAATTGAGAAAATGCCAAACACTTTTGAACCATTTGAATGTTCTTGGTAAATCCTTGTTTCAATCTTTTGTGTCATTGCTTTGATTGTAAGGGTGGAAACTTTTGTTTAGGGACAAACAAAATGCTAAGTTGGGGAGAGTTGTTAGGGACCAATTAGTACTACTTTTTATACCATTTTATTGGTCCCTTTTACCAAGTTTTGATGTAATTACACACTTTTATTCTCACTATTTTGTATAAATGCAATTAGGTTTAATTTATTTTGTTTTGAATAGTTATTTCACATATTTGTTAGTTTTGTAGAATTTTTGGATGAGAAAGCTTTGGATTGCAGCATCATAATATGGAAGATTTTGGATGAAGCTTGCAAAACAAGGAAACTGAGGCAGCTTCAGTTCGCCCCGCGAACAAAGTTCGCCCCGCGAACTGCATGACAGGACCAGTTCGCCCCGCGAACTCTGCGAATCCAGCAAACTGATTTTTGGGTCAAAAGTGCTGTTTTGAAGGCCAGCTGTTTTTGCCATTTTGGGTCTGCCTTGGAATTGCTTTTCTGCATTGGATGAGAATGACCAATTAAGGAAATGTCAACTCTTTTAGGAGAGAAAATACATTATTCTAGGGATTAATTATTCCATCATTTCACACATTGTGCTGTAGAGCTTTTGCATTAGAAAAAACAGAGTTTTTCTTCTAAAACCTTCTGCTTTGTAACAATGGTGATGAGGAGCTAAACTCCCTTTTGTCAAGATTGGAGGTAGTAGCTATTCTCATCTGTCTATGTATTCACTTTGATTTATATATGAGATAGAGATTGTTGATGTATTGATTACTGTTTTTGCTTTTAGTTGAAAACCAGATTTGAGTAGTTGTCGAGAGAGATTACTCGAGTTTAGACATAAAGCAGATTTTCAAGTAGTGAATAAGTTGTAGAGATAGATTTATTCATTACTATTCTTTGATATTGAACATTAAAGGTTACTATATTGATAGTTAGGTGGAGAGATCGTCTAAGGATCAATATAGTAACTATCACGATATCATTTAGACATAAATGACTTTGAGAGGATATTTGAACATCATCAATAATCTTGAATCTAATTATTTATCATAGGGAATCATAGATATTTGAAATAGTGAACTCCAATCTTGCCAAGCTTTTATATTTGTCTAAAACCACTTAATAGTTTTTGTTAACATTTATTAACAAGATATTTTTCCAAACAAAACAACCCTGTTACTTTCTAAACTTATAACATTTGAATTATAGAACGGCGGTAATATTACCCAATCTCTGTGGATACGATACAAAAATATTTGCCAAAGATATACTCTTTCAACAGAAAGCCATACGTTTTGCCCGAAACGTAATGGTTCATTGTAAGGGCCACCTCATGTTTCATTTTGCAACATTTTGCATCATTAATAAATGGATGTTTTTCAATTAAAAGCGGTGTTCCTTGTTTTTCATTTATTTTTGCAGTTTAAAAACAAATAAAAATGGCAATGTTTGTTTTCATTTTTCCCTTTTTGATTTGTCTCGTTCTGACTTCGGAAAATAATTCTCCGGATCTCATTGATAACAATTTGGTTACACCTCATTTGACTTCGACAATCCGATGTGTCATGCCGAAGAAGAAGGCGAAGAAGATTGTGATCTGCTGGAAAATTAGCCAGGTTGTTGAAACAAGAGGAGAAGGTGATTCAGCCGTGTGAAGAGCGAGTTGAGCTTGTTAACCGGTATACCACCGAGGTCAGAAAGGAAATGAAAATTGGAGCCGCTTCAGAGGCGAGTCGAGAGCAGAATGGTAGCCCTGTTGAAAGAGCGGGTGGATACCTTCGCCTGGTCGTGTCAGAATATGCCAGGGTCGGATATCGGTGTCGTTGCGCGCAAGCTACCACGGAAAGGAGACTGTCCTCTAGAGGAGCAGAATGCTGGTGCTACTTATCAGAGAGCCAGGGTGACTTTGTTTCATGATATGATTCATCGTGAAATTGAATGCTATGTTGATGACATGATAGCAAAGTCCCAAACAGAAGAGGGGCATCCGGCAGACCGGGCCAAGCTGTTGGACCAGTTGAGATAATTCAAACGGAGGTTGAATTCAGATAGGTGCACTATCAGAGTGCGGTCCGGTAAGATGTTGGGGTTCATTGTAAGAAAGGAATCGAGGTTGATCCTGCAAAATAATAATAATAATAATAATAATAATAAAAAATGCCTGAACCGAGAATGGAAAGAGAGGTTCGTGGTCTCCTGGGTAGATTGAACTACATGTCATGGTTCACATCTCACCTAACAGCCACGTGTGAACCAATGTTCGAGTTGTTGAAAAAAAGATCAAACGGTCAGGTGGAATAATGATTGCCAAGGGGCATTGAAAAAATAAAAGAATAAGTTGCAGGAGCCTCTGATTCTGATGTTTCCCATAGAAGGAACAACTGTTAATCTGGTACTTGACGGCCCTCGAGGGGTCTACGAGGTGTATTGGGTCAGCATGACGAGTCTTGTCGAAAAGAGCATGCAATTTACCTTAGCAAAAAGTTTACCGACGGTGAAACAATACATTCACTGTTCGAGAAAACTTGATGTACTTTGGCACAGGCTACTCGCCGATTGAGACAGTATATGCTGGTTCATACCACTTTGTGGATTTCGAGATGGATCTGATCAGGTAGATTTTTGAAAGAGCCAGCAATGACCGGACGGGTTGCGAAAGGGCCAATGATTTTGATTGGATACGATATTCGATATATCTCTCAGAAAGCAATCAAGGGGAGTGTATTGTCGGATTACCTCGCCCAGCAACCCATTGAGGATTATCAACCGAGGAAGGTTGAGCTCCCTGATGAAGACATCTCGAGGTGCTCAAATCGAAAGATTGAGAGTAACCGATCCCGGAGGAGGGGCCCGACCCCAAATCCGAACGGATTCTGATGTCTGACGGGGTTAATGTGAAGAAGGAGTTAGTACTGCTTTGGTTACACTGAAAGGATCCCACATTCCTTTTGTTGCCCGGATAACGTTTGAATGCACCAGCAAGGGTGGTTAAGTACGGAGTTGGTATCCTGGGTACCGAACCTCGATGCGTGCCTACTGGGGCAACACATTTCTCGTTGGTATATGGAATGGAAGCGGTGCTACCGGTTGAGGTCCAGATTCCCTCTTTGAGAGTCCTGAGGGATGTGAAATTGCAAGAGGCTGAATGGGTAAAGACCCGGTACGAGGAGTTAAGCCTGATTGGAGAAAAGAGGCTGGCGGCCATCTGTCATGGACAGTTATACCAGCAACGGATGAAGCGTGCTTTTGACAGAAAGGTGCGACCTCGGGTATATCACGTGGGTGATATGGTGCTGAAAGGGATCCTTCCTCCTCAAAACGATCGAAGGGGCAAATGGACACCGAATTATGAAGGTCCGTTCGTGGTCAAGAAGGTTTTCTCTGACAGAGCCTTGTTGCTGATGACCATGGATGGCGAGGATTTTCCATCCCCTGTGAATGCGGACGCAGTTAAAAAATACTTCGTATAAAGAGACCCGCTGGACGAAAAGAAGAAAATAGTCCAGGCAAAAAAGGGCATCCCGGCGAACCAAAAACAGAAAGAAAGGTTCGGGCAAAAATTAGGGATAAAAAAGAAAAATTATACACCCGACAAGTCGAAAACCTGAATAGGCGACTTGGGCAAAAAAGGGTATCCCGGTGGACTGAAAACCTGAAAGGGCGGTCCAGGCAAAAGAGGGATTGAAACGAACAACTGCGTCTGGCATGATCGTTTGCGCTTTGGTTAAAGCATCATGGATAATACTCGGTAGGGATCAATCGGAATCGTCTTGTTCAGAAGGCAGAAAGCACGGAGAGTCTGAGGACATATGGGGTGTAACCGAGTTGGAACTCGATGAGATCACGGGTTTCACATTGCCATTAGGATAGATTTTTCCTTTTGTGCGCAATTACCTCTTTTCAGGAATTGCTTCCTTTGTATTGCTCGTTTGAGCCACACTTCAAATCAATAAAATGCATATTCAGTCAAATAATTTTGTTTTTGTTTTTCATTATCGCTTTGATTGCAAAAACATCCGATTATCTTTGATAAAGAATCTTACATTTTAAGACATACAGGTCCCTTCCAATGCATGCTTATAAGATTGAAAATTTGAAATCTTATTCGGAAGGTTGAGTGACCCAAGTGTTGAAATCTTGACACGCCTGGGGCACGGTTTTATCTAACGGTCTATTTTGCAGGTACTGTTAGATTTTTTCACTCACTTGCAGGTTGTGATGTGGAAGCTGTTGACAAAACAAATCCCCATGGAGTCCGATCAGGGACGAATGAATAGGGGGACGGTGAAAAGATGAAGGACGTACGACGATCCTGGATATTAATCAAGAAGACTCTTCAAAGTCTGAAATTGAGAAGTCTGTATAGTCCCAGGAGTTTGCTCTCCGTCGAGCACGGAGCGGTTTGGAATACAAGATGATGGAGCAGAAAAGTCCAGACGAGTCTGGGAGTTCTCAAAAGTGGAAAGCTGACATGGGAGTTGGATATGAATACCAAGGTTCGACGAGTCGTCTGGTGTTCAGTACCATAATTTCCTTATCTCTCCAAGCAGAGTCGTGAGGACTAGTTCCCCAGCAGATCCAAGGTCTGTGAGGGTTTCCCAAGCAGAGTCGGGGTTTATATCCTCATCAAGTCAAAGCCAGTTGAATCCCCACAGAGTGTTGGTGGTTCTTATTCCCAGCAATTTCCCAAGCGGATCGGGTGCAAAAGAGGTTTTTCCCCGACAAGGGTTGCCTTTTCCCAGCAGCAGTGCTATTCCCCAGCAGGGTGGAGATCGAAGTGTTGGCGAGTTCCTCAGCAGAGTGTCTCGAGCTTCCCAGAAGAGTCCCTTGAGGGGGATGCTTTTTATGCATTCATCATGAAAAATAAGCATAGCATATTGCATAATAAAATCGCGTAGCATTTCCATAATTATGGAGCATTACGCTGGAAAAAAGATCATGCATCATTATTGCAAGCATGAAGCTAGTCTCAAGCTGTGGTTATCGTCTGAGGAGTGTGGAGTCGTGATTTTGAATCAAAGTTTCTGTCGAGCGAAGATGGGAATGGTAATCAAAGAAATTTTCGGGGTCCAGAAAAGAAAAAAACAAGAAAGAATAATCCCCAGCTAAACGCGAAGTGTTCGTGTGCTAAGGCGGAATAAAGAATAGCCGGTTCGTGGCGTGCTATCCCCAGCATGGGTCTTTGGCAGGCGTGCCGAATCACTTATCACCGTTTTGTTATTTCCGCCGATGCTGACAGGCATGAAGAGTTTTCCGGTTTTCAGACCGAGGCGGTATCCAGACCGAAGTGGCGTTCAAGCCAGTTTCCGATTTTCAGATCGAAGAAGTTTCCGACGATCAGGTCGAGGTACTTATGGTATTCAGGCCAGTTTTCCGGTGTTCAGACCGAGGCGGTATCCAGACCGAAGTGGCGTTCAGGCCAGTTTCCGATTTTCAGATCGAAGAAGTTTCCGACGATCAGGTCGAGGTGCTTATGGCATTCATGCCAATTTTCCGGTGTTCAGACCGAGGCGGTATCCAGACCGAAGTGGCGTTCAGGCCAGTTTCCGATTTTCAGATCGAAGAAGTTTCCGACGATCAGGTCGAGGTACTTATGGCATTCAGGCCAGTTTTCCGGTGTTCAGACCGAGGCGGTATCCAGACCGAAGTGGCGTTCAGGCCAGTTTCCGATTTTCAGATCGAAGAAGTTTCCGACGATCAGGTCGAGGTACTTATGGCATTCAGGCCAGTTTTCCGGTGTTCAGACCGAGGCGGTATCCAGACCGAAGTGGCGTTCAGGCCAGTTTCCGATTTTCAGATCGAAGAAGTTTCCGACGATCAGGTTGAAGTACTTATGGTATTCAGACCAATTTTCCGGTGTTCAGACCGAGGCGGTATCCAGACCGAAGTGGCGTTCAGGCCAGTTTCCGATTTTTAGATCGAAGAAGCTTCCGACAATTAGATCGATGCAGCTTATGGCATTCAGGCCAGTTTTCCGGTGTTCAGACCGAGGCGGTATCCAGACCGAAGTGGCGTTCAGGCCAGTTTCCGATTTTCGGATCGAAGAAGTTTCCGACGATCAGGTTGAAGTACTTATGGTATTCAGACCAATTTTCCGGTGTTCAGACCGGGGCGGTATCCAGACCGAAGTGGCGTTCAGGCCAGTTTCCGATTTTCAGATCGAAGAAGCTCCCGACAATTAGATCGATGCAGCTTGTGGCATTCAGGCCAATCTCCCGGTATTCAGACCGAAGTGGTGTTCAGACCAAAGTGGTGTTCAGACCAAAGTGGCGTTCAGGCTAATTTTCCGGTATTCAGACCGACATCAATATTCTCATGTTCCGGTGTTCAGTATTCAGACTGACGGGCAGCGCTCAGGCCGTAGTTATCTTGGTGTCACTAGTTATCCAGATGTTCCTGTTTCGGTATTCAGGCCGACTGTTCTCCGTACCCGACGGATTCTTGTTCAGAAGTTTGTTCTTTGCCGATTCTGACATGCATTGTTAATTATTTCCCATCGGAGTGCAAATTGTTCGTCTGTTCTTGGTATTCAATCACTCTTCATCCTGATCATCTGAAAGCCGAGGCTGTTCATATCGACAGGTTCACAGTGGATTGAATAGGGGCAGCTGTAACACCTCAAAATTTGCCCTCCTCTCTTGGGACTAGTATAGCATATTGCATGACAATTTTTAGGTCATTAGGCATTGCATAATTGCATATCATGTGGTAACATTGTGCAAGTCATCCTCATAAGTCTTGATCAGAAGATGAAGTTGAGGTGCAAGCTAGGGTTTCATTGGACTGGATCATTAACTGTCTGAGGATGGTGATTCAAATTAGGGTTTCTTTGATTTTCAAGGAGATTGGTCTTTATCTTGGTTAGAATGATACATCATCATCATCATGGTTTTGATATCACCAAGAGATTCAAGAGATTGATCAGGTACCTTGAGATTAGGGTTTTGACCACTGGTCAACCCTAATCAGTTGCATTGGGCCAATCAGGGCATGGCAAGGAGATGGGGTCTATGATGGATATGGGGATCATCATGTGATTGTATTGAGATTATGGAAGCTAGGCTTTCATCCTTGAGCCATTTCATCAGAAGTTTGGGGCTCAACTTGATCAGTGCACAACCAAATTCATCTATCAATTGAAAAGTCAACTGTGGTCAACTGTGCTTGATTTTATGGATTTGGAGGTGGGAGAGGGTTGGATATACTTCATTAATGTTGAAACAAGTTTCATTTGACATTTCAATCATCAAGAATGAAGAAAATAAAGTCAGACAAAAAGTTGCCAAAAATAGAAAGTGACTTGTAATGGAAGTTTCCAAAAATGGAAAGTTTTTCATCACAAAATTACATGTCCAAAAAAGCTTCAAATGAAAATTTGTCCAACATGAAAGTTGTATATCTTGCTCTCACCTTTCTAAAAAGTCCAAGAACTTGAAATTCCCATGTATGGTTGACAAGTTATGGTCCATTCATTTTCCAAAAATGCCTAAAATCAAAGTGGCATAACTTTCACATGGAATGGCCAATTTGAGTGATCTTTCTTTGAGCAAACCCCATTTCACATGTACTTTCATGTTGCATAATCAAAATTCATCAAAAATGGCCATGGAAAAAAGTCAAATTTCAAGTGGACTATGTTGAATTTTTGGTGTGAATATGTGATTTTGAGAATTACTTGGAATTTGCACATGAGACCAATGCCAACACACTCCATACATCATTTAGAACTTGTGTGAATATTCATTTTACTGTTGCATTGCCAATTGGAGAAGGTCATTTTGGAGATTTCACTTTAAATCACATTATGCTAATCAAGCCAATTTGGTAATTGTGATTAAGGGAATGGATTAGCAGGGGTATATATTATTAATCATAACAGAAATTGAAGATTACAATCACATTCTCCAAGATCTAACTGTTTTTCCCTCCATATTCTCTCAAATTCTCCAAAACTTCATCAAGCATTTTTGATCATTTCTCCATCAAACCTTCATCAATTTGCATCGTGCTTCTTGGATTCACTCTCCACAAACCTTATTGAAGAACTGTTTTGACAAATCCGTGGCAAAAGCTTCAAGAATTGGACTGTTGGAAAGCTTGCTCAACAATGGCAAAGTGAAGATTCTTCCAATTGGAGCTGTTTTGGATCGAGCTAGGCATTGCAATCATCTTCCTGTACATCAATCCTCATCTGTTTCACATAATTACACCTGGAAACATCCAAATTCGCATCTGCCATCATCTACAAGGTATTTTTCGAATTCCACCATTGTGTGAACTATCATATGGCTTGTGAAGATCTTTCAGTGTAGATTAACGTGATGTTTATAGTTTTTGAATTGGTTAAGTATTGGATGAGAAATCTGAGTTTGAAGTTTGATGTGCATTTCATTTTTTGCTCGATCCCGTTGGCATGTTGAGAATTAGGTTAAGCCAATTACATATTCATGATGTACATGTTGATACGGTTCTAGTGATATATGGTTTGTCAATTTTGGTTGAGATTTGATGTTCTTGATTTTCTGGAATTTCTGGAATGTTGATGGATGAAGAACGCGTTCCAGGTTGAGTTTGATCCGCGTGTGTCCATTTCTTTTTCAAATTCGTGTTTGCCGCCATTCCCTGTCCAATAGCAACACGCCAGCGAATAAATGCCAACGACCGCGTTTTGGTCTGTGGCTCAGGAATTACGCTTTTGCCATTTTCCTTTTAATTCTTTTATTATTTCATTTCTTTTCCTTATTTCATTTTTATTTTGATGCCACAACTTTAAAAATTCATAGATGATTCATTTCTCATCCAATTTTAGTGAGATTTTTTTCATAATGCTCCTTGTGATGTGTAGAATTTAATCATGATTTTTGTGATTTGTGTGCACGTGTAAAAACTTAAAATGCCTAGGGATTGATTGAATGTATGCATTTTGTACATGTATTGCCATATCTTTCATAAAATGATGATGGTTTCAAAGAAATGGATGAAATTTTTTGTGCTTATTCTGGACACTTTGATGGTAATTTTCATGTGTGGTTTGTAATTTTTGGACACTTGGTTGAGGAGATATTAATTTTTGAATTGAGGTGTGACAATTTGTGTCACACCAAGCTTGATGAATTTCATGATTTTATT
This sequence comes from Lathyrus oleraceus, assembly GCF_024323335.1. Classification (NCBI taxonomy): domain Eukaryota; kingdom Viridiplantae; phylum Streptophyta; class Magnoliopsida; order Fabales; family Fabaceae; genus Lathyrus; species Lathyrus oleraceus. Next base: position 392,725,122 of record NC_066584.1, read on the forward strand.
TTCCTTGCTTAGGGATGTTGAATTGAGCCAATTTTTTGCATGAATGAGCATATATATGTTGAGATCACATAAGAATTTTTCTGGAATTTTTGCTTGCATCTCCTAATTGATTGGAATTTTCTCTTCTGTTGGCTCATTTTGTGACATTTTGTGATACATGATTGTATTTTGCTTGTGAAATTCTCATGATTAATTGGATGAATGTGAAATTTGGTGGAGTGATTCTAGACACATTATAGGTCATTGTGGTTTTGATCCCATTCATTTATCATGTATTGTCACTGTTTTATGATTTTTGGAAGTTGATGTTTGTTTGGATACCATGTGTTGGCTTGCTTGAACTTGTCTGAACTTTATGAATTTAATTTCCATACTTCCATTGATCCAAATGAGCTGAAAATTGATATGATATTCATTGAATGTGTCCTGTTTAGGTTGGAATTTTTGTGGAATTAATTGAATTATTTTGGTATGCTTTTGATTGAGATCTTTCTGTTTGGTCATTTGGAGTTGCAAATTGCATGTTTGATGCTATTTTGTGCATAAAATGATAATGGTGATTGATATGAGCATGGGACCAATTGCATTTGCTTCTGATTTGTTTAAGTGTGATTTTGGATAATTTTCACTTGCTGTTTTGAATTTTTCATCTCCTTTGGACCCTAGGCTTGGCCAAGTGGTCTTGTTTCTCATGGTTGGTTTGGATTTTCAGGTTGAAATGCAAAAGGCTTAAGGAGAAAATTGCAAGCTGATTAAATTGAGTTTTGTTTGATGTTGTAAACTAACTTGTTTTGTGTTGTAGGGTTTGATGCTTGAGTTTGAGCTCATGGCTTGCACTTGTGTGCATTAACTTGTGTTTGACTGAACAGATTAACATTTGCTGTTTACTGTTGGTTTGTCTGAGTACTGATGATACTTGATTGATTTCAGGTACATTAAGTTGCTTACAGTTCTTTAAGAACTTGCTGTGCTGCTGCTTGGTTGTGTAAACCAGTTGAGATAGACTCTCTTGTCTCCATGTAGTCTGGAAGACCTGGCTTGTTATTTAGCCAGGCAACTGTCTGAAGTCCTCCTTAAGAGGCGATGTTTGTGCTTGTTTACTTTTTGTGCCAAGCAGGTAAAGACCTTGATTAAGGCAATTGGTGGATCAAAGAGATATGCAATCTATCTCCCACTATTCTGTTGAGTCGTTCCTCTGCTCACACAACTGGTGTTGATGCATTGGGACACAAACCCAAGATCTTGTGCTGTTGCACAGTCGAGTCAGAGTCTTGAGCGTAGAAGGGTTCCTCCATTCTGGACCCACGCTCCTTTGTCTGAAGCTCTCCCTGGTCAGGGATAAGAGCTGTGAAGTCTAATCTTCACTCACCTTTCATCAGCTTCATCTTAGCCCCTCAATGGCAAGGTTAAGGGCGAACTCTACCCTGTACAGATGACTTGCCTCGGCAGTCCACCCTTGTTTGAGCCTCACTTGACTGGATATAGTGTGTGCTATGTGAAATGTTTGTTTTATTTTGATTGATGCTTGCATGCTTGTTTTTCCTGGTTAGGATTAGCTTGCTGTTGTGCAAGTAGATAGAAACCATAACATAGGGCAATGATGCATGATAACACTAGGCTCGAGTCCAGCTCCCTAGTAGTGTGTCTCCCCTTTGTATCTGGTTAGAATTTCTTTCCCGTTCAGGGGAACTACGTCGCCCTGATCCTCATACCAGATGAGGTACGTAGGCAGGAGACCGTGCGAGGTCTCTCCGGGCACTTTTCTTTCTTTTGGTGTGTGTGCTTGACAGTTGTAGGCTCGAGTTCCCGACTCCCTATCAACTTGTTTGGTTGTTGTGTGCTTGGAAGCTGATGTAAGTCCATCAAGTGGCATTCGGGTTCCAGTGTGCGTGTGTTTGGTTCGGATGCCGATGTAAGTCCAGTGATTGGCTTTCGGGCTCCACGTTTGCCTTCTTGTGTGCGTTTTGGTTCGGATGCTGATGTAAGTCCAGTGATTGGCATTCAGGCTCCCAGTTTGCCTGTGTTTGTGTTTGCTTGTTTGGCGTGCGTGAGCCGAACTACGGCAGCTCTGATTCTCGTTCCAGACGAGATACGTAGGCATAGGATGTGATGTCCTAGCGAGCCCTCTTCCTCTTAACCCCACCTGTGTTGTTTCGGTGTGTGTGTGTGATGTGTGTTTTGTTTTAGCAACCTTTTCTTTCTTTTAGAGCGTGGATCCCGTCGAGTACGACGGACGTGAGGGGTGCTAATACCTTCCCCTTGCGTAACCGACTCCCGATCCCTTTCTCTTTGGTCGCGAGACCATGCTTTTTCCAGGTTTACTCTGAGCGTTTCCTTTCCCTCTTTTGGGATAAATAACGCACGGTGGCGGCTCTGTGTTGTTTTTGTTTCAGCCCGCCGGTTGTTTTTCGCGGATGCGACATTGTGGACTTAGAGTCATTGCATCATTGTATGGATATGGTGAGGATGGTTGACCAATGGTTCGTAGAGAGTTGGGGTTGGAAATAATAGACAAGGATAGGTCAACTTTGTATGACAAGTTATTTTCTAATCGGTTGTTAGAAGTGAGAGAATCTTTGATGATATAATCCTTTGGTTCACAGCCACCTGAAAAATGGATGAGTCTACCAAATATGGGTTACTTGATAGCGAATCGCTATAATGTTGTACTTGTCTGTTTAGGCAATCCGTGCATGACTTTCTTTCCGATGACAAGTTCACATTCACCAAATGTCTCTATTTATTGCATTGGTTTTGTTAACCGCAATCATTGGGTCCAGGTACGTATTTATATGCCTAAATACAAACATTATTTCAGTTAATATTTTATGTTATATGACTTAATCTTTTAATTATTTCACTTTATCAGGTTAACATGAAAGAGGGGTTTCCATTGCCACCGGTCACATTAGATTGGAAGAAATTTCGTTCTCATATAGCAACTACTTGGATGTTAGGATTTGCAGGACGTATGCAACATTGGCAATTACTTACACCTGTATTAGCATGATTATGTACTCAAAACATAAATATGTAATCAAAACATGAATTTTATATTAATATGTCTATTATATTCAAAGCTTAATACATAAAATCAATGTGAACGAGAAATATGCAAAGCTTCAAATAAATCAGAAAACTGTGGATCTTCCTCTTCGGCATTAACCTGTCTCAGATAGCGATGAATCAATGTAGATACACGAGCCCAATCAGGATCAGATGCCCCGACGTCATATACAAGAACTGGTACCTCTCTAGGAGCATCACGATGGGGAGGGACCAACCGTGGATGGGAAACACAATAATACCACTCCAGATAACCGTTTACTACATCAGATGGAGTGGTGGCCACGGTAGATGAACTGATCACAGCGATAACACTCTGATGGTAACTGATCCAATCAACATCAATATCCGTCGCCATCATACAATCCAGAGGTGGGGATGGAACATACTGCCTATACCCGAACTGACGTAAACATCTATCAGGCAAGTATGGGACAATTGTTTCACTCCACTTCAAACAGCCCCTGTAAAGACATATCTCATCAAATACACACCATGCTCTATGATCCTCAAATGGTCGCCATATGACGTCGGCAGGTGTCAGCTCGTCCAAAATAGGTCGTAAATCATCGACCTTCAGGACTCCCTGCCTATACGACCATCTCATCGCTCGGGGAAGACCACAGTTATCAACAGGTTTCCAATTCTCCCCTCTTTTTCCAACAGTTGGAAAGTACTCGTGAATCCAACACTGTTATAAAATACAAACATAATAAATAAAACAAATTAATTTAACATATTTTATAAAATGAATCCAACAGTTAATAAACAAAATTAAATTTTATACCTGTAGGAGAGTAGGATATCCACCGAGCTGTTTGCAACTGTACATGGACGCATCTCCAAGATATCCGTAGAGGGTAACTAGTGCAGCTGCTCCCCAACTATATCCTGAACATCTATCCAAGTCCGTAAACAGGAGGAGATATCGTGTCTCTACAAGTGTAAAGGTCTTATCAACAAATATGGTGGAACCCACCAACATCAATAGATATGCTCTAGTCGCATATGCCCAGCTAGAAGCAACTCTATGATGTACGAATAAATCGTATAACCACTCCAACTTGTAATACGACCCCCTGCAGCTACGAACATGTGACTGTGCCTGACCCCGTGACACTCCTAGGTAGTCAACAACAAGTTTAATAGCTACCTCTTCAGTCACATCCTGAGGACTCCAGAAGATACCCCTGATGGGCAAGTGAAGTATACATGCGACATCATCTAAAATAATGCTCATTTCACCAAACGACATGTGAAATGAAGATGTCTCTAGATGCCATCTTTCCATAAATGCAGAGACAAGATTTGTGTCTATCTTGTTCAAACTGGTTCTCTGCAGTGAAGATAAATCGGATCTAGATACCCAACTCTCTATCTGTGGTGGAAGAGCCAATGGAACCCTAGAAGTCAACTTCAGTCCATGTCCAGCAACCTTCAACTCTTTCTTTGGACCTCTTTCCTAAAAAAAAAATTAAAACACATATTAGAAAACAAAATATGTTATATTCAACTATTATTCATTTTCAAATATAGCCCGTTTACTTACCTCACCGAACCATAAATGTCGAGCAACATGATGCTCGTACTTCACCAAAAGAGACGTATCGTACGACCCTCCTGGATATCCAGCTGGCTCCGCTGCAGATGAAGATGCACCCCGGTCTAACGTGCAGACTGAAATCCTACCATCTGCACCTCGTCTTCGAACCACTGCAAAAAAAAATGTTTAAAAAAATAATTAAAATTTAAAAATAAAAAAAATAAAAAAAATTACGTACTGGAACACTTCAAAGAAGAGTTCCGATTAGTAAAAAAAAATGCCTTCCGGAACACTTTCTTAAAGAGTTCCGGTATACATCATCCAAACCGGAAGTCTTTAAGAAAGTGTTCACGTATACAACATTCCAAACCGGAAGACTTTCTAAAAGACTTCCGGTTCAGTGCCCCTAAAATGGAACAAACCAGAACTCTTTAGAGAAGTGTTCCGGTATACATTTAATGAACCGGAAGACTTACTCTGAGTGTTCCGGTTTACAATGCAAAAAAGCCAAATATTTTTCTTCTCCGGATCTCTTCAACGAAAATGGTAAAAAAAATTGAAATGGAAAATATACCCTATTTATATGAGGGTATTTTGGTCAAAAAAATTTAAATATAGGGGTATGGGGCTAACTGTAGGGGTACAAGGTAAAATTTTCCAAGCATGAACATTGATTTTCTTCTCATGAGTCGTATTTTTCATGCATGAATATTGGAGGGATGTCGTGTAGAGAAATGTCAGTGTTATTACATTTTTTCTCCAGTGCCATATTGTAAGAAGAGTTGTGGAACTGATGCAACAACTTGAAGTGATAAGTTGAGTCCCACATTTTTTTAGTTATATTTTATTTAAATATTTATATATATTACACTAACATCAACTTGTAATTTAGATAATGGGGTGACAATTAGGGGTGTGAAAAAAACCGGTTATCCATAACCAAATTGGTATCCAAATTGATCCACTTTAAAAAAACCAAACCAAATGCTAAAATAAAAATTTGGGTATCCATTTTGTTATCCAAATATAAACCGTTACCCATTATAAAAATTTGGTTTTGTTATTGGTTATCCAAATTTTATTATGCGTTAAATTTATATATTTGTATGTTTTCATGTTTTATCACATTATAAATCAATTTTATATTTTAAATTTTTAAATTTTATAAAAAAATTATTTTAAAAATAAAAATCAGATTTTTTTTTCTTTTCACCAAAAATATTATATTTGGATTTAAAAAAAATAAATTATATTTGATATTTTTTTTTTCAAATAAAATTATTTTTTTTTCTAAATAAAAAAGATATTTTTTATCATTTTTTTTTGTATTTTTTGGTTGTCTGAAGTCCTATCAATGTAAGAAACAAGATTGAGTTGCTTTGAGGTCAAATCGAAGCAACTCAGATCATGATCCTCAAAATTCAACTCCATGTATCTTTCAATATACTTGGAGTTAGATGAAATTGAGGCCAGATTCGAGCTCCTAAGCATTTTTACTTTTAATTCATGTCCGCCTTTTTTATTTTGGTGATGGTTGAAGGTGGACCAGTCCGGTGAGGTCCACCGGAGAAGAAGACCGGAGTTGTAGCTCCGGCGGTGTGTTGGCATGTCTCAGACCATAGGATCCTCTCATTTTGTTTTAATCTCACGCGTTGGTTTTAATTACCATCCCTGCAGCGTATTGACTTAGGTCTATTATGGAATGTGCGCTGAGATCCACTTAATCTGCCACCTCAATTAATGAGGGAGATCAAGTGGTCCACGTATTTTAGCATTTTGTGATTTTTAGTTTAATTGTTTTACTTTCATTAATTCATATTAATTTTAATATTGGTCCAAAAAATATGAGACTTTCACCAAAAAAAAAATTAAATAAATTCCTCTTTCATTTTCTAAATTAAAATTATTTTTTGGATTTAATTGTTTTTGTGCATATTTTTAATTGTTTAAAAATACTTTTAATTTTCCAAAAATAATGAAAAAAATTCTCCAAGGTCTTTTGACCTTGTTTGACCTATGATGAATCTCATGACCATTTATTTGGCGTTTTGATGAGGTTTTAGGATTTTGACCAACCATAATTTAATTTAATGCATTTTTTAATTGATTTTAATTGTTTAATTGCAAATAATTTGTGTTGAGCTATTTGTGTTGACTTGTTGAGCTTGACTTGTGTTGTTGGACATTGGTCAAGGTTGATTTGACTTTTTTGAGTTAAAATCATTGGATTTTGGGGATTGATGAAATGTACATTTCATCTCCCAAAATGAATGAATGATTTTAATTTAATAAAAATCCTCCTTTGACCAATTTGTGTTGATTCCATTTCCCCTCCCTCTTCATCTTAATCTCATTCTCTTCTCATTCATTTCATGGACCTATGATATCTCTATATCCTAAAGCTAGTTGATTGCAAAATCAACATAAGTATGGATGAGATTAGGTCCACCCCTTTTGCACTTTCTTTTAAGTGTGGTATGTTTTAGGAGTATGGTTCATAATACCATATCTATAACATGCATTAACACTAAAATTTATATTGTCCGACCTCAAATAGTTGTGACTTATACATAAGTCCAATTACGATTGCTTAACATAGCGCTAAATTTTGACACAAAAAGGCATATCAATCTAGTAAGTGAGATTGTAAGTCTCCCCTCTTTCATGGTATTGTGTGGAAACTTGGCCTTTTTTCCTTCCTTTGGAAGATGTCTTGGTTCAAGGATTCATGCTTGTCAATAATGGATTGAGTGTTCTCCAAAGAATGACTTAAACAAAACAAAAGCAAAAGCAATACTAACTTCTAATCAACTAACAATTAACATTTAATTTCAAGTCATTTACTTTTATGCACTTTAAATTCAAGTCTTTATTCATTTGCCATTATTCATACCATTTAACTTGTTTATTTTAATGTCATTTTCACTTTGCTCACTTGAGCTTTACTTTGTGATTATATTGTGATTGTATATACTTGTTTGTGTTTGTGGTCCTTTGACCTTAATGTACATAATAACAACAAAAAACTCTAACAAAGATTTGTGTGGACTGTTGGATTTATTCTGAGACTTTGGACTTAGAATTAGGCAACATTCCCTATGAAAAAGGACTTGGCCAATGCCAACTTTTATGAAACCAAGTGCTTGAGAAGTGAACTTTCCTCTGATGAAGTATTGAGATCCCTTTTGAGTTCATCTACTACATGGTCTTAATGCAAATGTTACTTTGAACCTGTGTCTAATGCCTTATTCTGAGCCATTCAAGGAATAGATCATATGATACATGGGAGATTATGAAGAAGACCATGGAGTTGCTAGCTTATATATGGCTATCTTTATTTGATGCCTTGCTCTCCATCTTGCTATTTGTGTATTGACATTGCTTGATTCAAAAGTCCAAGGGGAATTTGGGTTTCTATATGACATTCTTGTTTATTAGATTGCATCTAATTGGTCAGATCTTTTCAACTCTTAACTTTTAAATTTTTGCTTAGGATTAGTATCTTCATCTCCTCCCCACTTCTTAAATTTTAAATCTCTCCCCACTTTTCAAAAATCTTCTTTCCTTTTGATTTCTAAACTTAGACTTTATTGCAAATTAGAAACTTTGGCCTTATGCCATTGCATTTTCAAACTCTTTTCTTAATCAAACCTGTAAATGAATCTAATCATATTAACTTAAAATTTCAAAATCCAAAAAGAACTAACACTCATTCAAACCTTTTAGGCCCCTTTGTGCCTCTTTCAAACTTAAAATTTTGTTAAAAGCAACTCATTCAGTTTGAAATTGTTACCACGAACTACGAGTTTTTTATCCCTCATTTTTATGTTGGTACGTAGGCACAAGTCCGAAGGTCTTGTCATACACAAAAATATAATTAATGAATTCTTTTCTCATCCCCACACTCTATTTATTGCAAACATCATTTTATATAAAAACACATATGCACACAAAAAAGGGCTCCCTAGGAGTACCTAGAACACATTGGATGCTAACACACTCCCTTTGTGTAACCAACCCCCTTACCTGTAATCTCTGACATTTTATTAGTTTTGATTTGAAAACTTCTTATCTTTGGGTTTTGTTCGTACTTTTCCCTTTTCCCTTGGAAACAATAAAAGCATGGTGGCGACTCTGGTTTAATTGATGTTAAGTTTATCCATAGCTTAATGGTCATGAATTTACCGATACATTCTCTTGTTCCAAATGCTCCATAATTTTGGGTTGATTAGCGCGAGTGTTGTATCGGTGAGTTCGCTTGGCTGAAGCACAGAAGAATAATCAATAAGACATCTGGCAGAAGAAAACTTGTTATGCAAATGATGCACGAAATGCAATGCATTTGTTTGTTTTTAATTTCAAGGAACATATGAAGCTTTATTTGAAAATATATTCAAATAATAATAGTAATAACAATTTAATTGATCGTAAAATCTCTTTTATTCATAATATTTGGAAGGATTACATTGAGTACAATTTCAGAAACCAAAGTACAAATATAAGAGAAAAGGAAACTAATCATCCTAAGGATCCCCTAGAAACAGTGTCAGATGATCTGGTAGCTGGCGTGTACTTCCTTCGGATGTGTCGGATCTCAGTCTCAAAAGATGTCTTCATTTGAGCTTTCTCAAGGACAAACTGATCAACAATCTTCTTCCAAGCATCTGAAGGCTAAGGCATACTAGAGGAAGATTGACCATCTGGCTCTCTTTGTCTCTTCACTGCTCGGTCTTCAAGAAGTTCAATAAGCGCATCCTTGTCCTTTGACTTAAGCTGCAACTCCTCATGCTTTCGACTCAAAGCATGGAACCACTCTTCCCATATATCTTTCTATTGCTTCATCTTGGCGAGTGTGTCTTCCAACTCCTCTACATCTTGGTTAGGAAGAGTTGATGGCTCAGCCACAACCAAAGACATAGGTCTCTCACAAGCATAGAGAATCTTCAATTCCAAAGCTCTCTTCTTCACCCACGTAGTATAAGCTTCCAAAGCTACATAGTTGCACGGACCAAGCTCAGATCTTCCTTTTCTATGCACATTATGCCAAGCATGCAACATCTTTTGCTTTAAATGTTGGGGATCTTTAACCTCTTGATAGAAAAGACCTTCTAACTGAGTGTTATTAGGTTTATCTCTCAAGGGGAACCCAAGTTGATGACGAGCCAAAGAAGGGTTGTAGTTGATTCCTCCTTATGTACCAATGAGGGGCATATTAGAGAATTCATCGCAACCATCAATAATATCCAAGCTACTCAATGCAGAATCGTACCAAACAATATCATCATTATTGAGGGACATAAGTCTTTGAGACCACCGTAGACATTATTTGTTCTCCATAAAAGCAGGCATCTGAGGCAAGTGCGAAATAAACCACTTGTACAGAAGAGGAACACATCACACAATAGTCCCACCACATTTAGAATTCCTCAAATGCAAAGAGAAATACATATCACCGAACAGAGTAGGAACAAGATTCCCAACCAATAAGATTCTAATGACGTTAACATCCACAAAAATGTCAATGTTAGGGAACAAAGCTAAACCATAGATGAGCACCACAAGATGGCTTCAAAAGCGTCCACAGTACCGACTTGAGAAAAGCCAGTAGCTTTCCTAATGAGAAAATCAGAAGTCAATCCAAACATTCCTCCTTTCACCCAATGATCCTCAGTCTCATACTTCTTCAGATGAAGAGCTTCAGCTATGATATGAAACCTAGGAATCTCCTCCAATCCACTAAAAGGCACCTTGTCAGAAACATGTACTCCCAAGAGATGGGCATACTCTTCTAACATAGGCATAAGCTGATAGTCAGGAAAAGTGAAACAACGGTAGAGAGGGTCATAAAACTGAACCAACACACTCAATAGTCTTTCAACCATATCAATAGATAACATAGATAAAAGCTTCCCATGACGTTGCTTGAAGTCCAAGGGATCTAATACAAAGGATGACAACTTCCTTAGCACTTTCAAATCGGGACATCTGAAACTTTACTTCTTAGTACTCCTTTGTCCATAGTCTATGGTATGAAAATATTTGAAAATAAGACCTTAGTTCCTTGAAATTATTTTTGTGTGATGAATGTCATGATGCGCCTGAATGCATGAATGCAACAATCACAAACAAGGGATCACACACACAAGGAAATCACAAACAAAGGGCAAGGGATGAATCAAGTCATTGTCAAGATCAATCATCCATTTTGGTGGATTATGGTTTTCACCTTATCAACACCCAAGTTCCATTGATATTGACAAGACTTGATTGGATCAACCAATAATCAAAGGGTTTGTTGTGAGTCACGAGCATGGAGTCAGGTTAAGAGCCATCCAAAAGGAGTGTACTAAGGATAAAAACATGTAGATTATGTTCTAAAAAGTTCCCAGAGTCTTAATTCCGTCTATCGGATATTATAGGTTAGGATGAGTGACTCATCAACCCATAATATTCTCAAGAGAAACTCGTCTGAGTGTAGTATCGTGTAACAACTATTATCAAGTCTACACCTGAACAGTCTCTGCACTACGTCCTAAATAGGCCAAGTTAGGTTAAATGTTCTACGGTCCTCAGCTTCTCGGACCCCAAATCAGAGAAAGTAATGCCTAACCACAAATAACTTGTGTGACATCAATAGCTCCAAAAGGATATCCACTGAGTAGATGGGTCTCAAGACAACTTGTTAAGGACTACTCCACACAAGTCGAACATGCATCCTCTTATCTTAATTGCACTTAAGTTTGGGTTAGAAATTATCTCACCACTCAGAGATCACCAAGCACAACAAGCAGATTATATCACATAAACAAGTATACAAACATCAAATATTCAAATAGATACACATAAAAAAGTAGGCTAAACCCACTGAGGATTTTGTTCCCCAGCAGAGTCGCCACTTAATTTCTGTAGCGGTAAATTCATGACCATTAAGCTACGGATAAACTTAACGTCAATAAAACCAGAGTCGCCACAACGCTTTTATTGTTTCCAAAGGAAAAGATAAAAGTATGAGAAAAACCCAAAGATAAGAAGTTTTCAAATAAAAACTAATAAAATGCCAGAGATTACAAGTAAGTGGGTTAGTTACACAGAGGGAATGTGTTAGCATCCAAAGTGTCCTAGGTACTCCTAGGGAGCCTTTTTTTTTGTGTGTGTATGTGTTTTTGGTATAAAATATGTTTGAGAAAAATAGAGTGTGGGGGTGCGAAAATAATTCATTAATTATATTTTTGTGTTTGACAAGACCTTCAGACTTGTGCCTACGTACCAACATAAAAATGAGGGATCAAAACCTCGTAGTTCGTGGTATCAATTTCAAAATGAGTGATTGTTTTTAATCAAAAGTTAAGTTTTAAAAGAGGCACTAAGGGCCCAAAGGTTTGAATGAGTGTTAGTTCTTTTGTCTTTTGAAATTTTAAGTCAATAAAATTAGATTCACTTACAAGTTTGATTTAAGAAAATAGTTTAAAAATGCAATGGCATAAGGCCAAAATTTCTAATTTGCAATAAAGTCTAAGTTTTAAAATCACAAGCAAAGAAAATTTCTGAAAAGGGGGAGAGATTTTGAAATTTAAGAAGTGGGAGGAGATGAAGATACTAATCCTAAGCATAAAATTAAAAGTTAAGAGTTGAAAAGATCTGACCAATGGGATGCAATCCAACAGACAAGAATGTCATATAGAAAACTCACTTTTCCTCTGGACTTTGAATCAAGCAATAACCAACAAGTAATTAGCAATATGAAGAGCAAGACATCAAATAAAGATGGCCACATTCAAGTATTTTCTTTATCTTCTCATGTATCAGATGAAGTACTTCTTGACTTTTGCTCAGAATAAGGTGTAGCATGAGATCAAAAAAACATTTGCATCAATACCATGTCGCAGATGAATTCAAGTGAATTCTAATACTTGCATCAGATGAAAACTTAAATCACAATAACTTGGTCTCAGAAATGTTGGCATTGGCCAAGTCCTTTTGCATATGGAATGTTGCCTAATTCTAAGTCCAAAAGCTCAGATCAAACCCAACAGTCCACACAAACATTTTTTAGGGTTTTTGTTGTTTATTAAGTATTTTAAGGTCTTAAGACCATAAACACAAACAAAATACACAAACAAATATATACAATCACAATATAAGGCTAAAGCGAAAATGACATAAACATAAACAATTTAAATACTATGTAAGTGACAAATGAATGGTAAATGATTTGAACTTAAATTGCATAAAGTAAATGACTTGAAAGTAAAAGCAATATTACTACAAGTTAGTCAAATGTTAGTTGATTAAATGTTAGTGGTGTTTTTCTTTTTAATTGATTAAGTCATTCTTTGGAGAACACTCAACCATCTATTCACAAGCATGGATCCTTGAACCAAGACATCTTCCAAAGAAAGGAAAAAAAGCCAAGTTTCCATACAATACCATGAAAGATGGGAGACTTACAATCTCACTTACTAGAATGATATGCCTTTAGGGTCAAAATTTAGCTCTATGTTAAGTAATCGTAATTGGACTTATATAGAAGTCACAACTATCTGAGGCCGTCCAATAAAACTTAAGGTGCTAATGCATGTTAGAGATTTGGTATAATGAACCAAACTCCTAAAACATACCACACACTAAAAAGAAAAGACAAAAGGGTGGACTTATCTCATCCATACTTTTATTGGTTCATCTAACACAAGGTTATTGATGAACCAATTAGCCTTAGGATATTGAGACTTCATTGGTCAATGAAAGAGATGTGATATAATGGGATTGAAGATGAAGAGGGAGGGGAGATAAAGGAAACACAAATTGGTCATGGGAGAAATTTTATCAAATTAAAATCATTCATTCATTTTGGGAGATGAAATATACATTTCATCAATCCCCTAAATCCAAAAAATTTAACTATACAAAAGTCAAATCAACCTTGGCCAAGGCTCAAACACATAGTCAAACATCACAAGTCAATAAAAATGGCTCAACATAATTTCTATACAATTAATCAATTAAAAATCAAATAAAAAATGCATTTAAATTAAATTAAATTTGGTCAAAACCTAAAACCTCTTCAAAACAACAAATAAATGGCTAAGAGATTTATCCTAGGTCAAACAAGGTCAAAGGACCTTAGACAAAAAATTTCATGATTTTTGAAAAGTCATAAGTATTTTTAAACAATTTAAAATATGCACAAAAACAATTAATTCATGAAAAATACCAAAATTAATCCGAAAAATAATTTTAATTTAGAAAGTGAAAGAGGAAAATATCTAAAGATTTTTGGTGAAAGTCCCATATTTTTTGGATTAAAAATGAAATTAATATGAATTAATCAAAATAAAGTGATTAAATGAAAAATCAGAAAATAAAATGAAATTAAAAAAAATAAGGGTCATCAGATCTCCCTCATTAATTGAGGTGGCAGATCTGATGGCCAAGCGCGTGCGTTCCACAATGGTCCTTAGTCAATGCGTTGCAGGCTTGGTAATCACAACGGAGGCTTGAGATTAAATTATTTGAATCAGATCAGATGGCTTGGACATTGCCAACGTACCGTCGGAGCCCTAGCTCCGGTCATCTTCTCCGGTGATCATCACCGGTCTGGTTCAAGCTCAACTTCATGAAAAATGGAAAGTGGATACACTAATTTGAAGGAAAAATGCTCAGGAGCACGAATCTGGCCTCAATTTTCTCCAATTTAGAGTATATAAAAAGATACAAGGATTTGAATTTTGAGGATCATGAACTGAGTTGCTTCGATATGACCTCAAAGTAACTCAATCTTATTGCCTACATTAGTAGGACTTCAGCCAACCAAAAATCATAAAGAATAGTGAAGAATTGAGGGAGAATCGAAGAGATGAAAATTCAGCAAAATTACCTTCGAGGGAGCTTCAACCTTGCTTGATCTTGATTCCAATTGTGCTTGGCCTTGTTTCAGAAGCTTGTGGGAAGTGATTAGGATCAAGAAAGGGCATGAACTCTTGGAGTTTCAATCTCAAAACAGAAGGAGATTTGAATCTCGATTTTCAAATGAAAACCTTCAAGATTATCCTTTAATGGTGAGGGTTTGGATTGCAGGTTCAAAGCTTGGGCATGAGGTCCTTAATTCTGAGCAATGAGGGTTGTATTTATAGCCAAAGAGATTCATTTCCACACACTTCCAAAAATTGCCAATTTTAGTAATTCTCTTTGTATGCTTGCATGGGCTTGTGATAGGCCTATCAAGTGATGTATTCAGGTCCAAAAATGAGTGAGAACCATGCTGAAATCATGTCATATGGCCATGCATTTGTGTATGAAATGTGGAAGTGAAAATCATCCAAATGGTACCTCACATTGCACCCATGCACAAGTCCTCCATTCTTTGGCCAAATGAGGTGATATTGGACTTTTTGAAAAGGCGCGATCAAGGGGAACGACTTTCATGTTTAACACCTTTTCATTTGAATCTTGGATCATAATGAATTTTGATGTGGAAGTTTGGGAAATCAAACATATTTGAAAATTTTCTAAGTCCCAAGTCAAATGTTCACTTCTTCCATCTTGAATAACTTTTTCTATGGACTTCAAATGAAAAACGTTCCTTCATAAAAGTTGTATCCCTTTCAAACCTATTCAATTTGGTCACAATTTTTTCCTTATTTGGATTTGGCATGCAGGAGTTATACATTTTAGAAGTTGAGGAAAATCACTTGTTCAATGGTATTGGCCCAAAATGACCTATAACGTTTCCTCTTGGCACATGAATTTTCAAGTTGAATTTGAACTTCCTACAAACATAAACATTGAATTAGACATCTTGAATTTGATCATGGAATTTGAATGGGTTTCATATCATACAAATTGAGCAAGTTATGGTCTTGGGAAGTTGACCTCCAAACTAGGGTTCAGACAAAATGATCTATAATCTTTCACCATAAAAAATGACTTTACAAGAAAAATTACTCTTTAATTTAACATGAAAGTTGTTTGTAATGTTATTTTAAGTAACGTTTCTCTTGGAATCATTTTCATATGACAAAAATTATAGGAGATAGGGTCTAGGGAACCCTGGTTTTGACCAGTTGACTTTCTCTGATCAACCACCATGAACCATCTTTCTAGCTTGAAATTCTCTTGACTTTTGGGACTCATGGAGGATCATATATGCATAAGATGATGTAATATGAAGTATCCCTTGAGATATTTGATTAAATGTTGAAGAAACTTGCTGAGGAAGTCACACGAGATACCTAAATTAATTAGGGCTTCCAAGGCAAACAAACTTCAAATTCTTGGTGATTTCTTGATCAAAATGATATGTGAAGATCATGGGGATCAATATATGATACTTAGAGCCAAAGTGAACCATTTCTTGATTGAACTCCTTGCATTGAGGGTCTCAAACCCTAGATGTGAACTTGATGGAGCATGGGTGAGCACACACACTACCTACAAAAGTAACAAACTATGCATTGACATATTTTTGGTATTTGGGTTAGTGAATAATGAAAAACAAAGTATGATACAATCAAAAGTGCTTGGTGATCTCTCCCAATGCAAGCCCAATGAATGAGGGGTAAGGAGGCTACCAAGGTGTGATCCCAAAGCTAATGAATATGATGAGATAACATGAGGGATCTTAGGGTCAAAATTAGGGTCTTACAAGGTGCAGTGAGCAAAAGTGTTGGAGGAACCTTATGAAGCAAAGATTCAACAATACCAGAGAATCTGACATGGAAGATCCTTTGAGCATCCTTTAAGAAAAGGAATTCTAACTCCCTAGAACTAAACTCAATCCATCTTTTGAATTTATTAGATTGTTTACTAAGAGAAAAGGAATTTGTGAAGTGCACAACTGAGCGTGGAGTATATGTAAGAAGAAGCAATAATGAGTTGCTTATATTATGTCTCTATGTTGATGACCTGTTGATAACAGGAAGTTTCAAGTAGGAGATCGAATATTTCAAACATGACCTATGTGGGTAGTTTGAAATGTAAGACTTGGGAGATATGCATGTGAAATATTAGAGGCTTGATGATGCACCAAAGAAGATATGCAGGAGAAATACTCAAGAGATTTGAGATGCAAGATTGCAACCCAACTTCGACTCCAACTGAGCCCAAATTGTAACAGTCAAAAGACACAGATGGAGATGATGTTGATCCAACGCAGTACATAAGACTCATTAGATAACTTCGATACCTTTGTCACACAAGGCATGATCTAGCATACAATATAGGTATGGTAGTATATTCACCCAGAAGCCAAAGGTATCACATCTAGCAGCGACAGAGAGATTACAAAGGCATCTGAAAGGAACTCTCGACTATGGCATTTTGTTTCCTACAATTGATGAAGGAAAAGAATGCAAGCTACTGGGATACACTGTCTCAAATTGGTGTAGTGACTTTGAGGATAGAAAATTCACAGCTGATTATATGTTTATGCTTGGTGGTACACCAGTTGAATGAAGTTCGAGAAAGGAACTAGTAGTAGCATTGTCTTCGTGTGAAGTAGAGTACATAGTTGCTTCTCTTTGTGCATGTCAAGCAATTTGGATGGTGAATTTGGTCGAAGAGATAACATGGAAGAATCATGGAGCGATTACCATGAATATCGACAACATGTCTGCTATCAATCTGTCGAAGAATCTTATACCGCATGGACGAAGTAAGCACATAGAAATGAGGTTCCATTATCTTCGAGAGCAAGTAGCAGAAGTGAAGATGAACTTGGAACACTGCAGAACTGAGAATCAGATTCAGACATCATGACGAAAGGAGTTCAGGTCGAAGTATTCAAAAGGTTAATATCTATGATGAATGTAGATAGCTTAGACAAAATGAATTCGGTGGTGTGTTAAGAATGTAATTCATGATGTCAAAACATGTTGTTATTGAAACACCTAGGTGTCGAAGTGTCTGAGAGTTAGCCTCGACATGGATTTTTACTTAGGCCCAATTTTGCAGTGTTAACAAAATTAAGTATTTGGGCTTTGTTTGAGGAGAAAGGAAACCCAAAATCTATAAATAGAGACTAACCCTTATTGATTGTAAAAAACACAACAGAAGTGCAGTTGCACAATTGAGCAAAATATCAGTTTGAGAGCAGATAGTTACTCTACAAAAGTTTCTTCTTCTTCTTCTTCTTTATTCAAAAACCCTAATCTCTCTTTCTTCCCCAATTCAATTTTGTTTCTTTTCATTACCATTATGCAGCGAAATCTTCTAACCAAGGTTGACTGATTCACTAGAGTAAAAAGTGAAGAACAAAATGAGTAATCAATCAGAAAGATTGATTCTCGTTCATCAAGATTCAGTTCGAAATTCTCCATAGATTTTGGTGAATATTTTGAAGAAAAATTGGTGAATTTTCAAAATTAACAATTAACAATGATCAAAACCGCTTTATTTTTAATTCCAACATCCGCAATTCAATATAGGGCCCATTTAGTTTACCTTTTGAAAAAAAAATATTAAAATTTATTTTAATCTTATATTTTAAATATTAAAAGATTAATTTTAACATCCAATACCATAAATATATATTATTGAAGATTAAAATATAATGAAAATCATATAATATATATATATATATATATATATATAATATATATATATATATATATATATTATATATATATTATATATTATATATATATATATATATATATATAATTTGTTTTTATGAAAAGTTATTTAAATTAGTTAAAAATTGAAGTATTTTTTTTTCAGGTTTTGATATCCAACTTAAGTTAACGTCCAGGAAGGAAATTATAACAAAGATGACATTTTATGTTCCAATAAAATATAATTATGAAGAAGAAGAAAATGTTATTATAACAATAGTAGATGAGCTAAAAAAATCATTATAAAAAAAACCACTTGTGGAGGAGGCTATACAAGTTTTAGATAATACAATGGGACTGGTTGAACATATATAGGTTTATTTATTAGAGTTATGTCAAGACATTGAGAGAAATGACTATCATAAGATAAAAGAGCAAAAAGAAGTAAGAAAATAAGATTGACAATTCTCAAACGATTACGAATTTAAAGAATAATTAAGAAGACAAGGTAGTACAAATAATATGCGTAGATTTTGAAAAATTATATGGATAAAGATGTTATATACACTATACATACGAGTCAACAATGAGAAAGAAAATCTTTTTATAAATGTGATTTCTAAGACAACAAAGAAAAACATGTCAAAAAAATTTTATTTACATAACATCCACTCAATCAAAGGATAGTAAATTTATGCAATTTATCGATTTCTTTATTTATCATTTCTATTTTATTTTATTTATTTTCCTTTTTTTTTTTTGGGCCAGGTCTAACCCTCAAATTTTGTCCTTTTTCTTTAAAAAAATTAAAATAGTATTTTATAAAAAATGATTTAAACTAATTTTTTATTTAAAACTTTTCTTATAAAATTCGTTGTCATACATTACTTCTTTTTAAAAATTATTTTAAAAAACATGAGCCCGTAATATTGCTTCTTGTATATCAAATCAAACACCTGATTAATTAAAAATACATTAATACTAGTGTCTAAACATAATTGATGCGTAACACATCATTTGATATGTATTGAAAAAAAAATACAAAATCAATATTAATATAGAAAAATAACAAACCAAAAACTTTGATATAAGTTTTTTGAAAGGTTTTTCTGAAAAACTTTATAATATTGGCTATTAAAAACTTAACTAGGTTTTTCGAAGAAAAACACATAATTGTAAAAAACTTTTATGCATTGAAAATGCTACATGAGATTGGTAAATTCGAAAAGGTTAAAATCGAAAATAAAAAATATAATAGTAATAAGATAAAATTTTCATAAGTTTGTTGTATGGACCAGCCCATTAGGTCGTTGAACAATTTGGGCCAGACAAGGCTAAGCCCATTTTATTTTGCTACAGTTGGGCCTAGCCCGTTTATTTAAATAAATTGCTCCACTTCTTCAGACTTACTTAAAAGCAGAAAAATATCATATTTGTTATTTAAAATTTAAAGCAATCATAACAAATTTAACTATTTATATATTTAATCGGTTTAATTTTTATTATGTAACAAGATCATACAAAAAATTTAGTAAACACAAATGCTTATTTTTTAATTTAAATCAGATTAATAGTAAAAAAATTCAAAACCTAACCGAGAGAAATTAATCATTTAAAATAAATATTATTTTTTAATAATATTTAATCTATATTCTTGAGAATCATGATCATGTAACTTTCAAATTTGTTTATAAAATAAATTATATGAAATAATAAATAAAATGTATTGTTTTAAATTTATTTATAATAAATTATATAAAATGACAAATAAACCTACATATAAATTTAAATATATATAAATAAAAGATATTATGATATTCTAAACGCGGGTGAGGATATGTTCGTTTTTCCCATCCCCAAAATATTTTTGAGAAGACTTTGTTCCTCATTCACATCCCGCGGAAGAAAATCCATCATTGTTGGTAGGGCTGGACAATGGGCCGGGTTGGGCGGTTTCGGTCCCAAAAGCCTCACCCATCCCAACCCGCGGTTAAGCCATATAAGCCTATTTTCGCCCATTTTTGTAATCGGTTTGGACGGGTTGGGTTAGGACGGGTTGCGGGTTATGCAATCAATTTAATCGATTTTATTGGGTTGATATTATTTTGAGCCCAATAATACATTTTGATAATATTTTGAGCTACAAATTACTACAACTTAGATTCAAAATAAATTCAAAGTATTAAAAACTTCAATCCAAAATAACAACTGTTATGCTACTTCCACACAGACCTTAAAAAGAAATTAATAAATTACAACCACTGTATCATATACAAAAATTCAAAATACATGAGAAACAAGAGAACTTTTGAAAGTATATCAAACAGTTGCAAATTGTTGGTCTTTGGATGATAGGACTCAAAAAAATATCTGTGTCAAGTTTTGGTTCTTGAATTACAAGTGCTTCCACTTCCACCTAAGCCAGACCATAACATTATCGATAAGGCAGACCATAACATTATCTGTGGGAGTATGGAGAATACCATACCTTCATCTTCAAGAGCTTTTACAGACAACCTGGAATTATGAACAAATTTTAGTTTAAATCATAAGCAAATGCTTATCATACCCATAACAAGACAATATAAAAATAAGAGAACTGACTTGATCCTATCCAATAATAACTTGAGCTCTCTTTCTAGTTCTTCAACATGCATTCCTCTCTCACCTAACCTGCAATTCAAAACCAATTTCAACATTTCTCAGCATAAGGTAAAAACTCATAAAACATACCCAAATCCAAACTACAATATCAACCTTAATTAATAAATATAAATATTGATTAACACTGGTAGAAGTTAAATCATTAGAGTCAATCTACCATTTAGCTTTAGTGAAATAACATTGTAATTATTCTAAGCATCACTAATTGAGTTTAACTTGTTTTATAACCAATCATGTCACAATAGCAACAAATCTCATTGAGTTAACGTCGATTCTAACAAGTTCAAGTGGCAGATCCTAACAGTTCCGATACAAATGAAATTCTACAACATCAAATGGATTTCAATTTAACCCATATGTGTCAAGAGTGAATATTTCATTTTAACAGAATATCTATCCATCCCACCATTATCTTTAATAATCCCATGGAACATAGCTTTGTTAAACCAAAACCAGATGCTTAAGAATCCAATGAAAAGATGATGCCAAGCTCTTTAAGAAATGGGAAACAATAAACTACCACTATCATATGGCTATCATGAAGAGGTAGACAATTCTTAATCAAATCAAAACCGTTAATTCTACACATGTAAAGGCATACTGATATAAAGTAAACACGCATCAATTTTGAAGGTCTTGGTGTCGCATCCGCGAAAAACAACCGACGGGAAAAACAAAACAAACAGAGCCGCCACCGTGTGTTATTTATCCCAAAAGAGAGAAAGGAAACGCTCGAAGTAAACCTGGAAAAGACATGGTCTCGCGACCAAAGAGAGATGGGATTGGGAGTCGGTTATGCGAAGGGAAGGTATTAGCACCCCTACGCATCCGTCGTACTCGACGGGATCCACGCTCAAAAAGGATAGAAGAAAGGTTGCTCAAACACTGCTCGAAAGAATGCACACACACACTGAAAACAACACAGGTGGGGGAAGAGAGGAACGGGCTCGCTAGGATATCGCATCCTATGCCTACGTATCTCATCTGGAATGAGAATCAGAGCTACCGTAGTTCGGCTCACGCACGCCGAAACAAAACACACGCACCGACGCTGAGACGTCAAAACAAACACACAAACAGGCAAACATGGAAACCGAATGCCAATCGCTGGACTTACATCAGACTCCGACCCAACAAACACACACAGGAAACCAACTGCCAATCGCTGGGCTTACGTCGGACTCCACACAACAAACACCAATAGGATACGGACTGCCAATCGATGGTCTTACATCCATCTCCTAACACACACAAGAAGGATAACAAACAACAAGTTACTAAGGAGTCTGACACTCGAGCCTAGCAACTGTCAAGCAAACACGCACAAAAAGAAAAAGGGTGAACACACAGACTAACAGGGAGTCGGGAACTCGAGCTTGATAGCTGTCAAGCACAACACACTCAAAAAAAGAAAAGGGTGCCCGGAGAGATCTCGTACGACCTCCTGCCTACGTACCTCATCTGGTATGAGGATCAGGGCAACGTAGTTCCCCTCAACAGGGGAGAAACTTCTCCTAACCAGAGACTGGGAAATGACCAACTAGAAGGGAGACTGACTCGAGCCTAATAGTTATCATGTATTCCACAATGGTCCTAGGTTGAGGTTTCTACCTAACTTGCACAGGCAGCAAGCTATCCTAAACATCATAAGCAAAGCAGAACAAACATACACACAATTAGCACACACTATATACAAACAAAGTGGGCTCACACAAGGTTAGGCTGTGAAACACAAGCCAACTGGAATCGGGTGATGTTAGCTCTTAACCCTAACATTGAGAGTTAGGGTGAAGCAGATGAAATGGGAAGTGAGGATAAGACCTCACAGCTCTTATCCCTGGCCTGGGAGAGCTTCAGACAAATGAAAGTGTGGGAGTTCAGAAAGTTGGAACTCTTCTCCACATATGACTGACTCAACAAAGATCTTGGGTTAATATCCATAATGCATCAACACAAGGTGTGTGAGCAAAGTGGATGCCACACTGAATAACAGGAGATGGATTGCACATCTCTTTTATCTGCCAATTGCCTTATCAAAGGTCTTTTCCTGCTTGGCACAAAAGTAAACATACACAAGCATTGCCTCTTAAGGAGGGCTTCAGACAGGTGCCTGCCCAAGTAACAGGACAGGTCTTCCAGACTACATGAAGTCAGAGAAGTTATACCTTAAATGGTTAAGCAACCAAGCAACAACAAAAGCAAGTTCAAAGAACTTAAGCAACTAATGTACCTGAAAACAATCTAACTCAGTCAGTACACAACTCACTAAGTCAATCAGACAGTTAATAGTCAACAGTCAACAGACATAGTCAAACAAGCCAAGCATCAATGAGCAAGGCACAAGCTCAACTCAAATGAGCTAAAAGCCACCTACAAAACAAGTCAAGATTAGTCAATCATCAACCAAATAACCAACTTTAAGCAAATGAATCAATCCTCTCATGGCCATGTGCTTCTTATCCTGAAACAAAACTCAAACATAAGCACAAACCACTAGGACAAGGCCTAGGGTCAAAGATGGAGAAATAATCCAAAACAGAACATGAAAATTTACATGAATCAACTTCAATCAATTAAGAACATCATCCAAAAGATCCCACATCAATATCATTCACCAATTTCATTTCACAAGTCAAATAAGGCAAAGCATACAAGTTGGAAGCTCATTGAAGCAACAGAATGAACAAATCCACATTAATTCCAAAATGATTAAATAAATCCCAAGAAAAATCATGGCTAAACAGAATTCATCACATGATCAACATACCAAAAACCAAGGCATTTGGACAAGTGTAAGCATGGCAATCAAATTCCATAAGGCAAGGTAAGCACAAACAAGCTCAATTAGGGCACAAAATGCTACATCTACTTAGCACAAGCCTAAAACATAATTTACAAATGATAAAGGCCTCAAACCAAAGCCACAATAAACTTCAAAGTGTCTAGAAACAATGTGCAAAATTTCACATTCATAGGATAAACAACCATCATTTCACAAATCATTGAAGTGCATGACTATTCAAAAGTCCACAAATGATCATCCAGCAAGACAAATCCTAAACAAATCATAAATCATTCCACAAAAAGTCATGATGAATCCTAACATCCAGAAGAAGCGTCATGTAAAAAATCACATCATTTGGCATTTATTTGGGATGGCAAAGAAAATCATCAAATTAAGCAAGCAATGGTGTGACACACATTGTCACACCTACATTAACCAGATCATATCTCAACAACCAGAAATGCTAAAAATGCAAACTCAACACCAAAAGGTCCCTAAATATGTCTAGTTTAAGCATGCAAAGTTTCAAAGGCATTGGATTAAAATTCATCATTTCACAAAGCAAATGGCAAGCAAGGTTCAAATTGGACATGCATACATAAACCCTAGGCCAAATTAAATTCCAACCGTGCACAATTTCTGGAAAAATAGTCAAAAAAACTAGACATGATGAGGATCAAGATGCAAAAATTCCCAGGTCATTTGGATCAATATTCATGGAGTTATGATTTTTGGAAGTGAAGAATAAACAAAAAAAAACACATGAAAGCATGGTATGAATGGCATGAAGAACAATGAAAGAATGAAAATGCAATTGGAAAAGCGTGGCAACCAGGAATCGAACCATGCCACTTTTTGAATTGAGCGCGTTCCCTAATGAAACACCCCGTTTCATTAAGTCTATATGGCAAGGCAAATGAACGGTGACCAATCAATGTGCCACGGGACTGACAAGCTGGACCAATGCATGGGCAATAACACAAAATCACATGCAAAATGCGCTATCAAAGATCAAACAAGCTTCTGGACAGAAAACCCTAGGTTCTTCATCAATGTTCATCGTGTTCTTGAGCCTCAAGAACACATGTGTCCAGAAATTCATAAAAATCATGTCATTGGATAGATCTTCCAA
Organism: Lathyrus oleraceus; assembly: GCF_024323335.1. Taxonomy (NCBI): domain Eukaryota; kingdom Viridiplantae; phylum Streptophyta; class Magnoliopsida; order Fabales; family Fabaceae; genus Lathyrus; species Lathyrus oleraceus. Next base: position 392,749,859 of record NC_066584.1, read on the forward strand.
CGTACATCATGGATCAAAGCTCAATTTAACCTAATTCGACCTATGTTCAAAGATTAGAGCAAAAGAAGTTTCACCTATCAAACTTATAATCACCATAACTAATTCATTACTTCATGAAAATCAATGAAACAAAGCTCAAATTAATCACCAATGAAAGATCTACAACATGCATCTGTCAATTTCGTGAATCATGAGAGTCGAATTCTGACCTTCAAGGATATGCAGAAGTGGGATTGATGCTTTCAGGTCTTGCTAAGCACAAACAGATCTTCCTAAGCTCTTGGATGATTGAATGGATGAATGCTCGATGCTTAACCTTGCACGATTTGGCCAAAAAATCCAACTGCCATTGATGGATGTGAGCTTCAACAGTCCTCAAATCTGCATGAAATCCTTCGAATCTTGCTTCCAAAATGCTCTTCAATGCTTGTGGATGAAGGATTAATCAAGAACAAGGCAATGTTTATGAAGAAATTTGATGAAAAAGTGAGAGAACCAAATGAAGAAAATTATGAAAATGGATCTAGATCTGAGAATTATGAGGTGTTAATCTCATTTTCTGTTATGCTTTGCCTTTTATATGGTGTACTAATCAAGTTGTTAATCACAATTAAGCAAATGCCAAGGGATTAATGAAAACCAAGGTGTTTTGAAAATTTGCCAATTCACCCTTATGTATGTAATGCCATGGAACAGTGCACGAAATTCTGTTTTAATCCACTTGAAATGTTGTTTGGCAACCAAATGCAATGCTAGAATATGAAAACAAGGCCTAATTTTCAAATTCAAACTTTCCCTCCAAAATTCAAATGAAAAGTCAAATATTTTTGTGATCAAAATGCATGTCTTATGATGCATGAATTGGATAGTGCATGTCAAGAGAGAAATGTTGCAAAAAGAACCATCTCATTTGGCCTTATGGTTTGAAAGTTATGCCTTCTTGAAGTTCAAATTCACTTGGCAAAGATTGATCCATATCTTTACAACCATACATGAGAAATTCATGTTCTTGGACTTTTTGGAAATGGGAGAACAAGATCTACAACTTTCATGTTCAACAAAATTTCATTTGAAGCATTTTTGATGATGTAATCTTGAGGAGAAAACCTTTCCATTTTTGGCAATTTTGAATTACAAGCCACTTTCTATTTTTGGGAAGTTTTGTCCTGACTTTATTTTCTTCAATGTTGACGTTTGAAATGTCAAATGAGACTTGTTTGAACATGAATGAAGTATTTCTAACCACTTCCCACCTCCAAATCCAACAGTTGACTTTTGGTTGACTTTTTTTAGTTGATAGATGACTTGGTCATGCACAGATGAATTTGAGCCTCAACCTCTTGATTAAATGGCTCCAAAATGAAACCCTAGCTTACACAAGCTCATTAAAACACATATAATGATCCCCATCTCATGAAAGACCATATCTCCTTGCAAAACCCTGACTGGTATAATACAATTGATTAGGGTTGACCAGAGGTCAAAACCCTAATCCCAAGGCACATGATCAGGCACAATGAACCTCTTGGTGATGATAAGACCATGATGATGGTGATGTGCCATTTCAACCAAGATAGTAATCAATCTCCTTGAAGAACCAAGAAACCCTAACTGAAGCACAAACCCTCAGATGATTAGTGATCAGTTCATGAGACCCCCAAGCTTGCATCTCTTAACCCCTCCATCTTCTGATAAAGACTTAGGAGGATGACTTGCTTATTGTTTCCATATGATATGCAAAGATGCAATGACTAATGTCCTAAAAAAAATGAAATGCAATATGCTAAGCTAGTCCCAAGAGAGGAGGGCAAATTTTGAGGTGTTACAACTGCCCCTATTCAATCCACTGTGAACCTGTCGATATGAATAGCCTCGACTTTCAGATGATCAGGGTGAAGAGTGATTGAATACCAAGAACAGACGAACAATTTGCACTCTGATGGGAAAATAATTAATAATGCCTGTCAGAACTGGCGAAGAAGAAATCTCAAAAGAAGAATCCGTCTGGTACGGAGCAAGTCAGCCTGAATACCGAAACAGAAATGTTGACCTGTATACCAAAATAAATGGTAACACAGGAATAACCATGGCCTGAACGCCGCCTATCCGCTGGGGATATTATTACTTCTCTTCTTTTTCTCCTTTTTTTTACTTTTCTTGAACCCCGAAACTTTCTGATGATTTCCTCTTTTTCGTTTTCTTGAACCCCGAACAAATATTTTCTTTTGCGTGGATGATCCCGGATCACCGCAGTTGAACCCCGACAACTTCGTAGTAGTCCTGTTTGCCAAATAATGAACCCCGCTCTCCATTTTGAACCCCAGTCGCCTGACGATAACTTGCGATCGCCATTGTGAACCCCGCTCTCCAGAAAACACCCCGTGTCTCCCTTTCTCCATTTGGACCCCGTTCTCCAGAAAATGTCTCAACACTTCCTTTTCTCCAATTGAACCCCGTTCTCCAGAAACTTGTGATAATTCCGCTGGCAACGTCGGAAATAATACCAAAACACCACTCTGATGGCGACATATCAGAGGGTCCTCGACCAGACATTGACTGATGACTGGGAAGAAACTCGACGTTTGCTGACATCGAACAATGATGTTTACTGACACCAAAGAAAACTCGACCAGACATTGACCAATGACTGGGAGGGAACTCGACGTTTACTTGACATCGAACAATGATGTTTACTTGACACCAAAGAAAACTCGACCAGACATTGACCAATGACTGGGAGGGAACGCTACGTTTACTTGACATCGAACAATGATGTTTACTTGACACCAAAGAAAACTCGACCAGACATTGACCAATGACTGGGAGGGAACTCGACGTTTACTTGACATCGAACAATGATGTTTACTTGACACCAAAGAAAACTCGACCAGACATTGACCAATGACTGGGAGGGAACTCGACGTTTACTTTACATCGAACAATGATGTTTACTTGACACCAAAGAAAACTCGACCAGACATTGACCAATGACTGGGAGGGAACTCGACGTTTACTTGACGTCGAACAATGATGTTTACTTGACACCAAAGAAAACTCGACCAGACATTGACCAATGACTGGGAGGGAACTCGACGTTTACTCGACATCGAACAATGATGTTTACTTGACACCAAAGAAAACTCGACCAGACATTGACCAATGACTGGGAGGGAACTCGACGTTTACTTAACATCGAACAATGATGTTTACTTGACACCAAAGAAAACTCGACCAGACATTGACCAATGATTGGGAGGGAACTCGACGTTTACTTGACATCGAACAATGATGTTTACTTGACACCAAAGAAAACTCGACCAGACATTGACCAATGACTGGGAGGGAACTCGACGTTTACTTGACATCGAACAATGATGTTTACTTGACACCAAAGAAAACTCGACCAGACATTGACCAATGACTGGGAGGGAACTCGACGTTTACTTGACATCGAACAATGATGTTTACTTGACACCAAAGAAAACAGACATTACAGGGATCGACACGACACTTACTGGTATCGCAAGGATGACATCCACATATGTCAAAACCAGGCAGACGCTTGCCGGGGACTAACTGGGAAATACTGTTGCTCCAAAATCACAATGCTAAACTCCTCAGAGTAACATCTTCAAACTTCCGTCTCGCACGACAGAAATCTTCCTCCAGTATCACGCTACTGGGGAATACCGTTGACCCAACGTCACAATGCCAAACTCCTCAAAGTATCATCTTCACTGACCGGCAAAACCCATTCTTGGATGGTAACCACGGCTTGGGGTTAACTTATGCTTGCAATGCTGATGTTGATCTTCCAACCAGCGAAACCGCCTCTCAAACGGTAACCACGACTTGAGTAGCACCTTCACCCACTGGCGAAACCAAATCTCAAACGGTAACCACGGCTTGAGACTAGCTGATGCTTGCAATGATGATGCATGACTTTTTTCAGCGTAATGCTTCATAATCATGGAAATGCCACGCGATTTATTATGCAATATGCTATGCTTATCTACATGATGAATGCATAAAAAAGTATCCCCCTCGAGGGACTCTTCTGGGGAGCTCAAGGCACTCTGCTGAGGAACTCGCCAACACTCCCATCTCCACCCTGTTGGGGAATAGCGCCGCTGCTGGGAAATAGGCCACCCTTACCAGGAATAACCTCCTCTGCACCCAACCCGCTTGGGGACTTCGCTGGGGAAAGAACCACCAGCGCATTCTGTGGGGAAACCAACAATCTCTGACTTGCTGGGGAAATGACAATCCCGACCCTACTAGGGGAAACCAATACCAATAGATACCTCCACTGGGAAATAGCAACCTTCGGGCCTGGCTGCTGAGGAAACACCGATCTCAAACCCGCTGGGGGAAATAACCATCCCGACCCTGCTAGGGAGGACGCAAACCTTGAATCTGCTGAGGAGGTAACAATCCCAACTCTACTTGGGGAAACCAAGAAAGTCTGGGGCAGAACACCCGTCGATTCGCCGAACCCTGGCATTCACCATCCAAATCCATTGTCAGCTTTCCAATTTTGAGAACTCCCAGACTCGTCTGGACTTTTCTGATTCATCACCTTGTATTCCCGCTCCTCCGTACTCGACGAAGAGCGAACTCCTTAGATTGGTACAACCCTTACAATCTTCAGACTTTGAAGAGTCTTCTTGATTAATATCCAGGATCGTCGTTCGTTCTTTCGCCGTCTTTTCACCATTCCTCCCTCCATTCGTCCCTGATTGGACTCCATGGGGATCCTTTCGTCAAAACTTCCACATCACAACCTGCAAGTGAATGAAAACATCTAACAGTACCTACAAAAGAGATCGTTAAACAAAAACGTGCCCCAGGCGTGTCAAGATTTCAACACTCGAGTCACTCAACCTTCCGAATAAGATTTCAAATTTTCAATCTTATAAACATGCATTGGAAGGGACCTGTATGTCTTAAAATGCAAGATTCTTTATCACAAACAATTGGATGTTTTTGCAATCAAAGCGGTAATGAAAACAAAAACAAAATTATTTGACTGAATATGCATTTTATTGATTGAAAAAGTGTGGCTCAAAACCGAGCAATACAAAGGAAGCAATTCCTGAAAAGAGGTAATTGCGCACAAAAGGAAAAAATCTATCCTAATGGCAATGTGAAACCACGATCTCATCGAGTTCTAACTCAGTTACACCCCATATGTCCTCAGACTCTCCGTGCTTTCTGCCTTTTGAACAAGATGATTCCGACTGATCCCTATCGGGGATTATCCATGTGCTTTAACCAAATTACAAACGATCATGCCAGACGCAGTTGTTCGTTTCAATCCCTCTTTTGCCTGGACCGTCCTTTCGGGTTTTCAGTCCACCGGGATACCCTTTTTTGCCCAAGCCGCCCTTTCGGGTTTTCGACTTGCCGGGTGTACAATTTTTTCATTTTATCCCTAATTTTTGCCCGAACCTTTCATTTTTTTTCTTGGTTCGCCGGGATGCCCATTTTTGCCTGGACTATTTTATTCTTTTCGTCCAGCGGGTCTCTTTATACGAAGTATTTTTTAACTGCGTCTGCATTCACAGGGGATGGAAAATCCTCGCCATCCATGGTCGTTAACAACAAGGCTCCGCCAGAGAAAACCTTCTTGACCACGAATGAACCTTCATAATTGGGTGTCCATTTGCCCCTACGATCGTTTTGAGGAGGAAGGATCCTTTTCAGCACCATATCTCCCACGTGATACACACGAGGTCGCACCTTTCGGTCAAAAGCACGCTTCATCCGCTGCTGGTACAACTGCCCATGACAGATGGCCGCCAGCCTCTTTTCCTCAATTAGGCTCAACTCTTCATACCGGGTCCTTACCCACTCTGCCTTTTCCAATTTTCATCCATCCGGACTCTCAAAGAGGGAATTTGAACCTCAACCGGTAACACGGCTTCCATTCCATATACCAACGAGAAAGGTGTTGCCCCAGTAGGCGCACCGAGGTTCGGTACCCAGGATACAAGCTTCATACTCAGCCACCCTTGCTGGTGCATTCAAATGTTATCCGGGCAACAAAAAGAATGTGGGATCTCTTCGGCGTAACCAAAACAACACCAACTCCTACCATTCACGTTAACATCCCCATCAGACATCAGAATCCGTTCGGATTCAGGGTCAGGCCCCTCCTCCGGGATCGGTTCCTCACAATCTTTCGATTTGAGCACCTCGAGATGTCCTCATCAGGGAACTCAAACATCATCGGTTGATAATCCTCCACGGGTTGTTAGGCGAGGTAATCAGATAATACACTCCCCTTCATCGCCTTCTGAGAGGTATACTGTATATCACATTCGGTCAGAATCACTTGCCATCTCGCAACCCGTCCGGTCAATGCTGACTTCTCAGATATGTACTTGATCAGATCCATCTTGAAATCCACAAAGTGGTATGAACCAGCATATACTGTCTCAGTCGGCGAGCAGCCTATGCCAAAGTACAGCAAGTTCTCTCGAGCAGTGAATGTATTGTTTCACAGTCGGTAAACTTTTTGCTAAGGTAAATTGCATGCTCTTTTCGACAAGACTCGTCATGCTGACACAATACGCACCTCATAGACCCCTCGAGGACCGTCAAGTACAGATTAACAGTCTCTTTCCATAGGGAGGCAACAGAATCGGAGGCTTCTGCAACTATTCTTTTATTTCTCAATGCCCCTTGGCAATCATTATTCCACCTGACCGTTTGATTTTTTTTCTCACGGCTTGAATATGGGTTCACACGTGGCTGTTAGGTGAGATATGAACCGTGAAATGTAGTTCAATCTACCTGAGAAACCACAAACCTCTTTCTCTGTTTTCGGTTCAGGCATTTCTCTTATTGCTTTTTCTTTTTTTTTTCTTTTTTTCTTTTAGCAGGATCAACCTCGATTCCTCTTTCACTTATAATGAACCCCAACAGCTTACCGGACCGCACTCTGATAGTGCACTTATTTGAATTCAACCTCAGTTTGAATTGTCTCAACCGGTCGACCAACTTGGCCAGATCCACCAGATGCCCCTCTTCTGTTTGGGACTTTGCTATCATGTCATCAACATAGCATTCGATTTCAGGATGAATCATATCATGAAACAAAGTCACCCTGATACGTGGCACCGACGTTCTTGAGACCGAATGGCATCACCTCCACTCTTGACACTCGCCTCGAAGGCGGAACCAACTTTCACTTCCTCTCCGACCTCGGCGGTGCCCAGATTAACGATCTCAACTCGCTCTTCATGCGGCTGAATCACCTTCTCCTCTTGTTTCAACAACCTGGTTAATCTTCCAGCAGATCACAATCTTCTTCGCCTTCTTCTTCGGCATGATAAATCGGATTGTCGAAGTCATACAGAGGTGTAACAGGATTGTTATCAATGAGATCCAGAGGATTATTGTTTTGAAGTCGGAACGAGACAAATCAAAAGAGAAGGGAAAAATGAAAACAAACATTGCCATTTTTATTTATATTTTATTAAACTGCAAAAATAAATGAAAGACAGGGAACACCGCTTTTACTGAAAAACATCCCTTTATTAATGATGCAAATTTTGCAAAATGAAACATGAGGTGGCCCTTACAATGAACCGTTACGTTTCGGGCAAAACGTATGGCTTTCATGCAGACAGAATTGAAAAACAGAAATATTACTCTTCCGGATGAGTGACAGTGATGATCTTTTTAGGCCCTCAAGTTCTGGATCTCCATCCCTGGTATGCACGGTTTTATCCAACCATCAAACTCGCAGTTACTGTCAGTCTCTTCACCTATCCCACAAGCGTGATCCGAATCTTCAGCAATTGCACCCACCAACGCCTGACCATGCGCCGGCATGGGATTAGCATTAACATTCGGAGATGGTGCAAAATTGATGGCCTTGGAGTCTACCAAGTCTTGGACGACATGCTTAAAAGCTCTACAGCCCTCAATGTTATGCCCTGGTGTTCCAGAATGGAATTCACACTCGACGTTCTCATCATAGTTAGGAGGCCTCTGATCTGATCTTAACGGAACCATCGTCCTTGGCTGAACCAACCCAAGATCCATCAACTTCTTAAACAGAACAACATATGTCACGGGTGGCCTATCAAACTGACGATCCATCCCCTTTCCCCTTACTTGGTACCCGACTCTCTGTGCTCTCTGTTGAGGTGGCTAATGTTGCTGTCGTACTGACTGATTACCAACAGGGGTGGTTACCGCAGCAATGTGCTGGTAGTAACGATCCCTACCGTGTCCTCTCTGGGCATACACAACACTCGATTCACCCTCATTTTTACGCTGACCGTTCCCAAATGGCTTCTTTACTCCAGATGACGGAGCATTTCCCTGTATTTTCCCCATTCTCAGCCAACTTTCAATTCTCTCACCAGCCACTACTATGTCTGCAAAGCCAGTGACGGGACAACCCACCATCCTTTCAGCAAAAACCCCCTGCAGGGTACCCATGAACAGATCAGGCATCTCCCGATCCACCAACGGAGGTTGAACTCTGGCAACCAACTCCCTCCATCTTTGGGCATATTCTTTAAACCCCTCATTCGGCTTCTGAGACATACCCTGCAGCTGGGTACGGCTAGGAGCCATGTCCGCATTGAATTGGTACTGTTTAAAGAATGCATCTCCAAGATCTTGCCAGCTCTTAATGTCAGAAGACTTCAGCTTGGTGTACCATTCCAGGGATCCTCCGGACAGACTGTCCTGGAAGAAGTACATCCATAGCTTCTGATCCATCGTGTAAGCAGAAATTTTGCGGACAAAAGCTTGAAGGTGAGTTTCCGGGCAGGAACTCCCATTGTACTTATCAAATGCGGGCGCCTTGAACTTCTGTGGGATCACAATCCCCTCAACCAGCCCCATGTTCGACATATTGACAACCCCCGAAGTGGCATAGCTTTCGAGAGCCCTGATCTTCTTTGCCAATAACTGAATTTCTTTATTTGGCGGTTGGACACCGTATTGACCAAATGGCTCATTATGCATGGAGAATTGATCAGCTTCTCTGTCTTCCTCCCTATCATCCTCAACCCCAAAGAACGGAGGAAACAGACTATCCTTCATATTATTACCCATCTGACCGGGTCCACCACCTGTGGCAGCACCAAAACCACCAGCATTGTTAGTCACTACACCCACAATTGTCCTCTTTCCACCGTCCCTAGAACCACCAAGACCATGATTAGAGACACTCTCCAGATTGACACCACTATTGGTAGCTGAAGCCCGCTCGAGCTTCTCTACTTTATCAGCAAGTGCTTTCTGGCCCACAGCAAACCCTTGCATGATGTTAATCAGTTCATTCATCTTCTCCTTCAGCTCGAGAACATCTGTATTTGGTAGATCCATCAGCCTTGGTGTGTTGCGTCTGGTGAAGTATCTGTGTGGACGGGTTGTGTGCAAGGGAATGATTCGGCGTGCACGAGCAATGATTCCTGTGTAAACCCAAACATGTTAGAACTGACACCTGCAAAACAGAAGACAGGTTATTATGACTCACGCATGAATGCAATGTCTATCCATATGAGGAACACTCTTTCCTTCGATTCTGGCTTCATCAAGACGGATAAAAAATTCGACAATAACATTCTGACACCAGGATGTCTCTCAACCAGGATCTCAATCAAGAATGGACCCTGAGTATGGATAAACATGAGTTAGATGCCGATGAATGCAAAATGTGGATGATGCTGATGCATGAATACAATGCGCTGCGTCATCCTCCAAGTCATCTGAACATCAACTGCACTGAGTTACAGCCTCTGAACTGATCACAACCATCTGAGGTACCGGGCAATCACAAATCCGACTTGGGGTTCCGAAATAAACGGAACTGACAGGTACATCACCATCATCACCAGAGATTCTCTGAACAGATAACCATAAGACCCTCTGAACCAACCCAGGGAATCCTGAAATAAACGGACCCCCACTGATAAATAACACGGACAGAACTCCGGCGTCTCAGAAATGAATCCATAAATCCAACTTATAAATAGGACTCTGATCAACAGCTGAACCATTAGTCACCATCAAAGTCACCACCAGAACATGCATCTGTAAGAATCAACCCTCCCCTCACAGGTAAATTCTAATCAGGTCACCCTAAGGCGGACAATGGTCTCGACAATCGGGCAAAAGATACTCAACGGGTTTGCCCTTTCGGGTGTGCCGTTGTAGCTTCTTAAGATCGTCTAATCCAAAGATCCGGGAATGAACGGTCACCGAAGTCAATAGTTCAGATGAAGTTACTCAACCAAAGTGGATACTCCACAAAGGAAGAGCTCCCTCAAAGAACCTCGTCCGGCTTGTGGTATGTCACGTCGCCCAAAACATGTTGACCTAACATGAGAGGCAACACGAGACCACACTAATCCTAGGTGTATACTCGGGCCTGGGTTTTAGCCCCACTCAGAACACCCACCCTAAATCAGAGGAACCAACCTGTACAGAAGACAACACAATGATAGTATGATGCATGCAAACATTTATGCAAATATATACACAACATAATAATCATAAATGCAATAAATAGCAACACAAGCAACCTAAACTATCCTAGAGAGCGCTAGGAATGACTCGCTTAGGGAAGATGGACCAGCAATAGGTCAACCAATTATTCCCCAGCAGAGTCGCCAGCTGTCGCATCCGCGAAAAACAACCGGCGGGAAAAACAAAACAAACAGAGCCGCCACCGTGCATTATTTATCCCAAAAGAGAGAAAGGAAACGCTCGAATTAAACCTGGAAAAGACATGGTCTCGCGACCAAAGAGGGATGGGATCGGGAGTCGGTTATGCGAAGGGAAGGTATTAGCACCCCTACGCATCCGTCGTACTCGACGGGATCCACGCTCAAAAAGGATAGAAGAAAGGTTGCTCAAACACTGCTCGAAAGAATGCACACACACACTGAAAACAACACAGGTGGGGGAAGAGAGGAACGGGCTCGCTAGGATATCGCATCTTATGCCTACGTATCTCATCTGGAATGAGAATCAGAGCTACCGTAGTTTGGCTCACGCACGCCGAAACAAAACACACGCACCGACGCTGAGACGTCAAAACAAACACACAAACAGGCAAACATGGAAACCGAATGCCAATCGCTGGACTTACATCAGACTCCGAACCAACAAACACACAGAGGAAACCAATTGCCAATCGTTGGGCTTACGTCGGACTCCACACAACAAACACCAATAGGATACGGACTGCCAATCGATGGTCTTACATCCATCTCCTAACACACACAAGAAGGATAACAAACAACAAGTTACTAAGGAGTCTGGCACTCGAGCCTAGCAACTGTCAAGCAAACACACACAAAAAGAAAAAGGGTGAACACACAGACTAACAGGGAGTCGGGAACTCGAGCCTGATAGCTGTCAAGCACAACACACTCAAAAAAAGAAAAGGGTGCCCGGAGAGATCTCGTACGACCTCCTGCCTACGTACCTCATCTGGTATGAGGATCAGGGCAACGTAGTTCCCCTCAACAGGGGAGAAACTTCTCCTAACCAGAGACTGGGAAATGACCAACTAGAAGGGAGACTGACTCGAGCCTAATAGTTATCATGTATTCCACAATGGTCCTAGGTTGAGGTTTCTACCTAACTTGCACAGGCAGCAAGCTATCCTAAACATCATAAGCAAAGCAGAACAAACATACACACAATTAGCACACACTATATACAAACAAAGTGGACTCACACAAGGTTAGGCTGTGAAACACAAGCCAACTGGAATCGGGTGATGTTAGCTCTTAACCCTAACATTGAGAGTTAGGGTGAAGCAGATGAAATGGGAAGTGAGGATAAGACCTCACAGCTCTTATCCCTGGCCTGGGAGAGCTTCAGACAAATGAAAGTGTGGGAGTTCAGAAAGTTGGAACTCTTCTCCACATATGACTGACTCAACAAAGATCTTGGGTTAATATCCACAATGCATCAACACAAGGTGTGTGAGCAAAGTGGATGACACACTGAATAGCAGGAGATGGATTGCACATCTCTTTTATCTGCCAATTGCCTTATCAAAGGTCTTTTCCTGCTTGGCACAAAAGTAAACATACACAAGCATTGCCTCTTAAGGAGGGTTTCAGACAGGTGCCTGCCCAAGTAACAGGACAGGTCTTCCAGACTACATGAAGTCAGAGAAGTTATACCTCAAATGGTTAAGCAACCAAGCAACAACAAAAGCAAGTTCAAAGAACTTAAGCAACTAATGTACCTGAAAACAATCTAACTCAGTCAGTACACAGCTCACTAAGTCAATCAGACAGTTAATAGTCAACAGTCAACAGACATAGTCAAACAAGCCAAGCATCAATGAGCAAGGCACAAGCTTAACTCAAATGAGCTAAAAGCCACCTACAAAACAAGTCAAGATTAGTCAATCATCAACCAAATAACCAACTTTAAGCAAATGAATCAATCCTCTCATGGCCATGTGCTTCTTATCCTGAAACAAAACTCAAACATAAGCACAAACCACTAGGACAAGGCCTAGGGTCAAAGATGGAGAAATAATCCAAAATAGAACATGAAAATTTACATGAATCAACTTCAATCATATGCAAAATCACATGCAAAACGCGCTATCAAAGATCAAACAAGCTTCTGGACAGAAAACCCTAGGTTCTTCATCAATGTTCATCGTGTTCTTGAGCCTCAAGAACACATGTGTCCAGAAATTCATAAAAATCATGTCATTGGATAGATCTTCCAACGTACATCATGGATCAAAGCTCAATTTAACCTAATTCGACCTATGTTCAAAGATTAGAGCAAAAGAAGTTTCACCTATCAAACTTATAATCACCATAACTAATTCATTACTTCATGAAAATCAATGAAACAAAGCTCAAATTAATCACCAATGAAAGATCTACAACATGCATCTATCAATTTCGTGAATCATGAGAGTCGAATTCTGACCTTCAAGGATATGCAGAAGTGGAATTGATGCTTTTAGGTCTTGCTAAGCACAAACAAATCTTCCTAAGCTCTTGGATGATTGAATGGATGAATGCTCGATGCTTAACCTTGCACGATTTGGCCAAAAAATCCAACTGCCATTGATGGATGTGAGCTTCAACAGTCCTCAAATCTGCATGAAATCCTTCGAATCTTGCTTCCAAAATGCTCTTCAATGCTTGTGGATGAAGGATTAATCAAGAACAAGGCAATGTTTATGAAGAAATTTGATGAAAAAGTGAGAGAACCAAATGAAGAAAATTGTGAAAATGGATCTAGATCTGAGAATTATGAGGTGTTAATCTCATTTTCTGTTATGCTTTGCCTTTTATATGGTGTACTAATCAAGTTGTTAATCACAATTAAGCAAATGCCAAGGGATTAATGAAAACCAAGGTGTTTTGCAAATTTGCCAATTCACCCTTATGTATGTAATGCCATGGAACAGTGCATGAAATTCTGTTTTAATCCACTTGAAATGTTGTTTGGCAACCAAATGCAATGCTAGAATATGAAAACAAGGCCTAATTTTCAAATTCAAACTTTCCCTCCAAAATTCAAATGAAAAGTCAAATATTTTTGTGATCAAAATGCATGTCTTATGATGCATGAATTGGATAGTGCATGTCAAGAGAGAAATGTTGCAAAAAGAACCATCTCATTTGGCCTTATGGTTTGAAAGTTATGCCTTCTTGAAGTTCAAATTCACTTGGCAAAGATTGATCCATATCTTTTCAACCATACATGAGAAATTCATGTTCTTGGACGTTTTGGAAATGGGAGAATAAGATATACAACTTTCATGTTCAACAAAATTTCATTTGAAGCATTTTTGATGATGTAATCTTGAGGAGAAAACCTTTCCATTTTTGGCAATTTTGAATTACAAGCCACTTTCTATTTTTGGGAAGTTTTGTCCTGACTTTATTTTCTTCAATGTTGATGTTTGAAATGTCAAATGAGACTTGTTTGAACATGAATGAAGTATTTCTAACCACTTCCCACCTCCAAATCCAACAGTTGACTTTTGGTTGACTTTTTTCAGTTGATAGATGACTTGGTCATGCACAGATGAATTTGATCCTCAACCTCTTGATTAAATGGCTCCAAAATGAAACCCTAACTTACACAATCTCATTAAAACACATATAATGATCCCCATCTCATGAAAGACCTCATCTCCTTGCAAAACCCTGTCTGGTATAATACAATTGATTAGGGTTGACCAGAGGTCAAAACCCTAATCCCAAGGCACATGATCTGACACAATGAACCTCTTAGTGATGATAAGACCATGATGATGGTGATGTGCCATTTCAACCAAGATAGTAATCAATCTCCTTGAAGAACCAAGAAACCCTAACTAAAGCACAAACCCTCAGATGATTAGTGATCAGTTCATGAGACCCTCAAGCTTGCATCTCTTAACCTCTCCATCTTCTGATAAAGACTTAGGAGGATGACTTGCTTATTGTTTCCACATGATATGCAAAGATGCAATGACTAATGTCCTAAAAAAAATGAAATGCAATATGCTAAGCTAGTCCCAAGAGAGGAGGGCAAATTTTGAGGTGTTACACTTGGTCAACTGCATCATTTTCAGCCTGTAAGAGAAAATTAAGAAATAATGAAAAAAATAATAACATGGCACTATTTTTTAACCAATAACATAACACTGTTAATTAACATAGTGTATGTTGCTGGTCATTTACCAAGATGTTACAAAATGTATCAATTGATCCTGGCTATATAGCGTATCGTCACAGTTTTACCAAGTTGTTCCTGCATGGCCTCAAAATGTTCTATTGGACAACCGACCATGACATTACCAACTTCAGTTAAAAATTAATTAGTATTAAATCCAACTAATTAACCACTAATGATAATTAACACAATAATATATTGTTTGATGCATACCAAATTTGGCTAGCTTGAATATCTTCAAAATCCACGGGACAAAATATATATTGTTTGGCCATTGAATAGTCACAAAATATAAGTCACATATGACTTCAAACAAAATAGTTAAACTGAAAAATTAAACAAGAAAAATATTAAGCTTTAAAAAGGAATAAAGTAATAAGTAAATCAAATTAATAAAGTAAATATACCTCTATATTTTTCAAGCACAACCAGAAGGTTGTGGCTGAGACGGTAAAGATCCTCTTCTTGCTGCTGAAGAAATTTCTTCAAATTTTGAAATAATGAAATAAACATTTTTTTAGAAAGATATAACAATTATGAAATAAAGATATAATAATTTTACCTGCTATAATATCTTCAGAAAGCTCAAAATCTTCCATGAGGTTCATGAAGGAGAAGAGCGATCCAAAATGCAGCGGAATTTAAAAAAAAAACTCCTTTAGTGATCCTTATGAATGAGCATAATCAGTGATAGAATCGTTACCTCTTGTGACGATCGAAACCTTTGATTCAGATCTACGGAGCGATCACGAACGTTGAACGATGACAACGCCTCTACTTAGTCCACACGAACAGATTCCTTCAATCTCAGTGCTAGCTGCTACGAATGAAGGCTTTGAGTGAGAGAGAGAGAGAAACGAAATTGCAACTGCACTCATGCTTCTACACAAGGGTTCTATTTATAGAACCACTTGTGTAGGCTGCAAGCTAAAAAGCCCACTCAAGTGTATGTGGCCCATATCTTATAATATGCCAAAATCACTTAAGCGCGTGGTACCTTACCATATTTCGTATTCTACTTAAGTACACCATACCTTACGACGATGTCCTACAATTCACTTAAGTGCACCGTACATTACAGTATTCCTTAGTTACTATATCTCTCATCAATCCGTCCTTTTGTGTGTGACCCTGTAGGTTTTCGCGGCATTGGAAATTATATTAAATCACGTATTTAACATAATAAACAGTGAGCGGTTTCTAGCAACACATCATTGCTACCTAAGATACGAAAATGTCATGTGATATGACAAATCCTTTTGTGATAATACTTATGTGTACAATTACCCTTTTGCCCTTATGTATATATTAAACACAAGGCATAGACCGTGTCATCCTTGTCCAGTTCAATATTGGGCCCATAGACATTTATCCTGTTACACAGGATGGGCAAATTCCATCTAGGTCACTCATGTCCCTTAGCATGCTTCGTGGAGTACCCATCAACTGTCTTTATGGTCATCCAGTTACGGACAATGTTTGATCAACAATAAGGCACTCGATTCTACATCTAGGGTCCATAGTGGTTTCATGTCGAAGGGTGGTATACACCATTATCACCATGAGAATAACTTATGACACTTTGCATAACATTCTATATAGTATTCTCATAGCGGGTCAATCCAGTATAAATATTACTCTTAATATTCATAACTATGTTTAAGACTTGATAACTCCTTATCCATGATCCTGTGAAAGAATTCTTTAACTTGAATTAATTTTTAATGATAGCAAATTGTGTGATCATCATCCAAATTGATTGTGCATTGCATTACATGATATATTTGTGTTCTTATTTTGTCCATCATCCCACTTTATTGTTGCATAAACATACATACAAATCTACATTGAAAATTCCCTTCAAATAACAATTCAAATGCATTTTATATCAGTATGTATCAATACATGAGCCTCTGCATCGATACATGTAGCATGTGATTAATCACAAAACAATTTCTGTTCAGTATGCATCGATGCATACGAGCCATGCATCAATACATGGAAGGGCAAAAACTCTATGCATCGATACACACGAATTCTGCATTGATACATGACCACTTGAGACAGCCTGTGCATCAATACATGCGCAATAGGCATCGATACATGACCACCTGAGACAGCCTGTGCATCAATACATAAGCATTAAGCATCGATACATATCAGTGTAAAAATCACATGCATCGATACACACGATTTATGCATCGATACATGAGTAATTAATTTCACCAAATATTCACACAACTTACAGTATGTATCGATACACACTCCTATGCATCAATACACAAAGTTGTTTTAAGTCATAACAGCAACTGTTTTTGCAGCACATATAAGAACAGGTCTCAACAGCAGATGAAAAGTGACGAATTCATTGAGGGAAAACAATTGAACACAGATCAAAAGCAGTGTTGGAGCAATTGTTTGTGAGCACATAGAAACCTGAAAGAGACTTCATCTTCTTCATCTTCTCAATCACTTCTCTTCAAGAACAATTACACATAACAATTCTTGTTCTTTGGATTAAAGAAGGATTGAGATAACGTTCAGTGGTACGATCAAGGATCTAGCTGTGGGTTGCAGTGGAACGATCGAGGATCTAGCTGAGTCGAAGATTGAAGGGGGTTTCTAGGAAAAACCTACTGGTTTGTCCTTCAAGAACTGGTGTGTTCTTGAGGGTTTGGGAGTCACATTTGCAGAACATATTCAGCCGCAGCGTTGCGTTTGGAGATCGGGGGATTTCGCAAGCAGGTCGTGGAACCGGTGAATTGTTTGCAACTTTGTGCAGGAAAATCTTGATCGAGCTCAGATCAAGTGAAGGTTTATACAAGAAGAGGTTCTTGGAGTTTAGAAATTCTGTCTTTGTATCAAAACCTTGTATCAACGGATTCGGCAATAATTGATAATCAAAGTTCTCAATTTCATTTGAAATTGAGAGGGAGACGTACCCACACGCGAGGACGACGTGGGGAACTTCCTTAACAAATCTCTGCGTATCGTACTCTTACCTTAATCTTCTTTACGTTTCAAAACTGTTTTGCAATCTCTGTTAGTGTGTGGTGATTGATCATTTTTTTTGGACAACAGTGATAATAAAACCTTTAGTCATACACCATTGCTGTTCATCATCAAACACACACACACCAACTGTTTGACAAAACGGTTAACTTGATTGTGTTCATTGGAAATAGAATTTGAGGATAAGCGCATTCAATCTGTTAAAATTCTGTGTGTATTATTTCTGTCATTCTCATTAAAATCCAGCAACTGCACTTGCGTGTCCGGCTTTCTAGTAGCAGTTCAGAATAGACGGAAGTCGATTCGGGACTGCTTTTTCCGCCGCTTTTGAAAACTCTAATTAAACGACAAATCCGTTAAATTTTTTGAGGTGATCTATTCACCCCCCCTCTCGATCACTAGCCACACCGTCTAACAAGTGGTATCAGAGCGCCGGTTCGCTGGTGCTCTGTGGCTGCCTGTAACAGTATGGATTCTGAACCAAAGGGGGCGTATAATAGAGCGCCTATTTTCAACGGTGAAAACTATGGCTACTGGAAAGACTGCATGCGAGTTCATATAAATTCTGTGGATAGGTTAGTATGGGCTGCCATTGAAAACGGTCCGTTTCAAATTACAATGACTAATGCGGCTGGCGCCATAGTACCTAAACCAGAAGATGATTGGAATGAGAAAGATGAGAAAAAGTGGTCGTGTGATTGGAGAGCTCGAAACATGTTAATTTCAGCACTTGGTGTTGATGAGTATTATCGAGTATCCCATTGCACGACAGCTAAAGAAATGTGGGACGCTTTAGAAGTTGCCCATGAGGGTACTACTGAAGTAAAACAGTCCCGCATTAACACACTCAATCAAGAATTTGAGCTCTTTCGCATGAAACAAGGAGAATCCATCTCCGACATGCAAAAGAGATTCACCCATCTAACTAACCGATTGAATGCTCGTGGAAAACCTATTTCCAATGAAATTGCTACTAATAAAATTCTGAGGTGTCTTAGCAGGGAGTGGCAACCTAAAGTTACAGCAATCAAGGAAGCCAACGATCTTACAAGACTTACGATTACAACACTGTTTGGAAAGCTGGAAGAACATCAGCAAGCTTTGGAAAGTCTTGAAAAATATGAGAATAAAAGTAAGAAGGAAAAGGAGAAGAAAAGAGACAAAGAGGGAGAGAAGAAGCCAATAGCTCTTGTGGCCTCTAGCTCTAAGTCCTCACGAAAAGAGCAAAGCGACAATGATTCAAGTAGTGACAAAGACTCGGATGATGAGGAAATGAGACTGTTTGTAAGAAGATACAATAGATTCATTCGAAAGAATGGAGTCAAACATTCCGACAAAAATCTCATGAAATTTCGAAGACAATCTATAAATTCGAAACAAGAAGAGAACAAGAAGAGTAGAGGAAGAGGATCATGCTTTAATTGTGGTAAATCCGGACACTTTAAAACGGATTGCCCTATGAAGTATAAGGACCAAAGAAAAGATTCACCAAAAGGGTACAGCAAACAAAGAAGAGCGTATATTGCATGGGAAAGTGATAGTGATTCATCAAGCACACAAAGCTCAAGTGATGGTGATGAAGCTGCAAATCTGTGCCTTATGGCTCACACTAAAAATCTGTCCTACCACAAGAAGAAAAACAATGACAAAAAGGTAAAACAAGCCTATTACAATAATTTCTCCTCTATGTCTTTTTCGGAATTAAAAATAGCTTTTGAAAAACTGCATAACGAAGCTGTAGATGCTTTTAAACGACTAGCTTCCGACAAACATATCTTCTCTTTTTTGGAAGGAAAAGTAAACAAAGCTGAAATTGATTTAGAAGCATTGAAAACTAGTATTGCAGAAAATTCAAAAACTATTGACATTGACGGATGTAGTAGAGTTAGGTATTGTGACGCTTGCTATGTTTGGCAAAAAGAGGTAAACACTCTTAAGGTCAAATTAGAGAAAGCGCTACAACCTAAAATTACTTATGCCGTTGACCCCAAGTTGTTTAAGAAGTCATTGAATCCTCCATATGCAAAATACTCTTTTATTCTAAAGGATTCAATGAATAAGAAACAACAAACACATCATCATGGTTTATGTCATTATTGTTGTCATGCTGGCCATACCATTGAGAAATGCAAATTTAGGAGATTTCTAGTCCCTAAAGGTATTTATCAATGGAAGCCAAAAGGCAACCATGTTAACACTTACCCTCTTGGACCCAATGAAAATTGGGGACCAACTTCTCTCTTTTGATGTTGTAGGATGAGTGCCTTGCCTCCGTAGATAGAAGGTGGTTTCTTGACAGCGGCTGCTCAAGGCACATGATCGGTGACATATCGCTTTTTATAGACTTCAAGGCGAAGAAAAAGGGATATGTTACTTATGGAGACAACAACAAAGGAGCTATACTCGGCAAAGGTAGTGTAGGTAATCCCTCCATCACTACTATTTCAAATGTCCATTTAGTTGAGGGACTTAAACACAATTTGTTAAGGATAAGTCAACTATGCGACATGGGCTATAAAGTTTCGTTTACAAAAACTTGCTGCATAATTGAACATGCTGAACAAAACATTGTGTTTAAGGGTGTAAGAGTAAACAATATCTATATGCTTGACTTGTTTGATGTACCGTTAACAAATACTAAATGTCTAGTCACCTTGAATGATGATTCTTGGCTTTGGCATAGACGTTTAGCTCACGTTAACTTCGATCTGCTAAACAAGGTTGTATCTAAGGATCTAGTAGTCGGTCTACCAAAAATAAAATTTTCAAAAGACCACCTATGTGACGCGTGCCAAATGGGAAAGCAAACAAGGGTGTCTTTTAAATCTAAAAATGTAATTTCAACTTCACGACCCCTTGAGCTTCTCCATATGGACCTCTTTGGACCTTCTAGGACAAAGAGCCTAGGTGGAAATTACTATGGCTTTGTAATAGTTGATGACTACTCTAGATTCACTTGGACTATATTCCTTCATAGCAAAGATGAAACTTTTTCTGCTTTTAAAAATTTTGCAAATCTGTCCCAAAACAAAATGAATTCCAAAATAGTTACAATTCGTAGCGATCATGGTGGTGAGTTTCAAAATTATCACTTTGAGAAGTTTTGTGACAAGTATGGCATTGAGCATAACTTTTCAGCCCCTCGCACTCCACAACAAAATGGCGTTGTGGAGCGTAAAAATCGTGTTTTAGAGGAGTTGGCAAGAACAATGCTTAATGAGGGTGGATTACCAAAATACTTTTGGGCTGATGCTGTTAGCACAGCCTGTTATGTCCTAAACAGAATCTTAATTCGCCCTATTTTGAATAAAACTCCTTATGAACTTTTGAAAGGAAGAAAACCAAACTTGTCACATCTTCACGTATTCGGTTGTAAATGTTTTGTTTTGAATAACGGTAAGGAAAACATTGGGAAGTTTGATGCAAAAGCGGATGAAGGTATTTTTCTTGGTTACTCAATGTCAAGTAAAGCATATATAGTGTATAATAAGCGTTTACTTACTGTTGAAGAGTCGGTTCATGTTTCTTTTGATGAGTCTTATCCGAAAAATGTCGGAAAAGGTATTTCTTTTGATGACGCAGGTGTATCTACAGAAGACATACTCAAGGAAGCTGTTGAGGAAATTGATCAGTCCAAAACAGCTGACCATGAGAAGGAAGAAGATACAAGTCATGAAGAAATTGAGGAAGAAAAGACAGCTGAAGTGAATGATCTTCCAACAGCTTGGAGATCCTCAAAAGACCATCCCATTGACAACATTTTGGGAGACATTTCAAAGGGAGTAATGACCCGGTCTAAGATAAGTAACTTTTGTTCTCACTTCGCGTTTGTTTCACAAGTAGAACCTAAAAATGCCAAAGAGGCCTTGATTGATGAATTTTGGCTAATGGCCATGCAAGAAGAGCTTAATCAATTTAAAATAAATGACGTTTGGGAACTTGTCCCTCGTCCGCGAGATCATCATATCATAGGCACTAAGTGGGTTTTTAGAAACAAGCTTGATGAAAACGGAGTGATTACTAGGAACAAGGCACGCTTAGTAGCACAAGGATATAACCAAGAGGAGGGCATAGACTATGAGGAAACTTATGCTCCAGTTGCTCGCCTCGAAGCTATACGTCTTTTGCTTGCCTATGCGTGTTCTAAGGATTTTAAGCTTTACCAAATGGACGTAAAGAGTGCCTTTCTAAATGGTGTCATAAATGAAGAAGTATATGTTTCACAACCTCCCGGTTTTGAAAATTCTGAAAATCCAGATCATGTTTACAAATTAAAAAGAGCTTTGTATGGTCTTAAACAAGCCCCTCGGGTTTGGTATGAAAGGCTTAGCAAATTTCTAATTGATCATGGATATTCAAGAGGTAAAGTGGATAATACTCTCTTTATTAAACACAAAGGGAAGCACATTCTTTTAGTTCAAATTTATGTCGACGATATCATATTTGGTTCAACTAACATACACTTGGTCGAAGAATTTTCTAAGGTTATGCAGGGTGAATTTGAGATGAGTCTAATGGGGGAGCTGAACTACTTCCTAGGACTGCAAATAAAGCAACTTGATGAGGGTACAATAGTATGTCAAACAAAATACTGCAGAGAACTACTCAAGCGCTTTGGAATGAATGACTCAAAATCGATTGACACCCCAATGCCTACCAACGGAAATCTAGACAAGGATGAGCATGGTAAGTGTGTAGATGTCAAAAGGTTCAGAGGTATGATCGGATCTCTCTTGTATCTTTCTGCTTCTAGGCCTGACATCATGTTTAGTGTTTGTATGTGTGCACGCTATCAATCAAATCCTAAGGAATCGCACCTTAAAGCGGTAAAGCGCATATTTAGATACCTTCACGGAACACCTAAATATGGGCTTTGGTACTCCAAAGGAAGTGATTGTAGCTTAGTAGGGTACTCCGATTCTGATTTTGCTGGCTGCAAATCAGATAGGAAAAGCACAAGTGGCACATGTCACCTGTTTTCAAACTCCTTGGTCAGTTGGCATAGCAAAAAGCAAGTTTCTGTGGCTTTGTCAACTGCTGAGGCAGAATACGTTGCAGCCGGTAGTTGTTGCGCTCAGATTTTATGGCTGAAGCAGCAACTACAAGACTTCAACATTCAACTCAAACGTATTCCTATCAAATGTGACAACACTAGTGCCATAAACCTTACTAAAAACCCTGTTTTACACTCACGCACTAAACACATAGAGATAAGACATCATTTCCTTCGTGATCATGTTGAAAAAGAAGACGTTGTCTTTGAGCACGTTGATTCCAAAAATCAGCTCGCTGATATTTTCACTAAACCATTGGCAACGGAACCTTTCTTCAACATTCGTCGCGAATTGGGAATTTTAGATCTTTCTCAATTGATGTCATAAACATGTTATCTCTTAATTATATTATGCCTCACCATGGTTAATAAGAGCTGTTTTAGATGTCAATTATCCATCACACGAGTTCTCCAACAGAGGTAATATCAATCCTTTCTACAATTTTCTTATTGCTAAGTGATTGTGTATGTTACATCAAATGTTCTTACTATAGTTGACACAAAATTTGATTGCATATACTCCTGTCCATATTGTGTGCACACTAATGAATTGACTTCTGAATCTCTGTTGAGCATAATCATCATGACAGTGCATAATGCATATTCATACTGCATTAAAATTCATTAAAAACAGGTTCAGCATCAGTATGCATCGACACAAACGAAGCCTGCATCGATCCATATATTCAAAAAATTCAATTTTTTTCAAAAACTGCTTCAGGATGCATCGATGCATCCTTCGCATGTATCGATACACAGGGCAATTGTAAACACTTGGCATCGACGCATGACTATCTGCATCGATACATACTGATGCTATCTGAATTAAATGCATTTCTTTCTCTCTCATGCATCGACACATCAGCCAATCATATCACTTCCTATCTCATTACTTCATCTCATCTGCCCTCAAAAACCCAAAACCAGTGGCTAACCCTAATCCTCCTCATCCTCACTCTCTCTCACAAACTTGGTAAAACCCTAAATCTCACATCACCATGCCTCCACGCACTATTCCAGCCAGAGCCAAAGGAAAAGGAAAGGGAAAGGAAGCAGCCGGTACTTCTCAGCAACCACCAGATGTTCCTTCAAACGCCTTAGACATTCTTCATCCTGCCATCACTGCTGAATTTGAGGAATCCTTCAAGGCCAGGTTGGTAATGAAACCTCATATCTTTGATAAAACAGATGCTGTTCATCTGCACCTAAATGAAGTAGTTGAACTGTTACATGCACAAAGACTTGGGTCCTTTCTATCTACAAAAGATGAGTATCATGAGGATTTCATCCGGGCCTTTTATGCTGGTTTACAAACTGGTAGAGGCTATATGTTCCGGTGTTCTATCGGAGTCAGAACATATACCTTTGAAGCCTCTGATTGGGAAACGGTGTTTCAAATGCCGCTTCCGTCGATGGCTGTCAAGTCCTGGCATGACCTGCATTTTGATCCTGAATTTGACCTGAGGGACTTTACAACTTCTATCCTAAAGATTGACAGACCGCTGAGTGAGGACGAACACGTCACGTCAGGTATGATCAAACAAACTCCGCGTATTCTTCACTGGATCATTACACACATTCTGCGTCCAACCAACAGTGGCCACTCTCGGTTGGATAGGCCTAGCATACATCTTCTCTACATTCTGCAAAATAAGATTCTCTTAAATTGGGCGAACTACTTTGTAAAACGTCTATTTTATGTGCGAGACAGCTCCAAAACTGTGGCTCTAGGGTATGCCTCTCAAATAATGAAAATTCTTAAGTTTTGGAAAGTTGCAATACCTATTGTGCCTCTCCTATCTCCGTCGGCAGCTCAAGAGTTTGATTCTGCCACTCTATCGCATATGGGATATAGGTGGGACAAAGACCGCAAATGCTTCTATTTCTTCGAAAGAAAATCCAAAACTAGAATTTACAACTTTGACGTGCCTTCGGAACGCATCCATGTTGCTGAAGAACAGCCTGATGAAGAAATGCAGGATGCGCCTGAAACAGATGTGCCTCAAGCTGAGGCCAATACTGGTTGGGGTGAGTGGGTGCCACGAAGGTGGTCTCCCACCAACTACGTACCTGAACCTACAGCCCCTCCATTCGCCGGTGGTACTTCAGCCTCAACACCAAATGCGGACATCACTCACATGCTTCAACAGATGGAAATCGTCAACAAAGAACGCCATGAAGAAGCACGGTACTGGCATGTTCAACAAACTGAATGGCACAACGAGCATCGGGACTGGCATGATGAGCACACACGGATGTATCACAACCAACACGCTTGGCACCAAGACTTGGTTAAATGGCATCAGGTTTTCTACAACGAAATGTCCGGCTTTATGGATGATTGCCGTGAAAATCCTGGGATTATGGACAGCTTTAGAAGCATTGAAGTTCAGAATCGATTTAGGCGATACTCCTTCATGGGCAAAATCCAGACACAATGCCTCCTCCTCCGCCTCCGCCAAGCTACCGAGATCCTGACAGACATGATGAGGAGTCCTGTGGTGGCAACAATCCAAATTAACCAACCACCCTTCCATCTCACTGCATTTCATTTCATATTGCTCATGTTTTATTTTGTTGCACAATATATGGTTTAGCTTATGTAACTCTTAAACTCGTTCGCACACTTAAAATGCTTTTCAAATTCTGTTTACCTCTATTTGTTATTGCCCTTACTTTTTGAATGATTCTTTGTGAATGATTCTTTAACTTGCAGCTTCTTTCTTTGTGATTGATAGCCTATTATCAAATTTTGCCATGCCCTGCTACACTTTCTGCTTGATGACTATGTTTCTTCCTCTTTTTGATGTTGACAAAGGGGGAGAAAACGCAGATATGCACAAACTCAGGGGGAGTATCACACATCTTGCCAAGAATTTGCCATCATCAAAAAGGGGGAGTTTGTGAAAGAATTCTTTAACTTGAATTAATTTTTAATGATAGCAAATTGTGTGATCATCATCCAAATTGATTGTGCATTGCATTACATGATATATTTGTGTTCTTATTTTGTCCATCATCCCACTTTATTGTTGCATAAACATACATACAAATCTACATTGAAAATTCCCTTCAAATAACAATTCAAATGCATTTTATACCAGTATGTATCAATACATGAGCCTCTGCATCGATACATGTAGCATGTGATTAATCACAAAACAATTTCTGTTCAGTATGCATCGATGCATACGAGCCATGCATCAATACATGGAAGGGCAAAAACTCTATGCATCGATACACACGAATTCTGCATTGATACATGACCACTTGAGACAGCCTGTGCATCAATACATGCGCAATAGGCATCGATACATGACCACCTGAGACAGCCTGTGCATCAATACATAAGCATTAAGCATCGATACATATCAGTGTAAAAATCACATGCATCGATACACACGATTTATGCATCGATACATGAGTAATTAATTTCACCAAATATTCACACAACTTACAGTATGTATCGATACACACTCCTATGCATCAATACACAAAGTTGTTTTAAGTCATAACAGCAACTGTTTTTGCAGCACATATAAGAACAGGTCTCAACAGCAGATGAAAAGTGACGAATTCATTGAGGGAAAACAATTGAACACAGATCAAAAGCAGTGTTGGAGCAATTGTTTGTGAGCACATAGAAACCTGAAAGAGACTTCATCTTCTTCATCTTCTCAATCACTTCTCTTCAAGAACAATTACACATAACAATGCTTGTTCTTTGGATTAAAGAAGGATTGAGATAACGTTCAGTGGTACGATCAAGGATCTAGCTGTGGGTTGCAGTGGAACGATCGAGGATCTAGCTGAGTCGAAGATTGAAGGGGGTTTCTAGGAAAAACCTACTGGTTTGTCCTTCAAGAACTGGTGTGTTCTTGAGGGTTTGGGAGTCACATTTGCAGAACATATTCAGCCGCAGCGTTACGTTTGGAGATCGGGGGATTTCGCAAGCAGGTCGTGGAACCGGTGAATTGTTTGCAACTTTGTGCAGGAAAATCTTGATCGAGCTCAGATCAAGTGAAGGTTTATACAAGAAGAGGTTCTTGGAGTTTAGAAATTCTGTCTTTGTATCAAAACCTTGTATCAACGGATTCGGCAATAATTGATAATCAAAGTTCTCAATTTCATTTGAAATTGAGAGGGAGACGTACCCACACGCGAGGACGACGTGGGGAACTTCCTTAACAAATCTCTGCGTATCGTACTCTTACCTTAATCTTCTTTACGTTTCAAAACTGTTTTGCAATCTCTGTTAGTGTGTGGTGATTGATCATTTTTTTTGGACAACAGTGATAATAAAACCTTTAGTCATACACCATTACTGTTCATCATCAAACACACACACACCAACTGTTTGACAAAACGGTTAACTTGATTGTGTTCATTGGAAATAGAATTTGAGGATAAGCGCATTCAATCTGTTAAAATTCTGTGTGTATTATTTCTGTCATTCTCATTAAAATCCAGCAACTGCACTTGCGTGTCCGGCTTTCTAGTAGCAGTTCAGAATAGACGGAAGTCGATTCGGGACTGCTTTTTCCGCCGCTTTTGAAAACTCTAATTAAACGACAAATCCGTTAAATTTTTTGAGGTGATCTATTCACCCCCCCCCCTCTCGATCACTAGCCACACCGTCTAACAGATCCATGAGATATGATCATCAGTCTATATACATAATAGTCTTAATGCTTTAATGTTATCCCACTTCACAATAAAGCTCGACTATGGATACTTTAAGAATAGTGTCCTTATGTTTAATGTGATCTCATGATTAAGTCACACTTGATACATTAAACGGACTATCTATTCTAGGGACTTTATTAGACAAACATAATAAAGAAAAAAGCCTTTTATTATTAATAAATAATTCGATACAAGTATCAAAAGTATTGACCTCTAGGGCTTACACCAACAGTTCAAGTCTTTGAAATAGGTAAAAGACGGCTTTAACCAGTTCTGGGTGCAAATTAATGCCTCTGCCATTTCAGGTTTTAGGGAGCTCCTATAAGTTTCTAAGACTATCCCTCCTGTACTAAAGGCACTTTCTGATGCAACCGTAGACACTGGTGTGGCAAAAATATCTTTAGCTATTGTAGATAAAATAGGATATTGTGTTGAATTGTGTTTCCACCACACAAGAAGGTCAAATTTAGGATCCCTTTTGACACACTTACTAGAGTAAAAACCCTCAAGCTCATTTTATTGATCAATCGAGTCTTGTTCCTCTAAATGTTGCTCAAAAGCATCAGCTCTAGCCATTAGTGAAGGACGGCCAACTATTGTTTCATCATTGGAAACATTGTTTTCACCACTACCAAGAGGTTGTCTATTATGGTTTTGGTCATAAGCTTGCTTATACCAATCATACAATTTTTGTAAGCTCTCTTTTATAGATTTGACCAACCCGGTAGCAAACACAGATCCAACTCCATACATATCCTTAAAAGTCCACTCAATATAACTCAACTTGTATCTTGGATCCAAAATAATTCCAAAATAAATCAACTTGTTCATCTTACTAGCACACCCCCAATATCTATTATACTTTTCCATCATGTCCCCACCCACACTTGCAAAAACACCATTCAAGTTCATAGTAGCTTGCTTTAGTTCACAATAGATCACAGACACTTGGTGAAAAGCACTATGCAAACTCACACTTTGAGAGGTGGAAAAAACATTAGTTGCTTCAAGAATAACTTTTAAAAAGAGATAAAAGCTCTAACAATGTCCCAATCATCACTACTAGGAGGACTACCTTTTCCAAAGAACTCCCTATAGCTCGACTCTTCATACTCAAGCTTATCAAAAGCAGCTTGAAACTTCTCTGCAGCCTCAAGCATCAAATATGTCACGTTCCAACAAGTTGAAACATCGAGACATACTAGTTTTTTACAAGTTATTCCAGCAAATTCAATGCACTCTTTAAACTTGGCTGCCCTATGAGGTGAGGACTTGACAAATCTAACAGCATCCCTAACACTAGTAATAGACAAATGCTTATCTTTTAAACCCTCATTTACCACCAAATTCAATATGTGAGCAGCACACCTCATATGAAAACATTTTCCATCCCCCATCATCCCATTCATAGTTGATATTTTTCTATGCAAATATGCTACAACTACATCATTTGAAGTTGCACTATCAACAGTTATGGTAGACACATTCCTAATTCCCCAATCCCTTAACACATCTTCAATCTTCCTACATACCGTGTCACCCTTGTGGTTTGGAATAATTGTGAAGCTTATAATTCTTTTTTGATAGTTCCATTCGTTATCCACAAAGTGTGCCGTAAGGGTTAAGTAGTTCTGATTTTGGATAGAAGTCCAACAATCAATAGTAAGTGCTACTCTATTGCAGTCAGACTTAAAGAAGGCTTTTAGTTTTTGTTTCTCATCCAAGTGTAGCTGAAAATAGTCTCTAGCTACTGTACGCCTAGATGGGAGAGTAAATTGGGGCTGCATTACTTTAGAATAGTACTTAAAACCTTCCCCCTCAACTGCATTAAATGGTTGTTCATCTAGAACCACAAAAATTGACAAAGCTTTTCTACAAGCTTGCTTGTCAAATTTGGAGCTAACATGACCAAAATTAGATCCTTCTACAGAGGGGTATGTAAGAATAGTTTGGGTGGGATCAGTGGTTCTAGGCTTCTTTGCACATTTTAAAATGTGATGGTTTATCTTGGTGGTGCCATGAGTCCTAGGGTCACATAGGTATTTTTTGTGGCAGTGTTTACAAGCTGCAGTTGGTGTATCAACTAAGTCATCTGGTAATCTAATAAAGTGCTCCCAACAAGCAGATGATTGCCTAGAACCACTTGCACTAGCTTTCCTCTTCTTTGTAGGTTGGGTATTAACTAATTCTGGTCTAACAACTTCAGTTGTTGCTGTTGAACCAACTTCATTCATGACATATTGAGTAGGTATAGTTTGATTAGGCTGATCCATCACTGAAAAATGAAGGAGCCATAATCAATAAACCATCACAGAAAGATAATTAAATAGCTGATAATGACACATTTTACTACTTGGCCAATGCTGACAGTAACCTCACAATATACATTAAATAGCAGAATTAGCATGATCCATTAAAACTAATATGCAGTGAGAATAATCAAAGCCATATTGTAAAATGAGTACTGAAGACCAAAATAATAATAAATCAAGCCTTATCCTATGGAATTAGTTGCATGAATTTTATCAATATATCAATATTTAAAAAGTTAATAAAATAGGAATTAATGAATTTTATATATAATGTAAAATATAGACTGCACTATTCAAATATCTAAAATAGTGCAGTAATATAACCCTTCCAGTAATGAATTTTATAAATATGGACTATTAAAATTCCTAATATGGATTATTTATAAACAATAATAGTACAGTTAGTTTATACTGCACTATTACCACACTATTACTGCACTAAATATCAATATATAATAAACAATTAATGGAAGGGTTATAATACTGCACTATTTTAAAACCTATTTTGCATACAATTCAGTTTCAAATGGTATTCAGAAAAATTCAGTTTCAAGATGATATTAGAGGACAATGTAATAGAGAAACAAAAGGTAGCATTAAAAGTGTCATCATTTGGTAGCACTAAACTAGCACATAAGCAACAACAATATACCATACATTTGGTATGCACTAAACTAGCACATAAGCAACAACAACATACCATGCTAAAAAACTTATGATTCTCTGTTATACCAAATTTTGTTTTAACTGCAATGTGTTAGACTTGTTACAATAATACATGGCACACCTCCTTTCTCATGGACAGCTTGATGGAAGTGGGTAACTAATACACCATATGAAGTAATGAGTAAGACTTAAATTGTTTTCAATCATATGAGTTTATTAAGAATTAAAAAGAAACATGTAAGACTTTTGGTAGAAACATGTAAGACTATGATACCTTATTTGTTTAATTTGCCAAGGCAAGACTAGCCACTGATATGAGAACTGAAATATCACCTACAACTACAACCAGTTTAATTGTTATTAATAGCGGATCACAGAAAACCGGATACATTAAAAATCTCATAACATAGCAGGAAAAAAACGGACATAAAACTCAATATTTCTAACATAAACCAAAAAAGAAACCGACATAAAACTCAATATTTCAAATAACTAATAAAGCATAATGTATAGTAGCTTATGTTGCGGGAAAGAGATGAAGGAACAGAGTGAAAACAGAGCAAAATCATGAGTTGTGTCTTTACCTAAGTTCCAAAAATCACGGTTCATGCAGGGGTAGCAAAAGTCACATTCTAGTTTCGAAAGATCAATCCAAAGTAATCAAATATTATGCACAAATCAAGTTTCTAAGTTAGAGAGTTAGAGAGAACAAAGAGATTCATTGAAACAACAACAATATAAGCAAAAAAAAAACACAAACTCTAATCACCCGTAGAGTGATAGAACTGGTCCAAAGCCTTTAATCACCTGTAACAACAACAATCATCATAAACCCTAAATTAAAAACCTTAGATTCAGAAACCCTAATTAAAAAATCCTAACTAAGAGTGATAGAACTGAGAGTGTGTGAAAACATTAGAGAATATGGGAAGGAAATAATTAATCACATTGTAATTGGAATGAAAGAGTGAAAGATCTAGGAACGAGAGGAGTGAGGGAACGAGAGAGTGAGAGAATATGGGAAGGAAAAACAAGAGTGAGAGAAATGAGAACAAGAGGAATCTCTGAGCCTGAGGTATTACCCCTTCCCCTCACTTGACAAAACAATGTGTTTCGTAGGTGGGCAGGTATGGGTACCCGTGGGTCCATTTTTGGTACCCGACCCGTTCTTTTGAACCCCCGGTAACCCGGTTTGGTAACCCGTTTAACCCGTTGGCCCGATCCAACTCGCCCAAATTCCTTTTTTTTTTCCCGGGTTGGGCCGGTTGGACGGTTTATGTCCACCCCTAATTGTTGGAGTCCCAAATATAAAAAACAAATCCCCCTCCCTCGGGAATCCCACAAACAGAGAAAAGTTAACATCCCTAACAAGGTGGATGAGGATTCTTCGCTTTCTACCTGTTGGCTTCTCTCAACCTCTTTCAAAGACCAAACCTATATAAGGTTCTCTCTCATCTTTTTAAAATTAATTTTTTATCACCCTTTTTATTTATTTCAGAATTCACACCCACCCATTTTATTTATGAAAAATATGAGTTTAAACTACT
The DNA here is from genome assembly GCF_024323335.1 of Lathyrus oleraceus. Classification (NCBI taxonomy): domain Eukaryota; kingdom Viridiplantae; phylum Streptophyta; class Magnoliopsida; order Fabales; family Fabaceae; genus Lathyrus; species Lathyrus oleraceus. The sequence continues at coordinate 392,781,820 of NC_066584.1, forward strand.
TTGTTGTGATGTGATGATTCTCTTGATGTGTCTATTCGGTAGAAAAAATATTTTTTTTGTTAGAAATGGTTGGTATTTAAGTTCTCATTTAATTTAATTGATATGATGTAATGTTTCGTAGGTTTTATGTTTTACAAATTTGATTTTATGTTTCGTACTTTATGGATTGATTTTTTTTTAAATAATCATTTTTTTCAATTTAAATATCAAAATAACCAAATTTTCAAATTATTTATCAAAATAACCACATTTTCACTACTGATGCGCCGGTTGAACTGGCACATCCAATAACCATTCAAAGGAGGCACCATTTGAGCTAGCGCATGCTCGCAATGCATTGCCCTTAGGCACTCATGCATCTGGCACATGCATGTGTGCTTGTGAGTGTGCGCCACATGCATTGACACATGCATGTGTTATGTGTATGTGGCGCCTAGGGCATTAGCGCATGCATGCATGTGTTCATCTATAAATACACTGCACAACTCCCATATTTTTTCATATAACTTCTTATCCTCCTTCCATTTTCCTTCATTTTCCTTCAATCTCTTTCAATTGTGTGTTCTTTAACCATATCTAAATACATTCACAAGAGAAATGCCGATTTAATCTTTTCAGCAGTGCAACCTCCGATAAAGATTCGACTTTGGAATATAGAATCGTTCTAACGTCTTAATCGGACGTTGAACCGTTGGTTAGATGGAGAAATTGCAGAGGGTGAAAGGATTAGAAGAATTCAATGGTTTGAGTCCACGTTCAACCAAAATGGAGAAGTTCGTGTATGGATGGATATTAAGACTGACAGAGACGTTCACAAGATGATGTATACTATGTTCAAAATTGTTTTGATGATTGTAATCGCATAGTTATGTTATTGTAATCGCATAGTTATGTTGTTTATATGTTGTATTTGTTAGTGATGGTATTTTGTTTGTTGAAGTTTGTTGTATTGTTGTTTAAGTGTTGCTTATGTGTTGTATGTGTTGTATTTGTTTGTGATGGTATTTCCTCACGAAGTTATCATATGAAATGAATGTTGTTTTTAATATAAAGTAAAAGAGTTACAATTAAAATTACCTTGTTATTCTTGTTCCAATATTGGTACAGGTAGTACGATTATCAACGGGCTGACAACATGAACTATATAATCTAACCATTTTGTTCGCCGTATCCCCTTGATATACAGGCCAATAATCCTCTTTTGCTACCACTGAAAAGCTAATTTTGTAAATATTGGATAGGCTTATGACTTTGTAAACATTGGACAGGCTTATGACTTTGTAAACGTCTGATAGTAAGTATGATGGATCCTGTCGAATCTTTGAACATTCCGCTATGACATGGGAGTAGAGCATACGAAAGGCTTGGAACATTCCGCAGTCGTAGCAACCTCTATCTAGTTCCACTATATAGTGTCCCCTCGGCATGCCTTCATTGTGATCCATGGACTCAACAATATTGTACTAACCTTTAGTACAATCAAACACCGTGACCACATGTGTGTTAGCTTTGGTAGTTTCCTCTCTAATGAATTTCATTGAAGCATCACTGAATAACTTCCCAGATTATAACACTGAACTCCATTTGGAACATCTGGTCTCAAATAATGTCCCTACCCTGAAATAGATTGCTTGCACTAAAGCGGTTATAAGTAGGTTTTAGATGCCTTTGAAGACAGAGTTCATTGATTCCACAAGATTTGTTGTTATGTGGCCCCAATGTTGACCGTTGTCGTATGCCCTAGTCCACTTCTCCAAAGTTTTGTCTTTGATCTCCTGCATAAAATTTTGAGTGATATGTCTAATGCAGTAGACATGCATCGACAGAGGATCCTGCCAGCCATTATCAATTTTTTGTAGGCACTCACTATTGAAAGGTGTCGGTCTGAGATCAAACATAAGTTAGACTAAGGAGCAACGTGTAATCAGAGATTTTTTAGGAAAAAACTCCATCCCTTAGCAGTCTCCCATTTAACTAGGGTAAAGGGGATTGGAAAAATGTTGTTGTTGCCATCTTATGCCACTGCCATTGGTAGCGTTCCTTTATATTTTCCGTAAAACCATCGAGGAACAATCGATAATATTATGACATTTGTATGTTATCACTTATTCTTATTCTTATTTCGTAACAAAATATCTCTATTGTTTATTACTTCTTCTTACTTATTTCTTACCTATGTTTTATTAGGACCCAAAGAGATTTCGATATCGTGTACATGAATATGTACCACACGATCCTTTGATAGAACCATATATTCGAGGATGCGGTTTTAGTAATCTACTCAACATAGTCTCAAACTCGGTTGACTACAAATTTATTCTTTCTTTGTTGGAGAGATGGAGACCTGAGACCCACATATTTCACCTTCCTGTCGGTGAGTGTACCGTCACACTTGATGACATCGACATGTTGTTAGGTCTCCATATCGATGGTAAGTTCGTAAATAGTAGAGTTAACCAAGATAACTCTATATGCGATAAATTGTTGGGTGCCCCTTTGTGTGAAGACATAACTACGAGAGAGACTTTTGGCCATGCTAGGGGCCAAGGTATTAATTTAAACGAGAAGCCATTCATATTCCCCTTTGCAACAAAGTAAGTTTAAAATTTTACCATCTAATTTATTAGACTTTATATTACAACTAACTGTAAATAATATTTTTCAAATCTTTTCGATCTAGGTGGTCAGTTAAAGGGATGATCTACAACAGGTGTCCGAAACACGCTGTAGTAGTCTATCGCAATCTATTAGACCATATTGGACTAGAAAATGTCATACTACTACACAAATCTACATTTGATTTAAAAAAAATTATCCAATTATATATCATCTAATCATGTCATATTCTTGTACAATTTATTTGGAGGCCATATCTAGGTCTTGATCATTAAGTTAACCAGGATGATGTTGTAGTTTGGACAGCAAAAACACCAATTATCCGATTCACTACTGTGGAGATGCACCAGAGTGACCGTGTAAAACTGTAGTTCGGCATGCAATAACAAACTCCAAAACCTCTGACGTGTTTGGGAGATTGGAATCAACAAGGAGTCGATGGTCAATGGGATTATTCCGACTGGAGAGACTTTGCAAAAGAGATGTGTCGTCATTGAAGGAATCGACGATAACACATCTTAAACGAACCAGCCATTCATGGTGTTAGACCAACTCAACATTATATGGCATGGTTTAAGTCGGTTACAATGCCACAATTTGTGTCTGAGCAAAGGTATTTGATTGATTCATACCAACGAACTTTGTCATCATACACCCAACAACAAATCTTCGCCCAAGAACAATGTCAACCCACCCAAACCCAACGACCAACCTCACACCATCACCCTACCATATACACCCAAACACCAAACACCTAACCTCGCAACCAATTCATGCCACACACCCAAACTCAAAACCAAGAATCAAACCCTAACCACCAATAACCATACGCAGCCACCACAATAATCTATATCCCAGATGATTCATACGATTCAGCGTCATGCCATCGTATCCCCCCACCAATAAACACCCAAACATCTCATCGCCACAACACCTAACCATTGTTTGACTTTAGTACATCACAGGAACCATTGCTTCATTTACAAAACGATTCAATATCCCAATTCGGGCAACCATATCCTCCACAATTCACCCAACCACAACGACCCAACTACGACAACATGAGCACCGAACTCAATTACGGAAGCGCCGTTGGCGACAACCCCTAGCTATTGGGAACAAATGATGACAAATCTATCAAATACGATTGGACCTTCCACCAGACCTTCACACCAGCCATCATTGGATCATGTCAGCACTCAAAGACCCCAAACACCTTAGAAAAATCGTGGGAGACCTCGAAGACAAGCTAACGCACCTGGATGTGGAACAGGGAAGCGTTTCAATCAGGCGAGTCATTGAATTTCTTGTCAATTCTATGTATTTTTACTTTATAATATAATATAATTTTTAATATAAGTTTTTAATTTAATTAATTCTAATTATAAAATAAAAAATTAAAAAAAATGGAAGGTGCAAGCACCACATGCATTGGCGCATACACTATGTAGTGTATGCATGCACCAATGCATGTGGCATCAAGGCATGCATGCGCCAGATGCATGAACGCCTACATGCATTGGCATTGCAAGCATGCGCCAACTCCAATGGCGTCTCCTTTGAATGATTATTGGATGCACCAGTTCAACTGGCGCATCAGTAGTGAAAGGTAGTTATTTTGATAAATAATTTGAAATTTTGATTATTTTGATATTTATATTGAAAAAAATGGTTATATAAAAAAATCTCATGGATTTGGTTAAGTGGAAGGATTAATGAATGCTTTCATTTTAGTTATTCATCAATAATTTGTTTGGTTTTGAGTTTTGATGCTTACTTATTTATTTAATGGTTAATATTATTTAACCTGTTATATAAGTAAATTCTAGTTTAGAATTTATAAATTTTTTAAAACTAAGATTGTCATACGAAGATTTTATTATTTTAAATTCTCTAAAATAATTTTTTATAAAACTAAATTATGTTGTTTTACCCTATACTCATAAAACTACCTTGTCATATGAAAATGTCTATTGACGTGTTGATTAAATATATTTTTTTGTTCTTTTATTTTTTTAATGTAATTGTGGTGATTTGAATTTTTTTTATTTATAACTATTTAAAATCCTCATCATATTATTAAACTATTAAGGATGCAAGAATTAAGAAAATAATAAACTAAAATTATTACAAAATGAAGGAGTTAAACTTAGCTCTTTGTGGTAAAAGGGCACAAACTTCACCACTAAACCACTAATACTTTGGCTAATTTATTGATAAATCAAATATATATTGTCATATTACAAAATTTTAAATATACTCTAAACCCTAATTATATATATATATATATATATATAATATATATATATATATATATATATATATTGAAATTATTCAAACAAATTTATTAATAAACTTTTAACAAAAGTATTAGTGGCCTAGTGGTGAAAGTTGTGCCCTTTCAATCCAAAGACTTGGTTTGGACCCTTGGTTTTGTAGTAATTTTAGTTTGTTATTTTCTTCATTCTTACATCCTTAATAATTTAATAATATGACATGGAAATAATTATAAATAAAATAAATAAATCCATGTCATCAAAATTGACATTAAAAAAATGAAAAAACAAAAAAATAATATTCTATCAGCATGCCAACTAAGCATTTCCATATGACGAGATTAGTTTTACAACCATATAGTCTAAAACAATAGAATCTTCATATGATAATATTAGTTTTGCAAAAAATAATTTTATAGGGTTTAAAACAACATAATCTTCGTATGATAAGGTTAGTTCTACAAAAATAAATTATAGGGGGGAAAATCAGAATTCATATATATGATAGGGGTAAAATGGTATTAACCCTTTATTTAATGCTCATAATTTGAGGAAAAAGATGAAGGAGATGTTATTGTTGAAAGAGTATATCTTCGGCAAATATTTTTGTATCGTATCCACAGAGATTGGGTAATATTACCGCCGTTCTATAATTCAAATGTTATAAGTTAAGAAAGTAACAAGGTTGTTTTGTTTGGAGAAATATTTTGTGAGTGAAAGTTAACAAAGACTATTAAGTGGTTTTAGACAATTATAAAAGCTTGGCAAGATTGGAGTTCACTATTTCAAATATCTATGATTCCCTATGATAAATAATTAGATTCAAGATTATTGATGATGTTCAAATATCCTCTCAAAGTCATTTATGTCTAAATGATATCGTGATAGTTACTATATTGATCCTTAGACGATCTCTCCACCTAACTATCAATATAGCAACCTTTAATGTTCAATATCAAAGAATAGTAATGAATAAATCTATCTCTACAACTTATTCACTACTTGAAAATCTGTTTTATGTCTAAACTCGAATAATCTCTCTCGACAACTACTCAAATCTGGTTTTCAAAGTAAAGCAAAAACAGTTTCAATACATCAACAATCTTTTATCTCATATATAAATCAAAGTGAATACATAAACAGATGAGAATAGCTACTACCTCCAATCTTGACAAAAGGGAGTTTAGCTCCTCATCACCATTGTTACAAAGCAGAAGGTTTTTGAAGAAAAACTCTGTTTTTCTCTATTACAAAAGCTCTACAGCACAATGTGTGAATGAATATGGAATATAAGTTTCAATACCTAGGTTAAACTATTTTGTCTCTACCAAAAAGGTTGACATTTCCCTAATTTGGACATTGTCATCTGCAGCAGAAAAGCACTTCCCAGGCAGACATCAAAATGGCAATTACTTTTTCTGCACAACAGCAGTTTTGACCCTTGGTCAGCTTGCTGGATTCGCAGCCTTCGCGGCGCGAAGGAAGTTCGCGGCGCGAACTGTTGCTTCCCCAGCTTCCTTGTTTGGCAAGCTTCCTCCAAAATGCCATGTTGAAACCAAGGTCTTGCTTATCCATAATTCTACACAACTAACAAAAAATGTGAAATAACTATTCAAAACAAAATAAATTAAACCTAATTGCATTTATACAAATTAGTGAAGATAAAAGTGTGTAATTACATCAAAACTTGGTAAAAGGGACCAATAAAATGGTATAAAAAGTAGTACTAATTGGTCCCTAACAACTCTCCCCAACTTAGTATTTTGTTTGTCCCTAAACAAAAGTTTCCACCCTTACAACCAAAGTCATGACACAAAAGATTTAAACAAGAATTCATCAAGGACATTCAAATGGTTCAAAAGCGTTTGGCGTTTTCTCAATTCACTTATCTCAACTCTAGACAAAACATAAATAAGGGAAATGGTAAAGTGCAAAAATCATTCCAAGGATTTCAAAGTCATACATGTCAAAATTGAATCAAACTTACACACACATCAATATTGATGAATAACATGAAGGGTTACTTTCACTCATCCAAGCAGTTAAATCAACAACAACTCAAATCATGTGGTTATCACAACAACTACCAAATTATGTGAAAAATGAGAATCAAGAGGTCTTTCAAGGGTTGTAATGTGGCTTAGGTTACAAGAAAGGATAAGATTAAAGGAATTCAACCAAATTGCCTATCCTAAGGGAGCATTCCCAAAGATTCAACTCTACACAATTTCCTTTTCCTTGGTCCCTATCTTTTTCTTTTCAAATCCACACAACCATGAGCATTTTTTTTTTATTTTTTTTTTTTATGCTCTATGGTTTCAAGGGTGATTTCTTTTTCTTGTTTCTTTTCATATTCTTACCCTTTCATAGAAACTCACTTTTCCAAGTTTCTAATCAACTTTTCACTTTACTCTCCCCAACTTTAGATTCCAAAACCAAATTTATTCAATAATGCTCCCTACTTAAACATAAGCAAAAGGCAAAATTTTTGCAACAACTCGGTTTGAGGTTTCAACTGATACGAAAGAATTTAGGATTCATTTATTCCACAATTTTCAATTGATTTTACAATGATCAATCAAATGAATCCTAAAATAAGCTCAAATGGGGTTAACTAAGGATTACTCCTCACAAGGTTAGTTGATTTAAGCTTTTTGGTCAAGTGGTTTTTCTCACAAACAATGCCTCTATCATTTTCAAAAACTTCACACAACATTAGATTGATGCATGATTTAGCATGATAAGAATGAGTCAAAATAATGCTCGGTTTCCCGCTTTTATAGTGCACAATGGAAAGCTTCCTCACAAATGGTTAAGTCCTATTTTGATTCACACTGACATATACTTCAATGAAATTATGAACTGAAATTTGCACAACCATTAAACTACTCATGTTAAGTCTAGAAAGCGATAAAGTGTACCTTGAAATGCCGACACTAATTCTTATCATCACCACTCGAAGTATCCTATGCTTCTTTCTTTGCGAACAATTCTTGGTTGCTTTAGGCTTGACTTAAGCGTAAGAACGATTAAATAGAACTGTTGGTAAACCAATTTGATTAAAAACACACTTAAATTTCAAAAAGTACTCATGCAATTATAAAAATACTAAAGAAAAATTAAAGTGCTAAGATAAAGTCATGGTGAACTAGAGCCACCAAAAAGTACATTACAAAATTCCCAAAAACAAAAACAGAAATAGTAAAAAGAAACTCAAACAAACAATACTCTCAAAACTCCACAAATTCAATCCTCCTCCTCTTCATCACCACCTACACTTCCGAGAACATCTTCCATCTCCTCATTTGGGTCAGCACTACCTCCTGCACCCCCCATAAAATTTGGCCTGCCCACAGGCCAATTAGCATAAGCTGCATAATCAGCTTGCGATGGAAAAGTTCGGGCCTCTGGTGCCAGAAACGTGTTCTGGAACTGCTGCTGCATGGCATCAAAAAGAAATGATTGAGACCTCCTGGAGGCCTCAAAGTTCTCACAGCAGTAGTTGGCAAAAGCCATCTGATCAAAACCTGGGGTACTTTGAGGTTGAGGTTGAGATCGGGATCTGGATCGGGCTCGAGAGGAAGAAGTACCAAATGCATCAGTCTTTTCATTCGGGTTTTGCAGAAACCTGTTCAAATAAGCGTCACTGATTACACTTGTGATCGAGAAGTGTACTTCCTCAGGGATGAGAACATTGGCCCTACGGCACAGTCCCATGATAAGACCTGGATAAGCTAGCACACCAGCTTTGCCCCCGAAATTGGTTCCGCTTAACACAATCTTTCTCAATTCTCCTGCAATGAGGGCTGCGACATCCACCGTCTTCCCGATCATGATGCAGTACAATAGACACCCGACATCCATAGGAATTGTGGTGGTGTGGCTTCTTGGTCTGATATTAGTCAACAGTAGCACCAAAAAAGCCCTTGCTTCCAAATTGAAATTTTCCCTCTTCCATAATTTCGGATGCCCTTGATCATTCACTTCATAAGATTTTCCACTGAGACAAAGGGTGGCATTGACCGCTTCCAGATTCCACCTGTTGGCTACCTCCATGATACTGTACTCACAACTCTCCCCCTCTCCAAGAGTTAAGGGATGACCTAGATAAGCATTAATGTCATCCCTTCCAAATGAAACAATCTTCCCCCTTACCCTGGACCGGTAAATGAAAGCCGTACCCTCCTCGCGATGCATCGCATTCGCATAAAATTCTCGGACAAGGTCGTAGTTGATTGCGGCTTCCGGCTCGCATAACTTCATCCATTTTCGTTGCTCAAAAGCCTCAACCACTCTGTGATATACCCCAGTTGGAGCCAGGCGGATAAACCTTTCAGGTAAAATGGTTCTCTTGACAAGGCTTTCAAATCTTGCTTCGTGTTCCTCACTGATGAACCTTCGGATAGCACGGGCCTGAGGAGGTGCCATGGTCTTAGTTCTCTTAGACATCTGCAATCAACACCAGAACAACCACAGAACACACATGAACAGCATTAGCCAATAAGTAACAAAAAGAAAATGTTGCTGGAATTCACAGTTCGCGGCGCGAAGGGTAGTTCGCGGCGCGAACTCTGCGAATTCAGGAAATCCCCAAAGCTTCCTAGGGTTCCACCAATGAGGGATTAAACTACTCCCAACCAGCCAAATTGCTCAACCCTACACTAATCCTATTCTAATTCAAGCATGCAAAGTGATTTCAAGCAGTATTCTACAAAGAAATTCGATTTCTAACCAACCCTAACTGAAAAACCCAAAAAGGGATTGGAAAAGAGAAATTTAAACATACATACCTTATGAATCGCTAGAGCTTGCTAAAAAAATGAAGATTTGACAAGGGATAATGAAAGATTTTAAGATTTGGTGGGGTTTTGAGATTGGGGAGAAAGCGCGGCAAAATGATTTGAAATGAGGAAGGTTTAAAATGAAGAAGAATTGACCTAAACAGTATTTAAATGAGTTCTGTCACGCAAAGTTCGCGGCGCGAACAGGGGGTCGCGGCGCGAACAGCAGAAAACAGAACCAATTAAAATTTTTTCACTCAGTTCGCGGCGCGAACAGGAGGTCGCGGCGCGAACTGCAAAAAACAGAACCCATTCAAATTTATTCATTCAGTTCGCGGCGCAAACAGGAGGTCGCGGCGCGAACTACAAAAAACAGAACTTCAAATTTTTAAAACTTTAACAGAGCTAAAAATCACAAAACAGAGAAATTTAAAATGCACACTAACAACGTTGGGTTGCCTCCCAACCAGCGCTTTGTTTAACGTCGTTAAGAGCTCGACGGTACCTCAATTAGCTTGATCCAGATAAGGAAAGGACACACACATCACGATTTATGTCACCGCTATGATAGACTTTCAGTCTTTGACCATTGACAGTCCAACTTTCTTGCGACTTTGGATCCTCTATCACAATGGCTCCATAATTCCGTACTTCCTTGACAACAAATGGTCCTGACCATTTAGACTTCAATTTACCCGGAAACAACTTCAACCTTGAGTTAAAAAGCAATACCATCTGTCCAACATGAAATTCTTTATGGCAGACCTTCCCATCATGGTATGCTTTTGTCTTCTCCTTGTACAGCTTATTAGAATGGTATGCATCATTCCTTAGTTCCTCTAACTCATGGAGTTGACCTTTCCTTCTCTCTCCAGCTAGAGTGGAGTCGAAGTTCAAGAACTTAAGAGCCCATAATGCTCTATGCTCCATTTCAACTGGAAGATGACAAGTCTTCCCATACACCAGTTGAAACGGAGTCAGCCCAATAGGTGCTTTGTAAGCAGTGCGATACGCCCACAAAGCCTCATCTAGTTTTAAGGACCAGTCCTTTCTTGAGTTCGAAACTGTTTTCTCAAGGATCCGTTTAATTTCCCGGTTTGAAACCTCAGTTTGACCGTTCGCTTGTGGGTGGTAGGGAGTGGTCACTTTATGCTTTACACCATAATGTTGCAGAACTTTTTCTAAGGGTGTATTGCAGAAGTGTGAGCCTCCATCACTCACCAACACTCGAGGCACACCAAAACGTGAGAATATGTTCTTCTTTAAAAATTTGATCACAGTTTTGGCATCGGCCTTGGGTGAGGCAATTGCTTCCACCCACTTCGAAACATAATCGACAGCTACTAAGATGTACTCATTAGCGAAAGAAGAGGGGAATGGGCCAACGAAATCAATACCCCAACAATCAAAAACTTCTACTTCTAGCATGTTGGTTAGAGGCATTTCATCCCGTTTTCCTATTCCACCACTCCGTTGGCATGCATCACAACTCTTCGCATGTTCGTGCGCATCTTTGAATAAGGATGGCCAATAAAAACCCGATTGGAGTACTTTAGTGGCTGTTCTCAAACCACTATAGTGACCTCCATACGGAGAGTTGTGACAGTGCCACAGAATGTCTCTTGATTCCTCCATTGTTACACACCTTCTCAAAATATTGTCTGCTCCTACTTTAAAAAGGTAAGGGTCATCCCAGACATAATATTTTGCATCAGCTAAGAATTTCCTTCTTTGATTGCAAGTGAGGTCTTCCGGTGTTAAACCAGTTGCTTTGTAGTTAGCAAAATCAGCAAACCAAGGCCTCACTTGAATCGCATAGAGTTTTTCATCTGGAAATTCTTCTCTCACCTCTTCCTCTTTGTTTGTAATTTCTACATTGACCAATCGAGACAAATGATCTGCTACCAAGTTCTCGGAACCTTTTTTATCCCTAATCTCTAGATCGAACTCTTGTAATAAAAGGATCCAACGAATAAGCCTTTGTTTTGAATCCGGCTTGGTGAGCAGATATTTTATTGCAGAGTGGTCAGTGTAGATTACAACTCTTGAGCCAATCAAATAAGCTCTAAATTTTTCCAGTGCATATACTATGGCTAGCAATTCTTTTTCAGTTGTTGCATAATTAACTTGCGCGTCATTCAACACCTTACTAGCATAGTGTATGGCATGGAAAACTTTATCGCTTCTTTGTCCTAACACCGCACCCACTGCATAATCGCTAGCATCACACATGAGTTCAAAATCAAGGTTCCAGTTTGGTGCTACGATTATTGGTGCGGTGATCAACTTTTCTTTCAAATCTAAGAAAGCTTTAAGACATGACTCATCAAAAAGAAAAGGCGTACCTTTGTTGAGCAAATTACTCAATGGCTTTGCGATCTTTGAGAAGTCTTGTATGAATCTCCGGTAGAAACCGGCATGTCCTAGAAAGCTTCTTATTCCTTTAATATTAGTTGGAGGTGGCAGTTTTTCAATAACCTCCACCTTGGCCTTGTCCACCTCTAGCCCTTCAGAAGAAATCTTGTAACCAAGTACTATACCCTCAGTGACCATAAAATTGCATTTTTCCCAGTTGAGCACTAGGTTGGTCTCCACGCATCTACCCAGAACTACATCAAGGTGCTTTAAGCACATTTCAAAAGATGATCCATAAACAGAAAAATCGTCCATGAACACCTCAATGCATTCTTCTATCAAGTCTGAAAAGATAGCTTGCATACACCGTTGAAATGTGGCCGGTGCGTTACATAATCCAAAAGGCATTCTTCGGTAAGCAAAGATGCCAAAAGGACATGTAAAAGCTGTTTTCTCATGGTCTGCCGGATTTACTGAAATTTGATTATACCCCGAATATCCGTCCAAGAAACAGTAGAAATTTTTGCCGGCGAGCCGCTCCAACATTTGGTCCATGAAAGGTAGTGGGAAATGATGTTTCCTTGTGGCTTGGTTCAACCTTCTATAGTCGATGCACATCCTCCACCCTGTCACTGTTCTCGTCGGAATCAACTCATTTTTATCGTTTTTAATCACCGTCATTCCGCCTTTCTTGGGGACCACTTGTACCGGACTCACCCATGCACTATCAGATATGGGATAAATCATTCCGGCTTCTAAAAGTTTGACAACTTCTTTCCGAACCACCTCTTTCATTGATGGATTCAAACGCCTCTGAGGTTGCGCAACCGGTTTGAAATTTTCCTCCATCATTATCTTGTGCATGCAATATGCTGGACTAATACCCTTCAAATCGGATAAAACCCACCCTATCGCACCTTGGTTCTTTTTCAAAACTTGAATCAACTTATCTTTCTCTTGCGTGGACAATGTGTTGCTTATAATCACTGGTTTAGTAAACTCATCTCCAAGAAACACATACTTCAAATGTGACGGAAGCATCTTCAATTCTAACTTTTGCTCTTCAGTTTCCTTCTTTGCATCCAGATCTTCCACTAATTCTTCTTGATAGGCCAGCTCACCACAAGATTCTAGCTCGTGCAACATCGCTTCGATCTCTCGTTCCTCATTGTCGGTTAACACATTATATGCTCCGATAAGGGATCTTTCCAAAGGATTAGAAATATGGATTTGATTCACGACCTCCACTACTTCCTCTTCACTTGCATCAATTCGAAAAGAATCATGCTTGTCAGTTGGATGTTTCATTGCTTCGAAAAGGTTAAAAGTCACCTCTTCATCTTGCACTCTAACCTTCATTAGCCCATCATCTATGTCGATCATCATCCGAGCGGTCTTCATAAAAGGTCTTCCAAGGATTAGAGGTACATCGCGGTCCTCATCCATCTCTACTATTACAAAATCCACCGGAAACAAAAATTTGTCCACTTTTACGAGCATGTCTTGGGCAATTCCGTATGGTGAGGTTGTAGACTTGTCTGCTAGTTGTAGGGTCATTCTTGTTGATTTAATCTCCACATTTCCCAATCGTTTGACAATAGAAAGGGGGATTAAATTTATACTAGAGCCCAAATCTATCAAACCATTCCCAACGTATGTGCTTCCAATGGTTACCGGTAGAACAACCCGGCCCGGGTCAGACTCTTTCCTAGGTAAAGTCTTCTGGATGATTGCGCTACACCGTGCATCAAGAATTATGGTCTCATCTTCCACGTGTCGCCTTTTCTTGGTAAGAATGTCCTTCATAAATTTAGCATACCGTGGCATTTGTTCTAATGCATCAGCAAATGGAATGTTGATTTGGAGTTGCTTGAAGATGTCCATGAACCGTGCATAGTGCCTAGCATTGTCTTTCCTTGATGGAGCATGTGGATAGGGTAGATGTTGAGTTGGTATGACATTCACTCCCTTCTCAGATTTCCTCTTTTTCTTTGATTCAGCATCTTTTTTTTCTTCCAAATCAGTCTGTACAGCAGTGGGCAAAACCTGCTCTTTTCGCGGCGCGAAGGTGGTTCGCGGCGCGAACTGAGCATTTCCAGAAGCATTTTCCCCTTCACCAACTATATCTGTTTCTTCCAGCATCCCATCAGTGGTGTTCTCTTCTACAATTTCTTCACCTTTTTCACTTACCAACGCTTTACCGCTCCTTGTGACGACTGCTTTGCAATGCTCCTTTGGATTTGGTTGAGTGTTAGCAGAGAAAGAAGGCCCTGCGTTTTGTTTCGACAGTTGCTTCGCGAGTTGGCCTACTTGATTTTCCAGATTTTTAATTGCCGCCTCGTTACTCTTCTGATTTGCCATGGAAGCTTGCATGAATTGTTGAAGAGTGTCTTCTAGCTTGGAATTTCCTCCTTGCGACTGCTGACTTTGAGAGTGTGGTTGTTGGTAAGGGCTTTGCTGTTGATAATTCTGATTGTTGAACCTTGACGGTTGGTAGCCTTGATTGTTTCTTGGTTGATAGCCTTGATTGTTAGGCTGTTGTCTTTGATATCCCTGGTTTTGGTTGTTCACATAACTCACTTCTTCTTGGGGTGGGGGACAAAAACCAGTAGGATGATCCCCTTGACACAACTCGCAACATGCTACTTGATGCTGAACTTGAAACCCTTGAATCTCTTTTATTTGCTGTGGAAGCTTGGCCATTTGTTGAGTAAGAAGCTCCACTTGTTGAGAGAGCAGCTTGTTTTGAGCAAGGATGGCATCATTTGTATTCAACTCTAGAACTCCAGGCTTACGTTGTGAAGGGCTACGATCATGTTGACCTTGATGATCATTACGGGCCATCCGTTCAATAATGACTTTAGCTTCTTCCGCAGTTTTTGATATAAGCGATCCACCCGCGGTGGCGTCCAGAAGTGTCTTATGAGTTGATTGGAGACCATTCAAAAAAATATGGATTTGAGTAAGCTCATCAAAACCATGTCCCTTACACTTCCTCAACATTGATTTGAATCTCTCCCAAGCTTCATTTAGAGATTCGCTGCCTCCTTGAGTGAATACTGCTATAGCCGTTTTGGCTTCCATGAATCGGGATTGAGGGAAGTATCTTTCTAAAAACTTTTCTTCTAACAAATTCCAATCCGTCATCACTCTTGATTCTTGATCAAGGTACCACTCTTTTGCCTTTCCCACTAAGGAGTGTGGGAACATCCTCTTGAATAACGTTTCTTCACCCGCTTCATCTATTCCCGTAGAACCCGCAATCTCATAGAATTTGATGAGATGGGTATACGGATCTTCGTGATCCATTCCGGTGAATGGAGTTGCATAGAGAAGTTGAAGGATTCCGGTCTTCATCTCCGTATTTCTTCCTCCTCGGGCAAATTGAGCATTCCTTCTTGGACTATTAGCGGACATTTCGGTACGATTATCCTCCGCCATGTTTCCTTCACAAGCCTCTACAACCACTTCTTCGATTGGAACAAGTGCGGAAGTAGATGCTTCTTCTCTCCGGTTCCTCTCTTCGGCTAGTTTCCTTCTTCTTCGTGTTTTGCTATTGAGCTTCCGAAGTGTTCTTTCAATTTCAGGATCGAATTGAAGTTGCTCCTCGGTTGCTTTTCCTCGCATGCACTAGAATCTACAAAACTAACAAACCAAGTGAAACAAAAGAGGGATAGTAATAACTGTAACAAAACTTAAAACAATGAATTATTGCAATGCTTGTAATATCGACACCAATCCCCGGCAACGGCGCCAATTTGTTGAAAGAGTATATCTTCGGCAAATATTTTTGTATCGTATCCACAGAGATTGGGTAATATTACCGCCGTTCTATAATTCAAATGTTATAAGTTAAGAAAGTAACAAGGTTGTTTTGTTTGGAGAAATATTTTGTGAGTGAAAGTTAACAAAGACTATTAAGTGGTTTTAGACAATTATAAAAGCTTGGCAAGATTGGAGTTCACTATTTCAAATATCTATGATTCCCTATGATAAATAATTAGATTCAAGATTATTGATGATGTTCAAATATCCTCTCAAAGTCATTTATGTCTAAATGATATCGTGATAGTTACTATATTGATCCTTAGACGATCTCTCCACCTAACTATCAATATAGCAACCTTTAATGTTCAATATCAAAGAATAGTAATGAATAAATCTATCTCTACAACTTATTCACTACTTGAAAATCTGTTTTATGTCTAAACTCGAATAATCTCTCTCGACAACTACTCAAATCTGGTTTTCAAAGTAAAGCAAAAACAGTTTCAATACATCAACAATCTTTATCTCATATATAAATCAAAGTGAATACATAAACAGATGAGAATAGCTACTACCTCCAATCTTGACAAAAGGGAGTTTAGCTCCTCATCACCATTGTTACAAAGCAGAAGGTTTTTGAAGAAAAACTCTGTTTTCTCTATTACAAAAGCTCTACAGCACAATGTGTGAATGAATATGGAATATAAGTTTCAATACCTAGGTTAAACTATTTTGTCTCTACCAAAAAGGTTGACATTTCCCTAATTTGGACATTGTCATCTGCAGCAGAAAAGCACTTCCCAGGCAGACATCAAAATGGCAATTACTTTTTCTGCACAACAGCAGTTTTGACCCTTGGTCAGCTTGCTGGATTCGCAGCCTTCGCGGCGCGAAGGAAGTTCGCGGCGCGAACTGTTGCTTCCCCAGCTTCCTTGTTTGGCAAGCTTCCTCCAAAATGCCATGTTGAAACCAAGGTCTTGCTTATCCATAATTCTACACAACTAACAAAAAATGTGAAATAACTATTCAAAACAAAATAAATTAAACCTAATTGCATTTATACAAATTAGTGAAGATAAAAGTGTGTAATTACATCAAAACTTGGTAAAAGGGACCAATAAAATGGTATAAAAAGTAGTACTAATTGGTCCCTAACAGTTATGAACCCATAAAATATTTCAGTGACCATTTTTTCGTTGCTAATTATTTATACAAGTTGAATGTTCCACATCATCAAAAAAAATTAACTTCATTACCGGCATTTGAAGGGGCGCGAAGCCTGACCCTCAAGCAAATAAAAGGAAGCAACACAAGTTAAGAAAATTTAAAGTTAGGTATTCCTAACTTGTTCAAGGTTAGCGCTCTCCTAATAACAATGAGAGGAGTGTTCCACCATGTAAAATTCGAAAGAGAAAGGCCAATTATGCAAGAGTATCAACACACAGATTTCCCTCACTAAAGATGTGTGTGAGCATAAAGTGCATAAACTGAGCAATGGAAATACAGTTGCACCATTTGTTATAGATTTGCCAAGAGACAATCTGGGTGTTCTTATAACCCAAGGTTTCAATTTTTGAATCAATTTCTATCAAAATAAAATTCCAGTTTTTATCTTGAGCATTTTCAATGGCAATGATGATTATATAAAGGTAATTCTAGAAATCAAGGTTGGCAACAAAGAATCCAATGCAGTCTCCGTTTCTTGTTCTAAAAATGTGAAGTCAATAGCATGATTTATGATGTTCTGCAACTAGAACCAAAATTTGAAAATGAAAGGCTAGGAAACAAAGAGGTGCATGGAATTTTCTTCTAACCTTTTACAAAGATTGCACATTGAGGGAAGATTACAACCTTGAGTTGTTAAGTTGACATTTATAGGCATTTTCTTATGGATGATTCTCCAAATGAGACTGGAGTATGAAGGAAGAATATGAGTGTTCTAGATATATTTTTTTTATTCTTTAGGTTGAGGTGGATTGCACAAGAAATAATAAGCATCGTGAAGGGTAAGTATTCCTAAAGTGGAATGTTTCCAAACTAGCCTATCTTCCTTATCTTCTAAGGGAATGATATTCTTGTCAATGTGACAAAGAAGAGAAGGTAACAAGATCTTCAATTCTCATGGTATAAACCATTCAAAATTGTATATGTAATATTGATCTTTGGAGTGAAGCCTTTGAGAAATTTGTGGATGAAGGTTGAATAAGTCACTAAGGACACTGACATCAAACCAATTGTGTATCCTAAAATTAGTCATGTTGCCATTTCCAATGACCCATCTAGAGTTGGACATAAGGGTTTGACTTGATACCACTCCAAATGGATGAGTAGATATGGTACCTAGTGCAATAATTTTTTTGATAACCCGACTTCTAAGAAAAATTACCCATTGATTGTTTGAGTTAAGCACCTCCTAATCAAACAAGAAGGAAGCCTGGTCCTCAAGCAAACATGAAGGAAGCAATACAAGTTAAAAAAATCTAAAGTTAGGTATTCCTAACTTGTTCAATATTAACTCTCTCTTAATAACAATGGGAGAGTGTTCCACCAAGTAAAGATCGAAAGAGAAAGGCCAATTTTTGAAAGAGTATCAACACACTGATTTCCCTCCCTAAATATGTGTGTAAGCATAAATGAGTTGAACAATGGAAATACAATTACACCATATATTACAAATATATCGAGGGACAATATGAGGGTTATTGTAATCCAAGGTTGCAATTTTTAAATCAGATTCTATACAAAGAAAATTCCAGTTCCTATCTCGAGCATTTTCAATGGAAAGCATGAAGCCCATAAGTTCTGCATAAAGTGAATTTTGGAAACCAAGGTTGGCAATAAAGAATCCAATGAAGTCTTAATTCCTTATTCTAAAAATGAATGCACAAGATGAAAGGACAATATTGATTATAATCGAGCCATAAGTATTGCACTTGATCCACAAGGTAATCTGAGGACACTGAATAATTTCCTTGACTTGAAGTGCTTAGTTATGAGTTTTCACTTTAAAGGCTTTAAAAATAGTGAAGTATAGAATAGAAAGGACAATTTATAGAGTGATGGAGTCACTTGTGATATATACTAAAGTAATGATGTTGTATATTAAAGTATTGTGGGAAGGTTGTTGGTTCTTAAATACCATGTAGTTCATGCAATGCCAAATGACACAAAAAATAGCCATTACTGCAACACAAATGACTAAAGATCATTGAGGACTTCCTTTCAAGCTTATATTAATGATAAAAGAGAAAGATGTGAAGTCAATAACATGATTTATGATGTTATACAAGACCATATATTGAAAGAGAAAGGGTGGGAACCAAAGAGGCATATGTCATTTTCTTTTGACCTTTTTACAAAGAGTGCACATTGAGAGACAACTACTGTGAGGGCAAATATGCCTAGTCCTTATTTTAATGATGTCAAACCTTTCTAGTCGCCCATAACGTGTACTTTAGACGGTGTCATCGTATCATAGAATGCATTCATCCTCTAACATGTTCAAAATATAAGTTCAACGTGTCCAGGCGTATAGAAGCATACCATAGATGTGAATCATGCACTTGATCATCATTAATACCCTAGGTTCATAAGAGATTGGTTAAATTCGTCAAAATACATCTCAAAAATGAGTTTTTAGAGTTTAAGAACCGTGAGTCGACTCATGACCCGGAGCATAACTCTCGGGTCTGAACAGCTCGAGTCACAAGTCGACTCAATCCTGGGAAAATTGAATGAGTCGACTCATCCATGTGTTGTGTCAACTCAATGCCTATTTTCATTTGAACCATGTAGCCACAGGTGTGAACAGGTCGGGTCATAGGTCGACTCAACCCTGGAAAAACATTGTTTGAGTCGACTCATCCCCTATTTGAGTCGACTCATCGTCTGTTTTACTTGAATAATTTTGCCTCGGGTCCATACAGGTCGAGTGACCTGTATGAACAGGTCGAATGACCACTGCTTGGACTCAATTTTCTGCTGTGCAATTTTGCAAAATAATTATGTTATTTCTGTTATTTGGTCCATGCATCATATAAATATTCGAGAGTCTCTTCTTCAACAAAATAACAAGAAAAGTGAAAGTTATACACCAAAGTGCTCTTCATCTTCATTCTCCATTGCATTTCTCAACAATTACACATAACAATTTTTGTTGATCATTGTGAATTATTATGGTGATAACGTCCAAATAGGATTGTGTAATCTTAGTTTGGGTTGAGGCTTTGTGTGGGTTTTTCTTGAATAAAACCATTGGGGTTTTGTCCTCCAAGAATGGGGGGTTTTTGCACTAACCTTTGCTTCACAAATTCAGCCGAGTGAAAAGTTTGAAGAACGGTGGGTTCGGTCAAATAAGTAACGGTAACCAGAGGATTGTGAAGAAAGCTTAGGGTTCAAGCGACTTGCGATCGAAATGAGCCGAGCTGAAGTTTTGGAGAAGGAGGCGTTCTTGCAATAAGGTAGCGATAACCGAAGGTTTGTTCGAAGCGCTTGAAGGACTTGGTTCAAATCGAATCAAGGGCAAAGAACCGAATAGGATCTACAACAACACTAAGGGTTGATTGGTGGTGATCATTTGTTCTCTTGTATTGACTTTGCAACGTGTTAATAAAAACATCTCAATTCTAGATTTAGAATTGAGGGCAGACGTACCCTAAGCGAGGACGAAAGGGGAACTTCCTCAATAAATCCGGTCTTGTTCTCTCTATCTCTTAACTCTTTAAATTCTGCATTAATTACATTTTGTGTGAAATTAATAGTAAAATCAATATCGCTTGATTGTTGTGCATAGTAACTATTCAATAAATTGGTACAATCACTTTGATTGCAACTTAGTAAAATTCTGCACATTCAATTTGAGTGAAATTGAAACTTGGTGTTGAGTGCTCACCAAGTGTTCGATAAAATTAATCTCACACAAATCTAGTAATATTTTACTTGCTCTCTTATTGTGTTAAAGCATTATTAGAGGTAACGGTATCAAGGATTGTAGTGGTTAATCGATTGATTTAGATAGTGGTTGATTATCTCTATCATAATTACCTCATTCGGTTTCACGCATATCCGATCTTTCCATTAACGAATCATTTAGATGATTACAATCTAGGGTGCTTCCGCAACCGTTGAAAACATTTTTAAAAAGCGCTAAATTTCAAAAACTTATCTATTCAACCCCCTTCTAGATCGGTATTATCGTCTAACAAGTGGTATCACGAGCGCCGGTTCATCTAGTGCTTCACATATAACTTTTTAGAAAATGAGTAACGATCCTAAAAGGGGCATACAATAGGGCACCGATTTTTACCGGTGAAAACTATAGTTATTGGAAATATTGCATGTGTATCCATATCAAATCTATTAATAGGAAAGTATGGAAAGTCATCCAAGATGGTCCTATGGAAATAACCATGACCAATGCGGATGGTTTTGTTATACCCAAACCTGAAGCACAATGGAATGAAGAAGATGAGAAAAAGTAAAGTTATGATTGGAAATCCAGAAATATACTCATCACCGACTTAGGTATTGATGAGTATTATAGGGTTTCCCATTGTACTAGTGCTAAAGCTATGTGGGACTCATTGCCAATTACCCGTGAGGGAACCAATGATGTCAAACTAGCCAGAATCAACACCTTAACTCAAGAATTTGACCTTTTTCGTATGGAGGATGGTGAAACCATTACCGATATGCAAAATCAATTTTCTCATCTAATTAATCAGTTAAATGATCTTGGTAGAACTACCCCTAATGATGTTGCTACTAATAAAATCTTAATATGTCTTAACATGGATTGGCTACCAAAGATCACCGCGATTAAGGAAGCCAATGATCTAAGAACATTGGACATGACAACATTGTTTGGCAAGCTTCAAGAGCATGAGCAAGAACTCATGAACCTTGAGAAACATAAGAAGAGTCAAAAGAAGGAAAAGAAGGAAAAGAAGGAAAAGAAGGAGAAAGCTAAGGACATCGAAAGCAAGTCTATCGCTTTAAAGACTTCAAGATATAAGTCATCCACCAATGATGCGTGTGAGAGTGAATCAAGTGATGACGATAAAGATTCGAATGAAGACATGGGGCTGTTTGTAAGAAGGTATAATCGATACCTTAGAAAGAATGAAGTCCAAAATTCAGATAAAAATCTTGTCAACTATAGAAGACAACCAAAATTCCTGAATCAAGAGGAAGGTAAGACAACTAAGTCAAAAGGATCATGATTTAATTGCGGAAAGGCCGGTCACTATAAGTCGGATTGTCCCTTGTTAAAGAAAGATAAAGGAAAAGATAAATGTCACAACAAATCTAGCAAAGCTAGAAGAGCATACATTGCATGAGAGAGCGATGGTGAGTCCTCAAGCGATGATAATTCAAGTGATGAAGAAGAAAACGCCAATCTTTGTCTTACAACTTATTGAAAGAAGAAAAAGAATGTAAGTCATTCTAAATATGATCATATTGATAAAATGTCTTATTGTGATTTGCAAAATGCCTTTAGTACTCTACACAATGAGGCTAATGAAGCTTTCAAACGCCTAGCCTCAAATAAGACAATTTTCTGTTATTTAGAAAAGAAGATTTCGGATTTCAAAAAGGAATTAGAAACTCTTAAGAAATCTATGATAGAGGTTACTAAAGGCAAAACTGAAGATGATAAGGGATTTTGGTTTAGATGGTCTGGATGTGAAACTTGTCACATTTGGCAAAGAGAGGTTAGAACTCTTCAAGCTAAATTAGACAAGGCTTTACAACCTAAAGTTATCTTTGCTATTGATCAATCACATTTTAGAACTAACATGAATAATCCTTATAAAAAATACACTTATGTGGTAAAGGATCAAGTTAGCAAAAGCAACTCTCATCCGAACTTAAATTGTCTATATTGTTGCAAAAGGGGACATACTATTGCTAAATGTTAATTTAGGAGATTTTTAGTTCCTAAAGGCATTTTTCAATGGTTGCCCAAATGCAACCAAAGTTTCACTCACACACTAGGACCCAATGAAAATTGGGTACCTCTTTCCCTTGTTTAAATTTGTAGGTGGAATGTCTTGAGGATACGGAGAGAACATGGGTTCTCGATAGTGGATGCTCAAGACACATGACGGGTGACATTTCCTTGTTCTTTGACTTTGTGGATAAGAAGAAGGGGTTTGTAACCTACGGTGGTAATAACAAGGGAGATATACTCGGAAAAGGTAGTGTAGGTAATTCCTCCTCTACTACTATCTCAGACGTCCTTTTAGTTAAAGGCCTTAAGCACAATGTCATTAGTATTAGCCAATTATGTGACAAAGGATATAAAGTATCATTTTAGAAAGACTATTGCATGATTGAACATAATGATAATAAGAATGATGTGCTTAAGGGATGGAGGGAAAATAATGTATACATGCTTAACTTGAATTAAGTATCTTTGACTAGCGCTAAATGTCTCGTCTCCATGAGTGAAGACTCGTGGCGGCATAGACGATTAGCGCATGTCAACTTTGACTTGCTAAATAAAGTTGTCGCAATAGATCTAGTAGTTGGTCTTCCCAAAATCAAAATTTTAAAAGATCACTTATGTGATGCGTGCCAAATGGGAAAGCAAACAAGGATCTCGTTTAAATCTAAAAATATTGTTTCCACAACAAGACCCCTTGAACTTCTCCATAAGGACCTTTTTGGGCCATCTAGAATTAAAAGTCTAGGTGGAAACTACTATGCTTTTGTTATAGTAGATGACTACTCTAGATTTTGTTGGACTATCTTCTTAGCAAGTAAAAGTGACACTTTTTCTACTTTTGAAAAGTTTTCCAAGATGTCTCAAAACAAATTGAACACTAGCATAGTTACTATTCGAAGTGATCACGGAGGTGAATTTGAAAACCACCTCTTTGAGGAATTTTATGAAACAAACGACATTGATCATGAATTTTCTACTCCAAGAACTCCACAATAAAATGGAGCAGTGGAACCTAAGAACAAAATTTTAGAAGAGCTTGGAAGGACTATGATCAATGAAAACGGCCTTCCTAAATATTTTTGGGCCGATGCCATAAACATGGCTTGTTATGTATTGAATAGGATACTCATTCGTCCTATTCAAAACAAAACCCCTTATGAATTGCTAAAGAGAAGGAAGCCTAATGTTTCACATCTTCATATCTTCGGATGTAAATGCTTTGTATTAAACAATGGTAAAGAAAACCTTGGTAAATTTGACTCAAAAGCCGATGAAGGTATCTTTCTCGGATACTCTCAATCTAGTAAAGCATATAGAGTATACAACAAAAGGTTACTTATTGTTGAAGAATCCGTGCATGTTTCTTTTGATGAATCTTATCCGAAAACTTCCGGAGAAGGTATTATTGTTGATGGTGCAGGTGTTCCTTCGGAAGACATAATAAAAGATCAAGAAGAAAAGCGTGTTAAACCCCATCCAGAAAAAGCTGAGGAGGAGCCAGATCAAATTTCCGAAAAGAAAGAGGAGGATCATTCAATTAATAACAATGATATTCCTTTAGAATGGAAATCTTCTATGGATCATCCCATCGATAATATTCTAGGAGATATCTCAATGGGAGTTACCACACGATCAAAGATAAGTAACTTTTGTTATCATTTCGCTTTCATCTCTCAAAATGAGCCTAAAAAATCCAAAGACACATTACTCGATGAACATTGGTTTTTAGCAATGCAAGAGGAACTTAATCAATTCAAAAGAAATGAGGTGTGGGATCTTGTTCCCCCTCCATGAGACCATCGAGTAATCGACACTAAATGGGTGTTTAGGAACAAGTTAGACGAAAACGAAGTTATAACTCGCAACAAGGCGCGCCTTGTTGCTCAAGGGTATAACCAAGAGGAAGGCATCAACTATGAGGAAATTTATGCTCCGGTTGCACGACTCGAGGTTATACACCTTTTGCTTGCTTATGCTTGTTCTCAAAATTTCAAATTATTTCAAATGGATGTTAAGAGGCTTTCCTAAACGGTCACATTAATGAAGAGGTCTATGTATCTCAACCTCCCGGTTTTGAAAAATATGAGAATCCTAACTATGTTTATAAGCTTAAGCGTGCTTTGTATGGTCTCAAAAAAGCCCCTAGGGCATGGTATGAGCGTCTTAGCAAATTTCTACTAGAACAAGGATTCTCAAGAGGGAAGGTTGATACAACCCTTTTTATTAAGCGTCAAGGAAAACACTCTATTTTAGTTCAAGTCTATGGAGATGATATTATTTTTGGATCTACTAACATAAATTTGGTCAAGGAATTCTCTAAGTTGATGCAGGGAGAATTCGAAATGAGCATGATGGGGGAGCTAAGTTACTTCCTCGGACTTCAAATCAAGCAACTTGAAGAAGGAACTTTTGTGAGCCAAACGAAGTATTGCAATGAGTTACTCAAGTGCTTCGATATGGAAAACTCCAAGGTAATCGACACTCTAATGCCTACTGTTGTAAATATGGATCGGGATGAAAATGGTAAGGCCGTAGATATAAAAGGTATAGAGGTATGATCGGATCTCTCCTCTATCTTACCGCATCTCGACCAGACATTATGTTTAGTGTATGTATGTGTGCTAGGTATCAATCATGTCCCAAAGAATCGCATTTAAAGACTGTCAAGCGAATACTTAGATACCTCTGTGGTACTTCAAAGTATGGACTTTGGTTTTCTAAGGGAAGTGATTGCTCTTTGGGCTACTCCGATTCCGACTTTGTCGATTGTAAATAAGATAGGAAAAGCACTAGTGGCACTTGTCATTTTTATTCAAATTCCTTAGTGAGTTGGCACAACAAAAAGCAAGTTTCAGTTGCTTTGTCAACAGCCGAGGTGGAATACGTTGTTGCGGGTAATTGTTGCGCTCAAATCTTGTGGCTCAAACAACAATTACTTGACTTTAATGTTCAACTTGAACGTATTCCCATTTTTGTGACAAAACAAGCGCCATCAATTTATCCAAAAATCCTATACTACATTCGCGCACTAAACATATTGAAATTCGACATCACTTCCTTCGGGATCATGTTGAGAAAGGTGATGTTGTCTTCGAGCATGTTGATAGCAAAAATCAACTTGCCAACATTTTCACAAAACCATTTGCGACAAAGCCTTTCTTCCACATCCGTAGGGAACTTGGTGTTCTCGATATCTCGGATCACGTTTAAATACATATATTATGTATGTCTATTCCTTGATTTATAAGTGTGGCTATGTGAGGGCACTCGTCGTCTATCACCATTGGAGGTAATATTGTTCCTATCCATTTGACCTATATTGATCAACTATGTATGTAAATACTTGATCTATGTAATTCTTGATGTTCATTTGATGGCTTGATCTAAGTTTGATCAATTTCTATATTTGAATTATACTTGAACTTGCTTAGGTATCATATTTAACATGTATCTTACTGTATTTAGTTATTTGTCTTAAAGTTTATGCTAAACAAATATGGCAATGTTATTTACCTATTTTCTTTTACTCCGTGTAATATTTATGCCTATACTTCTTCCATTGACTTCATGTTATGTGCATGGTTTTTGATGTCTATATGTTGCAAAGTCGTTGACTAAGTGCTTATGAATATCTTTATATCATGTTGACCGTTTCATTGTTTCTTTTTGATGTTGTCAAAGGGGAAGAAGCAATGGAAACACAATAGCTGATTTAGCAGATTTATAATAGCGGAATGTTTGAAGGCATGCATAAAATCAGGGGGAGGATGTCTATCAAAGTACGCGATTGTACCACGGTTTGCCATCATAAAAAAGAGGGAGTATGTGAGGGCAAATATGTCTAGTCCTTATTTTAATGATGTCAAACCTTTCTAGTCGCCCATAACGTGTACTTTGGACGGTGTCATCATATCATAGAATACATTCATCCTCTAACATGTTCAAAGTATAAGTTCAACGTGTCCAGGCATATAGGAGCATACCATAGATGTGAATCATGCACTTGATCATCATTAATACCCTAGGTGTTGGTGTAAGCCCTAGAGGCCAATACTTTTGGTACTTGTATCGAATTATTTATTAATAATTAAAAGGATTTTTCTTTATTATGGTTGTTTAATAAAGTCCCTGGAATAGATAGTCCGTTTAATGTATCAAGTGTGACTTGATCATGAGAGCACATTAAACATAGGGACACTATTCTTAAAGTATCCGTAGTCGAGCTTTATTGTGAAGTGGGATAACATTAAAGCATTAAGACTATTATGTTTGTAGACTGATGATCACATCTCATGGATCATGGATAAAGAGTTATCAAGTCTTAAACATAGGTATGAATATTAAGAGTAATATTTATACCGGATTGACCCGCTATGAGAATACTATATAGAAAGTTATGCAAAGTGTCATAAGTTATTCTCATGGTGATAATGGTGTATACCACTCTTCGACCTGAAACCACTATGAATCCTAGATGTAGAGTCGAGTGCTTTATTGTTGATCCAACGTTGTCCGTAACTGGATAACCATAAAGACAGTTTATAGGTACTCCACGAAGCATGCTGAGGGACATGAGTGACCTAGATGGAATTTGCCCATCCTGCGTAACAGGATAAATGTCTATGGGCCCAATATTGAACTGGACAAGGATGACACGGTCTATACCTTGTGTTCAATATAGACATAAGGGTAAAGGGGTAATTATACACATAATTATTATCACAGTAGGTTTTGTCAGATCACATGACATTTTCGTGTCTTGGGTAGCAGTGATGTGTTGCTAGATACCGCTCACTGTTTATTATGTTAAATACGTGATTTAATATAATTTCCAACGCCGCGAAAACCTATAGGGTCACACATAAAGGATGGATTGATGAGAGATAGAGTAACTAAGGAACATCGTAAGGTACAGTGTACTTAAGTAGAATACGAAATATGGTAAGGTACCAAATACTTAAGTGATTTTGGCATATTATGAGATATGGGCCAAAATACACTTAAGTGGGCTTTTTGGCTTGAAGCCCACACAAGTGGTTCTATAAATAGAACTCTTGTGCAGAAGCATTGTATGAGAATACAACACAACTGAAGAGTTGGAATTTCGTATCTCTCTTTCTCTCACTCAAAGCCTTCATTCGTACCAGCTAGCACTGAGATTGAAGGAATCCGTTCGTGTGGACTGAGTAGAGACGTTGTCATCGTTCAACGTTCGTGATCTCCACAAGAGGTAACGATTCTATCATTGATCATGCCCATTCGTAAGGATCACTAAATGGAGAAAATTTTAATTTCCGTTGCGCCTTGGATGGCAATTCTCCTTCACTAGGTTCATAAGAGATTGGTTAAATTGGTCAACATACATCTCAAAACTCATTTTTGAGAGTTTAAGAATCGTGAGTCGACTCATGACCCGGAGCATAACTCTCGGGTCTGAACAGGTCGAGTCACAAGTCGACTCAATCCTGGGAAAAATGAATGAGTCGACTTATCCACATGTTGCGTCGAATCAATGTCTATTTTCATTTGAACCATGTAGCCACGGGTCTGAACAGGTCGAGTCATAGGTCGACTCAACCCTGGAAAAACTCAGTTTGAGTCAACTCATCCCCCGTTTGAGTCGACTCATCGCCTATTTTACTTGAATAATTTTGCCTCGGGTCCATACAGGTCGAGTGACCTGTATGAACAGGTCGAGTGGTCGCTGCTTGGACTCAATTTTCTGCTGTCTAATTTTGCAAAATAATTCTGTTATGTCTGTTATTTGATCAATGCATCATATAAATATTCGAGAGTCTCTTCTTCAACAAAACAACAAGAAAAGTGAAAGATATACACCAAAGTGCTCTTCATCTTCATTCTCCATTGCATTTCTCAACAATTACACATAACAATTTTTGTTGATCATTGTGCATTGTTGTGGTGATAACGTCCAAATAGGATTGTGTAATCTTAGTTTGGGTTGAGGCTTTATTTGGGTTTTTCTTGAATAAAACCATTGGGGTTTTATCCTCCAAGAATTGGGGGTTTTTGCACTAACTTTTGCTTCACAGATTCAGCCGAGTGAAAAGTTTGAAGAACGGTGGGTTCGGTCAAAAAAGTAACGGTAACCGAAGGATTGTGAAGAAAGCTTAGGGTTCAAGCGACTTGCGATCGAAATCAGCCGAGCTGAAGTTTTGGAAAATGAGGCGTTCTTGCAATAAGGTAGCGGTAACCAGAGGTTTGTTCGAAGCGCTTGAAGGACTTGGTTCAACTCAAATCAAGGGGAGAGAACTGAATAGGATCTGCAACAACACTAGGGGTTGATTGGTGGTGATAATTTATTCTCTTGTATTAACTTTGCAACGTGTTAATAAAAACATCTCAATTCTAGATTTAGAATTGAGGGCAGACGTACCCTAAGCGAGGACGAAAGGGGAACTTCCTCAATAAATCCGGTCTTGTTCTCTCTATCTCTTAACTCTTTAAATTCTGCATTAATTACATTTTATGTGAAATTAATGGTAAAATAAATATCGCTTGATTGTTGTGCATAGTAACTGTTCAATAAATTGGTACAATCACTTTGATTGCAACTTAGTAAAATTCTGCACATTCAATTTGAGTGAAATTGAAACTTGGTGTTGAGTGCTCACCAAGTGTTCGATAAAATTAATCTCACACAAATCTAGTAATATTTTACTTGCTCTCTTATTGTGTTAAAGCATTATTAGAGGTAACGGTATCAAGGATTGTAGTAGTTAATCGATTGATTTAGATAGTGGTTGATCATCTCTATCGTAGTTATTCCATTCGGTTTCACGCATATCCGATCTTTTCATTAACGGATCGTTTAGACGATTACAATCTAGGGTACTTCCGCAACCGTTGAAAACATTTTTAAAAATCACTAAATTTCAAAGTCTGATCTATTCAACCCCCCTTCTAGATCGGTATTATCGTCTAACAACTACAACCTCGAGTCGTTAAGTTGTCATCTGTAGGAATTTTTATGTGAATGATTCTCCGAATGAGAGTGGATTGTGAAGGAGGAATAATAGTGTGATAAATATATTTTTTACATTCTTTAGATTGAGGTGAACTGCACAAGAAAGAATATGCATCATGAAGATTAAGCATTCTTGAAGTGGAGTGTTCCCAAACTAGCATGTCTTCTGTATCTACTAAGGAAATGATATTTTTGTCAATGTGACCAAGAAGAGAAGGGAACAAGCTTTAAAATTCTAATGGTACAAACCATTCAAAGTTGTACATGTAATCTTGAACTTTGGAGTAAAGTCTTTGAGCTATTTGTGGTGGAAGATTGAATAAGCCACCATTCAGACCAGTTATGTGTCCAAAAATTAATTATGCCGCCATTTCAAATGATCAATCTAGAGTTGGACATAAGGGTTTGAAATTGAGATTTGATACTACTCTAAATGGATGAGTATGTATGGTACCTAATGCAAGAGTTGCTTTTGATAACCTTGCTTCTAAGAAAAACTTCCCATTGCATGTTTGAGTTAAGCATATCTCAACTTAACTTGAGGTTACATGCATAATTTAGGTGACTTAGAGATCTTATACCTAGACCACCAGTAGATATAATATAGCAGTTTGTTTTCCTGCAAAAGTTATAACTTTTATTGTTCAAGTTACCACTCTAAGAAAAATTCTTGAAATTTGCCTCTAACTCCTTCAACAAAGAATTAGGCAAAGAATAAATGGTTAAATAGTGGACTAACATGCCATGGAAAACACTTATGAAAATCTACATTCTTTCAACAAAAGAAAGAAGTGTAGCCTTCTAACTAGCCAACCTGATTTTGACTTTGTCAGTGATTGGTTGGAAGTAAATTATCTCTGGTCTTCCTTTAAAAATAGGAAATCCTAAATAAAGGAAAGGAAGAGGACCAATGTTGAAACCAAGAGATGTAGATATTTAACCCAACCTTACTTGAGATATAGAACCACCAAATGGTTTATTTTTTAGGGTTATTGATTTGACAAGAAGTTTAAGCATATCTAGCAAAAAAGTTGGATAAGAGTTGAATATTTATGGAGGAACCAATGCATAAAAGAATTATGTCTTTGCATATAAGGCGTGGGATAGAACTTGATGGTTCTTTGTGCCTTTGATTAACTTGAGCTGGTTACTATCACCTAGTTTAGATAGGCCCATACTTAATACTTCTTTTGCAAGGCAAAATAAAAGGGGTGACAGAGGGTTACCTTGCCTCACACCCTTGAGTAGGAGAAAAAAATCCTCAAGCTTACCATTGATTGAGATAGAGAGTTAGGTGATTGAAGGATCGTTTAGGTACAACTACAAACCTTTATGTATAAGCAAAGTCTCTGCAGAACTTTAATGAGGATATGTCAGTCTAAAGTGTCTAAAGCTTTGGCTACGTCAATCTTGATTGTCTGGTTTCCATGTAAGGATTTATGGTGTCACATGTTGATCAATTCAGAAGTGAGAAATATGTAGTTTTTAATTTGAATTTGATGGACAAAGCCTCTTTGTTAATAAGAAAAATGAAAGGAATTACTTGAGTCATTCTGACAACTAAAACTTTAGATATTATCTTGAATTTGAAATTAGCCATTGCAATTGGCATGGACTGGTTTAAAGTATCAACATTGGAGGTTTTAGGAAGAAGAACCACATTATTAGATTTCATATTATGGAACAACCTATTATTTGGTAAAGAACTCAATCATAACATCACACACATCGTTGTTGATTATACACCAATATTTCTGAAAGAATAATCCTCCAAAACCATCAAGGCTAGGAGAATTGTCTTTGTTTAGGTTGAACACTACGACCTTGATTTCTTCAAAAAAAGGAGTCATTTTGAGAATATTGTTAGAGATATCAATGAAATTATTAGGCATAACATCTTCCACAAGAACATTATTTGTGGTTGTAGGTTACTTGGTAAACAAATAAGTGTAATGGTTTATGATGTAGTTAGATATTCTATCAGGGTCTGTCACAATTTCAACTTCAATTCTCAGAGAAGAAATTTTCTCAAAAACATGTTTCTTGGTAGCTGATTTGTGAAAGAATGTGGTGTTCGTGTCACCCTCTTTATTCCATTTAACTCTAGAACTTTCTTGTCAAAATGCTTCCTCCATAACAAGGTCATTCTCAAGAACAATTTTCCTTGATTTTCCAAGTTCAACGACTCTTCAGAAGGACCAAGTTCACTGATTTGAGATTGAAGACTGCTAGTTTTGAATTAGCCTCAAAGACTTGATCATGCACATTCCCAAAAACATTTTTCTTACAAATATTTAATTCATCTTTCAACATTTTAAGCTTTAGATTTAGAATGTGCATAGGGGAACCAAAAATAATATAGTTGTCCCAAACTATTTTAATAATAGTGGAACAATCATTGTGGGAGGCCCACATTTTAAAAAATATGAAGTTAGAAGCATACCTGAGATTGCAAGTCTAAAAGTCAAAGAGAAATGGGTAGGGGTCAGATCTCAGTTTGGTTAGGTTGAACATGAAATGGTGTTGCAAGTTGAGAACCAAGCTTGACTACATATAGATCTATCCATTTTTTTAGTGAGCTGAGACCCATGTCTTCTATTAGACCAGAGGAATTTAAGACCTTTGGTTGAAATATGTATGAGATTAATTTTAATTAATTGTTTAATAGACCATATGAACTTTTTCCTTGGGGTACAAGGCTTGTCTATCAAGAAATCTTTGTCAATATCACTATGCACAAAATTAAATCAATTGTGAGTTCTAGACATGAAACCAGTGGTGGCAAGAGAATCAACACAGCCATTACCTTCCTTAAATATATGAGAGACCAAAAAATCAATATCAAGAGTGATAGCTACACAATTCAACCATCTATCTCTTATCCTTCAAGGAAAATCTTAATGTTGGTGAAGGCTCAAACCACAGTAATGGAGCCTAATTCAATCCAAAGACTATCCCACTTTCTCTCCCTAGCCTCCATTGCTGTCATGGCTACAAAAAAATTAGTATATAAAGAATTTCCATCACCCAAAAAGTTGGAAAAGCTTCCCAAACAATTAGTAACCTCATTCATAAAAGTCTTCCCCACAAGAATAAGAAGAAGGTAAACCTTTAGCAAGACCATCAATGTTGCATTTAACCCAACCCCTATGGGGAGGATGTCAAAGAATTTTAATGATTTTATTGATTTAAGGAGGTTGAGTGATGATCTTTAATTTCTTTAGAATGCATAAATTGTCCATTGAAGAGTTAGAATTTTTCCTGGTTTGATTTCTAGTAGAACTGGTAGCATCAACTATGGAAGCAACACATGATTTTTAGTGAATTAGCATACCATTAAATCTACTAGTGTTTATGGATTTCCAAATCTTAGAAAAAAGATTGACCAGCCAAGGATTGAAAATAACATTCAGTTGAGGAGTCCAGTCACTGCTCATGGCTTTCTTGCAATCCAAGAAATTCTTGATAGAAATTTGAAGGTTGAATGAATTAGTGAACCGGTTCCAAATATGAGAAACAAATTTATAGTCAAAGAAAGTATGAGATGTAGATTCACAATACCTAATGTAAAGGGAGCACATAGAGGTGAAGGAAAAACCTATGTTAGACATGTTTTCATCAGTGGGGAAGTCTATTATGCATGTATTTCAATATCAAGATAAATTTTGAAGGAGGTATGCGAGGATTCCAAGGGAAGGCGATCAATAGGTCAGACAAAACAAGTTTGACTAAAAAATCATAGGTTTTCTTTAAGCTGAGGTCACCATCCTCACTACCACTCCAAATCAACAAGTCATCAATGCTTTCCTTGGGAATGAAACAAGAGGAAACATAACTTAGGAACTTTGATATAGTAGATTGAATATCTATGGGAAAAGACCAAGCCTTGTTGAGTAATTAATATGAAACCTTGTATATAAAAGTGTTGTAATTTTAGGATGAATATGTAAGAACAAGATTTGGTTCTGCATCTATACCTTGAGTTTTGATGATAATAAATGTTGTATTTGTGTGAGAACAATTTTGGTA
Organism: Lathyrus oleraceus; assembly: GCF_024323335.1. Classification (NCBI taxonomy): domain Eukaryota; kingdom Viridiplantae; phylum Streptophyta; class Magnoliopsida; order Fabales; family Fabaceae; genus Lathyrus; species Lathyrus oleraceus. The sequence continues at coordinate 392,815,582 of NC_066584.1, forward strand.
CCCTAATAATTTGTTATTGTGTAGCTTTAATAACCAATTCTGATTCTGAGTATATGACGTGCAACGTCATCAACTTCTGAACATTGCGTTCCAAATTCCGCTTCTGCGCTAATCATGAGAAGTTCTGAAAGATATTCAAGTTGTTGATGCAATGATCTTTCTACTTCTGTGTTGATTCACTCATGAGAAGCTTATGAGGAGATGTTATGTTGCTGCTGTAACATTCTCTCAGGTTATGCTTCTGGATGTGACTCTGATTGTTAAGCTTTAGAAGAACGGAAAGCTTCTGAAATTTTGTTACTTGGCTGAAGATTCTGAAGATCTCAAGTCAGACGTTGAGGTTATCAAGGTTCTGACTGAAGATTCTAAAGATTTTGATGATACTAAAGATCTCAAGTCAGACTGCTGACACAATCAAGGTTCTGATTGAGGATTATGAAGTTTCTGAATCCAGTTGTATGTTTCTTCATTTCATGCTTCATCAACTTTCATCAGAAGGAAATGAACATGAAGATACGATCAAATGGATACGTGATCAAATAGTACATAGTACAAATCAAATATTCTTCCCACTACCTGAAATCATGGGCAAGGACAATATATACATCACACTTGTCACTGAATTTGTGGGCGAAGGACAGTACGCAGTATCACTCCTTTCACCATCCAACTGTGAACAACCACTCTATTTGGTTTCCCCATTTTGCCCTCCAACAGTATTTTCTTATGCTATATAAGTAGGATTTGGAAACTTGAAGAGAATGTTGAAGCGCTATAATATTTGACATGTCTTTTTCTTTGTGAAAAGCTATCATTTTTATACATAATTTTTCTTTAAGTATTTGTTTATCATTTGTGTAAAATCTGCTTGTGTAGAAGCAACTTGTAACACACAAAATATAATTCAAATGATTTGTTTGATTTTCCTTAAGGAGACTAGGGTATAGTCAGATCCTTGAGAAGACAAAGAAAGTTGTTCTTTGTGATTCCTTAAGGAGACTAGGGTATAGTCGAATCCTTGAGAAGACAAATAAGGTTACTCTTTGTGATTATTGTGATCAGTTGATTATAGTAGATTAAGTCCTTGTGTATAAATAAAATCACCTTGGTGGGTGGACTGAAGTAACTTTGAGTTTTAAGCGAACCAGGATAAAAAATACTTGTGTTTTTTTTTATTTCTTTATTTTTAACATTTAAGTGGTATTCTTGAGTTGGTAAAAAGCTTTTGTTTTTGAAAAACCAATTCAATTTGTATCAGATCTCCGGTTTTGATTGTGATGAAAGATTTATCAACACTTCATCGTGTTCAGTACTGATCCAGTTTGCGTGAGAAACAATGGTCGCTACTAACATTGTTAACAACAATGAGAGAGATCACTATAGTGCTAAACCGCCAATCTTTAGAATTTCTAGAGCCTTTAATAAGAGAGGGTTGATTCTCCATAACAAGCTTAGAAATACCTATATTCATCGTGTTAAGCACCGATCCAGTTTGTGTGAGAAACAATGGTCGCTACTAACATTGTTAACAATAATGGGAGATCATTATAGTGCTAAACCACCAATCTTTGGAATTTCTAGAGCCTTTAGTAAGAGAGGTTTGATTCTCCATAACAATCTTAGAAATACCTATATTCAAAACTTCTTCTACCAGACAAAAGAGAATTGGAGAAAGGGGATCACTTTGCCTCACACAATTAGAGCACTTGAAGAAGCCAATATGTTTTCTATTCATAACTGTAGAGAGATGAGTTGGTTCAAGAATGATCTCGATCCAAAGATAAAAGTTTTCACTGAAACCAAAAAGCAGACAAATTTTTGAGAAGAAAAAATCCAACTTAATGAATCAAAGGCCTTGGATATGTTAATTTTGAGGGCAACATTGCCTTCAAAACTTTTCTGATTCAAAAGGTTAATGGCTTATGATGTAAGACATATGTTATCCCTTATCTTCCTACAATTCGCAAAACCACCATGATCAGGAGAGACCAAAGAAGGAGGGATGGAGGCCAACCTATCATCAAGCACTTTAGTGATGATCTTGAGTTTGAAATTGGCTAAAGCTATAGGCCCGAACTGATTGATGTTGTCAGTTTTCTTGCACATATAAATAAGGATTAAAGTGTTGGAGTTATATCAAGGTATGTTCCAATCTTGGATGAAGAACTGAGTAATAGCATTTATGACATCAAATTTGATGACTTCCCAATAAGGTTAATAAAAATAAGCTCCAAACCCTCAGACCCATGAGCAACATCACAGTTGAGGCTCATGATGGTTTGATGAATTTCCTCAGCAGTAGGGATATTAGTGAGTAATGTGTTAGTTGGATCATTAACTAAAGAAGGGATTGTCTCCTATATTGAACCATTGCTATGCAAAATAGAAAATTGATTAAATAAAGCTTTGAAGTGCTCCTCCACACACTTCTCTATTATCTCTTTCTTAGTCATAATCTGGTTACCAATCTTTAGGAATGATATCATCTTGATTTTTGTTTTTTATTTTTGCACAAATTGAAAGAATTTTGTACTTCTGTCACCAAACAGATTCCAATTCAACCTTGCTTTCTCCTTCCAAAAAACTTCTTACAAGTTCAAGGCCATTTCAAGACTAGCTTGAACCCCGCTTTCTTTCTCTTGGAGCAAGTCAATCAGACCATGCACCTCAATGTCAGTCTAGATGTTCTTAACCTTCATCTCAACCTTTTAAACCTTGAGCTACATATTATAAAAAATGGTCTTGTTCCACTCCTTTAATTTAGACTTCAGGATTCTTAATTCTTTGTCAAGATAGGACAACCAGAGATATTAATATTCCAAAAATTTGTTATAAGATCAAGATAAGACTCGTGAGAATATGATACTTGCTCAGCCTTGTACAATAGTTTTCTTCCCTCAAAATATAATAAATGTGAGATACCAATTAAAATCCATGAACTTTCTAATATATGTATATTATCTCTCATTTTTCAATTTCTTTTTATATTTTATTTTATGTATTTACATAATCTATCACTCTTCTTTTTCCTCACCACTCTTCTTTTTCCTATACGAAAATTGCACGAGTGAGAATTTTTTTTATTTCTAAAAAATTATTTAACAATGTTTTTATTAAAAGAAGATTTTTAATTTTTTAAAATTATGTTAATGTTAGAGTCTATTCCAGAATATGAGATATAATCTTAAAAATCTTACAAATTATAGTAAAAACTCTGAAATTAAAATTACATCATTAGACATTGTTAAAAAATGTGATCGAGACAATACTTACAAGAAATTGCATTAATTTTCAAAATAAAAGTCTTTTGATAATATGTTCATACATAATTGAATTTTATTGAGGTAATATATTCTTTTTATTTAAATGATTTAAAGATGCGGATTCAAAAATAAATATACTTGATATAAAGATGTGGATTCAAAAATATAAAGATGCGGATTCAAATTAAATTTCGCATCTTTATATTTGATATCTCTGCACAGCTATAAATTAAAATGATTTAATGGAATAGAGGTTAACATATTTTTAAATATGTGAAATTAAACATTATCAAAAAATAATGTATTAGAGAGTATATTCTAATAACTTATTCCAAATGCTTGTTAAAAATCTCTGACTCTTTTAAAATCTTATAAATCAATAAAATCATTTTAAATTGTATATATTTTCATATTACAATCCTTTGGAATTCAAATTACAAAATTGGACTTTCTTTTAAAATCATTAAAATCTTGCGTCTTTTAAAATCATTAAATTGGACTGTCTTTTAAAATCATTAAAATCTTGCGTCTTTCAACAAATTATTTTACGCAATTTTTATTTATAAATTTTATTCCAACAAACTCTCATAAGAAAGAGATGCATAGTTGTACTTTTGTTTTCTTTTAAAATAATTATTTTCAAAACACACTATGTTACGATATATATTTTTAGTAATAAATATTATAATAATAAGAGATAACTTGGATGCTTCAAATAAGTGTACGGCCGAAAAGATAGTAAGATACAAATTGATATAGTTAGTCATCAAATTTTTTAATTTAATTTAATATTTTGTTTTAGTTTTTTAATTAAAAAATATTACATTTTGGTCTCTTAAAAACTATTTTATTTGTATTTTTGGTCCATTCTATTAATTTTTCTGGAAAAAAACATTAATTTTATAATATAACATAACAATCAGAAAAGTGGCACAAATTTTTATTTTAGGATTAAAACCCCCACAAATTGTTAATAATATGTAAAAAAAAATATTAGTTTTCCTCATTTCATTAGAAATCAAGTTTTCATAAAAATACCTTGCATTATAACTGCAGAAATACTTTGGAAGCAACCATTGTTTTCTTCCCTATAATCTTCCTTGGGCTCCTCTAAGAGTTCAGTATGTTTATTCTCAATACTTGTAGTTGATATGCATTGAAATAAAATACATTCTTCAAAGTAAAATGATGTTTTCAATTAGTGTTTCTTCAAAGCAATATATGAGTTTAATAACTTTTTGATGTGCAACAAAAATACAAATTCTTGTTAGTAATGAGAGGAATGCTATTAAAAGTTACAAACAACAATAAACCTAAAACGCAAAGCAACATATGAGTTTAAAGTATGTTTATTCTCAATATTTGTACCTTATATGAATTGAAATAAAATACATTCTTCAAAGTAAAATGATATTTTCAATTAGTGTTACAAGCAACAATAAACCTAAAACACTAAACAATGGAACAAAACTATTTACATATTTTCATGTATTTATTTCTAAATATAAACACACAATACAAAACAACATGGCCAATAAAAAAACAACATGGCCAATAGAAAATAAACAGAGTCATAATAAAATTAACATATAAGATAAAATGCAGCTCAGTATAAAAATTTATCAAAATAAAAATTTAGATTATATTCGAAACAAAACCATGATTTTAATCATTAAAACGTACTGAAGACGGGTGAGATGACGACACTGAAATTTTTTCATTTGTGATAAAGAATTATAACAAATGACCACATCAACAAAAATCACAACGAGGAAGGAGAATAAGTTGCAGCAAAGGCGGTAGTCGAACTAACACATTTATTTTCCACAGTTCTGCAAAGTTTTTGAATTCCTCTAATGTGATGAGTACATTATTAAACTGATGGATTTTTTTAATTTCATCAACTCTTTCAAGCAACTTGCTCAGATGGCTAATGTCTGCAGAAACAACTATAGAGTGTGCAAACACTTCTCATTAACGGTTTCGTTGAAATTCAAACAAAAAATCATAGAATAATAATAATCAATAAAGAGATAATTTGAAGAATATTTACATTACTACACCATCTATTAGTACTAAAATAAAGTACATTTGATAAATGAAAGAGTGATGAGTGAGGTAAGATACTATAATCAGATCTTAAACCAAACACATAGTAAATTAGATCTAAAATCATATCTAAAATCAAACACGCATCAAATCCCTCATTATGTTGCTTCTGTCAAAAACAAAGGAAGATGAAGGAAGATGTTAAGAAGGAAACAATGGAAGATGAAGGAGGGGAAGGAGGTGAAGAGTTTATGGATGAGGAGAAAGAGAAAGAAGGTGACGGCGGCTAGGATTTTAGGAATGAATGAGAATCATGTTTTTATTTTTGGAATTATAGGGTTTGATATTAAAAAGGAAAAGCCAAAAATAAAATAAAAAATGTAAAAAAAACCACGTCAGATGTTAAAAGTCCATTAAAACTGCCACATATACACCAGTTAACGTTTTTCCTAAAAGTCTAACAAAAAAGACCTAATAGACTAACGAAACAGTTTTAAGGAACTAGAATGTAAAGTTTTTTAATTAAGGGATTAAAATAAAATATTAAATTAAATTAAATTAAGGGACAAAAAAATGCATTAAACCATAGAAATATAATAGATATGATAGTCCACAGAATCTGGAGGAAGTCAAAGCTTTCTGAACGCGTTGCTAATTTGATTATGATGTAGGTTACCTTTGACGGGTGCTTTTGGATATATAAAATTTCTTATTAAAATAATAATAATAATAACACAAACTAATTACTTGAAAGGTAAAAATGGAAAACAATAATAACATTTATTAATAAAAAAAATTATTCTTTACAATTTTATGATTTTTTTTGCCTATATTAATTCCTCAACCTATTTTATCATGAGTGCTTACTATTATTGGTAAAGTGAATTTGTAATCCATATTTGTGTAGAAGCATAATTACTAATTGATCTTGGTAAATTTGAACCAACTAGAGTACAAGGCAGCTTGTTAGGTCCTAGAAGATGTTTTGTTGGATGAGTCAACCCAATTGGGTAATAACCATGAGTCGAATAATTAACGATTGGTATATGTGTTTATGATACTTTGCCTAAGGCATATCTTCCCATATAAGACATATTATATTTGCAGGAACAAGTTTGATTCTGCAATTATCCTTGAGTTTTGATGATAATAAAGCTATATATATATATATATATATATATATATATATATATTATATATATATATATTATATATATATATATAGATATATAGAGAGAGAGGAGAGAGAGAGAGAGAGAGAGAGAGAGAGAGAGAGAGAGAGAGAGAGAGAGAGAGAGAGAGAGAGAGAGAGAGAGAGAGAGAGAGAGAGAGAGAGAGAGAGAGAGAGAGAGAGAGAGAGAGAGAGAGAGAGAATAATTTTGTACTCTAATTATTTTATTAAGTACGCAGATCATAGAAAAAAAGTTCTGACTCTGAAGAAGTCAACTCTGAACGACCAGAATCTGAACTATAGATGCACTCAGAACCAAAGGAAGAATCAAAGTTGTGTTTAAATAAAAGTCAAGCATTTGAATTATCAAATCAACATTTCTACAAAGAATCTACCCATAACGAATTTGATAATGAGTTTGATGTTTCAAGCCTCTGAAGTCTCAGGATTCTGAATTAATGTTCAAGGAGCTAAGACTGTAGTATATGAAGCATAAGAAGCCAAGACACTACAAGAATTAATGTTCAAAGCTAAAGAAAGAAAAACTTAAGAAGAATTGTTTCAAAGATTAGAAGAAGGTTTTAATCAGTACATGGGACCACTCTGAATCTTCAAAAGGTGATTCTAAAGAAGAGCAAGCCAATGTGGTGCTAGTGGCTAGCACATAAGCATCTGACTCTAGATCAAGATCATAATTTAAATCAGGATCAGAATCAGAATCAGAATCAGAATCTAATGTGGTATTCTCTAACCTAACTCGTTCTGAAGTTGAGTCATGTCTGACTGATATTCTTGAAAAGTGTTAGAGTCTTCAGAATAGGTACAAGGATTTGAAACAAATTCATGTAGCTGACTCTAAAGCCCATAGTGAGCTAACAAAAGAAATATCCATTCTGACAGAAAATATATGCAATCTTGGAAAAGATAACTCTGCCCTCAAAAGCAAGAGTGAAGAAATTGAAAGGAAGCTCTTATGGACTCTGAATCTATCATTAAGAAATATGACATGTCTTTTCAAAAACTTCTTGCACGAAACATAGACAGAAGAAAAATGGCTTCTATGATCTATGGAGTAAGCATAAATGGAAAGAGAGGTATTGGTTCTGTGGCACATACAAATTCTAGAGTCAAACCTAATTCAAAATAGAAGGAAATCAAACCAAAAGCTCTGTACTCCCATTTCACTTATGGACACACACATAATTATTCTGTACAAAAAACTTGGGCTAAGAAAAACTTTGGGAGAACTAACAAAAAATGATCCAAAAAGATATGGGTGCCTAAAGACAATATAGTTTATGTTGCAAACATCCTTAGCAGCTAAGTTGAAACACCAATCTTGGTACCTATACTCTGGATGCTCACATCACATGATGGGAAGAAGGCATATGTCCTAAAGTCTGGAACTTAAGCCTGGAGGCACCGTTGGTTTCAGAGACAATTAGGAAGGTAAGATTATTGGCTCTGGAACTGTTGGTAATTGTTCGCAACCTTTTATTAATAATGTTTTATTAGTTAAAGGGTTAATGCATAACCTTTTATCCATAAGTCAATTAAGAGACAATGATTATGATATTATCTTTAATCAAAAGTCATGCAAATCTATTAGTCAGAAGGATAACTCTGTACTCTTTAATGGCAAGAGGAAAAATAACACTTACAAAATTAGACTTTCAAATTTAGAAAATTAAAATGTTAAATGCCTTATGTTTGTGACCAAAGAGAAATGAACTTGACATAGGCGGTTAGGCCATGTTAGCATGTGAAGAATCTCAAAGATAAACAAGCTGAACTTAGTCAGAGGCCTTCCAAATCTGAATTTTTCTTCAGATGCTCTTTGTGAGACATGTCAGAAAGACAAGTTTTCAAAAACTTCTTTCAAAATAAAAAATGTTGTCTCAATCTCTATGCCTTTGGAGATTTTTCACATTGACTTATTTGGGCCAGTGAAAATAACCTCTGTCAATGGTAAAAAGTATGGATTAGTCATTGTACATGACTACATTAGGTGGACCTGGGTTAAGTTCCTAAAACACAAGGATGGGTCACATTCTTTGTTTTCTACCTTTTGCTCCCAAGTGCAAAATGAAAAAGACTTTAAGATTGTTAAAGTCAGAAGTGATCATGGTGGACAATTTGAAAACAAAAAATTTGATTTTTTTTTGATGAAAATGGCATTTCCTGTGATTTCTCTTGCCCTATAACTCCTCAATAAAATGGAGTTATAGAAAGGAAAAATCTCACATTGCAAGAAATGGAAAGAACCATGATAAATGAAACTAATGTTACAAAACACTTATGGGCAGAAGCATTCAACACAACATGTTACATTCAGAACATGATCTCAATAAGACCTATTTTGGGTAAGACTCCATATAAATTCTGGAAGAACATAAAACCCAACATTTCATATTTTCATCCTTTTGGTTGTTCATGTTTTATTTTAAATACTAAAGAGAGCTTGAACAAGTTTGATTTCAAAGCACAAAATGTATCATGTTAGGATACTCTGGACACTCAAAAGGCTAAATAAGGTATAAAAATGAAATACGAATTGTGGAGGAATCAATTCATGTTAAGTTTGACCTTGAAAAATCAAAGCTAGTTGATAAGTTTGCAGATATGAAGATTAGCTACTCAGAATCTGAAGACAAGGAATCTGAAGTGAAAGACTCTGAAGGAACTCAACACAGAATTGCTCAATCAGAATAAGAAGTTGCTGACACACCAACGCCTCTGAGGAAACATAAGCAAAGATCTTCACATCCCGAGGAATTGATTTTGGGAGATAAGACATAATCCATCATGAAATTCTAGTTATCAGACTTTGGATGTCACACTGGTTGTTATGACATCCAATTCTGCACAGACAGGGATTATGCAGAACTTAACAGTAAGTGCAGTAAATAACACAAGTAATTGTTCACCCAGTTCATTCCAACATGACCTACATCTGGGGGCTACCAAGCCAGGGAGGAAATCCACTATTAGTAGTATCAATTCAAAGCTAAACTCACCCGTTTACAACTTCTCACTTAATCCCTACCCAATGCAATTTCAATCTTAACCTAAGATCAGAGTTCCTACTCACTCCCCCTCAATCACCTCAGTGATATTAAAGACACTTTGAAGTCACACTTCAAAAACAAATCTTGTTTATGCTTCACAGCTTAAATCAAGATACACAGCACTCACGCTTAAAAGCTTTGAGTGACACAACACTTACAACTCAATGAACACCCTATGCCAAAGCTATCATCTACTTGATAATGGCTTGGCTTACAAGATACGTCTAATACTAGACTCACAAAATACAGCAGTGAAGTATGATGGACACACTAAATCTTCACGCCTCAAAATCCCCGAAACTGAATGAAGGAATGCCTTCCTTTTTATATTGCAGCACCTGGGCTTTTGCACCTGTATTTTCCTGAATTTTAGGTCACACAAGTTCCCTCAAATTCAACATTTAGGTTGCTAACAAATAGGCTATTTGTTAGGTTCATTGAATGTAGCTTGGTTGTTGATTTCCTGGATTTTCTCTCAGCTGTTGAATCCCTAAAGAATAGCCTGAGAAAAAGCTGAAACAGAAAACTGAACAACCTACAATTTAGCATATGCTGTCAGGAATGAATGTCACGACATTCAGCTTGACATCAAGGTCCATATGCTGAGTCTGTTTTTCCAGAAAACAGACTGTACAAATTTGCTGACCTGTACATGATCCAAATGACCATACTACAATAACAGCTTACATTAATAAATGTCAAAGTGTCCAACTTAACATTTACACAATTGGCCTTAAGTTAGTTCTGTTATTCTCTTGAAGAACAAACTAAGTAATATGCTGAAGTATAGCAGAACACCACTCTGCCTAATCTTCAGTTGCTGCTGTCAATGATGAATGTCACAACATCCAGTTTGACATTCAGTCAGTAGGCCTTATGCCAGGTCTGGTTCTTCCTTGATAACCAGACTGCAAATGAATACTAAGTTCTAACCGAACTTCTGTTCCTTAGTATCTGTTGACAGGTATGAATGTCACAGCATTCAATAATCCTGTGTTAGCTAGTCCTGCAGTAACTACAATGTAGTCACACATACATGTCATGACATCAGTCAAGACATTAGTGTTTTACCATATAATGCAGCCAATTAAACACCTACAAACTCCCCCTTTGGCAAATTTTTGGCTAAAACACTTTGATCCCCATAACAGAGTTCATAGCAGCGGAATAATACTAGCTAATACACTCAGAGTGGCAGCACACTCACACACATGGAAGTAAAAAAAAAACTTCACATAGCAGCACACACATATGAGAAGTTGCACCTAAACTTCAACATCAGCTGCAGGGGGGGAATCTTCAGATCTGTCATGAGAGTCTGTTGTAGAGACCCACTCTGTTTGTCAGGGGTATTGGTGGTTATTACTCCCCCTTTTTGTCACAAATGTTGCCAAAGCCAACAACATAGCCAGAGCACAATGACAGAGTTCCAGACTTGGTTTTACTTCACAGTTTCAACCAAGTTAACATCCACTTGATCTTGCTTCACAGCTTCGATCAAGTGATCACCCACTTTTGCTTTACAGTAGGTACCACCATATCAGATGCCATGATTTTGTTTCTGACATCCAGAACCACTCCTGCATGAACAACATCCTTGAATTCCTGCAGGTACATTGGCCTTCTCTCTGTAGGGTGTCTCCTTACCCTCTTGTATCCACCCTTGTTGTAAGCAGCATAACTATGATCTGTTGACCCATCATAGCCTAGTACAAATTATTTAATAGGCAGAGATATTAAACAATTTATCCCAAACATCAGTGGTTGCTATAAGGTCTCAGAGAGACATATTCCCAGTTTGCTCCTTAAGTTTTCAAACTGAGTAGCATCCAGAGCCTTTGTAAATATGTCAGCCAGTTGAAGATCCGTGGCTACATGTTCCAAAGTGATCACCTTGTCTTCCACCAGATCTCTGATGAAGTGGTGCCTAATGTCAATATGTTTGGTCCTGCTGTGTTGGATGGGATTCTTGGAGATATTGATGGCACTGAGATTATCACAGAACAATGTCATGACATTTTGAGAGACATTGTACTCAGTGAGCATCTGTTTCATCCAGACCAGTTGGGAGCAACTGCTTCCTGCAGCTATGTATTCAGCCTCTGCAGTGGACAGAGAGACACAATTCTACTTCTTGCTGAACCACGATATGAGGTTTTCTCCTAAGAAGAAACATCCACCTGATGTGCTTTTTCTGTCATCAGCACTTCCAGCCCAATCAGCATCACAGTACCCAGATAGGACAGACTCAGACCCATGTGAATACAGCATCCCATAGTCACACGTCCCATTGATGTACTTGAGAATCCTTTTGACTTGATTCAAGTGGCTCACCTTGGGCTCTGCTTGGTATCTGGCACATACTCCAACTGCATAAGAAATATCAGGTCTACTTGCAGTTAGATACAGTAGACTACCTATCATGCTTCTGTACAGGCATTGATCGACACTAGGCCCTCCATCATCTTTGGTTAACTTCAGATGAGTAGGAGCAGGAGTCCTCTTGTGCCTGGCATTATCCATACCAAACTTCTTAACTATGTTCTTGGCATACTTGCTTTGGGAGAGAAACATAGAGTCCTCCATTTGGTTTACTTGCATTCCAAGGAAATGGGTCAGTTCTCCCACTAGACTCATTTCAAACTCAGACTGCATCTGGTGAACAAATTGTTTAACCATTTGTTCTGACATTCCACCAAAGACTATATCATCAACATAGATTTGAGCTATCATGATTTTGCCTTCTTCATCCTTTACAAACAAGGTTTTATCAATGCCACCCTTTCTGTATCCATTTGAGGTCAGAAATTCGGTTAACCTTTCATACCAAGCTCTGGGTGCTTGCTTCAACCCATATAAGGCTTTCTTCAACTTGTATACATGCTCAGGTTGGTTAGGATCACAGAACCCTTTGGGTTGTTCCACATAAACTTCTTCATTCAGGTAGCCATTCAAGAATGCACTCTTCACATCCATTTGGAATAGCTTAAACTTCAGGATGCATGCTACCCCAACAGCAATCTGATGGACTCAAGTCTAGCCACAGGAGCAAATGTCTCATCAAAGTCTACCCTTCTACTTGAGTGTATCCTTGAGCTACTAGTCTTGCTTTATTTCTAGTAATTACTCCTTTCTCATCAGATTTGTTTTTGTAGATCCACTTGGTACCAATGATGTTGGACCCTTCAGGTCTTGGAACTAGCTCCCATACTTCATGCCTTGTGAACTGCTCGAGTTCCTCTTGCATGGCAATGATCCAGTATTCATCAGTCAGGGCTTCTTTCACATTCTTTGGTTCAACCTTGGAAACAAAGCAGGAATTTGAGTTTATTCCTCTTGACCTGGTAGTTACACCACTGGTGGGATCCTCTATGATAAGATCCTTAGGGTGGTCTTTCTGAATCCTGATAGATGGCACTTTGGAGGGTGCCTCTACTTCACATTCAGGAGGAGGTTCCTGTACTTCTTCAGACTTGACTGGACTGTCAGTTGAACTGTCAAGGAATGTTTCAACATCCTCCATGACATCGGTTCCTTCCTCTTTATCATCCATAATGACATTTATGGATTCCATCAGGACATTGGTCCTGTAGTTGAACACTCTGTAGGCTCTGCTGTTAGTGGAGTATCCCAGAAATATGCCTTCATCACTTTTGGGATCTAGCTTCCTTCTCTGTTCACGATCTGTGAGAATGTAGCATTTACTTCCAAAAATATGAAAGTACTTCACAGTGGGTTTTCTGCCCTTCCATATTTCATACAGAGTGGAGGAGGTTCCTTTTCTCAAGGTGACTCTGTTGTGAACATAGCACGCGGTATTCATTGCTTCAGCCCTAAAGTGCATAGGGAGCTTCTTTGCATGAATCATTGCTCTGGCAGATTCTTGGATAGTTCTATTTTTTCTTTCAACTATTCCATTCTGCTGAGGAGTTATAGGAGAGGAGAACTCATGGCTTATTCCTTCAGACGAGCAAAACTCATCAAACTTGGAATTCTTGAATTCAGTACCATGATCACTTCTAATCCGGACCACACAACTGTCCTTTTCCCTTTGAAGTCTTATGCACAGATCTTTGAAGACATCAAATGTATCTGACTTCTCTCTGATGAAGCTTATCCACGTGTATCTGGAATGGTCATCAACCACCACGTAAGCATACTTCTTCCCACCAAGACTTTCACCCTGCATAGGTCCCATTAGGTCCATGTGCAATAGTTCCAGAACTCTGGAGGTTGTGGAATGTCCCAGCTTCGGGTGTGACATCTTGGTTTGCTTGCCCACCTGGCATTCTCCACAGACTCTTCCTTCATCAATCAGAAGCTTTGGAATTCCTCTGACTGCTTCCTTGGATATGATCTTCTTCATTCCCCGTAAGTGGAGATGTCCAAGTCTTCTATGCCACAGCTTCACCTCCTGTTCTTCCTTGGCTGAGGAGCATGTTGTGGAGAAGTTAGAGAGTTCAGGTTCCCACAGGTAGCAGTTGTCTTTGGACCTGGTTCCTCTCATGACTTCCTGATTGTCACCATTTGTCACAATGCACAGCTCCTTAGTAAACTGAACATGAAAGCCTTGATCACACAGCTGACTTATGCTGATGAGGTTTGCAGTTAGTCCTCTTACTAACAACACATTGTTCAGTTTTGGCACTCCAGAACAGTCCAGTTTGCCCACACCTCTTATTTTTCCTTTGGCACCATCACCAAAAGTCACATAGCTGGTAGTGTGAGGTTGAATATCTACCAGTAGATTTTCCATACCAGTCATATGTCTTGAGCATCCACTGTCAAAGTACCAGTCTTCTCTGGAAGAAGCCCTTAGGGCAGTGTGTGCTATCCTAGCATACCATTGTTGCTTCTTAATGGGAACACATCGCTTACGTGTTTTATGCTTAGGTCTGACATGTGAGGCTCTGTTAGGGAAACCATGAATCCAGTAGCAGAAGGCTTTTATATGTCCAGGCCTACCACAGTGATGACACCTCCAATCCTGGTATTTCCTCTTCTGATGATCATTCATCCTAGTTCCTCGATGTTGAGACATTGGCTTTGACATCCGCTTGAACTTCTGAACTCTAGCCTTTGGGCGTTTGTGTTCAGCTCTTTTTCCAAATCCTAGCCCAGATTTGGTTCCAGACTGCTGTCCCACCTTTAGAATCTCTTCCAAGGTGTCAGTTCCCTTATTCATCATTCTGATGGATTTGGTCATCTGGTTCAGCTTGGAGGTCAGCAGGGCTATCTCACCATTTAGCCCCTCTATGGCAGACAGTTGCTTCTGTCTCTCATCTTCCAGTTCCTTGATGAGTTTCTTCTGCTTTTCTCCTTGTGCACGCACTTCTGCACTGGTGGTACACAACTTCTTATATGCTGCAGCAAGTTCATCAAATGTCAGCTCATCTGCACTTGTGTCATCTTCAGAGACACAAACACTGGTTAGTGCAGTGACATGTTTGGCAGATTCTCCTTCAGATTCACTTTCAGAATCTCCTTCAGACCATGTGATAGCTAGCCCCTTATTTTGCAATTTGAGGTAAGTAGGACATTCAGCTCTGACGTGTCCATACCATTCACAACCATGACACTGGATTCCCTTCCCATGGTTGAACTTCTCCTCAGAAGTTGATCTTTTCTTAATGTCAGACGGGATGTTCTTGACATTAGGTCTACCTCTTTGATCAATCTTCTTCATGAACTTGTTGAATTGCCTCCCAAGCATGGCTAAGGCTTCTGATATACTTTCATCACCTCCAGTATATCCTTCTTCTGACTCCTCTTCAGCATTAGATATAAAGGCTATGCTTTTCTTCTTCTCAGCATACTCACCTAAGCCCATTTCAAAGGTTTGGAGAGAACCAATGAGCTCATCTACCTTCATATTGCTGATGTCCTGAGCCTCCTCTATGGCTGTGACCTTCATAGCAAACCTCTTAGGCAAGGACCTGAGAATCTTTCTTACAAGTTTCTCTTCAGTCATTTTCTCACCTAGTCCACCAGAGGTGTTTGCAATTTCAAGAATATTCATGTGAAAGTCATGAATAGTCTCATCCTCTTTCATCCTCAGATTTTCAAACTTGGTTGTCAACATCTGAAGTTTGGACATCTTCACCTTGGAAGTACCTTCATGAGTTACCTTGAGGGTATCCCAGACTTCCTTAGCTAGTTCACAATGGTGCACCAGCCTGAAGATGTTCTTAGTGATTCCATTGAACAGTGCATTCAAGGCTTTGGAATTTCCAAGAGCTAATGCCTCTTGTTCCTTGTCCCAATCTTCTTCAGGAATCTGCACACTGACTCCATCTTCATCTGTCCTCGTTGGATGTTCCCATCCCTTGTTGACAGCTCTCCAGACTTTGCTGTCTAGAGACTTTAAGAAGGCTATCATACGAGGCTTCCAGTCATCATAATTAGATCCATCCAACATGGGTGGTCTGTTTGAGTGTCCTAAATCCTTGTCCATGGTACTAGAAAGTAACTTCCCTAGATCTCACCCAGAACTTCACAGGCAGGGTGCCTGCTCTGATGCCAATTGAAATTCTAGTTATCAGACTTTGGATGTCACACTGGTTGTTATGACATCCAATTCTGCACAGACAGGGATTATGCAGAACTTAACAGTAAGTGCAGTAAATAACACAAGTAATTGTTCACCCAGTTCAGTCCAACATGACCTACATCTGGGGGCTACCAAGCCAGGGAGGAAATCCACTATTAGTAGTATCAATTCAAAGCTAAACTCACCCGTTTACAACTTCTCACTTAATCCCTACCCAATGCAATTTCAATCTTAACCTAAGATCAGAGTTCCTACTCACTCCCCCTCAATCACCTCAGTGATATTAAAGACACTTTGAAGTCACACTTCAAAAACAACTCTTGATTATGCTTCACAGCTTAAATCAAGATACACAACACTCACGCTTAAAAGCTTTGAGTGACACAACACTTACAACTCAATGAACACCCTATGCCAAAGCTATCATCTACTTGATGATGGCTTGGCTTACAAGATACGTCTAATACTAGACTCAAAAAATACAGCAGTGAAGTATGATGGACACACTAAATCTTCACGCCTCAAAATCCCCGAAACTGAATGAAGGAATGCCTTCCTTTTTATATTGCAGCACCTGGGCTTTTGCACCTGTATTTTCCTGAATTTTAGGTCACACAAGTTCCCTCAAATTCAACATTTAGGTTGCTAACAAATAGGCTATTTGTTAGGTTCATTGAATGTAGTTTGGTTGTTGATTTCCTGGATTTTCTCTCAGCTGTTGAATCCCTAAAGAATAGCCTGAGAAAAAGCTGAAACAGAAAACTGAACAACCTACAATTTAGCATATGCTGTCAGGAATGAATGTCACGACATTCAGCTTGACATCAAGGTCCATATGCTGAGTCTGTTTTTCCAGAAAACAGACTGTACAAATTTGCTGACCTGTACATGATCCAAATGACCATACTACAGTAACAGCTTACATTAATAAATGTCAAAGTGTCCAACTTAACATTTACACAATTGGCCTTAAGTTAGTTCTGTTATTCTCTTGAAGAACAAACTAAGTAATATGCTGAAGTATAGCAGAACTTCTGTTCCTTAGTATCTGTTGACAGGTATGAATGTCACAGCATTCAATAATCCTGTGTTAGCTAGTCCTGCAGTAACTACAATGTAGTCACACATACATGTCATGACATCAGTCAAGACATTAGTGTTTTACCATATAATGCAGCCAATTAAACACCTACACATCAGAACCAGATCCTCATTCAAACCATCTAAAGAAATTCTTTAGGGTGTGGTTTCCTTTATAGAACCTACTTCTGTTGATGAAGCACTTCTGGATAGGGACTGGATTCTGGAAATGCAAGAAGAATTAAATCAATTCCGCAAAAATGATGTATGAGATCTTGTGAAAAAACCCAAAGGAACTTATGTTATTGGAACTAAATGGGTTTTCAGAAATAAATTAAATGAGCAAGGAGAAGTGGTAAATAACAAATCCATAATGGTTGCACAAGGCTATAATCAACAAGAAGGAATTGACTATATTGAAACCTTTGCACCAGTGGCCAGGTTATAATTTATTCATCTTCTAATTTCTTTTGCAGCAAATGATAACATCATTTTATATCAAATGGATGTTAAGAGTGCATTTATGAATGGTTATATTACAGAGAAAGTTTATGTACATCAACCTCCTAGTTTTGAAAATCATAAAAACCCTGATTTTGTTTACAAACTCAAAAAATATATGTATGGTCTGAAACAAGCTCCTAGAGTATGGTACGAAGGACTAAACAATTTTATTTTGAAAAATGATTTTACAAGAGGGAAGGTTGATACAACTTTGTTCTGTAAATCATTCCAAAATGATATTTTAATTGTGCAAATTTACGTTGATGGTATTATTTTTGGTTATGCTAATGCTACTCTTTGCAAATAATTTTCTAAGTGTATGCAGGAAGAATTCGAGATCAGTCTTATGGGAGAATTAAAGTTCTTTCTGGGGATTAAAATTAACCAAAGTTCAGAAGGAAAATATATCCATCAGAGAAAGTACACAAAAGGGAACTTTTGAAGAAGTTTAACTTTTCAGAGTGTAAACCAGTAAAAGATCCAATCCACCCAACATGCATTCTGGAGAAAGATAAAAACAAACATGTAGAACAAAAGGAATATAGAGGCATGTTTGGTTCTCTCTTATACTTGACATCTTTATGCCTGATATTTTATTTAGTGTATGCTTATGTGCTAGATTCCAATCAGACACTAGAGAGTCCCACTTAACAGTTGTTAAGAGGAACTTTAGATATATGAAAGGTACTACTAACCTTGGTTTGATTTATAGAAAATCCAAAGAGTACAAGTTAGTAGGTTATTATGATGTTGACTATGCTGAAGGAAGACTAGAAAAAAAACACTAATGGAAGATGTCAGTTTCTTGGTGACGATCTTATTTCATGGTCTAACAAGGGACAATCAACAATAGCATTGTCAACAATAGAAGCTGGATATATTGCAACATTTGGATGCAACACTCATATACTCTGGATGAAAAGTCAGTTAGAAGACTATCAACTCTATGAGAGTAACATTCTTATTCTCTATCATAATACATTTGCAATTTCTTTATATAAGAATCCTATTTTTCACTCTAGAGCAAAACAAATTGAAATTAAACACCATTTCATAAGAGATTATATTCAGAAGGGTGTTATTAATTTTAAATTTATAGGTACAAACCATCGATGGGCTAATATCTTCACAAAACCCCTTGCCAAAGATATATTTGTTTTCATTATGAAAAATTTGAAAATGGAACTTTATCTAGAATAAAATAAAAAATTTGAATGTGTGTAGACTCCGGGGAGTCAAAATATGACTCTGTGATGACTTGGCTCTAAACCAGTTAGCCCTCTGAAGTTAGAAGGTTCTCTGGGTCAGAAGGTCCAAAGTCAGAATCCTTCTGGAAATTTCTGTCTTTTGGACTCTGAGTTTTTAAAATTAATGATGGAAATCAAACATTGTTTTATGTGGCTCTACAGTAAGACATGTGCAATACATTTATCCATATGAACGTTTGAAGTGACCCACTGGGATACTCTATTTCGTGGGTAAAGAGAAAATAATTACATTCACCCCCTTATCAGTTTGTGTGTGTTTTCAAAATTTATTTTTAATTATTACTTTTTTTGTTTAAACTTATGTTTCAATCACTTCTCACACA
This sequence comes from Lathyrus oleraceus, assembly GCF_024323335.1. Classification (NCBI taxonomy): domain Eukaryota; kingdom Viridiplantae; phylum Streptophyta; class Magnoliopsida; order Fabales; family Fabaceae; genus Lathyrus; species Lathyrus oleraceus. Next base: position 392,834,858 of record NC_066584.1, read on the forward strand.
CAGAGCTACTATTCTTCACAACCCGCACTTGAAATCTTTCATCTTCAAAACTCTCTCTAAAACCTAAAACCCTTAACATGGTTGATTAACAACAAATTCAACTTCAACATCAAGATCAACCTCAACAGGACACCAACATGGTTGAAGGCATTCTTGATATCTTTCTATCTACTCTGGTGACTTAGTTGGAAGTTCTCTTTGAATCCATTGTGGATTTTGAAAACTAGAAGAAAAATGAGTTTGACCTCACCAATGATATCGCTGCCCAGGGATGGGAAGTTTTCTTCAACAATTTTAAAGTTCCAGCGGTTTTGAGAATTTTTCTCTAATAATGATCGATTTGTAGTTCAAATTTCTTCATCCACCCTTGACTCTGAGTTTGACTAAAAAACGAGCACATAGGATAGAACCCCCACCAATATATCTATAAGTACCTCTCCAACACCTTCATTTTATGAAGCATTAATTGATATAGAATAAAAAATTATTGAGAGTCTAAGCTTTATGAGACAGGCTATCACAAACCATGTCAACCCTGTCAAAAGCAATGCATTATAAGATTGATACATGGACTGGTCAAATTACAACTTTAAATTCCTCAAAGATATTTCTTATGATATTGTACTAGAAAAATTCTTACCTATATTCTCTAAAGTAATGAATATGATACTGGAGATAAGGAAGTATGATAATGTGTCCTTAGTTAGGTCTAAGATTTTGGCGCTCCCAACACTAGAACAAGTTCTATCTCAGACAGAAGCTGGAACTTCGTCTGCTCAGATCTTAGCTAATCCACAAGTAGTTGGATCAACTTATAAGATCCTCTTTCTAAATAGGACTTAGTTCTTTCGCTTGGAGTTGAAGCAACTTCCAGGACTGAACAAAACTTAGATCCTCAATATGAAGTTGGAGCATCTTCTGGGATTGCAACTTCTGAACCGCCTGCTTTTGAGACAATTACTTATGCTATTCTGAAGACCTTGGAAGATATAAAGAAGGAAAATGAATAAGTACGGACCATGATGCATTGTCAGGATGAGACCAACTCTCAGACTCAGAACATGTTGACTACCATCATTTCTAGACTCCGACCCCCACCATCAATTTTGTTTAAGTTTTTTTGTGACTCTGACAAATTTGTTACTTTGTCTTCGTATTTATAAAATGGTTTTATTTTTGTTTCATCCTATTCTTTTTTATTGATGACAAAGAGGGAAAAAATATGATTTTGATATATCTTTATGCCATAACAAATCCCAAACATGCTATATTCATATGCTTTAAATTGTTGTAGATTTATTAACCAGAAAATCAGTTTTGTGTTGTTAAGTTTATTAACCAGGCAATCAGATATCTCATTGATAAAAACCAAGTTCTGAAACTCTTATTTCAATCAGGTGAACATTTTTTTATCATGCCACTACTACAAATAATACATTTCATGATAAAACTTTCACCTCACCCTACCAAAAATCGAGGTGAAAGGTCAAGGCGCGCAATGTTTTATATTATTTTTTAATAAATACCACATATTCTCTCGATTTCTAGTTAAATTGAGGGGGGGGGGGATTTCAGGACATGCTTCGAATCCCAACATCAACCGTTTATGTTTTTATTTTTTTAAAAGTGGTGTCTTTTTTTTTAGTTTTAAATTAATGGTCTATTCCTTCGGTTATATCCTAAACCTAACTTATATGTAGTCGTTCCAGAGTCGTACGCATCATTCTTTGGGATGAATTGCAAGACATAAAAAATCTTCAATATTCTTCAATATTGAACAAAATATTTTTCCTACCATTGCAATCTATCTCACATAATGATGTTGATGTTGTTGTTGTATTTTTGTAATAACCTTCCTATGTTGTCAATCAAAGAAAATATTTTTTCTCTTTCATGTGAAAGAATTTTCCATAAAAATATTTGCTTAAGATAATGAAATCTCTCTGGGATGACTTGCAAGTACAGAAAAAAAATTTCTCTTGCTAGGAACATATAACTTATCAGAAATTTGAAAATATAGGTTGTTCTACAAGAATTCACTGTTAAACTATTGATCTGTTTAAATAATTTATTTTAATATTTTGTGTATCAAAAAAGCCTTTTCCCCTCGGTTTTTAACAAAAACCGAGAGGTATATGGCGCTTGGGTTGAAACATATTTTATTGTTGTTTTTATTTAAAAAGAAACACATTTTACCTCGGATTTGAGCAATAACCGAGGTAAAATATAAGCGTGTTTATTCAGTTTCTTCACCGTCCTTAAACAAATCTTTGTTGTCCATTTAATGAGTATCAACGCTCAAGACACTACCATTTATGATCCTCGTGAAACCTAGAATCCCCATTATAAAAATATTCTGAATATTAAAATTTGATAGTAGTGAATCCACAAGAAACTCAAACGTTGTTGTGATACCCTCTATATTTAATCACAGCGCCATGGGATTTAACTAAGTAAAAATATCAATGTGATAGATTTAAAAAGCAAAAACCAATTAGGTTTATTTAATATATGATTGGTGAGAGTGTTTTACTTTGACAAAGATTTATGTGATAGATTGCAAGTGCAGAAAAAATTGGTTCAAAAGTTTGTGTTCTAACATAATCTCTTAACTGAATAATTATTTTATTTATGTAACTTTTTTTCTTTTTATATCATGCATTTGATCTTCCTTAAGATCAATGAAACGCGGATCCCCAACATTCGCTCTTCTCTTAGATATCCAATATTTGTTATTCACAGACAGCAATGACGATGAATAACAATATTTTTACTTTAATATTCTGTATAAATAATATACTTTGTAAACAAATTAATTTATTAATATATGAAATTTACTATGAGAATGACAATTTTATGTGAGAACATGAGAGTTAATTTGAACCATTAGATTTAAAATAAATAAGTGAGAAGAGAGAGAATTTTGATAGTAAAAAATAATAATATTTTAATTTATATCATTTATTTTAATAATAGAGGAGAGAGAAAATTGATTGAGAATAAAAATGACACATAATTTCACCATTTATTTTAAATCTAATGGTTCATATTCATTCTCATGTTCTCACATAAAATTACCATTATCATATATATATATATAATATATATATATATATAATATATATTATAATATATAATATATATATATATATATATTATATATATATATATATATATATATATCTTCGGTTTTGTTATTAAACCAAGAGGTATATGGTGCTAGTTTGGAAAATATAAAAAAAATATTATTGAGGTTCAAACCCACGACCATTTAAACTAACCCCTCAGTTATTTTTAAACCAAAGGGTAAAGTTCTCACTTTTCAGGCCACCCTTTGTTACCTCGGCATTGTAACCGATGTGAAATCTATTTCGCGTCCGACATGACATGTGTTATTTGTACTTGTGTGCTGACTATTTTTTCTCTAGAATATCATAATGTTTTTAGTCTCAATCTCAAGGGGAGCTTACAAACCTCACTCAGAAGAAGCTAGAATAATTTTGATAAGTATAAAATTCAGGGGGAGCTTACAAACCTAACTTTGATACTTTATAAAATTGATTATCCAAGTAAAAAATGCTCATCAAAATACATGGATTTGTCATCATCAAAAAGGGGGAGATTGTAGGAACAAGTTCGGTTTTGCAACTATCCTTGAGTTTTGATGATAACAATATATATATATATATATATATATAATATATATATATATATATATATATATATATATAATATATATATATATATATATTATATATATATATATATATATATATATATATATATATATATATATATATATATATATATGGAGAACAAGTCAACTTTGGACGAGCAAACTCTGAACTATTGTCACACCTTAAACTTTACCCCTAGATTTCATAATCATTTGCATCCTAGACATCATTCACGCATAACAAACCTCAAGATCAAGATATGCCTGGTTTTGTTTCATTTGTGAATTAGGGGTTCCCTCAAAGAGCTCAAAGGATTGATCAGTCAAAGTTTTTGATTGATCATCAATAAATCAAGTTCTCATACACTCAAGAGATCTCTATCCATCAACAAATAAGTGTATTATGGCCTAATCACAAGTACATCAAGCTTCACTTTCATTTGGCTCACCAATTAGGTTTTCTCAACAACATTCAATTTCATTTGAGAATTTTGATCAAGACATGATCTCAAGACTTGAGACATGACTCAACACACTCAAGTAAATCCTTAGAGCCCATCCATAATGTTCAATTGGCTCAATATTTTGAATTCATTGAAGATCAAGAAATTCAAATTCATCTGATACACAACCAATGCACTGCAAAGTCAAACCTTTGACTTTTGAGATTTATGATCAAATATGAACTTCTCAAGTTAAATTTCATGAATATATGTTTAATTTATGGATTTGATCAAGAAAAATCAAGATAATTGAGGTTACTTGCAAAAAGGGAAATCTTGAAGACATTGAAAATTTCATTAAGTATCCAAATTTCATGTCAAAAGTGGCAAACTCCCCAAAGCCATAACTTCCAATTCAAGTAGCCATTCTCTTTGCTCCAAAGCACAAATTAAGTATCTTGTTCCATAATTCAAATTTTTCATATAAAGTAGATTCCATAAAAGTGAAAGGATTTTAAGTTATGAGGCCATGAAGTTGGTGTCTAAAGTTGAAACACTTAGAAAATTTTCAAGTCAACTTTGATCCACTACGCCAAATAAGGGAAAAGAGGGCGCTTTTTTGGGCCTATAACAGCGCTTTAAAGCGCCCTCTAATCTGGCGCTGGCATAGGTAAAGACAACGCTTTTTTTCCTGGTGAAAGCGCTCTCTAAAGTGGCTCTTTATGCCCTTTAAGGGCCACTTTAGAGAGCGCTTTTTAAAGAAAGCGCCCTCTAAAGTGGAAACTTTTAAGGGTTTAGAGGGCGCTTTTACTGGAAAGCGCCCTCTAAAGTGGAAATTTAAAGGGTTTAGAGGGCACTTATTTTGGAAAGCGCCCTCTAAAGTGGGTGGTTATTTAAATTTTTTTTTTAAAAAAAGCGCTATATTTTTTATTTTATTTTAGACAACCTGTATATTGAAGCAGTACACCTAAAACTGTATAATTTGAAGCCCTTTTTCACACATTGCATTCAACAAGCCTTATATACAACAATCCATACATATACAACAATCCACTGATATATAATCGTTTAACTTCTAAAGATTCTAAATATACAACCAATTCATAACTTAAAAAGAAATAAAACTAAAGATTCTTCTTCAACAACTTGAAAGTTATGAGAGAATCACATGCCATAAGCCTTAAGTAGTAAAGAATGAATGAGAGTGGAGAATTCTATTAACTCATTCTGAATATCTTTGGGTAGGGGACGAATGACCCAATTGCTCATCGTATTCACCTTTACTCATAAACTTTAGTGTGGTTCATATCTAATGAATGACAAGTCTTATTCATCTTCTATTATCATATAATCTCTCTTGCCTCAGTCTCTTTGTTGTCTCATACAGGAAACCTCCTGTCTCCTCAGCCATGGTTAGCCTCCCTGTCTCTTTCAGCAGAGATTTTTGTCATGTACAACATGTATAGCTTGTAGTTAGCATAAACATGGCTATAAGTCAAAAGCCAAAATAAAAGAGAAAATGCAGACTATCACAACATCAACACAACAGGATTTGTACATGGAAATGTTAAAACAAACTCTCACACTTCAAAAGTAACCAACTTCATATCCAATTATGTCATTGAACAACAACTACTACAAATCCTAATCCAAAGCATGGGAAATCAGTATAAATTCGAGTTTTTTTCTTAAACAGAGGGAGAGAAAAAAAATTCAAAAAAACATTTTTGAGATAAGAGTTACAAAGTCACTAGAGATTAGTTTTTTTTTACAAAAACCTAAAACCTTCAACCAAACTAGCAACCATCAAGAATAAAAATCCCAGCAATTACCAAACAACACCAAGAGAAAAAAATCAGTAAATCGAAAAAACTCAGTAAGAAACCATAGCAGTCAAAAAATCCTCATTCACAAACAACAATTTTTCACCTTAGAGGAAACAGAATCGTCCAAAAGAAGTCGAAGCAGACGAAATCAAAGAGAGAGATCCGTAAGCGTTTACCTTTGAGGTTGGTCAGAGAACCTCGTCGGAGTCTCAAAACTCCGGAGAAGTCATTTTTCCCCTGCCTTCGTGCTTTCCTTTCTTTTCCTTGCTGCATATTACTCATTCCATTTTGAATTGAGGTCTGCTTAGCATTTAGGCCACTATTTGGTAGTTTGTTAGGTTAGTGTATTGAGAATACTCAATAAATGTATGAACCAAGAAAAATGAAACCAAAAATGAACAATAGCGAACGTCAGAAGAGAAACCAAGTAATATGAAGATTAGAAAAATACCTATGGTGTCAAAATCGAACAGCTAACAACGAATTAATAGAAGGAGGAAACGTCGTAGATCTAACAGAGGTGGAAGGAGAATGCCTTAGAAGTAGCGAAAATCGTAGCAGTGAGAACCCTAACGTGAAAAAGAACGAAAATAACAGAGAGTGAAATAACAAAACGCGCAGTATGTTATAATTTTAATGTTTACTAAAGGGGACCTTAGAGGGCGCTTGTGGAAGAAAAGTGCCCTCTAAAGGGGGCCTAAGAGGGCGCTTATGAAAGCGCTCTCTAAGGCTTTCCAAAAGCGCTTTATAAACTGGAAATGCACATGGACTTATAGAGCGCTTTTTTAAAAGCACCCTCTAAGGGTAACCTTTGAGGGCGCTTTCTAAAAAGCGCCCTGTATTGTTGTCCCTCTATCTCCTCCTTATTTTTTCGCTTCACCTTAGAGGGCGCTTTATTACAAAAGCGCCCTCTAAAGTGCGCTGTCTATTCCAGTTGTTCGCTCCTTATTTTTTCGCTTCACTTTAGAGTGTGTTTTTGTAATAAAGCGCCCTCTAAGGTGCGCTGTCTATTCCAGTTTTTGGCGTAGTGATCCCTAAAAAGTAATAAACTTTGGAGACAATTTTTATTATGATCCACTTTGATCAAGAAAAAACTTTGAACATGAAAGTTGTAGTGAATCCTCTCATCTACCCCTGTGGTTATGGTTGGGCCTTCAACCCTCTCTAATCAAGGAGTAGAGGAGTTGAGAGACGAAGACCGCTCGCGTGCTTGGGTTCGTGAGCGTGAGGAGCTTCTTCAATAGCTCAAAGATAAAGATGCAATGATAGAGTTTCTAGAGCATCAGGTTATTGATGAGCCTGATGATGTGGTTACTTCTCTTATTCCTCACTCATCTAGGTTTTGGAAGAGGAAGTATGATCATCTTGCCAAGGAGAAGGCCGATATGGAAGCAGCTTATGAGAGAGAGGTGAAGAGGCTCCGTGCTACTTATCTTCCGATCTCGAAGGCTTTGGACGATTTCTTCTAGGGCTCCATAGGATGTTTATTCTCCTTTCCTCTTGTATTGTATTTGGTTACCAAAACTGTACTACTTCTTGGGTGTAAAAAGTTTACAAATATTATTGCTATGAGTATTCAATATATGTCTTAAAAGTTCAATATTTTTCAAATATTTGCAAATAGATCTCTATAAAGTTCCTCTGATAAAAAACAAATCATATGCACAAGCATTGCATGCATCATATGCATAAGCAGGTTTTGGTTCCGAGCTCTGATACAATGGTCTAACTCTTTGCTCTTCATTTATTTTGAAGACAAGTTGACGCACCGGTATAACACCAGAGCAAATCATCCGAAGATAATGGAACACCTCGAGCAAGAGAACAGGGACCTGGAGGAAGAGATTGCTAGACTGACTGCCATGATGGAGTCAGTTCTGGCCGTGCAAAGTCAAGCTTCACCAACTCCTACAACTCCTCCCGCGAGGACGGTCATTTCTGAGGTAGCTACTTCAACAGTGCCTGCTGCTACAGCCCACTTCGCTCCGACTATGCCAGCTGGATTCCCTTGGGGAATGCCATCCAACTTCATACCAAAGGGTTTCGCTCCCACTCTTGCTTCTATGATGGCATCTAGCCCGGTCCTGTCTGTGCCACCTCCCATTATGCACACTCTCCCGCGAGTAGAAGACACCATTTATCATTCTGAGCCATCTGAGGGCCCGGACGTATATGAGAAAATGGATGAAATGAAAGACCAATTCCTTGAGCTGCGCAAGGAACTGAAGACTTTGAGGGGTAAGGACCTCTTTGGGAAAAGTGCTACTGAGTTGTGCTTGGTGCCCAATGTTAAGATCCCTGTTAAATTCAAAGTGCCTGACTTTGAGAAGTACAAGGGAAATACATGTCCACTCAGCCATCTTGTGATGTATGCTCGCAAGATGTCAACACAGACAAACAACGATCAACTGCTGATTCACTACTTTCAGGATAGCCTGATAGGTGTTGCGCTCCGGTGGTATATGGGGTTGGAGAGTGCAAGCATCCGCACTTTCAACGATCTAGGTGAGGCCTTTGTAAAGAAGTATAAATATAATATGGATATGGCTCCAGACAAGGACCAATTGAGGGAAATGTCCCAGAAAGACAAGGAGACCTTCAAGGAATACGCCCAGAGATGGCGAGAACTGGCAGCTCAGATAGTGCCACCCTTGGAGGAGAAGGAGATGACAAAGATCTTCTTGAAGACTTTGAGCTCTTTCTATTACGAGCACATGCTTGCTAGTGCTCCCTCGGACTTCACCGAAAAGGTGAATATGGGAATGAGGCTAGAAGAAGGGGTCCATGAAGGACGTTTATCTTGTGATGATGGTTCCTCAGCAAAGAAGTACAGAAGGTTTGCTAGGAAGAAGGAGGGGGAGACTCATGCAGTTTCTTCCCATATCAAAAGAAGGCCCTCTGTGAGGAGGAAGGATGTGTGACCACCCGTCAACCAACACCAGGTGGCTCATATAGAACCTGCTTTCAGAGAAGTTCAACAACAACCACAACAACAACATCGTCAACAACAATAGGCTTACCAACCTCGCAACAATAACAACACCAGCTTCAGCAACTACGAGAGGAAGAATGTGACTTTTGACCCGATTCCGATGACATATGCTGAACTTTATCCTTCCTTAATTGATAGGAAACTGATAACTCTGTGTGATCCTCCTGCTGTGCCACCCAATCCCCAATGGTGGTATAAGCCCGAACTTCACTGTGTGTATCATTCCGGTGCTCCCGAACATGACGTGGAGAATTGTTTTCCCTTGAAGACCAAGGTGCAAGACCTTGTGAGAAGTGGGATACTGTTCTTTGAGGACGTAGGCCCAAATGTGAAGAAGAACCCATTGGCCGAGCATGGGAAAGCAGCTGTTAATATGGTTCAGGGGTGCCCTGATGTCGCAACCTGCGAAAAAAACAACCGGCGAAGAGTCGCCACCGTGCGTTATTTATCCCAAAGGAGGGGGAAAGGAAACACTCGAAGTAAACCTGGGAAAAGGAAAGGAAAAGACAAGGCCTCGCAACCAGATCTTGGATTCGGGAGTCGATTATGCGAAGGAAAGGTATTAGCACCCCTACACATCCGTAGTACCCTATGGGATCCACTCTTGTTGTTCTCGTCTAAAGGGCGTGGGTTTATCTAATGTACTATTTACTAAAAGAGGGGTCAAAAGAAAATGACTCGCACGGATGTCGCATCCACTGCATACGTATCTCATATGAATATGAGAATCAGAGTTTTCATAGCTCGGCTACCTATGGGTTAGGGGGATGTGTGCTCGGTAATCTACGCAATCTACCGGATGCTCGACCTTTGGAGACTTACTCGCCTGTAGTAGAAGGAGTAAACGTGTTCTTAGGAGAAGAAAAATCAATGAGTTGTTGGTGTTTTAGAGATGCTCATGCAAAAAGGCAGTCCTAGACGAGGGAACCGTGCTAGCTTAATTGACATGCAGACGAGAGACTATACGAAGCCTAGCAATCCTATGGGGAGACGATCACGCCATACAAAACAAACATGCATAAAGTAAACATGCCAACAAGGGGGTTCAAACATACATGGGTAGGGCTTTAGTCAAGAGGGGTCATATCAACCTCGACAAACAAGCCATGGAGAGGTAAATAAACGCGTTCTTAACCACTGAGATTGAACGTCAGGATGAGCAGACAAAAAGGGTAATGAGGATAAGACCTCATAGCTCTTAACCCTGGACAGGATGAGCTCATGACAAGGCGTGGGGGTTCAGAAAGATGGAACCCTCTCCACTGACCGACCGGACAAAAGATCTTGGGCTTTTGTTCTGAAGCATCGACACGTAGTGTGATCTTAAAGAACGACGCACTGAATAACGGGGGATTGACTACTAATCCCTTTTATCCGTCAATTGCCTCTTCGTGGAGGTCTTTAGCACTGGTGCCTCTCCTTGGAGGTCTTTAGGCACAAAAATAAACACACAAAAACATTGCCTCATATCGACGTCTTCCAGCTAAGAAAACGGTAAAATACGGGAAAAATAAAGGGATCAAGAGATCTACCATACGGATAAAAATCCGAAGTAATAGCAACTAACGACACAAGAAACCCGAAGTTCCCTCAAGCTAGCGCCATCAGAGAAAGCGAGTCAGTACAGGTAATCGGAATAAACCTCTAGGTGGTATCCCACAAATAAAGTGGAATACCAAGCAAGCCATCTCTTCTAAAGTCATGTGAGCCCTCACAAAAAACTCAACAAATAGGTTAGAGTAACAGGATGGAATCAGGAGAAAACAATGCCATGACGAACACCAAAACAGATTAGAGCAAACAGAAAAAACAACTGCTGTCGCGATCGCTGCTGCTTCGCTTAGCGAAGCTTCGCTGCGTGCTCGCCTAGCGAGATGCTAGCGAGCGCCTGCAGGTTTTGGGTTCTTCATGGATAACAGTACGATCTAAGAAACCCCAAACCCTGTGGTCTCCAATTCAGAAATTAAGTGATTAAACATTCAAGGTATTGTTTTATACATTCATGCATATCTAGACCCGTGGTCAAAACCTAACGATACCCCATACATTCAGAGAATTCAAATTGAAAGCATAGAGTAATGGGAATAAGGGCAAACCTGATTGGAGAGATCGATTGAAATCGAATGGCACAATTGGGTTTGCAAAGCAATGTTAGGGTTCGTGTGAGACAGAGGTGAAAAAGTGTGTGAGTCAGGGTGAACTTTTCAGAGCTGTCTGGAGGTTGCTGCAGATTAGTTCGTAGGTCTCCTTCTCTCTCTCTCTCTCTCTTTCTTTTTCCTTACTGAAACTCTAGTATTTATAGCCTAATTTTCGTGGCTTGGTGGGCTGAAATGAGGGAAACTCAAGCCCAAGATTTTCTGTTATATTCTGAAAACGCGTGCGCTTCGCCCAGCGAAGGATTTGCTCGCCTAGCGAGCATGACAGTTCAAGGTTCGCTAGGCGAACCATTCTGCTCGCCTAGCGAGCATGACAACTCAGGAACAAATTTTTGCTCCTTCAAGATTAGCGTTCTGAATGATGAATAGACCCCATTTGAACCTGTTGGGAGTAACTCAAGTCTTTCCCTTGTGTTGACTGATCACCCGGATAGAACCCACAAAGTGTCTTGGATGATGTTCAAGCTTCTTGGATCTGATTCTGATTGACATGATGAAATGCAATATGAAATGTTAAATGACCTAAAAAATGAATGCATGAATGAGGAGGGCAAATTTTGGGGTGTTACAGCTGCCCCTATTCAATCATCAGCTAACCCGAGTAGGATGAAAGCGAACAGCTTATCAGGCAAACAGGGTGAGTTGTGATTGAATACCAAAGACAGACCGAAAATTTGCGCTCTGAGAACACCACAAAAATGCTGAAATACACCGCGCTGTCTATTTCTCCCGATCCTCTGGCTGAATCTGAATCAGTCTTCTGACTTAATCTGGAGTTTCGATCCTCTGGCTGAATCTATACTCAATTTAGTCCTCTGGTTGGTGTAGCGGTGTATTCGTCACTTTATGATTTATTGACTAAATCAAAAGCAAAACATACAAAGATAGAGTCGCCACCGCACTTCTATTTATCCAAAGGAATGACTAGAAAGCGAACAAAATCCTAAGAAGTTTTACACAAAGAAAACTAATAAAAGATCAGAGATTTGGGTAAGGGGGTTGGTTACGCAATGGAAAGGTGTTAGGCACCCAAAACGTCCTAGGTACTCCTAGGGAGCCCTTTTCACAACTTGTTGTACGAATGTTATTTGTTTATGAAATTTTATTATGCAAACATGATGGAAGAGATGAGAAAAGAATGTACAAATTTATTTACATTTTTGTGTTTGGATGGAAAGATCCATTGCCTACGTACCTTTTCATGAAAGATAAGGATCAAAACGCCGTAGTTCGGCTAAAAGATTTCCAAAAGGTAAGTGGATTGATTTTAAACAAAAGCCTTTAAGGTCTTTCATTATCCACGGGAGAAAACTCAACCTATACAACCACAAGTCCACCATGTGAGAACAACTTCAACTTGCTAGTGAGGGACCATGCCCTATAATAAGCAAGGAAGTCTTACAATTCAATCACTAAGGACAAAAGGTGAGATTCACATCAACCACTAAGATAATTGAGATCTATGGCTATGTATGAAAACTTATCAAGAAGTGGACAAGGGCCACAAAAACAATTGAGTGAGTGAAATTAACCATTTAGGAGTATTCACAAGATGAAGTCAGAGTATGATTAGAATTCAATTCAGAAGAAGTATTGTGAAAATGAAGTTTGAAAATCAAAGGCCTAAGGCCTAGGTTTCTAGTTTGAAAAGAAGTGAAAATGTTTGCACAATAGTTTTCAGGTTTGGGTTAACATGCAAATGGAGGTTTAAAGAAATAAAAGGCGGGAGGGTGAGGAAGCAAAACTTCTTAGGTGTTCACCTCTTGAGATCATATGTAGATGATCCAAGTGATTCCTTTGGAAAAGGCAGCAAACAGATAACAGATAAACAATGTATCAGAAATAGCCAAGATAAATGGAAACCAAATGCCAATCAATGGACTTACACTAGACTCACAAAACAAAGATGGAAACCAGATGCCAATTAATGGACTTACACTAGCCTCACAAAGCAAAGAAAACATGGAAACCAGATACCAATCAATGGATTTATACTAGCCTCACAAAGCAAAGAAAACCAATGCAATAAGCAAGAGGAAACAAGTTGCCAATAAATGGTCTTACACTCGACTCCAAGGAAATGGAATGCCAATCAATGGTCTTAGTTCCAACTCCTACCAGATCACAGGAAACAAATGCCAATAGCTGGACTTACAATTGACTCCTCAATGGACAAAACAAAGTGTCACAAAGTATGAACAATGATCATGAAATGATATACAATTAATGCTCAAAGATGAAAACAATGCACAGAGGCACACACAAACAATTATGCACAGATGGACAAACAAGCACACACTATACACAACCAAGGGGCTCAAGCAAGGTTGGGCTTTAGTCAAGGGGTCATATCGACCTTGACAAACAAGCCAAATACTGGAATGGGTGGTCAGGCTCTTAACCTCTAACATTGATAGTTAGGGTGAGCAGATGAAATGGAGATGAGGGTTATGCCTCATAGCTCTTAACCCGGGCCTGTGTGAGCTTGAATCAAAGAATGTGTGGGAGTCCAGAATGAGGAACTCTATTCCACAATGACTGACTCTATGTACAAGATTTTTGGTTTTTTTTCAAAATGCATCAACACATAGTGTGAGCAAGATGAAAGACTCAATTGAATAGCAGGGGATGGATTGCACATCCCTTCTATCTGCCAATTGCCTCTTAAGAGGACTTAACCTGCTTGGCACAAAATTAAACAATAAAAAACATGGCCTCTTAAGGAGGGCTTCAGACAGGCGCCTGCCAAAATAACATGACAGGTCTTCCAGACTACATGGAGAGTAGGAATTTACCTAAGTGGTATGCCAACCACAAGCAAAGCAAAGCAACTCAAATAATGAGTTAAAGCGGCTAAAGTACCTGTAAGGAAAGCTAAACCAGTCAATATTTACATTCAGACAGACTAAACAATCAACAACAGTCAGACAACCAATTATCAGACAACAATGGTGCAAGGCATAAGGTGCAAGAAAACTAAATTGATTCACCATCCAAAAGACCTACAAAACATCAAGGTTAGTCAACCAAAATAACTTGTATCTCAAGTGATGAGATCATATCAACCAATGTGGCTGATTGCTTTTGAAACCTGAAATGCACAGCTCAAATGTGAGTTCCAACCCCTAGGTCAAAGCCTAGGGTCAAAGGTGAAGAAAAAATTCAAAACAGCAACTAATACTCAACACAAAGCATGTTTATTCAATCATGAACATGTCCTAAAAAGGACCAAATCAAAATCATCAAGCAAGGGCATGTAATAAGCAAGAGAAGTCAAGGACAAATTCAAAGCATACATTTGGACATTGAGAATGAAAATTCCAAATCAAAACAGAAATGATTCAAACAATTATGAATTTTTTTATGAGCATACAACACATCCAACACAATCATCATACCAAAAATCATAAACAGAGAAGCTCATTTGATATGCAAATGAAAATGCACAAGTTGAACATCAAATTGTGTGACACACATTGTCACACCATACAAACATGTGCATAAAACCGAAATGGCAAATGAGAAAAATGCACAATTAAGCCTGAAACATCCATCAACATGTTAAGAATCATCATGCAAAATCTCATGGCATTTGGATCAATATCAAGCATTTCACAATAGGAAGAATGGAGCAAGGTCACATATGCACACATGTTCAATCATCCTAACAGAATTCAAAATCCAGCCATGCACAACTTCAGAAATCAACACCATAAAATAGAAGATATTCCAAGGATCAAGTAGCAAAAAACCAGGAATTAATTGGATCATTTTTCAATTTATTATGCATTTTCAAAGTTGGCAAAAAAATGTTGAAACAAAATAAACAATGCATATGAATTATGGAGGGAAATGGTGAAATGAAGAATTGATTTGAAAATTGCCTCGGCCAGAATCGAACTCGGTGCAAATCAAGAGCGCGCCTAATACGCCGCGTTTCATTAAGTCTAGGTGGCGGTCAACAGCTTATGTGGCGCTAGTCAAAGAGATGAGGACCAATCATTTGGACAAATATGCGCTCGCGTGGACACGAATGAGACAAAACCCTAGCCAGCCTTATCCATAACCAGACGGCGGCGGTACTGTGTAGATCACAGATCAACCATTATTTCACACTAATTCATCACCAACAGAGAGAATCGATGGAAAACATTTTGATGTAACATACTTTAATTAACTATATCTCTCTCAATAATTCATCATTTTCAATTTTAAAAGCATCAGCAAACTCAGCATTCCAAGATCTACACTAACATGTCCATGGATTAAAGAATTATGAGATTCGAAAAATTAACCTCTTGAAGAGCAGCTTCTGGAAATGCACAATTCAAGACTCCAAACGATCCAAATCAACTCCTGAGATGTTATCTTGAAGCTTTATGCAGTAATTGAGGCTTGTAGTGGCTTAAATCCAACTCAACAATCAACTTCCATCTTCACCTTCATGAACTTGCCATGCTTGATTTCCACACGAATTCAACAATCCAAAGCTTGATCTGCACTAAATTCATACCAGAGAACAAGAATATGGAAGAATATTGCAAGGTTCTTTGAAGATTTTTGAATTTTTGATTAGAAGAAAATTTTGGAGGGAGAGAGAATTTTGAGATCTAGATCTAGAATTGATGAAGCTGAAGTGAAATTCTGTTATGATTTAGTACTTATATGCTCTCTTAATCACATTGCTAATCCACACTTAACTTGGTTAATTGAAATTAGGCAAAATAAGATGTATGGCAAAAATTTGAAAATTGGTGGTGCATGGAGCATTCTCACGTGAACAGTACCATGTACATGGTCAAAGTCACTCAAAATCATTTCATAAACCAAAATGCAATGGTATTTTGTCCATACTATGCACCAATTTTGAATTTTCAAAATTCCCTCCAAAATGGGCATGAATATGCAAATGATCATATGATGCAATTTCAAGCAATGTGATGAATGATTTGGAAACTTCATGTCATGAGAAGAAAAATGCAAGAAGAGCCACTCAATTTGGAGTTATGGATCAAAAGTTATGGCCTTTTGAAGTTCCATGCACACTTGGCAATGATTGGACCATATCTCCTAAAGCATTCATCAGATGCTCATGATCTTGGACTTTTTTGGAAATGGGAGAGAGAGATATTCAACTTTCATGTTCAACAAAATTTCATTTGAAGCTTCTTTGATGTTGGAAAGGTGAGTTGAAGTTGGTCCAAAAACTTTCCATTTTTGGAAACTTGAAATTATAGGTCACTTTCCATTTCTGGAAACTTTTGTATTGGCTTCAAATTCTTCACTGTGAGTGTTTGAAATGTCAAATGAGACTTGTTTGAACATGAATGAAGTATTTCTAATCACTTCCCACCTCCAAATCCACAGTTGACTTTGCAGTTGACTTTCTGGGTCTTTAGATGACCTGAAAATGTCCTGATGAAATTTAAGCCTCTACCACTTGGGAATTTGCTCCAAAATGGACCTATAGCTCATATAAGCCCCATATAATGATCACATGATCCAAATCTCAATGGAAACTTCATCTCTTGCACAAAAGATTCACTTGAATTGCCTTGACCTGTTGACTGCTTAAGCTGCAAGTAACAAAGGTTAATGACATATTTTTGTACATTTTTGGTTAGTGATTAAAAGAAAAGAAATGATATACAAATGCAGGCAATTCTTGGTGATCAAGAATCACTCTTAAAAGATATCCCACCCACAGGGAAGGAAGCAAGGTGTTCAAATGATCCTTGAGGCTATGCAATGATATGATATGATGCCATGAGGGATCTTAGGGACAAAATTGGGGTCTTACAGTTGGATATTAATTTTGATCTTCTGGCTAGATCTACTTCGATCTTCTGGCTAGATCTTCTTTGTTTCGATTCTCTGGCTGAATCTATTCTCTTTGATTCTCTGGCTGAATCTATTCTCTTTGATTCTTTGGCTGAATCTATTTTCGGTCTTCGGGCTAGACCTGACTTCGATCTTCTGGCTAGATCTACTTCATTTCTATTCTCTGGCCGAATCTATTTTCGGTCTTCGGGCTAGACCTGACTTCGATCTTCCGGCTAGATCTACTTCGATCTTCTGGCTAGATCTACTTCGTTTCGATTCTCTGGCCGAATCTATTTTCGGTCTTCGGGCTAGACCTTCTTTCTTTTGATTCTCTGGCCGAATCTATTTTCGGTCTTCGGGCTAGACCTGACTTCGATCTTCTGGCTAGATCTACTTCGTTTCGATTCTCTGGCCGAATCTATTTTCGGTCTTCGGGCTAGACCTGGCTTCGATCTTCTGGCTAGATCTGGATTGATTTAATGATAAATTCCCATCATCAGGATCTCGCATTTGAGGCATGCGCTGGTTGACCCTCTTGCAGCTTCGAGAATATTCCACTTTTTGGGCTTCATACATATTCTTCAGGCTAGAACATGTTGTAACGACTCTTCAATTAGAGTTTGTTTTTAAATTGCGATCCGCGGGCTGGATCCTCTTGTAGGTTGATTTTCTGTTGAGTTGTCAATCTACTCCTCTAGCTGGCTTGCTGGGGAAATAATGCTCGTAGGCGATTCTCTAGATGAATCTTCGAAATGACCCTCATGCTGGATCACCCATACTTGATCCTCTGGCTGAATCTCATGACTTTGGTTGTAAAGTAATTCTTCAGTCTGCTTTGAAGAACCTGTTTATCAGCTTATGTGTATGCTTGATATGCATGCAAATGCAAATGTTATGCATGGTGCGAAAAGGAATCTGCTTGGGGAAGCAAATTCTGGTAGGGAACGGATCACTGCATCAATCCTTGAATGCTCTATGGGGAATGATCCGTCTGCCGGGACCGGGGAGCCACCGAAAATAAATCGGCTCTCCCTTTTTTTGAAAAGTTGACCTTGCTGGGAGAGTATCAACCATGGGAACTTTGTTTGGCGAGGCTCTGTGAGGAGAGTCTGCGGGGAAAGCACTTCCTGGGGAAATGTCGTAGGAATCGACCTTTGCTGAAGATATGAACTTGCTAATCGTCCTCAGGCTGAGGATCAAAACAAATCTGTTAAAAATAATCTGTTGGGGAATGAGGCGAACACTGGGGACACCACCCTCTTGTCTGTTGGGTAAGCAACTACTCCACTGTTGCTGGGGATACAAGGTGCACCTCTACTGGGGGACATGTTCTGCTGAGGAGAGACTTTGTCAACCGCTTGGGGATGAGGATTCATGACTTGGCATCCGGTTCCTGTGACCTGCAATCACACACGTATGTCCCAGGGGAATTACTCGGTTTGAATTCACCGTCCGGGATTAAGCATATTCAAAGCAATTTTAAATGTTTTCCTGTGCAAATCATCTGTAAAAGCCACCATTATGTTCGGATGCAATATGTTTTATCAAAAATTCAGACATTTTTTGCAAACAAACTGATAAATGAAAAAAATAAAGAGGCTTTTTAACTGAATTATCCGTCTTTTATTGAAAAATTTGTGCCAGGAATAGGCGAGTACATCAGGAAGCTAATCCCTGAAAAGAGACGATCGCTATAAATTGAACAAAAGAAAACTATCCTAATGGCAATGTGGATACGGAGTCCCACTGAGTTTCGACTCTGCTATGGCTCGTATGACCTCAAGACGCTCTGCTCATCTTGCTTTCTGAAGTGGATGATTAGTCGATCTTTAACCTTCGAATATTGCCGGATTGAATGAAACGGTGATATAACACAGATGAACTCAGATCGCAGTCATTCGCTTATTCCCTCTTTTGCGTGGACCGCCCTTTTGGGTTTTCAATCCACCGGGATACCCTTTTTTGCCTGAGCCGCCCTTTCGGGTTTTCGACTCATCGGGTGTACATTTTTATTTTTTTATTTTTTTTATATCCCTAATTTTTGCCTAAACCTCTTTATTATTATTATTTATTTTTTTGGTTCGTCGGGATGCCCTTTTTTGCCTGGACTCTTTTTCTTTTGTCCAGCGGGTCAATTATGAGAAGTATTTTTTAACTACGTCTGAGTTGACAAGGGATGGGAAGTCTTCGCCATCCATGGTTGTTAGGATCAAAGCTCCGCCAGAGAAAACCCTTTTAACCACGTATGGACCCTCATAGTTCGGTGTCCATTTGCCCCTGTGATCTGTGTTGGGAGGAAAAATTCTTTTGAGTACCAATTCACCGACTTGATACTCTCGAGGGCGCACTTTCTGATCAAATGCTCTCTTCATTCGTCTCTGATATAGTTGGCCATGGCATATAGCTACTAGTCTCTTTTCCTCAACTAGGCTCAGTTGATTGTATCGAGAACGGACCCATTCTGCTTCGTCCAGCTTAACATCTATCAGGACCCGCAAAGAAGGAATTTCGACTTCAATCGGAAGAACTGCTTCCATGCCATATACAAGCTGATAAGGTGTTGCCCCGGTGGATGTTCTAATTGAAGTTCGATACCCATGTAATGCAAACGGTAACATCTCATGCCAGTCCTTGTATGTTACCACCATCTTTTGCATATTCTTCTTAATATTCTTGTTAGCTGCCTCAACAGCGCCATTCATCTTTGGCCTGTAAGGAGAAGAATTGTGATGCTCGATTTTGAAGTCCCGGCAAAGCTCTGCCATCATTTTGTTATTGAGATTCGAACCATTATCAGTAATGATCCGCTCGGGAACTCCGTATCTGCAGATGATATCTCTTTTCAGAAATCTGGCTACCACCTGCTTCGTAACATTCGCATAGGATGCTGCTTCCACCCACTTAGTGAAGTAATCAATAGCGACCAAAATGAATCTATGGCCGTTGGAAGCAGTCAGTTCGATTTTGCCAATCATATCAATGCCCCACATTGCAAAAGGCCAAGGTGACGAAATGACATTCAATGGGCTTGGAGGGATATGCACTTTATCTGCGTAAATCTGGCACTTGTGACACTTTCGGGCGTATGCGCAACAGTCTGCCTCCATTGCTAACCAATAATACCCCGACCTTAACAACTTCTTAGCCATTGCATGTCCTCCGGAATGGGTACCGAAAGATCCCTCATGTACTTCTTGCATTAACATGTCCGCTTCCTGCTTGTCCACACATCTGAGCAAGACCATGTCGAAATTTCGCTTGTACAAAGTATCATCTGAGTTCAGAAAGAAACTACCAGCTAACCTCCTCAACGTCATCTTATCGTTCGAAGATGCCCCAACTGGGTACTCTTGACTCTTCAGGAAACGCTTGATGTCATGATACCATGGCTTATCATCAGATACTGCATCGACAGCAAACACATAGGCGAGTATATTAAGTTGGGATACATCAATTCTGGGTACGTAGTTCCAACATAGCACCTTAATCATTGAAGACAAGGTAGCCAAAGCATCAGCAAATTGGTTTTCTTCACGAGGAACGTAATGCAGCTTCACCATCGTAAAGAAAGTCAACAATCTTCTCGTGTAGTCTCTGTAAGGAACCAAATGAGGCTGATGTGTATACCATTTCCCGTTGGTTTGATTGATGACCAACGCTGAATCCCCGTATACATCCAACGTTTTAATCCGTAGGTTGATGGCTTCATCAAGTCCTAGGATACAAGCTTCGTATTCAGCTTCATTGTTGGTGCAGGGAAAAGTTATTCTGGCACAAAATGGCATATGAACCCCCTCCGGCGTGATCAACACTGCACCAACTCCGCGACCATTGACGTTGACCGCCCCATCAAACATCATAGTCCATTTGGATTCAGGGTCAGGCCCCTCCTCCGGAAGTGGTTCCTCGCAATCTTTCGATTTGAGAAACATGATGTCCTCATCAGGAAAGTCGAACCTCATAGGTTGGTAATCATCAATCGGTTGCTCTGCAAGATAGTCTGACAAGACACTTCCTTTGATGGCTTTTTATGAAGTGTATTGGATGTCATACTCTATCAGTATCATTTGCCACCTAGCAACCCTTCCGGTAAGCGCTGGCTTTTCAAAAATATACTTGACTGGATCCATCTTTGATATCAATAGAGTCGTGTGAGTCAACATATACTGTCTTAGTCGGCGAGCAGCCCATGCCAAAGTGCATCAAGTTTTCTCGAGCAGTGAGTATCTTTGTTCACAGTCGGTAAACGTTTTGCTAAGGTAGTATATTGCATGCTCTTTTCGACCTGACTCGTCATGCTGACCGAGCACACAGCCCATTGACCTTTCTAACACCATCAAGTACATGATCAACGGTCTTCCCTCGATTGGAGGCATTAGAATCGGGGGCTCCTGCAAATACTCTTTTATTCTTTCAAAGGCTTTCTGACAACCATCATTCCACCTGACCTCTTGCTCTTTTCTCAGCACCTTGAACAATGGCTCGCATGTGGCTGTAAGATTAGATATGAACCTTGAAATGTAGTTCAATCTGCCCAGGAAGCCACAAATCTCTCTTTCGGTTTTAGGTGCAGGCATCTTGGACCTAATTCATTGAATTTGAAAAAGTACCCAACTTCAAATGCCCATAAAGTTGTCATAAAAAACCAAAATGATGCAAAATTTGAGTCTAAATTGATCATCTTGAAAATATCTACAACGTTTATGTTGGAGGTTTTTCCATTTGAAGCTTGCATCATAGAAACAAAGGGGTTTGAATAGGCTTGCTTTTGGTGAAAATTTTCAAAGGTGACTTAAACATGTTTTGTACCTAAATTTTCACAGCCAGTTTTCATTAATTTGAAAATGCCAAATGAATTTTTTCCCAACATAACATTTGTTCCTTATTTTAAGGGCTTTCCAACCATTACTCACATTACTTTTTTGGACTTACCATTGGTGAGTTTCAAAGAGCTCTTCATTTATGTACAATTTGGCATTTTTATGATGAAACTTGAAATACAAGCTAGTTCCCTCTAAATTGCACGTCCAAATCCATTCCAAATGAACTCAGAAAGATGTTTCACTCATCATTTGGCCTCACATGCGCCTGTACAGGCCCATGCATATCCATTTTCAAATGCCATGCACATGAGGGAAGCATGATGCACATCCAATTTCAGCTATAAATAAACACTCCTTCTCATTCATTCATCAACCTTTTGGAGTTCTGAAACGCTGCAACACTGAAACCATAGCCATACCAAAGGAATTTTCCAGAATTTTTTCTCACTTTCAAGCTTGAAATTCAACATCATTAGTTGATTTTCAAAGCTCAATTCCTTAGCATGTCATCTCCACTACATCCCTAGAGCAAAGAGGAGCCAAGATCTTGAAGATTTCGTGGCTTGAAGAGCTTCAATTCAGAGGTATACCTTCAAACTTTTTGGATCTAGAACTTGCAATTCAATGTGATATCCTTGTGTTTGTATGGTTTTATGAAGTCCTCACACTTGAGGCAAGTCAATGGTGGTTTCAATTTCCATTTCGTGCACTTTCGGTTTGAACACCATGATCTTCCACTTCATATTTCTCTCAATATAGGAAGAGTGAGGAAGATCCACGGATACAGTGATGATCTACATAACACGAGCTTCAATTTCATATCCTCATTTTCCATTTTTGTTAAGAAAAATTCCTCTGCAACTGGTGGCCGGAATTTGTTGGTCAATTGATTTTCAAAAATTCATAAAAAATTTATTTGAAGTCATAAAAATATGAGAGCAACTCCAAAAATTTTCTTGAAAAATCTAGTTTCATATTTTGATTTTTAATTATTTTTGTGACTTCATTTAATATTTTTTGTGAATTATTTGGTTTTTAATAGTTTTAATTCATTTTAAAATACTTCCTGATATTTGAAAAATCCAAAAATATTTTCCTAGCATTTATGGATCATGATAAATCAATGAAAAATAGTCTCATTAATTTCTTATTTGATTTGAGAATTATTTGAGATTTTAATCCATTTTGTGCTATTTTTGATTGTTTTTAATTGTTTTTAATTACTTTCTGATTTCAAAAATTGTTGAGAAAATTAGTCAAAGCTTGTTTGACCATGTTAGACCTATGTGAATTTAATTGGACTTGTTGAAGTTGATTTGAATTGAATTTGAGGTTTGACCTTATTTGATTATTTTTTATTTGCATTTTATTTTAATTCAAAAAATACCAAAAAAATATTGTTGACTTGTTGACTTGTAATCTTCATTTCTTTTCTGTTTGGTGTTGGTTGATGTTGGTTTAATCCATATTTGATCAATTGGTATTAATTGATGTATTCTTTTCCATTCCCTTCCATCTTCACCCCATTCTTTCCATTCATGGCCAATGAGTTAAGTTCTTATGGTTGGTCTTGACAAATGAGAGGTTTAATCTTCTTTGATCCAAACCAAACTCAACTTGATCCATGATCAAGTGAGTTGTTTTGTGTCCAAGATAGGTTGCTTCTTGGTCAAGCAAATAACCTAAAGACAATACAAGGCCCTTCCCTTCTTTGTTTTGGCATGGAAAGTTTGTGGAGCTTGGCTTACTAGTCATGATCTCTAACTTGTGTTCTTTGCCTATATTTTTATTGACCGGCCTCAGATAGGTGTGACTACTACATTAGTCCACTTACGATTGCTTAACATAGCGCTACATTGTCTTATGACAAGCTAACATAACCTCCACTAATTACTAACTTTAATTTGAGCATTTAATTTCTTACCCTTTACTTTTAATGCCATTTATTTCTTGCTCATTTATTCATATTGCTTTTCATTTTGCTCACTTGAGCACATATTTTATGTTTATGTCATTTTTCTTTTGCTCATTTGAGCCCATTATTGTATATAAATATATTGATGTCTTGTGTTTGTTTTGTGTGAACCAAATGCAAAAGGAGAAAGGACTTAGAATTAGGACCTACCTATGCTTAAAGAAGTTCAAGAGCAACTAGGCCTCATGCCTTTAGAATGCTAAATTGTTGAAGAGCAACTAGGCCTCATGCCTTTAGAATGCTAAAATCCAAAGTTGATCTCAAAGGACTTCTCATTCAAACTTATTCTTTATCCATTCCTCTTATTGTGTTGTGAACTTTTTGATGTTTTCTCTTGTGTGATAGGGATCCTACCTTGAGATTGTGAAAAGAGGACCATTGTCATGAGTAGCCAAGTTAAGAGACAAGCCAAATGAAGATCCTAGGAGCTTGAGTTCAAATTGTGTGATTGCTTGTTTGTGTGCTAAATCCAAAGGAAAGGAGCATCTTGAATCATCTCTATGATTTCAAGAAAAAGGAACTCCAAGGGTTTATCTTTCCCCTCTTATCTTTGTTTGCTTTAGGACTAACCCTTCTCTTCTTCTCCCCACTCTAACCAAGCCAAAAATCTTTTCTTCAAACTTTGACTTTGTTTTAAATTAGAAACCTAGGCCTTAAGCCTTTGACTTTTTTCAAAACCATTTTTATCAATACTCGTTGTGAATAAATCTTAATCCAACTTTGACTTCATTTTATAATAAATAAATCTAACTTGTAATACAATCATTATGAACATAACTCAATGCTTTAGAAACATCAATAGCAATATTACACAGTAAATTCAAAGGGAAACAACCAAAACTATGTGTACTAATTTCCTTCGTAAGAAAAATTCAATAGTCTAATGATCCATTTGAAAAAAAAATCAATATATAGGCGGTGTTAAAGAATTACAGTAATAAAAAAGTCTTACAAGATTAACATCTTGAACACTATAAATAGCTAAATTTTTTGATCTAAACTCTCTCTCACCTCTTTTTTCACCATAGATTCTTTTCAAAGCAACTAAAGTTTTATGATTTAAAATGCCTTTTGAAAACTGAAGTCGATGACCCTTTACCGGTTATTGCTTTAAAATAATCGTTGTTTTCTTAAAGCTCCTTGTATGGAAACTTTGATAAAATTTCTAGAACATTTTTTAAGAAATTGTATTGAATTCAAAACTCTATTCTTTCTGATTATCTTGATTTCACGATTTAGGTTAACCTATAGTTTTGATTTGGTAAATTAAGGGGCAACGAGGATTAGGATTTATACGAAATATAATATTAGATTTGTAAGTTACGGAAGAACAACACAACAAAAGCGAGATAAAATATAAGCTACCCGAAAATTGGCTCATATTATATTATGGGTATCAGATATTTTTTTCCTCATAAATGGGCCACTGATTTTTAAATTTTAAATTTGGGCTGAGTTTTAAAAATTAGATCGGTTTGCATAATATTTGGATAATGAAAACTGGTTTATATGCACACACCTATCTAGGTCTCTAATACACTCACACCCTCTAAAACCAATATTTAACTACATCTCACAATACAAGAATATAAGAGAACAAAAAAAGTCAAATACAAATTTAAAGTGCTTTTGACTCGTTCATCTTGGAATGAAGAACTTGAATTTTATATATAGTCTTAAACTCCCTAAGTTTCAAATTATAAGATTTTTTGAACATTTCACACGAATTAAGAAACTTAATTATTACTTTATGAGAAAGACAAATTATATATAACTTTATAATAATGCCCCTCATAATTACATAGGAGAGAGAATTAAAAGAGTTGAAAGAATAAATAATTATAAATAATTGAAGGTATAATAGGAAAAAATAATTATAAATATTTCATTGGAATCGTAAAGTTATTTATAATTTAGAACATTTTTTAAAAAAAAACGTCTTATAATTTAGAACAGAGGGAATATAAGAGTCAACCAAATTTATGAAGGTACAAAAAGATCAATTAACTTCGGATTACAATGCATTCTCAACACATAGATTTCTTAAATGAAAGAGAACAATTGGCTCGTTTGACATCTAACTCCATAGCTTGTTGAACCCTATTGTAAATCATGGATTTAAAATTGTAAATAAGTTTTTGAAAGATCTTATACATGATGCCATATTAATCCATATTAATATGCTGTATAATAAAAGTCTTATCTATGGACTGTTTAGGTGAATCAACTATAGCATTTCTAGAATACTTTGGAGGAGCCACATGTATTGGAATTTCCATAGTAGCATTTACGCTTATTCTTAATCATTGAAAAAACATATTTGGACTAAGAAACAAAGCCTAGTTATTGCACACTAAAATAAATGTACTAAATAAGCAACCTTTATAGGTAAGGTAATTTAAGGAGGCTAGTTAAGATGGTTCCTTTTGTACTTCACTAACTATTACACATTTAAGTTAACACACAACTATCGTATGTGACATATTTTTTTAGGATTTTTGCATGTGTTTGTAATCCTAATTAACTACTCCTCGTTGCTAGCTAGTTATTATAGCTTATCCTCAATAGAAAATAGTAGCTAAAGAAGTTGTAGGGAAAAGAGTAGAGTTAGACAAAGACTTGTCAAGCTAGGTTAGGCCCGCAATGAAAAGCACCAAAGCTACGTTTGCTTTGGCTTTAATTGCTTAGCTTTTTATGATTTCATTATCGTTCCCATCCACTTCAATTAAGAGTGGTCCTTCCTCCTAAATTTTCTAGTCCTTGTAGTAGCTTCTTCTTTCTAGCTAGTGAAGTTCCTCTATGTTATTCTTAGCCATTCTCATTGGATTGTGAAAGGGTAGTTAGCTAAATTTGATGATTCAATTTTTACTACGGTGGTTTTGTTTTAATTAATGCTATTGTTGGTACATTTTGTTATTTTTTGTGGGGACCTTTAATACCTTTCGGCAATGTAATAATGATATAGTTACAATTGTGTACAACAAGAGTAGTACCATTCACAAAGGATCGTTGTTTCATGGCTACTAAATGGGGAAACATTGTGGTAAATTTGAGGGGAAAAAGAGTTTGTACTCGACCAAACGCATTGTTTGAATCATTTTGGCATAGCTAAAATACTAAATTATATTTTTTTAATAATTAAAACAGTGTATTGAATTGATATTTTAAAAGATTATTGTGATGACCCTTTTCTTAAGATTTTAAAAGACCTTATAGAATCATATTGACTTTTTACCGTTTAAAAATAATAATGTTTATCATAAAAAAAATTGTTTGGGCCATAAAAATTTATAATACAGATTTTTAAGATTTTAAAATCAATACTTTTAATCAAAAAATAAAGAATAAATAAAAATAATCGATCTATTCTAAAATCAATATAAATGCTAAATATTTTAATAATAAGATGATTTTTGCCTTAAAAAATAGTGATTTTAACTTCATATTCTCGTAAGTAACATTTCTCTACATATGTTAGTCTTCCATAATATTTTATTGTTCACGCTCTTGCGTTTGATCATTATATATTCATAAGTAAGGTTTTTGATATTGATAACTAGGTCAGAGTTAACCTAAAGGGCCATAAGCATGGACTAAAAAGACGAGGAATTAGAGTAATATCTTTAAACACTTCACCTCTAACAGACTTTACGTTTGAAGATGGTGATCCAGATTAAACCTAAGAATGCCATGAGCTCAGACTAAAGACGGTTGAATGAA
The DNA here is from genome assembly GCF_024323335.1 of Lathyrus oleraceus. Lineage (NCBI taxonomy): Eukaryota > Viridiplantae > Streptophyta > Magnoliopsida > Fabales > Fabaceae > Lathyrus > Lathyrus oleraceus. The sequence goes on from NC_066584.1 coordinate 392,862,292, forward strand.
CATGAATTTTGAACCAATACTCAGAACCCAAAATGTCTAGTCAGATAAGGGAATGAGCGCAAAATTAATTGCCACCTGAGAAGTCCTAAAACCCAACTCCAACTAATCCATAACTCCAACCTAAATAAATAAGAGAACAAAATATGGTCTTCATACCCAAAAGGAAAGATGATCATTGCCACACCGCACCTTGTTATAGTATAAAAATAGCCATATAATAAATAGAGGATTCATGCAAAACCACAAATCATTTAATTCTCAGTATATACTTTGAAGTCAGATGAAATATACCCGAATGCGTCGCATGATCAAACATATAACCGAGTCTCCATTGAACTTTATTTATCCAAAAAGAGAGAAAGGAAAATATCGATAAATCGAAAGGGAACAGAGAAACAGGTAAGGGAGTCGATTATGCAAGGGAAAGGTATTAGCACCCCTCACATCCATGATACTCCATGAGAAATATTTTTAATGCTCTTACTTGGATGGGTGTTACTATCTTCATGTACCTGCAAAACAAAAAATAGGTTAGAAAGGGAATGCTCGAGGAGGATTGAGGCTCTCATGCCTACGTATTCTCATGATGCAATGAGAAATTCAAAGCCTCGTAGTTCGTGGAACCAGAGAGAGAAAGGGGAAAAGAAAGAAAAATGCTCGCTAAGGATTCACATCCTTGTGCCTACGTATCCTCATAGGGCAATAAGGAAATCAGAGCTTCGTCGTTCAGGGGACAAAAACAAAGAAAATATATGATTGAGGTGTGATGTTTAAACCGAAAGGGAGGCTTGTAAAAGCACTGTGACTAAAATGGTAAGAAAATGGTGTCAAAAGCAAGAAGAGAGGTATATAACCATAATGGTGTCAACCTAAAAATAGAAAGATAAAGGTATATAACCAATGAAGGTGTCAACCTGAATTGTGGTGTCAAAACCAAGAAAGGAATGGGGTTAACCATAAAGGTGTGTCCCAATTTTTTTGACCCTAAGATCCCTCATGTTATCTCATCATATGCATTGGCTTTGGGATCACACCTTGGCATCCTCCTTACCCCTCATTCATTAGCTTTGCATTGGGAGAGATCACTAAGCACATTTGATTGTATCATACTTTTTTTTCTTTGTTTACTAACCAAAATACCAAAAATATGTCTACGTATAACTTTGTTTCTTTTGTAGGTAGTGTGTATCCACCTATGCCTCATAAAGCTCATATATAGGGTTTGAGACCCTTAGTACAAGGAAATCAATCAATAAATGGTTCCCATTGGTTCTAGATATCATATATGGATCCCTATGTTCTTCACCTATCATTTTGATCAAGAAATCACCAAGAGTTTGAAGCTTGTTTGTCTTGGAAGCCCTAGTTCATCTAGGTATCTTGTGTGACTTCTTCAGCAATTTTCTTCAACAATTGATCAAATATTTCAAAGGATATTTCATATTAAATCATAGTATGCATATATGATCATCCATGAGTCTAAAAGATCAATATAACTTCAAGTTTGCAAGTTGGTTCAAGGAGGTTGACCAGAGAATGTCAACTGGTCAAAACTGGGGTTCCCTAGACCCTATCTCCTGCAATGTTTGTCATATGAAAATGATTCCAAGAGAAAAGTTACTTCTTATAACATTCCAAACAACTTTCATGTTTATGTCAAGAGCTATTTTTTCTTGGAAAGTCATTTTTTATGATGAAAGATTATAGGTCATTTTGTTTGTGCCCTAGTTAGGAGGTCAACTTCCAAGGACCATAACTTGCTCAATTTTTATGAGATGAAGGCCATCCATATCTTCATGATCAATTTAAAGATGGCCTTTCCAACTTTTATTCTTTTAGAAACTTCAAATTCAACTTGCAAAGGCATGTTCCAAGAGGCAACATTATAGGTCATTTTGGTCATTACCATTGAACAAGCAATTTTCCTTAACTTCTAAAATGTATAACTCCTTCATGCCAAATACAAAAGAGGTCAAATTTGTGACAAAATTTAATAGGAATGAAATATCTACAACTTTTATGAAGGAACTATTTCCATTTGAAGCTCATAGCAAAAGTTATTCAAGGTGGAAGAAGTGGTCATTTGACTTGGTACTTAGAAAATTTTCAAATATGTTTGATTTCCCAAACTTCCACCTCAAAATTAATCATAATCCAAGCTTCAAATGGAAAATTGTTCAACAGGAAAGTTGTTCTCCTTGATCTCACCTTTCCAAAAAGTCCAAAATCACTTCATTTGGACAAGGTTTGAATGACTTGTGCATGGTTACTCTTCATGGTTCCATTTGGATGAATCTCATGACCACTTCTCAATTTCAAATGCATGGCTTCATGTTACACTTTCAGCATCACTCATGATCATTTTTGGTTAATTACGTCATCTCATGGGCCTATCACACACCCATGCAAGCATGCATCTCATCTTTTCAATTTTGGCTAATTTTTGAAGTGTGCAAAAAGCAATGAGCATGGCTTTAAAAACATGACCCTAGTGATCATAAATTAGATCCCTCTTTCCCAAACTTCGACCCCCTTCTTCCCCCAACACCATTGAAAGAATAATCTTGAAGATTTATTAAGAAATCGAGTTTCAATTCTCATTTTGTTTTGGAATTGAAACTCCAAGAGTCCAATCTTTTTAACCATCCAAATAATCTCCTGCAAGATTCTAGAGTCAAGCCAAGCCAAATTAGAAGCAAGATTAAGCTAACTTGAAGCTCCTCGAAGGTGAGATTTCAGAAACCTTTCCTCTTCGATTCTCCCTCATTTCTCATCCATTTTGATTGATTGTTGGTTTGCTGAAGTCCTACTAATATAGGCAACAAGATTAAGTTGCTTTGAGGTTAAATCAAAGCAACTCAGTTCATGATCCTCAAAATTCAAATCCATGTAACTTCAATATACTTGGAATTGGAGAAAATTGAGGCCAGATTCGAGCTCCTGAGCATCTTTTTTTTAAAACCATGTCCTTGTTTTTCATTTTGGTGAGGGTTGGTGGTCATCTAATCCGGTGAGGTTCACCGAAGAAGATGATCAGAGCCCTAGCTCTGGTGGTCTGTTGGCGTGTTCCCAACCCTTTGATCCATTCAAAATGTTTTAATCTAGCCATTGGTTCTGATTACCATTGGTGTGACATGTTTGACTTGGTCTATCGTGGATAGCGTACGCGTGGCCATCAGATCTGTCACCTCAATTAATGAGGGAGATCTGACGTCCCTTGTTTTTTTTATTTCATTTTATTTTCTGAATTTCCATTTAATCCACTTATTTTATTTAATTCGTAGAAATTTTATTTTTAATCCAAAAAATATGTGACTTTCACCAAAAATCTTTAAATATTTTTCTCTTCCATATTCTGAATTAAAATTATTTTTTGGATTAATTTTTGTATTTTTGATTAATTAAATGTTTTTATGCATGTTTTTAATTGTTAAAAAGTACTTCCGACTTTTTAAAAATAGTGAAATTTTTTGTCTAAGGTCCTTTGACCTTGTTTGACCTAGGATAAATCCCTTGGCCATTTATTTGGTGTTTTGAAGGGATTTTAGGTTTTGACCAAATTTAAATGCATATCAATCCATTTTTAAATTGATTTTTAATTGATTAAATGTTTAAAAATCATGTTGAGCCATTTTTATGGTCTTGTGATGTTTAACTTTCTCTATGGACCTTGGTCAAGGTTGATTTGACTTTTGTTGGATCAAAACCATTGGATTTAGGGGATTGATGAAATGTGCATTTCATCTCCCAAAATGAATGAATGGTTTTGATTTGATGAGATTCCTCCCATGATCAATTTGTGTTTCTATCTTCCCCACCCACTTCATCTTCATCCCTATTCTTTTCCATTCCCTCATTGGATCACTGAAATCTCTAATGTCTAAAGGCTAATTGATTCATCAATGACCTTGTGTCCGATGAATCAATACAAGTATGATTGAGATAAGTCCCTTCCTTTTGATTTTTCTTTAAGTGTGTGGTATGTTTTAGGAGTTTGGTTCTTGGTACCAAATCTCTAACATGCATTAACACCTATATTTTTATTGCCCAACCTCAGATAGTTGTGACTTCTACATAAGTCCAATTACGACTGCTTAACATAGAGCTAAATTTGACCCTCAAGGCATAACATTCTAGTAAGTGAGATTGTAAGTCTCCCATTCTTCATGGCATTATGTGGAGACTTGACTTTTTTTTCCTTTCATGAGAGCTAGTGGCATACTTGTTGAATTGGCAAGTGGGAGCCTTTCTCATGGAAGATATCTTGGTTTAAGGATTCATACTTGTGAATTAATGGTTGAGTGTTCTCCAAAGAATGACTTAATTAGTTAAAATCCCCTCTAACACCACTAACTTTTGACTAACATTTGACTAACTCTTACTCCTTATGCATTTACTTTTAAGTCATTTACTTTATGCGATTTAAATTTCATTCATTGCCATTTACATTTCATATAACTTGTTTATGTTTAAGTCCTTTTCTTTTTGCTCATTTGATTCATATCTTGTGATTGTATATACTTGTTTGTGTGTTTTGGTTTTGTTTGTGGTCTTAGGACCCTAAAACACTTAATAACAACAAAAACCCTAAAAAACACTTGGTGGAGTGTTGAACTTGATTTGAGCTTCTGGACTTAGACTTAGGCAACATTCCCTGTGCTAAAGGACTTGGCCAATGCCAACATTCTGAAACTGAGTTATCTCTGATTTTGCCTTCATCTGATGCAAGACTTGGAAATTTCTTGGATTCATCTACTACTCTGTCTTTGTGCTCAAGTGTTATTTTGATCTTGTGTCTGATGTTTTGTTCTAAGTTGATAAAAGAATATTTCATCTGATACATGGTAAAACAATGAAGACGGTTAGCTATTGAAGTGATTGCTTGGATGTGGCCATCTTTATTTTATGCCTTGATCTTCATGATGTATTGATATTGCTCATTGATTATTGATCATTGCTTGATTAAAGTCCAAGGGAAAATGGGTTTCTATATGACATTCTTGTCTGTTGAATTGCATCCCATTGGTCAGATCGTTTCAACTCTTAACTTTTAATTTGTGCTTAGGATAGCCTCTTCATCTCCTCCCATTTCTCAACCCCACACTCTATTTTTCTCAAACATCATTTATACCAAACACACATGCACACATATAAAAGGGCTCCTTAGGAGTACCTAGGACACTTTGGGTGCTAACACCTTCCCTCTATGTAACCAACCCCCTTACCTGTATTCTCTGGCATTTTATTAGTTTTGATTTGAAAAATTCTTATCTTTGGATTTTGTTCTTACTTTTCCCTTTTCCTTTTGAAATAATAAAAACGCGGTGGCGACTCTGGTTTTATTGACGTTAAGCTTATCCATAGCTTGATGGTCATGAATTTACCGCTACAGAAATTAAGTGGCGACTCCATTGGGGAGTAGTCCTCAGTGGGTTTAGCCTACTTTTTTTTATGTGTATATATATAATATATATAATATATATATATATATATATATATATATATATATATATATGTGTGTGTGTGTGTGTTGGTATATTTGATGTTTGTATCTTGTTTGTGTGATATAATATTTTTGTTGTGCTTGGTGATCTCTGAGTGGTGAGATAAGTTCTAACCCTAACTTGAGTGCAATTAAGATAGGAGGATGGTATAGTCATGTTCAACTTGTGTGGAGTAGTCATTAACAAGTTGACTTGAGACCCATCTACTCAGTGGATACCTCTTTGGAGTTACTGATGTCACACAAGTTATTTGTGATGGGCATTACTTTCTCTGATTTGGGGTCTGAGAAGCCGAGGACTGTAGAACATTTAACCCAACTTGGCCTATTTAAGACGTAGTGCAGAGACTGTTCAGGTGTAGCTTTGATCATAATGATCACGCAATACTACACTTAGACGAGTTTCTCTTGAGAATATTATGGGTTGATGAGTCAGTCATCCTAACCTATAATATCCGATAGATGGGATTAAGACTCTAGGAACTTCTTAGAACATGATCTACAAATTTTTATCCTTAGTACACTCCTTTGGGATGATTCTTAACCCTACTACATGCTCGTGACTCACAATAAACCCTTTGATTCTTGGTTGATCCGATTAAGTCTTGTTAATATCAATGGAACTTGGGTGTTGATAAGTAGAAAACCATAATCCACCAAAATGGATTATTGATCTTGATGATGACTTGATCCATCCCTTGACCTTTGTTTGTGTTTTCCTTGTGTGTGATCCCTTGTATGTGATTATTGTATTCATGTATACATGCGCATCATGACATCCATTACAGAAAATAAAATTTAAGGAACTAAGGTCTTATTTGCAAATATTTTCAGACCATGGATTATGGACGAAGGAACATTAAGAAGTACAGTTTCAGATGTCCTGATTTGAAATAGCTAAGGAAGTTGTCGTCTTTTGTATTATATCCCTTGGACTTCAAGCAACATTATGGGAGGATTTTGTCTTTATTATTTGCTGATGTGGTTGAAGGACTTCTGAGTGTTTTGGTTCAGTTTTATGATCCTCTCTACCGATGCTTCACTTTTCATGATTATCAACTTTTACCTACATTAGAAGAGTTTTCCCATCTCTTGGGAATACCTATATTTGATAAGGTACTTTATGGTGGATTAGAGGATATTCCCAGATCTCATGTCATAGCTGAAGCTCTTAATCTGAAGAAGTCTGAGATTGATGCTCATTTGGTGAATAAAGGAGGAATTCTTGGTTTGAACCTTTGAGTTTCCTCATTTGTAGAGTTAATGTCTTTTCTCAAGTCGGTAGTATGGATGATTTTGAAGCCATCTTTGTATTGCTCATCTATGGTTTAGCCTTGATCCCTAACATTGACGGTTTTGTTGATGTCAATGCCATTAGAATTTTCTCGATTGGGAATCCTGTTCCTACTCTGTTGGGTGACATGTATCTCTCTTTGAATTTGAGGAATTATAAAGGTGGTGTGTGTAAGACCCTAATTTTGACCCTAAGATCCCTCATGGCATCATATCATTACATATTGCATTTGCCTCAAGGATCATAGCATCTTGGCTCCTTAACCCTAGGGTTGGGACTTGTGTGAGTTGGTTTGAGACCGCCAAGCATGCTTGAATTGTATATTATTGCTTCTCTTATGTTGTGTATTAACCAAAATCACAAAAATATGTCACTAACTTTGTTTGTTTTGAAGCTTGAGCAATCATGTGATCCAAGGCTACTAGGAGGCCCATATGTCCATTGAAGTGACCAGATGAAAGTGAAAGCAAGCATTACAATGGTTATCAAATCTCTATATCATCATATATTCCTCCCAAGTATCTCAATTTGTCAATTTGATCAAGATAAACCAAAGGGCTTGAGGATTGTTTCCCAAGGAAACCCTAATTCAACTGTGCATTGACTGTGCCTTGCTCATGAAGCAACCTCAACCTATGATCAAATACAATCAAGGTTAGTTATTTAATTCATAATTTTATGCATATATGAGCTTATCTGAGTGTCCTCAATCATCAATTCCTCAAGATTTGAAGTTTGGACTTGAGAAGTTGATCAGTCAATTCATCTGACCATTTTGAAATCCACTGAGATCTAACTTTTGATGTGTTTGTCAAATGAAGATGACCTCAAGATAAAAAATATTCTTAAGAACCATATGAACAACGTTCATTTTCATCAAAAATTGATTTGAAGCTTGGAAGGTCATAATTCATTTCAAAACATTATAGGTCATTTTGACTGGAACCCTAATTTTGGGTCAACTTCCCAAGGACCTAACTCCTTCATTGTTCATGATTTTGAGGTGGGATCAAGTGAATTGGAACTTTTAAGATGTGTCCTTCAATTGTTATGTTGGAAAAAATTTCATAATCCTAAAAGAAACAATACAAAACATTATAGGTCACTTTGGGCCAAAGCCATTGAATCTTGAAAAAGTCCAACTTCAATTGCACTTAACTTTCTCATCAAAAATCCAAATGATACAAAATTTAAGTCCAAATTGATGTTCTTGAAAAGATATACAACTTGTAAGTTGGAGATTTTGTCATTTGAGGCTTTCATCATTGAAACATAAGGGCTTGAAGTTGGTCCATTTTGGAAATTTTTCCATATACATGTTTTGCACCTTGAACTTCATGATCAGTTTTCAATATTTTCCCAACTCCAAATGGATTTTTGTTCAACATAACATTTGTTCCTCATGTCAAGACCTTTCCAACCATTACCGACATGCCTATGTTTCAATTTGGCAAATAGTATTTTCGAAGAGGAGAAGTTTTAGTTCCAATTATGCATAACATGTGAAAACTTCTTACACACCACATTTCCTTGCCACGTACACGTCCAAATTTATTTGTTTCATCATCAACATGCAAAACCAATCAAGTTTGGGCCTCCCATGCGCCTGTACAGGCCCATGCATGGAGGACCCAACTTCACATGCACACGGATTCTTCATGCAATGCAGCACCCTTGGCTATAAATAGAAGCTTCATTCCACTTCAAAAGGCAACCTCAAGGCGTCTGAAATTCTGCAGAAGTGAAATCCCAACCTCCATTAAAAGGAATTATGAGTTTTCTCTTTCAATTTTCAAGTTCAATTTTCAACTTCATTGGTTGATCTTTGAACTTCAATTCCTGAACCTTGCTACCTCAAGAACAAGCTGCATCAAAGAGTTGAAGTGGATCAAGCCTTGTAAAGCTTCACTTCAAAGGTTGTTGTTCAAACTGTTTTCATTCGAAACTCCTTGGATATTGATCATTTCTTGCATTGCTTGGTACCTCTGAAGTCCTCATCTGAGAGGCAATTGATTTGAGCTTTTAATTTCATGAATTGAATAAGTTCAGTTTGAACACCACAAATTTCTATCTCAGATTTCTCTCTTTATAGAGATCTTGAGTGGAAACTAAGGGTACAGGGGTGATGTACATCACCCCAGCTTTCCATTGATGTATAGATCGTGCATTTTGGTGAAGGTTTTGAAACCTGCAAATTTTGGCTGGAACTGTGAGTCTCGCCGGAGAAGACAGTGGTTTCCACCACCATCCCCACGTGGATGAGTTCATGGCCATTGGATCTGTTGCTTCCAATCTGATCTCAGTGCTTCATTTGATTGACCTATTTTAATGCCATGTGTGATGCTGTTGACTCAAGTACACCATGCGCGCACGTCTCCCAGCCACTTGATGCGCCATGTCAATTAATGAATCAAGATCAGACGCTCCTTATTTTTCCTATTTTTCTGAATTTCCATTTTTATTTCTTTTATTCCATTTATTTTTAAAAATTCATAACTTCTTCATTTTTAATCATAAAAATATGGGACCAATTGCATAATTTTCCTCTTAATTTCTAGTTTCTAAAAATGTTTTTTAATATTTTTTATGATTCCATTTAATATTTTTTGTGAATTATTTACTTTCTGATTGTTTTTAATTCATTTAAAATGCTTTCCAATATTCAAAAATGCCAAAAATATTTTCTTAACATCTTTGAATGATGATGAATCTATGAAAAATATTATCATCAATTTCTTAATTGATTTGAGATTTATTTGAAATTTTAGTTCAATTATGTTATTTCTCTTCATTTTTAATTGTTTAAAATTAGTTTTTGTTTTCAAAAAATGATGAAATTTTTTGTCAAACCTTGTTTGACCGTGTTGAACTTATGATGATCCAATTGGACTTTTCCAAGTTGATTTGAATTGGATTTGAAGTTTGACCTTTATTTGTTTATTTTAATTCAAGTATTATTTTAATTCCAAAAAATACCAAAAATATTTCTTTTGTTTCTTGACTTCTATGCTTCATCTCACTTCTGTTTACCATTGATTGATTTTGATTCCATTCATTTTTGGTCAATGTATTTTGCTTATGTCATTTGAATTTCAATTATGTACATTCCATTTCTTCTTCTTCTTCTTCTTCTTCTTTTTTTCTTTTTTTCTTTTTGATCAATGAGTTAATGATTGGTTGTTAGCCTTGACATATGAGGGGTTTAACCTTCTTTTATCCAAATCAAATTCATCTTGATCAAAGATCAAGTGAATTGCTTTGCATTAGAGATAGGTTGCTTCTTGGTCAAGCAAAAAACCTAAATCCATACAAGATCATTCTTCTTTTCTTTTGGCATGGGAAGTTGTAGGAGCTTGGCTTACTAGTCATGGTCTCTAACTTGTGTTTGTTGCCTATAGTTTTATTGACCGGCCTCAGATAGGTGTGACTACTACATTAGTCCACTTACGATTGCTTAACACAACGCTAAATTTGGCTTATGGCACACTAACACTAACTACTAATGACTAACTTTTAATTCAAGCATTTAATTATTGCAATTTACTTTAATGCAATTTAATTTCTTGCTCATTAATTCATTTGTCTTTGCCCTTTGCTCATTTGAACTCATGTTTATGCTTATGCAATTTGCCTTTTGCTCACTTGAGCATATTATTGTGTATATACTATTATCTTGTGCTTGTTGTGTGAACCCAATGCAAAAAATGGAGAAAGGATTTAGATTTAGGACCTTACCTATTCTAATGGAGTTTCAAGAGCAACTAGGCCTCATGCCTTTAGAATGCTATATATGTTGAAGAGCAACTAGGCCTCATGCCTTTAGAATGCTTAATCTTGAAGATGAATTGAAAGGATCCTAATTCTAAACTCACTCTTGTCCATTCTTTTATTTGCATTGTGGAACTTTTTGATTTGTGTGTTCTTGTGTGATAGGGATCCTAAAATTGAGCCAATTAGAAGAACCATTGTCATGGACATCCAAGATAAGAGATACAAAAGCCAATTGGAAGATTTCTAGAAGCTTGATTGATTGTTTGCTTGATTGCTTGAGTCTTTTGCTTATTGCTTGCTAATTCCAAAGGAAAGGAGCAACTTGGATCATCTTTATGATCTCAAGAAGAGAACTCCAAGTGGTTTTATTTCTCTTCCCTCATCTTTGCATGTTTATGATCTAGCCATTCTCTTCTTCCCTCCACTCTAACCCAAGCCGAACTTTTGTGCAAACATTAACATTGTTTTCAAATTTAGAAACCTAGGCGCTATGCCTTTGATTTTTCAAACTCTTTTCATAACACTTATTTTGAATTGAATCTTAAGTCAACTTTGACCTTACTTTGTGAATACTTTTCATTTGTAAATACAACTCACTCAATTGTTTTTATGGTTCCAATGACCATTTGTGTTAAAGCTTTTCATAAACATTAGCTATTAGGTTTGAGTTATCCTAGAGGTTGATATAATACTCACCTGTATCCTTAGTGATGGACTATAAGTCTTCCATGCTTATTATAGGGTTACCCCCCTCACTAGCATGTTGAAGCTCTCCTCACATGGTGGATTTGTGGTTTTAGGTTGAGTTTTCTCCCTTTGATAACAAAAGACCTTAAGGCTTTTGACCAATCAATTCACCAATTTCTTTTGAGATTTTTACCCTGAACTACGAGGTTTTGATCCTATTCTTTTTTAAGATGGTACGTAGGCAATGAGTTTCTCCATTCACACACAAAATTGTAAATAAATTGTATATTCTTTTCTCATCTCCCCAATCATGTTTGCACAAATATTTTCACAAATACCAACCTACCATACAAAATTTATAAAAAGGGCCCCCTTAGAGTACTAAGGATGTTTTGGGTGCTTAAAACCTTCCCATTGCATAACCAACCCCCTTACCCAGATCTCTGACATTTTTTATTAGTTTTTTATTTGATAAAACTTTTCGGTTTTTGTTCGCTTTCTAACCTTTCCTTTGGATAAATAGAAGTGCGGTGGCGACTCGAATTGTATGATTTACTCTTGATTTAGTCAATAAATCTAAAGGTAACGAGTACCCCGCTACAGTGTGACTATTGTGTGATGTGTTCCTCTTCTGTACAAGTGGTTTATTTCGCACTTGCCTCAAACGCCTGCTTTTTTTGGAGAACAAGCAATGTCTACGGTGGTCTCAGAGACTTATGCCTCTCACTAATGACAATATTGTTTGGTATGATTCTGTATTGAGTAGCTTGGATATTATTGACAATTGTGGCGAGTTCTCTAATGTGCATCTCATTGGTACACAAGGAGGAATCAACTACAATCCTGCTTTGACCCATCGATAACTTGGTTCCCATTGAGAGATAAACCTAATAAAACTCAGTTAGAAGGTCTATTTTATCAAGAGGGTAAAGATCCCCAACACTTGAAGAAAAGGATGGTACATGCTTGGCATATTATGCATAGTGAAATTCTGGTATCAGATATAAGATGTCGAATGTAATGTTACGACACTAATATCTGTTAACACACAATGGATAAACAAAAACAGAATGGTAAAGTGAATAACACAAGCAATTGTTAACCCAGTTCGGTGCAACTCACCTACGTCTGGGGGCTACCAAGCCAGGAAGGAAATTCACTAAAATAGAATTAGTTCAAAGACTCTTCGTACACTTCAACAAGTTACAGTCTTTATCACCTAATCTCTACCCGTGAAATATCTACCTAAGCACTCTTAGATACGAGAACCCACTCACTTCCCTTACAATCACACACCAGTGATTTTAAACAACAATCCCTTGTGAAAAGAAAATACTTTTCAATTACACACTCTTGATTTTACTTCGCAGTTTCAATCAAGAAGACACACTCTTGATCTTGCTTCAAAGTTTTGATCAAGAAGACACACACTCTTGCTTAACAGCTTTAGAGTGACAAATTAAAACCACAAATCAGTCCAATTCAATCATCAATGGATGACTTGAATGACCTACAAGTCTTACGACTAAACAGATACAAACCCTAGCTCTCTCTCTATATTTTGCTCAGTCCTGGTTGTGTGTTCAAACAGGTTTACTAAGTCCCTTTTTATAGAAGCACCCAGCTGGGCTTGGACATCTTGAAAACCCTAAATCTATTTTCCAATCAAATCTTTTTATAACAACTGTATAGATCTCCTTGGAAAATAAGTAAATCTGGTTGTAATCCATGATTGAATGCGCCAGCTAGCCATATCTTCAATCATCCAAAGATTGCCATTAATTGTGCAATCACAAAACCCCAGACTTTCATACTGAATGTTCTGTGTACAGGATGTCATGACATCGGGTCTGACATCCTGGAAAAATCCTGCATAATCCAAAAGTTCCTTTTATAACTTCCAGCAGGTACAACCATATCAGATGCCATGACATTGTGTATGTCATCTGAAACAATCCTGCATGAACATGTCTTTCATTTAAGCTCCAACAGGTACATTCAATATCAGAAGCCTTGTCATTGTATGTGGCATTCTGAAACAATCCTGCATGCACATGTTCTTGAACTCCAGCAGGTACATAGGATATCTTATGTTAAGACATCACACATAACATCTTGTGAACACTGTTTGTTTTACCAAAATTGCTGCCAACACTTAGAATCAACAAACTCCCCCTTTGGCAAATTTTGGCTAAAACATATATTTGTCCTTTTTGTTCACAAGGTAAACTATCAGCAGTTTAAACAACATAACAGAAGTTTAATCAGCAGCAGAAGCAAAACAATTACTAGCTATGGCTACTAGTAATACACACATGCACAGGGGTACTTCTCCTCCCCCTAAATCTGTGCAACAATCAACAGAATTACTAGTTATGGATGCAACTAGTAAGACACACAAATGCACAATGCACAAGGGTACTCCTTCTCCCCCTAGGGTACTCCTTCTCCCCCTAAATTTGTGCATACAACAAACATAACAGCTACTGATCTCCAGTACCTGTACCAGCCAGAATGTCATCCTGACATCTGCTTCAACATCAACACCTGTGCACCATATCAGACATCCTTTTTGACATCTGTAACAAACAGAATTACATTCTGTTTTAGCACCTGTGCACTCCTTTCAATAATAGTTGTCCTTCTGTCCAGCCACATACAACTTCCACAACAGCTTCCATATCAAGCACTTCTCCCCCTTTTTAGTCAAAATTGACCAAAGGCGACCAATTAGAAAAAATAAATGTCTATTCGCCTAGCAGAGAATGTTAGATCAGATGTTATAACATTAAGCATGTTAAAACAAAATATTCAGGAAGTACACACCATCATTATACACAACTGAAAGTTGAGATAATGAACAAATTCAAGTAACTCATTAAGAGCCCTAAATATTACATAACAGGCATCAATAAGGACTGCCACAAAATACATAAAAAAAACAATCAAGACAACAACCTTCCAAACAGCAGCCCAACTTCCACCACACCTCCCAGTCTTCAATCCAGGCAGGAACCATTAATCAGAAGAAGAAGTATCACCTTCACCTTCATCTTCATCTTCAGAACACTCAGAGCTTCCAGAGCTGCCACTGGATTATGCTTTTCCATCTGAATCCTTACCAGCCTTCTCTAACTCCTCCTTTTCCAGGCTACAAATAAGAGCTTCCAAAGCTTCTTTTCTTGCCTTGGCCACCTTCATACCCTTCTCCAATTCCTTGCAGGTATCTTTCAATTGATCAATTAGGCTTCCTTGAGATACAGGCTCTCTTCTGTCAGATGTCATAACAACATTATTTATATGACTTCCCTCAAACAACTTATAATGAATGGATAGAGGGGTTTTTCTTCTGCTTGGTATGTCATTTGTATTGAGTATGCCTGGTTGTTGACTTAAGATAATACCACAAATAATGGATGGGAAGGCAATGGGTAACTTCACAGCATTTGTGGAGGCATGTTTGATGGTTTGGTCAAATAAAAACTTTCCAAAATCATAGTTTATCTTGGTTCCAATTGCATGAATAATTCTTCCAAGAACAATGGAGATGGTAGGGACATGATTAGTAGGAACCCAATTTGTTGAACCAATCTTGTGCAGAATGGCATATTTAACAGTGAGTTTACTCGCTGATAGATGTTTCCTACTAGGCCTTTCCTTAACTTGGCCAGCTGTAATAATTCTACAGACCTCATTGTCTGTGGTCTCTAGATCTACTCCTCCATCAGTTCCTCTCCCTAGGAACTTGTTGATGATGGTAGGTGAAAGTTTCACACACTTACCCCTTACAAAAACTTTGCAGACCTCCCTACTGTTTTTTCCATAAATCTCCTCAGGGATGTTAACAATGAATTCTTTGATCAAGCCCTCATAGCACTAGGGCAAAGCAGTCACATTTTCATAAGACCAGCAGCTTTAATTAACTCCATGACTTCCTTTACTTCACTTGCCTCTTTTCCCAATTTTCTTTCAACTGCTACCCTTCTTTGAGTCACAAACTTCCATTTGGCAGCACCATCTTCTACGTGAAAAGAGATATTGTCAAGATGAACAGCAACCACTTTGTTTAGAGACTTCTTTACAGACTTCCTTTTAACAGGGGGGATGTCTGAGACATCGTATTCGACATCCTCATCAAATTTAGAACTCTCACTTTCTTTCTTCTTCCTGACCTCTACTTTACTCCAAGATTTGGAGGGACCTATACCAGCAACCCTTTTCTCTTTCCTACCTATCCTTATCTCAGCCATACTCTTCCTTTTTCTCAGTCTATTAGCTACACTTGTTTTCACAAGATTGACCAACGTGTCATCTTCTTCCTCAGACCTTTCTTCCTCAATGTCCTGAGCAGTATCAGGGGACATACTAGGTATGTTTTTTTCCAAGAGAACATAGTCCCTCAGCAGCTACTTCCTTTTCTGTTTTAGATGAGTCATCATCTTTCTCAGCTTGGGTTTCCACCTCAGGAGAGGGGTCCCTTCTGGACAGAGGGGTAAAAATGTCCTTGACTCCATGCTCTTCATTCAGTATCCTAGTAACTAGGTTTCTTATGATGCGATCAGTAGAGTGCATGTCCTCTTTATCAGGCGATTTTTCAGGAGTGTTACCTTGCTTAGCTCCAGCCGTGGAAGGGGAGCCTGGAACGTCACCTGGTATCATACGCAGAGGAGTTACGTCCATCAAATCTTCATCTAAAAATTCCATGGAGGAAGTTATAGTATGAAAGGGTTTTGAGCTAGATGTTGATGGATGTTGAGACATGTTGTTGAACTTTTGAGAAAACTTTCTTTGCCCTAGCAGAGGTTCTCTGAGTAGTTTGATGAAGATGGAAAGAATTGTGTTCAGGCAGAGTGTGCAAATGAAATAGATACTATTTCCAATACTAGGAGATGATTCATTATTAATGTGGCTTTTTCTTTTCATTGGGCAAACAATATTTTTGTTACCTTTTCCACTCCATATTAATTGCCATATTTTCTCACGAAATCAAGCCCCTAATTTTCCTTTTTCATATTTCAGTTGGACATCATACAAATCCCTTGCAGTCCTGTTGGTTAGTTGCATTTCATGCTGTAGAACTATGAGTTTGTTTATCACATATTTTCTACATGAGTGATGAAAGCAAATAATGTACTTGGTCCAGCTGTGCTGAATATGGTCTTTGGACATAGGTGTACCATACAAGTTGTAATAATACAATGTCATAGCATCGAGTGTGACATTGTATATAATTATCAGTAATTTCATCCAACCTGGTTGAGCATTGTTGCTTTCATCTGATATCTTTTCTATCTCAATTTTCTTTGCACACATAGTCCCTTGTGTCTCAGTTCCAGCAAAGCTCTCACTACCTTCAGACTTCATACCACTAGTCATATGTTCAGGTGTTTGGGCCATCATGACCTTCTCTTCCTTGAGGTTAGGTCTTAGCTTTTGGTGTAACATCCTTGTCTGACATTTTTCCTTTCCCTTGAAGGTTCTTCTTGCAACTGTACTCATCTTAAAGGGGTCATCCATTTGAGAGCTCTACATGTAGCAGTTGTTTTTGGTCCTGATTCCTTTCATAATTACTTCACTGTCTTTGTTAACAATCATACATTCAATTTTAGTGAAGATGATATTCAGACCTTGATCCCCTAGCTGACTGATGCTTATTAGATTTGAAGTCAAGCCCTTGACCAGTAGAATATTATCAAGTTTAGGAGCTCCAGGACACTCAAGCTTGCCTATCCCCTTTATTTCACCTTTTGCTCCATCACCAAAGGTTACATAGCTTAAGTCATGAGGGTGAAGATCAGTTATCAAGTCTGAGTTTCCAGTCATGTGTCTAGAGCATCCACTATCAAAATACCACTCTTCTTTGTGAGCTGTTAGACTTGTAACATTAGTCTTAGGAACCCATTGCTTCTTGTTGATATGCCTGTGTTGTTTGGGTCTGGATTGATAGTGAGTCTGTTGATGAACATGGGTAGGGTAACCATGCAGCTTATAGCAGAAGGGCCTTGAGTGTCCAAATTTCCCACAGTAATGACATCTCCATCTTTGATGTTTGCCTTTCTGCTGTTTTCTCTTCTGTTGGTGTGACATATGATGTGACATTTTAGGACTACTCTTACTCTTGCTGTATTTAGGTTTAGCTTGAGGTTTGCAACCAGTGTAACTACTTTCAGCCTTAGATTTATGGTATCCTATTCCAGATTTGGCTCCTGTGATTAGTCCAGATTGGAGAATCTTGTCTAAGGAGTCAGATCCATTGTTTAGCATCCTTACATACTTGGTTGTCTCTTCTAGTTTTGAGTTTAAGAGCATGACTTCAGTTTTTAGCTTGAAGATGGTTTCCACCTGTTCTGCCTTTTCATTCTCCAGTTGTACTATCTTCTGGCTCTCAACTTGTTGACTTTCATCTAGCTTGTCCTTCAGACCCACAGCTTCTGTTTTCAATTTGGAGATGGTTTCCAAGTATTCTACCTTCTCATTTTCAAGTTGAGTTATTTCTTTCTTCTGGTTTAAAACCTGCTTGCTCAGCTCTACACTTTTATGACACAGCTCTCTGTAGGTAGAGGCCAATTCCTCAAAGGTAACTTCACCATCACTTGAGTCTTCATCAGATCCCCATCTTCCTGTCAAAGCAATCCCAAGATTCGCAGCCTCCTCTGTATCACTTTCATCTGACCAGGTGGTAGCAAGACTCATCTTCTGCTTCTTGAGGTAGGTTCCACATTCTGTTCTAATGTGTCCATACCCATCATATTCATAGCACTTTACTTGTTTTCCTTCTTTGGGCTTCTCCTCTGGCCTTACTCTTCTTCCATTGCTGATGTCAGATGAGATGTTCTTGACATTTGTCTTGGATCTTACATCAATTTTCTTTAACAATCTGTTAAACTGTCTCCCCAGCATTGCAACTTCATTGGCCCATTCTTTATCCATATCTTGACTGTTTTCCTCTTCTGTGTTGGATATGAAGGCAATGCTCTTGGTTTTCTTTTCAGTTCCATCATTCAATCCCATCTCAAAGGTTTGGAGGGATCCAATTAGCTCATCTACCCTCATGTTGGAGATGTCTTAAGACTCTTCTATGGCAGTCACCTTCATTGCAAATCTCTTAGGGAGTGACCTAAGTATTTTTCTTACCAGTTTTTCATCGGTCATCTTCTCTCCCAGGGCTCCTGAAGCATTAGCAATCTCAAGGATACTCATGTGAAATTCATGAATGTTTTCGTCTTCTTTCATCCTTAAGTTTTTAAACTTGGAGGTGAGCAGCTGAAGTCTAGACATCTTTACCCTAGAGGTGCCTTCATGAGTGGTCTTGAGAATGTCCCAAGCATCTTTGGCCACTTCACAGTTATTTACCAGCCTGAAAATATTCTTGTCTACCCCATTGAATATTGCATTCAAGGCTTTAGAGTTTCCAAGAGCAAGATCATCCTCCTCCTTGGACCATTGTTCTTCAGGCTTCTTCTCAGTGGTGGCTTCTCCTTCCTTAGTAATGACAGGATGCACCCATCCTGTTAGCACAACTTTCCAAGCCTTGTTATCAAGGGATTTTAGAAACGCTACCATTCGAGGTTTCCAATAGTCATAGTTAGAACCATCCAAAATTGGTGGCCTATGAACAAATCCTTCATCTCTCTCCATTGTACCAGAAAGTATTGCCCCTAGATCTCACCCAGAACCAGAGCAGGATGCCTGCTCTGATACCAATTAAAATTCTGGTATCAGATATAAGATGTCGAAGGTAATGTTACGACACTAATATCTGTTAACACACA